>NC_083235.1:72872631-74092275 GCF_032191835.1 Heteronotia binoei
TACTGCCTGTCACTATATGATATTTTGCTGCCAGCTCAGCCAGCAATTTGAGGCAAGGGACAAGGCCTTGCTTTTTAACTTAAACTACTGAAGTGACACTTAAGAGGCTTTTTAAAGTTCAAAAATAACAAAGTGTTGTTCTTAACATAGAGGGGAAAGGTTAGGTGAAATCAGGGGTAAAAGGTCTAAGGTAAATCAATAAGAACTCTGAGGTAAATCAATACAAGCACTATAGTTCATATATTTTAAGCAATTGAGAGTTTCCTAAGCTTTTTATAGTAATTTAGAATCTTTACATATGGACATACATGAAGATGCCTTATACTGAATCAGACCCTGGGTCCATCAAAGTCTGTATTGTCTACTCAGACTGGCAGCGGCTCTCCAGGGTCTCAAGCTGAGGTTTTTCATGCCTATTTGCCTGGCCCCTTTTTAGTTGGAGCTGCCGGGGATTGAACCTGGAACCTTCTGCTTACTAAGCAGATGCTCTACCACTGAGCCACCATCCCTCCCCCAAAGATAAGAGGCTATTGTTTCAGTGTTTTCTAAACACTCCAGTATACTTTGAGTGTATTTGGCTCTTTTGGATTCCAAAAGGCAGGAAATACTCTGTTCAGTACCCAAATTCCTTCATGAAATACACCAATACTCTTCTTGAGTTTTTTTTTACTGACTCTTCAGAATATAAGGCAGTTTCTAACCACATGTGGCAGGGATCTCTCCATTTCTCAGAGCTATTTCTCTTTTCCAACCGTGTGTAGGGAAATTCTTCTCTCACTAGAAGATCTATCACCTTCAGGGGTCATTTTGTAGAAAAAGAGGTGCTGGAACTCATTAGCATATGCCACAAACCCCGACATCACTAGAAGTGCTTCCACCTTCCCCCTGAACTTTAAATATAGTATTCATGTATCAGCTTTTGCCGGACTAGTCTTTACATCAAGGAGCTCAGGTTATTCATGGTTCTTCCCTCTTGTTTTATTTCCACAACACTGTGACCTAGGTTATGCTGAGGGTGACTGGCCCAAGGTTACCAGTGAGTTTCATGGCTGCTGAAGATGGATTGGAATTGAGATCTCCCCAGTCAATGCCCAGTTTATACCATTGCACACTCAGCTCTCCAAAACCTCCTCAATGTTTGCAAGCAACAGGTAGCTCCTGCTAGGCTTCCCCCTTGCCCTCCAGCCACCACACTTGCAGCCATGCACAATACATCTCTCCCTTTCCTCCATTAGCAAGATTAATCTCATCATGGAAAGAAGTCCCCATCACAAATAAGCAGATTGCCAAGGCTGTGAGAAGCAGTTCCTCATGTTCCAAAAGCATTTCCTAAAATTATGACGGCTCCAGGGTGGGCGGTGGTCTGCAAAGGGGAAGAAAAAACACTTGAGGGCAGATATGACGCCAGTGTGTGCCCAACCTGCTTTTCCAGAGAGGTGCAGACTGACATGGCCGGCTCCCTCAGCCTCACCGTGGTGCTTCGGCCAGCGCGCCTGAAGATCTCAGCAACAGTTACACCCCTGACTGCACACCCTGCCCCAGCCAAACCCTCTCCTCCCCCCAAATTCTGCCTGTGCTTACCTTGTTTTAGGATGGGCTGGGACTGGATTAAATAGCTACTGGGAACTTCCTGGTAGCAAATCTCTAAAATGCATGTAGGGTGTTTCCTGGCTGTCTGAGTGGTTAGGGTGCGTGATATGCCCACCCCGCACATGCAGAAGCAGTCTGAATGTTCCTCTTGCACCTGTGCAGCTCATGCGTCTCCTGGCAGCAGGATAGGAACTGCTTTGAGGCCTTGGTGTGCCTCAAAGAGCACTGGCTTTTTCAAAGCCGGGATACTGTTGTGCCAAATTCCCAGTGTGATCCCATCCAAGGTGTCTGCTGCGCTCATTGTGGTAGGCCTGTGACCTAAGCATTGTCATACAACCAATTCTAGAAGAAGGTTCCTCCAGGAGAAGGTTGATCTGCTCTGGAAAGCATAACTGGTGCATGGGAATATAGTAAGAAATGTGGTTCATTATGAATATCCCAGGATGTGAATGTGACAACAAGCATTTTACACTGGTCCAAGAAGCAAATAAGTAACCAGAACGCTTGTTGCAGACTGGAATTTTGTGTTCCAAGCACCTGATACTACAGGCATCTTGCTGCTGCATTTTGCACCAACTGTGATATCTTCAAATGCAGACTCACATAAATTGTGTTATAGCAGTAGTCCAATCTGGTTATGGTAGCATGGATCAGTGTAGCTATGTCTGTAGAGTCTAAATTAGGGGTTGGTGTATGATCAAGAAGGTAATTGAAAGAAGGCACTCTAGGAGCACCCCCAAGCTGTTGACTTAAATTACGAAAGAGAGCTTAACCCCATCTAAGATGTTAAGTGGTTTTCTTCTTCTTGCTTGGCACTTCCTTTAAGTACAGGATTCCAGTAGACTTTAAGGTCTGTTCTTCCTTGTGGTAGCAAAAAGCTCAGAAAGTAAAGGTAAGAATAATTCAAAATATTAGCATGCAAGGTACATTATTTATACCTTTTTAACTAAAGACACCCTCTCATGGATTGCTGTGGTGGCTGTGCACTTTCTGTATTTTATGTAAGTTAGTTTGCTTTGATTTATGCTGGCCATGGGACATAATAATAATAAACTGAAACTAAACTGATTGATGCAGCAAGTCCTTAAAGAGATGGGAGTACCAGCCCACCTCACATGTCTCCTGAGAAACCTATATAAGGGTCAAGAAGCAACTGTCAGAACAGGATATGGAACAACTGATTGGTTTAGAATAGGAAAAGGAGTTTGACAAGGATGTATATTGTCACCCTGCTTATTTAATTTATATGCAGAGTACATCATTCAGAATGCTGACCTGGATGAAGCACAAGCCGGAATTAAGAATGCTGGGGAAAACATCAACAACCTCAGATATGCAGATGACACCACTCTCATGGCAGAAAGTGAGGAGAACCTAAAGAACCTCTTGTTGAGGGTGAAAGAGGAGAGCACAAAAGTAAGCTTGAAACTCAATATCAAAAAAACTAAGATCATGGCATCAGACCCCATCACACCTTGGCAAATAGAAGAGGAAGACATGGAAGTAGTGACAGACTTCACATTCCTGGGATCCAAGATCATTGCAGATGGTGACTGTAGCCATGAAATTAAAAGATGTTTGTTCCTTGGGAGGGCAGCTATGGTGAACCTAGGCAGTATAATAAAAAGTAGGGACATCACCCTGCCAACAACAGTCCATATAGTCAAAGTGTATGGTATTCCCAGTAATAATGTATGACTGAGAGTTGGACCATAAGGAAGGCCGAGTGCAGAAGAATAGATACTTTCAAGCTGTGGTGCTGGAGAAGAATCTTGAGAGTCCCTTGGACTGCAAGAAGATCAAATCAGTCAGTCCTAAGGGAAATCAACCCAGACTGTTCACTGGAAGGTCAGATGCTGAAGCTGAAGCTCAAATACTTTGGCCACCAAATGAGAAGGAAGCACTCACTGGAGAAGATCCTGATGCTGGGAAAGACAGAAGGCAAAAGAAGAAGGGGATGGCAAAAGATGAGATGGCTGGACAGCATTACTGATATAACTAACATGAATTTGAGCAGACTTCAGAGGATGGTGGAAGACTGGAGGGCCTGGCATGACTTTGTCCATGGGGTCGCAAAGAGTCAGACTTGACTGTGCGACTGAACAACAACAACAAACTAAAGATATGCACAGTTTGCCTACTTTATAGCTGAGATAAGATTCCAGACCCCATGAATCTAAATGTTTTGGATTTTCATTTCTATGAGGAAGTGGAGTTTCTAAAAATGAAGTCCACTATTTACATGAGGGTTGGTGAATGGGAGGAACTAAACAACCTATCAAAACCAGTTAACTGTTCAAATTAAGCACTGTTCTGGGGCAACCAAATCCAGGCTCCTGTTTCAGAAAGGTGGAATTTTTAGTTTCTTTTACATTTTTATTTATGGCCTTGGTTTGTTTTCAGCGAACAATAGCTTTGTATTAAAAGAACATTTTGTGACTTTGTTTAATCCCAGGAGGTAATGTGGATATTTGTCATTTCTGATCTCTTCTTGCAGCCATCCTCAGATGAGAAGATCCATGAAATTGCTACTGCCAGGGAGTGAGATGGATATTAGCCTTGTGTCCACCAGCCAACACAATGCCATCCTTTCAGAGCTGGCCTTGACCACTTTCCCTTCCTCAGCAAGAGAAAATGGTGGTGGAGGGGGTTTGCAGGCAGTTCGTTTTCCATTCAGGTTATGATGTCTTACATATTACGAGTGCATGTTAGAGAATAATAAACTCCACCATGTTAACAGATTGCTTTAAATCCTTCATTTTATTTCTGATTCTCATTTGCTTTGCTTTTCATGCTTCTTTCTCTTGTATAAAAGGGGATCTGGGAAAGAAAAGAAAAAAGAAATATGAACACCTGAAAAAAAATCTTTTTTCATATACCTGCTGCTGCTACTCAAAGCCGAATCTGAATAGAAATGGATGGGAGGGAGATGAAGAAATGGATGAATAACATTTCATGCCCTGTAGTCAAACATAATTTCAAGAAAGAAATGAGAGCAGACTGGTAAGAGGGCTGATCCTGTTAAGTTGGCTATGACACAATTCAGAGGAGTCTCTTTGAAGACTGGCCTCTAATTTTTTGAGTCGACTATTAAACCTGGAAATAATATTTAAGAAACGGGGATCCCTCACTTGCAGTGGGGTGGAGGTGTTCTTAGAATTAGGGCCGATGGAGGGAAAATATTTCCGAATGCTAATTATAGGGGTGTTTGTGTTGCCCTGCTACTTGAAAAATCATGCAGGAAAGGTTTAAAAAGGGCTTGGGAGTTTGGCTCCTTAAAATACCGCATGAAAATATTTCTTCTGAAGATCAAATATCACAATTAACAAGCAAAGCAAGTGGGAAAACAGCACTGAATGACTTTTGCTTAATATTGGGGATGGAGGGAGTTCTGTGTTATAGGAACAGTGTTGTAAAACTATTTTCTTGCAGTTTTATCTACGTTCAGTGTTTGTTAGGGATGGTGGCTCAGTGGTAGAGCATCTGCTTGGTAAGCAGAAGGTCCCAGGTTCAATCCCCGGCATCTCCAACTAAAAGGGTCTAGGCAAATAGGTGTGAAAAACCTCAGCTTGAGACCCTGGAGAGCCGCTGCCAGTCTGAGAAGACAATACTGACTTTGATGGACCGAGGGTCTGATTCAGTAGAAGGCAGCTTCATATGTTCATATTAGGGGAGGGACCGTGGCTCAGTGGCAGAGCATCTGCTTGGGAAGCAGAAGGTCCCATGTTCAATCCCTCCAACTAAAAAGGGTCCAGGCAAATAGGTGTGAAAAACCTCAGCCTGAGACCCTGGAGAGCCGCTGCCCTCTGAGAAGACAATATTGACTTTGATGGACTGAGGGTCTGATTCAGTATAAGGCAGCTTCATATGTTCATATGTTATAAGAAATGATGGCTTAAAACTACATAATAGAAACATTGGTCCATAAGAGCAGGGCTCTTTTTCTAGCAGGAGCTCCTTTGCATATTAGGCCACACACCCCTGATGTAGCCAATCCTGAAGCTTACAGCAGGCCCTATCCTAAGAGCCCTGGAAGCTCTTGGAGGATTGGCTCCATCAGGGTGTGTGTGGCTTAGTATGCAGAGGAGCTTCTGCTCGAAAAAGAGCCCCGCATAAGAGTCAAAAGTGAGAAATCATAAAGGAAAACCAGGATACAAGAATAAAAAAAGCTGAGACTATGGACGGATTTTGTTTGGAGATCAAAAAATGATGCTCCTAACAACATGGTCTGTGATTTAAAATTTTAAAAAAGCCCTTTCTCTAGCTATAGCAAAAACGAGGGCTGGGAAGACAAAAGGTGAGTGACTAAACAAAACTTCCCCAGAAATAATAATAATATAACAACTCTAGAAACAATGAAACAATATATTGAATAATTACCAGAAATACTAGAAAATTATTTCAAAAATATAAAAAATTACAAGAAATAGAGTAATTACAGTATTGTAAACATAATACTCCAAACATATATAGTTAGGGTTGCCAAGTCCAATTCAAGAAATATCTGGGGACTTTGGGGGTGGAGCTAGGAGACATTGGGGCAGAGCCAGGAGACATTGGGGCAGAGCCAGGAACAAGGGTGTGACAAGCATAATTGAACTCCAAGGGAGTTCTGGCCATCACATTTAAAGGAACCGCACACCTTTTTAAATGTCTTCCTTCCATAGGAAATAATGAATGATAGGGGCACCTTCTTTTGGGGCTCATAGAATGGGACCCCCTGGTCCAATCATTTTGAAACTTGGAAGATACTTTGGGGAGAGTCACTAGATACTATACTGAAAATTTGGTGCCTCTACCTCAAAAAACAGCTCCCCCAGAGCCCCCTAATCCTCCAGATCAATTCCCCATTATACCCTATGAGAATCAATCTCCACATAGAGAATAATGCTCAGCAGACATGAGAGGATGCAAGGACTACAAGTCCCAGCATGCACCTCGCGAAGGGAGACCAGATTGGAGTGAATAGCAGGCCGGCGGTGGGCGGGTCTTTGTAACTCAGAAGAAGGGAGAATCCTGAAGCCAGACAAGGAAAGAGACACAACGCCGTTTCACCCCCCCACCCCCGCTATCAGATTTTTAGGGAGCGGGGGATTAGGCTGCTAATCCAGGGGTCCCCCGGCAGGGCGGGGGGGGGGGTTGGGAAGTCTATATATAGTAGAATCCAGCTGACAAGCAAAAACAGAGACTTGTCAATGAGCCAGAAAGGATATGTACTCTATGTAAACTAGTGAATCACTTTCACAGTCAAGGTATGTCTCCTCTCAACAGGCCCCCATCATTATTATCACCTGTTTTGGTAGCGCTGCCTTTGTAAAGAGTAGAGTTACTGTAAGAGTAAAACAAAGTTATCAGACAACAATGTCAGAAACCCAGCAGACCTATACAACCATCAAACAAAGCATACTTACATCACATTATTATTATAATAATTTCAAGACTACAATGGGTATCCAAACACCTCACAAACAATGCACACAACATAACAGAAGAAACTATCAAGGGGCTAGAAACTCTGAATACACACATCTTTTACATGCCGTTAAAGAGCAGCAACAGGTGAAACCAACAAACCATGCAGTGGTAAATTTAAAGGGACCACAAGAAAATTCAAAAGATCTTACATCCAACAGGTAAAGTAACTACCAATGTCCTGCCAAATAAAATACAATAATAGAAAACATGACAAATCATTATGTTGATTTAGACCCCTGACTCTAGAGTATTGAACATAAGAATGAAATGTGCCTCCTGTTGCAGGAGGACTTTTTGTGCATCCAAAACATTAAATCTATTAGACCTGAGCTGATATAATACTGCAAACTTAAGATCCTCCTCAGAGTGTTGCATCAATCTAAAGTGATTTAAAAGAGGAATGTCAGGAACAGTATGCCTCAACCTGGATCTGTGTTCAAGGATTCTTACCCTTATAGACTTCCAGGAACAGCCAATATAGAACAATAAACAAGGACAATAAACACAATATGCACATCTGTTAGACTGACATGTAAAAAAGCCCCATAACTGAAATACACGTCCTCCAGAAAAATCAGCAGAAGAGCCCATAAGAACATATTTGCAGGACTTACAATGATTACACTTGAACATGCCGGTTGGCAAAGAAGATGGATCTGAAACTAACACATCAGCCCTAAGGAGTCCTTCGAATTTTTTGTTCTCCTATAAGCAAAAACAGGAGGTATCTATGTTTCTGCCTGTCAGCTGGATTCTACTATATATGTTTAGAGTGTGATGTTTACAATACTGTAATTACTCTATTTCTTGTAATTTCTTGCACTTGTAATTTTCTTTCTCTAGGTATGGCTGATGGCAGACCTAGGCATAGAACAAAGCTTGAGTCCAGTGGCATCTTTAAGACCAACAGAGTTTTATTTAAGGTACTAGGAATAAGGCCCGATGTGGAGAAAAATACAACGGGCTCTAGAAAGATGCTCTGGACAAGTGCCCCCCCCCCAACCTTGCTGTCTTCCCACCCACCCAAGTGAAGGCATTCACTTGCTCCTCTACCTCATGGAGAGCTGATCTCTGCCATCTGGAGAGCAGTTGTAATTCTGAGTGATCTTCAGCCCTCACCTGGAGATTGGCAACAGTGGTTCCCCAGGAGGTATGGCTGGTTTGGAGAATGGAGTCTACCTGTCTGAGGTCCCACCCCTCTTCAAACCCACCCTCTATGGGCTCCACCCCTTAAATATCCAGGAATTTCCCAACCTGGAGTTGGCAACTGCTAACCCTACACTGGCTGTCATAGGGGGACTGCTGCTGATTAGCAGCAAGCAGTCAGGCCTAGTTAAGTCATGCCAGCTAGGTGGGATCAAGTCACCCAGAGAGTGCTGCCAGGCCTAGGGTAGCCAACCTCCAGGTAGAGCCTAAAGATCTCCTGGTATTACAACTGAACTCCAGAGAACAGATCTCTCCCAATCCTGGAGGAAAAAACTGCTTTGGAGGGTGGATTCTATTTCATTCTATTCACCTGAGGCCTCTCCCTTTACTGACAGAAGTTGGTTACCTAGTAACGGCATCTGGCTAGGGGCTAGGCTGAGGGGAGGAGGGAGAGAGGCAGTGACAGGAAAGAGGCCTTTTCAGCCCCTATGTGACTTTTGAGGAAATGCTCCCAGTGGGACCAGGCCTTGCCACTTAGTTGCATTATGGTGGTGGTTCCCTGGTTATTTCTGTGGCTTTCAGAGGCTGCGTGTGCTGGGAGGCTGTCTATTTGGGCTGTCGATGGTGCAGCAGAGGTTTGTTGCTGGCAACGCTTTTTATGAGGCTGGTTGACAGAGATGACACAGAAAAGCGTTGGAGATGTGTCTGTCTCTGAAGTAAGACTATTTTGATGGTTTGTTCAACATTTCTGGACCTGCAGTAGGCAGGGGAGTTAGCCAATGGGAGGCCAGAGACACTGAGTGAGCTGTGATGGACCAATTATTTGT
Source organism: Heteronotia binoei (assembly GCF_032191835.1). Lineage (NCBI taxonomy): Eukaryota > Metazoa > Chordata > Lepidosauria > Squamata > Gekkonidae > Heteronotia > Heteronotia binoei. Next base: position 72,881,670 of record NC_083235.1, read on the forward strand.
TGAGTGCATGGAATGCACCCATTAGCCAATGGGAGAGCTCCATTTGGCCACCACCACAGGGAGATTATATATAATGAAAAGCTTTAAAGATGCCACTGGACTCAAACTTCATTAAGTCCTATTTGAAGAGGCTATCATTCTTTGTGACTGTTGAGAGACTGTGTGGGAAAAAATTCAAGAATGTTCAGTGTTCCTTAGTTTTGTTTTTGTTCTGCTTTATCCATTGGCTGACCAGCACATGAAGCAACTTACGTACAAAAGTTCGCAATGCCCAGCCATTTCATGTTTTCCCCTGGGTCTTAAACTCATAGCATTGACCATGAGATTTCTGTAATGAATGTCCATAAATCAAAAGTAGGTTTGCAACTTAACAGATACATACCTGAACAACACCAGAACAGCCTATTCAAGATTAGGGGTGTGCATTCTGTTTGGCCGAACTGAATACACCCCCCAAAAACAGCTAATTCAGCTGTATTAAAGCAGTATATAGCCAAATCAGATTCTGATTCGGGAGTTGTATACTTGCAGTTGTGAATTGCTGCTGAAATTCAGCAGCCATTTGGCCCCATTATACCCTATGGGCCATTGAAATAAATGACAAAATAGGGTATAATGAAGTGTGGCTGGGGGGCAGGGGATTTGAAGTAGAAGCTCCAAATTTTCAGGGAAGCTTCAGGAGACTCTCTCCTACAGAACTCCTAAGTCTCAAAAAGAGTGGACCAAGGGGTCCAATTCTGTAGACACCCAAAAGAGGGTGCCCCTATCTCTCCATTATTTCCTATGGGCCATTGAAGTCAGTGGCAAAATAGGGTGTAATGAAGTGAGGCTGGGGGGCAGGGGGGTCGAGGTGGAGGCCACAAATTTGCAGGGCAGCTGCAAGGGCCTCTTCCCTACATAACCCCCAAGTTTCAAAAGGATTGGACCAGGGGGTCCCATTCTAGGGACACCCAAAAAGGCCCATTTCTCCCAATGCTGGGGGAAAAGCAATCAGTCAGTTTTCCCACTGTAATAACAGTGGGAAAACTGATTCTGGGGTGCAGAGGGTTTGAGGGAGAGCCCCCAGATCTGCAGAGCAGCTGCAGAGGCCTCTCCCCCACAGGTAGGGCCATGTCTCCGAGCAGAACCAGTACCACCATGCTACTGCCATTGGCACAAACAGTACATTAGATCAAACTAGAGAATCTCTCTCTTTCAAAAATTGGGGTGCAGGCTTTCTGCAAGGACTGCTGCACAGAACCAGTGCATTGAATGCACTACTGCCATGCAGCAGAGATGGGGCATGAACTTCCTGCATGTCAAGCCTCTGCCCCATTGAACCACAGTGTGGAATCCCTCAACACTCCACTTGTTGTTTGTCACTGAAACTTGGGACTTGGAGGTTCTGCAGGAGAGAGTCTCCTGAAGCTTCCCTGAAAATTTGGTGCCTCTACCTCAAACCCCCTGGTCCCCAGCTGCACTTCATTATACCCTACTTTGCCATTGATTTCAATTTTCAATGAGACCGTATATTCAGGAATAGTCATATATCTCCCGAATCTGATTCAGCTCCCGAATCTGCTATTAGGAGATATGCATCCTCCCATTTTTTTTAGCCCTGAATACCCCTGAATCCGATTTTTCCCCAAATTTTTCTCTTTTGCACACCTTTACTCAAGATAGCTACAGCACAGATATTGTCTCCAGATTTTGATGCAATAATTCAGAGCAAGAGGTGCAGTTATCATAAACTGTTAAATACACAAAACCTTTAAAGCATATTTTAAGGGTTTTTAAAAATTTTTTTAATTGTGTTTGTCTGTGTCCTTTATAAAGTTTATATCTCCACTATTTACCATTATATTTTATAGCATACATCGCCCAGCCTGACAAGGTCTCATTTATGTCAGACTCAGGCATCATAACAAATGAGCTCAACACCCCTGCAACTGTTTAGTTCCAAAGCTTATTTTGATTGCCTTACTTCAGTGAGGAAACAAACACTTGTTAATTGAAGGGAACAAAAAAGGAGAACCTAGTGACAAACAACAAGTGGAGTGTTGAGGGATTCCACACTGTGGTTCAATGGGGCAGAGACTTGACATGCAGGAAGTTTTAGTAGTAGACATGTCCCAGGGTCCTGGGGGATGAAGAGAGAAAAAAAATGGGGGAGGGTGGTTTTTTTTTCTGTCAGGACTTTCCCCAGGCTTCCAGCAGACACATTTGTAAAAGTTGGGGGAGCACTGAAATATACTCCTATGAACTTTTCTCTCTTTTTGTGTAAGGAAAGTCTTGTTTTAAAAATCATTGAACTCATCCAAATGTATAGTATGAAATTTTGTTTAGACGTTTCTCAAGAGTTCAGTGTTCTCAACATTATTAAGATTAACACAATATCCAGGTACACTGACTTCAGGTATTGAGACTGTATGCGTTTCCTGTCCAAATAATACACATCTTTCTTTTACTACAAAGTTAGTTTTCTACCTTCAACTTTGATTATTCCTACGCCTGAGATGGCAAGAAATTAAGATCCATGTGCTATGGTAGAATAGGATGCAGCAGTTTATCAAGTACTGGGTGTACTTACGATTTCTCTTATAAAAATGAAGACATATATACTTCTAAATCCCATAAATACCAAAAGGTATATAAATGATGTATTTTTGTTGTTAAATCAATAATATTGATTTAGGTTTGATAGAAAGTACTGCATTTATTTCACTTTTTCCAGAACATTTCTATTCCCTCTCCCTCCACGGCTTCAACATTTTTGGTCATTATATAACTCTAATTAGGAGGCAACCAGTAAGATTAGATTTTAAAGGCAGACAAAAATTAGCATGACTGTGTGACCCAGTTTGCCATTCATAGTGAGGCCTGAGTTACAAAACTGTTGGTTTAATTGAAACACCAATGGAAGCTCCACTGATTCTCCTGGTAACTGACATTAGAGGAGGGGGGGAAGATAGCTCTCGTCACTTCCAGAGTTTTTCATATGAAATTCAGAGCTATGCCATTGCTCTTATGCATATTTGCTCCTTCCCTCTATACACAAATTGAACATATTCTTACCCTACTCTAGAAGCTGCCTGTAGTTCATTAAATATCTTTAAAGTGCTAATGATTTTTTCTTCTCTTTTAAAAAAAAAAATAAAAAGAACTATTTAATGTTTTTACAGCTCATTTCCTGCTGCTGTCACCCCAAATCCAGTGGGCAGTAATGACACGTTGAAGGCAGAAAATGGGATTATGATGAACAGAGTGAATGCTCTTGAAAAATGGGTAACATTAAAGATTTGCAGACACTTTCTCCCCCTTTCGCCTTGCAGGCTTCTATATAAATGCATTTCATTTCCATCACATCCGAGTTACAGTTCTGCAGGCGCACAGAGAAGGAATCTAATTCATATATAGCTCAAACACTTGAACTAATAGCATGGAGAAGCAACAAGAAGCCAAGGACAGGTGACCTATTCTGAAAGAATAGATATGTGATCTGATATATCTTTCTTTCCCTGTGTGTATTTCTCTGCAGGGCACCATGCAATTTAAAAGAAGTGATTTTTTCCCATGCTTAAAATGAAAGAGATGTTTCACACTTCCATTTCCCCAAGCAGCAGAAAGTTTTGGGAAATGCTTCCTTTGGAGGAAAGAGGACTTATGCCTTTGTAATAATATATATATATTTACAAATGTTCAGATTGACAAGGAATTATGATAGAAGAACAGAAGCAAATTCAGAAGGAGAGAGGGTTAGTGCCAGAGCAGCAGCAACCACAGATCTCTAAATTCAAAGCCAGTTCTTCTCAAAAATATCTGGAAACTACACATGCAAGCCAGACTACAAATGGGCAGAATGGGTCTGTATACCTACCAACTTGTTGGTGGATATGACTCAGGCCACCTTCAAAACTGGCTTCGTACAAAAACCCAGCTGGGACTCATTTGCATATTAGACCACACCCCCTGACACCAAGCCAGCCGGAACTGTGTTCTTGTGTGTTCCTCCTCAAAAAAAGCCCTGAACAATTGTAATAGTGGGAGATCTCCAGGAGGTTGGCAAACTTATTTGTATGAAGTCATCCCACTGTTGCCCCACCAAGTACCAAGAATACAGAGCATCACTACCCCAGACAGAGAGTTCCAACAATAAGCTGCGGCTAATAGCCAATGATGGACCTCTGCTTCATATGTTTATGCAATCCCCTCCTGAAGCTGTCTATGCTTGTAGCTGTCACCTCCTCCTGTGGCAGTGAATTCCATGTGTTAATCACCCTTTGGGTGAAGAAGTACTTCCTTTTATTTGTTCTAACCTGACTGCTCAGCAATTTCATTGAGTGCCCATGAGTTCTTGTGAGAAAGGAAGAAAAGTACTTCTTTCTCTACCTTCTCTATCCCATGCATAATCTTGTAAACCTCTATCATGTCACCCCTCAGTCAACATTTCTCCAAGCTAAAGAGCCCCAAGTGTTTTAACCTTTCTTCATAGGGAAAGTGTTCCAACTACTGTTAGCCATGCAGGCCTTTTTCTATACATATTTGTGCCTTTCCTGACTTGCAGTATATATTTTATCTGACCGTCTAGGATTGCAGTTTTAAATAGTCTCCAAGCTTCCCCAAGTGTTTTGACCCACCTTACCTTTCCTTTCAGTTTCCTCTTCACACACCTCTTCATCTCAGAGAAGATACCCCTTTTAAAGTTAAAAGTGGTTGTGTTGGTCTTTTTGGACAACTCTCTATTTATACAAATGGTGCAATCAATAACATTATGATCACTGCTCCAAAACAGTGCAATCACTTTTACATCTCTCATCAGGTCTTGGGCATTCCTTAGGACCAAGTCCAGAATTGTTTCTCCCTGGTAGGTTCTGTGACCACCTGCTCCATAGCACAGTCATTGAGAGCATCTGGAAACTCAATCTCTTTCTCCCAATTTGAACACATATTGACCCAATCAATGTGTGGGTAGTTAAAAACACCTATTATGACACAGTTTTTACATCTAGTCGCTAGCTTTAGTTCTTTCATCATTTTATAACCATCCTCTATCTTGGGTGATAACAAACTTCCAGAGTTAAGCTTCCTTTTGGGCCTACTGATTCAACCCAAAACATTTCTATATGTGACTCTAATTCTCTCACCTTCTCAATCTTACTAGACTGTTTACTCTCACTGACATACAGAGCCATCCCACCTCCAACCCTTCCCTCCCTATACTTCTGATATAATTTGTATCCAGGAATCACCATGTCTCACTGTTTCTCCTCATTCTACCAAGTTTCTGAAATACTCACAATGTCTATATTTCCCCCAAACACTTAGCATTTCAACTTCCCAATTTTACCTCAGACACTTCTAACATTTGCATATAAACATCTATAATTTCCCAGGCATGTTAGGCTCACAACCTTCCTCCTTCTGCTTGAAGACTTTGCCAGAAAGTCCATACTGTTTGTCACCATCTCAGTAGACAACTCTAATCCATTGCCCTTTAGAAACGTAAAAGCTAACCCTTCATATCTTAGAGATGAGTCATCCCAAACCAGAGAAATTTCATCTCCTATTGGCTAAGAGCCACAGGCCAAGAGACCTTTAGCTCTCACTCTTCAGCTCATGCCTCTGTTGAGGTGCAGCCTTACAAATGCAAAGAGGGTGCAGCCAGCAGTCAGCCCCAGGCAACACTTCTAATCAGTAACAATCACCTGATGCAATCAGCTACACTTGCCAACTTTACTAGTTATCTCCTGGGAAGAACTACACTTGGCTACAGCCCAGTCAAAACTCACAACAGAAACAGCAGTCCCTCCACCCCAGCAAGTGAACGCACAAATTCAGACTCTCTCCTTCCACACAGTAGCACACAACTAATTCCTCCCAGCAGTTAAGAAAAGGCAGTTTAGAAAAGGCAAACACTCACCCCTTCAGCAGCACCATTTCCACTCTCTCTCGGAGCTCAACTGACTGTACTCTGCCTCTGGTGAGGTGCAGCCTTACAAATACAAAGAGGGTGGGGCCAGCAGTCAGCCCCAGGAAACACTTCCAATCAGCAACAATCACCTGATACAATCAGCTACACTTGACAACTTTACTAGTTATCTCCTGGGAAGAGTCTGCAAGAAGGAAAAAGACAAAGTTGTTGAGATCTTCCTGGTAAAATTGACAGAACTGGAGCAATATACTGAGATTGGATGTCATTATAGAATGAGGCGTGCACTAGAATGTTTTAAAAGGATCTTTTCCCTGGATTTATTTTTCCCAAATGTCTTTGGATTACAAACTGAAGGATCAACCCCACTAGAACTCATGTGAAATGGAGTTATCAATTTGCCTATGCCAAAGAAAGGGAAGCACACTCATCAGAAAAGAAAGCAGCCTCCAAAAGCCGCACCAGTCAGAGAGATGACTGATGACTGAAAAAATGTAATTGCCCCCCCGCTGGCTCATCAGGTTGTATGTGAATCTACTCCCTGTCTCCCTCAAATCACAAAATTAAACAAGCAAAACTACTTAATCTATAAATTGAGAATTGAGTTTGCTTTGGCGATTCAGAAAGTTATGTATACTGTTTAAATACTGTTAAAATGGATGCTCCCCAAGATGCGGCACAGGAAGAGAAATTTGAGATGGATTATATAAGAGCTTGCTTTTTAATCTTAAATTCTATTTCTGAATTCTATTTTATCTTATGTTATATTTCTGATCAAGAGACCCCCTCTGGTTTCTGGCTGTATAACTGTCAAAGAAATATGGGTCAAATTGGAAAACAAATAGTCAAAATGAACGAAGAAACACACACAGTTCCTGAGAACAACATTGTATGCTTTTAAATTACAAGAAGCAGAAAGTGACTCTGATCATTTAAATGCAATCATGAACACTGTAGCAGGATTAAAAGCAGTTGGAGTGGAAGATATAGATGCTGATGTAAATGCTACAATCCTGAATAGCTTTCCTGCCACATATATTAATTATATAGCTGTTCTGGAGGCACATAATACAGTTGATTTGAATTTTATGCTGAATGTTTTTTTTGAAAGAAGAAAATTTTAGAAGATCTAATGGAGAAACTGTAAAAGGGATATCTGCTTTGAGATTAAAACACAAAAGTGTGCGTGTTTTTATTATCAAAATAGAGGACATGTGGCAAAGCTTTGCAGTTCAAAGAAAAACACAGAGAAACAGACAGAGAGGGGGGGCAAGCTCCTGCACTCAAAACTGCTTCAAGCAGGCAGAGTCATGAGGATCAAAAAGACAGAAAGGCAAAAAGTTATATTGTTGCTGGAGAAGATTCAAGTGTAAAGAGTTTCTGGTTGCTAGTTTCTGGATCTCAATCTCGTGTGTGTCATGATAAAAATTTTTTGTTGAACTAGATGAAGGCAAAAGACAATTTTTAGTCCAAGCAGTTGGCAACAAGTTGCCAACACAAGGAATTGAAGTTGCAAAGTTGAGTGGTCTTAGCACAGATGCAGAACCTGTTGAGATCTGTTTAAAAGGACAGTGTATATGCACCTCTTGCAGTTCAAAATTTGCTATCTGTTGATAAGATAGTAAAAATAAATTTATTATTATTATTAAACAAAGAAATCATTTTCCCATTGAGGACAATATGTGCAGTATTTTTCATCCTGAAATCAATGATGGAATCCTGGCTGAGGAAATTACTGGACTGTACAATTTAAAACCTGTTGCTGAATCAGTATATCTTACTAAAAGACAGGAATGAGATAATGAGAAATTAATTTCAAAAGTGTACAAATTACTTTTACAATGGGCTACAGAAGATGAAGTAGTGAAATCTCAAATGATAAAATGGGCAATTAATGTAAATAAAGAAATAAAGATGGAATCTTGGGAATATCTGTGGAAAAATTCCATGAAACTCGCAACATGTCATAGTATTAAAGAGAACTGTTTTAAGATGATGTATAGATGGTATATGACTCCAAAAAAATTAGCAAAGATGAACAATAAGATGCCAGATAGGTGCTGGAAATGTAAAAAGCATGAAGGTTCTTTCTACCATATGTGGTGGACTTGTGAAAGAGCTAAAATGTTTTGGCAAATGATTCAACAAGAGATATCTAAGATCCTGGGATATGAATTCAATAAAGAGGCAGAGACTTTTCTGCTGGGATTACAAATGGAAAAATTTCCAAAAGAAGATAGAACATTAATATGGTACTTGCTCTCAGCTGCTAGGACATTGTATGCGCAGTTGTGGAAGCAAGAAAAAATACCAGAAAAATGGGACTGGATTATGAAAGTTATGTCATGGAGTGAAATGGACAAATTAACAAGAAAATTAAGAGACTGTGATTTAGAACTTTTTAACCAAGAGTGGAAGAAATTCAGAAGATATGTAGAGAAAGAGTGGAAAATAAAAGGACATTGGACAATTTTTGAGGATTAAGATTTTTAAGATAACAATATAACTCTTGAAGGGGGTTCTTCTTCCCTATGTTTCTTTTTTGTTTCGTTTTTTTTCTTGATAGTTAAGGGTACCTTTAATATCTGTTTTTTTAAAGAAAATAACACTGGCGGGGGTCAAGTAATTGGGGGAGGGGTGGGAGAAAGTAAGATGTGGGGTAGAATGATGGTCTTTTTCTTAATATATATTAAGCTTTTTATAAGTAGTAGTTATAGTTCTACTACCATATGTTACTAATAAAATTGTTTATTCATAAAAAAAAAAAATACCAGGCCTAAAGCATTTGAAGGCATTTGGGTCTAAAGCATATGTCCATGTACCCAAGGGGAAAAAGTTGGCTGTAAGCCAGGGTTAAAGAATGCAATGCAGTGCATATTGATTGAAAGCAATGTACTCCAAGCTCCTGAGCCATTAGGGTCCACAGTGAAAACCAGCTAGGAGGCTGATGGTGAAATACCACTTAGTGATCTGGCCATTTGGCTGCCTGTCAGCAATGCCAACCATCAGGAAGGCAAACAAGAAATCAGAACGGGACAGATCAAGCTGGGCCAGAGAAAAAAGATACAGTCAGCAAGGAGCAATAAGGGAGTACCATCACAGAGATATGGATATTGTACAAATGTGCAACCTGAAAGTGAACTCTTAAACTTCCAGCTAATCGCATCAGAATATTTTTCTAAAAGGGCAAGTACACCATCATTCTCTCAGGTACTGTTTCACCCTATAACTGGACATGCCCTGTCTCATGCAGTTTGTGTGTTCGTCCAGGGTGTCTTCCAGCTTGAGGGTCTTGTGCCTCATCATCTTTGCTTGTAGCTTCTCATCGCGGAGGCCAGCGGTTTAGCAGCGCTTTGTCAAGGCTCGTGAAATCACACTCTCGGGCAAGGCGGCGCAGCTCGGCCAGGAAGGTTGCTGCTGGCTCGCTTGCCTTCTGTACCCATTTGTGGTATTCCAATCACCTGGACATCAGCGTAGGCCTGGGGGAGAAGTGTTTGGTGAGCCTCTCTGTGATGATCTTGTAAGTCGCAGCATCATTGGTTAACAACACGGGCGACATCAGGTGCTCAGCTAGTGCCAGTGTGTCCTCCCCACAGAGGCTGAGCAGCAGCTTTTTCTGCTTCCACTCATTTTCTATGTCGTGGTAGAGGAGGTAAAAGTTGAGCCGCTTCACCCATCCCTCCCACCTTTCGGGTTGATTGAACTCCGGCAGTTGCCCATGTGGGCCAGGCGCCACGGCCTGGTCGGGGTTGGCCCTCGGAGGAGCCGTTTCTGCGGCGCTGGTGGAGCTGGAAGCTTGGCCCTGACTCATCTCCGGTCCTGGCATGGTGATCTTTGTTAGCGATGGCGGTGCGATGCGCGGAGCTGGACAGCTGCTGTGAGGCGCAGTGCATTGCCGGTTGCTGCTTTGCCTACCCGGATCTCACCTTCGTCGCCACTGTAATATAATGGGTTCAATGCATCGATGAGGCGAAGCCACAGTGAGAACAGCTCTTTATTGGAAGCAGCATAGTAACTGGCTACACCAACAAGACTGACTAAGGGGCCTGCGGGCCCAACATATATACAGCTCTGGTTCCCACGCTTATGTACATTGGGCCATTCAAACAGGCAGGGGGCCTGTGATTGGTTTAGGGCAGCAGGTATTTTGGATTCTGCTTCCCATTGTTGCCAAGTCCCCAAGCTCTGCTCTCCTGTCTCCAATGAGCCAGGTAGGAACTACATATCCCAGTTTAATACATAACTTTTCCATTTTAACTTGCTATCCTTGAAAGTTCGGGGGGGGGGGGGATGTTTAAGGAATGTTTCACTTGCACTACTGAGTTGAAGGAGGTATATAGCGATTTGACTGAAGGTCTAAGCATGGTGTTGGAATCTCTTGTGACCACCACAGATACATTTGAAAAAGACATGAGCAGCTAGACTAGATATAGCTCAAACTTAGTCCAGATTTTGTGTTCTAATTGTCTGTTGCCATAGGAAGGTAGGTAAATATTTATAATCAGGAGAGTTTGTCTTCTGTATTGGACCATATAGGCCTGAGCCCAGTGTTCACATGGAATCTGCAGGGTGACTGTTATATGCAATCTTGTACCTATAAGAACAGCCAGACCTCTTTGGCCCTCCCTTTCCTCTCCCCTGGTGTGGCTCAAAGGTTGTTTATTATGAATCCATGTACAGACAGTGTATCTTTGGACCAGGTTTCTTGGAGGCAGGTGATGTCATGTTGGGCCAAAAAACTCTTGGGAGCCCAGCCAGCAACATTCCAACAGCCACAGATCCCAACATTAATACTCTTGATGCAGGAGTATTTAATAAAAATCAGGTCTTCCCAATACAGTCATTTCATCAAAAGGGGAAGACCCCCGTCTTAAGGAATTCAGAGGTCTAATCTCAGTTAAGGAGAAATAGAAAAGAACATGCACCCAAGCCCAGTAAAAAAAAAAGATGGCTGGGAACTTGCTATCAATCTCTCCTTCCCGGAGCCAGTATCTAAGCAGTGTACTGATTCCATGAACCCAAAGCACACTTGGAAACTTGAAGAACCATCACTTCAAAAGGACCTCTTATTAATATTTACTTCCCCAAAGCTGAATATGGCTACTATAGAACATAATAGTATTAATAAAGATGAAGTTGAGGACACTGAAGAGAGTTTGCTAATTTCCTTTGGTGTCCTCCTACTTAGAGATCAGGACAACATGATCCAGAGATTACGAAGGCTGACTATTACTCTATATGACATAAAACAAAAGCTGACTATAAACAAGACCTCATCGAATCGGAAACTAGCTCTGCCCTTGAGTCCTTTAAGTCAGCTGAGGATCCAACCTCTAAAGAAAGAAAAGACTGATTGAGAATATTATCCTGGAACAAGACTGGGTGATCTGCTAGGACGAGGTCAAGCAATGTTAAAGAATGCCTGAGTAAATTTTACCTAATACTACTTCAGGAAACATGGGTAAGGAGCAGAGTTTATTTCTCTGGTTTCACCCCATATTTTTTATCTGCGGTTGATACTGGGGAAAGTGGAAGGTGCTCTGGAGGGTTGATATTAGGAATTTAATTGGGGTTTTGGGTCTTAGCAAGTACATGGTCTTTCTTGGTTGATTGAGTGTAAAGTTTGGCCTTTCTGTTAGTTTGCAAACTTTTCATCAAGTAATACTCTTTATATTCTACTGCAGGCAGAATTTTAGGGTAGCTGGGCAGTTGCATTTCACTCTGTGTTTCAGTGGATAAGTTTTCTTGTATGTTAACAGTTGGCTGCGAGCCAGGTACCTAGCCCCTTAACTATTCAATCTCATTTTAAATGACCTGGCGCCTTTTTTGGAGGTCATAAATGGCCACATTTGGGTCAATTCATGTTCCACTACTTTTATATACAGATAATGCAGTGTTACTTTCCTTTTCTCAAATTGGAATGAAATGGCTATTATCATGCTTTTATGATTACTGTGAACTAAACAAATTGACCTTGAACTTTGAGAAATCAAAAATTATGGTTTTTGAAAAAGTGTGGCTCAAAATGGAATGTAAGAAACAGGTTAAAAGTTTTAGATACTTAGGAATCCATTTTCACTATAGAGCCAGTTGAGTTCTTCATAGAAGGGAAATGATCAAATCTGTAAACTGCAACGTACTTAAAAGGTAGTCCCCTGTGCAAGCACCAGTCGCTTCCGACTCTGGGGTGACATCGCATCATGACGTTTTCATAGCAGACTTTTTATGGGGTGGTTTGCCATTGCCTTCCCCAGCAATGTACTTACACTTATCCATTTTTATTTTACCAAAGGGTAATCAATATGTTCTTGCAGCCATTAGAGTATTTAACCATAAGATTAGTGCAGGATTGTTTTATGGAGTACCATAAGAACATAAGAGAAGCCATATTGGATCAGGCCAATGGCCCATCCAGTCCAACACTCCGTCACACAGTGGCCAAAAAATTTATATATAATTATACACATACATATATATATACACACTGTGGCTAATAGCCACTGATGGACCTCTGCTCCATATCTTGAAGCTGTCTATGCTTGTAGCCGCCACTACCTCCTGTGGCAGTGAATTCCACATGTTAATCACCCTTTGGGTGAAGAAGTACTTTCTTTTATACGTTTTAACCTGACTGCTCAGCAATTTCATTGAATGTCCATAAGTTCTTGTATTGTGAGAAAGGGAGAAAAGTACTTCTTTCTCTACTTTCTCCATCCCATGCATTATCTTGTAAACCTCTATCATGTCACCCCGCAGTCGACGTTTCTCCAAGCTAAAGAGCCCCAAGAGTTTTAACCTTTCTTCATAGGGAAAGCGTTCCAACCCTTAATCATTCTAGTTACCCTTTTGTGGACTTTTTCCAACGCTATAATATCCTTTTTGAGGTGCAGTGACGAGAATTGCACACAGTACTCCAAATGAGACCGCACCATCGATTTATACAGGGGCATTAAGATACTGGCTGATTTGTTTTCAGTTCCCTTCCTAATAATTCCCAGCATGGCGTTGGCCTTTTTTATTGCAATCGCACACTGTCTTGACATTTTCAGTGAGTTATCTACCATGACTCCAAGATCTCTCACTTGGTCAGTCTCTGCCAGTTCACACCCCATCAACTTGTATTTGTAGCTGGGATTCTTGGCCCCAATGTGCATTACTTTGCACTTGGCCACATTGAACCTCATCTGCCACGTTGATGCCCACTCACCCAGCCTCAACAGATCCCTTTGGAGTTCCTCACAATCCTCTCTGGTTCTCACCACCCTGAACAATTTAGTGTCATCTGCAAACTTGGCCACTTCACTGCTCACTCCCAAACTCCAAATCATTTATGAACAAGTTAAAGAGCATGGGACCCAGTACTGAGCCCTGCGGCACCCCACTGCTTACCGTCCTCCACTAAGAAGACTGCCCATTTATACTCACTCTCTGCTTCTTATTAATTAGCCAGTTTTTGATCCACAAGAGGACCTGTCCTTTTACTCCATGGCTCCCAAGCTTTCTAAGGAGCCTTTGATGAGGAACTTTATCAAAAGCTTTCTGGAAGTCAAGGTAAACAACATCTATTGGGTCTCCTTTGTCCACATGTTTGTTCATCCCCTCAAAGAAATGTAACAGGTTAGTGAGGCAAGATCTTCCTTACAGAACCCATGCTTCCTCAATAACCCGTGTTCAACAATGTGCCTACTCATTCTGTCCTTGATAATGCTTTCTACCAACTTTCCCGGTATTGAAGTCAGACTGACTGGCCTGTAATTTCCCGGATCTCCTCTGGAACCCTTTTAAAAGATGGGGGTGACATTTGCTACCTTCCAGTCCTCAGGAACGGAGGCAGATTTCAATGAAAGATTACATATTTTTGTCAGAAGTTCCACAAGTTCAACTTTGAGTTCTTTCAGAACTCTTGGATGCATGCCATCCGGACCTGGTGACTTATTAGTTTTTAATTTGTCCATCAGTTGTAGGACCTCCTCTCTTGTCACCTCAATCTGACTCAGGTCTTTCAATACCCCTTCCAAAATAAGTGGTTCTGGAGCTGGCAAACACTTCTCATCCACAGTGAAGAGGGAGGCAAAAAATGCATTCAGCTTCTCAGCCATTTCCCTATCCTCCTTCAGTAATCCTTTTACCCCTTGGTCATCCAAGGACCCCACTGCCTCTCTGGCTGGTTTCCTGCTTCTAATATATTTGAAGAAATTTTTATTGTTGGTCTTTATGTTTTTTTGCAATATGCTCCTCCTAGTCCCTTTTTGCCTGCCTGATCACAGTCTTGCATTTGATTTGCCACAGCCTGTGTTCCCTTTTATTAATCTCACTTTGACTAGCTTTCCACCACTTAAAGGAGTCCTTCCTACCTTTTACAGCTTCCATTACTTTGTTTGTTAACCATGCAGGCCTTTTCTTATACCTGTTTGTGCTAACTTGTGGTATATATTTTATCTGAGCTTCTAGGATTGTAGTTTTAAATAGCCTCCAAGCTTCCCCAAGGATTTTGACTGTATTTACCTTTCCTTTCAGTAACCTCTTCACATGCCTCCTCATCTTAGAGAATTTACCCCTTTTAACATTAAACGTGGTTGTGCTGGTCTTTTGGGGGCAACTCTCTATTTATATAAATGGTGAAATCAATAACGTTATGGTCACTGCTCCCAAGCGGTGCGATCACTTTTTCATCTCTCACCAAGTCTTGAGCATTACTTAGGACCAAATCCAGGATTGCCCCACCCCTGGTAGGTTCTGAGACCATCTGCTCCATAGCACAGTCATTGAGAGCATCAAGGAACTCAGTCTCTTTCTCTCGACCAGAACACATATTGACCTAATCAATCTGTGGGTAGTTAAAATCACCTATTACGACACGGTTTTTACGTTTAGCCACTATCTTTAATCCTTCCATATTATAATCGTCCTCTATCTTTTGATTTGGTGGGTGATAACAAACTCCCATAGTTAAATTTCCTTTTGGGCCCCCTATTTCAACCCAAAGCATTTCTAGAAGGGAATCTAATTCTCTGACCTCAGTTTTACTGGACCATATACCCTCTCTGACATACAGAGCCACCCCACCTCCAACCCTTTCCTCCCTATCCTTCCGATATAACTAATATCCAGGAATCACCGTGTCCCACTGATTCTCCTCATTCCACCAAGTTTCTGAAATTTCCACAATGTCTATGTTTTCTCCCAACACTAAGCTTTCCAACTCACCAATTTTACTTTGAAAACTTCTAGCATTTGTATACAAACATCTATAATTTCCCAGGCAAGCTAGGCCCGCAACCTTCCTCCTGCAGCCTCGAGACTTTGGCAGACAGTCCATACTGTTTGTAACTATCACAGTGGACAACTAAGAACATAAGAACATAAGAGAAGCCATGTTGGATCAGGCCAACGGCCCATCAAGTCCAACACTCTGTGTCACACAGTGGCAAAAAATGTTATATACACACATACACTGTGGCTAATAGCCACTGATGGACCTGTGCTCCATATTTTTATCTAAACCCCTCTTGAAGGTGGCTATACTTGTGGCCGCCACCACCTCCTGTGGCAGTGAATTCCACATGTTAATCACCCTTTGGGTGAAGAAGTACTTCCTTTTATCCGTTTTAACCTGTCTGCTCAGCAATTTCATCGAATGCCCACGAGTTCTTGTATTGTGAGAAAGGGAGAAAAGTACTTCTTTCTCTACTTTCTCCATTCCATGCATTATCTTGTAAACCTCTATCATGTCACCCCGCAGTCGACGTTTCTCCAACTCTGATCCATTACCCAGTAGAAAAGTAACAGCTAACCCTTCATCTCTTTGAGATGAGTCCTCCCAAACCAGAGACATTTCATCTGCTGTCGGCTTTCCCCCAAGATTTAGTTTAAAAACTGCTCTGCCACCTTTTTGATTTTAAGTGCCAGCAGCCTGGTTCCATCTGGGGACAAGTGGAGACCGTCTCTTTTGTACAGCTCCCGCTTGTTCCAGAAAGCATCCCAGTGCCTAACAATTTAAATCCTTCCTCCTTACACCATTGTCTCATCCACACATTGATATTTCTAATTTGTGCCTGTCTCTCCTGCCCTGCACGTGGAACAGGTAGCACTTCTGAGAAGGCTACCTTGGAGGTCCTGGCCTTAAGTCTCCCGCCTTGCAGCCTAAATTTTTCCTCCAGGACTTCACGACTGCATTTCCCCACATCGTTGGTGTCAACATGCACCACGACCACTGGCTCCTCCCCAGCACTGTCTATCAGCCTATCTACTACACGTGTAATGTCCACTACCTTCACACCAGGCAGGCAAGTCACCATACGGTCAGTATGCGGTTTTGCCACCAAGCTGTCTACTTGCCTAAGGATCAAATTGCCAACTACCAAGATCCCTCCTCTCTCCCTGCCCAGGGATGGTTCCTTGGCACGAAAGGATTCCCGCTCATCAACTGAAGAAGAGGTTCTTTCTGAGGGCGCATCCCCCTTATTCTTAGCATGGTGCCCTGTTTCCTCTCGACCCTCATGCTCCCTGGCAGCAACGGGGCTGCCACGTTCAGAGCGGGGCTCATCTAGTACGCTCTCGAGAGTCTTCCTCGAGTGCCTTACTGACTGTCTCTGCTTCTCCAAGTCAGTCACCTTGGCTTCAAGGGTACGAACCCGTTCCCTGAGGACCAGGAGCTCCTTGCATCGAGCACACACTCAAGACTTCTGTCCTATGGGCAGATAGTCATACATGTGACACTCAGTGCAAAACACTGGAAAGCCCCCACCCCCCTGCTGGCATTCTACCTTCATGATAGCTTTTTTTTAAAAAAAAATAAAATAAAATACAGTCCCCTTTAGATCCTGTTTGTTTATGTGGCTCCCCTTTTGGAGGGTCAACTTACCTTATTGGGAGCACAAGGAAATTAGGGATCTGGGTTCCTGGTCCTTACAGAGCCCCCAGGGTAAGAGCCACAGGCCAAGAGCTCTTTAGCTCTCTGGCAAGGCGCAGCTTAACAATGCAAAGAGGGTGGGGAACACAGCCACTCCTAATCAATCAGCAACAATCACCTTCAGCTTCAGCCCACTCAACCAAACAAACAGCAGTTCCCCAGCAACCACAAATTCAGAATTTTCAGAAGTCACACAAACTCAGAAATTCTCAGCAACTTCCCCAGCTGCTCACCCTTATATCAGTTATTCTCTGCTCTATCTCAGAGCTTCTCTGCTCTCTCTCTCAGAACCCTCTGAAATGTGCTCGGCCAATTTAGATTATGGTTTTAAATAAGGAAGTGGAAAGAATACAATCTTACTTTCTATGGAAAATACTGGGCCTTCCCAAGTGTGTGCCCTGTGTGGCCATCTGCCTGGAAACTAATCAAAGACTCCTTGAGACTAAAGCATGGGTCAACACTATCAAATTTTGGTTACATCTACATTTTAAGATTAATGACGATTAATCTTAAATTTTAAGATTACTTCATTTTACATTTTAAGATTAATTCATTTTTCATATGATGATTGAGTCCCAATCATCTACGTGGCTAAACCACATAGATAGAAGAGAAAGTTAATTCAATAGGGATTAGCATTGATGACTTATCCTCCCTTACAGAAAGATCAGCTTTTGCGCTGATCAAACAACGACTTCTTGACATTGAGATGCAGGACCTTAGAAGCCTTGCTAAGGGTCGATGTTCACCCTTGGGCTTGGAGATATTACCATTGAGTATATGGCAGAGTATTTCACCTGTTTAATTACCCCACATTATTGTAGAACTTATTTGTTAGCCCATTTTAATGTTTCCTTTTGTGGTATTCTACAGGAGATTTCACAATATACCATATGCTAACAGTCTATTTGCTTGTAGTCAGCAGGACACAGAAAGTCTTGAATATGTTTTTCTCTATTGCACTTACTATCTTGATATATGTATGCTTCATACTTATTGAACCCTTGTTGAGAGAGCAAGCAGGGAACTCTGATGAATGTAAAACCATTTTCCTATTATCTACTTGGAACCAAACGGTGATTGAAACTGTTGCCAAATTCTTGTACCTTACATCTATGAGGAGAATTATGTATTAGTAGATAGGGCCATGATTGCTGGGATTGTTTTCTCTGCCATTAATATGGTTGCTGTTCTGCCTGCATGTGATCAGGACTTGTGCTGCTGCCCCCCGAGCCCCAAACAAGCCCACCTCACCTGATGCAAGCAGCCACACACCCCAATGCCTACCGGGGCAATGGATCAGCCAGCAGGTGAGTCGCTGGCCCATGATAACTTCTTTCCTCCCTGCAACGGCTCTCTGTTCCCCACCTGGAAAGCAGAGAAGAGGCCACCCAACAGGGGGGCAGGGCTGTCTTGCAGGAGCATAGGGCCCAACCTCACACAAGGGCAAGGTGAGGCCCTACCCCTGCTCCCCCACCACCCACCAGGGAAGCAGAGCGGAGTCCTCCAAAGCAGCAGGGAAAGCCCAGATCTTTGGGGGTAGGGCCAGCAGCAGCAGCAGAAGCCCCAATGCAGGGCTGAGCATCTCTGCTGATAAAGGGGGGAGGGGCACAGAGGAACCACAAATGGGGGGAGGGCTAGGGAGAGAGAAGTGGTATAAGAGAGAGGCTGAGGTCAATGAAGAGTGTACAGAGGAGCAGAGCAACTCAGAGAGAGTTGAGAGCCAGTCAGAGAGCAACCAGCACAGGAGGCAGCAGGGTGAAACGAACCTGGCCTCCACCATTCAATCCCGAGACCCCAGCCAGCATTGCAAGGTAGAGAAAGAACAGGGTCAGGCGATGGTAGCAAAGGGGTCTGGGCCATTCGAGGAGGCAGGGTGCAACAATTGCTATGCCAATAAAGGTTCTGTGTTGACTGCCTTATCAGTTGCCCACTTGTGATGGATTGTTAGGGCACCATCTGATATAGTTGATTGACTGTTGGGTTCTTAATTGTAATATTTGGCTTTTAAGATGTAAAATGGTGATTTTATTGTACATTTAACTGTTAAAAGCTGCGCTGAGGCCTATTTGTGGTGAAGGAAGCAGGATATAAGTTGAATGAATGCAGGAATGAATGCATTAATGAATGCATGCATGCAGCAGCTGGCTCAGTAAAATTATGCTTGGTTTTTTCACAACAGCTGAAAGCACCCATGTATTTCATATGCATTAATGTACAACACTTCCCCTGAATATTTTAAAACTGATTTAACCTTTACAGTATAAACTATGTATTACCTCTGTGACGGAACCGGCCCAATTCTGCCTTCAGACCCGGTCCCGTCAACTCCCTGTTGAGTCGCCAACTCCTGGAGGGAGCTATTTCTCCTCTGGCCAGTTGGGCTCGCTGCCACCACCTGCTCAGTCTAGGGGTTCAGATTGAGAGGAACAGGACTCCCAATCCCCCTCTCCAGCTCTGAGGCCAGGCCTCAAGGTCCTCTGCCACCCTGTACTTGGGTATCACAGAGACCCCAGCACTTCTTCGGGGAACCCCTGGAGGATTGGCACCTTCTCCAACTGCATGCCTTCCCCGGGGCCCCCTTCATAAGGCAGCGTGGTCTAAGCGGTCGGGATCTATGTGGTACAGAGTTTGACTGCCAGCATTCAAAACAGAACAAAATGTTCAATAAGAAGAGAATAAAAAAACAAAACAAAAACAAAAACAGTTACATGTAAAAGTGTAGCACAGCACCTGATCAGCAACAAGAAGGGCAAATAAAAGGTGGATTTAAACGCATCCTCTCGTCCCTGGTGTAAACTTGGTCTACCTTGTGAATTACTTACTCGGTCTGACTGCCTGGGGTCCTCCTCCTCTTGAGTAGGCCTCTCCCACAGTCAGGAGCCCACAGACTCATAACCTTTCTCTTCAAGGGCCAGCTGCGGACTGGCCTTTTCCCGCCTAACTCAAATAAAAGAACAAAAGAACTTCCTGCCCCTCTAGGAGGCTTTCCCCCTAGAGTTGATGGTTTAACTCTGGAAGGGAGGAGGGAATGAGGGGGAGGCTAAAGAACTTCCTGCCCCTCTAGGAGGCTTTCCCCCTAGAGTTGATGGTTTAACTCTGGAAGGGAGGAGGGGGATGGAGGGAGGCTAGGCCAAAGCCTACTTTAGTAGTTTAATGTTGCCTTCCAATGAAGCACCCAACATTGACTAAGATGGCGTTTCTCCACAACCTCTAAAAGGAACCCTTGCTTATCTCATGTTTTACTCCCATACACCAACTGCACTTTTCTGGCGAACTCCTCTATAATGTGACCTCCCTTCATTTCTTCAGTGACTACCAAATCTAGGACTTTTTGCTGTGGGGCTGGAATTTGGAATGGCTTCCCAAAATAGGCGATGAGGGCACATTTACTCCCTGATTCGTGGAAAGAATGCAAAAGCATTTTATTTCAGAAAACTTTGTGGAGGGTGAAACAACTGCTCTTTAGGTATCATAGGAAGGGCTTGGCTACATTTTTGCCTAGGTATGTATGCTATTGATGTTCCAAGCAGCTGTTTTAAATTATTGTATGGACTTCTTGTTGCCTGCGTATGAGGTTTCTCGAATCGCAGGAGAAAGGTGGGATGTACATGTTTGAAATAAATAAAAATCAATAGCTTCAATAAAGACTAGGAGGTTGTCTTGTGATTTATTTAACAGTTAGGCAGCATATGTACATAATTAAAATATGATTGGTTTCAAGTTGAAATAAGTAAAAAAAAAAACCAAAATAAAAAAACAGACTCCAGGTATTTCTTTATTCCAAAGTATCTGCATGCTCCTTCCTGCAATGCCACCAAGGCACTCCAGCACTCAGACAAAACTGTGCAAGCTTCATAAGAGAGAACAATTACCTTTCCATAAAAAACATGATTAAGCTTTTGATATAAGAAAGGTAGGTGAAAGACTTCCAGGCAAGACTTCCACATACTTACCCATGTACCCCAAATGGGATGGCCCACTGCCAAAACCCCCCCCCCCCATCTTGCTGCCAAGTCTGAGTTTAATTAGCATAAACAGAACAAAGTCTGGGAAATGCAATACACTTGGAATGTTTGTTCTGTTGAGACATTTATAATAATGCAAACCATTGACGTTTCCTCCCTGCTGCACCACTTGGAGTATTCCTCAGCCCTTTACGCTTGGGTTAGTCAAACTAAAATTGTAGGACACTTTTACACATATGTGAAAATTTAAATGAGGCAGGCTGTGAGAAACAGCCTTGAAATAAACTCAATAGATGAAATGCTGTTTTTCATGTCTGTTTTAAAAACTAATTTTTTAAATGTCCCACAGGAAGAAATAACGGAGCTTGGAATATTTTATGATATTGAAAACTTGCTTTTGCATTCACTTCCCGTGTTCTATTGAAAGCTGGTTTTATTCATTGAACTTTGCACTTTTCTTGGTGAAACAGTATTCCTCACCACACTATATTTAGTCAACTTCAGTGGGTGCATAATTTATTTCTCCCATGCCAGAAAACATCAAAGCTCAAGCTGCAGAAAAATGCAAATCATATCATGAATTGAGATCTGGTTAGTATTTGTGTTAGGGAATCTGCAAAACACACCAAGTGAAGTGGCTCACTAGTTTGAATAATCTGGGTATGTTATACCAAACTTATCTCTGTCCTTTCTGCATTGTGATTTTACCAACTTGTCATAAGTTATACCCTATGACCAACTTGTTACAGAATAACAAACAGCAGTTTGGGCAGGTAGTCACATGTGACACCAGCGGCCCCAAACACAGATGCCCATTCCCTTTTATATTAAGCAGCACATCTTTCCAGTGAGACAGGGCTTGTGGAAGCATTGCAACGTCTGTTGGGATGTGCAGGTGAATCTCTCCAATGAATCAGGACAATTCGGTTTGCTGGGCAGAGCAAAAGGGATGTAGTCTGTGTGGGAGATGGAGCTATTCTTTAGGTGCTCTTCAATGCTTAAATTAGGGATGCCAGCCTCCAGGTGGGAGCCCTGGGATTCCCCCAGAATTACCGCTCATCTCCAGAATACAGAGACCAGTGTTCCTGGAGAATATGTATGCTTTGGAGTGTGGACTCGGCGGAATTGCACCCCATTGAAGTTCCTTGTCCTCCCCAGGTACCAGCCCCAAAATTCCAGGAGTTTTTCAACCTGATGTGGCAGCCCCACACCTCCAATCCCCTGACAGTGGTTAGGGGGGACTTGGCAATCCCACCTCTAGTTCTATGAGTTCTCTTGTCCCAAACCCAGTCCAGGTGGTACACAGCAGTCAGAAGCATTTTCCAATGAGGGAGGAAGATTATATATGAGCTCCCATTCATGGACTGCTATATTGTATTTCTGCAGCCCTCAAACATGTTTCGCTGAGTTACACTGCCAGAAATGAAAGCTACATGCTCAACATTCTTAGGTTTTTTAGATCACTGATTCTTCTCTTTTTCAAAATATAGCAAAATGCTTATTGTGGACCCCCTTACCATATTAAAAAAACAACAACACTACAGCAGCAACAAAACAAGCACCCTTTCCCCTCTGCGTAATGTATCAAAGCAATAACGTGTGCTAGAGCGTTGCAGATGCCTATCAAGAGGTTTATCGGCTTTTATTGGCCTTGGGCGACTCTGCACATGATGGTCTTTAGAGTGACATGGAATTTATTAAACTTTTCCACAGTCTGACAGGCCTCTACACTCCTTCACCCCCCCCCCTTCATTCTCCTTTCTGGGGAAAAATATATATCTATTTCTGCAAATCTGAGAGTTTTTTTTTAAAAAAAAATCTATATATTTGCTCTTTTTTCCTTCACAGGCAACTAGAGTGTGACTAGCTAGACATCTATTTAAAGAAAACCCATTATAATGCCATCTCAAAGACAAAGTTTAAAAAGCTGTGCAGCCTTGGAAGCTGCCTGCCTCAGAACACCATCTTACTTTATAGGACAAGCTCTGCAGAGCAGACATATAACACCCACCAGACAGGGTTTGCTGCCTTCCCCCCTCCCCTTTGGGTAGCCTAATTTAGTCTGTGTATGCCGTCCTGTGTAATAAATTTCATGTTTCAGACAATAGCCTGTCGCCTCCAGCAGCTGCCCCCGTTCATGATCCAGCGCTGTTAAAAGCATCTGCTTGTCTTGCCACTTCCTATCAATGAACTGGATCATCACAGCGATACCAGCCAGCGCTGCTATGCTTAAAGCGGCATTTGGGTTTTAAAGGAGCTGCGCATTGAAGTTGTTTGGACTTTGGTGGTACAAATCTTCCTGGATCTTTTATTTTTTACCTTCACAAACCCCACGTACGTGAATTAGTATATTTAATTTTTAATGACTATCTTGACCAAGTCTTTTCTAATCTTTGTCGAACAAAGATGGAGTCCAGCGGCACCTTTAAGACCAACAAAGTTTTATTCAAGGTATTAGCTTTTTTGCGTGCACGCACACTTCAAATCCCTCAGTGTATCTGATGCATCGATGTATCTGAAGAAGTGTGCATGCAAATGGAAGCTTATACCGTGAATAAAACTTCGTTGTCCTTAAAGGTGGACTCAGACTTTGTTCTGCTGCTTGAGCCCAACATGGCTGCCCACCTGAATCTATCTTTGTTGATAAGGAATGAGTTCAGCAGCACTAATTCCTATGAGGTTCTAAAATGCATCTTTATACATTTCTTATAAATATATTGATTTTAATAGTTATTATTATTAGAGAAGTCTGTTCCGACCAAGTCTGAAATCAATACAGGTCTATATATTTCTATGGACATAATGTAGCCCTGGAGCATTTAAACTGTTGTGATCAAGTTGCTTGAACAGCAATGACAGGGAATAAACGTCTATAATAAGCTGGTACAGAATAATAATAGAGTTTGGAGGATCAGGATATCTTTGGTTCAAATCTGAGTTCAGCAGTGACCTCACTGACAGTACTATCCTGAGAATACTTTCCTGGGGGCAAGCCCCACTGAATAGATTTTGAGAAGATCTGCTTAGATTTTCAGTGTGAGTCACCAGCAGCAAGCTACTCTCATTCTTGTCCCCTTCCTATTTTCATAAATACTGTCCTATCCTACAGAATCATTGTACCATTTATCTATTTTATTTCTGCATTTAAAACATTTATTAGCTGCCACTCTACCTTATAGGAACTCAAGATGGCTTACAGTGTCAATAATAATCCTTTATAATAAAAGCCTAAAAGTCCTCTGGTGAAGCCAAATCCAGGCCCCTCATTGGCTAAACCTGCACTGCACAAGCCACTGGCCCATCACATGTCCATCAACCCCTCTGGCGTCACATTGGCTCACTGTCCTGTCCCCCGCCCTATGCCCTCCCCCACCCACTGCCAGCTCTGTCAGGCAAGAACACCATCAGATGGCCACTGACCTCTGACACAGACCGTTCTCTGCTGGGAGCTTACTGATTACAACTGCCTCTCCTCAGGGCCCTGTCTCTTCCTTCTTCTCCTTTTTCTTTCTCTCACTCCTTTCTCCCCCTCTTTTTCTACCTCCCCCTTATGTTCTTTCTCTCATTCTTTCTCTGTTTCTCTATCTTTCAGTCTTTTTATTTCATTCTGCCTGTCTGCCTTCCTCCCCCAGCTGTAAACAGATCTTTCTACTAACTGCTGTCGTTTTTGACTACGTAAATTCTGTACAAAATGGTTATGAATGCTTGACACTTCCATTACAACTATGCTAAAATTGCTATAGGTTATGTATGGGTAAGCATGTGGGTGAATTTGTTTTGAGTCTAAATAACACGCAGTGCTCCCAAGGATCCACTTTTTTGCCTACAACTCCCATTAGCCCCAGCCATTGGCCATGCTGGCTGGGGCTGATGGGAGTTGTAGGCAAAAAACATCTGGAGAGCTACCGTTGGCCACCCCTGCACTATACAGCATTCAGTCCTCATTTCAACCTTATTTACTACCTTTGTTATTCATGCTGAGGAATGAAGAATGAAGAACAAATGTACATTAAAATGTATGAACTGGTGCTCCCCTGACAAAAAGGAATGAGAGAAGGGGGCTTGCTGCACAATGAAACAGGCTACCTTTCTTTATGAATTTCCTGGCAGATCTGTAAGAAGAGATGGACCTTCTTGTTGTTCTCGCATGTAATTTACCTTTGTCAGAGTGATATCTATCAGCATCAGGCCTCTGTTAGGTCTCTACACTGGAGTCAGGAACACAAAATTGAAAGCGCACATCTAGAGGGAAGGGTTCTCCTATGCAAATTTGCTAGCTTTAAGTCCTGGGTGAAACAGGAAAGCCACTGTACATGATCCCTGTTGGGTTATTCAGATGTGTTCTTTTCTGGGAATGGAGAGCTAATGAAAACGGGGGAGAGAGCAAGACTGTATCAGAGAAAGATCCAAGTGGGCAGCTGTGTTGGTCTGAAGCAGTTGAACAAAGCAGGAGTCAAGTTTCACCTTTAAGACCAACCAAGTTTTATTCAGAACATAAGCTTTTGTGTGCTTTCTAAGCACACTTCATCAGATGCATCAGAAGGTATAGTGGGCAGAAATATATGCAGTTTGTTGATTAAGAGGGCAAACTGGCTGTGATCACATGGTAAAACAGTGTGCCTTAGCCATAAAAGGTTTCCTGCCAGTTGGTGTTTCTACAAATCTAGGTAAATCATATGATGATGATGATGATGATGATGATAATAATATTTAATTTATATCCCACCCTCCCCGCCATAGCAGACTCAGGGCGGCTCACAGCATAAAAACTTCAACAATCACAATACATATAATAGATCATTAATACATATTATAAATCATACATTAAAATAATATATTACAAGTCAAACATTAAAACCATTTAAATTGGTTTGGAGCTAAAATCTTGATGTTACACATTTTACAGTTTTTCTGTGGCGACGGTATTCTTCTACAGTAGATTCCTTCTTAAGTATAGGCCAGCTGGAAAAGAAAGCCCGCACCTCCTCTAGCAATTGGTTCCACCAGTGGAGGGCTACAATCGAGAAGGCCCTATCTCTGGTGACTTTCAGTTTGGCCTCCCTCGCCCTGGGGATTACCAATAGATTTTGCGAAACAGATCGTAGTACCCTTTGGGGAATATATGGGGAGAGACGGTCCCTAAGGTAGGCAGGTCCTTAGCCATATATGGCTTTAAAAGTAATAACCAGCACCTTGTATCGAATCCGGTACACAATTGGCAGCAGTGCAGTTCCTGCAGCCCCGGCTGTATGTGCTTCCATCTAGGGAAACCCCTGTAACTGTAGCGCCACTACCCTCTCAATAATTTTACCCAAAAAGGGTAAATTCAAGACCAGCCGGTAGTTTGCCAATTTGGCCGGATCTGATGTAACTTTTTTCAAGAGGGGACGGACCATAGCCTCCTTAAGAGGCGCTGGAAAAAGCCCCTCCGAGAGGGATCTATATACAATGTCCCATATAGGACATCTAAGCTCCCTCTGGCAAGCTTTAATTAGCCAGGAAGAGCAAGGGTCCAAATCGCTAGTTGATGGGTGTACAGTGAGGAGGATTCTGTCAACTTCCTCCAGGCTGAGCATGTCAAAGCAGTCCAGAACTGGTCCAGAAGACAGGCACGGAGCCTCGAGTTCACATACTGTCTCCAATGTGGCGGGGAGGTCGAGACGAGTGACGAGATTTTATCTGCAAAAAATTCCGCAAAAGCCTCACAGCCTATCTCCAATTCCCTAGCATTTGGCCTGCCCTGTGGCAGTGTTGTAAGAGTCTGAATTGTCCTAAACAATTGTGCCGGGTGCGAATTTGCAGGCGCAATCATGGCCACAAAGTAAGTTTTCTTTGTGGCTTTGACTGCCATCTCATACATGTCCTTTTGTGATTTACCTAGATTTGCAGAAACACCAACTGGCAGGAAACTTTATTACCTTTTATGGATATCCAGACCAAATGGCCTAGCCACACTGTTTCACCATGTGATCACAGCCAGTTTGCCCTCTTAATCAACAAACTGCATGTATTTCAGCCCACTATATCTGATCCCCTCGTCTGATGAAGTGTGTTTAGAGAGCACACGAAAGCTGACGTTCTGAATAAAACTTGGTTGGTCTTAAAGGTGAACTTGACTCCTGCTTTGTTAAACTGTATCAGAGAAAGCTCAGTGCAATACAGTCTGTTTAACTCTGTGTAAAAAGTAGGAGTCAAGCGGCACCTTTAAGATCAACAAAGTTTATTCATCCAAGTGGGCAGCCGTGTTGGTCTGAAGCAGCAGAGCAAAGTAGGAGCCCGGTAGCACCTTTAAGACCAACAGTTTTATTCAGAATGTAAGCTTTCGTATGCATGCATACTTCTTCATAAGAGGGGATGGTAGAGAGCTGAAATACATATAGCTGGTGGGTTAAGAGTGTAAACTGATACAAAATTAGGATCAAATGGCAAAACAGTGTAATAAATTGGAAGACCATTTGGTCTGGATAGCAATAAAAGGTAATAAAAGTTCTGTTAATTGCTTTTGCTACAAGTCTAGGTAAAACAAAAGGACAGGTATTTCCTAGTGATGTTCTTGTCCACCTAATTCACTTTTTAACATCATTCTATACATTATAAACATCCTTCTAGTCTGCCACTGGAAAAAAAGAATACATTAAAATATAGTGAAAATGGGTTAAGTATATGTAATGAGATAGCCAATATCCCTTATTTGAGTATGTCAATACAAAAAGTATTATTCTGATACACTAGTCTAAAAGAGAAATACATTGGAATACTGTGGATATATACGTAGCTATACTCAGTGAGAGTGGGTTTAGCATATTTAATGAGATAAAAAACCAATGTCTCTGTTCAAGAAGAAGACGACGACATTGGATTTATATTCTGCCCTCTACCCTGAATCAGAGTCCTTGAAAGGGCAGCTGCTGTGAGAGCCCTCTCCAGCCCCACCCACCTCACAGGGTGTCTGCTGTGGGGGAGGAAGGTAAAGGAGATTGTGAGCCACTCTGAGACTCTTCGGAGTGGAGGGCGGGATATAAATCCAATATCTTCTTTTTCTTCTTCCATCTAATGGTAATGAAGAGATCCCATGATGCTAAGTTAGGGGGTCACTTAGGATTTGTAAAAACCCTCCGCCTCATCCAATGTCAGTTCTGGTTGCTGGGGCTGCACAGAGATGTATCCCAGTGTGTAACCAGTTGCCTGATATGTCTTATGGCAAAAAAGTGTGTGTGTGGGGGAGACAACCAGGGGAACTTCAGCCCCTAGAAACGGCTACACAACCCTGGGAGCGTATCTCCATGGACTTTATTTATGTATTTCTTGCATAGACTAGTTCATTGTCAGGTTGATGGTAGGTGAAAGTTTCATTCAGAATGTAAGCATTGTGAATAAAACTTCGTTGGTCTTAAAGGTGCCACTTGACTCCGACTTTGTTCTACTGCTTCAGACCACCACGGCTGCCCACCTGGATCTAACTCTGTGTGAGTAGACCCCTGAAGCCTGTGGCTCTGGAAGCATGGCCAGGAGATGCCAACCAGTGAGTCCTCCTGTGGAACCATAACCTGAAAAGATGAGAAATCTTATGACTTTGAGTTCCTCAACTCCTCTGTCACCCCCAGCAATGTCCAAAGCATACAAGTCTAAAATGGCAGCCAAATATCTGAAGGAATACATGGTGGAGCTAAATTTGATAAGGGGAAAAAAAAATCTTATCAGGGATACCCAACTGATAATGCTGTTAGTTGCTGCAGTGGGGGAAGACAAGGTGGATGTGAACTCACTCTATGGATGAACCCACTGTTTCTTCCATTCTCATGGAAGTTTGGAATATATAAAGTAGGTAAGACCTGTGATCAGAATGGCAAAAGGTCATTTAAGGGAGCAATATTAAGCAGATCTACTCAGAAA
The DNA here is from genome assembly GCF_032191835.1 of Heteronotia binoei. Lineage (NCBI taxonomy): Eukaryota > Metazoa > Chordata > Lepidosauria > Squamata > Gekkonidae > Heteronotia > Heteronotia binoei. The sequence goes on from NC_083235.1 coordinate 72,910,351, forward strand.
TAAGTCCCATTTTATTCATTGGGGCCTGCTCTCAGGAACATGCACTCAGGATCACAGTGGTAAGTCCTCCTGCTTTCACATGTTCTCTTGGCTGGTAGGCAGAACCTCTGTGAGTGTGCTCTTTGCACTCTGAGTGGGCCAGGTTGGGCAAACAGGAAGAAGCACGTTCAAGAGTAATGCACTGCTTTTCATATTGCCAGAGTTCCATGGCTGGTGCCAGGATTTTTTGCACGCTAGGCAAGGCTGTCTGCATCCAGCCCCATTGCTAACCAATTTTCAAAAATTTTCTGGAAGAACCCCTCTTGCTTTGCTCCTTAGCTCCTTCTGCACTTTGGTGTAGTGATTAAGTTCACAGAGCCTTATCTGTGAGAACCAGGTTGGATTCCCCACTCCTCCACTTGCAGCTGCTGGAATGGCCTGGGGTCAGCCGTAGCTCTCATAGGAGTTGTCCTTGAAAGGGCAGCTGCTGTGAGAGCCCTCTCATCTCCATCTACCTCACAGGGTGTTTGTTGTGGGGGAGAAAGATAAAGAAGATTGTGAGCTGCTCTGAGATTCTGAGATTCAGACTGGGGGGTGGGATATAAATCCAACATCATCATCATCATTTGCAGAACTGAGATCCAGATGGCTTAAAAAAAAAAAATCAGCCATAGCTCTCAAGAAAAATGGCCATATTTTCTAAAGAAGTTTAAGATCTGTTGTATAGTGAGTTCAGTCAGCTCTTAGGTAAGCAATATCGTTTATTCAACCAGAACAGTCACACACAAATAGGCAACACAATGCATTATATACACTTTGACCGAGTTAAACATGCTCCCCTTGGTTGCTGGCAATTCTTCCTATTGGTCTTTCCAGGATCCTTCATTTGCATTCCCTTGAGAAATGCCTCAAGTCCTGATTGGCTGGTTTTAAGAGAATGGCCAATCGGAATGTAAACATCAGGATCCTGGAGTAATGGAAGCATGCTTTGAGCTCAAGCTTTCCTAACACTATGAACCATGCTCAATACATAACACCCCTCCCCCCTAAGTCAAGGCCGCCTAAGGGCAGATGTAGTTCTGCAGGTAGCGGTGGTGAACTCTCATCTGCTGGGAGTGCCTTGGTTATGAAGCTGCCCCCCTGTCATCTGTGGGGGTTGCTCTGCTGGGAGAGACAAAGTTCGGAATGGCCTCCATACCAGCTCACAACTCTGCCCTGTATTATCCTCTGAAAGCCCTGAGTCCATGAATGGAGGAGTTGCTGGAGGCTCGTAGTCCATGACCGGAGGTGATTTGCACTTTGGCCATTGCCACCAGAACTGGTCTACATGACAGCATAAGATCCTGTCATCCTTGGTAGCTAGCTACACGGTAAGAGACTAGCCCTGTGGCTTTGTAGACTGTGGCTGGAATCCATGTTGGACAATCCCCATAGTTCTGGGCATAGATGGAGTCAACCAGTTGGAATGCCCAGGGTGTGTCTGATTGGTTGTCAGATCTGGGTGAAGTCTGTCCATTAAGGTAGTGAGCTTCTGACACATGAGTAGTTCTGCCGGGCTCCAACTGGTGGCAGTATATGGTGTGATATGCTGCTGGAGCAAAAAATTGGCTAGCCACAAGTGCCAGTCTCCTTGCATGATCTGCTGCAGGGAGTCCTTGTTCAGCTTGCCCACTGGTCAATGGGTGAAATGGTGCTGAAGAGATGTGGTGAACCCAATTATTGTCTATAAAATATCAGAACTCTGCTGATGTGAATTATGTTCCATTGCCCAAAACAATGGCATCTGGCAGTCCGTGAGTCGCAAAGAGATACCGTAGGGATAGGATAACAATGACCAATGTCACGGCAGTTACAGGGATCACTTCCAACCACTTGGAACATGAATCCACTACAATAAGAAAGGTTTGGCCCTGAAAGGGACCCGCAAAGTTGAAGTGCAGTCTTGCCAATGGTGTGTGTGTTGTCTCTCACAACTGGACAGGAGCTTGTGGCATTGCAAGATGTGACTCCTGGCATGGCTGGCACAACTGGACCCATTATCCGATCACCTTGTCCAGCCATGGCCACCAAACATAGCCTTCATTTAGACAATGCCTTGGTGCCCTGTGTGTAGTGCTTCAAGCAACTGCTGATGTAGCTTGTGTGGAATGACAACACAGTTCCCCCAGAGCAGGCATCTTTTATGCACAGAAAGTTCGTGCTGGTGGGAACTGAATGGCTGGAACTCTGCATTGACCTGACCAGTCAGCCACGCTCTCCACACCCATTTCAGAAGAACTCGTGACAAGGTGTGGTCTTTGGCTGTATAGGCAGTGACACCGGAAGCACAGAGAGGCAGTTGTGATGGATTCTCCAGCAGCATGATGTTGAAGTCTGGAGGCGAGTTGGCAAATGTCTCAGGGAGAGGCAGACAGGTGGGGGCATCAGCATTGTCCAGACCCTTGCTCAGCCAGTGGTGGAGAGAGTAGTCATACGCTGACAGGAAGACTAACCAGCACATCATCCATGGTGACATGATCTGCAGTGTTTGGTGGTCTGATACGAAGAGTACCAGAAGTGACTTGTGGACCATGATGATATTGAAGTGGTGGTGATAGACATAGTCAGGCCTCAGATTCAGCAGGAGCTCACAGGACCGCAGCTCCTGAACCTTTCTGATGGTTCCCCCTCTTCCTCCCCATCTATCTTGTCCATTGCATAGTAGATGCAGCTGCATAACAATCCCTGGATTAGAAGAGTGGGCAGGCAGCCAGCCACCAGGGACTTTGCCACGCCCCCAGCAGCCCTCATTAACCAATGGAGAAGCCCACACCACCATTTCTCCACTTTTTATGTGATTTTGGGCAGCAGGTGGCTTGCTGGCCTTTTGACTGGGGGGGGGGGCCCGGAAAGCCCCAGGCAAGCAAGGCCTGCTTGGACTGGCTAGGTCTCTAGCCAGCCCAAGCTGTCCTCATTCGACCAGGGCTGACCTTTCTTGCATTGGGTTGCTTCTGGCTGGGAGGATATGCTAATGAGTTATGCTAATGAGCTTCGCCACTTTTTTTTTTTTTTACAAAATGACCCCTGGACATAGTTGTGGAGTTTTTTTAACACTGGCCACAATAGCCAGCACCTCTTTGTCTATTTTTCGTAGCTGCGCTCTGCTGAAGATAGAGTCCTTGAGTAGTATGCTATTGGGGCCTCCCGCTCATCAGACAGCTATTGGCTCAAAATGGCACCATGTCAATATGGCGATGCATTACAGGCAAGAACAAGTGGTTTTTGTTCATCAAAATGGATGAGAACGCTGTCAGTGGAGAAAGTGGAGAAAGCTCTTTTTTCCTTTGGACCCCAGACGCGGGGGCACAATGCTGTTAGAAGCCTGTGCAAAGGCTCAGCCAGTGATGCTTCGTGTGGCAGGAATGAGTGGTAGAAATTTAGGAGACCAAGGAATGACTGAAGCTCCTTTGATGTAGGAGGTGGCATGCTGTAGATTGCCTTTATCTTGGTGGCATCTATCAGGAACCCCAGGAACTCAACTCTTGGAATACCAAAATGACACTTCTCATCATTGAACCTTCAGGCAGGCATTTTGTAGTCTATGGAGGACCTCTTGGAGGCATTCAGCCAGTTCGGTAATAGAGCCTCTGGAGATCAGGACATTGTCAAAATAGGGAATGACACCCGGAATTCCCTTCAGAAATCCTTCCGTTAGACTTTGGAATATGCCTGAAGCCATGCTCACCTCAAACTGCAGATGCTTTACCTTAAAGGTGCCTCTGTGAGTGACAATGGTCTGGGCTTCTGCGGTGGTGTCGTCGATGGGCAGCTGCTGGTACGCTTGTGCCAGGTCAAAGATCTTCCCTCTAGACAATTATGTGAGTAGATGACTCACCACTGGAATGAGATAGGCGCGCTGCTGAAGTGCCTTGTGGATGGTGCACTTATAATCAGTGCGGACATGGACAGCCCCATTCAGCTTGAGTGGAATCATAATAGGAGTTTCCCATTGAGTGGGACACCGGTTCCAAGACCCTTTGGGTGATTAGTTGGTCAAGTTCTGCCTTGATATTGAGCTTCAGAGTGAATGGCAGCTGACAAACCTTTACTCAAATAAGTATCACCATTGGGTTGAGGTCAAGAGACACAGGAGGTTCAGTATATTGTCTCAAGGACCCCTCAAAAACTTCTGCATGTACAAACTCAAAGGAGGACTGGCTGATTTGTTGGACACCAGTGACTTGAATGTCCAATGTCACGAACCAGTAGTCCAAGCAGGCTAACACAGCGACCCTTGGCAACAACAAGGTTCAGGGGGCTGCTGAAGTCTTTGCAATTGATGTGGAAACAGCCAATTCCTGCCACAGAAACTTGCTGTTCTTGGAAGTTTGTCAGATGGACATTGTACAGTTCCAGGGAGCGATCACTGTAGAGACCTAACAGAGGCCTGATGCTGATAGATGTCACTCTGACAAAGGTAAATTACATGCCCAAAGACAGCAAAAAGGCAAGAGGAAAAGAAAGGGCAACAGAGAAACCACATAAACTCAAGGACAAGGCCCTGGGGAAAGAGTCCTGGCTCAGCAGTGATGGTAATCACCTTGATGGCAGAACAAATTGGATCCTGTGCCCTAATGCACTGCCACAAGAAAAACACCAGGCCTCATTTTGGACAGGAACTCACAGGAGCAGAGCTCTGAAACCTCTAAATTTTATTGTGCTCTTTCTTTCTTACCCCCCGCCCTGCCCCCAGATACTTGCTTCTGGGCTCCATTGTTCAACCCCCCCTGTGAGAATTTTGCTGAACTCTAAGATTTGACAAACTTTCTAATATATTCCGCCACAAAAAATGGGAAAAATAACCAAAACATATACAGCAGACAGATGGAAATCTTCATCATGCCACTGTGGCCACAGAGGAGAAAGTAATTTAAAAAGTATAAGGTTTTATTATGACAATTATGATTCAAGAAGCATTTTAAAGTAGATGCTGAGCTAATATAATTTAGTACACCTTCCAGTGATGTCAGGGGTGTGTTACATATGCAAATGAGTCATGCATATGAGTTGTGCGTAGGGTTGCCAAGTCCAATTAAAGAAAAATCTGGGGACTTTGGGGGCGGAGCCAGGAGACTTTGGGGGTGGAGCCAGGAGACATTGGGGGTGGAGCTAGGAACAAGGATGTGACAAGCATAATTGAACTCCAAGGGAGTTCTGGCCATCACATTTAAAGGGACAGCACGCCTTTTTAAATGCCTTTCTTCCATAGGAAATAATTAAGGATAGGGGCACCATCTTTTGGGGCTCATAGAATTGGACCCTCTGGTCCAATATTTTTGAAACTTGGGGGGTATTTTGGGGAGAGGCACTAGCTGCTATACTAAAAATCTGGTGCCTCTACCTAAAAAAATAGCCCCCCAGAGCCCCCAATACCCATGTATTATTATTATTTATGCTGTGAGCCGCCCTGAGCCACTTGTTGGGAAGGGCGGGATATAAATTAAATAATAATAATAATAATAATAATAATAATAATAATAATAATAATAATAATAATAATAATAATAATAATAATAATAATAATAATAATAATAATAAATCAATTCCCTATTATTCTCTATGGGAATCATTCTCCATAGGGAATAATAGAGTGCCTAGTAGACATTTCCCTCCCCCCCACGCTTTCTAAAGGGGGGGCTCCATACCAGGGAATCCCCCCTCCCTGCCCCCTCCCTCTCTCTCTCACACACACACAAATACTTACCGTACTTGGTCTTCTTCCAGCAGAATTTGCTCGCTGTGAAAACGAAAGCAAGCTGCACAGGAAAAGAAAGGGAAAGGCCGTTCCTGTTTCCTGTGCAGCCTTAAAGGGACACATTTTAAAAATGGATCCCAAGCTGTAAAACAACATGATGCCTACAGGTATGTTCTCTCTCCCCCCGCCCCCAGATTTTTTAAGAGCGGGGGAGGAGGCTGAAAATTCGGGGGTCCCCCGCCAGGGCGAGAGGGTTGGGAAGCCTAGTTGTGCAAATGAGCTCCAGCACCTCTTTTTCTATGAAATGACCCCCTGCCAAACAACAAAGCCCAGGGACATGGATACCGAGAGAGAGAGGGATGGATGGTGGGCCCTGCAACCAATCACTGTGCCAGCAGTGTGGAGAAAAGGGAGGATGTGAGAGGTTTGTGTGGCCTTGGTGAGAAAAGCAGCCATGGGAAGGAAGACTAGTTGCCCTGAGAATTAGGACTCAATTGCCCTGCTGGGCCTGCCAGTGGTCTGGATGAAAGGAGATAGCTCCAGTCCAGATCCCTGAAACAAAGGGATGCATCATGCACCTTGTACAAAAAGGCCCCAAGGGCCTCTGTGAAGGTGGAATAAACTCTGGGCCTGTCTTGCCGCTATGTCGAGGTATGGCTTGAAGAGCAGGGGAGCTAGAACACACTCCTGTTTTACCCCTCTGTGCACTGGGATTTCCTTAGTGAATCAGAGATGCCCACTCTTATTTTAACTGTTAGATTGCTATGGAGTTTGCATATCAAAACCAATAGCCATTTATTGATGTTTGTAACGGGCAGCTTTGACCAAAGCTGGTCCCTATCCACTGAGTCAAGAGCAGCTTTTCAGTCCACAAAATGCACAAATACATGTTTGGTAGCACCCCTCATGCATTTTAGGGCAAGATGGTATAAGATCAGGCAATGATCAATTGTATTTTGCTCTTTTCTGAAGCCCACTTGCTTTGGGCAGATTATTGAATTGGAGGCTTCTCAGTCCTCCAACTTGCCCAAGAGCTATTTGCTGTACAATTTGCAGGCTAATTGGGTGGTAATTGCTGGGAATCCATTCATCTCCATTTTTCTATATTGTGTGTGTGTGTGGGGGGGCTCCTGCTGTGTTGATCTTGGTGAATGGCTTGGCCAAAATTGAGGCCCACCAGTCAGGGAAGTATTTGAATAGTTCTGGGAGGAATCATGTCCTCCCCTATGACCATGTCAGAAAAAAGGGAAGAGATAAAACCTTTAATCCCTGAACTTGATACTGGAGACCACTGGGGCATGACAGATAAATCAATGGAAGAAGCTTGCACAGAAACCCTATTAGGAAGAATGGAAGGGACCCAAGATCTGACTGAAATGTGCATGCTAGTCTTTAGCAGGGATCTGAACCTTCAACAAAGTGGAAGTTTTACTTAGGCCCATAGAAAACAGCTCCCAAAACCAGGATTCTCTCCTCTCTTGGATGGCTTGGCCCAACTTCTGCCATTGCAATTTAGCAAAAGCATACTTTTTTTGCTTTAAAGGTAAAGGTAGTCCCCTGTGCAAGCACCAGTCATTTCCAACTCTGGGGTGATGTCACATCATGACGTTTTCATGGCAGATTTTTTACGGGGTGGTTTGCCATTGCCTTCCCCAGTCATCTACGCTTTCCCCCCAGCAAGCTGGGTACTCATTTTACCGACCTTGGAAGGATGGAAGGCTGAGTCAACCTTGAGCCGGCTACCTGAACCCAGCTTCCTCCGGGATCAAAGTCGTGAGCAGGTCCTTTGCTTTAGGAGCTTATTAGCTAACTTGAGGTGTATATGGATAGTAGGGAGGGCTCCATTTTCATGGTTGTGTGCCTGTTGTGAGCAATGAACAAGCTCTTTCCTAGTTGGTCTACACTCCTAGTCAAACCAGTCTGCCGAAGGATGGGTTTTGGATTTTAGAGGTCTATCACTATCAAGGAAGGGTCTAAACTGGTGAGCAATTTCCTCAAATGAGTTTCAGGGTATCCAAGCCATCCCTCAGTGCTTCTTGGTGCAAAGATTGAAATACACAATCTTCCAGAATGTGTGCTATGTTAGCAGGTGAGCAGACCACCTGATTCTTCTTGCTCCCTGTTGAGAAAGATCCTACAATCTGTTAAGAAATATTGCACCTGAGAACCAAGAGACAAGCCAAAATTCCTATCCCTGGAGCTGGCTAGTACAGTTCTATGATGCTCTTAAAGGGCAATGATCACTTTCAGCCTTACTGCCTGCCTCAAAACCATGTATTGTGATAGGAATGATAAGCTTTTCTCAATGTAACTGGAACCCATAAGCACCAGACCACTAACTTCCCCCAGCACCTTTACCAGTCTGTCTTGGTATCTCATTATGTCCATACCTCACACCAGGCAGGCAAATTAGCATCAACATACTCATAAAGTGATTTCCTATGCCTTTAAATGACCATATGTTCCACTGTGAGGAGTCTTGTCCCACAATATCCTCAAGGCTAAAACGTGGTGAATCGTATAAGGAACCTGGATCCCTATTTTCCTTGTGTTCCCAATAAGCTAAGTAGACTTTCCAGATGGAGAGCCACATAAACACAACAGGATTTAAAGAGGGGACTGTATATTTAAAAAGCTATTATGAAGGTAGAATGCCAGCAGGGGGATGGGGGCTTTCCAGTGTTTTGCAGTGAGTGTCGCATGTGTGACTATCTGCCCACTGGACAGAAGTCTTGGATGCGTGCTCGATGTAAGGAGCTCCTGGTTCTCAGGGAATGAGTTAAAACCCTTGAGGCCGAAGTGGCTGACCTGGAGAAGCAGAGACAGTCAGTCAGGCATTCGGAGAAGACTCTCGGAGACTTGCTAGATGAGCCCCACTCTGAACACGGCAGCCCCGTTGCTGCCAGGGAGGATGAGGGTTGAAAGGGAACAGGGCACCATGCTGAGGATAAGGGGGATGCATCCTCAGAAGGGATCTCTTCTTCAGTTGGTGAGCAGGTATCCTTTCACGCCAAAGAACCATCCCTGGGCAGGGAGAGAGGGGGGGTATTGGTAGTTGGTGATTCAATCATTAGGCAAGTAGACAGCTGGGTGGCAAAACCGCATACTGACCATATGGTGACTTGCCTGCCTGGTGCAAAGGTAGCGGACATTAAACCTGTTGTAGATAGCCTGATAGACAGTGCTGGGGAGGAACCAGTGGTCGTGGTGCATGTTGGCACCAACGATGTGGGAAAATACAGTTGTGAGGTCCTGGAGGAAAAATTTAGGCTGCTAGGCAGCAGACTCAAGGCCAGGACCTCCAAGGTAGCCTTCTCAGAAGTGCTACCTGTTCCACATGCAGGGCTGAAGAGACAGGCACAAATTAGAAGTCTCAGTGCGTGGATGAGACGATGGTGTAGGGAGAAAGGATTTAAGTTTGTTAGGCACTGGGATGCTTTTTGGAACAAGCAGGAGCTGTACAAAAGAGACGGTCTCCACTTGTACCCAGAAGGAAACAGGCTGTTGGCGCTTAAAATCAAAAAGGTGGCAGAGCAGATTTTAAACTGAATCTTGGGGGAAAGCCGACAGGAGATGAAATGTCTGATTTGGGAGGACTCATCTCAAAGAAATAAAGGGTTAGCTGTTACTTTTCCTACCAGGCAATGGATTAGAGTTGTCCACTGAGATGCTGACAAACAGTATGTAATTTCTGCCAAAGTCTCGATGCAGCAGGAGGAAGTTTGTGGGCCTAACTTGCCTGGGAAATTATAGATGTTTGTATACAAATGCTAGAAAAGTCCGAGGTAAAATCAGGGACTTGGAATGCTTAGTGTTGAGGAAAAACATAGACATTGTGGGTATTTCAGAAACTTGGTGGAATGAGCAGAATCAGTGGGACATGGTGATTCCTGGATATAAATTATGTCAGAAGGATAGGGAGGGGGAAGGGTTGGAGGTGGGGTGGCTCTGTATGTCAGAGATGGTATACAGTCCAGTAAGATTGAGAAGGTCAGAGAAGTAGATTCCCTTCTAGAAATGCTTTGGGTCAAAATAGTGGGCCCAAAAGGAAATTTAACTAAAGGAGTTTGTCAAAAGATACAGGACGATTATAATGTGATGAAAGAATTAAAGATAGCGGCTAAACATAAAAACTGTGTCATAATAAGTGATTTTAACTACCCACAGATTGTTTGGGTCAATATGTGTTCTGGTCGGGAGAAAGAGATTGAGTTTCTAGACACTCTCAATGACTGTGCTATGGAGCAGATGGTCACAGAACTTACCAGGGGTGGGGCAATCCTGGATTTGGTCCTAAGTATGCCCAAGACCTGGTGAGAGATGTAAAACTGATTGTACTGCTCGGGAGCAGTGACCATAATGTTATTGATTTCACCATTTCTATAAATAGGGAATTGCCCCCAAAAGACCAACACAACCACTTTTAACTTTAAAAGGAGTAAATTCTCTGACATGAGGAGGTATGTGAAGAGGAAACTGAAAGGAAAGGTAAATAGGGTCAAAACCCTTGGGAAAGCTTGGAAGCTATTTAAAATAGCTTCCTACAATCTTAGAAGCTCAGATAAAATATATACCACAAGTTAGGAAAGGCACAAACAGGTATAAGAAAAGGCCTGCATGGTTACAAACAAAGTAATGGAAGCTGTAAAAGGTAAGAAGGACTCCTTTAAGTGGTGGAAAGATAGTTCAAGTGAGATTAATAAAAGGGAACACAGGCTGTGGCAAATCAAATGCAAGACTGTGATCAGGCATGCAAAAAGGGACTATGAGGAGTATATTGCAAAAAAACATAAAGACCAACAATAAACATTTCTTCAAATATATTAGAAGCAGGAAACCAGCTCGGGAGGCAGTGCACCCTCGGATGACCAAGGGGTAAAAGGATTATTGAAGGAGAATAGGGAAATGGCTGAGAAGCTGAATGCATTTTTTTTGCCTCTGTCTTGACTGTGGAAGATGAGAAATGTTTGCCTACTCCAGAACCACTAATTTTGGAAGGGGTGTTGAAGGACCTGAGTCAAATTAAGGTGACGAGAGAGGAGGTCCTACAACTGTTAGACAAAAACTAATAAGTCACCCGGCCCAGATGGCATACATCCAAGAGTTCTGAAAGAACTCAAAGGTGAACTTATGGATCTCCTGAAAAAAATATGTAATCTTTCATTGAAATCTGCCTCCGTTCCTTAGGACTGGAAGGTAGCAAATGTCACCCCCATCTTTAAAAAGGGTTCCAGAGGAGATCTGGGAAATTACAGGCCAGTCAGTTTGACTTCAATACTGGGAAAGTTGGTAGAAAACATTATCAAAGAGAGAATGAGTAGGCACATTGATGAACACAAATTATTGAGAAAGACTCAGCATGGGTTCTGTAAGGGAAGATCTTGTCTCACTAACCTGTTAGAGTTCTTTGAGGGAGTGAACAAACATGTGGACAAAGGGGATCCAATAGATGTTGTTTACCTTGACTTCCAGAAAGCTTTTGATAAAGTTCCTCATCAAAGGCTCCTTAGTAAGCTCAAGAGTCATGGAATAAAAGGACAAGTTCTCTTGTGGATCAAAAACTGGCTAATTAATAGGTATCAGAGAGTGAGTATAAATGGGCAATTTTCGCAGTGGAAGATGGTAAGCAGTGGGGTGCTGCAAGGCTCAGTACTGGGTCCCATGCTCTTTAACTTGTTCATAAATGATTTGGAGTTGGGAGTAAGCAGTGAAGTGGCTAAGTTTGCGGATGACACTAAATTGTTCAGGGTGGGGAGAACCAGAGAGGATTGTGAGACACTCCAAAGGGATCTGTCAAGGCTGGGTGAGTGGGCATCAACGTGGCAGATGAAGTTCAGTGTGGCCAAGTGCAAAGTAATGCACCTTGAGGCCAAAAATCCTAACTATAAATACAAGTTGATGGGGTCTGAACTGGCAGAGACTGACCAAGTGAGAGATCTTGGAGTCATGGTAGATAACTCACTGAAAATGTCAAGACAGTGCGATTGCAATAAAAAAGGCCAATGCCATGCTGGGAATTATTAGGAAGGGAACTGAAAACAAATCAGTCAGTATCATAATGCCCCTGTATAAATAATGGTGCAGCCTCATTTGGAATACTGTGTACAATTCTGGTCACCGCACCTCAAAAAGGTTATTATAGCATTGGGGAAAGTGCAGAAAAGGGCAACTAGAATGATTAAAGGGTTGGAACACTTTCACTATGAAGAAAGGTTAAAACACTTGGGGTTCTTTAGCTTGGAGAAATGTTGACTGCAGGGTGACATGATAGAGGTTTACAAGATAATGCATGGGATAGAGAAGGTAGAGAAATAAGTACTTTTCTCCCTTTCTCACAATACGAGAACTCAAGGACATTCAATGAAATTGCTGAGCAGTCAGGTTAGGACTGATAAAAGGAAGTACTTCTTCACCCAAAGGGTGATTCCATTTAAAATCTAATATGGGTGATTTAAAAATGTTGCAAAGACCAAATTCTGATCATGCCCACAGCATGGCAAGAACTCTTGACTCCCTGTGGACCTCTGCAGTCCTTTGTGGCATTTTTAAGTTTTAAGCTTTAAAATGGTGTTAACAGCCCCGGGTCTGACCTGTAGATGCTGAAATGTCTGGTTTGGCCCTAAGACTCACACATCTGCAGTTGGGAGCTAGGCTTCAGTTTGTCAGCTGAGCCTTCTAGACTCTCTATCTTTTTAAAATGAAGCACTGGATCCCGCTTTTTTCAAAACCATCACCAAACATGGTTGTCATTATCTATGAGGTGGACTCAAGTCACTTGAGTGCATAAAGAGTGAACAGCCACATACGCTGGCACAATAATAGAAATGCCTGGACACTGCTGCATGACAAAAGCTGATGGAATTTGTACACAAGTGGATTTCAAAAGAAGGATGTGTTGTTTGCAAAACTGGTTTAGTTTTTTATGCTGTGCTGAAAATTACACACAAGAATGATTGACCCTGGGCTATCCAGATTTGACTACCTACATTATTACAGCACTGTGAGAGCTGTGTGATGCTGTAATTAAAGTGCTGGACTAGGATCTGGGAGACCCAGGTCTGAATCCCTGCTCTGCTATGGAAGCTCATTGGGAGACCATGGCCTGGTCAAACACTCTCAGCCTAACCTACCTCACAGGTTTGATGTAAGGATAAAGGGATAAGAAGAAAATGATGTAAAACCACCTAGGTTTCCACCAGGGAGAATGGCAGGTTATGAATGAAGTAGGTAAATCTGTCATGATTATTGGTAACCCCATGTTGAGTGTGGGTCTGTAGGTGGCCTGTTATTTTCTTTTTGTCTTACAGTATAGGCAAAACAACTAAAGTTAGCAGTGCAAAATAATCAGTAGCATATTTGTCTATCTGTAGAATGCTTTAGCAGGATTGTGGGGGAAGTTCAGCTCCAGGTTGAAAGTGTAAGCCAAAATGCCCTCAATGCGAGGTTGGGGAATTGACAGGTGGGCACCTGGCTTAAAAAGGATCTTGAATCTATGTATACAGGATACACGTCCAGAAATTATTGCTTAAATTTGCCAGGGACACTAATTAAGTAAAACAATTAAAAGTTTATTGTAGAAAAATATAGAACACACATACAAGGTAATGAATACATACAACACACATACAGTCCTAATAAAAATAGAACGAAATGCAGAGATAACACAGGGATGGACAAACAGGGTGATAATTACTGATCGTAGTCTTCAAGGAAGGCTCTAATGGCGACGAATGAAGACCAGGGGGAAGGGATCCTCAACTGGCCATGAATTGGGGATGTATCTAAACAGCAGGGTAGGGATACTGCTAGATGCACACCTGTGGGGAGCTGGACCACAGGTTATAAGGACTACCTTGAACCCATAGGGAATGGGAGGTACAGGGGCAGATGACAGTGGTCAGCTGGTACATGACCTCAGAAAAAGGGGAGGCTCCGCAATGACCATAAGGGCTGGACTTATGCATTAGCCAATAGCCAGTTTATTGGGGGCACCTGATTGGATGCCCATACCTGGCCAATGAGCAGGCTTGGTCCTGGTTACCTGATTGGACTTCCAGGTAACAATGGGCCAAGGGGGAGGCTCCAGGATGACCATTAAGGGAAAGAATGGGAGAAATTATTGGGGTGGGGGTGATTAAAACTATCAAGCTTATCTAAAAAGGTGACAATAGATGGCCAAATTGCTACCTAAGGTAACACCTGGTCTATACAAAGGCACTTGGCTCTAGGTGAAGATGTTCTTCCTCCTCTTCAGTCTTCTATTGGCACCAGTCTTTGTCTTAGGTTCCGTTAGACAAAGGCTTAGGTGTTCTGGCAGGATCCACGCTTAAGATAAGCTTGATGGCTTTATGCATAGGTGACATCCGTTGAGTACGTGAGCCTCCCGTTTCACAGTTACGGAGTCTGGCACTGCAGGAAGATAGCTGCTGGTGATGTTAGCCTTCCAAGATGGAGTCTCTGGTCAAGGCTGGAAACCGCTTGCCTGGACAGTTCCTGGCGGTGCAATTTCTTCCGCTACAAAGGCCGAGATGGGGATCGCACGGAGCGACTGGAAACCATCTGTTCTCCTGGTTAGCACTCCTTGAGAGACACGAAGTGCTGCTGCAACGTTGTGGCTGTTAGTACTCATAAGTCCCTTCCAGTCTGGTAGACAAAACCCACGTTCTCCTGGCAGATGTGTGTGAGTTGAGTCTCCAGGCACCCTGGCAACCAAACGGGTTACTATGATGTTCTGGAATTAGGGGTATTTTTCTCACAGGAGGGGAGGAATTTCAATGGGGTATAATGCCATAGAGTCCACCTTCCAAATTGACCATTTGATCAGTTGTAATCCAGGTGACCACCTGGAGGTTGGAAATCCAAGGAAGGTAAAGTGAAGTGTGCAGCCCAAAGGCCCATGTTCAAAATTTCTCCAATTTTTTCTTGAATCCATACTGTTACTGATATGGCCATTATTGCTTATTCATACACAATCACATATAAAAAATATGCCTTTCATTAGAAAAAATACTACAGCTAAATTTTCGCTCTATTCTTTTCATTTGCAAGATATAAAATCTCCCCCCCTTCCTTGTTACTTTAACTATAGTTGTGCTACCAGTCAGATATAATATGTAATTAAACAAAGAAGAGATAGAATCTCAATGAATACAGCCATTAAAAGTTTTCTTGTTTAATCATCAATATTTTAGCAATAGTGTCAAGGAAAGGAAAGGAAAAGTCCCCTGTGCAAGCACCAGCCGTTTCCGACTCTGGGGTGACGTTGCTTTCACGATGTTTTCACTGCAGACTTTTTACGGGGTGTTTTGCCATTGCCTTCGCCAGTCATCTATACTTTCCCCCCAGCAAGCTGGGTACACAGTATCAAAAAGGCCAACAAAATGAACCGATTTTCCTTTTTAATTTTTAATTTAGCTTCCTTTAAAAAAACAAAAAACAAAAACCCCAACCACTCAGGTACGTGCGTCAGAAACCATTATCCCAGACCCCCATTCATGTTCCCACAACTTCAGCTATTTAGATTAAACTGGATGCTGATACTCTACACAGGGAGAGCTTCCCTACTTTTAAAACGGGCTGTCACTTCCTGCTGATGTTGTTTTATTGAGTGGCATCTGGGAGACACACAGTAGGGACCAGCATCTCCTTGAGAGAAAACTGGACTCTATTCCTAAGCTACAGAATCCTACCCTGCGCGCTAACAAAGGAACAATGGCATTTGCATAACAGAGCGCAAAGCATGCAAAAAAGGGGGCCTGCAACCAACTCTCCGGTATGGGCTGACAAATGCTACACGATTTATGTGTTCCATTTTGCTGATCTGCTCTCCCCCCCCTTTCTTTTGGCATTCTGCCATGGAAAAAGCCATGTTAGGCAAGAGAAAGGGGGAGGAGAAAAGCCCCTCTCATCCAGGTGTTTACAGCATATGTATAACAGCATATGACCAAGCCTACCTTTGCTATTAAAAAGTGAACCTGGGAAAAGAGGCCAACACTCTTTAAATGTCATGTTTTCATATCTGTCTCAAAACTGGGAGATGAAAATAACTGGGGTGGGGGAATATGCCAAGAGGCTGGGGGCTGGGGATTTCTTTTTCTTTTTCGCTGTTCCGTTCGGAGATTAGATTTGGGCTGCCTGCAAGCATCAGCATTCTGGGCTCGCTGGGGAATTCAACTCCGTTCTTTCCCTTCCATCCCCCACACTTGGTAAACAGAGCCGAACAGATGATGCAATGTTTGGCTGGCCTATACTGTAGAGGCCCCAGTTCAGGGTGCATTCTTGCCAGTAGCAGCTTGATATATGAGTTGCCACGCTGGGAAGAATATCCCGGGTTATTTCTGTGGAAAGGGGGCAATCTTTTATTCACACCCCTCCCCCCCAAATTTGTTTAATTCAAAATTGCAAATGCAAGCAAAGCTCTTTTCTGTACTACAGAAATACATGGCAAACACTGCAAACAGTGGGGCAAAACGATTTGGACAAGGGAAAAGTAGGTTCTGTATGGGCAAGTTCGGGGTTGCCTCTATAAGCGGATATGGAAATGCTGCATTGCCATGTGAGATGGGAGCACGATAATGATGTTTAGTGATGTCCTGCAGTCTCACCAAAGAACTGATACCATCCTCTTATGAAAGTAGGGTTGCCAAGTCCAATTAAAGAAAATTCTGGGGACTTTGGGGGCAGAGCCAGGAGACATTGGGGGTGGAGCCAGGAACAAGGATGTGACAAGCATAATTGAACTCCAAGGGAGTTCTGGCCATCACATTTAAAGGGACAGCACACCTTTTTAAATGCCTTTCTTCCATACGAAATAATTAAGGATAGGGGCACCATCTTTTGGGGCTCATAGAATTGGACCCTCTGGTCCAATATTTTTGAAACTTGGGGGGTATTTTGGGGAGAGGCACTAGCTGCTATACTAAAAATCTGGTGCCTCTACCTCAAAAAATAGCCCCCCCCCCAGAGCCCCCAATACCCATGGATCAATTCCCTATTATTCTCTATGGGAATCGTTCTCCATAGGGAATAATGAATGCCTAGTAGACATTTCCCTCCCCCCCTCACGCTTTCTAAAGGGGGGGCTCCATACCAGGGAATCCCCCCTCCCTGCCCCCTCCCTCTCTCTCTCTCACACACACACAAATACTTACCGTACTTGGTCTTCTTCCAGCAGAATTTGCTCACTGTGAAAACGAAAGCAAGCTGCACAGGAAAAGAAAGGGAAAGGCCATTCCTGTTTCCTGTTTCCTGTGCAGCCTTAAAGGGACACATTTTAAAAACGGATCCCAAGCTGTAAAACAACATGATGCCTACAGGTATGTTCTCTCTCCCCCCGCCCCCAGATTTTTTAAGAGCAGGGGAGGAGGCTGAAAATTCGGGGGTCCCCCGCCAGGGCGGGAGGGTTGGGAAGCCTATATGAAAGGAATTTCACATCTATATATTGGGGTAAAAGTGCAAACTGAACCAAATATGGCAGCTATTTTGACAAACCTCCCGTTGGTTCTTCTTCCCAGACTCCACCATGAGGCAGATGGTCCCTCCTCTTCTAGAATTACAACTGATCCTCAGACTTAGAGAGATGCCTTCTCCTAAAGCAAATAGCTGCTTTGGTGGGTGAAATGTGTGTGTAAAATGCTGACAAGTCGCAGATGACTTATGACAACCCCAGTACGAGGCTTTAAAGATGACTGAGAAGTAAAAGTGGTTTGCCATTGTCTTCCTCTTCAGAGACTTCCTTGGTGGTCTCCCTTTCAAGTACCAACCCTGCTTAGCTTCCAAGATCAGATGATATTGGGCTATACCATGACTCCTTCCCTCCCCTATGGCATTATACATCCCTGACATCCCTTGCCTCCCCATGCCTGACCTCCCCATGCTCCATCTCCAGACCTCCAGGAATTTTCCAATCTGGAGTTGACAGCCCTAAATTCTCTTCCAAACATAACCTCTTTATCAACAATATAATCAGACATGATACAGGATGATCTTGACAGGTTGGAAAACTGGGCTAAAACAAATAAAATGAATTTTAATGGGAATAAATGTAAAGTTCTGCATTTAGGAAGGGAAATTCAAATGCATCATTATAGGATGGGGGAGACTTGTCTTGGCAGTAGTATGTGCAAAAATGATCTAGGGGTATTAGTGGACCATACACTGAACATAGCAGTATGATGTGATGACTAAAAAGGCAAATGCGATACTGGGCTATATCAACGGAAGTATAGTGTGCAGATCATGTGACGTGACGGTATCACTTTACTCTGCTCTGGTTAGATCTCACCTGGAGTATTTCTTTCTTTGGAGGTTTTTAAACAGAGGTCCGCTGATTGCCACTTTGGGGTCAGTCAGCAATTTTCCTCCAGGCCAGTTTGGCAAGGGATCCTGGAGGTTTTTGCCATCTTCTGGGCATGGAGCAGGGCTCACTGGGGATATATGTGTGTGTGTGTGTGGGGGGGGGATGGGAGGTATTTGTGAAGTTCCTGCATTGTGTAGAAAGTTGGAATAGATGATCCTGAAGGTCCCTTCCAGCTCTGTGATTCTATGATTAATCCTTTTGTGCATTTTTAACCACAAGGAGTAATGTCTTGAGGTACACACACTTCCTTCCTTTTGCATAGTGCTGCCTAGGATTCCAATATGTGCATGGACATGAACTTAACTAGTGTTGGCCAAATGTTCAAAGAAAGGGACATTACGGAGTTGTGGGGTCAGCCCTCAGAACTTCCTTGCAGCTATCCATGATAAGAGAAGCATGTTTTTCATGGTAAAAAAAAAAAAAAAAAAGCTTGGAATACAGATCCAAACCTTTAAACTAAACAAACAAAAAAACTCTTTCATTTTGAAAAAGGGTAATTTTGGCATTGCAAATTACCAGAAATATATCCAGCTCTGAGAAATATAGAAAATCTGGACTCTGGAGAGATTGAAAGAATGGAACTATGCTGATGGTCCTGGTCTCAGATCTCATTGTGGGAGAGGGAGATTTCCTAGAATTATTTTGGATCGTTGAATCTTACTGTGAGTAGCACATCAGAATTAGCATCAAACCCACCCACCCACCCCCAGCCTCAGCCACTGTTGTTATATTCCTGAGAATTATTAAGAAATCATCAGAGTAATTTGTGGGTTTGTGAATGCTGTTGTGACTGAATACACTTTTAAAAATATTAGAAGTGCTGTGCAAACAGCTGAAGGACTGTGAAAGGTTAATTCTTCACAGAAACAGTCTTGAGTGACAGGCTGCTCCAAGCAATCTGATTGGTTAGCATCAGCTGAACAGAGAGAGATTTTAGAACTGAATGCTGAGGAGGAGAATTTATTCGGAGTGACTGAGAGCAGTTTAACAGAGACAGGAGAACTGTGGGAAAGTTGGCAAGGATTAGTGGGTCATTACATAGAGAATAGATCTTCTAGAGAAAGAAAATTCACTACCCAGTCAAACAAGGGATTAGCTCTTAAGAGTGCAGAGATCCCTGGTCTGCTGTGGTTAGAGACTGCCTGTAGAAACCTTAAGAGTCAGTTAAAAACTCAAGATTACTATTGGTGTTTCAAGAGAAGGGCGTTTGGTACTGGGAAGTGTACCTTTCAGAAAACCAAAAGAGTTAGAGAACACTCAAAGAAAGTGTACTGAAGTGTTTGGGGAAAACTCTGAAACAAAAGCCTCTCAACAGAAAGATTTAAGTCACTGTGAAAAGCTTAAGAAACTTTCATTTGCCTGAAACATAAGAACTAAAGTCTGTGCATGTACTGGTTTGACCTTGGAAATTTCAACCCCAGATTCACCTGACCTTTTCCCTCTATGTTAAATAAAATCGGGTGTTTTTTTTTTTTTAAGCATGAATACACAGAAAAGCAGTTTGGGCTGGCTTGGTGTCAGGGGGTGTGGTCTAATAACCCTGAATAAAACCTGAATAAAATATTTTGTCAGTTTTGAATTTCAAAATGCCTGGAGTGCCATTTAAGTTGTTTAAATTAAAGCAGGCTTCTGATGCTTCCCTCAGGTTCCTGGGCTGAGCCAACAGCCAAAATATTGTACTGTGAGGGTGGGACAGTCAGAGTTCTTCAGCAAAGAAGAAAACACCTTACTAAGGTTAGGGCTTTTTTTGAGCAGGAACATACAGGCAGTTCTGGCTGGCATGGAATCAGGGGGTGTAGCCTAATATACAAATGAGTTCCTGCTGGGCTTTTTCTATAAAAAAATTCAAAATGAGAGAGATGGATGAGAGCAGAGCATTGGTACAAAAAAAGAAGAAGAAAGCCACAGACTAAAGCTGCTCAGTCAGTACAGGGAAAGAAAAATGAAGGGAAAATCTTGCGTCTGAGGGAGGGAAATTGATGGGGCCATCATAGCTGTACAAAGGAAATTCCAAACTGCATGAGAAAACACAGCCCTGGCAAAGATAATGTCTTCATTCTGCAGCCAGACTATCCAATGCCAATTAAGGACATTGTGTGTGTGTGTGGGGGGGGAGGTTTACATCCTTCTAGCTGCTGAAGATGCAATCAAGGCATTGCAAATGTTGAGGTTTTTTTTGCAATGGAATCTGAGATCAGGGATTTGAGACATCATCTGTTTACAGAAGGGAAAAATCTTGATTATTCTAGTGATTTCTAACACATCGAAGAGGTAGGCATATTAAAAAAAAAAAAGACAAGGAGCTGGCAGTTGCATGAGCAGTTCCAGCCCAGTTAATAATTCTCTCTCCCTCTCTCCCTTGATTTGTATTCTTTATTGCCGTAATATAACTACCCACCCCTACACAAGCACAAAAAAGGAACGTTCGCCCTCTCCAGTCTGCTACTATGGCTGCTCCAGGCACACCACCACAAACAAAAAAGCGTCGAGATTTCACTGCTAGAGCCGCTGCCTGGAGAACTGCTTTTGCCAAGCCGTGCTATTGAGCGGCTTAGCCTCCTCCTCCCTCCCTCCCTTCTGACATACTGGAAGCACAGTCCCAGCCTATTACCCAGTCAGTACACATGCTAACACTTCACCCTCATGAATCTTTCATGGCACTCCAGAAGATTGTTCAAGCAGACACCACAGGGGCCACTGCAAGGCTGCCTGGATCATCCAACGCCAAGTAAAACACAAGAAGACAGCAGCTACTTTTGCACAGTTCTAAGCCAGTAAGGGGTGATTAACTCAGATGGATTTAAGGAATTTCTTCTGGTAGATTGTAATGCCACCTGTGTTATGGTGAGATGAGTCCTGGCTTGCAACCCTTCTGCTTGATCTAATAGAGAATAATAAATTGCAAAACTTCCAGGCAAACCCACAGTAGCCAGTGGAGGGAGGGAGGGAGGGAGAGAGAGAGAGAGCTTTATTCAGCAGCATGACAGCATGTGGCTGATACTCTGGCCTTGTATGCATCTCTGTTCCATCAAATGACAACCAGCCCTTTACTCTGCTCCTCTTGATGTATTATGTCTTTGGGAGTGCTAATGGCTGACAATCTGCTTGGAATGGTAGCATTTTTGCACACGCGCAGTTTTGTAAAAACGTGATGCAAAGCCGTTCATTAGGAGTTCAAGTTGTTCAGAATCGAACCAAATAGACCCATTGATTGGTTCATACCTGAGTGTCACAGTCAAACACAGTAAGTTCCATATTAAACACATGCTGTGAAATTTGCATCATCCCTAGAAATCCTGCAGTTGTGAGAAGAGCAAAATGGAGAAAGACTATATGCTGTTCACTTTTCATTACAGAACGCTACAGAACTACAGTCATCACTCTTGTTCCCCTGTTCCCTGTGCCATCACTACTTCCGACAGGCTGAGGAAATGAGGGTGCTCTGTATAGCCTATCCCTTCATATCTACACATGTAGACTTACTTCTCCCACAAGCAACCACAGAAATCTGGTTCACTGTCTTTCATATATTCCCATACACCTCCTTCTGCCTCTGAAATTTATCCAATCACAGTCTCACAACAATTTATTTACTTTGCACTTTCCTAAAAGAGTCAGATGGGTTGGAGGAAGGTGCTGGGAGCTGGGAGATAATTGCTGGTAAATGTTAATTTTGCTTTCCCCAAATGCTGAGAAGCATTAACTGAGGTTGCTGTGTGAGGTTGCTATGTGAGAGAACTGTGTGAATGCTTAGAGCCTGCTGGAGAGGGGTTTCTGATTGCTTTTGTCTGGTTTGCTGTTGAGAGAGAAGGACCTGTTTGCCTGGAGGTAGTTGCTGGCCCTCCCCCTACTGTTGTTCTGGCTGTTGAGTCAGCGGTGAAGGCTCTGAGCCTTTAAATTGCAAGACTCCTCCTTGCCAGAGGCTCTTGCCCTGTGGCTCTTAGCCCGGGGGTCTAGCCTGGGAGCTCTGTAGGAAAGTGAGTAGCTCCTCACAGTAGTCTCAAGAGGCAGCTTGGCAGTGGAGTTTTCAGGGAAATCAAGATAAACAGAACTAATTTTGAAATGAATTGTAGCAGCATGGCTGGTGAGGGAGCTGAGGCAGTGACATGCAATGTTTGTGGGGTGTTTTTATTCTTACCTAAGGGTAAGAGCAATTACACTTGCAGCAAATGTAAGTTGGTACCTAATTTGAGGAGAAAATACAGGGACTTGGAGGCATGCTTGTCCACACTACAGTGTATAAGGGAAGGTGAGGATTTCATGGATAGAATGCATTAAGTGCTCTTGAGAGGACAACAGGAGGAAGAGGAAAAGGTATCTCAGCAAATGGAGGAGAACCCAACACAGGAGGATGGTGTGTGGAAAAATGTAACCCACAGGAGCAGGAGAATGAGGAGACATTCTGAGCCTCTGCTGCTAAGCAGTCGGTTCCAGGATCTCCCTATAGATACTGATTCTGAACCACTAGAACAAGGGCTACTTCCCCAGCCTCCATTTTTTTTTAATTTTGAAATAATCTTTATTTAAGATTATACTTATACTTCACACACACTAACAGGCCAATATAATCAATGCATTGAAACAATTTACAAAATGACAAGTACAAAAGTTAATAAATTGCAGAAAACCATATCTGATACAAATAAGGAATGACATGCATTAGAAAAATAACATCATGGTAGTATACCTTATTAGGAACCACATTAAGTTAAGTAAGATATTACTGGAAACCATACTGCTGTAAATTTTTCTTGATGATTTTGCAAGTTTGGCATGAGATAATAGCTTGTAATTTTGCAGTGTAGAAAACATTCCCACGCCTTATTTTGACAGGATAATAAAGAAGGTGAGCTTTTATCCCCACATTTTGTAGCAATAACCAGGGGTGGAATTCTAGCAGGAGCTTCTTTGCATATTAGGCCACACACTCCTGATGTAGCCAGTCCTCCAAGAGTTTACAAAAAAGAGCATTGTAAGCTCCTGGAGGATTGGCTACTACATCAGGGGGTGTGGCCTAATATGCAAAGGAGCTCCTACTAGAATTTCACCCCTGGCAATAACAATCCTAGCAATGGCTAACAATGTTGTAATCAAAATTTTTAGACTTTTGTTTTCAAAGTCCACTGGTAGCATAGATAGTAAAAGGATTTTGTGGCCTAGCAGAAACCTTGACTTCTGTTATCATAAAAATATGCTGCAAAATCAAATGCCAAAATGAGTATATGCGAGGACAATACAACCAGCAGTGCATATAGTCCCCCAAATGACCATATCCCTTCCAACATTTTTTTTAATCTTTAAAATGCTTTATTGAATTGAGAAACATGGTACAAATACATCAACAAATCAGTAAGTGTGCACCAAGTACCAATACAGAACAGGGAAGTAGGTGCGTACACCATAGGCCATCTTAGAGCAAAATTACAACAACAATTG
Organism: Heteronotia binoei; assembly: GCF_032191835.1. Taxonomy (NCBI): domain Eukaryota; kingdom Metazoa; phylum Chordata; class Lepidosauria; order Squamata; family Gekkonidae; genus Heteronotia; species Heteronotia binoei. The sequence continues at coordinate 72,933,858 of NC_083235.1, forward strand.
ACATGACATCAGTATAGCATGGTATGAGTTACTAGGAATATTGTTATCAGCTAACACTTTGTCTATAAAGGGACGCCATTTTTCTATAAAACTCAGGGAAGCAATTTGTTGAGAACGATGGGGGTCTAAATCATACCCTTCCAACATTTTGCACTCACACCAACCTGAATATGATGTAATCTACAAGGAGGAAGATACCATTTATGTAACACCTTAAAAGAGTTAAAACAGATGTGAAATACATTAGACTTATCATATGAGTTATAGACTGAGTGCCGAGTCTTCTCTTGGATGTTCTGCTTTCAAATACCCTGCCAAAATAATTGAATATGTAAAGTTTTTTTGTGACGTAACTGAAACCAGAATTTTATAAATGTCTGAGATAAGACCTTTAACTTCTCCCTGATATTTATGCAGGAGCTGCTCAAAAGGAGCAAGAGGAACCTTAATAATCTCATGGAAGTTATTCGTAAAAAACCATATTTTTAACTTGCAAGCACCTAAACCGTGGGACCTTTACACCCAGGTTTTTCTCTAAGTCTTCTTTACTGAGAAAAGTACCTTTATGAACTAGGTCATTAATTCTACATATATCCTTCCCTCTCCAGTATCTAAGTTCTGCAGGGCCTGTAAGATGGAGCTCTTCTGCAAGGCTTTTGATTGATCCAGCAGGTGTCCGCTGAAGTCATTGCTCCCCCCAGCACCTTACTATCATGGTGCTTATGTTATGTTGAACACTACCAGCCTGTATGTGGTTTATGACTTATTGTCAATGATGTAGATCATTGTTTCTGGTAATTCTGTAACTGTGATATTATTTAGTTTGGATGTAGTTTGTTTAATGTTTTGTAAGGTTTTTTTAATGTTGTCAGCTGCCCAGGGCCCTCTTGTGGGATAGGGTGGGGTATAAATTGAAAAATTAAATTAAAAGCATTATATTCTTGCCCAGAGGTAAACCAATATTGATTTAAGAAAGAAGTCAAGCGCAAACGTACAGGTAGTAGAAGTTTCCTATATCTGTCCCTAATTTGTAATGAGTTGTTTAAAAAAATGTTATTCTTAACATTTTTTTAAAAAGGTAGTCCCCTGTGCAAGCACCAGTCATTTCCGACTCTGGGGTTCTTGACATTTACAGGTCTATAATTTTTAGGGCTCCAGAATAACTCCTGGAATGAAAGATGCTCCACATATGATTCCTCCACAGCTTGCCAGGTCAGATATGCTTTACCAGAAATGACTCTGACTATGCTAGCTAAATTCAAAGCGGCATAATAATATTCCAAATCAGGCATACCAAGACCACCAGCTGATGTTGGTTGACGCAACATATCAAATTTAATTCTGGCCTTTTTACTAGCCAAAAGAAATAATTTAGAGATCTCTGCCACATCCGTATTTGAGATTGTGGTATATGAACAGGAAGGGCTCTAAATAAAAACAGAAACTTTGGCAATAAAAAACTCTTAATAAGGCTTATTTTATCCGCCCATGAGTATTTCATAGACATCTATTGTTTTATCTTAATGTTAGTTTCCAAATACAGTTTTCCAAAGTTACAGGATACAATTTTTATTTTTATTTATTTTATTTTATTTTATTTATATCCCGCCCTACCCCACCGAGGCGGGCTCAGGGCGGCTCACAACACAAAAAGCTAACAAGAATCAGTTTAAAAATACATTAATAATTATACAATAAAATACATAAAAACACATAAAACTCACATCAATATGCACTATGCTACCTTTCAGGTTTGAGGGAATAAATCTTTCAGGTTTGAGGGAATATACACCCCCAAACATCTCCATTGAGTATTATTCCAGGACAACTGTGCAGAGTTTGTAATTTGAAATTTCAAGTAATTTCCTACTTACAATGGGATAATGTTGCATTTGTTAACATTAATTTTAAAACCAGAAATTGAGAAAATTGTGTCAAAAATCTCTTCTAAATTCAGCAAAGACATTACAGGGTTAGATTAAAAAAAAATTACCAAATCATCAGCATACATACTCACTATATGTGCTTTATCATTAATGTTTATCCCCGTTATTGCCGGATGTGATCTAATACATTGAGCTAGTGGCTCAATAGCTAGTGCAAATAACAAAGGAGACAATGGACACCCCTGTCTAGTACCACAATATAGAAAAAACCCCTTTCACTGAGATAATTATTAACTTGAACCGTAGCTGATGGCTTAGAGTATATCTAGAATATAGTGTTCTGAAATCTAGGACTAAAATTCATACCTTTCAAAAGATTAAATAAGTAAGAGAATTCCACGCTATCAAAAGCTTTTTCCAGATCTACCGTCACTAATATGGAATTTATTTTATCATGTCTGCAATGTGAAATAATATTGAGGACCCTTCTAATGTTATCCATCAAGGAACGCTGAGGCATAAAACCCATTTGATCTGGGTTGATGTAGTATGTTATAATCTTTTGCAACCCATTAGCTAAAACTTTAGAAAAAGCTTTCGCATCACAATTTAATAGTGCAATTGGCCTGTAAAATGAGGGATTTTCTGGATCTCTGTTGTCCAGACAAAATCCATTACTGCCCGAAGCAGTATTTGACCTCATTTCAGAAATAGCCTCACGAACCTCCAAGGTTGTAATCTCTCTATCTATAAATGATTGATGATCTACAGATAATTTCTTGGGATCCCCATTCATTGACGGTTTCACGATTAGGATTAGTGGAAGAGTAAAGTTGTTTGTAATATTATACCAATGTGTTGGCTATTTCTGTCATCTGCCTTTTGTATTTTTAATGGAAAAAATTCTCCTATCTATCACTCTCTTTTTAACTCTTCAACCTAAAAGTTTTAGATTTTTTGAAGTGTTTTGCCAAGTTTTGTTGCTTTATGTATAGCATTTTCTTTCTGATCTCACTGGTCAATGACTCTAATATTTTACGTTCTGCTAGGAGACATTTAAGTATCTTTATGAGCCTTTTCTAAATCCTGAATATTAATTAGTAGTTCTGTAACTCTCTTGTTCTTTTCTCATTTTAGAAAGGACTGCATAGAAATCAATGTACCACATGGTACTGCTTTGAAGGCATCCCAAACCATTGAGATGTCTACCTGCTCATTATTATCCTCAAAATACTTCCTAATAAAAGTCTTCCCTCAAGCTATTTCTCAATAAAATTGTCTTAGGCAGCTTCCAGTTGAGTTGTTGTGAAGTCTAATTTTTTTTCAATACACATTCTACAAATGCATGTTCAGACCACACAAAGGGATCTATATCCACCTCCTGAATAAGATCAGCTACTGAGACTGAACAAAGTAGACAATTTATTCTAGTGTATGGCTTAAATCTCGGAGAAAAGTAAGTATAATCCCGCTTTGTTCTATGATTCCTATGGCAAAAATCACAAAGCTGGTATTTATTTAGTATGTGGAAAAGTTTGGTATGTGTACACCCATGTATAGAGGCCTTAGTCTCCCCATCCTATAAATAGCAAAGAAGAGAATGATGTAAGTAGCTTTGTGTCCTCATTGGGTAAAAAGGCAAGGTATAAATGAAATAACTAACTTAACAAACTAACAGATAAATAAATAAAAGAACTGAGGGAACGATCCAGCATTCTATCTAAAGATGCTTGTGATATCTTGAACTTGAGGAACAGCAAGAATCTATCAGGAGAAAATGACACCCCGATTTTCCTACAACCTTGAAGACTGAGGTAAGAACCCAACGGTATCTGAGCAATGAGATTTTCACTTGCTAGGCAATCCCCAGTTTCATGGCAACTATAATAATAAAATAATAAAATAAAACAATTAATTAAAATGCACTATTAATTATACATACCATGTTGCTCCCTCGGACCTTGGTTGACCTATATGGTCATTCAGGCATTCAGCATTCAGCTGTTGGCTTCCTTCCATTTCTTGTGCACCATCACAGTTCTCCTTGCCTGCTCCCTCCCCCAGTTCAAAAGCAGAGGACAGCAGCATGTATATACACAACATACCTATGTCATTATTATACCATGTGGAACGGCACACTTTCCTATAGAGAATATGACAAAAATAACTACTGTAGAAGCAAGTGTAATCAATCCCTTGAATTTGCAACTATATAATCCTGGACAGAAATATTTTTGAAGGTACAAGAAAGAAGAAGTCTGAGGAGAATGAAATCTGGTACCCAGCTGTTGATACTGCTCCATATTGAATATTGTGGGTGTAGAAGGAGACAAATGCATTGTAAGCAACTGTAGAATCCATTAGAATCACTTCGTGCATGGAAATTTCCCTACAAGGATATCACTTCCATGTGGAAAAAAAACAAGCTCTGTAGCATGAGAACATGGCAAGACAGATGTGCCTTCATCACATGAGACAAAGTGCAGGTAGTGTACATTTTCCTCCTGTGTTGAAAGTATATCTGCAGATAAAAGTCATCAGCTGTGAAGCAGTCTTACAAATGTGTGTATGTAACATAATCACATTTCCACTTTTTATAGCACACAATGTACTATAGGACAGACTATATCAGATAGTTCAGGGGTGTCGAACTCATTTGTTATGAGGGCTAGATCTGACATAAATGAGACCTTGTTGGGCCAGCCCATGTCAGGTTGGGCCGAGCCACGTCGGGCTGGGCCATGTGTGTACCTACCTAAGATTAGGTAGCAGAGATATAAACTTTATAAAGAACACAGACAAACACAAATATATATTTTAAAAAACTTAAAACATGCTTAAAATGTCTTAAAGATGCTTTCTTTGTATTTCTCCCATGGGATCCAGGGAACTGGGCAAAGGAAGTTCTGGCTCTTTCCTTCCTTCTCAAGGGAATTGGGGGGGATGAGGAGCCTCAGCCAACAGAAGGGAGAGAGGCGTGGCTCAGTAGTTCTGCTGTGCAATTGAGAGAGTCTGGCAAAGCAAGCTTCCTCCCCAAGGGAGAAGCCTCAGCCAATGGAGAAAATAGAGGTTTTGCTCAGCAGTTCCTTTGCCATTGAGCAAGCTGTTATGCAGAAGGAAGAAAGAGGGGGAAAAGGAAGCAGATGACAGCCAGTTGCTCGGGGGGCTGATAGGAGCCCTCCGGAGGCCTGATTCAGTCCTCGCACTGCATGTTTGACACACCTGTACATCATACTGTCCTTAAAGAGATGGAAGTACCAGACCACCTCGCAGGTCTCCTGAGAAACCTGTATAAGAGTCAAGAAGCAACTGTCAGAATGGGATATGGAATAACTGATTGGTTTTGAATAGGAAAAGGAGTTCGACAAGGATGTATATTGTCACCATCATGCAGAATGCCGGCCTGGATGAAGCACAAGCCAGAATTAAGATTGCCGGGGAAAAATCAACAACCTCAGATATGCAGATGATTCCACTCTAATGGCAGAAAGTGAAGAGGACTTAAAGAACCTCTTGTTGAGGGTGAAAGAGGAGAGCACAAAAGTAGCCTTGAAACTCAACATCAAAAAAACTAAGATCATGGCATCCGGCCACATCACTCCTTGACAAATAGAAGGAGAAGACATGGAAGTAGTGATAGACTTCACATTCCTGGGATCCAAGATCACTGCAGATGATGACTGTAGCCATGAAATTAAAAGACGTATGCTCCTTGGAAGGACAGCTATGGAGAACCTGGCAGTATAATAAAAAGTAGAAACATCACCCTGCCAACAAAAGTCTGTATAGTCAAAGTGATGGTATTCCCAGTAATAATGTATGGCTGTGAGAGTTGGACCATAAAGAAGGCCGAGCGCAGAAGAATAGATATTTTTGAGCTGTAGTGCTGGAGAAGAATCTTGAGAGTCCCTTGGACTACAAAAAGATCAAATCAGTCAGTCCTAAGGGAAATCAACCCTGACTGTTCCCTGGAAGGTCAGATGCTGAAGCTGAAGTTCAAATACTTTGGCCACCAAATGAGAAGGGAGCACTCACTGGAGAAGATCCTGATTCTGGGAAAGACAGAAAGCAAAAGATGAGATGGCTGGACAGCATTACTGATGTAACAAACACGAATTTGAGCAGACTTCGGAGGATAGTGGAAGACAGGAGGACCTGGTGTGACTTTGTCCATGGGGTTACAAAGAGTCAGACTCGACTGTCCAACTGAACAACATCATACTGTCTTTGGTAGTTCTTAAATTTATGCCTTCATATTAAGCCTTTCTCACCCCCTTTATGAACACATTGAGTCTCAGGCATGAGTCAGTGGATTGGTTTGGTGGTATTTGGGTTAAGGAAGAGTGAGGTTTTAATTTTGTTGTTTTCTTCCTTATTTAACTTTGATTTTACAAAAAAAAAAAAAAGGTCAGCCAGAATCAACTGTCTGAGTCAAGAAATGAACTGGGCTCAATCCAGCTCGCCATAAGCAGTGAACCATCCCCAGAGGGCACAACCAAAACCCCACCACCAGCACATGGACATGAGCATGATGGGAGGCTTGCACGTGCCTCCCATGTTCCTGCCCAGTCTTTCCCACATCACAGCTTGGTCAAGAAACGGGAACTCTGAGCTTGCATTCCTTTGCACAGTCCTGGTCTACATGTGCAGCAGAATGAGGTGAAAAAATCCTGAAGAGTTCCCATTTCATGGCCTTCCATATAACCAATTATTAGCAACCTGAAAACAATACATTAGTGATGTTTCAAGTGGACACCCATGTTTGTAGTAGCAGAACAAAATTCTGACAAAGGGAGCTTTGATTCGTGAGAGTTTGTAACTTGGGAAAATTTGTTAGCCTTTAAGAACCTAATGGCGACTGAACAACAAGGACCTAATGGACTCAAATTTAATTCTAACGCAGCGAGAGCTTGTAGATTAGCCTTTTGTTTGCTTTGTTGTTTGCAGGATGTTTTAAACGTGGGAGTTATGATCTTAAGATCCCTTGTCTACATTCTGTATAAGATATTCTGCAGACTGAAATAGAGGCTGACTGAAACTGGTATCAAATGTCACCTTTAGTCTTCTGAGAAAAAGGTGAGATAAGGGCAGTTTCCCATTTCAAATATTAATTTATCTGCATATATAGTTTCCAAGCATGCACTCATCTGCATATACTTATATCAGCAGATCAAGGCCACACTTGCACTAAACAGATATTTCTACAAACTTGGGGGACCCCCTAGGTTGGTTGAAAAATCTGATATTTTTTTTAAAAAACCCAACATTGTAAGATTTAAATTCTCTCCCAACTAAAAGACTGTTGTCTGCACATGCACAGACAACACATTTATCTTTCTGTTTCAATCTATTTATTAGTAACATATGGTAATATAGTCAATTGCTTACATCATTAATAACTACTTTTCCCCTCTATCCCATATATTACTTTCTACCCACCCCTCCCCCCGTTATTTGACCCCCGCCGGTGTACTAAACTTAAAATATTAATATTAAAGGTACCCTTAATTATTAAGAACCACAATTAAAATCCTCCTCCTTCTTATACTTAATCATTATCAAAGATTGTCCAGTGTCCTTTTATTTTCCACTCGTTTTCTACGTAACTTCTGAACTTTTTCCACTCCATCTTAAATACTTCCAAATCATAGTCTCTAAAGGTTCTTGTTAACTTGTCCATTTCACTCCATGTCATAACTTTTACAATCCAATCCCATTTCTCTGGTATTTTTTCTTGCTTCCACAACTGCGCATACAATGTCCTAGCAGTTGAGAGCAAGTACCAGATTAAAGTTCTATCTTCTTTTGGAAATTTTTCCATTTGTAATCCCAACAGAAAAGTCTCTGCAACTTTGTTAAATTCATATCCCAAGATCTTAGAAATCTCTTGTTGAATCATCTGCCAATACTTTTTCGCTTTTTCACAAGTCCACCACATATGGTAGAAAGAACCTTCATGCTTTTTACATTTCCAACATCTATCTGACATCTTATTGTTCATCTTTGCTAACTTTTTAGGAGTCATATACATCTGTACATCATCTTAAAACAATTCTCTTTGATACTCTGACATGTTGAGAGTTTCATAGAATTCTTCCACAAATATTCCCATGTATCCATCTGTATTTCTTTATTTACATTAATTGCCCACTTAATCATTTGTGATTTCACTACTTCATCTTCCGTAGATCATTTTAAAAGTAACTTATAAATTTTTGAAATTAATTTTTCATTATCTCCAAGCAGAACTTTTTTCCATTTCTGTTTGTTCTCGTCTTATTCCATCAGTTTTGAGATCACTTTCCACCAAACTCTTTATTTGTTGCATTTGAAACCAATCATATTTATCGTTCAATTCCTCAGCAGTTTTCAATTCTATTTTACCACTTTGTATTTTTAATAGTTGATTGTATGACATCCATTTTCCCTCTCCTAAAACAGCTATTATTCTTATTACTTCTGCTGGCGCTATCCATAGTGGTTTTCTCTCATCACCATATTTCATATATTTCATCCAGATACTTAGCAAATTATTTCTTATGTAATGGTGAAAGAAAAGACCATCCATCTTTTTCTTCCCATAGTACATATAAGCATGCCAGCCAAATTTATTTCCATAACCTTCCAACATTAAAAGTTTTTTATTCAATAGTGTCACCCAATCCTTTATCCACACTAAGCAAACTGCTTCATGATATAGTCTTAGATCTGGTAATTGGAATCCTCCTCTTTCTTTAGCATCTATTAAAACTTTCATTTTGATCCTTGGTTTCTTTCCAGCACATACAAATTCTGAAATCTTCCTTTGCCATTTATTAAACTGTTTGCTGTCTTTCACAATTGGAATAGTTTGGAATAAGTATATTATTCTCGGCAAAATGTTCATCTTAATTGCAGCTCTTCTTCCAAGCAATGACAAATTAAGCTTGTTCCACTTTATCACATTTTCATCCATTTTACGCCATAACTTTTCATAATTATTTTTAAACAAGTCAATATTCTTCATTGTTATTTCCACACCCAAATATTTTACTTTAGAAGTAACTTCACATCCTGTTAGTCTCTGCAGCTCCTTTTGTTTATTTGCTTGCATAATTTTACATAAAAGTTTTGATTTTTCTTTATTCACATAAAATCCTGCCAATTCTCTGAAATATTGTATTTTAGCCAACAACAAAGGTGTTACTTGTGTAGGATTTTCATTTATGAACATTATATCATCTGCAAATGCTCTATATTTATAAGCAAATCCTTTAATTCTCGTTCCTTCTATTTCTTCATCATCTTGTATTTGCATCAATAAGATTTCAGCAGTCATTATAAACAACAGTGGGGAAAGCGGACAACCTTGTCTTGTACCTTTGCTAATTATCATTTCATCTGTAAGATCTGCATTTATACATAATGTTGCACGTTGTTCAGTATATATCGCCTTTATCATTCTTATAAGGTTTCCCCCCAACTTTATTTTTTCCATTACTGCAAACATAAAGTCCCAGTTCAAATTATCAAAAGCTTTCTCTGCATCCGCAAAGAATAATGCAACTTCCTTCTCTGGATGTCTTTCATAATATTCTACAATATTTACAACAGTTCTAATATTGTCTCTTATTTACCTTTTGGGAAGAAAACCCGCTTGGTCTTCCTTTATAAAATTTATTAAATATTGTTTAAGCCGTTCTGCCAGGATTCTTGTATAAATCTTATAGTCATTATTTAGTAATGAAATTGGTCTATAATTGTTTACATTCGTGACATCTCTATCTTCCTTTGGAATCAACGAAATTACAGTTTCTTTCCATGAATTAGGTATTTTCCCATTTAATCTTATCGTATTTATTAATTTTTGAAGTTTCGGTACTAATTCTTCTTTAAGAATTTAAATTTTTTTTGCCGTATATCCATCTGGTCCAGGTGCCTTTCCAACTTTCATCACATTTATCGCTGCTTCTATTTCTATTAATTCAATTGGATCATTCAAAACTTTCTCCATATATTCAGTTAAGGGTGCTATTTTAATCTTTTGCAAATACGCTTCAGTCTCTTCTTTCTTTACTTTAACACCCTTAAATAGTTTAGCATAATACTTTAAAAATTCTCTCTTTATTCCTTCTTGATCTACCATCTCTTTTCCATAAGCCACAATTTTATTAATAATTTTACTTTCTCTCTTTTTCTTCAATTGCCAGGCCAAATACTTTCCAGGTTTATTTGCTCCCTCAAAATATTTCTGTTGTAATTTTTTCAAGTTCCATTCCATTTCCTTATTTAACAAATGTCTCATTTGTGTTTGTAATATTGTAATCTCCCTTATAATTTTCTTTTTTCCTGGCCTTTTTCTTAATTCACCTTCTTTTTTCTTAATTTCATTTTGAATGTCCAACATCTGTTTATCTTTTGCTCTCTTATCCTTGTTATTCAATGTTATTAATATTCCTCTCATTACTGCTTTGTAGGCATCCCATACCGTCTGGAATTCTATATCTTCTCTATCATTGAGTTGGAAATAAGCTTTAGTTTCCTTTTCTAGAGATGACACTATTTCTTTATTTTGCAGTAGATCTTCATTTAATCTCTATCTTCTCGACTTTTTAGACAATTTTGTAATCCACATTTTTGGGTTATGATCAGCTCCTATTTTGGGTAAAATCTCTATCTTCTTTGTTATAAGTCCCAAATCTTTGGTACCCCACAACATATCAATTCTAGAAAAAGAGTTATGTCTGGCTGAAAAAAAGGTATAGTCCCTTACTTCAGGATTGAACTTTCTCCATATATCCTCTAAATTTTCTTGCTTAACCAGCTCGAAAAAAGATTTTGGCAATTTCCCTTCTTTATCAATTTTTTTTCTTCCCAGATCTATCAATTGTGTCCTGAATTGTTCCATTAAAATCCCCCATCAACAAATTTTGCTCATAAGTCACTTCATCCAAATGTTGCGTAATATTTTTTAAAAAATGTCCTCTGCACCATTTGGAGCATAAAGTCCCAACAATAAAGTTTTTTTTAGCATTCAATGTAATTGCCACCACTATATATCTTCCATCTTTAGCTTTAAAAACCAATTTTGGGTCTAATTCTTTTTTTATATAAAAAAATTACTTCTCTCTAATTCTAGTCCCAGTTACTTATTCCATAAAAAATTATAATCCTTTTGTCTAATATGCACTTCTTGTAAACAAACTATATTACAATTTTGCTTTTTTAACCATTGAAATGTTGCCCTTCTTTTTTGTGGTGAATTTAGTCCATTTACATTCCAAGATATCAATTTGTAATCCATCATGGTGCAAATTCTTTATTTTCTCCATAAAATCTACGCAGTTTCTGTGTGCTTGTAATTGTAATCCTTTTCTCTTGAAGTTCAAAGCTCAAACCTTCAGGTGTTATCCATCTATATCTTCTTCCGTTGTCACATAGTTTTTCTGTCAGTTTTTTGTATGCATTCCTGTCAGTTAATATTTGTCTTGGCAACTCTTTCATAATTCTTATTCTACTACCTCCCACTATCATTGTCTTTTCAAAGTTTTTGTTTATGATTTTTCCCACCATTTCTTTTGTCATAAATCTAATCACCACATCTCTTGGCAAATTATTCTTTTTCGCATAGAGTGAATTCTCCCTATACATAATCATACACATTTCTATTCCCTTCAGGATCTTCCTCCAAAAATTCTGCAATTATTTTTATTATATAGTCTTTCAGATCAGATTCTTCATTCTCTGGTACACCTCTCAAACGAATCTGTGTCTCCATCAACTTACAGTCATATATTATCACCTTTTCTTGTAATTTTAACAAGGTGGAATCGTGTTTTCACTCTCTCTTCCATCTCTTGTACTTTTTTAGTTACTACTGCAGTCTCATTCCTGAGATTCTCTATTTTTTTAATTCTTTTTTTGAGTCCTCAATATCCTTTCTTATTTCTTTTTTAGAGGCAGTTATCATTTCTTTCTCCCCTTTCATTATCCTGGCCTCCATTGCATCTAGCTGGGTCTGCATTTTCTCCATTGAAGAAGACCTAGTACGAATTTGCTTTGGATCTGACATGTAAAAAAAGATCAATTTTTTTTATCTCTCCAAATTAAATTTGGACCATCAGGTTTAATAGAGTGAAGCTTGCCCTTTCAGATGAACCCAATTTTGTCGTCCTCTGAGCCTCCCAGGCTCAGATATTAATATTTAATTTTTTTATGGCAGTCACGACTTTTGTTTCACTGTAAAAATTTTCTTTTTCCCCCTTTAGCCAATTCAAATCTTCTTCATCACTGTCCAATAGTCCTTATTTTAAAATTGCCAGTTCAATTAACTCCACCAATTTTTATTGTCCCAGTCACTTTAAAAATGTTGTTAAAACTTTATCCTCCCAGCAATGGCCGCCGATGTTTCTCTCTAATACTGTAATCCTAGAGTAGGCTGATTACTTCTTCTACTTCCTTCTTCCTCTGGTACTTCCTGATTTTCCTGCCACCAAGTCTCGTTTCACTGGTAGAGAAATCTCGCGATGTCTGACGTACTTCCTGTGTTGACTGTGAGTGCTGCAGATCTATGACGATGGGGCAACTTCCTTAACCGCAGATAGACTAAACAATAAATTTCTTTCTCCTTTTAGCACCGTCTCTTAAATTTACAAAGTTCAAATTTAGCCCCTTTTCTTCTCCTCCTCTCAAGCTTCCATTATATCCAACTCCCACCTTTTAATTTCATTTTGTTTAGCTTTAAATAGTCCCAGAGTGAAGAGATAGCAATCGATACCTTTTTTTTTTGTAGTTTATCCAAATCGACACCAGTCTTTTGTAGATTAGATGTTTAAAGTTGTAAAAGAAGGTTTGGATCCTGTCGAGCTTAAGTCAAATAAATGACTCTGGAAACTTCTGCAGATGATGAATATGTAACTTCTCTCCGGAGATCCCTCAAAGCCTCAAAAGAGCCCCCTCTGGGACTCCCTTTCAGCCAAGGTAAGTCTCCTCAAAGTATCTGTGCATATCTTGGATGATTCTCTAGCTGAGAAAAGTAGGCAGAAGGCATTAATTTGCCCGAACAGAAGTGCCAGCCTGTCCCCGTTAAGGAAAGCAGCTCAGCTCACCATTTTCCGATCCCGGAAGTACCAGACAACACATTTATCTTTCACAGTCCTGGAGGTAGCAGCTACTACTGCATGAATAACAGATCCCAGGAGTCAGCACCTGGCTTGGCCTGCCTGAAGCTGCACCAGGCAAGCTTCCAAAATTGTTGGGAGGGGGAAGTGGTGGTGGGGAGACCTTGGCATGCCTGCTCAGAGCAGCTCTGTGTAAGCCACTGAGAGTGGCAAGGGAGGGGAGGGAAGCCTTGGTAGGCTTGCCTGGCAGAGCTCTGGGCAAGCTGCCAAGAGTGGCTTTGTGGGGGGAGTCTAGGAGGGCGTGTCCAGAGCAGCCTCAGGCAAGCTATTGAGTATGGCTATGGGGGTGAATCTTGGTGGGTGGACACAGAGACAAAGAGAGTGCTGTGATGGAGACGTACAAAGAGAGAAAGAGAGTGCTGGGGTAAAGGGGCAGAAAGAGAAATAACAGAGTAATTGGGCAGGGGGGTAGAGAGAGCAACGGGCATGGGGGAGAGAGAGTGGCTTGATGGAGTGGCAGGATGTAGAAAGAGGGAGAAGAAGAAGAAGAAGAAGAAGAAGAAGAAGAAGAAAAAGAAGAAAAAGAAGATTTTGGATTTATATCCCGCCCTATACTCTGAATCTCAGAGTCTCAGAGCGGTCACAATCTCCTCTACCTTCTCCCCCCACAACAAACACCCTGTGAGGTAGGTGGGGCTGAGAGTGCTTTTACAGCAGCTACCCTTTCAAGGACAGCTTCTATAAAAGCTATGACTGACTGGTTTCCTCCTGGGCCATGGGGCGGAGATGGTATTAGTCACACTCATAGACAACCTAAGAAGGTATCTGGACCAAAGCGGGTCGGTGCTGCTGATTCTTCTCGACCTGTCAGCAGCGTTTGACACAGTCGATTATGACCTTTTGACCCACAGCCTCGCCTTTGCCGGAGTAAGGGGGGTAGCCTTGCAATGGTTTTCCTCATTCCTCTGGGAATGGGGACAAAGGATGGTGCATGGTGAGCAGACCTCCTTGCAGCACCCACTTATATGTGGAGTGCTACAGGGAGCTATCCTCTCGCCAATATTATTTAACATCTATATGCACCCCCTTGCCCAGATTGCCTGAGGTTTTGGACTGGGTTGTCACCAGTATGCTGATGACACCCAGCTCTATATGTGGATGGGTGGTAGACTGTCTTCTGCCCCTGAGCATCTGTCTGAGGCGTTAGGAGCCGTGGCTGGATGGCTACAGCACAGCCAACTGAAGTTAAATCCAACCAAGATGGAGGCCCTGTGCCTGAGTCGAGGGGGGTTCATGCATCCAACTCCCAGCCTTGGACAGTGCTGTTTTAGTGCTGACCCAACAGGTGAAAAGCTTGGGAGTGATTCTGGATGCCTCTCTTTCTATGGAGGCCCAGGTCATGACAGTTGCCAGGTCTGCCTTCTACCATCTACAGCAGATCAGGCAACTAGCACCATATCTATCCCCCCAAGACCTAGCCACAGTGATCCATGCAATGGTTACTTCCAGACTGGAATACTGTAACTCGCTCTACGCTGGCTTGCCCTTGAAGCTGATGCGGAAACTGCAGTGAGTGCAGAATATGGCAGCTCACCTGCTAACTGCATCACCTGTATGGGTGAGCATATGGTCGGCACTCCACAGCCTGCACTGGCTGCCGATAGAGTACCAGGTCTGTTTCAAGGTGTTGGTTTTTACTTTTAAAGCCTTGCATGGCCTGGCCATCCTGATCAAATTTCAGATTACTAAGAAAAGACAAGATGTCATTGCCAACTCCCGCATTAAAATCTCCAGCTAAGATTATTTCTACAGTAGGGAATTGTTCAAGTTGTTCTAAGTAAGCAGCCAGCCTACTCCAATGTGTGGACATAACAGATCTGTCGGAGGAGGGCCGAATGTAGATATTCAGTAATATTAAAGGAGGATTCCCACAATTTATTAGTGTAGCTTGGGCAATAGGAGGACAGTCTTGAAGGCTAGTAGATTTTAAATTAAGATTAGAGGAGTCAAGAGTAGTTAAGCCTGCATAGGGGCGACCACCATTACTGGCTCTGGACACTGGGAGGGAATAGGATCCAAATCCTTCAAGAAATAAAGGAGTTAGGGCCCAAATCTCCTGTAAAAGAACAATATCAAAGGATTTGAGATAATCTATGAAGTCATGATCACTAGCTTTATTCCTCCACCTCGCTATGTTCCAGGAGACAAATTGTATTGTCTTGGGCAAAGAGCTATCTGGAAGTCAATCCATCTCAACAAGGTGATCTAAAGAATTATTCTCATCAAGATTGACACACCCATTGCTAATAGTTCCAGCATACCTAGAGGATTCCTTTGGG
Organism: Heteronotia binoei; assembly: GCF_032191835.1. NCBI lineage: Eukaryota > Metazoa > Chordata > Lepidosauria > Squamata > Gekkonidae > Heteronotia > Heteronotia binoei. The sequence continues at coordinate 72,949,182 of NC_083235.1, forward strand.
CCTAAAACCTTAGAACTAGAATCCTCATCCTCCCTTAATGCAGGTAAGGGAGTAGGACCAAGGGGCTCAGATTGATGAACAACTGCTTGGACCAAAATTTCAGTGCACTCAGCATTAACTGATCGAACTTCTGCCCCTGTGATTGAGTTAATGGAGGGACTGGACTTATCCAGTATGCTTTTTAAAAAATTAGTTCTAACAGCTTCCAACCTATCTGTAGCCAATGGCAGAGCCTTGAAGGATTCCAAAACTTCTTCATCCAGTAGCTTATTATCCAGAAGGCAGGAGCTGGAAATAGAGTCATTCCAGGTTCTTGATTCTTTTGGTGCATTAGGGACAGAAACATTAGAATTCATCACTTCTGGACTGTTGTTAAGCACAGCAGATGACGTATTATTCTGCACTTTCTTAGAACAGGAAAACGTAGGCAAGCAAAGAACCAATATACCTGTGGGGCCATCTCTCCCTATATATGCCCTGGAGGTCGCTTCATTTGATCTCCCAAGTTCTTTTGTCCATCCCCGACCCAAGAGATGCCCGTCTTGGCTATACCAGGGCCAGAACATTTTCAGTCCTGGCCCCGACCTGGTGGAATCAGCTTTCTATGGAGATCCAGGCCCTACCTGACTTATTAGCCTATTGTAGGGCCTGTAAAATAGAGCTGTTCTGTCAAGCTTTTGGATGAGGCAGTGGGCATCTATTTGTTAGATCAGTTGGCCTCCACTGCTGTACCAGTCTGCTGTGTCATCTTGCTATACCATCCTGCTGAATCATCCTTCTGTACTATTAACTAAATATTATAATGGGTTTTTATTGTGATTTTATTGTGATTCTGTTGTGATTTTATTACTACCTATATTGATGTACTCCACTCTGAGCCCCTACAGGGGAATGGGCAGAATATAAATAAACTAATAATAATAATTAAAAAGAAGAAGAGGATAAATGAAAAGAGGTGCGTTTTTTGTTTAATCTAGTTGTGCTTTCAGTTCTATTTCTGTTTCATGATTATGGTGATTAGCAGAATTCCACATAAAAAGAGGAAAATGGGGAAGGATGGGGGGCTGTAAATGGCACTGATAATTTTATTGTTGAAATGTCAGACTTTTACAGTATATGTAGAAAAATGTCAACATCTTAAAAGAAGTCAAACATAAATGGCATAAATCATTATAAATTCATGGCCAATCAAAACAGCTGGCAGTTACCAATCTTTCTTTTAGAGAATAAGGCACTTCTTCATTTGTGTATTGGAAGATAGCTATTAGGGGCGTGCATTTGGTTTGGATGAACCAAATACAACCCTGACTATCAGCCGATTCAGCTGCATTCGGTGCAGAATGCAATGGAAGCAGAAACTCTGATATTATTCAGGTGCCAAGTACAGCCACCCAAATAAGTATTTGGTGGTATTCGGGCCTCCTGAATATTTATTTTATTTTATTTATTTAGTGAACTTATATTCTGCCCTTTCCCATAATGGGTCAGGGTGGATCAGGAAAGGGAATTTAAAAGTTAAAGGGAGTGCACTTACCTCCTTCTGCTCCATTTCTGAGTTTCCCCCTCTTCTTCCTTCACTTCCCTGGGATCAGGGTGGGAGGAGGAGGTGGAGAGGGGTCTCCAACAGCCAATCACAGCCACACATGTGCACCTTTGCAAGGCTGGTGTGCTGTTGGGCTATGCCAGCCAGCTTGGCAAGTCAGCAACTCGCAGAGGTCACTCCAGGAGTTAAAGGGCCAGCAGCCTCAACAACAGTACTCCAATTCACAGGGGCTTCCCCCACCCCCTGCAGTATCTCAGAAATGGGAGCCCCTGCAAGGCCACAGATGAGGGGGCTGGGTGGGGGACCTGTTGAAGTAGCAGGCAGCCAAAGAAGGGGGTGCTAGAGATGCAACAGGGTAGAAAAAAGACAAAAATGGCTCTAGGAGGGCAGGGGAGAGGCTGCCAGCATGGACCTGGTTGGAACCCATGGCAGAACAATGGGGCAGATCTGCGGAGCCCATCAGCCCACCCCAGGGATCCCAGAATCCAGAGGAGAGAGCAAAAGGGAAGTGGAGAAAGGAGGTATGATAGATCCATGGCCCTCCCATGGCCCCAAGGGTTGAACTGGGGGGGGACTTTCTCAGTTTGGGAGAGGCCCCCAGGGGTATCAGGCCATCACATCACCATGCCCCCCAAACCTCAGGGATCCACAGTGTAGAAGGTACCAAGGTAAGTGGGCAGGGGAAAATGAAGGCCCCCTTTCAGGGAGCCAGAGGGCATGCTGAGGGGAGACTTATTCAGCTTCGTAGAGTATCCCCCAAGCTATCCAGAGACACCCCCATTTAAAACCCAGCACCCCAAAAACGTCAAGGATCCATGCAGAAGACAGTGAAGCCAGAGGATCCAGTAGCCAGGGAGACATGAAAGAAGAGGACCCAGAGGAGAACCCCACAAAAGAACAGAGTCTGGAACACCTCCCCCCCCCCCCCCCGAAGCAGGCAGTGCCGCGGAAGGAGTTATTTTTTCTGTCATAGGAAACAATGGTGGAGTGGTGGGACCCCCTGGCCCAATCTTTTTAAAACTTGGGGATTCTCTGGGAGAAAGGCTCCTGCAACTACACTGCAAATTTGGTGCCACTCACTCAAACTAAAGCCCCCAGATGTTACACTCTATGCTTTGCCATTAACTTCAATGGCCCATAGGGTACAATGGAGCCATATATTTGGGAATATCTGAACACCTCCCAAATCAGATTTGGGTACCAAATCTATTATTCAGAGATATTCAGGGCCCCCCCCCCCCCAATATCTTTACTCCTGAATACCACCAAATCCAAATTTTCACCAATTCCCCCCCGCACCCTTATTAGCTAGCTTAGAAAGTCTCCTCATGAACTTTAGACAAGTGAAGCATGGTTGCCATATTCAAGGTTGGTCAGTAATTTTACCATCAAATTAACTGGGGGTTAAGTAGTTTTGTCGTCCTCTCTAATGAAGGGCTTCCTCACTCATTCAGGGCTTTATACATATGTGGCTTGGCTCACTTGCAAGAATCATCTGATTGCGCTAGCATCACTTACATTGAATCTACTATCTGCTTGTGACATGATTATCTGAATTTCCTTGGTTCATTTGTGGTGAGTATGGACAGGAGCCTGGAGGATTAGAAACCCATTTGCTCCCTTATAACTCTATTATTGTAGGAGTCTTCTGCAGACATATTTCATTTTCTGTACATTGTTCCAGTATACTTGGGCAGGGAATAAAATGAGCTCGATGTGGTCCTTTATGAATCAAAAACAACAACTGGTAATAAATAAAAAAAGGCTAAATTACTGTTGCTGATAACATGGGTGTGTTTCTCTATAATCTGACCACCTACAGCTCACAAAATATATTGGAAATCATAAAGTCTTTAGCTGGCTTCATGCATCCTCCACCCCCACCCCCACCACTTCAATTTCTAATGTTCTATAATAGATTTACAAACAGAATGTGGTGAACTGGAGGGAAGGGGAGAGGAGGAGAGAGATCTTCCCTTATAGAAACAGGCATCAAAATTCTTCTCAGCTTTCCAGCCGCTGACTGTTTCTGAAGCCTTCAGTGAAATGCAATTAGTATCTTTTACCGCCTGCCTTCTGGGGATAGCAACATTATCATATTCTTGCAGTTTCACCTTGACATGCAGATCACAAGGCAGGGAACAGGATTGCATTTTGAGATGGCCCCCAGATTGTGGTGCTTTCTACGGATGGCAGCTTGGTGACTGGAGAAAGAAAAAAGGGAAAATAAAAAGGAAAATATCTGGTTTCTAGTTTTAGCAACATGAGATTTTGAAAACCAAAAGAAAAAACGTCTCCAAAATGCAAAATTTCTGCTCACCAGCCCATAAGACATTAACTATGACCCCAAAAAGAAAAAGGAATGTGATATGTAAAAAGAAAAAAAAATCTTCTTGCCTCCAAAATCTATAAAGGAAGTAAGGATCAAGCAGCATTTCTATAGAGCTAATTCTTTTTAGCAGCATACTTTTACTCCATGTCAGGTAGCTCCCAGATAATTTATTCTCCCTGAGAAAAAAAGATGAATAATTTTGTATCCTTTCAAAAAGATAATCATAGAGGTACGTTTGGCAGCACTAATAGGGTCAGCCCTGCTAAATGTTGAGCCAACCACTGTGTAATATTTGCTGGAACAGAAATCTTATTTTTTAAATTCTTTTTTATTGTACTAAGCTCCTTGGTTTGCATAGCCCAAAATAATATCTCACCAAGAACTGCCAATGAATAATATGTTGAAGGAATATGTGAGCATGAGTGTGTGTGTGTGTGCTTGTGCACATGTCTAAGTGTTTCTCCCCAACAATGCACTCTGGCATTTCATTTCTATGGTTCAAGGATAAAGGTAGATGGAATTGGGTATAAAGGCCATTAGGCTTTGTGCAATTATGTTGTGCAGTTCAAAAAGCCACATATGGTGTTGAGAGAATACCATTGGTGGTAAGGCTCTGCACATCCAAGAAGACTTGATTCCCTCTGGTGTTATGCCAAAAGTCTGAATACCTGAAACTCAAAAGAAGCTAAAAATAAATCAAGGGGGAAAATGAGCCAATCCTTCACCACTTCTGGTATTTAGCTTCTGGGAATGTTGCCAGTGTAAGAACTGAAAATTTTTCCAAATTTCCAGGGCTAAAGAGAAGCACATAAAAATATGTCTTCAAACCTACCTTCTAAAGGGCAAGATGGTTACCAGGATCACCCACACAACTGAAAGATACCACCACCTTCCTCAGCTCTTATGATTGATTGATACCAAAATCCACAATATATATATATTGGACTTTGAGAAAGTCCACCAATCATACCTAAGCCACTAGCTGACTTGACAGGTCATTTCAGAATTGCCTACTATGAGCAGACTATATTACATTGTTATTTTGTTTTTTTGTTCTGAGGAAAAGGCCAAGAAATAAACCACAGTATAGCCAAGGACAGAACTTTCCCAGAGATTAAAAACAAGCACTCTGCTGAGGGCAAACCTTAGCCAACCAAGTAGCTTCTACTCCATCGTATCCCATAAACTCAGATTATTGTGCCTTTCCTTGGAGAAACTGTTGCAGGACAACCATATAAATAAATTGAGAGAGAGCGAGAGAGAGAGTGACTTAACTGCCTATTTTAATATACAATTTAAATAAAATAATTTAATTAAAGAAAAAAATGCACACAAGCAACAGTATATTGTGAGGCTGATTATAATCTCACACAGAGTAGGAACTCCCTTGAGTTTGGCATCAAAGAAAGTCTCATAGGAGAGCGAAATTATCTGTTTCCTCAGACAGCACCACTGCGAATGAGCTGAGAAAAAGGCTTGATTACAAATTGGATATCTGGATGCAGCTGTGGACAGAGTAACAGCAAAAATTCCACTTTTCCTCCTTCAAAATGCACTTCAGCTCATTTTCTCACTCTGCTATTTCTCACTCTGAATTCTATACTCTAATGAACTCCTGCCCCTGAGAAAATAGTGGGACCTTGCTCATATTCAAATTTCTCTGCCCCTGAGAATTAGGAGATAAGAAACTGTAATGAAGGGGAAAACCTCAAAAGGTGTTTGATCTGAAATGTCTATACAAAGCTAACTGCTGCAGCTGCTGATCTTATTGGAACAACCCTTCACTTACGAAGGCATCAGCACTTACAATTCTGCTTGGGGTTCCATTTAGGTCTTTACCAACAATAGATGCAGGAAATGTAAAAACAGATGAACCAAGATAGCTCCCATTCTCCTCAGATGTTTGGGAGGAACTTATAAAGAAGGGAGTCAATGGGTTCAAGAACTAGATATTCTTGGTAGGACATCTAAGAATCAGCTTCCCTTTTCCTATGGAAGACACTGGCCAATCAGTATAACTGGGGTGTACAAAACCATCCATGTAATTACTGAGCAGTACTTTCCAACTTCCATGTATTGCTATACTCCACTGCAGTTCCTCAGCTTTGTTTGTAAGGTTTAAAAGATCTTCAGGAAAAGCATAGGGGCAAATTAGGGGTCAGCAGGGGGAATGGAAGTTGGCATTAACCCTCTTCTGCAAATGGAAATTCCATTATGTCAAAAACCATATGGTTGAATACATTCTTCAGTCTTCAGTTACCAGTAAATTTTTGGAAATTAGCAGAAGAAATGGATCTGGTAGATGTATGGAGAACAAGATATCCTAATTCCAAAGACTTTACTTACTATTCCTCCAGTCACCAAACCTGGTCAAGAATTGACATGTGTTGGCTTTCGGCAAGTTTTATTAAAGATCAAGTTGACATAGAAATTCAAACAAGAGTTATCTCAGATCATAGCCCTGTATTGATAAAGCTAAAAGGACTACGGAAGAGAAAATTATGGAAGCTAAATACTTTAGTTTTGAAAGATAAAGACTTTCTTAAAGAATCCAAGGCCAAAATGGAATATTTCTTCAAACAGAATATAACACAAGAAGTAAAGATGCAAGTAGTTTGGGACACTGCTAAAGCTTATTATAGTGGCCTTGCAATTAGATATAGTATCAAGAAAAAGAAAGAAAGAACTGAAAATGTCCAAAATTTAATGTCACAAACCGGAGAAGCTGAAAAGAATCTTAAGAAACAACCAACAAAATGTGAATTTTTTAAAAAAGGTGAAATAAATGCAACATAAATTGAATCTAATCCTTATGGAAGAGATGGAGATTAAATTGAGGTATGCTAGACAAAAATTTTTTGAACATGCCAACAAGCCTGGAAGGTGGCTGGCTTATAGGATGAGAAAAGAGAAGGCCAAAAGAATAATCATGGCATTGAAAGATGAGAGTAACAGAGAGAAAAATCAAAAGCAAGAAATATGTCAAATTGTGGAGCAGTTTTATAAAAAAATATATGAAGAGAAGCAAGTTCAGAAAACGGACTTAGAAGAATATATTAATCAAAATAACCTCAACAAATTTACAGAGGAACAGCAAAAAATTCTAAATGAGCCAATAACAATAAGGGAACTTGGAGAGGCAATGAGATCTCAAAAGAATGGCAAAACTCCTGGGCCAGATGGCTTACCTGCAGAATTCTATAAAGCTTATGAAGAGTCTTTGCTCTTACCATTTAAGCGTTTTATTAAAAAGATTCAAGATGAAGGTCAAATACCAGCTTCATGGCAAGAAGCTACAATATTTCTGATTCCAAAAGAAAACAATGATTTGAAAGACATTAAAAACTATCGTCCAATTTCCCTTTTAAATGTGGTTTATAAATTTTTTGCTGCAATATTGGCACAACGTTTGAAGAAAGTTTTACAATCTATAACACACCATGATCAAGCAGGATTTCTTCCAAAAAGATATTTGAAAGACAATGTCAGAACAATTTGTAATATTTTGGAATATTATGAGAGTCATCCAGAGAAGCAACTGGTTTTAATCTGTTTAGATGCTGAGAAGGCCTTTGATAATGTTTGTTGGTATTTTATGTTACAACAATTGAAAGACATGGAGTGTGGTGAAAATTTTTTGAGAGCAGTAGAAGCAATATATTTCTCACAAAATGCAAGGGTGACAGTGAATGGCGAACTAACAGACGTTATTAATATTCAAAAAGGTACAAGACAAGGCTGTCCATTGTCACCTCTACTTTTTATCTTATCTTTAGAGATGTTGAATAATCAAATAAGGGAAGACGTAAATATAAAGGGAGCTGTGATGAAAGACGAACAATATAAACTCAGAGCCCTTGCTGATGATTTAGTCTTTATACTAGAACAACCGATGGACTCAACTGACTGCCTTATAAACAAGATCAAACAATTTGGTTATTAAGCAGAATTAAAGATTAATTACCATAAAACAAAATTTTTGACAAAGAACATGACGATGGAACAAATTCAATCCTTCTAACAAAAATCAGGATTTTTGTATGAAAAAAGAATTAAATATTTAGGTGTTGTTATTTCAAATAGATGCAGCAACCTAAAAGCAGATAACTATGACAAAATACTCAAAGAAATTAAAAAAGATTTGGAAAAATGGTATGATTTGGACTTATCTTTAACAGGAAGAATAGCCGTAATAAAGATGAATATTCTACCAAGATTATTATTTCTGTTTCAAACCATTCCAATATTTTTAAATAATGGATTTTTTCAATAATTGAACAAGATGGTTGGCAAATATGTTTGGCAAGGCAAAAAACCTAGAATTTAAAGACATTGCAGGATTCTAAATTAAGGGCAGGCATGGGCCTGCCAGATTGGCAGTTATACTATAAAGCATCTGCACTCTTATGGGTAAGAGACTGGATACTTTTGAATGACAAGAGACAACTGCTATTAGAAGGACATGATTTGACTAAGGGGTGGCATGCATATTTGTGGTATCAAAGACTTGAAGGTCACTCCTACTTTAAGAACCATTGGTTTCGAAAATCCTTATATCATACATGGTCATGGTTAAAGATTAGAATTTATCAAAAAATTCCAAGATGGGTTTCTCCAGTAGAAGCATTTACCCATCCAAATCTCCTAAAACCTAATCAGAGTTATAGGTATGATGACTTGTTGGAAAAAGATAATCAGTTGAAAACCAAAGAAGAATTGGAAAATGTGGATATTAAAATGAATTGATAGCTGAGAATGCAAATTGAATCTAGATATGTCAAAGACAAGGTGACAGGTTTCAATATAGAACAATATATATTTGACAAAAAAATTTTGGGCCCACAAGAAAAGTTAATCTCCAAATTATACACATATCTACTCCAAATGAAGACACAAGATGAAGTTGTAAAGGATTGTATGGTCCAATGGGCAAAAATTTTTGGTTATAATATAGCATTAGAAGGCTGGGAGAGACTGCGGAAACTTAACATTAAATTAACTAGGCCAGTAACTTTCAAAGAAAATCTATATAATATGTTTTATAGATGGTACCTGACTCCACAGAAATTGTGTAAGAATTATACTAATATGTCCAACAAGTGTTGGAAATGTACTAAACAGATTGGTTCCTTTTACCATATGTGGTGGACATGTGAGATTGTAAAAGACTATTGGAAAATGGTGCATGAAATGATACAGAAGATTATGAAGACACAGATCCATTTCAAACCAGAACTATTTTTAACGAACATATTTCCTGAGGACTATTCTGAAGAAATGAGACACTTGTTGGTGCACATTAACACAGCAGCTAGGATTCTTTTGGCGCAGAGATGGAAATCTCAGGAAATCCCCACAAAAATGGACTTGGTGGGAAAAGTTCTGGAAACAGCAGAGCTGGACTTTTTATTCCAGCTGTTGGCTGGGAAATCTAAAGAAAAAGCAAGAAAATATTGGATGAAATTCTATGCCTGGTTAGACAATTAAGACTTTTAAGATTCTCTGGTGTGAACTCATTCCCCTCCCCCCTTCTTTTTTCCTGTATTTTATATTATAAAATTTACCTTTACTGGATTTGTCAAAATTACTAGATAATTTTAACAAAAGGTGTATACTATAAAATTTGAAAATGGATTACATACAGTTGAGACAAAATAATAGGGGACAATTTATGCAAAGAAAATATTGTAGAATTAAGCTTGTTGAAAGTATTCTTATGCAAAATAATACCAGAATGTATTGAGACTTTTATTTTCCTATTCCCCTTCCCAATCCTTATCTTTTTCTGAAACTAATAAAACTTTTTGAAAAGTTACATTCTGCTAGACATTGGAGCATTATGTTAAACCTGTATAATATTTGGATTATAGAAGAATTTGTAGTTCATCAAGGCTGAGGATTTAATATATGGAAAAACATATCATACTAATGACTGGTCACATGCAGCAGTATGAAGAACTTCAAAACTGAGACTTCTAAGAACATAAGAGAAGCCATGTTGGATCAGGCCAGTGGCCCATCCAGTCCAACACTCTGTGTCACACAGTGGCCAAAAAGAACCCAGGTGCCATCAGGAGGTCCATCAGTGGGGCCAGGACACTAGAAGCCCTCCCACTGTGCCCCCCCCCCCCAAAAGCACCAAGAATACAGAGCATCACTGACCCAGACAGAGAGTTCCAACAATATGCTGTGGCTAATAGCCACTAATGGACCTCTGCTCCATATTTTTATCCAATCCCCTCTTGAAGCTGTCTATGCTTGCAGTCGCTGCCACCTTCTGTGGCAGTGAATTCCATGTGTTAATCACCCTTTGTTAATCAGCTCTGGCCATGCAAGGCTGCCCTTCCTCTGCCCTGGCTCTGCTCAGGCGGCCCCACCCACCCAGGGGGAAAGAGGACCAGCCCCAGCAAGGAGCCAGACTGACCGAGGGTCACACACACTTCTGCTAGAGCTTGGGACATGGCACTCATTGAAACATTTGGTATGATTGTTTACTTCCATTGGTAGAGAGGAGCTTCACCAATAATATTAATCCCAGCCCCAAAGGGACAAACTGAGCACAGAAATTCTGATACTTGAAAACATAGCAAATGTGAGGTACTTTCTATATGCCTTTAAAGAGTTGAAACAGTACAGTTATCACGTTGGGCACTTTCACGCACACTAAATAACACACTTTCAATCCTCTTTCAATGTACTTTGCAACTGGATTTCACTGTGTGAAACGGCTAAATCCACTTGCAAATAGTCACTGAAGTTGGATTAGCATGTGTGAAAGTGCCCTTTGTCTTCCATACCATATTATAAATTTGAGTATATGGATGCCTGTCTGCATTTTCTTTTTCATACATATACCACTTGGATTTATAGGTAAGGATTCAAGAGGGGCAGAGGCACCAAGAGGGGGAGACAATGGACAATGAATTTGCGGGACCTGTGTAAGCGGCTGGACTCCTCCTCTTGCTCAGAGCATCCTAGGGCAAGCACTACCAGGGCCTGCGCAGGCTAGGACTGTGTTCAAAACATGGATGCCAGTCGCATTGCATCCTTTTACAGATATCTTTTCCCCACCCTAAAGACATGCTTAACTTAAGCAAATGGATTACTCAGGATTTAGGTGAAATATCTCCACATCTCTGGAAGCCTTCCTTTGCAACTCGAACGAGTCATTACTCTCATACCCTCTTTTGCATACTTTTTCCTCCTTGCTATTGCCTAAGTGCAACTTAATGTCTTTATCTCAGTGTCACCTGTCCAGTCAAGCGTTCCTTGGTCATCAATAGGACCACTAGCAGTCGTCAAGCCATGGCCCAAACCTTTGTATCACTCTGGTAGAGCAATCATTATGATTATTCTCTAAAAATTCCCTACTGGAAAGGACACAGATGCCTTCCCATCCCTAAGGGCATAATTTTCCTATAAAAATAAGCCCCCCAAACCTGTTCTTTTTGTGTGTATGTTCTTGGCACAGACCTCATACACCCGCACTTCGTAGGCTTCTTTTTCTCTCCTTCTGACTGTTTCTCTCCAGATCTGATGCTGCTTCCACGGACTTCTCCAGGACTAGTAAATATCACCCAATTCCTAAATGTTATCCCTGCCTCTCCCTGCCTTTCCAGTTAGCTCTTGAATGTTGTGTGTTTTGCTGAATGAACCTTTCTTTTCCCTCATTTTCTTTGTTAATAATAAGACTCTTTAATTTAAACGAATTGCCTGTTTGTTAAAGAGTTCTCACAGGGACAATCCCCATGAACACTGGTGTTTCAATCCCAGTTTTTCCTCCTCACTCAGTCTTCTATGCAAATTCCACCCAATTAATTGGAGACTGCTAGTTTGGGTAACACCTGGATAGGCCTGTAACTGTGGTGAGGCCCCAGTGGGGGTGGCCCCTCCGCCATCACCCCTGCAGAAAATGACTGGCTTCACCACTTATGGCTGGTGCCACCTCCTTCTAGCATGCACCACTGCCTTCCGAGCACACTGCATGGCCCCGACCCTTATATTGCCCAGGCCCTCCCTTCCCCAGACTTGCAGCCCTGCCAGCAGTCCTCCTCCATCCTCCCTGCCAGCTCCCTGACCCTTCAGCCCCCCAGACAGTGGGCAGCTCTCAGCAGTGTGACTCGTTCCCACAACAGGACTCACAGCGTCACTGTGGCTCTGGAGCTGCTGCCAACCCCTTGGCAACTGGGCTGGGTAGCAACAGTAGGAAGGTGTGCTCAGTCCCAAGCTCCCCCCTAGCATCCAGGGCTGGCCCATCAGGAGCAACAGAGCAAAGGGGTGAGGTGATTAAAAATCCACACCTGCAGGTACCTTTGGATGGCAAAAGTCATGTGTCAGGGGGAGTAACCCTGGGCAACTGGGCTGGGCAGTTGCAGGGAAGGCTTACTCCTGAGTAGACCTTTCAGTCCCCAGAGTGCAGCCCCTGGCCCTCCTGAACAAAAAAAAAATCCTCCCATGTGCCCCACTGTAAAGTACTGGGGTTGGCGCAGTAAGAGACCAGAGTCGGAGAGTGATTTCAGCAAGCTTTACTTCAGGAGCACAACACAGACTGAGCTCTATTCAAACCTCCCGCTCCTTTATACAATTCTTGCCCCCTTCTGATTGGACCTTAACTATGTACATGGATTGGCTATTTACAGAGGCCTAAGGGCCTATCAGGGTACAGTATGAGCCTAGATGTTGATTGGCTACTTATGTTTCAATCCTTCCCCTGATTGAGCACGCTTAGGCCTTCTCTGGAACCCTGGTGTGGAGTACAAGCTTTGGCTTGTTCAGCTTCCCTCCAAAAGTAACAGTTCTCCATTTGAACCTAGGACACAACACCCACCAAAATTGGAATCCTGGCTATGGCCCTGCACCTGGGTTACTCAGAGTGCTGGAGAGGCCAGTCTACCTCAGGAGCGTTGAACTCATTTGTTATGAGGGATGGATCTGACATAAATGAGACCTTGTTGGGCCAGGCCGTGTGCATCATAAAATGTAAAGGCACAAACACAAATACAGATTTTTTAAAAATTTAAAAGAAGAAACTTAGAAGATTAGCACTCTTGCAATATTTTGTTTATTTAACAGTCTCTGATGGGGGGGGCGGGGCATCAAGGGAGAGAAAATGGACTCCTGAAGTGATCGCTCTCTCCAACACTGACTGAAAAATCCACTAAAAAGCGAGTCAAACAAAAATATATGGGTAAATCAAACAAAAAATTGGAAGATAAACATATCCCCGTCAAAACTGGGACAATAAAAAAGCGGGTGAGTGACTATTTCCCTAAAAGAAATCCCACAGAAAAAAAATCTCTGAGGAGACTGAAGCTTTTAAAACAACGGCGGCCGATAACGGGGAGGATATGGAAGCCCTAAGCCAAACTGCTTCTATCACAAAGGCTGATTTATCAGAACTTGAGACAAGTTTATTTTCCAGAATCTCAGCATTACTTTCCCCTATGCAAACTCAGCTGAATGACATTTCTCGAGTATTATCAGTCACTCAAAAAAACAGTAAAAGCAGCAAAACAATTAGCAGAGACGCTGCAAGAAGAAACGCGGGCTCTCCATAGAGAAAACGATTTCACAACAGACAAAATTCTCACTCTGGAAATGGCAGCATGACAGAATAATATTAAACTGAGGCGGTTCCCTGAATTGGTCCCTGATCAAACAGACCTACAAAAATTTTTATTGTCATGGCTGCAAAAAAACCCTGAGTCTGGAAACATCTTTTGATCTCACAGTAACTAAAGCATACTGTTTAGTTCCACCACATAATCCAAAAAGAATTGGTCCCAGAGACATTGTGGTTTCCTTTATGGACCTCAGAATCAAACAAGACATTCTGAATGAAACAAGGCAACGAGGAGCATTTAATTTTGGAAATATAAAAATTCAAATTTCCCCTGATCTACCATCTATGGCTATTTCAAGAAGAAGAAGAGACTTAAAACCAATTGTGCAGCAACTTCAAGCCTCAAAGCAAAGATACAAGTGGGTAGGTCCGGCTACACTGCAAGTGATTCATGATGGCCGTAGGATGCAAGCAACAGAAATGGACTCAGGACTCCAACTGCTACAGAAATTAGGAATCCAAACTCCCATGGAAACAAGCAAAAAGAACACTAAGCGTAAGCTTCATTATGCCATCTCACCTCCTAAGGGAAAGACTAGCAGAATCCCTGCTATTTCTTCACCAAAACCCACAGGATAAGATGAACTATGCTTTTAATTACAAATGCAATAGTATGACTCATTTAATGCTATGCTATATGTTGGTGTTGGAGGGAATTATATGTTGGTAAACCTTTAATTGTATTTTTACCCCCATTACTGTAGAATGCCAAGTTTGGAAGTAAAAATTTGTTTTACTCTCTTGTAATTGGTACAAGGGCCTCTGGGATTTTAAAGGAAGTTTTTTTTTACTAAAGTAAGTGTGACTAGAAAATAGTTAAATAAATCTGTTATATATTTTTAAAGTAATCTGAGAAGTTGTCCAAAATATATAAGAATAATAAATAAATAATCAAAAATAATAATAAGTTATTGCATAGCTAAGGTATAATATTTTTGAAGCAAAAATCTGTATCATACCATAGGTAGGATATATTGATTAGTAATTAGTTAGATAGTTTATTAGTGTTAGGATAAGTGCAGTTTGTTCAGAGCGTAATTTTATTAGATTGAATAAATGTTTATAATAAATATATACAGTTAATTTAATAAATTAACTGAGAGCCAGTTTGGTGTAGTGGTTAAGTGTGCAGACTCTTATCTGGGAGAACCGGGTTTGATTCCCCACTCCTCCACTTGCACCTGCTGGAATGGCCTTGGGTCAGCCATAGCTCTGGCAGAGGTTGTCCTTGAAAGGGCAGCAGCTGTGAGAGCCCTCTCCAGCCCCACCCACCTCACAGGGTGTTTGTTGTGGGGGAGGAAGATAAAGGAGATTGTGAGCCGCTCTGAGACTCTTCGGAGTGGAGGGCGGGATATAAATCCAATATCTTCTTCTTCTTCTTCTTCTAAATTTACTTAGGAGGTTAAGTATATTATAAGGTATTTTGGATAGACAGAGAGTTCATTAGTTATAAGTAGAAATTTTTATATACATATAATTAATTAGATAACCTCTTTAGGAATATAGGTGTTTGAAAATGTAAATATTGTGCATTAATAGTGTGTCAAATGAATTCATAGATATAAGTAAGTTATAGAGTTAATATTTATATTTACACTGCATTTTGTTGGTCTTAAAGCAATAGCAGAATAAAATAAAATCTGTAAAAAGAGAAGGGAAAAGTTGGTAAGTATCTGCTAATATAAGATCTGCTTTGTATCTCTACAATTAATTTAAATTTTAATTAATAAGCTATTTTATTAAATTTCAGAAACGGACTTAAATTATACCCCCAGATAAACAAAAGGATTGCATTTTTATTACATGCAGCAAAATTATCAATAGCACAAAGATGGAAGTCAGAAAAACCACCAGATATGACACTCAAAGTTATGGCACATACATAATGTCTAAACTTACAGACAACATCAAAACCCAGCCTCAACCACAACTTGAGTACACTGATCTTTTCACAATATGGAACCCGATACTTGAATATCTGCAAAATCAAAATGAAATTCCTAAAATGGTAACAGATGTATAACTCTGGTAAATATAGATCACAAGTTATCTGAACTGGTAACAGTTAATATTGTAGTTTTTGTTATGCTTAAATACTGACTGAACATTCTAAGTATGTATTTTGTAGATAGACCAAGAAATACTAGATATTATGTTGGATAAGGATAGAGACATAGTACCTCAACAAAGTTGTAAGCATATAAATGTTATTATATTACCTTGGATCTATATTCTCTTTAGCATAGGAATTTCTATATTCAATGATATTGTTTATTGACACTTATAGAAGTTTAAACTTGTTTGGAAAAGATTCAGCAATTGTAAATTCTGCAAGTACTCTCAATTGTTTTGGGGTTTTTTTGTTTAGTTCACTTTATTATATTTTTTGTATTTCTGTACTCTTGAAGGACTACTGCTATTGTTATGGCAATAATTATAATGCTGGTTAAAATAAATAAAACATATTTGGAAAAAAAACAGTCTCTGATAATTGACACCTCTCATTCTTAATAATTGCATCAAAATCGGGCAACAATGCCTGTGCTGTAGCAATCCTGAGTATGCTGTTCAGGTATTGTTCAGGTGTGTGTGTATAGATTGCAAACCTACTTTTGATTTATTGACATTCATTACAGAAATCTCATGGTCGATGCTTTGAGTCTAAGACCCGGGGGGAAACATGAAATAGCTGGGCATTGTGAACTTTTGTACATAAGTTGCTTCATGTGCTGGTCAGCCAATGGAGAATACAGAGGCTTTGCTCTGTAGTTCCTGTGTGATTGAGCAAGCCTGGCAAAGCAAGTGGTGATGCAGAAGGAAGCAAGAGAGAGAGAAGGAAGCAGATGACAGTGAGTTGCTTGCGGGCCTGATAAGAACCCTCCGGGGGCCTGATTCAGCCCTTGGGTTGCACTTTTGACACCTCTGGTCTACCTATCTAACACATTGTCCTCTCATAGCTGGCACAAGACCCAGTGGCTCAGGTCAATAACCTAATTCAGTGATTCAGTGGCAGCTAGAACACTCTCCAGGAATCCAGAATCACTCCAGGAATTCAGAATCACTCACTTGAGTACTATGCTTTACTTGAAATTACTGCCAGTGCTCTCCAATTTGCCATGGTTTACCATTTAAGCAAAGTTTAAAGTAAGAGAATCTGGATTCCTAGAAACAGTTTTACTGTTCTACTTTCTTAAGCATTGGTGAATTTCTCCTCCTTCCCAAATGTGTGTGTGTGTGTGTGTGTGTGTGTGAGGGAAACATCACATACCTGATTTGTTTACCTGATTACTGAAGGTCTGTGAAGTTGAGGTACTACAGAATGTCTATGAAATAAGAGGGATTACTCTGATTACACCCCTCTTTTGCACTTCATATTTCTAGGCAATTTGCTCAGGCTTCTAGAGAAGAACAGTAAACACATCCCCTTCTGAAATTGCAATATTGGGTATGGCAGTCTACACTTGCCTCCTTATTCAAAAACAAATTAACTTCAGATGACAGAAAGCCCCTTTAAGGGACATGGGCTTTCCACCCTCACCTACTTTCCCCTCTGCTGTATTGGGGAAAAACCCAGCTTTCCCCTTATTACCTTCCTACAGTGTTCCATATAGAAGGGACATGGTTCAGAGCCCTATATGGGGTTTCCACACAGCAAATGTGGTGCTGCCAGGTGAAAGCAAGAAGAGTTGTAGGGGCTCGCTGTCTGGTGGGGCTCACACTGCTAAAACAAGAAACTGGCAGAATTGCAGTTATCTGTGCAAAACGACATGGTGGTCACATTATGTGACATCTAACTGGGGAAAAAAACTTGCAGGAGGAAACCACATGAAAGGTACAATATCTATTTCTGCTCCCAAAGCACAGATCATACAGAGTTCTGATGCTGCAGCTGAATTTTGTCTCCATGAATATTTAGCCAAACAAATCTGAAATTTCAAGAAGACAAGATTCCAGTAGACATCATTTTAAAAAATCAAATGCAGATGGGAGAAGGAAAAGTGAAAGATATGCAATTAGACATACTTCAGACAGTGGTGCTTCATACTCTTAAAGAAATGGAAAAGCCATTTGATTTGTTTAGTACTTTAGTGCTTCGCATCCCGAATTCTTCCATACTTCCGTCATTAGGCCGGTACCCCTCAATGTATATGCCATGTTCTCTGTATGCTTCATGCCTACAATGCAATCTAACGCCACAATAAAAATCTTGGACTTTAGAATATTTAATAAAGCATTTTTATTGTGCCTTTACCCTGGTTCCTTGCTCTGAAACTCCTTTGCAGGGCAGAAGCTAAGTTCTCACTGATTTAAGTCTGAAAATATCCTGCACTTTAGAGGTCCACGTGAATTCTTGATAAAGTAGAAAAATATACTGGTTCTACCATAAACACTTCCTATTATGAATGGTTAGTTTGATCTCATTACAATTGCTGATGAATGAACAATTGTGGCAGTAGCACTGTGTGAGAGCATAGACCTATCTTTTATGTTTCATTACATACAAGATAACAGAACAGACATGAAAAGGAATGTAACTTCGGAGATCCTTAGAGAGGCTCACACAAAGGGAAAAAACAAACAGAAGTTAAATGAGAAACACTTCATTATTTCTCCATATGTAGTACTAGCGCGTGCATATGCTTTTCACTGTCTTTCTGTATTACCTTCCACAGGGGGATTGAAAAGTGCTTTACAAACAGTAGTTAAGTCTCACAATGACCCTTGAGGCAAATTTAACAAGAAGTGCCACTGCACACAGCAAACTGTTCTTATTGCTTTGATTACATGTTACATTTTACTGGATTCCAGTTATCTTTCAGTCGCTGCGCATCACACAATTGGCCCTGGAACAGACTGAACAGTGGTACATGGGTCCGAGCGGGTTAAAAAAAAACACATAGACTAGGGTGGTGATCAGTCTAGTCTATGATTTGCACCGTTCCCCAGGAAAATTTTATATTTGCTGTCCCTAACCCCAGCCTTCTTGTTGGGAAAGAGGGTTCTGGCCAAGTACCACCTCAAACTCCTATCAAGCGAATGCTGTGACAGTTGCTATTTGAAAACCTCCTCTCAAATTAGTGCTGCTGATGTGCATGTGTGTGTAACCCAGGCATTGGGAAAAGGGGCATGTTCGAGGCTTAGAGCCTAATTTCTTAAAGCCTCCCCCCCAATACAAATTGGCTTAAGTAAAGTACCTTGACTTAAGTAAAGTATCTAATTATTAGAACAAGGAAAATATAGTTTTGCACACAGGGTATGGTACTCCCCACCCCCAAACGCCTTCCCGAACTGAAGCTCAGTAGTCAGTGTCCCAGAAGCACTGTTTTCTTGTTGAAGCTGGTCCAGCTGCAACGCCTCAGAAGCAGGTCTCCAGTGTGCCTCCCTCTTCACCATTCAAGAGAAGAAATCAGCTTCAGTTCAAAGACTGATGGTCTGGGGGCTAACTCCTCCATAAGAAGTGATTTCCATAAAGGAAGTACCTGCAACAGAAAAAAAAAAAACTTATGCAGCTGAGTCCTTTCAGAAATTCAGTCCTTGAAGAGAAAAAATGACTAGACCTCAAGCTCCACATCCTACTCAGTTGCTTCTTTTCTTCAGCCACTAGCAGGCTTGCGAGCCCCCCAGTGGGGGTGGAGAAACCCCCACTTTGGGATACCCACCCCCACTTTGTAAGAATCTGGCAGTGGGGGACAAAATGGCAGTCAAATTGTGCCACTATAGCAAGTCTCTATTGAAGTCATAGAGACAAAGGCTAGAGCACCACAGCCAGAGGCCTCCAAGGAACCATGTTTCTTGCTGACTGGCAAGCACTGAGTCCACAGAGTGGTAACCGGGCTTTGGCAGCCACACCCTTAGCAGCCTCATTTGGCCAGGTGGTGCTGGGCAATCTGCTTTACTGGCTGTTGCCTGCACATCCTTCTGAGTCCCAATGCCATGCTGGGAATTATTAGGAAGGGAATTGAAAACAAATCAGCCAGTATCATAATGCCCCTGTATAAATCGATGGTGCAGCCTCATTTGGAGTACTGTGTACAATTCTGGTCACCGCACCTCAAAAAAGATATTATAGCATTGGGGAAAGTGCAGAAAAGGGCAACTAGAATGATTAAAGGGTTGGAACACTTTCACTATGAAGAAAGGTTAAAACACTTGAGGCTCTTTAGCTTCGAGAAACGTCAACTGCGGGGTGACATGACAGAGGTTTACAAGATTATGCATAGGATAGAGAAGGTAGAGAAAGAAGTACTTTTCTCCCTTTCTCATAATACAAGAACTCATGGGCATTCAATGAAATTCCTGAGCAATCAGGTTAGATAAAAGGAAGTACTTCTTCATCCAAAGAGTGATTAACATGTGGAATGCACTGCCACAGGAGGTGGCGGTAGCTACAAGCATAGCCAGCTTCAAGAGGGGAATGGATAAACATATGGAGCAGAGGTCCAACAGTGGCTATTTGCCACAGCATATTGTTGGAACTCTCTGTCTGGGGCAGTGATGCTCTATATTCTTGTGCTTGGGGCGGGGGCACAGTGGAAGGGCTTTTATCCCCACTGGTGGACCTCTTGATGGCACTTGAGTTTTTTGGCCACTGTGTGACACAAAATGTTGGACTGGATGGCCCATTGGCCTGATCCAACATGGCTTCTCTTATGTTCTTTTTAGCAGTTGTGGTAATGTTGCCAGCTTTGAGTTAGGATACACCTGGAGATTTTGAGGGTGGACTCAGGCAGCTGCTTTTAAAGGAAGCATCCTGTAAAACAAAATACTTGCAGATGTGTAATTTAGCTCTCTGGATCCTAGTCACATCATTTTTACAAGGAAAATGTAGCTCTTCCGCATGAAGACGTATTTGTGATTTTTGGTGGAGTGTTCAATTTGGCCTTTCTGTTATGTATTTTGCATAGTGTAAAGGAGTATGTTGTCTGGTGACCTTTTTATAGGGCCAAACACACATTTGAATTTTGAAAGACAGAAGTGACTTCAGAGGAAGAGGTGAGTTTGGGGGAGAGCCCGGAAAGTGGCATCACAAGAAGGGGGGTATGAGGGATCAGGTCAAGAGGCTTTACTTGCGAGGGCGACCACTTTAAATTTCTCCCCAGTCACCTTCCCTCAGTCCCTCAGTCACACTCACAGAAACGCTGTCAGAACTCTCAAAAATTGGCATCAGACAGTTTTAAAGTAAAAAACCACAAAATATTTATTAGGTAACAACAGGCAAGGGAGAGGGATAAAACAATATTATTACTGTTCATTATTCAAAAGGCAAATCAGTTGGCAGATGGTTGGCAGAATGGATCAATTACAGAGAGTAGAGACTTATCAGGCTGAGGTAAAATATCACAATTACTATGGCAGAAGATCTTTAAAATAACCATAAACGGGCAGGCTTCAGAATCCTACTAGATTCTGCTTCAGACAGGCTATGCCTTCTGGGCACTCAGAATGCTGTTACTTCAGATGTTTAGCAATAGCTTTGGCAGTGCCAAATCATAAAAATAACAAACTACAATCACTCTTCCAAACACACATAGAGAACTCCTGACTGGTGTCAGTATATTCTCCCTCACAGACCCTCTCACACTAGCTATGTTTGGTGTGGAGAGCCAGTTTGGTGTAGTGGTTAAGTGTGCGGACTCTTATCTGGGAGAACAGGGTTTGATTCCCCACTCCTCCACTTGCACCTGCTAGCATCGCCTTGGTCAGCTATAGCTCTGGCAAGGTTGTCCTTGAAAAGGCAGCTGCTGGGAGAGCCCTCTCCAGCCCCACCCACCTCACAGGGTGTCTGTTGTGGGGGTGGAAGGTAAAGGAGATTGTGAGCCACTCTGAGACTCTTCGGAGTGGAGGGAAGGATATAAATCCAATATCTTCTTCTTCATCTTCTTCTATCTTCCAGGACTCACACCCCTCAATACCGATGCGTCTCAGCCCCACAGCTAGTCTTCTGGTCTGAGTCTTGGGTAACCCTGCTGACCACCAGAATCCAGTTCTCCCTTCAGTGTGTATTTGTGTGATCTAGTTTGTACTTGGAGATTGCCTGATGTGCTGGCAAAATCACCCTCAGAGTTTCAAACTGCCTTAAAACTCTCTCCTTCAGACAGAAACTACACCGCTCTGTCTCCCACAAGGAGCCCAGCCTCTCTGGCTGCTCTAAGCCCCCTTGTCCAGTTGTCTTTACAACTGACTGGCCTAAGCCCATTGTCTTCACTTCAGACTGGTTCTCTGAAGACTTCTCTCAAAGACTCCCTGGCTAAGACTCAAATCCTGAGGTGTTTTTCTGGTAAGCAAACCTCGAATGGATATTTTTTTGTTGCTGGGGCAACATTCCAGCCAATCACTGCAAGCCTGTTCCTCAGCTACTCAAGCTAAGTTTTTGAGTCCATCACGTGGCTTCAGAGGAAGAGGTGAGTTTGGGGGAGTGCCTGGAAAGTGGCATCACAAGAAGGGGGGGGGGGGTTGGTGCAATGTGCTGGAAGTGACATCACCAGAAGTAGATAGAACTTGTGAAGTGACATCACAAATGTCTCCTAGATCCACCCTACAGTCTTCTGGGTCCATCCCTAAAGTCCTCAGATATTTCCTAAATCAGATCTGACAACCCTAGTCACTAGCTACATCTCCTCCTCCCAATATGCAAATTAAGTAGTTTCATTGCTCCACCCAACAGCCTATATTCCCAAAGCTCCACATTTTGAAAACAGAAAGGCAGCTTTAAATACACTTGTATAAAACTTCCAGAACCAACCGATGGCCAACTGCCTTTCAACCCTCCTGCACTTTATAATGTGTGTGTAATTTCTTAGTCCAAGCACTGCTTTCTGCCTCCAAGTCACAGATCCACAACAGGTAAATTGTTTCCACTATTGCTGCATTGTTCTTTTGGGGCGAGAAAGGACTGCTTGGGCTGACTCAAGTTAGCGCAATTTTTATTCCAGCAGCAGCAGCCATCTCAACCTGATGCCTTCCTCCTGTTCGTTATCTACACTCCCTTTCGAAAGGCATCAGGAACTATCAGTTTGAAAAGCTACCAGCAGCCACCAGAGCTTCCAAAGAATGATTCCCTCTGTTCACCAGCACCACCCAGATCCAGCTCAAATGAAAGCAAATCAGATTACTTGCTGAGCTCTATAGGCCCCCAGAATATTGTCCCCACAGTCTCCCCTTAGTTACTTCCATTCTCTTCTGCATCCTCAACAATCAAACCAGTTGTGCATGTTTCTACAACTCCTAACTTTTTTTCTCAAACATAATTATTAGGTGTGCAGAGGTCCAGTTTGTATCATGACTGTAGTTCAAAAGGGGTCATTTCCTTAACCTGAAATGGCTCAAGAGAGTTGCCATTTGCTCCACTGGGGAATCTCATGTATAAATATACATGCACATTTCTTCAAGAAGGGAAATAGTGGTGACTTGGGGTCATTTCAGATCAGGAAATGGGGCAGAGGCAGGGCTGGATTAACAACTAGGCCAAGTAGGCACTGGCCTATGGGCCCCCATTCCTTTAGGGGCCCCAGGCCAGCCCCCCCCCCCCATTTCCCCACTGCTTGCAGCCCTCTCAACCTGCACACACAGTCAGCAACTAAACCGCTATTTGCCCAACTTGCCTGGTGCGGCTGCTGCTTGCATAAAGTTTGCCTCTCTGTGCCTCTCCCCCACAGCTTTGTCAAAGGGGCTTTTGAGAAGGTGCCCACAGGCTGCAGCAGGGGCCGTGGGTGGTGGTGGTGGGGTGCTCTGACTGAAATAATTTGTGAGGGGCCCCCGAAAATTTCGACTGCCTAAGGGCCTTCACAGGGTTTAATCTGGCATTGGGCAGAGGGAAAGAAGCTCCTTCTTTTGTGTTGCTATTCTGGTATGAATCAAGCACGTGAACTGAGTTTGAAAAATACTAAGATCAGTGGGCATGTCCATATCTGGTTAGATTGTCAAAGGCTGCTTTTCAGTTAAAAAAATTTAGAAACCTCTACAGAAAGACACTACATCACATCTAGTTTGGATTAAATATTCAGTACATTTATTGTTCATCAAAGCAATAGTCAAGTTGCACCTTTAAGACCAATGAAGTTTTATTCAGAATGTCAGCTTTTGTGTGCTCTAAGCACACTTCCATCAGATGAGGGAATAAGGTGCAGTGGGCCGAAATAGATGTAGTTGGTGGGCTAAGGGGGCAAACTGATACAAAGCTGGGATCACATGGTGGAACAGTGTGACAAATTAGAAGGCCATTTGGTCTGAATAGCCATAAAAGTAATAAAAGTTGCCTGCTGATTGGTGTTGCTGCAAGTCTAGGTAAATTACAAAAGGACATGTACTTCTTCACCCAAAGGGTGATTAACATGTGGAATTCACTGCCACAGGAGGTGGTGGCAGCTACAAGCATAGCCAGCTTCAAGAGGGGGTTAGATAAAAATATGGAGCAGAAGTCCATCAGTGGCTATTAGCCACAGTGTATAAAATAGAATAAAATCTATCTATCTATCTATCTATCTATCTATCTATCTATCTATCTATCTATCTATCTATCTATCTATCTATCTATCTATCTATCTATCTATCTATCTATCTATCTATCTATCTATCTATCTATCTACATAAATAAATTTTTGGCCACTGTGTGATACAGTGTTGGACTGGATGGGCTGTTAGCCTGATCCAACATGGCTTCTCTTATGTTCTTATGTATTTCCTTGTTCTTGTCCACCTAATTTACTTCTCAACATCATTCTATACATTATAAACATCATTCTAGTTTGCCATTAGAAAAAAAGACTACATAAAATGAAAATGGGTTAAGTATATGTAATGAGATAAACAGCCAATATCCCTTATTTGAGTATGTCAATATAAAACATTATTCTGATACACTATTATTAAAGAGAAATATATTGGAATACTGTGGATGTATAGCTATACTCACTGAGAGTGGGTTTAGCATATGTAATGAGATAAAAACCCAATATCCCTGTTCAGTCCTGGGGAGGTGTTTGTTCCAAGTTTCATAATTATAATTCAGCAATTTCTCTCTCCATTCTGTTCTTGAAGTTCCTTTGCAGTAAAACAGCTACTTTGAGGTCACCCACTGAATGCTCTGGAAGGTTAAAGTGTTCTCCCACAGATTTCTCAATTCTGTAATTTCTAATATCAGATTTGTGTCCATTTATCCCTTGGCGCACGGTTTGACCTGTTTGCCCTATGTAGAGAACTGAAGGGCATTGTTGGCATTTAATGGCATATATAATGTTGGAAGATGAACAAATGAATGAGCCTGAGATGGTGCAGTTAATGCTGTTAGACCCAGTGATTGTGTTGTCTGTGTGTATGTGGCAGCAAAGTTGGCACTTGTAAACAAAATTACAAGCAACCAAAGTTAAAATTCTAAAACCTCAGCATACCATCAGCATGATAATACTAAAACAATTCAGTTAGAGGTTGTCATGAGTCCTACTCCCCAAAGCCCTGGAAGAGCAGAAGCCCTATTTCAGAGGCAAGACAAAACAAGTTACAGAAGTCCATGAGAGAGACTGTCTAATCTCTAGGCTAAAATAGTAGCTGCCACCAGTCCCTTTTGACAATTCCCAACAGCTGCAGAGTTAAATGACAAACCTCTGAGCCTTTCAGGGAAGTATTCCAGAAAGTCAACCCTGCAAGGTTGGCTTGCAGTTCTGAGTTTCCAAACTAAAACATTCTTTGGGTGAGCAGTCCCAGGCTTCTGGATTTAGCTTTTGAGGCTGTAGGAGAAAAAGTGCCACACCAAGTGTGTGTGTGTGTGTACACACATACACAGAGTTAAGTTCTGTGCAGCATTCATTAACTATATCTCTTTGATGTAAATCAAATTAAGGTTTATTAATGAAAAGCATGTTCACAGCAAGGACTGGTCTTGCTAAAACTGACCTCCACCAGTCAGTCTATACCTTTATACTTTACAGTGACCGTTAATTATGCAGGCATTTCAGTGCACAAATTCTGGTGGGCAATTACAGTCATTCAAAGAATGACACTCTCCCTCTTCCCCCCACAGTTCAGACAGTTTTCTTCAAAATCGAAAGTTAACAGACTAGCTATACAGATAACAGGTGAGCTTCACTGCAAAGGAAAGGAATGTGTATTATTGGCTAGGGCAGAGAGATTACTTATACGTTTTATTTATTTATTTATCAGATTTATATCCTGTCCTCCCCCGACAGGCCCAGGGTGGCTAACAACAGTTTAAAAACATTAGCAAACATATTAAAATTAGGTCTATAAAAACATTTCCATACATATTAAAAGTCCGAGATGGCAAGCTTCTGTTTTCCATTATATTGATTCAGTGAGATTGTCGATGCTGAAGGTAATAGCCACCTCCCCCTAACCATTAAATGTGAGTTTGAAAAGTTTGGTCTTACAGGCCCTGCGGAACTGTGGCAGGTCCCGCAGGGCCCTGATGTTTTTCGGGGAGGGCATTCCACTAAGTGGGGGCTATTACTGAGAACGCTCTGGCTCTAGTGCTGGTCAATTGAGCTTCTTTCGGTCCAGGGATCTTAAGAAGATTTTGAGACCCTGAATATAGTGCTCTCTGGGGTTCGTATGGGGAAAGGTGGTCCCAAAGGTAGACAGGTCCCAGGCCATATAGGGCTTTAAAGGTTATAACCAGCACCTTGAAGTGAATCTGGAACACTACAGGCAACCAATGTAATGCTTTCAGCACATGTTGAATGTGCTCCCGTACAGGTAGCTCCATTAACAACCGGCTGCTGTGCTTTGCAGCAGTAGCAGCCTCCGAAGTTGAGTAAAGGGCAGCCCCATGTAGAGGGCATTACAGTAATCTATTCTCGAGGTGACAGTTGCATGGATCACTGTTGCCAAGTCATTGCGCTCCGGGTATGGAACCAACTGCCTTATCCGCCTAAGATGGTAGAATGCGGATTTGGCAGTGGCTGCTACCTGGGCCTCCATTGTCAGCAAAGGCTCCAGGGGCACCCCCAAGCTCTTGACCTTCGACGCTGGTGCTAATAGCTTCCCATCAAAGGACGGCAAGGGGATTTCTGTCTTCGCTGGGTTCAATTTTAGTCGAAACTGTCTGAGCCATTTCACTACGGCTTGCAATGCCAGGTCCAGATCTTCCAGGGCGCAGCTGGACTGGCCCCCCAACAATAGATAGAGCTGGGTGTCATCCGCATACTGGTGACAGCCCAGCCCGTATCTCTGGACAATCTGGGCAAGGGGGTGCATGTAGATGTTAAACAACATCAGGGAGAGGATTGCCCCCTGAGGGACCCCACATACAAGAGGATGCCTCTGGGACAACTGCTCCCCTATAGCCACCCTTTGTCCTCGGCCTTGGAGAAAGGAGGTAAGCCATTGAAGGGCAGACCCCTGAATTCCCACGTTGGAGAGGTGGCGGGACAGAAGCTGGTGGTCGACTGTGTTAAATGCAGCCGACAGATCTAACAAGAACAGCACCGCCAAGCCACCCCGATCCAGATGTCTCAAGAGATCATCCATGAGGGCGACCAGTCTCCGTCCCATGGCCTAGCCGGAAGCAGGACTGAAATGGGTCTAAGACGGAGGAATGTGAGCATACAGAGTCAAGGCAAAAGCATGAGAATACAAAAAACATGAGAATGCAGGTTATATGATAATATGGCAAGAGCCAGATCTTGACTCTCTCTATACAAACACACACACATACACACGCATATAAACATATATACACACATATGTGTGTGTGTGTTTTATATTAAACATGCAAAAATATGCTAAAAGGCATGATATATGAAGGAGAAAAGCAATATACTAGGCTTTTCCAGCATAACTAAACTTAAACAGCAATAGTTACCATAATATTCCAAGCAGGTGTTAGGTTTAGCATCCAAACTCCGCTTCTCAGAGGCAAGGTGGGCCTTAGTCCACAGGAACATCAACTCACCTTGGGCTACCACTGACATATTGTCTTGCCAAGTGATCACTCGGCTAGCACCTAGACAAAAGGCTGGCTAACTTATAGAAAAGGATTCTGACAGACTCTGGGCCCCAGAGCCAATCACAATCCAATAGGTGATGTAACCTTCTTCCATCGTTACTGAGGCATGTGACCACATGCGGCAGATAGTGGTCTCACTTCTCAACATCCAAGGCTATTTCTTCAACTGTAAACTAGAGTTCTTTACAGAGGTGTTCACAGAAACAAAGTTCAATCTAATCTTCTTACCAGCCCGGGCAAAACGAGCCAATATGTAGGAAACAGAAGACTCTGCGTCGGAGAGCATAACCTGATTTTTGGGGGACCTGAAAAGGACTGTAGATTAGCTAACATCATGGCCAGGAATTTATTCCTGGGCCCAAGTAGGGTTCCCAAATCCCCCGCTAGGCCTGGAGACTCCAGATTTGGAGCCTCCTCCCCCCGCTGGCCATAAAAGGGAAAGCGGGGGGAGGGGAGGGAGGAGAACGGCAGCCAGAGCTCTTCCGTTTTCTCAGGCTGCTTCCCGCCCCCAGTCAGCTGGCCGGTGAAGGGAGGGGAGCCCAGCCACGCCCCCAAAGGACCATGTGCCTTTGCACCTCCGGAGGTGAGTGAGTTCTGTCCCCTGCATCAGATTTCCCAGAAACGGGGGGGGGGGGGGGGTGGAGGGGGGGGGTGGAGAGGGAAACGTCTTCTCATAGGGTATAATGGGGAATTGATCTGCAGGTTTCGGGGGCTCTGGGGGAGCTGTTTTTTGAGGTAGAGGCACCAAATTTTCAATATAGTATCTAGTGCCTCTCCCCAAAGTATCCCCCAAATTTCAAAACGATTGGACCAGGGGGTCCAATTCTATGAGCCCCAAAAGAAGGTGCCCTTATCCTTCATTATTTCCTATGGAAGGAAGACATTTAAAAAGGTGTGCTGTCCCTTTAAATGTGATGGCCAGAACTCTCTTGGAGTTCAGTTATGCTTGTCACACTCTTGTTCCTGGCTCCGCCCCAATGTCTCCTGGTCCACCCCCAAAGTCTCCTGGCTCCACCCCCAAAGTCCCCAGATATTTCTTGAATTGGACTTGGCAACCCTAGGCCCAAGATACAAAGGACTGGTCAGAACATAGTGTGGTAGATCTTCCACAGAGCTTTTACAGGGCAAATTCATTGATCAGTTAGAATTTGGGCATACTGGCCTGTTAATAGCTCAGTTGGCATTGTTTGAAAGTGCAACACTGTGAATGCCATTCTTAAATTATGAGCTGTTAGAGTGACCAGATAAGAAGCTCTAGAATGATAATTATCACTTTGTACCATGGAACAAATTTCTGGTGTGTAATTTAGAAATTATCAATTATAGATTCCCCTTTAAATACCCATTCCCACAAATCCAGGTTGTTTCCCAATAGCTGGAGCAAATAATCTGGGATGCTATACTAAACAATTATACTAGAAAGAAAATCAGAACAGGCCCTATCCCTGTGTAACAAAATATGAAAGCCATCTAGTTTGAAGTTAATTTTGGAACTTTCTCTGTTACACACAGACTATGCAGCATGTGGATGCTGTTGTTTTATTACTTTTATCATGTTTACTATGGCTGCTCTTTTAAAGCTAGATTGGATGGGTTTCCTATTTCAATATAGTTTATTTCATTAATTAATTAACCCATTGTTTATTTTAATGACATTGTTATTTTAATTTACTCGATATTATTTTGTTCTTTTTGTAATCCACCGTTATTTAAGTATTTAAGTATAACCCCGAAATTGAAGGTATAAGAGTTGCTGGAGTAACCCATAAAATTAGTCTGTTTGCAGATGACGCGGTCATATACTTAAGCAATCCATTAAAATCTTTAACTAAATTAATGCAAACAATAGAAACCTTTGGAAAATTTTCTGGCCTTGCTATTAACATATCTAAATCAGAAATTTTTCCAATTTATGTTCCTGCTGAGGTGCGCCGGGACATTAGGCTTACCTTCCCCTTTAAATGGGTTGATAAAACCTGGCGACATCTGGGGGTTCAAATTCCTTTAGACCTAGCTAACTTGATCAGTGCAAATTATGGGCAACTCTTTAAAAAGGTTAAATTAGATTTACAGTCCTGGGCAAAACTTCAACTTAACCTGCTGGAGAAAATTGATTTATTAAAAGCTTTTGTGATGCCTAAATTTCTTTTCTTATTTCAAAACATTCCTGTAGATATTCCAAGAGGTGAAATGAAAATGTGGCAAAAAAGCTTTTCCCTGTTTCTGTGGCAGAATAAAAAACCAAGAATAGCATATCATCTTCTGGCTAAACCTAGTGCCAGGGGAGGTCTAGGTGTGCCAATCTTAGAAAAATACCACCTGGCGGCCCAGCTGCGGAACATCCTAATATATACCAAGAAAAGCTGTGACCTGCCCTGGCTGCAAATAGAGGCAGCAAGTGTCCTTCCTGCTCATCTCAATGAATTTGTATGGGTTAGCGAAACGGATAGGAAAAAAACCAACTTAGCTAATCCCTTCCTACGTTACACATTACACTCTGGGACAAGTATAGATCTGTAGTGACTCAGCCATCAACCCCGATTATGTCTTTCTTGGGGCAACCCTGGTTCCCGCCAGGCATGCCCAAAGAAAACTTCCAAATCTGGAGAAGAGGAAAAATTATGAGAATTACTGACATTAGTGCCAAAGGCAAATTATATACGCGTGCGCAGCTCGAAGCCAAATTCAAAGTTGAGATCCCTTGGTTTGAGTATCATCAGATACATGATGCTCTAAACAATGTGATCCCGGTGATGCTACCAGTTAATCAGCTGAATGCCTTCGAGAAATTAATACATGATGAAAATACGACAATGAGAGGTGTAATTGCAAAAGTATACTTTTTATTAAATCAAAAAAATTGGGCACACCCTACATCACAGCAAAATGCATGGGCTAAGGACTGTAACACACACCTGACTGAGGAACAGTGGCATACAATTTGGACTTCATCTTTATGTAAATCTAGATGCATTAATTTTAAATTGCAGCAATACAAAATAATCTCGAGATGGTATCTGACTCCACAAATGCTAAGCCATGCGCAGAAAAACATCAGCTCTCTCTGTTGGAAAGGTTGTGGGACTTCTGGCTCCTTCCTCCATTGTTGGTGGTCGTGTCAAAAAGTGCAGATATTCTGGAATAATTACCAAAATTGAAGCAATTGTACAGGAAACCATCCCTCATACCCCTGATTTTGTCCTTCTTAATTTATGGCCGAAAACAGCCTACTCCAAATTGAAATCAGAACTCATTTCACTCTTGCTCTTAGCAGGAAAACTGCTGCTTGCAAAACTTTGGAATAGCACTAAGATACCTTCAATAACTCGCTGGTTTCAAAAGGTGTGGGAACTTATAATACAAGATAAGATTGCCTCTCAACTCATCGCGGGGGACAACCCCAGATTAGGGGGAAATTTTGTGGAAAGATGGTTTCCTTTTTTAGACTTTATAAACAAAAACACATCCAAGAAGTATGCAATGCCGAAAAAGTTCCTGGACTTTGTTTTATACTGAAACTTGGCTTGCACAGACTGGGCCTGCTTGAAATTGCTTAGGCAACTGCTTAGGGACAAGACCATGTTTATAAGTATAGATGTCAATGTATAAATGTAGATTCATGGTTAAATGCAAACATATGACTATGTATGCTGGTTATTATCATATACTGGTCACTCCTTTATTTATTTTTATATTTATTTACCTATTTACTTTTTCTTTTTCGTTGTTTCTTTTTTCTAAAAGTTTTGGTTGTTGCACCTTTGTCGACATACGCATGGAAGCTGTGTTTGAACCAATCATTTGTGTTTGTATAAGAACTGTTATTATCGTTCTTTTTCTTATAAAATAAAAAATTTTAAGTTAAAAAAAAAAGGCTAGATTGGATGGGTTTCCTATTTCAATATAGTTTATTTCATTAATTAATTAACCCATTGTTTATTTTAATGACATTGTTATTTTAATTTACTCGATATTATTTTGTTCTTTTTGTAATCCACCGTTATTTAAGTATAAGGGAGGGATATAAATCTTAAAAATAAATAAAATACCCTTTTTTCCCTACCACCAATTCCAGCTGTAGAGAACGAGGGCATCGTTTAAATGGCTGCACCGTAAGGCAACTAAAAGGATAACATTAAATTGAATTCTTAGTATAATCTCTTTTCTGTGGAAGTTTCCTTTTTTGATGCTATAGAAGGGATAAAAATAGCTGCGTCCCAACTATGTGTCTATTCATACACATGGGCAAAGGTTAACTGGACTGCTCAGATGCTTCCACTATGTTCCTTTTGGTTGCAAAGACCACAGGAGTCTCTAAATCAGCCACCAAGTAATGTACCAGCCACTCTTTCCCAGTGAAAAAATAGGTCAAGGGACAGTCTATGCATAGCCAGAAAAGTAGCAATGCAATGTCTGCACAAAAGAAATGCAAGGAAGCAGAGCCTGAGGAAAGCATGTTACTGGCAAATGAAACTTCTCCTTTTGAGCTTGGCAATACTAATTTCCATGTGAAATGACTTGAAGGACAATACTTAGTTTTGATCTCAGTTACTGCAATACAGTGAAGCCCCAGTCCGATCAAGTATACTCAGCGGGTGATGAAGGGCTAGTCAATGTTATATATTTTGATGCGACTCTCTTGTTCTGATCCTTTCTGTCTGCGCTTTATGTGGTATTGTATCAAAATCTAGAACACAGAGGCCGCTTTCCCAGTAGCTTTACCTTGCTCTCACTCTCCTTTTCTCAGCAGGGCTTCCCTCGGTATAATATAGTGGGCTCCACACAATGAAGAGATGCTGTTGTATTGAGCATAGCTCTTTTATTAAATACAGCATGGTAAAGGCTGAATTCTAAGACTAGGGAACTGAGCCAATGGGGCCAACTATATACACTTCAAGGTTCCTGCACTAGGATGCCATTGGATTATTCAAACCAGCAGGGGACCCGTGATTGGAGCAGGACAACAGGGATATGGATCCTACTGCCCATTCTTCCTGAGTTCCCAAGCTCGGTCCTACAAGCTTCAATAAGCCAGACAGAAACCTATTAATACATACTATTGGTCTGCATACACAACATCCCTCCCCCCCAAGTCCACAAGCCTTAACAGACATAGTCCCAGAGGTAGGCAGACTTGCAGTGCTCCCACACAGACTGCCTGAGCACCGGAGTGGGCGAAGGAGCGGTCAGAACTTCAGGCATGGTGAATGGAGGGGCTGGTGAGGTTGGGGTCTTGGCTGGCAAGGCAGAGTCCTCAGCTACTGCCAATTCAGCCCTTGGGCTAGTGGCCGGGGTCTCGGGTTTGGTCAACTTGGTTGGTGGGGGCGAAGCAGCAGGTTGGTCTATCTTCATCTATCTTATGTACTGCAGTCACCGGGACCTCAGCTGGTCAATGTGCCTCCTAAGGGTGGACCTGCCCTCTATGGTCATCTCATAGGAGACCAACCCTAAAACCCTGGCCAGAATCCATGCTGGGCCTCCCCCAAAGTTCTTGGTGTAAACCAAGTCCCCTGTATCAAACTGATGGGGCACCCAAAGTGCCTCTGGAACTTCCTGTAGGTCCAGGGCTTGGTCCGGGTGTAACCAGTCCAATAGGGTTGACACCTGCTAGCCCATTAAGAGCTCTGCTGGGTTTCAGCTGGTGGCAGTGCAGGGGATGGAATGCTGGGCCAAGAGGAATTCAGCAAGGCAGGCCTCCCAGTCCCCAAGGATGATGCGGTGGAGCGATTCCTTAGTTGTCCGCACCATTCTTTCTGCCTGGCCATTCATGGCTGGGTGGAAGGGGGCCGACCTGATGTGTCTGATCAGAATTTGGGCACAAAAGTCTTGAAACTCACCCAAAGTGAAAACCATCCCATTGTCCAAAACAAGGGTGTCCGGAAGGCTGTGCATGGCAAAAACCCAGTGGGGGCCTCGGATGGTAGCTCGGAGACACCACAGAGACTACTTCCAACCACTTGGAGGGGGAGTCCCTGATAAGGAAGAAAGTTTATCCCTGGAAGGGCCCTGCAAAATCTAGATGCAGGCAGGACCAAGGGTTGTGGGTGGACTCCCAATGCTGAACTGGGGCTTGAGGTGGTGCCAGTTGGGTCTCCTGGCAGGGTTGGCAATGGTTGATCCCTGACTTAATAGCATCATCGATCCTGGGCCACCAAACATAGTTACGGGCAAGTGCCTTCATCCACATGATCCCTGGATGGGTCTTGTGCAGTGCGGTTAAGACTCGCTGACATAGGGCCGGGGGCACCACCACCACCCTACTTCCTCACAGAAGGCACCCATTGTGTACCAAAAGTTCGTCCCAGCGGGATGCATATACTGTAAAATCTAGGCCCACCCGACTGTTGGGACATCCCCTTCACACCCAGTCCAAAACATGGAAGAGGATCCGGTCTCTGGACAACATATGAGCAATGTCCTTGGTGTGGGCTGTCTTGTCTGGGAGGGACTCAAGGAGGAGGATCTAGTAGGCTGGAGCAGGATCTAGGTCCACCGACGGCAGGTGACTCAATGTGTCTGCATGACCCATCCCC
The DNA here is from genome assembly GCF_032191835.1 of Heteronotia binoei. Classification (NCBI taxonomy): domain Eukaryota; kingdom Metazoa; phylum Chordata; class Lepidosauria; order Squamata; family Gekkonidae; genus Heteronotia; species Heteronotia binoei. The sequence goes on from NC_083235.1 coordinate 72,983,172, forward strand.
TTCCCCAGCCAGTACTAAAGGGCGTATTGATACATGGCCAGGAAGATGGACCACCACAAGACCCGCGGCAAGAGCATCTGGAGTGTCTGGTGATCAGGGGCAAATAGGCCGAGCAAGGGTTTATTGTCCGTCAGGATGGTGAAGGGCCAGTCATAGAGGTAATTGTGAAAATTTTTAGCCCCGCCACTATTGCCAGACCCTCTTTGCCTATTTGCGCATAGTTGTGCTCAGTTTTTTGCAATGTCCTAAAATAGTAAGCCACCGGAACCTCGCAGCCGTCCGGTAGCACATGGGCCAGGGCGGCACCCACCCTGTAAGGGGAGGCATCGCAGGCCAAAATGACAGGCAGCTGCTCATCGAAATGTGCCAGCAGACTATTAGAGGTTAGGAGGTCCTTTACCGCCTGGAAGGCGGCGGCTTGTTGGTGGCCCCAAACCCAAAAGCCCGCTGGTCCAAAAGCCGGAAGGCATGGTAAAAATTCAAGAGGCCGAGGAATGTCTGTAGCTCTGCCTTTTTTGTGGGGGCTGGAGCATAATAGATGGCATGGATTTTGTCCAGTACTGGCTGGATCCCGCTAGCATCCACTGTGTAGCCCAGAAAGTCAATTTTCGGGACCCCCAGAAGGCACTTTTTCCACTTAGCCTTCAGGCCTGTCGAGTCAAACCGCTGGAGCACTGAATGGAGGCAGAAGGCGAACTCGTCTTTGGTGGCAGCAGTGATCAGCATATTGTCAAAAAATGGCTGGACTCCGGAGATGCATTTTAAAAGAGAGTCCATTAAGTTTTGAAAAATCCCCGGAGCCACGCTGACCCTGAACTGGAGGCGCTTGACTTGGAAAGCCTTCCCTCTACATCATTATAGTTTGGGTTTCGTTGAGAATATGGGTTGTGGTAAGAACTTTTTAGATGGTCTCTGTGCTTTGTACAACAATCCCTCTGCTCAAATCAGAGTTAATGATTATTACTCTCAGTCTTGTCACCTAAAAAGAGGTACACGCCAAGGCCATTAATTTTTTTGCCATTAATTTTTGCTACCTCTATGGGACCCCTGGCAGAATGTATATGAAGAAATCAAGATATTGAGAGTGTCTCAATAGGCTCTAAAACCCATAAAATAGCGTTCCTTGCTGATGATGTTGTATTATATACCTCTTCCCCAATAAAGTCAGTATTGGCTATCAATCAGATTTTACAACAATTTAGTCTTGTGTCTGGGTTAAAAATCAACCTGGAAAAAAAATTCTGCATCCAATTAATCTGTCAGTTGATACTGAAGCAAGGCTAAGAAATTTAGTCTCCTATTCATGGGTGGATAAGAAGTCATATTTAGGGATAAATATCCTGAAGGAAATTAAGGCTTTAATGAAATTCAACTATGATAAGTTGCTAAAGGAAGTTCAAGCATTATTAGGTAAATAGAACAAAATCAACCTTTTTTGGCATGAAAGAATCATGAGTATCTAATGTGTTATTCTTCCGAAATTTTTATATTTTTTCCGGGCTCTTCCATTAGAAATATCAGAAAAAAACTTAATAAATGGCAACAAATCTTAAATTGTTTTATTTGGTATAATGCTAGGCCTAGGATTAAATTTTCAACAATTTGTAGACCCATCAAGAAGGGGTTTTTTTAGTACCCAATCTAAGAATCTACTATTATGCAGTTAATCTTGCCTAAACAGTTAAAATGATTAGGACAAATCCAGTAGAAGCTTGGATCAGTACTGAACAAGAGTATGTTTTCCCCTTCTCTTTGAGGAGAACTTTTTGGTTTAAACGTCAGAAGAGATCACATTCTATACCAGCAAATCCCTTCCTGGAAAATTCATTAAGAATATGGGATAAGCTAAAGAAGTGGACTGCGCTGGGTATTTCTCTAGTAGGTAGTTTTTTCAATCAAGATTGGTTCCCACAATTCATTAAGGCTAACTCTAGTCATCTGTGAGGGATTAAGGGGTTGGATAGAATTGGGGAGTGGATTCAAGGGGACAATATTATTAGTAAGGAACAAGCAGAAGAGAAATTTGGAGCCAATATCAATTGCTATCAATACCTTCAAATTCTCTTCAGAGGTATATTCTCTTCAGAGGAAAGAATCCATTAGAGATGAATTGACACCTTTTAAGGTCTTGCTTAAAGATGAGGGCATTAATTGCTTTCATTAGGTTGGTATCATCTTTGCCCATGAGCTTCTGTCATGGAGAAATTTAGAGCCAATATCAATTGCTATCAATACCTTCAAGTTCAATACAACAATATGGTATATTCTCTTCAGAGGAAAGAATCCATTAGAGACGAACTGACACCTTTTAAGGTCTTGCTTAAAGATGAGAGCATTAATTGCTTTCATTAGGTTGGTATCATCTTTGCCCATGAGCTTCTGTCGCAGCTTTTCGTCCCCCAGGCAAAGATGAAATGATCCTTCAGAGCCTCATCTAGCCGGGGAAAGTCACATCAGAGTGCTAGCTTAAGCAGAGTGGCGACGTAGTTTCCTCCTCCCTCATTGTGCAGCTGGTTGCGGTCAAAAAAGTTGATGCGACGGGTCAGAATTGTGGGTTGCAGCACAAAGCGGGTGGTAAGCACTGTGGTGATCTGGTCAAAGGATGCATTCTTGAGCATGGTGGGCGCCAGGAGCCCCTGCGCTAGCTCCAGGGTGGCGATTCCACAGGAGCTGAGCAGCACCGCCTTCTTCTTGGGCCCTTCGACCTCGTGGTACTTGATATAGTTTTCCAGATGCTCCAATCATGTCTAGCTCAGGGTGGGCAGTGTCAAACTCGGGTAGCATTCCCAGTGTAGCGGCCATGTCGACAGTGATTGCAGTGTGATCTGCGGAGCTGGATGCAGATGCAGCAATGTGAGGTGTGGTGCCAGTTGCTGGGCTCGCTCACCAGGATCCATCCTCATCGCCACTATAATATAGTGGGTTCCACGCAATGAAGAGGTGCTGTTGTATTGATCATAGCTCTTTTATTAAGTACAGCATGGTAAAGGCTGAACTCTAAGACTGGGGAACTGGGCCAACGGGGCCAACTATATCCACTTCAAGGTTCCCGCGGTAGGATGCCATTGGATCATTCAAACCAGCAGGGGGCCCATGATTGGAGCAGGGCAGCAGAAATTTGGATCGTGCTGCCCGTTGCTCCTTAGTCCCCAAGCTCAGTCCTACAGGCTCCAATGAGCCAGGCAGGAACCTATTAATACATACTATTGGTCTACATACACAACACTCAGATTTCGCACAAGCTGCCCCGAGGCTGCAAGTCGCTCCACCTCTTTTGTGAAGCAAACAAGATCCTCTAAAAATTAGTTTCTGTTTGCAGTGCAAAGAAGGCGAAGCTAGTTGCAGCCCTGGGGCACAGAGTATGAAATCCAACCGAAGCCCCACGAAGAGGAATGTGAGAACGAAGTAAAGCTAGTGGGAAATCGGTCAGAGAAAAACTTCTGCTAAGCAGGGAATGCTGCTTCTGCTAATGACGGTGGTGCTAGCCAGTGAGTACACCAACTTACCAGGATCACTGTTTTATCTCACCTAGTTTGGTGTAGTGGTTAAGTGTGCGGACTCTTATCTGGGAGAACCAGGTTTGATTCCCCACTCCTCCACTTGCAGCTGCTGGAATGGCCTTGGGTCAGCCACAGCTCTGGCAGAGGTTGTCCTTGAAAGGGCAGCTGCTGGGAGAGCCCTCTCCAGCCCCACCCACCTCACAGGGTGTCTGTTTTGGGGGAGGAAGGGAAAGGAGATTGTGAGCCGCCCTGAGACTCTTCGGAGTGGAGGGCGGGATATAAATCCAATATCTTCATCTACCTCACAGGGTGTCTGTTTTGGGGGAGGAAGGGAAAGGAGATTGTGAGCCGCTCTGAGACACTTTGGAGTGGAGGGCGGGATATAAATCCAATATCTTCTTCATCTTCTTCTTCTAATTTTTTTTTTCAAAAATCAGACTTATTAACTGGTGACATGAAAGCTTCCATTTAAGCAATGTAAACAGTCTTGCTAGAATATGAAATTTCTGTTTATGTAATTGCTGAGAGCTGATACCCTTCAAAAGTGAAAAGGTTTGAACCTCACTTAGCTAACTTTACAGCCCTGACCAACCATTACTTCCCCTAGCTCAGGCTGTATTTTTCAATCTGGCAATCATTTTACTACATTGAAATGATCCTGAGCAAACCTAGGCATGTCAGCCTCTGGGTGGAACCTGAAGATCTCAGAATTAAAACCAGTCTTCACACTTGTAAAGTACTGGGGTCGGCGCAGTAAGAGACCAGAGTCGGAGAGTGATTTCAGCAAGCTTTACTTCAGGAACACCAACACAGACTGAGCTCTATTCAAACCTCCCGCTCCTTTATACAATTCTTGCCCCCTTCTGATTGGACCTTAACTATGTACATGGATTGGCTATTTACAGAGGCCTAAGGGCCTATCAGGGTACAGTATGAGCCTAGATGTTGATTGGCTACTTATGTTTCAATCCTTCCCCTGATTGGGCACGCTTAGGCCTTCTCTGGAACCCTGGTGTGGAGTACAAGCTTGGCTTGTTCAGCTTCCCTCCAAAAGTAACAGTTCCCTCCAAAAGTAACAGTTCTCCATTTGAACCTAGGACACAACAACACTACAAAGATCAGTTCCTGTGGAGAAAATGGCTGCTTTAGAGGATGGACTCTATGGCATTATACTCATCTGAGGTCCCTCCCCTTCCCAAATCCCACCATCTCCAGGCTCCACCCCCCAAATTTTCCAACCCAGGGCTGACACCCCACCCCCCTCCAAAGTCCTCACTTCAGCTACTACATCTGTGGTCATGGTTAAACAAAGTTGTTTAACAGGGTCATGAGTAACTCAGGGAAGTTTTTTATTTAAGGAAAGTATTCATTACAAGTAGGAAAGAACTTTGAATTTAAAAAGAATGGTCCCATCAGTTTAGATCCTAAAACACAGAGAGACACTTTATTTTGAAGTCCATAACCTCTTGCCGAAGGCAATAAACAGTAATGTTAAATATGAGATTGTCTCACTGGTTTTTCACTTGTCTGAGGTCCCAATCGGACATATGGCAGAAAGGAAGTCTAGCTAGAGACATGCTGGTTATGGGACTAGAAAACAAGGCTGGCTATGGACCTGTTTTGCTTAATGAGCAAACAATTCCAGGATTTGGTCTATAAAGCCAACTGTGTTGTGCAATTCTGGCAGTAAAAACTAATGGACACAGCAGGCAAAAAATAAACCTGAGCTGTAGCTGGACAGAAGAAGGAATAGTTGCATCCAAAGACACAAAGTGTAACAGGTGGAAATAGTAATGGTTCTCATATAGTACAGGGAAGCCAAGATAACCCCCCCCACACACACACACTTCTATAAGAATCAATGTCGTCATCATTAGAGCAAGAAAAAGACATCTCTGTTAATGGAGAAAGGTAGAAAAACCTTTGCTACATTGCTGTACTTCCTATTAACACCACATTGTTAATTTTTAAAACAAATGACATTTGTGAAAGTGCCTTAATTGTAAAACGTGTTCCCACCATGGTTTTGAAGAAGAGTGGTGAAATTGTTAGGGTTTCCAATCCTTAGGTGGGGGTAGCAAATCTCTTGGGGTGAAGGCCCCCCCCCCCACGTTTCAGGGTCATCAGAAAACAGGGAGGGAGGGGAATGTTTGCTGGGCACTCCATTATTCCCTATGGAGACCAATTCCCATAGGGTATAATGGAAATTGATCCATCAGTATCTGGGACTCCGGGGAGACTGTTTTTTGAGGTAGAGGCATAACATCCAGTGCCTCTCTTCCAAACACACTCCAAGTTTCAAAAAGTTTGGACCAGGGGGTCCAATTCTATGAGACCCAAAAGAAGGTGCCCCTATTCTTTATTATTTCCAGTGGAGGGAAGGCATTTTAAAGGTGTGTGGTCCCTTTAAATATGAAGGCCTGAACTCCCTTTGGAGTTCAATTATGCTTGTCACAACCTTGCTCCTGGCTCCACTCCCAATATTGCCTGGCTCCACCCCCAAAGTCTCCTAGCTCCACCCCCAAAGTCTCCAGATATTTCTTGAATTGGACCTGGAAACCCTAAAAAAATTGGATCATAGCAAAACGTCACCTCTGGTTATTCTGCAGACACACCGATGAAGATTATCAGCCATCTATTGGCATAGTAATTGTGAGGATAGACAGGAGAGAAGCATTTCCACCACAGGAAAAATAATTTCAAGATAAGGCAAAGTTAATTCAGAATGAAGTTATAAGAACTGCCCATGCAAAACTGCCAAATCTTTTGTTTGTAAGAAGTTCAGGGTTTTTTCCCCACCCTCAAACCAAACAAATGCAGATAAATTCTGCAACTCATTTCTGTTATGATCAAGATAACCATCTCTTTAGATAAGTCCCAGCAGCAACAATAGCCAGCGAAAATTTATTCTGAATGATCACTCATTTGCTCTGTCTATCCTGCACTTTATAAACTAGTCATGTTTTATTCCTTTTATGAACTCAGAAATTGTCATAGTGTGTTAAAAAAAGAGAGAAGCTGTTCCAGTTCACGCTGGCTTTTCCCAAAGTCCTTCCCCCTCCTTCCCCCAAACAGGTGTTTCTCTCTTAATAAGTGCCCATTTGTGTCATCCAACCCCTAATTAAGCATCTGTTCTCCAAGAGGCTGACAAGTTCTTTTGCTGATAATCCCAAATGGTTTGGCAGCATTATTTATAATACAGCCACGCCAAAGGCTCTCTCTATTTCAACTCCTTTCATTGTGAGAATAAGATGTAATTATTTCATTGTTGTGATGATATGGCAAATATAAAATGTAACTGAAATTCAGGTAGAATACTGGAAACCCAACACTGTCCAAAATAAAATATATAAAGTTACACTAAGAAACAAGTTAAGTTTTTGCTTTGGCATAAAATGGCTTTGAGGCAGGATTTGTTTAAACACTTTGTAGCAGCAATGCACAAGCTATTATTAGAGCTGTCAATTGACTAAAACATTTTTGGCCAATTAATTATCTTATTGTTAACCAATTGATTAATTGACTAGTCAAAATAAACATTGTGGTATAGGTAATAATTTTGGGATAGCTGATAAAGATAACAGTCCCCACATTATCACAATACAACTGTGTGGGTTTTCATTTTTTTTTTTAAAGTTACCTTAACCTTATTTCCTGAATAAAGACATCTACGTGGTCAATTTATTACAATGCCATCAACTTGGAACAGACTTTTTACAGTGAGTTACTGGTTTTAAAAGCCATCATTGATATGGCACATGTAACTAATGAATGAAATTATAAAAATTGAATAATATGAAATTGATTTTTTTTTTGCCGGATCAAAATGGCTGCCAGAGTCAGGACAGCAAGGGAAAGCAGCAGAAACAAGTTGGGCAGCTACGATCACCTGAAAGATTCTATACATAATATTTGATTTATCAAGTGACAGAGAAGGTATAGTTCATGGGCTATATGCTGCCAGCACATGTATATGTAACCAATATGGAAAATACATAGTGAATCTGAGAATATTCCATGCCACCAATAATGAGACAGAGGAGCCAAAAAACTGCTATGGTACTGGCTTGTGGGCAGCTCTTTGAAAAGGGGAAAGACTGATCTACGTGGAATGAATATGTAGACATGCATAGAGAAATGAAACTGACAACAGTAAAAATTAGGTTGTCAGACTGTCATTCAAGAACATCCGTTAAAAAAGCAAAAGATGTGTGGAATAAATCCAGAAGAAGTCTAGGATGGAGACTGCTAGGGTTGCTAGGCTTGTGCCTGGCAATCCTGGGAGCTTTGGGGAGTATGGCATGGAGGCAGGGAACATCAAGGTATGTTACTTCTGAGTGAAGACCCAGAAGTGACAACACTGAATTGAACAACATTCTAGGGACTCCCCTTATCTCTGGTCATCACCCTAGAGATATCATACGGTACTATAGGGCAATAAAAAAGGGTTATTTTCTTATGTAAAAAGTAAGAAAAAGAGCAAGGCTATGGTAGGCCCATTGTGAGAACAGGAAAGTGAAATTGTAACAGGTGATGAAGAAAGGGCAGAACTGCTCAGTTCCTACTTTTCCTTAGTCTTCTCTTGTGAGGGAAACGGTGCTCAACATGGCAAAAACAGAACATAGGATGAGGGAAGGGAGTTGCAGCCTAGGGTCAGCATAGGGGTAGTACATTAAATGAAACTAAGTTCTCAAGGTCAGATGAACTATCATAGGGTTGCCAGGCAACAAGGGGCATTATTGGTGCATTTATGGGTCACAGGCATGCACTATACATGGAATATACTTGCTGGACTTCTCTTTTATTGCTCATACATGGTCTCCCACTTGTGTGCAAGATCACTGGCACAGTTCCCTTTACTTGCCTGTACTTCCCCTTCACCAATTAGTGGGGGTGAAGCAGCACAGGGATGTGTTGTGGGTAGTAGTTGGTCAGATCATGAAGGGGCTAGGCCTCCTGCCTGAGGCCTGGGTGCCTGCCTTCAGCCTGCCTCCTCTGCCCATTCAAACTTGTTTTTTCTCCTCCATTTCTTTCTTCCTGCCCTTTGTCTTCCCATAAATGCCAGGATCTTCAGTTTTTATTCTAGAGTCTTCGGCCTCATTGGCTAAGCTTGGCTCTGCTGCTGACTCTTCTGTAAAGGATAAGGAATGTCATATGTATGATTTCTGGGTTGTGACAGCAGGTGCAAGCCTTCTTTGAGTTCCTCCTTCCCACACAGGAGGTTAAGTTAGTCTGAATCTTCACCCTTGCAGGATAGAGCAGGCAGCTGTAGCAAATTAAGCTTGGTGTGGCTTAATAGCCAGGTTTGAGGTGGGGAGATTCAGGGTGATTCTGCATTAGCCTTTGATCTGGCTCTGACGCTGTGTTTCCCATGGGGCAGATGTTGGTTTCCGCACATTTTGACCCGGAGTGGCAGTTTGACCCGCCTCCGAAGCGGTGCCGCCCCGGATCAGGGTGATCGGCAAAATACCAGACCTTTTTTTTGCTGCAGTTCTGAGGCTCGGAATTTTATGTGCGGAACTTGAGCCAATGCGCTGTCAAACTTGTCGCATCATTAGAACACACCCACATAACTCCACGCCCCTGATTCTGCCCAGTTATTTCGTCACACCCTCTTACTTTTACTCCCTTTTAAAATTGTCCGCCATTATCCGATTAGGAATTTTTTTTTTAAGCAAAGTTGGTTTTGCATTACAACGCTGCAACGCATCACGCTGCAACACGATTCTCTTCTTTGCCCAAATGCATCCCTTACTTTCAAATGCCCTCACTCTTTATGGTGTTCCATGAGATTTTGGTAATGTGCCCTCCATTATCTGGGAAATAATCTGCCATAACATTTGATCGTTCATAACGTTATTCCCCCCCGCAACTGAAAACACTTCGTGCCATCATACTTTTTTTGACAATAGTTTCGTTACAACATCACGAAATGAAAATCGATGTTACGCGAACTAATTTTAAGATGTGCTGATGCCACTTTTATCCACCACCGCCCCCCGCATATTCCTCAAGAGGGAACTTGGCTATGTTTATAGCCCTTTGCTGATGTGCTGGGGACAATACTTCAGATACCACCCCCCCTTTCAGGCTCCTTTTTTTAATATATAGTTTTTTCCTGAAAACTGTGTGCTTAGCATTCCAGCAAGTGTGTGCTGAAGTGTATGCTTCCTGCTTTAGACAATAGACCAGGGGGCAGATTAATGACCAATGGCAGGTGGGAAGGAAAACACGTGACCTCGCAAGTATTGCACCTCTGGTGTTACGTCATAATGCAATAAAAAGGTTACATTGTAACGCAAACACGCATGCGTGTAAAAAAAAAAGGAATCTACAGACATAAGAGACATAGCCCAGTTACTAGTGTAATCTTCCATTGCATAAACTTGTTTCCATCACTACTGATGGAGCAAGAGCAATGACAGGTGAGGTTAACAGTTTCATAGGCCTCTGTAGACAGCATGACGACTTTCCAGATTTACTTTCTTACCACTGCATCATTCACCAGCAAGTTTTGGCAAGCAGGAGGCTCAATACAAAGACTGTCATGGACATCACTTTCAAAACTGTAAATTCAGTTCATGGAAGACCACTTCAAAGATGGCTTTTCAATCTTACTCTTGATGAAGGGGCAGTGGAAATCATTTTGCACACAGATGTAAGGTGGCTAAGTAGGCACAAATTTCTGCAAAGATTTCATGATTTGCTGAATGAAATAAGAAGGTTTTTGAAGGAGAGGGGAGATTACAAAGCAGAGTTGGAAGATGAGGAGTGGTTATGTGATCTGGCATTTCTCGCTGACTTTACTGGCAAACTAAGTGATATGAACATTGAACTACAAGGTAAAAACAAATGCATTTGCGAGATGATGAGTACAGTTTCATCCTACAAGAGCAAATTTGAGCTAATGATGACTGACCTTGTAAACAACGCTTTTGATCATTTTCCTAATATGCAGGACCATCTGGGACAATATCCAAATTTTGTTTTTCAGAACGAGAAGTATGTGACAGAAATCTGCTCTGCTGTCCAGGAATTCAAAAAAAGATTCTGTGACTTCCAAAGAATTGAAAAAGTTGTGGAGTACTTGTCAGGCCCATTCAAAGCAGATATGAACATTAAGAAAACTGCAGCTGCTATCAGTAAAAATTACTCATTGAACAAGGCATCTTTTGAAAACAAAATAGTAACCCTTAAAAGTGACATTTTTCTCAAGACCCATGCTGAGCAAGAATCATTTTGGAAGCTAGCACCCAAATTTCCCATCTTGAGAAGATGTGGTGAAGCTGACTGTGATTCAGAGCACAGAACACAGGTTTTCACCTAAGACAATCATTGGGCGTTTTTGCACTGACCTTAATCGGCAGTGACGTCCCTCTTCACCGCGCAGGATCTGCGCGGATTTCGCACCAATTGCTGTGGAGCACCCGGAAGAGCCGCAAAGTACTGCGGCTTTTGCGGCGCAAATGGAAACTGGTTTTTGGCGGTTTCCATTTGCTCTGCAAAAGCCGCGGGACTTTGAGGCTCTTCCTGGTGCTCCGCAGCAATTGGTGCGAAATCCGCGCAGATCCTGCGCGGTGAAGAGGGACGTCGCTGCCGATTAAGGTCAGTGCGAAAACGCCCATTCTGTTAATCTCTGTGGATAACATGCTAACTCCACCGTCACGAAAAACATCACAATATGAAGATAGGAACCAAACTGAACAGTAACATCTGCTTCCTAGATAAATGTAGACAAGGGTGATTATCAGAAGATTACTAATCAACAATCCTTTTATCTATCATCTATACTAGTTTTCTGCAGATAACACCATAAAGTCAGTTTGAAACTCTTACGGAAATGTACAGCTATTATATTGAGGGAACTGAGAACTTCTAAGCAGCTGATCGACATCTGGGCTGACCATTTACAGGTAATTTAAGGCCTGGTCATAGCCAGGGGCACAAGGAAGGAGAAAACTGGTAAAGGTGAAGACAGCTGAAGAAGATTTGGACATAGCAATGCCCTTCCTTTTCTGAGATAATTTAAAGCCACAATTTAAAGGCTGTGGCCCTTTGTGAGCCATGATGGCAGAACCAGCATCAATCTCTGATGTCCTTTCAGCTCAATCACCTACTTCAAAGGGGGCACAGGGGACCTGTTAGGTCATATGGCCTTATTTACAATGTATAGTGTTTTAAGTACTTTATTTTGTAAGCTGCCTTGAGTCATCCCTGGCATGGGAGCAAAACCAGCATTCACATGACTAAACCAACTGCTTAAGAAGTCTAGTTTTTGTACATTAATGTTTGTCACAAATAGTTGGTAACAGATGTTGCCTGATGTAGACTTTTTGGTGGCTTTGGAGGTTCTTCCTCAGGCAAAATAGCCAAACACTTCTGAGCAAAGCTAATGAAATATCATGCTAAGTTGAAGATCTCTACTTGCTGTTTATTACATTGCTATTTTAAAATGTGCCTTTACTTTTAAAAGAGCTACTCATGTTCAGGTTCCACATCCTGAAGCATAGTTAGCAGAAGTCTTGTACATGTTAACTGGGCTTGCGCTGATCAAGTATTTTGGTTTTTTTCAAATATCATGTAGCTAAATTTCATAAATGGATGAATTAGTACAAATTAGGTACTCCTGGTTAAAAGTGGGGGCTGCCCAAAGAGGAATTATATGAAGTTTGCCCCACCTTAATTCTGAAATCTTAGATCAGATACTTAACGGGTCATTGGATCAGGGCCCATAGTGTAAATCAAAAAGTAAGAAATTCAGGCAGTAAATAATGACCTTGACAACCTACTGATTTAATGCAGAACTGACTGAATGGAATTGATTTTGTAAAAACTTCTAAACCATAGAGCAGACATTCTATCTGATCTAGGCAACTTTACAGTTTTTTTCCAGGCAAAAGACTGTAACAATATTTCACATTTTTATATGCCACTATTAAATGCACTGGCTTCAAAGATGATCTGGAAACTTGGATTCCCCACCATCTGTGTGTGTATGTGAGAGAAAGAGAGAAAGAGAGAGAGAGAGGTGGTTGCCCTCGGCAGATATCATGAGACTGGTTCAGACCAGGCTTTTGGTGAGAAAGAAAGTTAACCCTGTCAGGTAGTAGCTGAACATAAAAATATATTTTGAGGACTGATCTATACAGGCCTTGAATTCAGCAGGAGCTCACAGGAGCACAGCTCCTGAACCTTTCTGAGGGTTTCCCCTCTTCCTCCCCACCCACCTTGTCCGTTGCATAGTAGGTACAGCCGCATAACAATCCCTGGATTAGGAGAACAGGCAGTCAGCCAGCACCAGGGGCTTTGCCACACCCCCAGCAGCCCTCATTAACCCCTGGAGAAACCCACACCACTTTCTACTTCTTATGTGATTTTGGGCAGTGGGTGACTTGCTGGCCTTTTAACTGGGGGGTGGGGGCAGCCAAGGAGAGCCCCGGGTGAGTGAGGCCTGCTTGGGCTGGCTGGATCTCTAGCCAGTCCAAGCAGGCCTCGCAAACCCATGGCTCTCCTTTCTTGCGTTGGGTTGCTTTTGGCTGGTGGGGGAGTGGCATATGCTAATAAGTTATGCTAATAAGCTCCACCACCTATTTTTTCTACAAAACGACCCCTGGGTCTATATCTCTGCAAAAGCAACAAGGCTACTCTAAACAGGGCTGTGCTTTGGCATTTCTGCCCAACAGCACTATAGGAAAACAAACATTTCACGCAACTGTGTTCTTAGAGTAGCTGAGCTACTGGGTAGAGTAGAATCTGCCAGTTTCTCAAAAGGGACTAGAAGGAAACAGGGTGGGAAAGGACGACAGCCCAAGAGCTAACAAGTCATCACTGTATTGTGATATTTCAGATGGTGATGGCAGAAGGATTTACAGTTTCTCTCTCCATGTACAAAAGCCCTTGTGGAAGCAATTGCTTGTGCTTGCCTGTGTATGGCACAGCTCCTTGGGAAATGAAAAGACTTGACAAAGAGAGATAGAGAGAGAGCCCGAAAGGGAGGAAGGGAGAGAGAAAGGCAAGCGCTGAGCTTCATGAATTCACACTGGCACTTCAGAGGCTTAGAGAGAAGAAATACGACATAAGCCCCCATTGTCAGTGGCAGCTTCACTCTTATCCAAACAGTATAAGGAAACCCCCATATAGTACCGGGGGTTGCGGGGAAGGAAGATTCAATATTATAATTGGCTATACTGAGCAAAGGAGGGAGAAAAAAGGAAAGAAAGAAAACGAATAGAAGGATTGGGGGGGAGGGAAGCTAATGCACTCTCCCCGAATCAATAGGGAAACACTACAATCCAAAGCAAGTAGTGTGAAACCAACCCATGTACAACATTTTCGGGGCAAATTGATGGACCTGCATTATTCTTCACTTGCATTAAGCAGCTTTGTAGCGTTAGCGCTGTTCTTGAAAGATAACTTCACCTTTCACCCTTTAAGCTCTGCGACACTCCTAAAAGTAGTAGTACATTATTAGAATAGGCAACAACCATGGTAATTCTAAAGTCCTCTGCTTCTTATTCCGCCTTGCCACCATTGTATGTTTTCCTCCCTCTTTTTAAAAAGAAAGCATTGCTTTATTAGAAAAAAAAATATCTTGGAAATATCAGAGTGCCTTTCAGTGTCGAAATTGCAGCAGGCTTTGATGAAGGCAAGCAGTGTGATCTCCCACCCTTTGTCAGCCTTGTCATCCCTCAAAAAAACCCCCAAAACATTTCTGTGGCCCATAGGCCCTGATCTGCCTTGCCCTCCTTGGGGTTTCCAGCTCCCTCCTTTTTACTCTCCAGAAGCCACCACTACCACCTGGCAGTTCCCTGCCTAGGCTTCCCAACCCTCCCGCCCTGGCGGGGGACCCCAGGATTTCCACCCTCTTCCCCCACTCCCCCAAAAAACAGAAGCGGGGGGAGGGGGTGGAAACGGCACCGGGGAGCATGGCCAGCCACCGCATTCTGGAGCCAGCGAGGCCGCCGCACCGCTACTGCCCCCTCCCCTCCCACCACAACTGCTCCTCCGAGATGAGCCCAGGCTGAGCCCATCTCAGAGGAGCAGCCAAGAGGCGGCAGCAGCGCAGGGGAGGGTGAGGCAGGCCAGGAGCATGGCGTGCCGCGAATCCGGGCCCTTCTAGGACCCGGACTCGCGGCTCGCCACGCCCTCGGCCCGCCTCCACCCCCCCTCCGTTTCCACCCCAGAGGCGGAGCGGGCGAGGCTGCAGCGGTGCGGCGGCCTCTTCTCTGCTCGCCGTGGCTGCTCCTCTGAGAATACATTGATGTATTTTTTGCTTCTCTCAGCCTGAGCCCATCTCGGAGGAGCAGCCACGGTGAGCAGAGAAGAGGTGTCAGCTGCGCAGTGGCATCGCACGCTCCGAGACGGGGCTGCTCGCCACTTTCCCCCTCCCCCCTAGCTGCACCCCAGTGTCTCCTGGCTCCACCCCCAAAGTCTCCTGGCTCCACCCCCAAAGTCCCCAGATATTTTGGGGGTTGGACTTGGGAACCCTATCCCTGCCAGACAGCAGCTGTAGGGAACTAATTTTTCAAGTGCCACGGGAGCCACATTTGAATTGGGACTGTAGCAGTGGGGACAGAGAATTCCATGTACAGCTCCACAATTGGGAGAATAATAACCCAGAGGCCCTTTTGGATCAGGAAAATAATGCAGAGGGAGATTGGAGACTCTTTCCCCTTTGAACTGGGATCCCAATACAACTCAGACCCCTGCAGCACTTGAAAAAAACGGTTCCCTGATGTTTCTTATAGCATCAGCCTATAGGAAAAGTGAGTTGGGTTGGAGGAACCCAGGCCTGATTTTTATAAAAAGATAGTACCTAGTTTAGCCCCTAAATGTTACTGCAGAAAAGGATTCAATTTGGTGCAGGCACTGCCGTAGCATATATTATTGTTCCAGTTAATCAAGTTCCATGCGTAACCCTCATCATCAGCAGCAGCCTAGTTCTTTTTCACCCTTCCCCATTAATTATGATGTATTTTTTGCTTCTCTCAGATTATTAAGTATTTATGGGTAGAAGCTACCTTAATATACATTTGCAAAGCATTATGTAAATTTCCCAATAAGTGCTTACCAGGTGTTTGTCTTTCAAACAAGAAAGCACACAGTTGAGTAAGTGATTAAAGATGCAAAATAAATTGACGTGACACAGGTAAAAAAAAAAAAAAAGCTATGAACAGGAAGTAAAATAAGCCCTCCAGAGTTACCAGCTGTAAATAGTCAAGATGGCATTTACAGTAGCAAGCCAGCTGGTGAAAAGCAGAGAAGCAAGACTGGCATTTTCTAGTGGTAAGTATTTAAGGCTGTAGCTAAGATCAGTAACCTGGAAGTAAACTTCACTGAGCCCTGACTAAGTTAGCCCAGGCTAGCCAGATCTCATCAAATCTCAGAAGCTAAGTAGGGTTGGCCCGGACTAGTATGTGGGTGGGAGACCACCAAGGAATACCAGGTTTGCAATGTGGAGGCAGGCAATGACAAACCACAGCTGAACATCTCTTGCCTTTAAAACCCTACGGGGTCACTGTAGGGTTTTACTTGATGATGACAACAACAAAAACCCCACTGAATAAAATGGAACTTATTTCTGAGTGAACATGCATAAGATTGCACTGGAAGCAGCATGGAATGAAAGGGGTTTTTTTTTGGCTTCTATTGTGCTTGAATATACAGTTAGGGTACAAGACTCTTAAGCCAAAATAATATTAATGTAAGTAATTTATTTTTAATAACCCCAGATGTTTTGTGAAAAGCATGGGAACAGGTAAAATTTAGGAAAAGAAAAGTTGAAGCATTATCTAATGAGGACAGGAGTAATGCCTAACTGGAGAACATTTCAAGGTTTGTTCTTTGATTCATACTATGTTCTCATTTATACTTTCTGACTCTGGTATGAGTTGATACCTGAGAAGCAAAAGAGAGCCTCCCTGTGAATTGCTTCAATAGCCCTCAGGTTCAAAAATAAGGATGGGCACAAATTGCCTCACAAACTAAAGGTCATCACAGTTTTTGGCTGGTTCGTGGTTTGTGAAGAGATGTTCACGGAAGGGGAACCAGCATGAACATTCCCTGAACTTTGGTGCTGTTCACGGTGGTTCATGGCAGTTTGTGAGTGGATACATTTCCAGACAGACTGTCTCTGCTCAGTTAAGACAGATCAAGGTGGATAGCCATGTTGAGCAATAGAACAAAGTTGGAGTCCAGTGTCACTGGACCAACAAAGTTTAATTCAAGGTGTGAGCTTTCATGTGCAAGCACATTTTGTCAGACAATGGAATGGAATTAACAGTTCAACATGTAGAGGGTGGGCAGTTAAATTAGGAAAATATTAAGATGTTGTTAACATTAAAAGAATAACAAGCTGGGATTCTGTAGAACAAAGTAGGGTCAAGAAGCACCTTTAAGACCAACTAAGTTTTAGTCAAAATATAAGCTTTCGTATGCATGCACACTTCTTCAGACAAAGGAATGAGGTACAGTGAGCAGAACTACATATAGCTGGTAGGCAGTGGTTATGCTATATGTCGTTCTGCTCACTGTATCTCATTCCTTTGTCTGAAAAAGTATGCATGCATTTGAAAGTTTACATTCTGAACAAAACTTTGTTGGTCTTGAAGGTGCTACTTGACTCCTACTTGTTCTACTGCTTCAGACCAACACGGCTGCCCACCTGGATCTAAGCGTGGATTCTGGTTACCTGTATGGGTTCAGCTGGGTGGGTAGAATAGCAAAGGTAATAAATAAGTCAGAATTTGAGATTGATGTACTGGTGAGAATCTGTCATTGGATAACGTCCATCTCTTCTCAAGCATAGAGGCAAACTTTACAGCATCTTGTTGTTTGAAGTGGGGCACTGGCAGTGTAGGGCATTTTTCTTGTCACCAGAACAGAGAATTACATTAAAATCTACCATTCCAAGTTACAATGCATACTTGGTAACTTTCTTAATTGTCAAGGTAGTAAACTGAGATTCTGTTGCTACATAACAACTCAATTCTGTTCAACTAAACTGTTTACAAAACTCCAACGCAACATGGGGATGGACTTCCTCAGTCCGAAACACCAACAGGAGTCCTCCAAAGCTTAATGGGCACTGCTAGTTGCCAATAACAGAATTCCCATTCTGCTCTATATCAGCTCAGCCCAGCAGCCTTTCCTCTGTTGGCTGTTGGCAATTAGACAGAGAGGCAGGGAACTTGTTAAAAGCAGACTAGCAGAACACATTCATTTATTCCCTTCTAACTGTGAACTCCTCTCCCCTACTAGGGTTTAAATGTAAGATAGACCCTGAGTAAGATAGACCCCTGTTTGAACCACCCCGTCTCTCTGTTCACACCAAACAGAGGAACTTAGCTACTGGGTGTCTTGGCTGAGTGAGGACCCACATTTTATACCCTCCTGAACGTGAACTTCTCTCCCCTGCTGGGGCTTGGGTGTTAGGTGGACTCAGGGCTCTGAGTCACCCTGTCTCTCTGCTCAAGCTGAGTGGTGGGGCTTAGCTACTGAGTGCCTTGGCTGAGTGAGGACCCACATTTTATACTCTCTTGATTATGAACTCCTCTCCCTTGCTGGGGTTTGGATGTTAAGTAACCTCAGGGCTCATGACTACACATGAGAGGTTGTGCCAGATGTCAGCATGACTAGTAATACAGGGGATCAGCATCGATGGGCTCAGAGGGCTTGGCAGGGTATCCCTTACCATCACCTCTGCTTAATCCTCCACCACTACATGTCTGGCATCCCTGCCACCACTGAACTTCTTGTCAACTACTGACAACCAGTAGTGGGGCTTCTCTGTGGTTGGGGTCTTTGAGGCAGAGGTGTGGAGCTGTGGTTCCTCCTCCTTCTCCTCCTCTCTAGCCTTTTCCACCTGCTGTTCTCTCTGGCCATGTATGTTGGCTTGGAACCTTGGAACTTCTTTGCAGAGCTCATGATTCAATTGCAAGAGCTCTGCATTCATGAGAGCAACGCTGTCTGTTATCAGGGGTCACATATACAGGCCAGCTTGTACTCCCCTTTATTGCAGAAAGGACACAACCTGGTGGTGATGCCCACCTGCAACTTTTCTGTCAAGGCCCTTTGTGAGAACAACTGGCTCCAGTGCACCTGGTCCAGCCCTCAGTGGGATGACTTGCCCCACGATGGCCATATGGGCACACAGCACATAGGTGGTGTACTGGAAAGGCTTGAGGACATGCTGAGCTCCTCTTCCCCATACAGGATGGTTATGGAGAAGATGACATCTTTTGCTCCACCAAATGTACAATCATGGCATAGGAGGAGTTCCTCATCCCCCTCCCCCTGCCTCTCTCACAGCAGATGGGCAGACGTGATGCTGCATGAGAAGTGAGTGGCCAGGTTCCAGCAAGTCTCGAGCAAGGACCGCATCTTGAGAGGGGCAGCATCCCAGGTGTCCTTGACAGTGCTCTCTAACCCCAGAGCATCCTTCACCAGCTGAAGCATGTGTGCCAGGCAGATGATGCCCTTGGGGTGCACACATTTCACCTCTGTCAGCATGTTGGTGCCAGCATCCATGACCATGTCACCATGGACAATGTGGCCACTGCTCACACTCCCTCTGGCGACTCTGTATCACACAGCAGCAGGGGTTGTTTTGTAGAAAAATAGGTGGTGGAGCTCATCCAGGGATTGTTATGCAGCTGCACATACTATTCAATGGACAAGGAGCTGGAACTCTGAGAAGGAGGAGGTGGAACTCTCAGAAAGGTTCAGGAGCTGTGCTCCTGTGAGCTCCCACTGAATCCGAGGCCTGCACAGCAGTAGTGTTTTGCACCATGTTTTGCACCAAGTGCACCATCCACCCCTTAAATAATGGAGCTGATACACTTTGTAGTGGCAGGACTGTCTCTCCTGGGGCCTGGGCCATGCCCTGACAATCCTGCTGGCTGCTCCAGAGGTCTGCTGTGAAGTGCATGGTTCTGCCTTGCACTCTGGAGACCTGAGTCTTGACTAGGGTTGCCAAGTCCAATTCAAGAAATATCTGGGGACTTTGGAGGTGGAGCCAGGAGACTTTGGGGGTGGAGCCAGGAGACATCGGGGCGGAGCCAGGAACAAGGGTGTGACAAGCATAATTGAACTCCAAGGGAGTTCTGGCCATCACATTTAAAGGAACCGCACACCTTTTTAAATGTCTTCCTTCCATAGGAAATCATGAAGGATAGGGGCACCTTCTTTTGGGGCTCATAGAATGGGACCCCCTGGTCCAATCATTTTGAAACTTGGGAGATACTTTGGGGAGAGTAACTAGATACTATACTGAAAATTTGGTGCCTCTACCTCAAAAAACAGCTCCCCCAGAGCCCCCGAAACCTCCAGATCAATTCCCCATTATACCCTATGAGAATCAATCTCCACATAGAGAATAATGCTCAGCAGATGTGAGAGGATGCAAGGACTCCAAGTCCCAGCATGCACCTCGCGAAGGGAGGCCGGACTGGATCAAATAGCAGGCCGGCGGTGGGCGGGTCTTTGTTACTCAGAGGAAGGGAGAAGCCTGAAGCCAGGCAGGGAAAGAGACGCGATGCCGTTCCACCCCCCCCCACCCCTGCTATCAGATTTTTAGGGAGCGTGAGATTAGGCTGCTAATCCAGGGGTCCCCTGGCAGGGTGGGGGGGTTGGGAAGCCTAGTCTTGACCATTGTCACTGCAGTTGGAGGAAGGTTACACTGGTAACCGGAAAAAGCACGCAGGAAAAAAAGCTCACAGAAAAAAAACATGGTCATAAATTTTCACAGGAAAAAGCCCACATGGAAAAATGCCCACATGGAAAAAATCCCACACCGAAGAAAGCCCACATTGAAAGAAGCACACATGAAAAAATACCATTTAAAGCACCATAGATATATATTTATAATTGTGGGCAACCATTCACCGCCATTTATGAGAATGAACAGGTATTACCAGGCCTCGTTTTGCGAAGGAGCTCACAGGAATGGAGCTCCGAAATGTCTAAATTTTGTTGTGCTCTTTCTTACCCCTCCCCCCCCAAAAAATACTTGCTTCTGGGCTCCATTGTTCAAAACCCCTGTGAGTATTTTGCTGAACTCTATGATTTGACAAAGTTTCTAATATTTTTCCCCACCAAAAAATGGGGAAATAACCCAAACCTATAAAACAGGCAGATGGAAATCTTCCTCGTGCCACTGAGGCCACATAGGAGAAAGTAATTTTAAAAGTATGATGGGAGCAATGTTCCTTCTAAGCTGCAGAGTCTTGTGAGCAAAAATTCTCCTTTGTGAGCTACTGGCATTAAAGTTGTGAGCTATGGCATCAATTATTGTGTTCTGGGGTCATCTTTTCTGAGCTAAAACAAAAATCTGTGAGCTGGAGGCTAAAACTGAACTGTGAACTCAGCTTTGAGGGAACACTGGATGGGTTTTATTATGACAATTATAATTCAAGAAGCGTTTTAAAATAGATGCTGAGCTGGTATAATTTAGTACAATCTCTGCTAAGATCAGGGGTGTGTGGCATATGCAAATGAGTTACGCAAATATGCTAAAGAGCTCTGGCACCTCTTTTTCTATGAAGAAGAAGAAGAAGAAGATATTGGATTTATATCCCGCCCTCCACTCCGAAGAGTCTCAGAGCGGCTCACAATCTCCTTTACCTTCCCTCCCCCCCACAACAGACACCCTGTGAGGTAGATGAAGATATTGGATTTATATCCCGCCCTCCACTCCGAAGAGTCTCAGAGCGGCTCACAATCTCCTTTACCTTCCCTCCCCCCCACAACAGACACCCTGTGAGGTAGATGAAGATATTGGATTTATATCCCGCCCTCCACTCCGAAGAGTCTCAGAGCGGCTCACAATCTCCTTTACCTTCCCTCCCCCCCACAACAGACACCCTGTGAGGTAGATGAAGATATTGGATTTATATCCCGCCCTCCACTCCGAAGAGTCTCAGAGCGGCTCACAATCTCCTTTCCCTTCCTCCCCCACAACAGTCACCCTGTGAGGTGGGTGGGGCTGGAGAGGGCTCTCACAGCTGCTGCCCTTTCAAGGACAATCTCTGCCAGAGCAATGGCTGACCCAAGGCCATTCCAGCAGGTGCAAGTGGAGGAGTGGGGAATCAAACCCGGTTCTCCCAGATAAGAGTCCGCACACTTAACCACTACACCAAACCGGCTCTCCAAACCGAAGTTACCCCTGGGTATTGCCTATATTTTATGTTGTTACTTTGGGATTAAAATATGTCGTATTCACATGCAACAAATTTGTGTTGTGATTTTGTCAAGTATAAATAATAATTTTGCTATGTTATTAGTATATTTGATGGACTGCAGAGGGACCTGGCTTGGCACAAACATTGGGTAATGCACAGGCAGGTTGCCTGGAGGTAAAAAAGAGGAAATATGAGGCTCTACATGACATGGCTGCCACTTCTGGGCAGCAATATGAGCAGGTGGATGATAAACTTAATTACTTAAGGAGACTGGCTAATTTGCAATGAAGAATTATATCCGAGTTATTATTAATCTTAAATAATTGTTGCTTTTACTATTAGGGTTAGGTAATCTTTTGTCATGGTCACTGGGTGTACCACAATGTATTTGGTAAAATACAAGAAAAGGGAAATTGAGCTAGGAAATCAGCTTATTTTAATGTTATCTTATGGTTTTGTTATCTTACGGTTTTAATTTTTAATAACAAAATAATATTAATTTGAAAATTTTAAGCCATATAGTTGTTCAAAAGCTGTGACTACTTGACAGTACTTTAGAAATTACTTCATACCAACATTTAAAAGGTTGACAAATTGTAAATTAATAAATTTAAAGTATTTAATTTTACTTAAAAAAATCTCTATATAGAGTTTAATTGCTGTTATTATTGTTTTCCCTTCTTAATAAAGTTCATTGATAACAAAATGGTCACTTTTATTTCTTGTATTTTCCCTTCCAAACCTTTATATTAATTCATTACTATACAAAATTGGCCTGCATAAAGCCCTCTTCATGCAGGTCAATTTTGTATAGTAATGAATTAATATACTACTAACATAGCAAAATGATTAATTAAAATCACAACGCAGATTGTTGCATGTGAATATGACATATTTTAATCCTAAAATAGCAACAAAAATATAGGTAATACCTGTTCATTCTCATAAATGGAGATGGATGGTTATCCACAATATCTATTTTTTTTCCCCACAGATTTTATTTTATTAAATCTAATCCAATACAAGGGGAACATAGAGAACATAGGGTAAACAAATAACAAAATTATAAATCTAACATACAAGAATCCAATTTATATCATTGGATGCATAATACAAACAATATCTATGGTGCTTTAAATGGTATTTTTCTATGTGGGCTTCTTTCCACATGGATATTTTTCCATTTGGGCATTTTCCACATGGGCATTTTTCCATGTGGACTTTTTTCCTGTGAGCATTTATGACCATGGGTTTTTTCTGTGAGCTTTTTCCCTGTGGAACCAGTTACATCATCCACAAGGAAGAAGGGTTGGCCTTCCACAGCTATCATCTTGCCACCAATGGGATGGCCTTCACCTTGGCTGAGTTCCAGGATTTCTGTGACCACAATTTAATCAAATGCATAAGGTCGGCCCTGTTCCATCCGGCCACAAATGGCCAAGCGGAATGTACGGTGCGAGCAACTAAGGAAACACTCAACCGCATCATACATGGGGACTGGGAAGCCTGCCTTGCAGAGTGCCTACTGGCACAACATTCGATCCCCAGCACAGCCACCAGCCACAGCCCGGCTGAGCTCTTTATGGGCTGACAACTAACAACCTTGCTGGACTGTGCCCCAGATCTACAAGAAGTCCCAGAGGTGGTCCGGGCTCCCAGGGGTTTCAACACAGGGGACTTGGTGTTTGCAAAGAACTTTGGGGGGGGGGGAGGCAGTCTGGATACCGGCCCGGGTTTCCAGAGTACTTGGGGCCGTCATGTATTAGGTCATCTCCAATGATGGGTTTACATGGAGGTGGTACATAGACCAATTGCAGACATGGGAGGGGCCAAGGGGTGGGAGGGACATGGGAGGGGACCTATGGGCCCCACCGACCCTGAGCGGCCAGGAACCACACAAGGCCGAGGCTACGGTTCCCGTGACACTGTCAGCAACTGAAGCCGCGGGGGAACCGGAGCCTCGGTGTGTTGCTGATACCTCCGAGGTCCCGGAACTGCCAGCCAAAGTCCTTGCATCACCAGACCCACAGCTGGCTAGGACAGAAGCCACGACAGACCCTCAGCCCACTCCAGTGCTCTGGAGGTCAACGTGAGAGCACTGCAAGCCTGCTTACTTACAGGACTATGACTGCTAGGCTTGTGGACTAGGGGGTGGGGGGGAGGGCTGTTATGCATGTGAGTAATTGCTGCTAAGCAATGGCGTATCTGCCTCACTCATTGGATCCAGACAACCTGAGCTTGGGGACTTGGGAACAATGGGCAGCAGGATTCTAATCCCTGCTGCCCTGCTCCAATCACGGGCCCCCTGCAGGTTTGAACGGGCCAATAGAGTGCTTGCACGGGAACCCTGACTGTATATATAGTTGGGCCTGTAGGGCCAGTCTTCAGTCTTGTATGCTTTGACCTTACTATGCTGAAATCAATAAAGAGCTGATGATTCACTCCCTCTCGACTCATCGATCCATTGAACCCACTAAACCAGGGGTGGCCAACGATAGGTCTCCAGATTTTTTTTGCCTACAACTCCCATCAGCCCCAGCCATTGGCCATGCTGGCTGAGGCTGATGGGAGTTATAGGCAAAAAACATCTGGAGAGCTACCATTGGCCACCCCTGCACTATACAATAAGGGCCCTCCTGCTCCCTCCTGCTTCTCCCTGCTGAGAGCAAGTGGGCCGCTTCTTCCTTTCACTAGCTGCTACTTTTTCCCCCACTGGTAACATGGAGAAAGACAAGTGCTAGAGGAGGACAAGTGCACCCCTCCAGGAGGCACAGTTGCCTTCTGGAACTAAACTGAGAGGGGCCACAGAGGGGCGTATTTAAGGGAGGTGCAGCAAAAGGGAGTTGGAATGTGGAAGGGGAGGATGCTTGTCCCACCTCTGAATTACTGCTGTCAGAGTCGTCCTTTCCAAAGAATGTTAGCAACTGCTAGTGTCCCTGGGACGGGCCCATAGCCATGGGGGGGGGGGGGGGGCTGTGTTCCTGCCTTGACTTCCAGGCAAAGCCTCCCCCCCCCCAGCTCCAACCCTGCCACCTTTCCTCCCCACCACCTCTGCAGCCTTTGCTGCTAATTGAGGACTGCCCCCTCCCTAGGGTTGCCAAGTCCCCCATGGCCTCCAGCAGGGTATCTTTTCCATTTGTGTGCTGGCCTAATGACATCATTCGTAAGTGATGCCATTGCACTGGTGATGTGTGCCCCAGCTGCTCTAGGAGCTTCCAGAAAAACTCTATGGTTTTCCGGGATGCTCTAGCAATTTCTCCACAATTTGACATATTCAACTCTTTCCATGCAGATGAACATTGTGCTCAATGTTTGGCTCTTACAACTGCTAACTGTGAACAGAATGCATCAAATTGGTGAGTTACTGAGCATCCCACTTCACATTTTAAGGTCTTGACACCAGACGCTGCTCCAGTGTTACT
Source organism: Heteronotia binoei (assembly GCF_032191835.1). Taxonomy (NCBI): domain Eukaryota; kingdom Metazoa; phylum Chordata; class Lepidosauria; order Squamata; family Gekkonidae; genus Heteronotia; species Heteronotia binoei. The sequence continues at coordinate 73,008,273 of NC_083235.1, forward strand.
CACCTAAATCAAGAATTGCATGTTTGCTCATAATTGTCAATTCCATGCTATTCTACCTGCCTTAAAAATTCCTACATTCCAAAAAAGTGTCTGGGGCTCTTTGATGTTCCCATATTACACTTAAAACCATTTTAGTCACTGTACTGGGAGAGAGGCAGGGTGAATTCTACCTCTAGCCAGTTGATTTTCCTGAATCTGTTGGTGACATCAATATAATAAACCGTCTTTTGGAAATGAGAAGCATGGTGCTCCAAGGCCTCACTTCTACTTTAAAGATAGGTTCTAGAAGGAGGCACTAGCTCTGCTCCCTGGTGGTTGTCCCCGAGATTCCATTTTGTCTGCAATACTTTTAAATGTCAACATGGTTAAAATCATCAGGGGATTTGGAATGACATGCAGTCCCTATGCTGATGACACCCATCTCAAGTTTCCTTTTTCATTTAAGTGAGATGGGACCGTGGATGTGCTGAATGGCACTTGTGATGGGCTGGATAAGAGTGAAGTTCGGTCTTAGTAAATCAGAGGTACTGTTAATTGGGGAGAGGTCTTGGGATCGGTATGTTGGTATCCTGCCTCTTCTGAGAAGGTTAGCATTCCTCTAAAATCAGGTCTGTAAATTAAGGATGCTTTGAGGCTCAACCTTGTATTTAGAAGCCCAACTCGCTGCTATAGTTCAGAGGTTCTGTTGTGATCTTTAATTGGTTCACCAGCTATACCCTTTCTTGTAAGTTACCTGGCTTTCGTCAAAACACTGCTTGATTAAAGTATGTACTCTATAAGAGCAAACACATGAATCTGAGAATATTAGTCTGCCAAAGTCAGTATTATCTGTTGTGACTGACAGCAATTATTTATGGTCTTAAGTAGAGGTTTTGATATCGCATAGTATTTCAGTCTTTTAACAAGAGATGCCTGAACATGTTTGATTTATGTTCCGTTCATCAGTTGTGAGCAGGGAACTGATTTTTCATCACTTAGTTCAGCTGTTCATGAACAGTTTGGGCGTGTTTGGTTATTTTTCCAGTATTCAAACAGTACATTACAGTGCAAATCAGCAGTGTTTCTCACTTGCACATTTTGTAACTATCTGATTAAAGATCCAATTCCCTCTTTCTCTGATATGTTGTTATCATGCTAGTAAGCACCCAATTTTTCAATAACAAGTGAGAAGAAGAAGATATTGGATTTATATTCCGCCCTCCACTCCAAAGAGTCTCAGAGCGGCTCACAATCTCCTTTACCTTCCTCCCCCACAACAGACACCCTGTGAGGTGGGTGGGGCTGGAGAGGGCTCTCACAGCAGCTGCCCTTTCAAGGACAACTTCTGCCAGAGCTATGGCTGACCCAAGGCCATGCTAGCAGGTGCAAGTGGAGGAGTGGGGAATCAAACCCGGTTCTCCCAGATAAGAGTCCGCACACTTAACCACTACACCAAACTGGCAAAGTAGTCAGCTAGTGATTACAGATAAACACTGTATTTTATTAAAGGCCTTACCATTTTATGTTCAGGACTTTGCTACCAAACTTTTTTATGCAAGCACATTTCCTCTCAGCCTTATAATTCTCCCACAAACATCAATCCTAATAAAAAGTGATATGAGCAATTTTTCAATGAACTCCTAATATGCTATAGTCTTGAATTAGCTCTTGACTATAGAACCACAGTCAAAATTGACATGCTGTAAGAGTCTCATAGTCGGTGATATAGTAAGCAAACAAGCTCAAACCTTAGAAGGGGTAGGAAAGATAAAGAAAAGTATCACTTTAACTTTGTTAAAAGGTGCAATAGGCCTCTGGAATAATAATCAGTGAAATGTGCTTGGCAGCAAAAGCTGCTTTGCCGAGTTACTGAAGTGCCGAAAACAGCAAAGTGCCGCTAATCAACGAGTTATTAAAAAAAATTGTATCTGCAGGCAGCCACACAAGGCAAAAATGTCATTGACAGGGTTAGGGGCAGTATCATAAGACAGGCAGAGATGCTTCACTGCAGGTATTAGAGGAGGACAGAGCCTAAATGCAGCAGCCTGAATACAGGAGGCAGAAGGTTATTAACCACAAGCTTATTTCTAGGGGTGAAGCTATACTGCATTGCTTTAACTGTCTTGTCCCCACATCTCTATCACGTATAACTTTCTTCCTGACTTGCAACATCAAGAGAAGACAGTATATCGATTTATATTGAAAAGTTAATTTTTGAAGAAAGTTATCTGATCAGTCATTTGGCCTTAAAATTTTGCCGTGTGACTTAACTTCCAAGTAAGCACACCTAGGCTGGATTCAGACAGGCAGCTTGCCACGGCAGCCCCTCAGCTTAAAAAAAAAAAGGCAGTTTAAGGCACCCCATCACAAGCAGACAGCACATGCCTGGCTGCCAAGAGAGGCAAAGGCTGTGCATGCCTTGGAGGAGAAGTCACACCACTCATGCACTTGGAAGAGCATGCCCCAGCTGTTCAGACAGCCTGGAAATGCACTATGCAAGTGCTTCAGCAGTTTGCCACAGGGAAGTACCTGGTGGCTTTTTGAGGTGGAGCAGAAGCATGGAAAGATGAGGTGGGTGCGCTTGTCACTTGAGGCCCAGATGTATGTGTGTAAATGCATCTTTTAAATCCAGGGTAGGGAGTGGCTGTGTCAGCCCAAATTGCCCATCTGGATGCAGCCTTAGAATGCTGCCCTTTTGCCTCACAAAAAGGGAAAGGTAGTCCCCTGTGCAAGCGCCAGTCATTTCCGACTCTGGGGTGACGTCGTATCACAACGTTTTCACGGCAGACTTTTTACGGGGTGGTTTGCCATTGCCGTCCCCAGTCATCTACATTCCCCCCCCCCCCAGCAAGCTGGGTACTCATTTTACCGACCTCAGAAGGATGGAAGGCTGAGTCAACCTGGAGCCCTCTACCTGAACCAGCTTCCACTGGGATCGAACTCAGGTCGTGAGTAGAGGGTTCCGATTGCAGTACTGCAGTGTTACCACTCTGTGCCATGGGGCTCTTAGATTACTGTAATGTGCTGTAAATGGAGCTGTCTTTGAAAACTGTTTGGAAACTTCAGCTGGTCCTAAATGCAGCAGTCAGGAGTCAGATAAAGGGATCATATCATTCCATTGTTGAAAGATCTGGCTGCAACTTGTTTCCTAACAGTTCAAAGTGCTAGTTCTTGTGTGTAAGGCCTTAACAGTGCAGTCATGCACACCATGAGCTGCAAGTGCTTAGGAAACTGACAAAGCATTACAGTGATGTATCTTAAAGTTATGCCAGTGTATCTAAAAATACAGCCATGGCAGGGCACCAGAGTTATGTTTGCATGCACACCATGCCAAGCAGTTAGATTAAGTTGGATCCCTATGTTGCTATAGCCCAAGGAATGCCCCCCCAAACTGGCATGAAGTTATGCCAGCAAAAACTGTTGCATAGCCTATAGATGCCCATGCAAAGAGAATGTACAAGAACTCCCAACAGCCTCAGTCCCAAGAGAGTCACCAGCCATCAGCAGGTAAACTCCAGAAGACAGGCAGGGGTAGGATCACCAGATGGCACTCTTCCAATGCCACAATCAGAAGTGACATTACCACTTCCTTGAGCATTTCACAATGTGATTATGTAGCGGGAAATGATGTAGCAGCTTGCCATTTCACACCCTCGTTTCACCAGTGGAATCCTAAGGCATATAACACCCTTCTAAATACATTGAAGCTGGTTTACAAGGTTGTAAACTGTGTTTGGGATTGCAAGATTGCAAGATTAAAATCCAATTTGATATGCTGGAGTATCTTCAACTTTTTCTGTGTCACATTTTCTTCCTTGAGTTTTTCCATAGATGTTTAATGAAAAATGAAAGGGGGGAAACAAACCCTCTCTCTTTTCATCAGGGAAAAAACAAAAAAATCTAACTTCTCCAGCTGGTCAGTGCTTGTGTGAGAGCTACAGATACACAGATCATAAACTGTGCTTCCAAACCCATCCTACTGATTGGCTAACAAAGAGGAAATAAGGTTGCATCCTTGTTGTGTCTTGCATTTCAGTCCTGAAATTACAACACAGCAGACGGTATGGAGGTGACCAGTGGAAGTCCACTGGTCCCCGGATGTAGCTCCGCAAATACACTCCGCCAATCAAGATCTGTGGCGGGAAGTTTAACTGGCCAGGATTGGACCTGGCCAGACTGAGGGTTGTTCCGGGGTATGTATATAATCGGGACCTGGCCCGTGTTGTTTTGCCTTGTGATGTACTCGCTAATAAAGCATGTTGCCTTCAACAGGGCTCGTCACTCAGTACATTACAGTGGCGATGAAGGTGGGATTCTAGCCAGGTAACTCTCCAAGCAGGACTTCGCTGACCTGGCCAGAGACGAGGAAGGCACGCATTCGAGGGAGATGGAAGCACCCGCCGCTGCCACCATGGCGAACCCAAGTGGGACGACTGGCCACATTGCAGAGTTCGACCCCGCCAACCCCGATAGGTGGGAGACCTACATGGAGCAGGTCGACTGCTATCTACGAGCGAACATGATTACAGATGACAGCCGTAAGAGAGACGTGCTCCTGAGTGTCTGCAGGGAGGCCACATATGAGATCGCAAAGGGTCTCGGCTCCAGCGAAGATCACGGAGGAAACGTATGAGGAGATAGTCAGACTCCTGACCGGGCACTTCTTGCCCTAGCCTTCCATCATCGCCCGCTGATTCCTCTTCCACAAGAGGAATCAAGGGGCGGGAGAGACAGCCGCTGTATGGTGGCCGGGGATGGACAAGGAGATAGAAGGGTGGGTTCGAAGGTGCCAACCCTGCCAAGAGTCCCGACCTGATCTGTTCAGTGCCCCTATCCACCGCTGGGAGTCGAACAGGAGGCCGCGGTCCTGGTTACACCTAGACTTTGCGGGGCCATACCAGGGCCAAATATTCTTTATCTTAGTCGATGCATACACCAAATGGTTGGAAGTGATTCCCGTAGCTTCAACCTCTACCGCGGTGGCGGTCAGAGCCTTGCGAAGGGTCTTTTGCACTCATGGGATTCCCGAGACCCTCGTCATGGACAATGGGAGCGCTTTCACCTCCCGGGGATTCCAGGAGTTCTTGAATCGGTCCCTCATCCAGCACATTTGGTCTGCCCCTTTCCATCCAGCTACCAATGGCCATGCGGAGCGCATGGTGCACACCACTAAAGAGGCCCTGGGTCGCATTGTACAGGGAGATTGGGATCACCGCCTGGAAGCCTTCCTATTTGATAACAGAATCACCCCCAACTCCGTCACCGGGTTAAGCCCTGCTGACTTACTAATGGGGAGGAAGTTGATCACGAGGCTAGACAGGTTGCATCCTGACCGGGCTACGGACCTCCGCAGTTCCCCCGAAATCAGGGAAGCCGCTAGGGGATTCTTTCCAGGGGATCTGGTATACGCAAAGAACTTTGCAAGCGGGCTGGAGTGGTTAGCCGCCTGGGTGCTGCAGGTCACAGGGTCCTGCTCCTATGAGGTCTCGTCGGAGGGGGGGGGCAGATCCTAAGGAGGCATATTGATCAGCTGCGTCGTTGCACATTGCCGGAAGAACCGACAGTGATCAGGGGAGTGGGAAGCGGGGGAGTACTAATAGCAACACCCCCGGAAGTTGCCCAGCCTATGTCGGCCGCACCGACTATGCGGGCGGAAGAGCACCACAGCGGAGGGAGCATCCCCCCAGAGAGGAGATTCTGGAACAGCAACAGGCGACAGACAGCCCTTTTCCGGCATCACCCCACCACGAGGAACCAGCCGCCCCGCCAGCCACGGCGTCCACTCCAACTCCCCAAATAACCCCAAGGAGGTCGACCCGGGATCGCAGGGCGCCAGCCTACTTGAAAGACTTCGTGTCTTGAACTGGGGGGAGGAGTGTTGTGTCTTGCATTTCAGTCCCGAAATTACAACACAGTGGACGCTACAGAGGTGACCAGTGGAAGTCCACTGGTCCCCGGATTTAGCTCTGCAAATACGCTCCGCCAATCAAGATCTGTGGCGGGAAGTTTAACTGGCCAGGATTGGACCTGGCCAGACTGAGGGTTGTTCCGGGGTATGTATATAATTGGGACCCGGCCCGCGTTGTTTTGCCTTGTGATGTACTCGCTAATAAAGCATGTTGCCTTCAACGCGGCTCGTCACTCAGTACATTACAATCCTATTTTTAGCTTCTCTTGCAGCTGACTCTTATGTTACAGGCCTGTGCAGGGACAGGGCCACCTGCTGCACTAGATGATGATTTCCAGCAGCATTAAATCCCTCCCCTTGCACCGAATGCATGTTAAAAAAAATGACTGCAAGGAAGGGCAGTTTTACACACTCCAGTTTAAACAACCACCACTGACAAAAGAAAACCTTTGCAAATGAATATTTAGGAAGAGTGAGAGGCACAGAATAGCACAGGAATCCCATACCAACAATCTCTTCTCTTCTCCCTTTAAACAGATGGTTCCAGTGAGATTTGTGTGCCTTTAATCAGGAGAAAGTCTGTAGTCACAGAAAGCTGCAACTCTTACAAAGGAATTATTGGCTCACATTGTCATGGCATTCCCTCCATTCCTATCTCTTACTTGATGACAAATCAAGTATAATTAGAAATTAGAGTGCAAGCCAAGAATGCCTTTATGGCTATTATGTTAAGAGCCAAAACATGTTCTCCAGAATTTCCCCAAGTCCTTGTAATGTCTGCTTACTGTTTTGATCTAGCCCAGGGATTTCCTGGTTAATATGTGCGTTTGTGATAGGCTTGCCATCCTCCAGATGGGATACAAAACACAACCTACAGGTTATAGTGACAAATAACTATGTAATAAGCAATAAACAATAAAGTCCCATCCAAAATCACACTCTCTTCTTATTATTCAAATTACAAAAAGGAAGTCCATACCGTTCTTGTTCTTAAGGAACTTGCAATCACTGCTGCAATAAAACCAGATCACAAAGGAACTTGTAAACGGACGTCTTCATGCAATGAGAAGAAAAAAAATTCCATTCATATCTCTGTATCCACTATGTAACAGCAAAATGAAATTCCCTGGACAGGTCACACCTGTTTCAATTCCTTTATCAATGGATATTTCACAGTTACAAATGATACTCAATATCGAACTACTAGAAATAAATTCTAAGGGACACAAAGTCTCCAGTATGTTTTCTCTATGGTGGCTCACGCTCACCACTGGCCAGTATCATTTGAAACTCTGAAATATCCATTGATAAAGGAATTGAAACAGGTGTGGCAGAAGTCGACGACCTGTCCAGGGAATTTCATTTTGCTGTTACATAGGTCATTTTCGCACTTACCTTATTTCGGAGCGACGTCCCTCTTCACCGCGCAGCGTCTGCGCGGATTTCGCACTACTTGCTCCGCAGAAGCCGGAAGTCCCGCGGCTTTTGCGTCGCAAATGTAAACCGCCAAAAACCAGTTTACATTTGCGACGCAAAAGCCGCGGGACTTCCGGCTTCTGCGGAGCAAGTAGTGCGAAATCCGCGCAGACGCTGCGCGGTGAAGAGGGACGTCGCTCCGGAATAAGGTAAGTGCGAAAACGACCATAGTGGATACAATGATATAAATGGAATTTTTTCCCTTCTCATTGCATGAAGACATCAGTTTACAAATTCCTTTGTGAACTGGTTTTATTGCAGCAGTGATCGCAAGTTCTTTAAGAACAAGAACAGTATGGACTTCCCTTTTTGTAATTTGAATAATGAGAAGAGACTGTGATTTTGGATGGGACTTTATTATATCGTTTATTGCTTATTACGTAGTTATTTGTCACTATAATCTGTAGGTTGTGTTTTGTATTGCATTCTCTGCAGTGACTTCTCGGTAATTTTCATCCTCCAGATGGGGCCTGGAGACCTCCCAGAATTACAACTGATCTCTGGACAAGAGATGAAGAAGAAGAAGATATTGGATTTATATCCCGCTCTCCACTCCGAAGAGTCTCAGAGCGGCTCACAATCTCCTTTACCTTCCTCCCCCACAACAGACACCCTGTGAGGTAGATGAAGATATTGGATTTATATCCCGCCCTCCACTCTGAAGAGTCTCAGAGCGGCTCACAATCTCCTTTTCCTTCCTCCCCCACAACAGACACCCTGTGAGGTAGATGAAGATACTAGCTTTATATCCCACCCTCCACTCCGAAGAGTCTCAGAGCGGCTCACAATCTCCTTTTCCTTCCTCCCCCACAACAGACACCCTGTGAGGTAGATGAAGATATTGGATTTATATCCCGCCCTCCACTCCGAAGAGTTTCAGAGCAGCTCACAATCTCCTTTCCCTTCCTCCCCCACAACAGACACCCTGTGAGGTGGGTGGGGCTGGAGAGGGCTCTCACAGCAGCTGCCCTTTCAAGGACAACCTCTGCCAGAGCTATGGCTGACCCAAGGCCATGCCAGCAGGTGCAAGTGGAGGAGTGGGGAATCAAACCCGGTTCTCCCAGATAAGAGTCCGCGCACTTAACCACTACACCAAACTGGCTCAGAGAGCAGTTCCCCTGGAGAAAATGGCAGTTTTGAAGGACAGACTCTATAGCATCATATCCTTGCTGAAATCCCTCCCTCCCCAAACCTCACCCTCCCCAAGGCTCTACTTCCAAATCTCGAGGAGTTTGGATGATCTCTGCCAATTATCTTTGCCAGGGGTTAGCAGAGTTTTCACTGAATATGTTATATTCCAGCACCCTGTCGTGGTGCACGCTTTCCCCCCCCCCCCTTTTGGAAGGTATATGTTTGCATGTGGGGAGAAATGCTTCACAAAATCGTTTCAGTGTGACCTAGATGTTGTCAGTATTAGCAAAGACCCTTTGGAGTTAAGGGTTTAGAATACCCATTAACTTGTGCCGCCCCTTTAAGAGTTTGGCATCTGTTCAAAATCTGTTGTGGATTACATCTCTGTACCTTCACCTGCTCATGAGCAGTTGTGAAGCAATCTCATAGAGATAACAAGCAAAGTTTATGGAAATACTTAACGGGAGCAAAATAGTCCAATGCAGACATAAAACTGAAAACCACTGGGTAATAAATTGAAAGCCATTCTCAGGCATATATGTACACTTTCCACACTCCTCCTCCCTCTGGAGCAATTTTATTTTTTCTTCTTCTCTCTTCCTTCCCCAGCATTAAAATTGGTTAGTGTAATGTGTGCGACAATACAAACCAAGGTTGATATAAACTAACATTGGTATTGCTCATCTTTTCTCTCTTCTTACCCTTGGGGGTGGTGTCTCAGACTGTCAGATTTCCATGCTGCAGAATTTTCTGCATGCATGTGGTAATATGAGAGAAACCTGACTTAGTAAGCATGTACGAGAAAGCAGGGATTCAAATGTATTGCGGTCCTTCTCATATGTAAAACAACAGGGCGGCAGTCTAGAATCAACAGCCTGCTGTAGCTCTGTTCCTGTAAATAGGCCTTTTAATCTAAATTTGGTATATGAAAGCATTCACAACAAACACTTGTCAAAAGTCAACAAGAGTTTAGCACTATTCATTGATGAGAACTCTTTGCCACATTGTCACTTTTGTTGCTCTTTGACGACAACTGAACCTGCAAAACAACAAACCGGCGTATGCCAGCTAGTTTTAGAAACGAAAACAAACAATGGGTACATTCTGTTCTCAGCTACGTTGATGGAAGTTGCCTTCAACTTGCTTTCTTGTGATTGGTTCAAGGAAAGGATGGCTGTTGATCTCTCTTCGTCCTGCTATTCCCTCAGACAGCAGCCAAGATGTTAAGAAGAGCAGCTTAGAATTTGGATAATAAATACTACCAGAAAAAAAAAAATCTCTCTTAAAATATTCCAAGGATTAATTCATTATGCAATTGCACTCCTGGGGCTTAGTGACAGTCATACTTTGAAAGGCCTTGTGTCAAATCTGAGTTGTATGGCCTCCGAGTAGTGCTCCTCTATTGCTGGGAAGAGAGGGAGAGACAGAAAGACAGAGTGCATTCTGTTATTTTGGCACAAGGGGACAGAGAAGAAGGTGCCATACCAGGCCACATAAAACTACCAAAAACAGCTGCTTCTGTAAGGGGTACAGCCAGCAAGAGATCCACAGAAAGGAGGATAATGCAGAGAATATGCTGTGAATGAATAACTACTACTACTAAAATATACAAAATGCAATAAATATTTATAACCACCTCATTGTGTCTTAATTCATTCTATAAAGCATAAATAGTCTGCATAATTCATTTCCTAATCTCTATACTTCACTTCAAAATTTCATGTCCATTCATGCAATTCCAAAAGTTTAAGGCACTGATGAACTTCAGCTTTGGGTTAAAGTGCATATAGCTTCTTCACTGGAATAAAGTGCTTGTGCTATGATTTCAGGTGATGTGAAGGAGTCCCACTGATGATCCAAAATTGAGGAATTTGGATTACAGATATACAGGGCTTTTTTTTGTAGCAGGAACTCCTTTGCATATTAGGCCACACACCCCAGATGCAGCCAATCCTCCAAGAGCTTACAGGGATCTTAGTACAGGGCCTACTGTAAGCTCCAGGAGGATTGGCTACATCAGGAGTGTGTGCCCTAATATGCACAGGAGTTCCTGCCACAAAAACAGCCCTGCAAATATATATTGAAATGGCACAGGCACTTTGTTCCATTGCTTCTGTAGGGGGGGCAGGTTTGGATGACAGAGGCCAGGGTTGTAGGAAAGAAGAGTGAGGCAGGAAGGAGGGAAAAGAAAGATGCAAAGAAAACAGAAGCAGGACAAGGAAGACGATGTGGCTGAAAGAGGGCGGCAAAAAAGCAACAAGGGAGACCCTACTCAATCTTGTTTGCTTGCTGGTCCAGGCTTCTTTGGGTAAGGTGAATAGCAAAGCACAGCTATTCACATATTCTACCAAAACTGTAGAGTCTACTTTGAACACCTGCTTAGGCAGCTATGTGTATAGTAAAGCCAGCTGCACCCTTGCCACAGCATGATGATGCAAAATACAGAATTTTCCCTTATTTCCAATGCAGTAGGGTTGCCAGGTCCAACTCAGGAAATATCTGGGGACTTTGGAGGTGGAGTAGGGAGACTCTGAGAGTGGAGCCTGGAGACTTTGCCATTCCCTAAAAATAAATAAATACAAATACAACAGTGCAGTTCCCCTGAATACAATCTTCAATTCCACCTCCTCTTTTTTTGCCTTCCCCCAGCAGCTATACTTCCACTAAATGAAAGTGAACACAAACACACACACTAAGTAGCCAAAATAAACAATTTGCAAGCCCACACTTTTGTGATCTCCCTGTACTCACGGGAGTTGTTGAATGAAACAATCTGCTGCATTTAACCAGCTTCTTCAGACTAACGCAGGAAAACAACAGTAAGTAAGGAGAGAGAGTTCTAGGGAGTTGAGTTTTCCTCCATCCCATAATCAGGTTCAAGTTAACCTTTACTATCCGTTTTACTATCCATTATACTATACCACTTCTGAAATGAATGCAAAACAAACAGAGGGATTATACTCTCTCCCTCTCTCACATGCTCACTGGGAAGAGCCATGTGACTCTGCCTGCTCCCCCTCCCCCCCAGCTTTAGTCTCACTGAGCTTTAAAGGCACACACACACATTCCAAAACACAAGCAGTTTGCAAGCTTCTAAAGATCAAAAGGCACATCGTGGCTGTTGGGGCTGGGCTTCCTCCCACCAGCCAGCTGGCTGGTGACAGAGAGGAGCCTGCAAAACTGGGGGATCCCCTCCCAGATCTTGGGGCTGGCAAGCCTATAATACAGCAATACCCTGTCTGGGGATGGTGCAGGGCTCAGGCTCAGCTAGGGTTGTCAACCTTCAGGTGGTGTCTGGAGAACCCCTGAGATTAAAACTGATCTCCAGGCAACAGAGATCAGTTCACCTGGATAAAATGGCTGCTTTGGATAGTGGACTCTGGCATTATACTGTATTGACATCCCCCTTTCCTCAAAGCCCAGCCTCCTCAGGCTCCACTCCCCAAATCTTCAGGTGTTTCCAAACCCAGAGCTCAGTCCAACTGCTAGCAGTTGGCCTTGGCCCAGCCACCATAAGCCTGACAGCTATTGGAGCAAGCCCCCAGGGCCTAGGAGGAGGCACACCAAGAATAGAGGCAAAGAAGAGGCACTGAAGAGACTGGAGCCAGCAGCAGCCAAAGATGAGAACTGTGTTCCCTGCAGAAGTTGTCTAACAGCCAGAAGGTGTCATTAGCCAGCACCAGCCCACCACAACACTCAGGGAAAGGTCCAGCCTTCACCACAGCAGGGGAGAGACACAGCTCTGAAGGAGCCCACTCATGCACATGCACTCTCTGGTGCAGCCAGGAAGGCCAGAACGACAAGTTCATACCAGGCCCAGGCCAGGGAGAAATGGGGACAGGGCTGGGGGGGGGGGGTGAGGCTACCAGCCCTGACCACCCACCAGAGAAGGCCGCTGAGGAAAGTGAGTGGGGTGATGAACAGCAAGCAGCTACAAGTTGAGGAACAGACCATTCCCTGCTCATATCCAATTGGCCAGGAAGCCTGAAGGGGGAAAGGGAATGGGAAATGGGAGGTGGGGAAGTTGCCCCTGAAAAGGAAGGTTGCCATAGTGGGAGGAGGAGGAAGGAAGGGATGTTGCTGTAAAATCAGGGAGAGCAACCATTCCGTGCAGTGTGAGGAACCAGGCTATACAACCCCTTCCTCTCCCTATTCTGAGGCTTAGGGGAGCCCCCTATCCAGTAGCAGCAGAATGGCTGAAGGGTGGCAGGCAAAACCAGGCAGGGAGGAGCGTCACGTACCCTTTCCTGACTTGTGAGCTCAGACAAGCAGCCTGTTGGAAGCTAATCAAAAGGCTTAGACTAATCCACGTCAACCAGAAGTAAAATACAGTTTTAAAAGGGCATGATCCTGATCCAGAATCACTAGTGAAATGTGTTGTTCAGGGCAAGGAAAGCAAAGATGCTGCCTTATTTCACTTGCAAGAAAATCTCAGTCATAAGGAAAGTGGCAGTCATAGGCCAGAGTTCAGGGCAACCTGTGGCTGCTGGGCTAAGCAGCCACCAAAGAATCAAGGAAGTAATGGACGACTCAAAGTCAGACAAAGCAGATCAGCAGCTTTATGTTGCCTCAGAATGGAGACAACTGCAGTTATTCAGCAGAGGAAAAACAAGGTCTCTCGTGGCGCACGAATGCAGCAACACAAGAATAGTGAATGACATTTTTTTGGCATATACAGAGGGAGAATCTTTTGTCAAGAAGTCACAGACTAATAATATGTGACAGATAAATTAAAGCACACCATACTCTTGTACTGTAGTAGCTTCAGATAGTCCAAATGGATTCCCAATCAGTCCCAAACACGGTTGCCCCGGGGCTTCTTTTCATGACATGTTTATTTAAAATCCTCTAGTAAAAAGAGCAATTTAGTGTGGAAAGTGGTGAATCACTCATTCTGTTAAAAGGGGTTTAATTGTGTTATAAGAGAAGGGTGGAAGAACATCCCCTTTCCAAAATTTGTGGTAAAGGGGAAGTTATCCCAACTTGATTCTTCTTCTTGATTAGTACCCTGACTCACAAATTAAACTTCTTGCAATTAAACCCTTCTCAAGTCGTAGGTCTTTTCTGACAACATTAGTCATCTTAATCTTCCCTTCCACTTGATCCCCTCTTTTTCCCTGTTAGTTCCTAGCCTCCCTTATTGGACATTGGGTGTAGAGTGTAAACCCTTTGGAATGATGGCATTCTGTACTCTGAACAGCACAGAGTACGTTGTTGAGTAAAATAGGAGGAAAAGGAGGCATTATTACATTATATATTCATGCCTTCTGCAAACAGGACCAACAAAAACCTAGTTATTCATCTGATCACTCGATAAAGTCTAATTCCCAGTGGGCTGCATAGTGAACCAATCTTGTGCAGATTTTAAATGCCTTTCACCAAAACGTCCTGTTCAAGTCTCTCTTTTTTCTGCTTTAAGTATAGGGTAAGAGAAACAAATATATTGATGCAACTGCAACTTTGATGCATAGGCAGACGCTCGACTTAGTGATCAGCTCATTTTATTAGTGAATTCAGCAAACACATGCATAAAACACTCAGGCCTCAGCCTGGTTAAATACACCCAAACTCTGTCAGATTCCCAAACAATTGGAGGGTTTAAACTTTTCCCTGGGCTCCCTGTTGGCAATTAATAACTCTGAATTCAATCAGCAGGCAAACTCCAGGATCCTAGTGGTCTATTGTCCAGGAACTTTCAAGTTCCACTAGGGCTCCTGGAGAACAGTCCAAACGAGCCTGCTCTAATGGAGCTGCTACAATAATTTATATACAAAACCCCGGACACAAAAGAAACCAATCTGAAAACACATCTCAGAAGTCCCTGCGACATTACAGAAGATATTAAAGCATACTTTTTATTTTGCCGGGAGCTGGATATAACAGAAATAGCATGTGAACTGCAGCAATATGTGCTTCTTCCAGTATGTCTCTTGAACTGTGGCTATGCCAAGCAGCCGTCTAGTGTATCTCTATGGTCATACAAACATCAGTCACTTTGTGGGACACATAACAGGAAACTTAATGATCCAGCATCTGACAATTTACTCCAGGCGTGTCAAACTCATTTGTTATGAGGGCCAGATCTGACATAAATGAGACCTTTTCAGCCCAGGCTGTGTTGGGCTGGGCCTTGTGTGTTCCTATTTAAGATTAAGTAGCAGAGATATAAACTTTTTAAAGGACACAAATACAATTAAAGATTTCTTTTTTTATATAAACCTTAAAATAAAATATGATTAAAACATTAGCACTTGTTTGTCTTAACGGTGCTTTTTAAAAATTTCTCCTGTGGGATCCAGGGAACTAGGCAAAGGAAACTCTGCCTCTTTTCCTCCCACCCCAGGGGAGCAGGAGGGGGAGGAGCCTCAACCAATGGAGAAAATTAAGGTTTTGCTCTGTAGTTCCTGTGCAATTGAGCAAGCTGTGATGCAGAAGGAAGCAAGAGAGAGGGAGAAAGAAGCAGGCAAGAGCCAGTTGCTCGGGGTTCTGATAGGAGACCTCTGGGGGGTGGGGTCTCATTTGGCCCCTGTGCCGCATGTTTGACACCCCTGATTTACCCATTAGCTCCTGGTGTTTGAACTATGGGGCAGCTTAGTATTATTAGCACAAAGGCTGCTTGCTAAGGAACTTCACCTGCCCTCCTCGTAGGTGTCCCGACCTAGTTTTGATTCTGCTGCTGATCTTGTGTTTCTCCCCTTGCCCCCCATAAATCTTTTACTTCAAGCAGCTCCCCCCCCCCCCGCCGCATAGATCCAACCACTCAGTCTCCCACGGGGCTTGAAATGGGTGGAGCCCATTCAGCTCACAGACAAACAGGTAAGGTATTTGTTTGGGAAGTCCACTGATCATACGTCATTAAAACAGATTGCCCTGGAGCAGGAAGAAACCATACCAGTATAGTATTGCTATGATGATTAGTATTCTAGTTGTGAGGAGTATTTATTGCTATTTATTAATTGCTGAGCAAGGGCGGTATAAGCAGTAGCAATGACATTATTTTGCTGATTAATTGTTGCAAAATGATCATTGGTATTGTAGCGTTAGCAACACAGAGATAGTTCCCACATGGAAGAGTGGTGGAAAATAATAGAGCAGGCACTTGCACAATTAATGTAATGAGACTAATTAATTTGAAAATAATACCCAAGGGTTAAGGATTGGGGGGGGGGGTGTAGAGAGAAGAAAGAAAGAAAAGCAAAAGCGGAGCTTTAGTGCCCCGTAGGAATTAACATTATTCTAGCTTTGATTGTTGCATTCATGTGATAATATTCACTGAAGCACATCTCTCGTGGCAGAGGCTCTTTTACCCCTGTCTCCCTCTTTTACAATAGATGTGAATGCTGCCATTCAAAAGCCAGTATTTGTTCACAGAGTATGTTGGCACTGACTCCTATGATCAGTTTGGCTTTTTTTTTTTGCTATCACAGTTTAGACTCCAGTCACCATCCCTATGGGTGGGTATTCTTATAATCACAGCAGCTGGTTCAGAGAAGCAATGGGACATGTGATGCCACTCAAACAGCTGTATAGAGTACTGCCCACACTGAGAAAGCTGGGAGTGGGTGAGGCATGGGAAAGTTGTGAATAAAGTGCCAGGGGATAGAGACGCTGAGAAACTTTTCTCTAGTGTTTGCAAGATAATCAATCCACTTTTTCCATGAAGACCTTGGATGAAACACCCCTCACTCCATTTCCATTCCCAAGTGAAATGAATCCTAAGAATTGTTGATGCGCCAGTGTTTAGTGAGGGTGGTCTTTAGAGACGCAAAGAATAAAGGCTTGCACACAGCAGTGGTAAAACTACTATATACAATTTATGTACACCTCCACTCTCCAAACCGACAGAATGCTCCTCTGCAACACCACCATACATAACCCACACACGGTAAAGTGTCTCTGTACATTTATACAATTCATCCACCCAGGTGACCAGTCAGCTTGCTGCTGAGTCAGGCTGACATTGTCCAGGCTGATGCAATCTGGCAAGCAGCTACCTCCTGTCACCTAGATGATCTACCTGGCAGATCAGTTACTTTCACTTTCCCAGCATGTGCTTAGAAACTGTCATTGTCCTTCCATAATACTGACATAAGAACATAAGATAAGCCATGTTGGATCAGGCCAATGGCCCATCCAGTCCAACACTCTGTGTCGCACAGTGGCCAATATACACATTGGTTTTCACCCATCCCTTATCAATGTGGCCTCTCTTCCCACCTTTCTTTATGTTGCTTGCCCCACTGCTGAAATGTAGATTGTAATCTACTCCGGGCAGGGACTTAGCTTTTAATTTAAGAAACATGGTAAAATGCTAAGTATACAAATGAGTGTGCATATAAATAAATATTAATGCTTTTTATTCTGCAAATATAATTCTTGGGTGCTGATCAATGCTTTGGGGTGTTTCCTCCCTCTTTTATAAGGCCTTGAAAATCTCCCTACCTTTCTGTATTATGAAATGTATTTGTATGTGTTTGTACATTATCCTTTCACTATCAACTAAATCATCAGTGCTCATCAAAATGACACCTTACCTACATGCTATTACAGAGACACTTCATTTGGAAGATTCTCCTCTTCTGCAGAAGATTCTCTTGTTGGGCATAGAACAGTGAAAATTGATTACCCCGTCCCCCCAATTCCTGAAATGATACATCAGTAGCAACATCTTGAAGTTCATACTCACGTGTATCTACTACTTGTAGATTCATTACTGTAAATTTAATGTAGACTAAGAACAGAAGGAAAATGCTGTGCACAGTATGGATATCATTGTAGTTTCTGAAGCCAGGGGACTAACTACAGCACTGCGGTGCTGGATAAGTACATTATTAACATTTGAACAGTCATGCCAAATTCTATCCTAAGCTGCTTCCACAGAGTAGCATATAGTAGCCTTTGAAACATAGTGGCACTTTGCTTGATTTAGCTCCCAGCCGGCATCGTTCCCCCATCATGTGCTACTGTGCCCCCTTGTTTTGGGGGGCTTTACAAAAAAGGAAGGAAGGGAGCGAGGGAGGGATCATGGAAAATCGGCTCCATATGGCTGTAGCTCAGATTTGGAGAAGATCGGAGCAAACGGGGAAAGCTGCATAGGGAATGATTTAACATGTGGATGTTCAACCTCCATCCCTCTCACCCCTGGTTCCAGTTTGAATAGGTATAGCAATACGAATGTCAAACTAGAGCAAAACCTCTGTGTGGAAACAACCCTAGTTTCTCTACTGTAATCAGCAAAAGGAGATCTGACGCGGTGTCCCCCCCCCCCCCCCACGTTCAGAGGAGCAAAGAGAATAGCTCTGTGCTTAAAAGCAATACGGAAATATTGTAAAGAAATGACAAATATATAAATAGTCAGAGCAAATCAAAGAGAGAAAAATGTGTGTAGAACAGCAGTATAAAAGCCTGCAGGGTCCTATTAGCTGAACCAGTTATTTTTACTATACTGTGTACTATATTTGTTTCTGGTAAATTGTGTTCCTTATATTGAATCTTAAGGACTTGAATTAGTCCTCAGCATACTCATACCACCTTAGTTACCTTAATAAAAGACCTCCAAGTCCCAAGTTGAACACACTGGCATACGCTGAGGCTTTATCATAATGTATGTCTTATGGTAGCCTTGTAATATTTATTCAAGGACGATGTTGTACAACCAACCGTTGGCTTTGGTAACAGCAACAGGGGTACCACTATCTTGAAGTCTACTGTATATGTATACACATGTACACCTATTGCATACCCACGAAACATGGATATTTTGAAGTATGCTATACATACATAAGTACAGCAACGTATGTAGTGCAAAAGTAATAATAAGGATATGGGAATCATCCATTTGATTAATGATATCAGCATCTCAACGGAACAGCTTAGGCTGGAGCCTAGCTTATACTTTATATCAAGGATAGATCCAGTGATGAAACTGATGTGCTGGTCTCCCAAACAGATATTATCTTACCTATCTGGACTATCTATGTAAATGATAAAATTAAGACTGCAGCTTTGAATTGAGACGACATATGTAAACTAAAGGGATATACAGTGTCTTGAGACTATTAATGACATGAATTCCCAAATTGTCAGTTTTATACATATGGCTGATGAATGTCCAGGTTTAAAAAAGGGTAAGGATCAAATTTTGCTGTTTTTTCTTGGGATAAAATGGACAGTCAAATAGATTGCATGCTCTATTTGGCTGGGCAACAAAATCAAATTTAAGTTTGATGAGTGGTAGTTAGTAAACCATTAATCAGACATCACCTGCAGAACTGGTAAAGAGTCATTGACATTGTAGGTGAAGCCGGCAGCAAAAAAAAAAGGCTACGTTACTGATAATACTTAGAGAAGGTACAAGATTGCGACTTTTCTAGTTCTTTCACAGTTTATCCTTAATGACTAGACAACAATTTTAAGTTTGCCGACATTTAACCATTCAGCATACGTTATGCGAAAGGAGGTGGGAACAGCCTTGAGCCCCCTTGCCATTTGCCATACATTACTACTCGGTTACTATTACACAGCGAGTCTGTAGCTACAGTGCGGCCTGGGGGACCCAGGCCACTCCATTCAACCCCCCCCCCCCCACACACCATCTGTATAGCCACTCTATTGGATGGCCTCCAATCCGCCCCCTTTGCTCACCGCCACTCTCTGCCACTCTGAACAAGTGCAGCGTTGCTACTGTAGCATTGCTGCTGGTATCCTCTCTGCCACATTGCTCAGAACAAGCAACACTTTCTTCCTAGTTTCAAACCTCCCAACATGCATGCAGGAAGGAAGACCCTCCAATTACAATGTCTGCCACCAAGACCCTTGCCTGGGCACTCTTCCCGTGGCGTTAAGCACCTTTCTTCATCACAACCCTCTCCTCACCAGCCTTACCTATGGCTGGTCCACCTGACGGCACGTGTTTGCAGAGGCTCAGCTGCCTACATGGATTTGTGGCTCTTCTCTCCTTTCCTCCTGGAGGCAGGCAACTCGTGGCCTCCTTTCCCAGTGGCAGGGAGGTGAGAGGGAGAGCCAGCAAGGTGGAGGGGGGAGCTGGTGGATGAGAAGGGCATCCGTGGCCAGGCAGGCACTCTATGGCACAGCAGTAGCAGAGCTAGGCATGGTCAGGCCAGCGTGGCTGCCTGCGGGGTGGGAGAGAGATTCTTATTACCCTGGAGTGGGATGGAGCATGGCTAGAGATCCAGAGAGTGAGAGAGCCGCAGCACGTAACTGCACCTGGGTGAGGGCTTGGGGAGGCATCCAAGCTGGGTAGGCTGCCTGCGGGGGAGACTGTGCCCCAGAACTCAGCCATGGGAAAAGAAGGAAGCTGGAACTGGAACTGTGCCCCTGGGAGATGATGAACAGCAGCCAACTGTCTTAGGAAGATGTTGACAGGATCCTGGCAGCCCCCTCCCCCCCCCCCCCGTATCCATTTGTGCATGCAAAGCACGCACACACTACAATGACATCACCCAGAAGTGACATCATTGTGACGGCATGCGGTGTGCCTCCTGTTCAGCAGCCCTGTCCCGCCTCCCCTCCCTGGCTGTGATGTCCCTTGACCCTTCAGCTCTGCCCCCCCCCCCTTGCGATCACATTGCGCCTGCCTCGGACCCCCCGGCTGCGACGTGGCGTGCATCTTATCCTTCTTCTTCTAAGAATGCACTGGAGGATGCTTCTCCCCCCTCCTTTCTGGAACTGGGAGGAGGAGCCAAGCCTCCTACAGCGCATTCTTAGAAGGATAAGATGCACACTGCATCACAGCCGGTGGGGCAGAGACGCAGCACGCTCTGATCACGCACGGGGGAGGTGGAGTGGAAGGGATGGGAAGGGAGGGGGTGGTGACGAGGACTGGGCACCCCAGAAAGAACACTGGGTGCCTTCCTTTGCCCAGCGTGCTCTGAGTCTGCAATTGCCAGGATGGCCTTTTACTATCTTTGGCGGATCCGGCAGCTGAAACCCTACGCTGGGCTGGGGAAGCCACATTCTTTCTCAGCTCTGAGGGATTGGGGGAGCTCCTCCGACCCCTCAGAGCCAAAAAAGGCTCAGGGACAGCACAAGCAGGGATAGGGAGGGGGTGCCCGCCCCTGTGGGAGCTGGCACCCCAGGCCATTGCCTATTTCGCCGACTCCCACATGCCAGCTCTGCCCACTTGAATGTGGTGTGCCACAGGGGGTGATTCTCTTGCCAATGATGTCAAACATCTATATGTGCCCCATTGCCCAGGTAGCCCGGGGGTTTGGGCTGGGTTGTCAGAAGTATGTGGATGACACTCAGCTTAACTGTTAATGGACAGCCAAACTCTGCTCCAGATCATCTGGCTGAGGCACTGGGAGCCACAGCAACAAAGCTGACAGAAGCTTAATCCAATGAAGATGGAGGTCCCGTACCTGAGCAGGGGTGGAGTGGGATCGGGTATTAGGCTCTCAGCCCTGGATGATTCACTACTTGTGCTGACCCAGAAGGTGAAGAGCCTGGGAGTGACCCTGGATGCCTCACTCTCTATGGAGGCCCAGGTGTCTGCAGTTGCCAGTGTGGTCTTTTACTATCTTTGGCAGATCAGGCAGCTGGCACCCAATCTCTCCCCTCAGAATTTAGCTACAGTGACCCACGCAATGGTCACCTCCAGGTTGGATGACTATAACTCGCTCTACATGAGTCTCACCTTGATCAGGGCCAGGGCTTTCTCTGCCCTGGTCTGGTGGAACATGCTCCTGATGGAGATTAGGGCCCTACCAGATGTGCTACCTTGTTGAAGGGCCTGCAAAACAGAGCTGTTCCACCAGTCCTTTGAGTGAGGCAGAGGGCATCCAAAGTAAACTGGACTGGCCTCCCTTGCAGCAATCTTCCATTGGGCCTAGGCTTCCCAACCCTCCCGCCATGGTGGGGGACCCTAGGATTTCCAGCCTCTTCCCCCGCTCCCCAAAAAACCAGAAGCAGGGGGGGGGAACGGCGCCAAGGAGCGGGCGACGCCACTGCGCAGCTGCCGCCTCTTCTCCGTAGCTGCTCCTCCGAGATCTCGGAGGAGCAGTTACGGAGAAGCGTGGCGAGCCCTGAATCTAGGTCCTTCTAGGACCCCGAGCAGCAACACTGGAGGAGCGAAAGCAGGCCGGACTTGCGTCCTGCCCCTCCACTCCCTGCAGGGGCGAAGGCGGCCTGCGTGGGCAAGGGGGGCGCGCTTCGCTTCTCCGCCCAGCCCCTCTGCTGGGCCTATGGCTGCGTGGGCGGCAAGGGGCATGCTGGGGTTGAGGGCCTCAAATTGACTCAAACAGTGAGATTTCTTGCTGTGCAAACAATCAGAGGCAAGCTAGATTCAAGGCCTGTAGTTCTGCCTTCTGCTGCAGACCAGCGCAGTTGCTCAGAGTAAGGAGGCGGCGGCGGCGCTGAGCTGAGCCGTGGCGGGAGGAGGAGGAGGCGGCATGGCTGCGGCAGAGGCGCGCTGGCCTTCCGAGCCAAGGACTGGGTAAGGCCGGGGGCGATGCGGAAGGCGGGAGGGGAGCTGCGCTGGTAGCCGGAGGGAGAGGCCCTCCTCACCTTCCCTGCTGGCTGGTAGGGTTGCCAATCCCCAGGTGGGGGCAGGGGATCCCCCGGTTTGGAGGCCCTCCCCCCCTTCAGGGTCGTCACAGCCTTGATCTTGGCTCCACCCCCAAAGTCTCCTGGCTCCACCCCCAAAGTCCCCAGATATTTCTTGAATTGGACTTGGCAACCCTAATTGGGCCTACTGATGTTTGATGTCATTTTTACTGGTCTCAGCTCAAAATTGTCTGTAATTTGACTAGTTCTGTCTTCCACTCTGAAATTGAATGGTTTTACTGTTATTGTATTGATTTTAATTGTTTGCTCATGTCGTACTCCACCCTGAGCCTATTTGCAGAGTAGAGCAGAATAAAAATCAATGAACGAACAAACTAACTAACTAACTAAACAAGAGATGTTTAGGGGTGGTTTGCCATTGCTTGCCTTTGCATAACAACCCTGAACTTCCTTGATGTTCTCCCATCCAAGTACTAACCATGCTAACCCTACTTAGCTTTCAAGATGTGATGAGATCGGGCTAGCCTGGGGCATCCAGGTCAGGGGTTGCTCACTAGCCAGAACTATTCCGGGCTTCCTTGCAAATATGCCTTTACTCATGTCAAAAGCATTATTTCAAAGTGGGAGAGTTTCTGCTCTGCCCTCATCTTCTCTCCCACTCCTCCCGTGTGGCCTTTTCTCCCACTCCTCCCGTGTGGCCTTTTCTGGGGGGGTTTGTGGCTATATACAGGATGGACAAATGATTTGCAGTAGTTGAAATTTACAGCTAAAGTTAATCCAGCAGAAAGTGAATAATTATAACACTACTACACAATGGGTGGCTAGTAAAAACTTGAGCTAAGTGCATTTATTTCATATATTTTGGCAATTTACATTTTAACAATGTAACTTAAAAACTTCTGTGTGATTAAATGGTCTTTGGCTGGCTTCTTAAAGTTGATAGACCTGGAAGGCTTAAAAATGTGATAGCTATACCTTAGCAGAATCTGCATTAATTCCACTAAACTGGAGAGTGGAAGAAGTTCATTTCTTGTCTCATGAAAACTTGACTTTGTAAATCCTTCGCTTAATAAGAGGCTCTATTAACAGCAACATTGTGCAAAGGCACAAAAGTGGAAACCCTGAAGCACCCTGATAAGATCACATTGGATCCACAAGGCATGGGACGTGTGAAAAAATGAAACAGTTATAATAGTGAATAGCTTACAAGAGGAAAATAAATTTTAGAATGTAGAGGTCACATTTCCGGAACACATAGAATATATAAGAATATATACATGGATAATAAAACAATAAAGGAACATGTACCAGAACAATACAGGTCAGAACATATGATGAGTGTAATTCTTATATAGTTTAACAACAGCAACAACAAAAGAGGCTTTTCCACCAGAAATCTGTATCCAAGAGATGCAAGCAGAACTAATATGGAGAAGGGTGGGATTAATGACTGAGTCCAGCTGTAAATTGTATCAGGGGAGGTTTTGTGTTGTATAATGGGTAACTTTAAGCCTGAAGTTTTGCTCCTAGCATCTATAGATACCGCCCAAAAAATTCTTGTTACCACCGCCTCCACTTCACATAGCTGACAAGGACTATTGTGAGACTAGTACTGGTCATGCAAATAGTAGGGCGTTTTTGCACTTACCTTAACCGGCAGCGACGTCCCTCTTCACCGCGCAGGATCTGCGCGGATTTCGCACCAATTGCTGCGGAGCACCCGGAAGAGCCACAAAGTCCCGCGGCTTTTGAGGTGCAAATGGAAACTGGTTTTTGGCGGTTTCCATTTGCGCCACAAAAGCCGCGGGACGTTGCGGCTCTTCCGGGTGCTCCACAGCAATTGGTGCGAAATCCGCGCAGATCCTGCGCGGTGAAGAGGGACGTCGCTGCCGATTAAGGTCAGTGCGAAAATGCCCGTAAATTGCTTAAAGTGCTTAGCTTTTCAAAAAACACTACACTCTCAGTTGCATGCTGTTTCAGAGGGTGCCTGTATGTGTCTATAGCAGAAGAGTTTAAATTTGAGTCCAGCAGCAACTTAGATACCAAGAAGATTTCCCGGTTATGGGGATATATATGGACTCAATTCAAGGTACTACTTATCTCTTACAAGGCCCTTCAAGGTCTAGGTCACACATACATGCAGGACCATCTTTCCTACTATGCTCTGCCACAGCAGCTTGGGTTGCCTGAACAGATTTTTTGAGGGCTCCTCTGCACAAATTGGTATGATCATCAACCACCCTCACATGTTCATTCTCTTTGGTGGCTCCCACCTTATGGAATAGCCTGCCTGAGGTTAGAAAGGCTCCCACAGCACCATTATTCTGCAAAATGTTCAAAACAGAAGTGTTCAGGTAATAGGATTGATCTGTAGAGGGACAGAAAGGCCCAGAAGGATGCCTTCCGATGGGAGTGGGGAGAATAACTTTTGCACTGTTCACTGTGTAATTTATATTGTATGTTCACATTGTTGGTCAGTTTTGTTCTTTAGTCTTATTGCATTGCTCATTCAATGTCCTATACTGTATATAAATATATTCCTCTTTCTGTACTCTGTAATTTGTCTTGAGTCAAAGTGAAAAAGGCTACAAATAAGCTAAATAATAAAAAAAATAAAGCTACAAAACTGGGCCAACAACATAGGGATCTCTCCATGCTTAGGAGATGCCCCAGAAATGCAGAAAAATATAATTTTAATGAAAAATTCATAAAATGGAAAATGCTAAAAAAAAGGATGGAATGCTGAGAGAAACTGTTAGTTAAAGGAATAAAGGGGACCAGGGGGGAAATAAACCTGGCCAGACCTCAAAGAACATAGTGAATCCCAGAGGGGGAGATATGGGGTGGGATAGATTTCTGGTTCTCTCCTCCCTGGAATTCCGCACTGTCCCTGAAGTTATTCGTTGTAATTTTCATTTGACAATCTGACTTCTAATGTACAGATCCTTTGACTTTTGTTTCCAGGAGAGCAAGTTTGGTGTAGTGGTTAAGTGTGCGGACTCTTATCTGGGAGAACCGGGTTTGATTTCCCACTCCTCCACTCGCAGCTGCTAGCATGGCCTTGGGTCAGCCATAGCTCTGGCAGAGGTTGTCCTTGAAAGGGCAGCTGCTGGGAGAGCCCTCTCCAGCCCCACCCACCTCACAGGGTGTCTGTTGTGGGGGAGGAAGGTAAAAGAGATTGTGAGCCGCTCTGAGTCTCTTCGGAGTGGAGGGCGGGATATAAATCCAATATCTTCATCTACCTCACAGGGTGTCTGTTGTGGGGGAGGAAGGGAAAGGAGATTGTGAGCCGCTCTGAGACTCTTCGGAGTGGAGGGCGGGATAGAAATCCAATATCTTCATCTACCTCACAGGGTGTCTGTTGTGGGGGAGGAAGGGAAAGGAGATTGTGAGCCGCTCTGAGACTCTTCGGAGTGGAGGGCAGGATAGAAATCCAATATCTTCTTCTTCTTTTTTCCTGTGCCCCTCATGTTTGGCTTGTTTAACTTTCATGGATTTTCCTCCTTTAAAAAGCCTTGTTTCCCTACAATATATACAAAATTGGATTGCATCAACGGCCATTCAGATTCCAGTCTTCAGTGCATGCTATATTTTTTTCCTTGCCATATGCACAAACTTGGTACAGTTATACTCAACCCACATGTGGGCATGAACCCAGAGCTGTCATGAGTGGTTGTTTTCAATATTTTTTCTTCATGTGGCAAAAGTAGGAAAAGCAATCTAATTTTGTGGTGATTTGCTGCATGTGAGCACTGATAATCATGGGTTTCATTAAGGCGTCCTAATATTTTAAGCTACATGTGATTTTTCAAGAGAACCTGTATTTCCAGACAATTCTGTACACGTCACAGAGTCACTTTGATGCAAACAGTAAAGTTTATCATTAGATATGCACGCCAAAGAGAGCCCCGTGGCACAGAGTGGTAAAGCTGCAGTACTGCAGTCTGAACTCTCTGCTCATAACCTGAGTTCGATCCCGGCGGAAGTTGGTTTCAAGTAGCTGGCTTAGGTTGACTCAGCCTTCCATCCTTCCGAGGTCAGTAAAATGAATACCCAGCTTGCTGGGGTGAAAGTATAGATGACTGGGGAAAGCAATGGCAAACCACCCCATAAAAAGTCTGCCGTGAAAACGTGAAAACAACGTCACCCCAGAGTCGGGAATGACTGGTGCTTGCACAGGGGACTACCTTTAACTTTTTATGCACGTCAAAGGTAAAAAAATCCCTTCTGCTTAATAAAAAGATATGACTGTTAATTACATTACTACAATTATCTTAAATGTTAAAAATAAGTTATGACCATGACAAATATGCTTAAAATAGTTCACCTTTTATGTTGTAATATATTCTATATTTAAATGCTTTATCACACTTTTCTCCCACTCTGGGGACTTAAACCGACTTACAAAATGAGGTACACAAAACAACAATGCATAAAATATCCAACCCAACAGCTCCCCATACAGCCTTGAAGCAGGCAATATGCCTCAAGGCTATCCTGAGGCAGGCCCATAGCTACAAGGGGGCCTGTGGTGGAACAGCCCTCCGATTTCTGAGTGAGGCCCCCTGACTTAGAGGCCCCTACCAGCCCCCCAAGGCCTCTGCCATGATTCCAGGGGCTGCCGCCGCCCGCAAGTAATTTGGGCGGTGAAGAGGTCGCTTGCGAGGCAGAAGCAGTACTAGCCTTCCTCCAGAGTTAAAGGGCCTGCCAATCAGCTGTTTTGTGGACCCTTTAACTGGAGTGGGGAGCCCCGGCTTCCAAGGCCCCGGTCAGATGTTCCAGAGTGATGTCTGAATGGCCATCCATCAGTAGATAGAGCTGGATGTCATCCACGTATTGGTGACAGCCCAGTCCAAAACCTTGAGCAATCTGGGCAAGGGGGCGCATATAGATATTAAACAACACTGGTGAGAGAATAGCTCCTTGCGGTACACCACACTCTAGTGGGTGTCGCAAAGAGGTCTGCTTACTAAGGGCCACCCTTTGTCCCCGACCACGGAGAAAGGAGGAAAACCACTATAATGCAATCCCCTGGAGCTCTATGTCGGCAAGGTGGTAGGTCATTAGATTGTAGTCAACTGTGTCAAATGCTGCTGAAAGATCTAGCAATAGAGGTAATCTATGAGGGCAACCAAGACAGTCTCCGTGCCATGCCTTTCCGGACTGGAAAGGGTCGAGGATAGAGGTGTCCTCCAGGAAAGCTTGAAACTGCTCTGCCACCACTTTCTCAATTACCTTACCCAGATATGGAAGATTCGAGACTGGGCAGTAATTGGCCGGGATTGTAGGGTCCAAAGATGGCTTCTTCAAAAGCAGACACACCACTGCCTCTTTGAGCCTAACTGGGAAAGTCCCCGATGACAGAGACAGATTAATAATATCAACCAGAAGGCTCCAGACTTCAGCACCACCTGCTTTAACAAGCCAGGATGGACATGGGGCTAGAGGATAAAAGGTAGGCTTCACTGCAGCCAAGATCCTGTCCACGTCTTCCAGAGAAAGCCTGCTGAAGTGGTCCAAAGAAAGGCCCAAGGACAGACAACGGGCTCCCAGTTCACGTACTGTATCAACTGTGGCTGGAAAATCTTGGCGGAGAACCAAGACTGTCTGCGAAATATGTCGCAAAAGCCTCACAGCCAATATCCAATTCCCTAACCTTTTGGTTGCCTATCAGCACTGGAGTTAATGATCAAATTGTCTTAAACAATTAGGCTGGGCGTGACTTCGCAGACACAATGGAGGCTGCATAGAATTCCTTCTTAGTGGACTTCACTGCCTTCTTCATAAATGTCTGTAAGAAGTTTTCGACTCCTTGTTGTAAGAGCGTCGCCACACTCGCTCTAGCCATCTAAGTTGCTGCTTCATCCTCTGCAGGTCCAGGGTATACCATGGAGCTGCTTTGGTACGGCAGCACAGAGGGCGCCAGGGGCGATGTCATCGATGGCTGTAGTGAGCTGGGAGTACCAGTCCTCCACTTGCTCATCCAACGACCTGCCAGGGGGCATCGGGTCCCGCAGAGCTTCCCAAAGCTGCTCAGAATCCAGTTGGCTCCACGGGTGAATATAAATTCGCTCGTCGCCTGCACAGGAGGAGGGCTGCAGGTCCAGTTGGACTTTCAGGGCATGGTGATCTGACCATGGAACTGTATCTACAGCTATCAGATCTGGCGTTATCCCAGCCCCAAAAAACAAATCCAGTGTGTGACCAGCTCGGTGAGTGGGAGCTGATACAATCTGGATGAGTCCTAGTGTCTCCATGGATGACACTAGGTCCTGAGCCTGCACGGATACTGCATCATCAACGTGGACATTGAAATCCCCCAGAACCAACAGCCTGGGGAAGTTCAAAGCCCAGGTTGATACAGCATCCAGCAGGGCAGGCAGGCTATCTGGGGATAGTTAGGCATTCGGTACGCTGCCCAGATAGCCAAACTCTCCTCAACCTCCCACACTAGGCCGACGCACTCAATGCTGGCTATGTTTGGGGCAGGGAGTGCCCTGAAAGAAAAAGAGTCACGAATAAACACTGCAACCCCCCCTCCCCCCCCCCCGTGAGAACCTGGGTGGGGTAAGCTGGTTCAAGGCAACAGTTTCTCCCTCCTGCACCCAGGTCTCGGTTTCACATGCCAGATCTACCTCTTGCTCTACGATATAATCATGTAAAGTATAGATCTTATTATTTTCCTGAGCTAAGACAAAAACATGTAAGCTGGAAGCTAAATATCTGTGAGCTAGCTCACACTAACTCATTTTAGAGGGAACGCTGCTTATGACATGTGATTTGTCTCCTAAAATTTAAGCCTTTGCATTTCTCTCTCTCCCCTCACCCCATTTGTCCAGTGGCCAGCACCTCTGGAGTTGTTTATTTTATATCTACATCAAAAGCATTGATCGTATATGTATGTGTGTGTGTATATATATATATATATATATATATAAAAATTTAAGGTGCGTCAGTTTTTACTTTTGTCCCTCCTCAAAAAATATGTCGATCCAGCCCTGCTGCTTCTGCCCCCGGCCTGGAAGCAATTTGGTTGGAGGGGAGGGCAGCGAGAAGAGAGGCAGGGAGGGCGGGTGGGGGAACGACTAAAGGGAAGGTTGTGTGGGGCGGCGGAGGGGGGAAAATGTAAATGCCCCCCCCTTCCAAATCCTGGCTACGGCCCTGTCCTGAGGTGACGCTGACTGCAAGTCATGGGTTAACAGCCAAAAGGCCAAGAGCCTACCAAAGGCTTGTGCCAAAGGCTTATACCTCTAGGCATATCCAGGTTTTAAATGATCTGTAGAAAGGGAAGGACAAAATATATTTCCTGAATACACTGTACTCAAGAACAGATGAACACAGTAGTTAAGAGAACCTCTGGCAAGAGAGCTGGGGAAGACTTTGGGGAGGGACGGTGGCTCAGTGGTAGAGCATCTGCTTGGGAAGCAGAAGGTCCCAGGTTCAATCTCTGGCATCTCCAAAAAAGGGTCCAGGGAAATAGGTGTGGAAAACCTCAGCTTGAGACCCTGGAGAGCCACTGCCAGTCTGAGTAGACAATACTGACTTTGATGGACTCAGGGTCTGATTCAGTAGAAGGCAGTTTCATATGTTCATATGTAAGCAGAAAGTCCCAGGTCCAATCCTCGGCATCTCCAACAAAAAAAGGTCCAGGCAAGTAGGCATGAAAAACCTCAGCTTGTAACCAACGAATCCATGTTTCTTTTACGACTTCATCTTGCATTTTGGTCTGTAGTAACCAATCGTATACTTTGGAAATTATCTTATGCTTAGAGTCCAAGATAAGATCTAGTTCAATAAGTTTACTGGAGAAACCTTTTTCTTTATCTTTCTGGAATCTTGATTTAACTTGGCACTGAAGCCACCAATTTAACTTAGAAAGTTCTTCCTCGATCAATTCATTCTGATTATTTAATAAGTATGCGTAGTCTTGTGGATTGTCCCAGTCATATAGATTGGGGTGATTCAAGGCCTCTATTGGAGATAGCCACTTTGGAGTATAAGTATATTGCACTTTGATTTCATCCCAAATCTTGAACAAGGATTTTCTTATTTCATGTCTGAAGAAGCGACCCGTTTTTACAGGAGTTCGGTACCACATATAGTTATGCCATCCTTCTCCCAGTCCGGCACCCTCTAGAATCATTAATCTCTTATTATCCAACTTGCACCAGGCTCTCAACCATGCAATGCAAGACGCCTTATAATACAGGTTCCAGTCTGGGAGAGCCAGGCCACCTCTTAATTTACTATCTTGAAGTACTTTCAGTTTTATTCTGGGCTTCTTGGCTTGCCAAATAAAAGTCTTGATCATAGAATTGAGTTGTTGGAAAAAAGATCTGGGCAAAATAATTGGAATTGTTTGAAAAAGGAATAAAATCCGTGGGAGGATGTTCATTTTTATTGTAGCGATTCTATAACATAGATATCGAAGAGTGGGAAAAACTGTGGAAATGGAACTTAAAACTAATAAGACCAGCAGATCTTAAAGAAAATCTATATAAAATGGTACATAGATGGTACCTTACTCCAGATAGACTGGCAAAAATATACCCCACATACTCAAATAAATGTTGGAAGTGTCAAGGAGCTAAAGGATCGCTATTTCATATATGGTGGCAATGTAATCGAGCGAGAAAATATTGGTCTCAAGTTAATATTTGGATTCAAAAAATCTTAAAGGTACAACTTAACCATGTTCCAGAATTGTATCTGTTAGGTATCTGTAGACAAAACCTCCCTATACCAAAATTGAAGCTGGTATTATATATAGTCACTATCGCCAGGATTTTGTACGCTAAATACTGGAAGACGAACACTATTCCTAATAGGGAGGAATTTATTAACAAGTTGTTAGATACCGCCGAATCTGATTTAATGTCCACAAGATTAAGGGATGGTAATTTGCAAAAATGTCAGGAGGAATGGGAACCCGTGTATAATTGGGCAAAAAGCAGAGGTTTTGATTTGGAGCAATAAAAACTTATTCGTAATCTCATCCTTTCCATCTCCCAGGGTGTGGGTGTGGGCAAATGTGTTGTATTATTGTTATTTGTGGTTTGATTGTGTGTTGATATATGTCTATGTTTTTACTTTTCTTGTTTCTTTTTGTTGTGTTTATTTCTTGTCATGTATATCTATCTCTTTTATAATAAAAAAAATTTTTTTCTAAAAAAAAAAAAGAAAAACCTCAGCTTGATACCCTGGAGGGCGGCTGCCAGTCTGAGTAGACAAGACTGACTTTGATGGACCGAGGGTCTGATTCAGTAGAAAGCAGCTTCATATGTTCATATATATTCACAGGTCAAAGGGGAGGGATGGTGGCTCAGTGGTGGAGCATCTGCTTGGGAAGCAGAGGGTCCCAGGTTCAATCCCTGGCATCTCCAAAAAAGGGTCCAGGCAAATAGGCATGAAAAACCTCAGCTTGAGACCCTGGAGAGCCGCTGCCAGTCTGAGTAGACAAGACTGACTTTGATGGACCCAGGGTCTGATTCAGTAGAAGGCAGCTTCATATGTTCATATGACTTCTGCCAAAGCCTTGGGAGGTTGCGGCCGGTCCAAGCAGAGTGCAAGCTGCTGGGCTGAATGGCGCAATGAGCTGAGCTGGTGCAAGGCACCTTCCCAACTCCCAAGGAGGCACTGAAGCCTCGCTGTCACACACGGTGGCTCCCAGCACAGCGGATGCAGCGTGCAGTGTGCAGCAAACCTCCTATTCTGTAAAGGGAGAGAGGCACTGGAGCCACGTCGGGCGCTTGACCTCACCTCCTTTAATTGTTTGGCCCCCCAGGAAAGGGAAGCAACCCTTTCATCGGCGGGTCAGAGGGTCGGCGCTGCAAAGGAGCTTTTCCTTCCTCCTTCGCTGAACGCTAACGCGGCTTTTTTTTGCGGCGCGCCGTCGCCCTCTTCTTTTTGCGTCATTTTTGTTTTTTTTTAACGCCTTCCCTCTTTCCCCCTCGCGCGCCGCTCATTAGCGAAAGTGACGCTGATGCAGCCGGGCAGCCTGAAAAGGCGAGCGAGCCGCTCCGCCGCCCGAGGGGCCCCGCGGCTTGTTGCCTTAGCAACGGGGGGAGGAGAGTCAGACCCTGTCGGGTGGGAAATGTCAACGGCGCCCGAGCGGCAGAGGCGAGCGAGGCTGAACGAGCTCGGAGGAGGAGGAGGAGGCGCGGGAAGCGGCGGGGCGGGGCGGGGCGTGGACAGCAGCGGCGGCAATGTGGCGGGAGGCGGGAACAGCGAGGCTGTCAAGGAGAGCGGCTGCCGCAAAGCGGAAGGCGACGCTGCGGAGCGAGGGGGCGGCGAGACAAACGGTGCACCGTCGCGCAGTACTTCCCTGGCCGCCCAGGCGTCGGCTGACAGCCGTCTGCAGCTGCGGCGGCTCCCCCGCGTGCCCCAGCCCGGATCTCACCGGCAGCAATTCCCAGAGCGCGCTGCTGCAGCGCCTGCTCGGTGCGATGGCTGCTGGCCCCGGGGGAACCAAAAGGGGGGGGGTCCCTTCGCCTCTTCGGGAGCTCAGCCAGGCACTCCTGCGCCTCTTTGCCTCTGAAGAAGCCGGCAGCTTGCTTTGCCGTGTTTTTACTCGGGTTGGCAGCCTGCAATGAGGATAGCACCCCACCCTCCCGCGCATGAAAAGGGAAGCCGAAATAAAGGGAAAAAAGGGAATAAATTTATTTCTTTTGTTTAAAAAAACAAAAAAAGTCTGACATGCGCCTTGTTTCGATCTCAAGCCCTCTGAGTGCAAACCAGTGCACCAGCGACAAGCTGAAAGAGAAATCGGCCTTGCGAAGCGGTGGAGAAAGGGCTGCAGACGCCCTGTTAATATTAATCAAAACAAATCCCTCCTCCTCTTGCTGCACACAGCCCTCCTCCCCCGCCCGCCGCTCCTCCCCCGCCCTTGTGTGGAATGCTGCCGGGGAAGGGAGACTGAGACAAAGAACCCGCAAGACTAGGGCGACGGTGCATGGTGCAGTGTGCCTGTGGAGACCCTTGCTTAACTTTATAGATGGCTAAGGGAGAAAGTGTGGGCCCTTGCGTCAACATACTCAGCTACCCGCTCCAATCTGCTTGTGTAACAGACATTCTCGTTAATTGCACTGCTACGCTGGAAGCATTTCTTCGTCTCCAGCAGGCTCTATTGTACACTTGGTACAAAAGTGGTACTGCATTTGTTTTTACGGTTTTGGATTCCTCCCCTCCAGGCAGGAAAGCATCATAACGGCTAGGCTCAAAGGGATTTGGTATATAGCCCATCGCATTGCATTTGAACAGGATCCTTCCTGTGTATCATAGAAAAAAACACATACATATGTGTGTGTTCATTCTAATGTGTGATAAGTAGAGGGCAGGGTTCACTATGCCAGAGAAAGGGACAAGAAATCTATTTGATGAAGCAGCTCACAATGACTTTAGATGTGAATAGTGTTCCCGCCTCCTAAGTCAGCGAGCAATATGACCTGGGGGAAAATCCCTTCCAACACTAGTAATGGTGATAATCAGTTAGACCAGTGTTTCCCATTTGCAGGGTACTGGTACTGGGCCACGGAAGCCTTACTACTGGGTCACAAGAAAAGCCAAAGCTAGCCCCGCACCCAGCAAAGCATGACCTCTGCTCTGCTTCCTTCCCCTGTCTCTCTGTTGTGCAGAAAAAAGCTTACCTTGAAGACTGACACAGGCTGCAAAGCCTGAGCTCTGTTTGGCTTCCTTCCTTGCCCCGTTTCTGTGTTGTGCAGAGAGGAGCTGGGCTGTCTCCCCTTCCTTCTTCCCCCTCCCAGTGTTTAAGAGAAAAGCTGGAATCCAATGGCACTTTAGACCCATGAAGTGTTCTTCAAGGTATGAGCTTTCATGTGCCTTGCAGTATGCTCTTTTGGGGAAATTTCCCCAGGAGGCCTGGGAGGCAAAGAAGGGTGTGTGTGTGTTTTTCAGCTGGGAGGGGTGGGGAGTGGACATTCCAGCAGCTTCTTTTTTTTTTTTAACCAAACAACCCCTGGGCAGAATTGTTGCTGGCTGGGGTCATTTGATGGTGAGAAAGGCTCCCCCCCCCTTCTTTCTTCCTTTCCCTGCAAATGATGCTCTGTCTGTATTCTTGGTGCTGGAAGGGGGGGAAGCAACAGTGAGAGAGCTTCTAGTGCCCTGGCCCCACTCGTGGACATTCTGGTGCTTTTGGGGCATTGTATGAGAGAATTTTGGACTGGATAGTCCACTGGCCTGATCCAACATAGCTCCTCTTATGTTCTTTCTTTTCATGTCTTCTTTTCCTCTCCTTTCATTTCATTGTTTCCCTTTCTTTCTTTCCTTCCATTTTTACTGGATGAAACTTTTCTGTTCATCATACTGTTGTTGCAGACATAGCAGCTCTGCCAATGAAAAGTTGGCACCCCCAGTTGTAGCCAGCTGGCCTTTCTATGAGATTTCTGTGTGAGTGAGTGTGAGAGTGAGAGGTGCGGGGCAGAAAGAGATTGGAGATTACTGCAGTATATCTCAACAGCACTGGAAGTGATGGTACTATGAACTTGGCACCATTTTACCCGTCCTGCTTTAACAGCTGTCTGACACCAAAATTAAACTCCTCCTGTAGATATTAAAAAGGATGAAAGAAGTTCACTGGCTAAATGTCTGCAAAACAGGTTGCTTTTAAAGGCATGGGAAACACAGGCAGTAAAAAGCTGCAGGCCCCTCATAAATATCCTTTTTGGGATAACTACAGAAAAGCTTGTATGAACTTCATATAACTGGAAATTAATTCATTCATTGCAGTACAATTCTCTGCTACCTTTCAAAGCAATTTCCCAGTGTTTCAGCCAAAGAAAAGTATGAAAAATAGCTGTCAAAAGATTTTCTTTTAAACCAAGCAAGCTTGATTATAGCTTCAGTCAGGGTTCCAGTAGTAGCAGCTGAAGGAAGGCCTACTAAATGTTTCAGCATATTTTGAGGTACAGCAGCTGCCAGGGCCCAGTGTGGGTGATACACAGTGCTGTCATTCCTGATGGCAAAGGCAACAGCACTCCTAACTGCATACACTGGCCAGTGCTGTTGAGGAAGGGGTGTGTAGGTGGTGCAGGCAATTGAACAGGGGCATTAGGAGTGCTTGCAAGCTGGAGAAGATCACACAAACAGATAGGTGCATGCAAGTGTGGAAGTGGAAAGAGAAGACCACCCACTTTCCACCCCCATTTTGGCTCAGCATGAGTTTCAGAGAGATTTTTCTGAAAATGAAGTTACTTCAGAAGAAGAGGCAGGTTTGGGGGAGTGCCCTGGAAGTGACATCACAGGAAAAGGTGGAGTTTTGTTTCATTGTGCCCTGGAAGTGACATCATTTGGCCCTTGACACCACAGGAAATGACATAATTCCTGTCTTCTGGCTCCACCCCAAAGTCTCTTGGCTCCACCCCCAAATTTTAGTGGGCCATGAAGGAGAAATGTAAAATAACTGGGCCACAGGAAAGAAAAGTTTGGGAAACCCTGAGTTAGACTCTGAGGGCCGCTTTGTGTAAAACTCATTTTAATATGGATATTTCTTCAATAGGAAACACTATTCTACCTGTTAAATATACAATAAGAGCTGCTGTAGTGTAAGGGAAGGAGCCATGATAAGTGAGGTCTGTGCTTCAAATGTCACTTTTCTGTGTCACAAACTCACTATAAAGCCTCAGGCTTAACCCACCTCCACCCATCTGCAGTGTGGGAATGACACCCCTTACCTTACACAGTTGTAAGGACTACAAGATAGTGTACATGGCTCTTGGAACATTCTGAAGTACCAAGCACAAGGCTCCGTTTGATATTATGTGGCAGGAAGCCCCAACTTGCAGAAGAAGTGTTGGTCAAACACTTTGTCAAAAACAAGGCTTGTCCTTAGCTACATGGAAGTAATATTATGTATTTAATTGATTGATTAATTTGCTTCATTTACACCCCACCTTTCTTTCCAATGCAGATTCAAAGCACTTACATGATTCCCCCTCCCATCTTTTCTCATTGCCTTCAGCTATAAGCAGGGGTCATTTTGTAGAAAAAAAGGTGCAGGAGCTCAGTAGCATATTTCATTTGCATATGCCCCAGGATCTGTGCGCAGCGAGGAGAGAACTCCCCACTGCGTGCACACCCTGGCTGGAGGCTCAGGAGCTGTGCTCCTGTGATCCCCTGAATTCAAGCCCTGGTTCTAAGAACCAAACTAGATCAAATGACTTTTTGTGGATTGGGTCCAGCTTTCAGACCATCAGTGTGGGAGGGAGAGCTGCCACCTGGATCTGAATAGGGGCCCTGCACATGATTAATTGTCTGAAAATCCAGTCTGTAAAAAATTGTTTCACTTGGCTGTTAGTCTGTGGAAGATGCAAGTCCCAACCACTGAAAGGTACTGCAGGGCTTCCTGCAGGTATAGAAAATCTGGCTGCTGTTTTTTAATGGTTTGCTTCTTCTTTTCTTTCCCATCGCCAAAATGAAAGAAGTAAAGAAAGGTGGAAGGTCTTATAGCAAATCATTTTGGGACCTAAGCATGCTTGCCTGACTACATGGAATCTACATATTTAGAAAGATGGCGACATATATCATAGGGAGGCAACTTTTCCTATCCTGTATGACCCCCAATTTGTGGCCACATGCAGACCATAGATGCTGAACACATAAGGACTTGCTGTCTATATAGGTTTGTCCTGCTGCTTGCTACTCTACGGTGAGTTATCTCAGATTCAAAAGCTGCAATACTACAAGAAGCAAACAAGCAAGCTGCTGGTTGCTGCTATCCAAATAACAGTAGCTAGCCAGAGGCACATGTGTACAATTCTCTCATTCCCCTGCCTCTACACTAGCAGTATTAAATGGATCAATGTGTTTTCTTACAGTGATAAGCTGCAAGCAAAAGGGCAAATGACACATTACATGCTAGGGCACGTAACCTGCCCTGGCAATCACTTTTTTTTTCTGAAGAAAAGCAGTTTGGGGAGTGACCCTTTTACAAGCAGAAAAGTGGCAAGGGATTCCTTAACCCTGTCCACCTATGTGTATTTTTGCTATAAACTGCCTTCTAATGCTGTTTCCCACAACCTCTGAGTTTTCCAGAGTGTTTGTCACCATTTTGTTCCTGGTCTAAATGGGAGTGAATTATTGAGGCAGGCATAGAATTTCCAGTAGAAAAAAAACTGCCATCACAGAAGGGGTTACACATCTTTTTGCTCTCTTCTTTGTCAATGCACCCTCTCAAAATTTCCAGAACAGTTACCACTGGGACTGTGTTACACATTTGTGTGTAGCATGTAGAGCCCACAGAGCCAATAAGGAATTGCAAGGATGTTTCTCTGCCTTTTTACTCAACCAGTTCTAGCAGAATGACATCTAGCTCTTAATTTACCATCTTGAAAACATTATTCCAATCAGGGCTTTTTTTGTAGCAGGAACTCCTTTGCATATTAAGCTACACCCTCCTGATGTAGCCAATCCTTCAAGAGTTTACAGAGCACTTCTTACAGGGCCTACTGTAAGCTCTTGGAGGATTGGCTACATAGTGTGTGTGGCCTAATATGCAAAGGAGTTCCTGCTACAAAAAAGCCCTGATTCCAATAACAATCTTTAATTAAAACGCTTGGGCCTTTAAGCCATGTTTGTTGATAAAAACTTATCCCACTAGATGTTTCATTGGCCTTTGCTGATGGAATCTTCAGTAATCACACTGTTGCTGTAAAACTAAGAGTGTCTTAAGGAGGAAACCCTATTTGTATTTATGCTATGTAGGTGGAACCTCAGTTTGAGTCCTTATGTTGGCATTACTAGAATGTCTTGTCCTCTGTGAAGTAATTGGAGGATGGCATAATGTTATCTGTTTATTATACAATAAAGGTTTCCACACTTTATTGATAGAGTATCCCTTCTCCTGAGTGATGTTCTGAGGGTTCTGCTGTATCTTAATAGCTTCACTTCTAGATAAATTATAATAGTAATTAACCTTTGCAATTACTTCTACTTTATCAAACAATGCTGTGATTTTCTTCTCTGGCATGCTGAGCAACTGCTGATTTTTCTGATTATTTCATTCATATATAGCATTTATGTCCAGCCTCCCTTATAATCACTGAATGATCAATATATCATTATCATCATTATCAGTCATCCCCATATAAACCTTGCCACACTCATGGGGAATCTTATATACCCCCAGGGCCTTTTTTTTGTAGAAAATGTCCAGCAGGAACTTATTTGCATATTAGGCCACATCACCATTATTTCACACAAGGGTTTTTTGTTAAAAAGAAAAGCCCCGCAGGAACTCATTTGCGTATTAGGCCACACCCTCTGATACCAAGCCAGCCGGAACTGCATTTCTATGTGTTCCTGCTCATAAATTCCAGATGACTGCAAAGGGCAAAATTGATCTTTAACAGGCCTCAGGGGTAGACATATTTTTTGTGTGGGCATAAATGTCTTAATTCCTTTCCTCTGCAGGATCCTATACTGTTGTGTTCTTAATTCCAATAATTTGTGGAACATTATATACAATTTAGTACACTTTTGAATAATTATTTTGAATAATTATATAGTGTACAAGTGAGGGCCAGCTTAGCCCAGCACAGCCCATGGGCATTCCAGCAGCTGCCACACTGGATCCAGTGTTGAGACCTGAGTTGCTTTGCAGCTGTTGCTAGGCCCAGATTGGCCCCCAGGTCCTCCCTGGGCTGTGCCACCACTAACACAGCGTCCCAGGCTGTGAGACTGCCTCTACCAGGCCCATTGTGGCCCTGGGCTCTCTGGCAGCTGCTGCTGGGCCTGGCACAGCCCCCAGATTTTCCCTGGGCTGCACAGTCATTTCTGGGCCCAGAGCAGCTCCTGGGCTGTGCTGCCGCCAGTGGACCCGACGCAGAGCTCTGGGCTGTTTTAGTTTTTGCGCGTTCTCCATGCTTAGTGGAAAATCTCTTTAGCCTCTTCGTGGCCCCAACCTGTGGATTTAGCAATCCACAGATGGGGGCCACAGGTGGCTATCAGAATATAAGATGTTTTGGGGGTCCATTTTGACCGGGTTGCATATGGGGCATTTTGTTCCTGCTCAGCTATACTATTGAAGTCAAGAACTTGGGTATAAATGATTAAGGTATCAAGAGAGCATTATCTCTCGATGAAAAGTGGGGGAGGTATAGATCCAGCAAACTGCATACAGGGCCTCAAGTAGGGTTCCCAAGTCCAACCCCAGAAATATCTGGGGACTTTGGGGGTAGAGCCAGGAGACTTTGGGGATGGAGCCAGGAGACACTGGGGTGGGGAGGGGGGGAAACGGTGAGCCGCCCCGTCTCAGAGCGGGCGAGGCCGCTACTGCCTCTTCTCCGCTCGCCGTGGCTGCTCCTCCGAGATGGGCTCAGCCTGAGCCCATCTCGGAGGAGCAGCCACGGCGAGCGGAGAAGAGGCGGCAGTGGCGCGGCTGCCTAGCCCGCTCCGCTCCGCCTCTGGGGTGGAATCGGAGGGGGGGGGGTGGAGGCGGGCCGAGGGTGTGGCAAGCCGCGAGTCCGGGTCCTAGAAGGGCCCGGATTTGCGGCTCACCATGCTCCTGGCCTGCCTCGCCCTCCCCTGCGCTGCTGCCGCCTCTTGGCTGCTCCTCCGAGATGGGCTCAGCCTGGGCTCATCTTGGAGGAGCAGCTGCGGTGGGTGGGGAGGGGGCGGCAGTGGCGCGGCGCGGCGGCCTCGCCCGCTCCGGGATGCGGTGGCTCGCCATGCTCCCCGGCTCCATTTCCTCCCTCCCCCCGCTTCCGTTTTTTTGGGGAGTGGGGGAAGAGGGTGGAAATCCTGGGGTCCCCCGCCAGGGCGGGAGGGTTGGGAAGCCTAGCCTCAAGACCAATTAGATGACATTAATTACTTTTCTGATGTAACCCCCAGCTTTATTGAAATCCATCCAGCTCCTTCAACTCACACTGGCATACACATACCTGTTACATGCTTCAAAGGAATAACCTGTCTGATACCCTGGACAGGTTGAAGTCTCTTGAGTTATAAGGGCTCAGTTATATCTTTCAACTCAGCCCACTTCCTATAATTCTAATGTGGAGGGCACTCAACTTTTCAAGTCTCATGAAGGATTGGTCTTATGAAGGAAGATGACAACTAGAGAGAAAGAAAGCTAGAAAAAACAAGGCAGAACAGGAAGCTGTATGACATGGACATAGTTTCTTTTCCTTGAGAGAGGTTTCACACTTCCTTTACATAATTTATCAGCTGCTTTATATAGCAACACTGAACTATATGTAAGAATAGGGAATCAGTTAGGCTTCCCAGTCTCCAGGTCTCAGTGCATTCGCAGGCTCCTTTCTGCCCCCAGTCAGCTGGCTGGTGGGGGGAAGCCCCACCTCAACAGCCACCATGTGTCTTTCCACTTCAGAAGGCTAGAAGAAGTTTGGAAACTGCTTGCTTTTTAGCAGGTGTATGTGCATTTAAATCTGTAGGAGCCAGGCTGAATGAGGGTGAGGCAAGCTGATGGAACAATATGGCTGCCCCCAGTGAACTGCTAGAAAGAAAGGAAAACCAGCACAAGAAACAGAGAGTTTGTTTTACATTCCTTTCAGAAGTAGTTTGCACAATAAAATAGAGAGTAAAGAGTAAACCTTTGGTTTCCGTGTGTTAGTATGAAGGACTTGGTTGAATATACAGCAGATGGTTACATTCAACAACTCTGTGAGTAAATTGCCCCACTAAGATCACAAAAATGTGGATTACAAACTTTATTTTGACTGCTGTGTGTGTGAGAGAGAGAGAGAGAGAGAGCGAGGACATGCAGTTGCTGGGGGATGAGGAAATGAAGACGTGTATTCAGGGGAACTGCACTGCTGGATTTTTATCTATTTATTTTAGGGACTGCGAAAGTCTCCTGGCTCCACCCACAAAGTCCCCAGATATTTTCTGAGTTAGACTTTGCAACCCTAAAATCAATGCTTAATGAAACAGTGTAAATGATCCACTTCAAGAAGGATGTATTGAGGGCTGTTTCCCACACTACAGTTTAACGACATGGATGATATCCAGTCTGAAACTTTAATGTAGGAAATAATAATATGGCTAAGAGCTGCTATATGCTGTCTGGCTGAGGGAGAAATCCCACATAGTGATTTCTATTCCACTTCAGAAAACAGGTGTAGGATTGTGTGGTTGAATGCTTTTTATCAGAGAGCCAGTTTGGTGTAGTGGTTAAGTGTGCAGACTCTTATCTGGGAGAACTGGGTTTGATTCCCCACTCCTCTACTTGCAGCTGCTGGAATGGCCTTGGGTCAGCCATAGCTTTTGTAGGAGTTGTCATTGAAAGGGCAGCTGCTGTGAGAGTTCTCTCAGCCCCACGCACCTCACAGGGTGTCTGTTGTGAGCCGCTCTGAGACTCTGAAATTCGGAGTGGAGGGCAGGATATAAATCTAATATCATCATCTCCTTCTTCCTTGTGTCTCATAAGTTCCTCTAGGGTTGCCAAGTCCAATTTAAGAAATATCTGGGGACTTTGGGGGTGGAGCCAGGAGACATTGGGGCGGAGTCAAGATCAAGGCTGTGACAAGCATCATGAACTCCAAAGGGAGTTCTGGCCATCACATTTAAAGGGACGGCACACCTTTTCAATTCCTTCCTCCCATAGGAAGTAATGAAGGATAGGGGCACCTTCTTTTGGGGCTCATAGAATTGGACCCCCTGGTCCAATCGTTTTGAACCTTGGGGGGTATTTTGGGGAGAGGCACTAGATGCTATACTGAAAATTTGGTTCCTCTACCTCAAAAAACAGCCCCCCCAGAGCCCCAGATACCCGCGGATCAATTTTCCATTATTTCCTATGGGAATACATCTCCATAGGGAATAATAAAGTTCCCAGGAAACATTCCCCTCCCCCCCCCCCGCTTTCTGACGACCCTGAAGTGGGGGGAGGGCCTCCAAACCAGGGATCCCCTGCCCCACCTGGGGATTGGCAAACCTACAGCGGGAGGAGAAGGGCCCAGACCCCCCTTGGGCGACCCCCCACCCCCTGGGCAGGGTGAGGAGGGGATACCTTGCTCGCTGGGGATGTAGGTCTCATCATAGTCTTCCTCCAAGATGAGTGTCATGGGTGCTGGGGGCCCTGTAGAAGAAGCTGAGCCTGCAGAAGAAACTGCCCCTGCCACCTGCACCAGTGCCCCTGCCTCCTGCTGGAGAAGATCCAAGCCCCCCTGCCTCGCCCTCTCGGTGGCTCGTGTGCGTGACCGCCTTCGTCAGGACCTCAGGGATCGGAGGAGGGCGGCAACGCTCACGAGCAAGATGCTCCCTGAGCCCTGAGTTTTGAAAGGATTCTGGCCCTTCTAGGAGTGAGGGTGCTTGAGTCTCAGCAGGATCCTGGCTGCCCTCTGAGTCAGCAGTTAGCCCAAATGGGCAACAGACAGCAAGGGCTATATAGCTGTGGGCTTTGAGAAGCTTTGTGGAAGCAACTAGTCACTTACCTGACATTCTAGCATCCACTTCAGCTTCTGACTTCGGCTTCTGGACCCCCTGACTCTGGCATTGACTTCTGGACCCCCTGACTTCGGCTTCTGAACTCTGACCTACAATACCTGGACTGTGATTCGGTTTTGGCGCTTTGGGACCCTCCTTGCTACCCAGCTACAGATCTTGGACTGCCCCTGGACTTCGCCTGGCCTGGCCCAGCCCGTGACAATGAGCTGGTCCCTGA
The DNA here is from genome assembly GCF_032191835.1 of Heteronotia binoei. NCBI lineage: Eukaryota > Metazoa > Chordata > Lepidosauria > Squamata > Gekkonidae > Heteronotia > Heteronotia binoei. The sequence continues at coordinate 73,050,929 of NC_083235.1, forward strand.
TCCGGATGGTGGCGGCGGCAGGACCAGCCATGGCAGCAGCCCGCCCAGCAGCGTCTCCCCCCTCGCCCCAAGTGGACCCGGGGGCAGTGGTGGGATTCAAATAAATTAACAACAGGTTCTATGTCCTAATGACCATTTTAACTATACAAAAGATATACCGAAAGGTAGTTTAATAATTCATGCATTAAATACTGCAATAAGAACAGTAAAAGAGGTAAAGACAACTAGATTATGTTTGAATGATGAGATGCTGGTTTGCTCTCTCCTGTCCCAAATTCTCCTCTGCAAACTCTGATGGCAAACTTTCTCCACAGGACAGCTGCGATTGGAAGGAATGGGCAGGGTGAGTTGCCCCCCAGTGCCTTCTGCAAGGACCTCGTTTCAAGGGGTTGGTGCTGGCTAGCCCTATACAGAACAAGCACCCGTCCACCAGGGCGTTGCGGGCAGCACACACCTTTCCTCCATTGCATCTTGCAACAACCCTGCGGAGTCAGTTAGGCTGAAAGAGCAATTGGCTCAGGATCATACAGTGACTCACACATTGCGGCAGAATGGAAATTTGAATGCAGAGCTCACAAAGTCTGCCCAGCTGTGTAATCCTGACCCCTCTGTTGTGCCCAAAGCTCCCAGGACAGTTTCCTATTTCTCACTGTGCAAAAATGAGTCTAGCACAGGCGTGGCCAAACTGTGGCTCAGGAGCCACACACATGTGGCTCTTTCTCACATATTGTGTGGCTCTTGAAGCCCCCACCACCCTGTTGGCTGGCCTGGAGAAGGCATCTGTCTCTTTAAATCACTTCTCCAAGCCAAGCCAGCTGGCGGCTTGAAGAATGCACTTAAAGTTAAAGTTGCTTTCTTTCCACCCCTTCCTCCTCCCTCGTCCATCTCCTCCCTCCCTCCTGTCAAGCATCTGATGTTCATGTCTTGCAGCTCTCTAACATCTGATGTTCAATGTTGCCTCTAAGTTGCAGTCTTGTGAGCAAAGATTCTATTTTGTGAGCTCCTGGCATTAAAGTTGTGAGCTACTGCATAAAAGTCGGCCGACTGCATAAAAGAGTGTGCAGCAACAAGCATCTGAAAAAAGGCACAAAGATCAGTGTTTACAAAGCGGTTGTGATGACAACCCTCATCTATGGCTCCGAATCGTGGGTTTTATACTGTCATCACCTGCTACTCCTTGAGCGCTTTCATCAGCGCTGCCTTTGCACCATCCTCAACATCCACTGGAGTGACTTTGTGACCAACACTGAAGTCCTCAAGCGGGCGGAGGTTACAAGCATCGAGGCACTGCTGTTGAAGACGCAGCTGCGCTGGGCAGGGCATATTTCCAGGATGGAAAACCACCGCCTTCCCAAGATTGCCCTGTATGGCGAACTTTCCACCGGCCATTGAAATAGAGGAGCACCAAAGAAGAGGTACAAGGACTCTTGAAGAAACCCCTTGGTACCTGTCGCATCAGCCATCACCAGTGGTCTGACCTAGCCTCAGATCGCAAAGCATGGAGGCACACCATCCACCAGGCTGTCTCTTCCTTTGAGAACGCACGCATAGCTGGTCTTGAGGACAAAAGGAGATTGAGGAAGAATCGCACTGCTACAGCACCAACCCCAAATCAGACTTTTCCCTGCAGCCACTGTGGCTGGATCTGCCTGTCCCGCATTGGTCTTGTCAGCCACCAGCGAGCTTGCAGCAGACGTGGACTACTGCACCTTTCTTAAATCTTCCTTCGCGAAGTCAAGCCGAGAGAGAGAGACTGCATAAATTAGTGTGCTCTAGGAACCCTAGTCTAGGGTCGTCCTTCCTGAGCTAAGACGAAAAGGTGTGAGCTGGAGGCTAAAAATCTGTGAGCTAGCTCACACTATCTCAGCGTAGAGAGAACACTGCTGATGCTTATTCTATGTGGCTCTCACATTAAGCAAGTTTGGCCACCCCTGGTCTAGCATCTCTGCTCAGCCTTGGGCTCTCTCTAGCCGAGAAATGGGTCTCAGGAAGTGCCCCACCCTGATTCTCTGGATGGGCATAGAGCTAAGACCTCTGCACCTGAAATCCCAAGAAGTTTTCAGCCACTGGCAGCCGTTGACAGGCACTGTTAAAGGGCTGGGTTGCGACAGCAGTCAGCAAACTGCTGGTTTGTTGGGTAGCAAAAGCTGAGCTGGGACTCATTTGCATATTAGGCCACACACCCCATGATGTCACCATTGTTTCACGCAGATCTTTTTGTGCAGCAGGAACTCGTTTGCATATTAGGCCACACCCTCTGGTGCCAAGCCAGCCAGAACTGTGTTCCTGCTAAAACAAAACAAAAAAAAGCCCTGGGAATAACTCCCGTCATCCCCAGAGTTCCTGACAAAGGACGCTTCGGCTCTCGGATGCTGAAAAGCTTGCTGGTTTCAAAGGTTGAGCACTTCAGTCATTCCCCCGTCCCTTCATGGCACCAGCCCAGAACAAAACCCAAACCCAGACGGGGATGCTCCATTTGGCTTGGGAGATCCGAGTTTTGGGATCAACTCTTGAGGCCAAATGGCAACATTGGAAGGCTTGCTCCCAGGTCCCTGCAGAGCGACCCCAGCAGATGAGACTCAGCAGATTTGGGGGTTAACATAAGGAAGGGCTTGGTTCTCTGGCCTCCCCCCTCGGGCTCTGCAACAGGAGAGGTTTGCGGGGGAGGGAGGGCGAGGAAATACCTTGGCGCGCCCGGGGCGCTTGCCCCTTTGCCTCTTCTGCCTGGGGAGGACTCCTCGTTTCCCACCAACCTCAGAGGCTGCAGGGAACGTCTTTCGGGGGGGGGGGTCAAAGAAACCTGCAGTCCACCCCTGGCGTGATTCTCACCCAAGCCCAGCCGCCGGGTCTCCTCTCCTCCTGTCCTCTGCACCAAAACGCAGCATGTGTCTTTCATGTACTTTTGAAGGTGGAGGAGGAGAACGCGAAGGGGGAGAAGGAAAAAAAAAAACCACACACACACACACAACCCCAAACAAGCCACACCAGAATCTCAGGCTGAGAAGTCTGCCAGGGCTTTCCCTCCTTGTAAATCAACAGCTGGGAGAAAGGGTGTAACCCGGTGACCGAGTCAAGCTGGCTCTCAGGAGCCGGAACGCCTGGCAGGGAAGGGAAGGAGAGGCGGAGTGGAGGCATGGAACTCAGCACCGGGAGTTCCACTGGAAAAATCACAGCAATGGAAGAGAAGCTTTGCAAAGCGCTCTACCGGCTCCATAGGAAGGAAGGACCCAGGAGAAAGGGGAAGGGGCTGCGGAAAGCAGCTCAGGGTGCAAAAGGGAGAAGGGTTCGGAGGAAGCAAAGAAGGCGGTGGCGGCAGCGAGAAAAATCGATTTGAGCACCTGCGGGGGTTAAATGGCTGCCGGAGCGGAGAGGGGCTGCTGCTGGCGCCGCGCTGGTGGAGTGGAAGGGAAAGGAAGGACGGAGGAAGCAAAGAAGGCGGCGAGAAAAATGTGAAAAAGGGGGAAGGAGCCACCCCAACAATGTCTGGCAGCGACTGAGAGAGGAAGCGAAGGGAAGCAGGCGCCCGGCCAACAACCGGTTCTGAGAACTGATAGTACATTAGGTACCACTTCTGCAGAACCGGTGCGAACCGGCTGAATCCCACCTCTGCCCGGGGGGGTAGGCAAGGAGCCACCCCCACCTGCCCTCCCTGGGAGCTGCGCTCCCACCCCCCAGGAGGCCAAGCCAGCAGCTGCCAGGTGGCGGGTGAGCGAGCCTCTGCTTGGCGTTGCCCTGGAGACCGAGCAGGAAGGGGAGGCACTTCCGTGCATGGCCTGGAGCGGCCCTCTCGCTTCCCCCCCCCCCAGGAGGCTGCGCCAGAAGGTGGGCGGGCAGCTAAGGCGTCTGACTTGGGTTGCCCCGGAGACCAAGTAGGAAGAGGAGGAGGCACTTCCCAGCGCAGCCTAGAGCGGCACACTCTCTCTCCCACCCCACCACGCTCCTGGCCCACCCCCCCGGCACCCCCCCACTCCACTTCAGAGGCAGCGCGGGCGATGCCGCTGCGCCACCGCCCCCTCCCCGCCCCATCCCAGCTGCTCCTCCGAGATGGGCCCAGCCTGAGCCCATGTCGAAGGAGCAGCCATGGTGAAGCGGAGAAGGGGCGGCTCGCCACGCTCCTTCGCGCCGTTTCTTCCCCCGCTTCTGTTTTTTGGGGGAGCAGGGGAAGAGGCTGGAAAACCTGGGGTCCCCCGCTAGGGTGGGAGGGTTGGGACCCCTAAGTTCCTCTGAAGAGCTCAGTGCTGTGTTCATAGCAGTTCCTCCCTGTTTTATCCTCATAACAACCCTGTGCTATATAAATGCAGACCAAGATACAAGACCAACTATCTGTGACACCACATTTTTTGAGTGCCCCTCCCCGTATTTTATGTATTCAGAAATCTAGCATGTCAGTGAGAATTCCACATCGGAATTTTTTTCCTGGACATGCTATATTTCCACGGGCAGGAAATTTTTAATTTGGGAGAACATTGAACCATACAATTCTCTACCCTTCTTCTAAGAGGGTCTGCACTGTGCTCCCCCCTCCCCGCCCTGGACATGCAATCAGAGAAAGTGATAGACATTTCCAACCTACCCTCTTGGCACCAATGTGTTTATCTGACACCGAATGATTCTGACACTGCAGAAGGAAATTTTTTGAGTACTCCAAGGTCATTGAATTCTAATAAAGGAAGGAGGAGCTGTGGAGTGGGAAATGATAGTTTCTGTGTATATTCATGTATGTTTCATTTATTTTTTAAAAAAACTTTTATATCCTGCTTTTGAGATAGTCATAAAGCAGCTTACATTCAAACATAAATCCATTTACATCATATAATCTTTTAACTGGATTGCCAAAGGGCAGGCACTATAGCTGGCTCATTCTAAAGTGAATAAGCTGATCTACAGAGTATTTTGGAGACCTAGGTAGATGAAGTGGGAAAGGTCAGTCTATCCTAGGTCTGTCTTCCTGGGGTTTCAGTTCACAGCAACCAAGGTCTGGTGGGCAACATGAGAGTTGCTGTGACTTTGATAAACTGACATGTTTGAATGTTTTAAGGGTTTCCTGGCAACTGTTGTTTTGCATTGCTGAAGTGGCTGGGTGCTCCTCCCCCCCCCCCCCCACACACACTGCTTCTAGCTGGCTATTTTCAGAACCAGAATGCTGGATTAGAAGAAAAATTTCCTAAAGAAGATAGGACTTTAATTTGGTATTTGCTCTCAGCTGCTAGGACATTGTATACACAGTTGTGGAAGCAAGAAAAAATACCAGAGAAATGGGATTGGATTGTGAAAGTTTTATCGTGGAGTGAGATGGATAAGTTAACAAGAACTTTAAGAGATTATGATTTAGAAGTGTTTAAAAATGAGTGGAAGGAATTTAAAGGATATATAGAGCAAGAGTGGAACGTAAAAAGATATTGGACAATTTTTTAGTATGAATGGGAAGAGAAAGACATTGAACTTTGATTGGCTAGGGGTACCTTTATAATTGAACTTAAATATATAACTTTGGGGGAAGTCTAGTAATGGAGGGAGGGGGGATCGAAAATAACATATGGGTGTAAAAAACATGAAGGTTCTTTCTACCATATGTGGTGGACTTGTGAAAGAGCTAAAATGTTTTGGCAAATGATTCAGCAAGAGATTTCTAAGATTTTGGGATATGAATTCAATAAAGTGGCAGAGACTTTTCTGCTGGGATTACAAATGGAAAAATTTCCAAAAGAAGACAGAACTTTAATATGGTACTTGCTCTCAGCTGCTAGGACATTGTATGCGCAGCTGTGGAAGCAAGAAAAAATACCAGAGAAATGGGATTGGATTACAAAAGTTATGTCATGGAGTGAAATGGACAAATTAACAAGAAAATTAAGACACTATGATTTGGAACTTTTTAAGTTGGAGTGGAAGAAGTTCAGAAGATACGTAGAAAAAGAGTGGAAAATAAAAGGACATTGGACAATCTTTGATAATGATTAAGTTTTTAAAAATAAGAATATAACTTTTGGGTTTTTTTTTAACAGTTAAGGGTACCTTTAATATTTGTTTCCTTTAAGTAAATAACACTGGAGGGGGTCAAGTAACAGGGGGAGGGGTGGGGGAAAAGTAAGATATGGGGTAGAAATTTTTTTTCTTTTTCTTTAAGTTTTTATAAGTTGTAGATATAGTTTTGCTACCATATGTAACTAATAAAAATTGCTTATTCGAAAATAACATATGGGTTAGAGATAGAAAAGATATAATTAAATATTGTAACCAATAAATGTTATCAATGAATTGTTTAAAACCAGAATGCTGGATTAGAAAGACTTTTGGTCTGACCCAGCAAGGCATTTCTTATGTTCTCGAAGGTGGAGTTGGTGATAGCCTGAAGCAGCAGGTAGTAAAGCTGTGAAAACTGGGTGTTTTTTTTTGGGGGGGGGGTGTTGTCCTGTTTCTGGGACTCATATAGCCCTGTCCCAGCCTCCATTTAGGTCATGCAAGCAGTTATTTTGAACAGTAACATAGGGTGAGATCACACAAGAGATATGGCCCAACCTAGCCATGCCTCCCCTCTGGATTTAATGTGGACAATCACATGTGTACATCTGCTCCCAGAGTCCTGCCTGTACTTACCTCATTTTAGGATGGGCTGGGACTAGATTAAATAGCTACCAGGAGCTTCCCGGTAGCAAATCTAAAGCGCATGCAGGGTGTGTTTCCCGGCTGTCTGAACAGCCGGGGCATGCAGTGCATGCACCCCACATGTGCAGAAGCAATCTGAATGCTCCTCTTGCACATGTGTGGCCCATGCCTCTCCCAGCAGCCGAGCAGGGGCTGTGTGATTGCCATGGCAAACATCAAAGACAACTGGCATTTTCTAAGCTGGGATACTACTGTGCCAAGTTCCCAGTGTGATCCCGCCCATAGACAAGACAGAATCTCTATTTCATCTCTAGTGCTAGTCCTTTTCCTGACTATGTACATGCCGGCAAGAGCTAAGATACCCAGCTTTTCATCTTGGCGTATGCACATGAAAATGAACCATATGTGGCAGCCTAGATGAAGAAAAGCTCACAACATTTGAATGAAGCTAACTCAACTGATTTGCAGGTATACCAAAAGGTGGCATCTTTGACTAGTCTGAAAAAAAAAAAAACTTCCTGGAAACAAATTTGGGGTAAATCCTAAAATGCCGGGGAATCTATACTTGGATTTAATGATTATTATGTTGACTGCACAGATAGAAGAGTAGAGCTGGAGAAAGTCTGAGGCTAACCTATACAAGAAAAAGGAAGGGTACACCAAGAAAATCTGCTCTACTGATTTGTTCTCAGAGCAGCAGATCCAGGTTGTACATTATGAATTCCATGGAAGTACAGAGGACAGTGGCAAGTGCAGAGGTGAAGTTAAAACCCGCTACCACAACTAATTTGCCACACTATTCACCTGCAACAGCGGAGAGGTGCATTGAGATGTTTATTGCTATGGATATAATGGGCATGTGATACGCAGGCCATAGCCTGCTTCCAACTGGAAGTAAGCAGGAAAAGTCTCCCCACTCAACTTTATGCAAGGCCCTGAGGTGGTTGTTCCATTGCTGTTGTTAACCACAGGTTAGCACCAATCAACCGACAGTATAAAATGCAATTTCTAAGCCCAGTAGGATTTACTTGCTTCTGTGCAGACCACTAGCAGAAGACTGCCATGGGCAATGACGACCAGGCCGGCCCCCCTCTCAAGTTGGCAGCCGAGCCTGTAGCTGGCCCCTCTAGTGCTTCCGTGGTTGACAGCTCGCCACTGTCTGAGCCATCACCCCCTGCACTGATCCTGCAGCAGAAGAGGAGGAGGCACAGCTGCAAGCAGGGAGCCCGTCCGACTCACCCCCACGAGTAGTTCAGTTGAGGGAGCGACTCCACGGAGACTTAGCGGCCTGGCGGAGGGATGCATGCCTGCAAAGGAGGAAGTCCCTGAGTTTTAGCAGGAGCTGCCCCACTTGCTAATTGTTAACTGGAGGCCTATTTTGCCCCCTGCTCAGGGCTGGGCTCTCCGTGGAAGCAACAAGTCCGCTTTCGTGACGATTCACCTGGTGGGAAGGGCGGGATACAAATTACAAATAAATAAAAATAAAATAAATAAAAAAGGGGTTATCCGCCTTGCATTTTAGGCACAACCCCTGCTTCATTCTCTGCTCTTTTTTAGCTGTGAAGATATGAACATATGAAGCTGCCTTATACTGAATCAGACTCTTGGTCCATCAAAGTCAGTATTGCCTACTCAGACTGGCAGCAGCTCTCCAGGGTCTCAAGCTGAGGTTTTTCACACGTATTTGCCTGGACCTTTTTTTTTTGAAATGCCGGGGATTGAACCTGGAACCTTCTGCTTACCAAGCAGATGCTCGACCACTGAGCCACCGTCCCGTGGAAGGGCCTTGGTTCGGCTGTGGCTTCTCCCAACTCCGGTAGTCTGGACCTCTTATCCCCTGGTCTGCCTGGTGTTGCAGCTGGAGCAGTTTCACCACTTGTTCTTGATTTTCAGTCTCAAAGGCCAGTTGGATCCAGTCAAGTAGAGTCCATTGATTGTCTTGGACCATTGCTTTCGCGACAAGGTCAGGGTTGAGGCCAGCCTGATGGAACTTGATTTTCACAGACTCCATCCAGTCTTGCACTTTGGCTGTGTTAGCTCAGAATTCCATGGAAAATTCACACACTGACTTGCTTCCCAGCCACATATGCTTTAGTACAGTTCGCACACTGTTTTCTTCTAGGGAGTCTTCAAATTGAGCTTGGAGTGCTCACATAAATCACCCTATCCTCCTTAGTTCTGGAGTCCTGGCCTCATACAGGGTGACACCCCATTTGGTCATGGCCCCCTCAAGTCTAGAGCACAGATAACTCACCAATCTGGCACCATCCAGGAAACTTGGCTCCCACTCTCAAACAAATTTGGCTACTTGAACAATAAAGAACCCCAACTCCTCTGAATCTCAATCAAACTTCTCCTCCAACTTACATTGACTGACTGGTGCTCCAGGTGTGATGGGGACAGCAGGCTGCAACTGTGGAGCCAGACTTATGGGTTGTTCTGGTTGCTGTCCACCTGGTGGAGCTGACAGAATGCATGGTTGCCTGTCTCCCAATGTGGGGCTGGGATGCAGTCGTGGTGGTGGAGCCTGAAGTTGAGTGATCTGGATACTTTGTGCATCATGTTGTGTACGAATGTAATGAATTCCATCATTTCTCCCTGCATGTGTGCCATTCCCATCTGGAGGATGTTCTCTAACTCAGTACAGCCGTGTGGGGAATTGCATTGACTTGGGGGGCGCTCTCACAGCCCCTTCATAGTCATCTTCCTCTTTGAGGACCTGAAGTCTCAGGAACAGGTTGTTTCTGAAGGCCTGACTTTGCTGTCTGTCTCTTTCCCAGGCTACAGCTTCTCCTCTGGCTGACATTACTTGGGACTCCCATGCCCATGGGGTCTTCTCAAACCAGTGTAATGAGTTGTTATCTCATTGGAGGTCCTGAGGTATGGCCTCCGCTCTACTAACCATGGTCATTCAATCAGCTGGCTCCCGGGGTTCCTCAGGGACTTGGACTGTGTCTTCTTTTGTTTTGGAGTCCCCAGTCTTGTCTTGCTCCACCAGGGCTCGTTTAGTTTCCTTGTCTACATCTGACTGTTTGCTTCCCAAGCTGTGACTTGCCATGGTACAGGTCTCCAAGAGTTCAAGAGTTGCCGGGAACAAGGAAGTTAATTCCTACCAAACTATGAGGTTCAACAAGTAACACTCAAGTAGACTTACTCTAGATGAATATAGGTGAAACTTTATTATCTATATGCTATGAATACAGAACCCTTCTCATTGGAAAATCATTCTAAGCATTCTAAAAGCAGTTATTCCCTAGGATACACAAGGTAGGATATAATTCAGAGAGATCACAAGGTGTTATCTTGAAGGCCACGTCTCCTTCCTCCCAGATGGTACACAGGGGAGCAATTTGCAATAAAGTGTTCCCAGACCCCAGGGCAATTCACACAAGGGAATGCTTTCATGTTGCTTCCCAATAATCCCCAAGGACATTACATGTGTTACAATGCAGAACAGAGGTGGGAGAGAAAGGAAAGAAAATATGGAAGAAGACATAACAGATATGGCATGGCTTCTCACAGTATTTAACTGTCAACTCATGGGAAGCATACAAAGCAAAAACTCCTACATGGGAATTTCTCCTTGCATATTAATTGAATAGATGCAGAGGCATGTACTGCTGGAGCAACAAAACCAGAGACAAGAGAGCACACAGCCTTGCTTCATCTTTTCTTCTCCCAGACACCTTTAGCTGTTGTTACAGAAGAGAATCTGAAAACCTGGCATGAATAAAAGGTCAGGTAAAGAGATGTTTTCTATGATCCTTTCCCATGTTTTTTTGTGCTATTTAACAAGAGCAGATGCAAAAGGGGAACACAGCAATGGAGTGTGCTTGATTTGCATAATCAGCAAATAATGCGCATGATATGGAAATTTAGACTACCCAAATTTGGGGACTTGATGGTAACCCTAAGTAATAGGTATCTAATGACTGAGGGGAAAAATGAAGCTCTAGGATTACAAAAGTATTTGGAACCACTTCTTTAAGCAAGAATGTGATGGTGGTTCAATTTGTTACAAGCAGCCATTTCCACAATTATCAAGGATGGTTAATTGAATTTATTCTAGTTTTAGGAATAGAGAATGAAGGTTTAACAGTTGATCAATGTAGTCTGGATCTGTACTTCTGACTAGAGCCATCATGGGCTTCAAGAACATCAGAATTACTCTGCTGGGTTGGCTTAAGGTCCAGATACTCTCTCACTAGCACGAAAGATGGAAACAGCCATTCCTCATTGCTTCTTCCCAGCATCTGGCAATCTGAAGTCCATTGCCTCTGAGCATGTAGGTTCCAATTTTAATTATTATAATTACGTATTTTTCGGTCCATAAGGCGCTCCGGACCATAGGACGCTCCTTCCTCCTGGGGGGCAGCGTACTTCCTCCGTGCCTGTCTGCCTGGCTCCAGCTCTGATGCTTACAGCAAGCGCCAGGATCGCTCCCTCCACCCTCTGATCCCGGCGCTTGCTTTAAGCATCAGAGCTGGAGCCAGGCAGACAGGCACGGAGAAAGCACGCCGCCCCCTCCACAGCCGGCGCTCGCGAAGCGCTGGGTTTGCGGTGGGGGCAGCGTGGAGTGATCCCAGCGCTTGCAGGAGCCATGCAGGCAGGCGCGGGGGAAGCGCCGGGATCAGAGGCAGAGGCAGCGGATCACCCCCCCCCCCCAGAGGAAGGTACCTTTGCTCCTTAAGACGCACACACTCCCCCCCACACACTTTTTGGAGGGGGAAAAGTGCGTCTTATGGTCCAAAAATACGGTAATTGTCATTGGCAGAACTACCTGCCACTGTTTTGGCCAAACCAGTTTTAAAGCCATGTGTGCTAGCTGCTGCTCACTAACAAAAGAGCTCTGCTGGAATCACTGTAGCATCTGACAGACACCTTATTTTTTATTTATTTATTTAGGATTTATATCCCGCCCTTCCCACGAGGTGGCTCAGGGCGGCTTACAACTTTATTATTAATTATTATTATGAATTATTATAATTAACTATCATTGGCAGAACTACCTGCCACTATTTTGGCCAAGCCAATTTTAAGGCCGTGTGTGCTAGCTGCCATTACAACCCCATGTGGCAATGAATTCCATAAGTGGACGAAACATTTCCCTTTGTTTGTCCTGAGCATACTGTAAGCCAGTCCAGTTGTAGTGTTTTGTGATACAGGAGAACTTCTCCATTCAGTCTCTCCATGCCATTAATACTTTTGTAAACTTCTATCATGTTCCTTTTAGCATTTTTTCCTTGAATGAAAAAGTCCCTCATCCACTGTCTTCCTTCTCAAAGGAAGTACTCCATCCCTCTGATTATTTTAGTACTGCAGTCTTGGTTGACTTCCAGAGCTCACAGCAGGAGATGTGGGGGAGGGGGGGGGGTAGAAATTCCCCTGAGAAATTTCCCACACTCCTGGTCATGCATTTCAGTGCCAAACCAGACATTCAGGAAACCACAGTCTGGACAAGCCCCTAGGCTCATTGAGAATTCCAAGTAAATAAAAAAAAATAATAAAGGCTAAAATCTGCCAGTGTTCCAGCAAATGAAACCTATGGTTTTGCTTTTATCATCTACATTTGTTGTAAATTTACAGGCGATTCTGACAGGGTCACTTTGCAATAGGGTTGCCAAGTCCAATTCAAGAACTATCTGGGGACTTTGGGGATGGAGCCAGGAGACATTGGGGGCAGAGCCAGGAGCAAGGGTGTGACAAGCATAATTGAACTCCAAGGGAGTTCTGGCCATCACATTGAAAGGGACAGCACACCTTTTTAGATGCCTTCCTTCCATAGGAAATAATGAAGGATAGGGGCACCTTCTTTGGGGGCTCATAGAATTGGACCCCCTGGTCCAATCGTTTTGAAACTTGGGGGGTATTTTGAGAAGAGGCACTAGATGCTATACTGAAAATTTGGTGCCTCTACCTCAAAACACAGCCCCGCCAGAGCCCTTGATATCCGCGGATCAATTTCCCATTATTCCCTAAAACTGCTGGAGATCTAGAGCTGTGGGGGCTGTGGGGGGTGGGGCTTCCCCCGCCAGCTAGCTGGCTGGGGGGCGGGGGGAAACTTGTAAAACCAGGAGATCCCCTGCTGGGACCTGGGGATTGGGAAGCCTACTTTGCAATTATATTATGTTGTGAAAGTGAGGAGGGGCCATAGTTCAGTAATAGGGAATAAACTTTACACATTAAGTCTTTGTCAGCAGTGTTCTTAACAGGATAAACAAAAGAGTTACATTCTTGATCTCTGTTTAGATGCACAGTTGTTCTTTCTGTGGCACTGCAAGGGCTGCTGCGCGTGTGCTTCCTAGAACATGGAGTGCAATGCCTTGAGTTGGACAACATTTGGGGTGAGCCCTATCCTATGCTTTCAAATGGAAACAGACTAAACGACAGTGAATAATGTTAAGGTGTGAGAAAAAAAAATCATTAACTGATGAACTGGTTTAATTACAATGCAGTCCAAAACACAGTTTCACCCTTCCAAGTTCACAGATTTCAGAGGGCGTGAAAAGTAGTGGGTCAGACGCTATAGTGATTCCAGCAGAGCTCTTTTATCAGCGAAAGCCCAACTGAAAACACACGTGGCTAGCTGCAACTATATACCCGGAAACTCCACCCAAACCCCAGCTCCAGCAATAAACAATCCAATAGAAAACAGGCGCTCAGAACCCTCATTTGCATGGGCTTTATTCAAATGGATTTTATCTAATTGGTTGGCTCAGCAAGGCCGGCCACTCTTAATAGCTGCAAGGAGGCTCTCAAACAATGGGCTTAATTCAAATGGATATTACCTGATTGGCTAGCTCAGCAAGGGTGGCCAATCTGAATGCAGCTGCAAGGAGCCTCTCCAACAAAGGCTCTTCGTTTGAAGCTCCCTGTACACTACAGGGTGCAACACTGTTTAGGGTTGCACCATTAGTGAATTAACTCCAGACTAAAAGAGCAAGCAAAAATGTGTACAGCAGAAGGATGATCAACTAACTCTCTTTGTACAGTTGTCAACATCAATTCGTATAACTCTTGATCTGAGCAAAACATTTAAGGCACTTTTCTGAACAATATATGATAAACTGTGGTTTTTAATCAAAGTGGCCTATTATCACCACCAAATGGGCCACAAATACTGTTGCATTTAAATGCTGTTCTATTTCTTTATTAGTTTATTACATCTATGGATTTTGCATTTCGCTACTGCTCCTTCTCCAAAATGGCAACCCAAATGATGAGAAACGAACACCATAAAAGTTGTCACAATGAATGGATGAAAAATACTTTCTTTTAAAAAAAATTCAGAAGGAAGTTTTGTTTTAAATCCCCCAGAGGCACTGTAAAAAGTATAAAATCAGACTCTCCCAAATTGTCAGCAATCATGAAAAGGTTCCTGAACAAGTTTCAACCAGCTGTCAAAATGCCAAGAGGAGGTTGCTGGGCACAGATCCAGTGGAAACATTCCAGAACATGGATACCATCACAAGTAAGGTCCTGTGAATTAGTGGCCTTGTAGAATTCACCTCTGTAAAGGCTGGGGAACAGAAAAACACCCACTCTGCAGATGAAAGTGAGAAAATAACATGGAAAGAGAAACTGCCAAAGTATGCAGGCCCCAGACAATAAAAAGCATCACTTATAATCACCAGCACTTTGAATTGGCCCTAGAAGCATATATATCAATATCACCAGTGTAGTTGTGCCAGAATAAGAGTACTATGTTCTCTGTGCTTGTTCCCTGTTGAAAGCAAGTTGCAGCATTCCAAATTAGCCGCCATTTCCGAACCGTGTTTAAGGACATTTCTACCTTGATCATGTTGCTGGAGTCAACCAACATACAAGCTTACCAAGACATGGGGCGTTTTCGCACTTACCTTAAGCCGGAGCGACGTCCCTCTTCACCGCGCAGCGTCTGCAAGGTTTTCGCACTAATTGCTCCGGAGCACCTGGAAGAGCCGCAAAGTCCCACGGCTTTTGCGGCGCAAATGTAAACCGGTTTTTGGCGGTTTACATTTGCGCCGCAAAAGCCGCGGGACTTTGCGGCTCTTCCAGGTGCTCCGGAGCAATTAGTGCGAAAACCGTGCAGACGCTGCGCGGTGAAGAGGGACGTCGCTCCGGCTTAAGGTAAGTGCGAAAACGCCCATGGATTCTTGGCTAATTGCTTAATTAAGTGGGCTCACCAAAGTTTCGTTCATTTTACAAGCATGTTAAAAAAATAGAAAGAGAGGATTGTTTGCCAAAGCTCTTTGCTGGCATCTTGCCACATGCTCTGTTGTCAAAACAATACATATATGAGTCTTGTGATCATAATATAACTGTTCTGGTTTCTGATTCTTCTCTCTGACTTTTCCCCTCTGTATCCTTAAGTATGTCCTTCACTATTGTCACCTGCACTGTCATACACTCCTATCAAATGAGGCTTGTTCACTCATAAATTACTCCACAAACCATTCCAAACAATAAAGGCAATTTTACTTACTGAACCATTAAATTTACATACTTAAATTAGACTCAACCAGACGTTGCAGGGGGATGTCTCACAGCCAGACAAACAATGAATTTAGGGAAGAACTGCCGTGTAGTTCCCCACCTCTCACATGAAATTAATGAGGTGCTTCAATTTAATCATCATTAAAATTACATCTTTATTTAGTTACTTAGCAGAGTTTGACTCAGAGGCACACGAAAGAATGTATGGAAGCCCCTCTGACAATAACCTTTCCCAAGGAGAGAAGGGGTAGCTGGTGATGTGACTCATCATCTCTGAGGGACTGGGCAATGTGATTGTGCGTCTCTTTCAGAAAGGACAATAATTTCTGAAAAGGAGTCATTCAAAAGAAAACATTATTGGTCACGTTGGAGAGGAAGACAAAAAATGCAGTTTGAAATCAAGGCTGAAAGTTATCAGGGACCAATGTCTCTACGGGACCATCTCCTTTGGGAGAGCCAGTTTGGTGTAGTGGTTAAGTGTGCAGACTCTTATCTGGGAGAACCGGGTTTGATTCCCCACTCCTCCACTTGCACCTGCTAGCATGGCTTGGGTCAGCCATAGCTCTGACAGAGGTTGTCCTTGAAAGGGCAGCTGCTGTGAGAGCCCTCTCCAGCCCCACCCACCTCACAGGGTGTCTGTTGTGGGGGAGGAAGGTAAAGGAGATTGTGAGCCATTCTGAGTCTGTTCGGAGTGGAGGGGGGGATATAAATCCAGTATCTTCTTCCACCTCACAGGGTGTCTGTTGTGGGGGGAGGAAGGTAAAGGAGATTGTGAGCTGCTCTGAGACTCTTCGAAGTGGAGGGCGGGATATAAATCCAATATCTTCATCTACCTCACAGGGTGTCTGTTGTGGGGGAGGAAGGGAAAGGAGATTGTGAGCCACTCTGAGACTCTTCGGAGTGGAGGGCAGGATATAAATCCAATATCTTCATCTACCTCACAGGGTGTCTGTTGTGGGGGAGGAAGGGAAAGGAGATTGTGAGCCACTCTGAGACTCTTCGGAGTGGAGGGCGGGATATAAATCCAATCTCTTCATCTACCTCACAGGGTGTCTGTTGTGGGGGAGGAAGGGAAAGGAGATTGTGAGCCGCTCTGAGACTCTTCGGTGGAGAGCGGGATATAAATCCAATCTCTTCATCTACCTCACAGGGTGTCTGTTGTGGGGGAGGAAGGGAAAGGAGATTGTGAGCCGCTCTGAGACTCTTCGGTGGAGAGCGGGATATAAATCCAATATCTTCATCTACCTCACAGGGTGTCTGTTGTGGGGGAGGAAGGTAAAGGAGATTGTGAGCTGTTCTGAGACTCTTTGGAGTGGAGGGCGGGATATAAATCCAATATCTTCATCTACCTCACAGGGTGTCTGTTGTGGGGGAGGAAGGTAAAGGAGATTGTGAGCTGTTCTGAGACTCTTTGGAGTGGAGGGCAGGATATAAATCCAATATCTTCATCTACCTCACAGGGTGTCTGTTGTGGGGGGGGGGAAGGGAAAGGAGATTGTGAGCTGCTCTGAGACTCTTCAGAGTGGAGGGCGGGATATAAATCCAATATCATCTTCTTCTTTGATATGTCCCCAAGAGAGCATTACACTCCACAGATAACAATCTACTGGTGATCCCTGGCCCCAAGGATGTCTGGCTGTCCTCAGTCAGGCCAAAATTAACCAACACATTGTTAGCTATAATAGCACACAAGAAGGATGTAAATAATAAAACAATTTTCATTAATGTCTATAATGTCTGAATCTTATTATATTTGTACACAATATTATTGCCACTTAACAAGGAGTATTAAAACAAGAGGCAGTGTACATGAAAGTCCAATGGAAAAAGAAATTAAAGTCCTTTATAAAATTCACACTCAGCAGTTCTCAGATGGAATGCATCAAGTCCACAAGAAGTCCTGCATGAAGTCCTAGTCCACACGAGGATTGTAGATAATCCCTCGTTCCAACGACTTCTTCCTCAGTGAACCCCAGATAATGATAGCATGCGCCGAGCTATGCCATCATATGGGGTTTTTATGTCCACCCTGTGTGTTTTTTGTAGGTCCAATTAATTAGTTGCATAATTAAGTCCAAGTTTTCAAGTAATTATTTTAGACAAGGCACTCAAGCCACTTAA
Organism: Heteronotia binoei; assembly: GCF_032191835.1. NCBI lineage: Eukaryota > Metazoa > Chordata > Lepidosauria > Squamata > Gekkonidae > Heteronotia > Heteronotia binoei. The sequence continues at coordinate 73,068,131 of NC_083235.1, forward strand.
GGCAAATGTCTCCTATGACAAAGTAGCTAACATACAAATATATTGAATATACAAATATATTGAATTTTAAATGTTTGTATATTTATTCTATGGCATTATGCCTCTCTGTACATTGCCCTGTGCAGAGTGATGAATCAAACTGAATTAACGACGACAACAACAAAACAGAAGTAGAGCGCCCCACTTTTTCTGCAGGAATTCTTTTTAAATAAAAAAAAATGTCCAGCATGCCAAAAATTCACAAGAATTTTAATTAATATAGTAAAAGTCTAAAAGCTCTATTAAGAAATGACAGACCAAACATGTTTCTTAAACTGTTTGGGTGCTTACAAAGCTTGCCATGGCAGAATTAGTACACCTACAATTTACGTAGGCGGTACCATATCGTTATGCTAGATATAAAGGCATTTTGGGAATTCACTTAGTTAACACAGAAAACTAGTCAGTTAGCCATTAAAAAGTACAACTCAAAAAAAATCTGCTGGGCTGCAATCAGGTCACGAACAGCAGGATATGGCTTCTTTAATCAGAGGTTGTTTGGTTGACATTTAGAAAGAATAAGATGCTATGAAAACCAACACAATGTGGAAGTCAGTCCGCTGATTATAGCTGAGTTTGGTAGCCAAGTATAATTTCCTACCAGCCAGTTGTATAATCCAGTCCCACAATGTGATTGCCTGTAACAATAAAGTAATGTCTAGTCTAATCTGGACCTTAATACAAATGTCTTAATAGATTGGGCGGGGGGTGGGGGGGGCAAAAGGATTGAATTCAATTGGGAAAGGACATCAAAAATTATGTATAACAGGGTCAATCCCTGTTTTCCATGGTTTATCTAATCACCTTGCAAAGCCAACCAAACTAGTTACTGTCACTACATCCTATGCCAATGAAGCCCACAAGTCATCCGCTCAGTACAAGCTACTCTCCTTCATACTTATTCGGATAACTGTCCCCTATGGCTTGCCTCACAGAGAGAAACTGCTAGAGGGCACAGAACAAAACCTGAATTGTAATTGTAGGAAAGAGTGCAAGACGGAGCTTTTTAGAATAGCCTTCGTTGATTTTATATTAGCTTTTTTCTTTTTTTAAAGGTATATCAGGTGATGTTTCAATTATTAATTACTTGTATATTTTATATTTTGAAACTGTTTTCAGCTTTTAGGTAAAAGAGTTTGTTAAAGAAAGAAATTATGGATGCATTCACACTACACTAAATAATGAGTTTTGCAAGTGGATTTTTGCTGTTCTCACGCAGTAAAAATCGAGTTGCAAAACACATTATTTAGTGTAATGTGAACACACCCTATCATCGAGCCCCTGCACTGTGTGGGGGAGAGCTGTCAGAGACATAACCGGCATTGAAAAGAATTCCAGCAGAGACACAGCCACCCCCCCCTCCCGCACACACACATTTCTATCTAGCCTCCGTAGGCTAAATGAAGCATTCACCTCACACACACACTTCAGGACAAACACCAAAAGCAGGCTTTCTTTTCCCTCCTATATACTTTCCTATGGAATAGAAATCAGGGAAGGAAAGGGGAAAACCAGGATTCCAGCAGGAAAAATTAAGATGGAAAGTTCATGGTTAAAGTTTGCATGGGTGACAATGTGGCAAATGAAGTTCAGTGTATTAAAAGATAAAGTGACCTTAGAGGCAAACTCTGATATCCGACTTCCATGGTTTGAATACCTGCAACTCAAGCATTTACTGGATACTCACCTCTTTAGTCCTCCCTTGCGAATCCTTCTTGGTGATTTTGAAAAACTTCTATCGAGAGATTCAACCCCAATTAAAGGCTTGATATCAAGAATTTACAAATTATTACTCCACTCCATTGACATAAAACCACACTCCTATCAAGGGGCCTGGCACCGAGATCTGGGTATTGAACTAGCCAAAGAGCAGTGGCAGGCCATCTGGAACTCCACCATATATAAAACAAAAGCAATGAATGTACAACTTCAAGCCATTAAAGTTCTCACACGTTGGTATAAGACCCCGGTACAGTTATCACACTCCTGCTCAATTTCTCCCCTTTGTTTTAAGAACTGCGGTCAGAAAGGCACATTTTTTCACTCCTGGTGGCTATGCCCCATCATAAAAAAATTCTGGAGACTAATCTATCAAGAAGTACAGGACCTCACCTCATTTTCTCCTCCATTCACGCCGGAATATGCTCTCCTGAATCATACAGGCACTTCGCGTATTCCTGCACAAACAGAGGATTTAATTTCACATATGTTTGTGGCGGCCAAATTTGCAATCGCCTCGGTTTGGAAACAGCAAAATCCTCCATCAAGGCAGGCATGGTGGCTAAAGCTGTGGGACTACTTTGTCTTAGATAAGCTCACTCATGACTTAGATCCTCGTAACACCTCCCAATCTGCTTCTCTGGACTTTGTGTATAAATGGCGTCCCTTTATTGACAAGGTCTCAAAGGACAGCAAAAGTCCTAATGACCCATATCATGCTATACTGATGTCATGTCAACTGTTGTTGTAACCTGGATTTTAATAACTAACTTTGTTTATATCCATCTTCCTGTTGTATATGGGTACATGTTACACATCTGCCGATGCATTTTCATACTTGTACCTTGAACTTTATATTAATAAAGCTTTTTATTAATCAAAAAAAAAAGTTCAGTGTTGGGAAATGTAAATGTAAGGCACATTGGGACAAAAAAAAAATCTCAACTGAGGGAGACTGAGAGGGAAAATGGGACTTGGGGTTGTAGTGGATATCTCAAAGTGTCAACCCAGTGTGCTGCAATGGTGAAAAAGGTAAACTCTAGGTTAGGGATAATTAGGTAAGGGACTGAAAATAAAACAACCAATATTGTATTAGGGATGGGCGTGGACAGGTCAATCATCATGGACCAGGCCCTGGTTCATGCTCCATTTTCTTGGTCCATGCATTTGAGGTTTTGATAACCCACAGACTGTGTTTTTGGGGGACTGTTGGGTCGGTGTGTACGAGTTGCACCACCGCTGCGGCATGATGTGTGACCTGGAAGTGAATTCACTGGTGTCATGCTGCCACAGTGGTGCGACCTGGAAGTGGGCCCAGAAGGCACAAACTGATTCATAAACTGGGAAAGTCTGTGGAAGTTCATGGATCATGAAATTCACAATCCACAAACCTCCATGGATCTCCATTTTTCCAGTCCGTGACCATCTCAAACTGTAATGCTCCTATGGTGCAGCACCATATGGAATACTCTGTACAGTTTTGGTCATCATATCTCAAGAAGGACATTGTAGAGCTGGATAAAATATAGAGGAGGGCAACCAAAATGATTAGGAGATTGGAACACCTTCCCTATGAGGAAAGGCTGAAGAGTCTGGGACTTTTCAGTTTAGAAAAGAGATCACTAAGGGGAGGACATTATAGAGGTTTATAAAATTATGCATGGGGTGGAGAGAGTTGACAAAAAGAACTTTTTCTCCTCTCCCAAAATACTAGAACTTGAGGGCATCTAATGAAGCTGGTGGGCAGTAGCTTCAGAGTTATTAAATTGTGGAATTCCCTGCCAGTGATTAAAATGTGGAATTCCCTAAAAGGGGATTAAATAGATTCATGGAGGATAGGTATATTGATGACTACTAGCCATGGTGACTGAGGGGGACCTCCATATTCAGAAGCACTAATACTGTGAATACCAGAGCTAGGAGGCAACATCAGGTTGGCCTTGGCCTCTATGACCAATGACTATGTTCATCATCCAGAGGAACTGGTTAGCCACTGTGTGAGACTGGATGCTGGACTAGATGGACCATTAGTCTGATCCAGGAGGACTCTTCTTATATCTGTAAGTGGTCCTGATTGGTGGGAGGTACATACAGAAGGCTTTGTTTGAAACCAAATGTGGGATGAGGAGAGCAGGTAAAGAAGTTATGAGATTAGATGGCTGGTTGGGAAGGAATGATAGTAAAGTCTACCACTAAGTGGAACCTGGGTACCCCGTAGAGATGTTTGGAGACAGAAGTAGGATCAGGAGATGTGTCTTTGACTGGTTTCAATTGCTTTTCATAGACAGGACTGAAAAGGTTGCCAGTCGAGATCAGTTATCTTTAGAGTGGGAGTTGTTTTGTGGGGTTTCTCTGGGGGCAATCTTATCCGCCAGGCTATCCAACCCTTATGTAAACTGTCAGGTGAAATTATTCATAGCTTTGAAGTTAGATATCCATATGCTGATGACATCCAGCCCCGATACATCTCTATCCAAACCCCTGGCAATACAGTAGAGGTCTTGAGCCACTGCCTGACTGGTGTGGTCAAATGGCTGAAAGAGAACAGACTGAAACTGAACCCAGACAAGATGGAAACGATGTTGACTGGGAAGGCAGAGATCTTAAGGGACACTATGCTTCCTTTCTTTGATGGGGTTCAGCTGACCCTTGCCGATTTGGTTCAGCTGATTCTTGCTCAAGCCTGGGAATTGTACTGGATCCAGCATTGCTGCTGAATAAGCAAGTTAATGCAGCTGTGAAAAAAATACTTCCAACTCAGTCTAACCTGCACGATGGCCCTCAACCTTGACATGAGTGATCTGGCCATCTGGATTCATGTCATGGTGACACTGAAACTAGATCACTGCAACACACTCTATATAGGTCTCCCCTTGAGGACTCCAGTTGGTACAGAATGGCACACCTTGGTTATTATCAGGAATTAAGTGCAAGAAGCATATTACTCCCATTATGCAGTCACTCCATTGGCTGATCATCAGTTATTTAAGGTATTGACTAACATACAAAGCCCATCATGGCCTTGGTCCCCTGTATCTGTGTATCTCTCCCTATGCTCTGCCACAACAGCTTAGCTCATCTGAGCAGGGCCTTCTGTAGGCGGCACCAGGCAAATGGGCAAAATAGACAAGTACCCATGCATGTGCATTCTCTGCTGTGGCCCCACTTATGGAATGGCCTGCCTGATGAGGTTAGGAAGGCTCTTATTCTCTTGGCTTTCCGCAAACGATACGAAATAACAGGATTTTAAAAACACAAGTAATAGGGGCTGTGCTGTAATGTAATGAATCAGAAAGATGCTTTGGTAAGGGGATCAGGATTGTGAATTATACTAAAGCAAATTATATGCTCCCACTATGTAGTTTCTGCACCGTTTAATGTGTCATGTTTACATGTTTATATTTTCTTTGTTTCAGCTGTGATTTAGATTTCTGCCTGTTTTCAGAGTTCTGCAGTCCACACTGCTTATTGGGTGTTCCATCTTGTTCTGCATACTGATTTTCACTGTGTAATCTGCCTTGAGTCTCAGTGAGAAAGGTGAACTATAAATAACATAAATAAATTTCGTAACTGCAAGGTGCTTTGGAGGAGCTTCCAATCCCAAAGGTTTAAGGGAAAAAGTAATTTAGGAAAGGCTATTTTATCATATAACTGGTTTAAATGGAGAAATTGACAAGTAGAAACAAGTACTCATTTCAGTTCCCCTTTCACTGCCCTTATTGAAAATTTATGCCATTGTTCCTTCCTAATGCCAAACAAATACTACATGGCTACAATGCTGGGCATATTTTTATCTGAATAATAAATAAAATGGAATTTGAGCTCAAAGCACATAGGATTATGCTCCATATTATCTTCCCAAACTTTCAACTGAATCTAAGGCCAAACTTCCCTTAATTAGCACACTGATTTGCATAATATATCCTGTGTCTGGATTGTGAGATCCATAATCTGTTTGAATGCCAACCTCTGAAGCAGGTTTTCATACTATAAATCAGTGCTTGTGCCTTTACAGTTGAAGTACATTAAACAACGAAAGAAAAAAAATCTGAAGGAAACATTTCAAAAGAAAAGAAGGCTGGCAGGAGAGAGCCACAGCCCATGGAATGACAAGCGTTCTTGGGGGCGGAAATATAATTTGTCTACATTAAAAATGCAGTATCAGCAGAAGGGACTGAAAAGGCATAATTCATCAACACTGGATTTAGAGAGACAGAAATGTCATTTACATGAACACAAAGAAGTGGCTGCAAAACTGAAAGAAAGGAACATTTTGTTTATTGCATAAGTTTTCTTCCTTTAGTCCTTTTGGTACATGGAGGATCAGGATGACATTAGGCAAGGAAAATAAGAACCTTGCTCAAAATAATAGGCAGTTCAATTCATGCGAGTCACCTGAATGGAAAGTAATCTAATGCTGCAATTTCGAATAAACAATATAGAGTCACTCACATACATAATGATTAATGACTGGATACCACAGTGTGAAAACCATTTAGAAATGGCATTTTTGTCACTGACAGTACTACACACACCGTAAAGGTCATACATGATAAAGAGTATTATCCATATTTCTTTGGAAAACATGCTTAACCTTGTAGATCACAATTCCCTACAAGATCAGTGATCCATCTCCAGCTTCAGAATGGCTCATGGGAAAAGCTTAGAAAACTAGTTTTACATAGACACGCACCTTCTAGTTTGAAATTACCTGTAATGTCAGGCAACAATGGCCACTTTTAAGTGTTAGGCGATAACATTACTCCAAGTGCACTCTATCAAGAGAGTATTCTCACTAAACTACAAAGATAAAATAATTGATCATTGTTATCCTGATTGTTTTTTGTGTGTGAAGCATATGAGTCTCATATGAGACACAGTAAAGACTTAATTTTCTAAATATATCCTTTTGTTTGAAGAATCCAATCATTTATTCAGCTTCCAATGTTAACATGCCTCTCTGTACCAGCGTTCCAAAGTAGGATCTTATCTGAGAGCAAATACTAGTCAAAGTCGCCCACTGTTAAAGTCTGGTCTGAAAGGAGCTGCTCGGATGATCTCTTGTTGAGGAGCAGTGCAGTTACTTGTTTTATCCATTAACAATGTATGTGTGTCAGGTGCTATGTTGTTAGCCCAGTCACTTGGACCCAAATATCCTTCAGCAAATTCTGCCACCATCAAGAGATTTTAAGGGTTTACTAGGCTGCTCTAGGCCAGCAAATAATTCTCCTTTTGAGCAAAGCCTGTATGCCTATGTGAGGGAGAGCAAAGAATCCCACCTCTCCCTTTTCTCCTTTAGCTGGTAGAGTGTTGTTTGAGCAGCAGACTTATGCAGGGAAAGAATCTTAATAATGCATTTTAGACTTGTTGGTCATAAAGGACAGCCTAAAGCAGAAGAAGAAGAAGAAGATATTGGATTTATATCCCGCCCTCCACTCCGAAGAGTCTCAGAGCGGCTCACAATCTCCTTTACCTTCCTCCCCCTCAACAGACACTGTGTGAGGTAGATGAAGATATTGGATTTATATCCCGCCCTCCACTCCGAAGAGTCTCAGAGCGGCTCACAATCTCCTTTCCCTTTCTCCCCCACAACAAACACCCTGTGAGGAGGGTGGGGCTGGAGAGGGCTCTCACAGCAGCTGCCCTTTCAAGGACAACCTCTGCCAGGGCTATGGCTGACCCAAGGCCATGCTAGCAGGTGCAAGTGGGGGAGTGGGGAATCAAACCCGGTTCTCCCAGATAAGAGTCCGCGCACTTAATCACTACACCAAACTGGCTCTCCAGTAACAAGCTTTCTGTGGTGGACCGTAGCTGTTAGTGAAAATGCAGCAGCTGATGACCAGAAGCTTAGAAATGCTTAAAATATTGGTTATTATCCTCTGTCCGTATTTTCTAATAATCAAAGGGACAGTTATTCTCAGTGTGGTTAAAGATTAAAGTTATGGGTGTCCCAGGCTGAATCGTGTTCTGGTCTGCCTCAGTCCTAGAAACAACCAAAAAAAGCTTTCTTCCACACACAGAACCAGGCACACTGCGAACTCAAGATTCACTCCACTCACATCTCTACAAAGTTCAGTCCTGGAATACTTGGGATTTGGCAGAATAAAACATGATCCAGCTGCTTAGATGTTCATGCCTAGTTGAAGCACCCCAGGCAGAGCTAAATTGTAAAGCTGAATGAAAGTAATGTTTTAAGAGGTACACATCGATCAGACGCTCACTGCATTAGCGAGTAGAGTTTCCAAGGCAGCACTCTCAGTTTGTCAGAGCAGCTTTTAGATACTTAAATGAACAAGATGGCAAAGGTTTCTTGACACTGAGGAGGTAAGAAAGCACATTGCCAGGACACCTTGCAAAGTGTTCTGGGACAAATCCCACCCCTCCTCAATGCATATCTCTCAAAATGATTGAAGATGGCACAACGCAGTTAATAAGAACACATCCTTCTTGGTTAGAAGGCAGAGATCACTCGTGAAAGCAGAATGTCATTTGTAAGTAGTACAAGTAGAAGAAGGGTGGAGAAGAATCAAGGCAGCTTCAGCTGGCAGTCAGAGGAATCAACACTATGTGTGTTGGAGGTAGAGCATGGTAGCTGTCACATAATCAAGCAATTAGCTGGCTGTGCCATGCAACTGAAATGCAATATGTGTACATTCTTCCTTGCTGGAAGTAGAAGCATCTTTTGCCCAAAGAATTTACAGCACAATCCTAAGGGGGGGGGGGGCGGAAAGTCCTTTGGGAGCAGACGATCCGTTACGCGGGCGCAAGTATCAGCTGCGCCCATGTACAGCCGGCGCTGCCACAGTGGAGGGGAGTTACATGCGCGTGGGGCCACCCCAGCGCCACTCTGCCCGAGAGCAGTGGTGCCCGAGGGCTGTACCCGAGCGTTGGCGGAGGTGAGGCGTTTCTTGCACTTGAACCAGGCAGTGGGCTCCGGCAGGGGGCATTTGCTGGCCCTGCTCCCCAGTGCTGCTGCCTGTGCCCTTCCCTTGGTCTGCCGTCTGCCGTGTTCCCAACCCCTGGCAGGGCACTGGGGTGTGTGTGTGTCAGCTGCCCCAATGTGGGGAGGTGCGTCAGAGACTGTCCCTTTAAGAGAGCGCCTGGCTGAAACGCAGCCTGCTGCTCCAGCTGGCGCCCCTGCAGGTGCGCTTGATCTCTGTCTCCGTTTTTGCAAATGGGAATCCAACACAGAGGCTTCTGCATGTGTCGCTCCATTCCCCCCCCCTCCCGCCACTCTCTCAGCTGTTTCTGGCTCTGAATGGAGCCCCGCCCACAGCGAGACTGCCCAGCACGCACCAGGGAAACTGTTGCATTCTGTTCCGGAAAAATAAAGTCTGAGCTGTGCCCTCTGTTATCTCTCCTGCTTGGCATCTGCTGAATGTTCCCTGGGCAGCCCCCCTCCACTCTGTCTGTGGCTTCTCTGAGGGAATGCCTGGGAGGGTGGGCAGACTTGATTCTTGAGGGGGGAAGCGGGCTATGAGCCGCCATGCTGCCCCCGCGTGGCTGGACAGGGGAGGGAAGGTGCTAACCCTCAGCTTGCCCGGGCTGACAGCCTACCCGACCCCACAGGGCTATTGTGCGCAGGGCACAAAGGGAAGGCTGATGAAGTGGACTCTGAGTTCTGAGGCTGATGAACTTGTACTCTGAGTTCTGCAGTCCCTGGGAGAGGTGTTCCATGCACATGGCAGGGGGCGTCAGGGCAACACAGGGGGTCTCTGGATGGAAAGGTGTCTGCTGGTGGGCTGCTCCCCCTGGACAAGCATCCTTGTCAATTGCTCCTTACTGTTTATTATGACTGTCCGGAAGTAGATGGGTAAAAAAAGAATAATTCCTTTTGCTACCTATAGGCCCTGTTCACACAGCATGTTGAGTCCATGTTAAACTGACCCGGTTATGTTCCAAATATTTTTGTTCCGGATATTATCGATCAGACTGCCATACTGCAATTCGAATCACTCCGCAGTGAAACCGTCTTCTGCCATCCACACGACGGCACCATGCAGTTCTTTTTTTGTTTACCCCACTATTATGTGCATAAATGCATTATGTGCTGTTGAAGACGCAGCTGCGCTGGGCAGGGCATATTTCTAGGATGGAAAACCACCGCCTTCCCAAGATTGCCCTGTATGGCAAACTCTCCACCGGCCATCGAAATAGAGGGGCACCAAAGAAGAGGTACAAGGACTCCTTGAAGAAATCCCTTGGCACCTGTCGCATCAACCATCACCAGTGGTCTGACCTAGCCTCAGATCGCAAAGCATGGAGGCACACCATCCACCAGGCTGTCTCTTCTTTTGAGAACGCACGCATAGCTGGTCTTGAGGACAAAAGGAGATTGAGGAAGAATCGCACTGCTACAGCACCAACCCTAAATCAGACTTTTCCCTGCAGCCACTGTGGCCGGACCTGCCTGTCCCGCATTGGTCTTGTTAGCCACCAGCGAGCCTGCAGCAGACGTGGACTATTGCACCCTTCTTGTGTATAAACAATTTTATTAGTAACATATGGTAGTAGAACTAAATCTACAACTTATAAAAAGTTTAGGATAAAAAAAAAATCATCATTCTACCCCACATCTTACTTTCCTCCCACCCCTCCCCCCATTACTTGACCCCCGCCAGTGTTATTTTTTTTGAAAAAACAGATATTAAAGGTACCTTTAACTATCAAGAAAAAATAAAGAATAATAAAGAGAAATATTCCCCCTTCAAAAGATATATTCTTATCTTAAAAATCTTAAAAATCTTAATCATCAAAAATTGTCCAATGTCCTTTTATCTTCCACTCTTTCTCTACATATCTTCTAAATTTCTTCCACTCCCGATTAAAAAGTTCTAAATCACAGTTTCTTAGTTTTCTTGTTAATTTATCCATTTCACTCCATGGCATAACTTTTATAATCCAATCCCATTTATCTGGTATTTTTTCTTGCTTCCACAACTGCGCATACAATGTCCAAGCAGCTGAGAGCAAGTACCATATTAAAGTTCTATCTTCTTTAGGAAATTTTTCCATTTGTAATCCCAGCAGAAAAATCTCTGCTTCTTTGTTGAATTCATATCCCAGGATCTTAGATATCTCTTGTTGAATCATCTGCCAAAACATTTTCGCTCTTTCACAAGTCCACCACATATGGTAGAAAGAACCTTCATGCTTTTTACATTTCCAGCACCTATCTGGCATCTTATTGTTCATCTTTGCTAGTTTTTTTGGAGTCATATACCATCTATACATCATCTTAAAACAGTTCTCTTTAATACTATGACATGTTGCGAGTTTCATAGAGTTTTTCCACAGATATTCCCAAGATTCCATCTTTATTTCTTTATTTACATTAATTGCCCATTTTATCATTTGAGATTTCACTACTTCATCTTCTGTAGACCATTGTAAAAGTAATTTGTACACTTTTGAAATTAATTTCTCATTATCTCCAAGCAGAACTCTTTCCATTTCTGTTTGTTCCTTCCTTATTCCTTCAGCTTTAATATCCTTCTCCATCAAACTTTTAATTTGTTGCATTTGAAACCAATCATATTTATAACTCAGTTCTTCTGCAGTTTTCAGTTCTATTTTCCCACTTTGTATTTTTAGTAATTGATTGTATGATAGTTGTTTTTCCTTAACTGTTTTGGCCGTTAACTTTATCACTTCAGCCGGCACTATCCACAAAGGTCTCCTCTCATCACCATATTTCTTGTACTTTATCCACACATTTAATAAACTTCTCCTTATATAATGGTGAGAGAAAAGACCGTCCATCTTCTTTTTCCCATAGTACAAATATGCATGCCAGCCGAATTTTTTCCCATGGCCTTCCAACACTAAAAGTTTTTTGTTTAATAGCGTTATCCATTCTTTCAACCATACTAAACAAATTGCTTCATGATACAGTTTCAAATCTGGTAATTGGAATCCACCTCTCTCTTTTGCATCTATCAGGACTTTCATTTTAATTCTAGGTTTCCTCCCGGCCCACACAAATTCCGAAATTTTTCTTCGCCATTTATCAAATTGCTTAGCATCTTTCACAATGGGGATAGTTTGAAACAAATACATAATCCTTGGTAAGATATTCATTTTTACTGCAGCTATTCTGCCCAACAATGACAGGTTGAGCTTATTCCACTTTAACATATCTTCTTCTATTTTATGCCATAGCTTTTCATAATTGTTCTTGAACAGGTCAATATTTTTCATTGTTATCTCTACCCCTAGGTATTTTACCTTAGAGGTAATTTCACAACCCGTTAGTCTGGGACTTCCGGGGAGGAAAATGGCGAGCTGAGTTGTCTCTCGTAACGGGAGCAAGCTGAAGGTCTTGTTCGGGGTAGTGGAGGGCAAATCAAAGCCCACTGCCTACCTTTCTCAGTGAGAGAAAGGTCCAAGACTTGCACAAAAAACTTTGGAAGAGATTTACCTTGGCTAAAAAGGAGCTCTGTAGAGGGTTCCTTTGAAGCTTTGAGGGGTCTCAGAAGTTTGCATAGTTTTCGTCTGCAAGATTCTTCAGAGTCATTGATTTGGCATAAGCTCGTCAGGATCCTAACCTTCTGGGACATTTCTAAACAACTAAAGCTTTGGAAGACCAGTGGAACTTGGATAAGCGGAGAAAAAAAGGTACAGAAGCTCTTTTTTCACTCCGGAGCTATTTACAGACTAAAGGGACGTATTAAAGGTGGGAAAAAGGGGGGAAATATAAAGCGTGCAAGTAAAAGAAAGAGATGGTGAAGGTTGGACTGTTTCAATATAAAAGACAGTATTAAAAACTGCTAAAATTGAAAGGAGATCAATGTTATGTCTACTTGCGGTTTGTGAAAAGTAAACAGCCACATTGCACTGGAATTTACTGGAACGGAGCTACAACCCTTCTGAGCAAGACAGGAAGTGCGTCAAGTATCGTGAGACTTCTGTGAGAGTTGATGGTGACTGAGACAGGAAGTAGTAAAGAAAAAAGCCTACTCTACATCATAGAGAAACATCGGCAGCCATTGCTGGGAGGTCCAATTTAAAACATTGTTTTAAAAAGATTTGGGACTTTAAAAATTGACAGAATTGACTGGAAAAAGGGTAAGGACTATTGACTATACTATTGGTGGGCTCCTGGGGTGATTTTAAAAGGGAAAAAAAATTTTTAAAAGGAGAAAAAAATCGCGGCCGCCATTTTGGATTTTTTAAAGACTTTTTTGATAAATAACTTGGCTTTGGAGGCTCAGAAACCAGCGAAATTGGGCTTGCTGGAAAGGGCAAGCCCTGCTCTATTGAACCTGACTGTCAGATTTTAAATTGGTGAGGTCAAAAATTTCGTCATTTTTTAAAGGGGAAAAATTCTTTTAAAATTTATATCTGGGCCTGGGAAGCTCAGAAGAAAACAGAACAAAGTTTAAACAAAAAAGAAAATTCAGACTTTTTGAACTTGGTAGTTCAATCGGTAATTTGTGAGACGGAAATTTTTGGTATTTTTATTTCATCCCATTGCTCTTTGCGTAAATGTCAGAGCCCAGGCAGCCCCGAACAAGAGCCCTTTCATTAATGGAGCTTGGAGGGAGTTTTATAAGAATGATAAAGGCAATATATTCTGAACAAAGGGCAAGGTTGTGCATCAACGCAGATCTTACGGACGAAATGAAAATCAGTAAAGGTACCAGGCAAGGCTGCCCGCTTTCGCCATTGTTATTTATAATGACTCTTGAAATTTTACTGATGCAGATTCAAGAAGAAAAAGATTTAGAAGGATTACAAATAAAAGGATATACCTATAAATATAGAGCATTTGCGGACGATATAATGTTTATAAATGAAAATCCCTTACAAGTTACACCTTTGTTGTTAACAAGAATACAAGAGTTTGGGGAGTTGGCGGGACTTTACATAAACAAAGAAAAATCAAAAATCCTATGTAAGAATATGCAGAAAAATAGACAACAAGAACTACAAAGACTATTGCACCCTTCTTAAATCTTCATTCGCGAAGCCAAGCCGAGAGAGAGAGAGCGCATAAGCACATTCTGCGCATCATACTCAAATGTGCATCATGCACATTATGCACATAAGCGCATGCCCAACGGTCAGAAAACATTATGTGGTTATGCAGTTATGTGCATATCGCTAAGTAGTAAAAAAATGGTGACTGTAAACCAGATGTTTGAGGCTTCTTTTGCTCTGGGACAGCCTTCAGACATCTGGAAGTTGGTCAAGAACTATCCAGACTGAGAAAACTATGAGGTGAAATCGGACAACTCAAAAAACACCGCAAAGCAGCAGGTAACACAATAATCCGGTTTGGAGAAGGTTTGGAGGGGGTGACAACGATTGACTACTAGGAAGCAGACGTTGCTGTCTGATCAGCCACTTTTAACCTGGTAGGAAACAGCAGCAACTGTCAAGTCGACGGATTCAATAATGAGTCAAAGTTGATACTAAGTCTTCATTTATTGATAACCAGTACTCTGGCGCAAGCCTCTAGCTTGCTAAGAATGAAACCAATACACTGATACATGGGTTTTAAGATACACTTCAAAAACATTCTTGGGGGGAGGGGTTTACAGGAGGAAACATTCACACACAACTACTAGATACTTTCTCAGGCGATAGCTAGCAAATGCCCTTGAATTGTTATGCAAGGCTTCCTCCCACCTCAGGCCCTGAGAAGGCGCCGACTAGTTCCTTCACACCAGTTACAAATCAAAATAAGAAAAGGGGGGAAGGGAAGTAACTAGGGTAAAACTTTAGCAGCAGTGGATCCATTATGATTTTAACAGGGCCTATTGCTTAGGCCATGATCCCCCAGTCTTAAGTCGTTCTAAGTCGATCTTGACAGCAACAGCTGTTTAAACTGTGCGTCTGAACAGACCCATAGAGTACCAGAAACCGCTGACAGTTATGGCTTCGGTGCCTTCACTGCTGTTTGTATTGCTGGTATTTTTTTTATCCTTGCTCATTAATGGTTTATTATTATATCACCATGTCATAACAATCAGGATTTATTAACCGCATACTGTAATTTTAACCATGAGCACTAACATCCGTTGATTTTCTTTAGGCATTTGGTATTCTATGTGTAGTGAGATGTTCTAGGCCTGCAGCAGATGACAAGGGACCACGGGGAGACAGCTCTAATTTGGTCTCCCTGGGCAATGCTAATACGGCCCAATTGAAAAGGGAAGAGTACTTGGAATGTGACCTTGACGAGAGGTAACACGGAGGCCTGAGAATGGACTTTATATTAGTTCAAGAGACTTTTGGCGGGCACAGCAAAAAGGGGAGCCGTTATTTTGTAGCCTATAATTGCCTGATAACTTTTGATTCACTTCAGTCTGGCAAGACCCGGTCTTTCGATGCATGCCATTAATGTTTGCTTCAGGCCTCATCACTAAAAGCTTCTTTTGAACCAACCTAAGGAGCCTTGTGACCGAACTGGGGCAAAACCTTACACAGAGGCCTCCTAATTTCATGAGAATGCATAAATATTTCTCTTTTATCCATCCTGACTGAGGAGAGTTTAGAAATGGGAGCATAGCCATTAAGCACACTGGAATGAAGCGCCTATAGGCAATCCTGTCCCTGGATACTTTTGTGATCTGATGCTGATCTGAGCACCACTGGATGTGGCTGTGCACCATCCTACTGTTTGTTGTATATGTCTAGCTCTACACAACTAGAGCTGATCTGGGACTGTTAATTGATTGAAGGGAATCTGGATTTGCTCCCGTGTGGAATCTGGTTACTCCGGTATATTCATATTAATAGACATTCTAGAATGGACCTGACGATGACAGGCAGGCCAAGGTCCCAAATCTATCTCAGGCATCATGACAATACTCAGGACAGGAGTATGTAGGACTATCTTGTGCGGATTTTTTTTCCTCAAGGGCAAATCACAGAAAATGTTGCTGAGGAAGTTGGCAGAAAAGGTGTCAGAATAAGCCCGGGGTGTATTTTTCAAGTCTAGGTTGGTTCATCAACTGTGGCCATTCCTGCCAAAAGCCAAACTGGCCACAGTTTCTCATGCCTTAATAAATAACCAGACGAATGGAACATGTTCCGTGTAAGGCTACCCTTGAAGGTAGTTTGGCAGCTCCAACTTGACCAAAATACAGCCCCCAGAGCTCTTACTGCAACCCCTCATAATGACTGTATAACCCTATTTTGTCACAATTACATTGGCATCCACTTTGCTTCAGGGACCAATTCAAGGAGCTGGTGTTGGCCTTTAAAGCATGAAGTGGTTTGGATTCACAGTCTCTCTCTCTCGGCTTGACTTCACGAACGAAGATTTAAGAAGGGTGCAGTAGTCCAGGTCTGCTGCAGGCTCGCTGGTGGCTGACAAGACCAATGCGGGACAGGCAGGTCCGGCCACAGTGGCTGCAGGGAAAATTCTGATTTGGGGTTGGTGCTGTAGCAGTGCGATTCTTCCTCAATCTCCTTTTGTCCTCAAGAGCAGCTATGCGTGCGTTCTCAAAGAAGAGACAGCCTGGTGGATGGTGTACCTCCATGCTTTACGATCTGAGGCTAGGTCAGACCACTGGTGATGGTTGATGCAACAGGTGCCAAGGGATTCACAGTATCTTCTTCTATATCAGCCTGTTTAAGCCCTGAGATCAAAGAACAGGGCTGTTCTGGGGAAACCTGACTTGCCTGAGGTAAGATGGGCAGGACCTTTTCAGCTGTTAACTCTAGGTTGTAGACCATCTTTCCCATGAAGTGAAACTCCTGGCATCTCTTCAGTTGTTCTGGAGTAACCTGAAACCGCTTTTTATCTAGATGGCTTTAGACTGATGATGGCATCATGTCATTTACGGTGTTTTTATTGTACCCTTATGTTGCTTTTAAATATTTAAAAATGCTTAAAAGCTGCTATGAGTAGTACCGGGAGGGCTTAGGTAGGGTTGAAAAGCAGCGTACAAAAAACTAAGTAATTCCCATCATTGTATTTAAAGTTGGCCCTGCACGATGCCAAAATGTATAATTTTAGATATTTGTAAATCTGTGTGCCTATGTACAATGGGACACTTATTTATGTATGCTACAGCCATGTTCCTTAGGTGTTCATAGGACCAGCATGTCTGGCATATGAGTATATGTGTTTTTCTCTGATCTGCTGTTACCCCATTATTACGCATGAAGAAGAAACTACGGAAAGTAGTCTGTGCCATCTTTTGTGGTTTGGGAACCTGGAATGTTGAATAAATCATTATGCTTGCTAATTACCAGGTAACATCAAACAAGACAAGCATTTTATTTCTCATCACTGAATTTTGTTATGCTAATTAGAGCTGTGTAAGATGTTGCTATTAAACCTGCAGAGAGTGGGAAACTTCCCCCACCCCCACATTTACATTTACATTAATACTCACAAAGCAACTTCAAAACCTTGTGATTAGTACTTCAATGAAGTTCTTTTTTTTTGATGGGCTGCTGCTGTTATAGGTACTGGGTCGCGTTTTATTTTGCTTTTGAAACCCTACTGTGAGCTAAACTATAAATAAATGCAGAACAATGCAGCGTGCTTTCTCACTCTAACAATAGTTCCCGACAAAAAACCCTTCAGAAGAATGTAAAATGGCACAGATAAGAAATCAGCAATCACTCACTGCACGTCCTGACTTTTACATTATTAATGTAATGACTGTTGAATTTTCATACATCACATGATACTGCAGTTGTGGTGGTGTTTTTACAAGATTCCAGCTCCACACTTTGTAATATTAAACAGTCCCATCAAACAGCAGGTTCCTCCCCAACCCCCCTCCAAGGACTCATAACTTTAGAGTGTTGTGACCGTTTGCATTGTGTTTACTACTTCTTAGCAGCCTGAATAGCTCAGCTTAGCCTGGTCATGTCAAAGCTTGGAAGCTATGTAGGGTTAGCCATGGTCACTACTTGGATGGGAGACCACCAAGGGAGGGGGGGGGTGCTATGTAGAAGAAAGCAATACCAAAGGACTTCTGTTCATCTGTTATCTAGGATGCCCTGTGGATGGAGTCAACATGAATGAATTCCAACTCAATAACATGTTCTTCTTACTACTTTCAGTTCTGCAAAACTAGGACTTCTTCAACTGATCACCATTCTGACGTGTGCGCACCTTAAAGCTAGAGGAAAAAACAGTATATGAAAACGAGTTTTTGATTGCCCCCAGTTTGGCCTGCTATATAAACCTGGCTTTAGTCCATATGAGAGCCAACGTGGAATACTTATAACTGGGGATATATATCCAGGTTCAAATTCCCATCCAGCCCTGAAGATCTCCAGATGACTTTAGACAGTCACATACCCCCCTCAGCCTTTCTGTGTTTCACAGGGTTGTTGAGAAGAGAGGATAGGTATGAATGAACCTATTTTTGACCAAACATTTTCTAGTTGCTACATCAAATTTTAAATGTATTTATTTATCCTACCCTTCCCTGCACTGCAGGGCTGAGGGCAGGTTACAACAAAAAGATAAAACAGTCAATTAAAACATCATTATAACAACAATTACAGTATACCAAACAACTATCTGGCACAGTTATTAGAGCATAAATTATAACATAAATTATAAGTCAACACAGTTATAACAGGCATAAATTATAACAACAATCACAGTACACCATATAGCAATCCAGCACAGCTGGGGAGTGCTCCCCAAAATTTCTACATGTACATGAGCCCACGATGGACCAATTTCTGGGCAGCAGGCAAAGGCCATCAAATACACCAGATGGAATAGTGTGGACGGTGCAACAGGGTAAATCAGAGCAGGGAAGGCCAATGTCAATGGGGAGGGACGGTGGCTCCGTGGTAGAGCATCTGCTTGGGAAGCAGAAGGTCCCAGGTTCAATCCCCGGCTTCTCCAAAAAAGGGTCCAGGCAAGTAGGCGTGAAAATCCTCAGCTTGAGACCCTGGAGAGCCGCTGCCAGTCTGAGAAGACAATACTGACTTTGATGGACCAAGGGTCTGATTCAGTATGGCAGCTTCATATGTTCATATTAGGAGAGGGACGGTGGCTCAGTGGTAGAGCATCTGCTTGGGAAGCAGAAGGTCCCAGGTTCAATCCCCGGCATCTCCAAAAAGGGTCCAGGCAAATAGGTGTGAAAAACCTCAGCTTGAGACCCTGGAGAGCCGCTGCCAGTCTGAGAAGACAATACTGACTGATGGACCGAGGGTCTGATTCAGTATGGCAGCTTCATATGTTCATATATAGATCTGGCAAAACATCTGGCAGAACATCTTTAGGATACAGGCCCTGTGGAAAAGAAGCAGATCCTGCAGGGCCATGATCTCATATGGGAGAATGTTCCACCGGGCCGGAGCCGGGGCCTGATTGAGGCTAGAAGAATGTCTTTTGGGCTGGGGATCACCAGCAGCTGTTGGTCTGCTGAGCATAAGGCTCTTCAAGAGACGTATTGGGAGAGACAATCCTGCAAGTATGGTGGTCCCAGACTGCACAGGGCTTTAAAAGTTAATATGAAAACCTTGAACTTGATTTGGTACTCAACTGGAAGTCAATGCAGCTAACAGAGGACTGTTTGTATGTGTGCTCTTATAAATGTCCCAGTAAGGACATGTACAGCCATGTTTTGAACCAGCTGAAGTTTTCAGATCAAACTCAAAGGCAGCCCTGTGTAGAACGAGTTACAGTAGTCCAGCCTGGAAGTGACCATTGCATGGATCACTGTAGCTAGGTCATGAGGGGAGAGAAAAGGAACCAGTTGCCTGACCAGCCAAAGATCATAAAAAGCTTAACTGGCAATGTTTGTGACTTGGGCCTCCTTTGAAAGTGAGGCATCCAAGATCATACCCAAGCACCTCACCATTGATGTTGGCATTAAAAATGCCCCACCAAGGGCTGGAAGCTGAATCTCTAATTCCACACTCACATCCTGCAGCCAAGACACAGGATCTCCATCTTTGATGGATTCAATTGCAGTCAATTCTGCTTCAATCAACCAGCCATGGCCTCCAAAACCATAACTAGAACCAATCATCCACCAATCTTGGTACCCAGCTCTGCAAAACACCCTACAGACGATAAATTGCAGAAAGTCACAGAACAACCAGCAAATTCCACAGAACAATCAGCACAGTCAACAACCATCTTCCTTATCTTCAAACCCCTCCCAACCCTCCCAGCAATTAACACAGAACAATGGTCACATTCAACAGCCAGTTTCCTTATCACTACCCTTCCAGGAAGCCCCACCAAACAATGGGCACATCCACAAACCAATTGCCCTTTCATCACACCCCCTCCAGCCTAGAATTAGCAGCTCTCCAACAGCCCTGGCCCCACTCAATGCACAGCAGCCAAGAAGGTCTGAGCGCCTGCTCCGGCTGCAACGCCACTGAGGATGTTCTCCGCAGCTGAGAACGAAACGTCTGGAAGGAAAACTTTCTCCAGCAGAAGACGGCACTTGAGCCCGAAAGATTCTACAAACCTTAATGATGTTACCAGCCGTGAAAACCTGAAATCTTTGATAACCCTCATAACTAGAACCTCTGAGGCGGAGTCTGGTTGACTGTCCATCTACAACTGGGTGTCATCAGTGAACAACCCAGTCCAAACTTCCAGACCAGCTGGGCAAGGGGGTGCATATAAATGTTTAAATAACATAGGGGAGAGGGTTGCCCCCAAAGGATGCTGTATACCAGCGGGTCATGCAGTCAAACCCTCTCCCCAATCACCTCCCTCTGTCACCAACCATGGAGAAAAGAGATAAACCACTGTAAGGCAGCCCCTCGAATCCCCATGTTGGCAGGACGGTGGGCCAAAAGATTATAATTATAATATGTAAAATGCTGCTGTTAAATCAAGTAACAACACACAAATAGGGACATGTGGCTGAAAATTACTGGCAAAATCAAACCAGTTCTGCAAAAAATATACATTTATAAATGTTGTGTAAAAACAATTTCAAATGTGTTCATCGGGGCCTTTTTTTGAGCAGGAATGCACAGGAATGCAGTTCCAGTTGGCTTGGTATCAGGGTGTGTGGCCTAATATGCAAATGAGTTCCTGCTGGGCTTTTAATACCAAAAAAGCCCTGCCTTGATCCAGGTGTCTCTGGAGATCATCCTTGAGGGCGACCAGAGCTGTCTCCACCCCATAGCCAGGATGGAAGCTGGACTGGATTGCATCCAGGATAGAGAAGTCATCCAGTTCATCACTCTCTCCTTACCTAGGAATCACCTTACCTAGGAATGTACGAGGCTTCCCTCTTCCTTCTCGAACCTTGAGTGAATGGTAGATCCCCCTGTCTGTCTCCTCTCTTCATCTTCCCATTGGGACTTCTACCGTCCTCTTTAAAGCCTTCTTTCCTAGCTCCTTCCTTGTACTTCCTATTCCTGTCTGTTTGTCCTGGGTGTGGTTAGGTTAGGCATTTTCTCCTGTTTTCTCCAGTGTTCTTATTGCAGTTAAAGGTAAGTATTCTTTTCTATTCATGTTTTCCCCTCCCTGCTCCCTCTTGCCTTTACTCTGGCCCAGCCTTGAGAAGGCTCCTGCCTCAAGGCTTTGGGAGTCCTGCCCTGTAACCTTTCTGTTATCTACGGCAGGCACCATAGGGCCCTGGGAGGTGGGGCACTGTTCTTCTGCAGCCAGCTCTCCCCTGCTTCCCTTGATACTGGTGAAGCAGCCGGCTCTCCTTCCATGGAGGAGGGTGATGGCAGGGGGTGAGTTTACTCATGGCTGGCTCGGGAACACCTGAAGCCAGCCACAAATCCCTGAGCAGCAGTGAGTCTCTTGGCTGGGGCTTGATGCATGCCTCCTTCAGTGGGGCTGGGGCTTCACCTGATGCCCCACCATTCTGGTTGAGCCTGCGACTCGACAGGGGTATAAATCCCATCTCTTTGATGACTTCTTCTTGGCCCTGTTTAGCTTCTGAGATCTGACGAGATCAGGCTACACGGGGGCTATCCAGGTCAGGGCCTCTCCTCTATACAATAAAATTATTTTTGTCATGAAATAAATTAATGATAATAATAACAGTCAGAAAATAGATTCAGGTGGAAAGCCGTTAAGTTTTAAAGGTTCTGCTGGGCCCAAACTTTGCTTCAATGGCCAGAATATAAAAACAGACAGTGACATCTTTTTAAAATGAGAGCCAGTTTGGTGTAGTGGTTAAGTGTGTGGACTCTTATCTGGGATTCCCCACTTCTCCACTTGCAGCTGCTGGAATGTGAAGACCCACCGCAGCCAGGCGGTGAGATCGCATGCCAAAGCAAAACAAAATAGTGATTGTAAGCTTCACCAGACTGAATGTTAAGAAACATACTAACCCTCCCCCCCCAAAAAAAAGAAGGTTTCCCCATCCCCCATTGTTTCCAAAGTTAAACTAGAGAATATCTGCAGTAGAAACTGAGGGGCACTTTTGCAAGCCCAACAGAATCAGTGCAATGTACAGTGCCCAGCAAACCCAGTGCCATCGTGGCCATGCCAACTGATGTCAAGCACAGAATCACAGTCCAAGCAAAGGAGGGTGTTGAAATCTCAGCAGAACCAGTGCAATGTACACTGCCGAGCAAACCCACAGCTTTTGGTTAATAATATTAACAAAGGTTTGCTACTATACCCAGGGGTTGTTTTGTAGAAAAATAGGTGGTGAAGTCATTAGCATAACTCATTAGCATATGCCACCACTACCCCAGCCAAAAGCAACCTGATGCAAGAAAGGAGACCCCCCAGGTAAGCGGGGCCTGCTTGAGATCCAGCCTCGCTTGCCTGGGGCTCTCCTGGGCCATCGCCCCCCCCCCCCAGTCAATAGGCCAGCAAGTCACCTGCCACCCAAAATCACATAAGAAGTGGAGAAAGGGTGGTGTGGGCTTCTCCAGGGGTTAACGAGGGCTGCTGGAGGTGTAGAAAAGCCCCTGGTGATTGGCTGGCTGCCTAATCTCCTAATCCAGGGATTGTTATGCAGCGGTACCTACTATTCAGTGGACAAGGTAGGTGGGGAGGAAGAGGGGGAACTGTCAGAAAAGTTCAGGAGCTGTGCTCCTGTGAGCTCCTGCTGAATCTCAGGCCTGGTTATGCAGCTGCAGCTACTATTCAATGGACAAGGTAGGTGGGGAGGAAGAGGGGGAACCATCGGAAAGGTTCAGGAGCTGCACTCCTGTGATCTCCTGCTGAATCTGAGGACTGACTATACTACGTTTAAATACATTCTGTCACTGGGCAGAATAGGGATGAGAAGGTCTTGAGAAGTGAAAATAAAGTGTGTAGGGAGGGGAAACAAAAAAATTAGCTGAAGAGAAACAGAAATGAAAGAGAATGTATAGAAAACAGGAAGAGAAATTGGCCTATTTCACACTAGAGCTTTAATCCTGGTTTAACTCTGTCGCCAAACTGACATTCTACACTAGAATCAGAGAAACCAACTCTATGACTCTGTGATTTTAGTGTGGAATGTCACCTTGGGGACAGAGTTAAACCAGGATTAAAAGTCTAGTGCAAAATAGGGGAAGGTTGTTTTATCTTGCCGCAACACCCAGGTACAGCTTTGCAAGATCTTTCTGAGTTGGGTGTAAGGAAAGAGAGAGAGAATGACTAGGCTACTGGAGAAAATGACCTGCAAGCTGGCAATTACTGTAGAAGCTATCAGTGTGCTTGCTTGGTTGTACAATCTGTTAAGCAAGTTTGCTTCAGTCTTGGAGAAAGGGAAATCTACCATATCTTATGCCCAGACTTCCCTGTAGCCCTAGTGCCTGCAGCCAGAACTGCATTTTAAAAATAAAAGGAAAGGTGTTCTGCTGAAGGCAGCATGGCACTGACTTCAAGGGCCTTCCTCAAGTTGCAACTGGGGTGGAGCACACATCCCACCCACTCTTTGTAATCCACTGCTTGTTTGCCACCTGAGAAGCCAAGGTTCCCAAATAAGAACTTGAATAAAGCCTGAAAAAAAACACTGAACCTTCAAAACTAAAGTTACCTTGGGGAAAAATCCTAAACATTTTAGACTTGCCTAAGGGAAGAAGAAGCAGAGATATTATTGTGCTGGGAATATAACAGCATCACTAGAGTTATCCAGATGAACCATAAAGCACATTTCAAATATGCCAGATGGACCATAAAGCCCATACTACATAGATCAGTCCCGCTGGAGGAAATGGCAGGTTCAAAGGATAAACTCTATTGCATTAGATGCCTGTTGTGGTCGCTACTGAAAGAGGGTGGGAAGACCTCAGGTGTTAGGAATCAGTATACTCACTTGAATACTAGAGTTCTTGGAATGTATTCACTGAGCAAAATCTGAAAGCTTCCTCTAGCTTCAGGAGGCTTCCTCTAACTTCAGTGGCTCTTCCTCCATTGGAAGATCCACTTAAGTTCAGGGAACCTCCTTCCACCTTTGGGAGATAAGAATCAAGCTCTAAACCACCGAAGTGATATTGATGAAGCAGCATTGATAGGGGGACAATACATAGATGGGGTTGGTGATTCTCCCCCGCCAAACCTATTTCTTATCTCAGAACGTGGAAGAAAGAAGGGAGAAATGTTGTCAGGCAGAATATGTGTGCAGCAGTCACTATTGCAACTGATGGTGTTGCACAGGTTTTTGTATTGAAGTTTAAGAAATAAAGTGTGAGTCAGCTCTTGCTTTGGCTTGTATGTCACGAGAAAGCGGTGGCTGCCATTGACAGCAAGTTGTCACATAAATAATACATAGTGGGCTATATATAATTCCCAGGGTTATTCTATTCAGTTGGCTATGAGTTACCTGTTCCTAGCATGGCAATTGCAGTTGCAGATGGAAATCTCTGTTCCTACAAGGCTTGTTTACGCCATCAAGAATCTCATGATTGCAAACAAATTGATATCCTGATCCAACCATCTCCCGGCACAAGGATGTTGTTGCTGCTGATTCCAAAGTCACAGCCCAGTGCTCAGACAAGGAAAATCATGAATCAGGTAAGGCAAACAAGCTAAAGGATTATGACTTTGGGATAAATCATTGGCCGTTTTCCCACTCACGTTTTACTGGCGCCACGACCATCCTGACGCCGGCGAATCTGCCTGGATTTCGCATCAGAAGCTCCGGCGCTCCCAGAAGCGCCGGCTACTTCCGTCGCTAAGCCAGCGCAAACGGAAATCGCAAAGATGCAGGAAAACGTTTGCGCTGGCTTAGCGACGGAAAGCGCCGGCGCTTCTGTTGCGAAATCCAGGCAGATTCGCCGGCGTCAGGATGGTCGTGGCGCCAGTAAAACGTGAGTGGGAAAATGGCCATTGTGTAAATGAGACCACAGGATAATACCCATTATAACTCAAGCAATTCTTTTAAATCCACCATTGTTATAGTATGGTTTAAATACTTTTCAGAATCCTTGGAGGACAGGCCTGCCCACAAGGAAACTGTAAAGAGGCACGTGCTTGTTAAGCTTGCTGTTTTTGCTGATGCATACACATTAACCCAGACCTCCTGCATGACCCTAACCTCTGCTTTCATTGCCTCTTCCGGCCTCAGGGTCTTAGCGGCACCAACCAACTGGAAGATTTTTTAACGCAACCTAACCTGAGATTTGAACCTATCCCTCCTGGGGTGACAGACCCAAGCCTGAGCTCTGTCCTTTCCCCAAAGATAAGATTACTTGTTTCCTATGCAGAATCTGCTCTTCTACACCTCCCTGCCTCATTTCCATCTGCATTTGTCAAGGAAAATAAGCTGGGATCTCTATTGCCTACAAAAGACAGTATTCAGGTCTTGCTCTCTCTACCTTGATATCAATCAGTATAAGGAGGAGAGACAATTGCAAGGAGACAATCCCCTCCCCCCCACTGTATTCAATAACCCCAGCCTGACTAATCACAAACAGACTAAACAAACAAACAAAAAAATCCATAGCAGTAAAGCTAAAAAGAACTCTTAAGAAGGATGAAGAAAATAAAGACACTATGAAATGCAGTAGATGTCAACTTCTACTTATATTTTCATTTCATCTCTTACAAGCCTTTTGGAAGCTAACATGATTAAGTTCTTCACCCAATTTATTAGCATCATGTTGGAAATTCAGCGCTATATTATGCTGTTCAAGTAATCCAATTAGCAAATGTATTTATTTAACCAGAATATTAACTACACACAATCCCAAATGAAGTCAAGCTCATGATCCCCGAGTTCCTTTTATGACTCTGTGTATATTTCCTGGTGAAAAGAAGTTTATTCACCTAAAAGAAGCATTACTGTCCCCCCATTTTTGAATTATCAAAGGTGATAGGAGGTTGTCTCTTTAAATAGATTGCTTCTTGCAGTGGTGTTGGCTAGACATGGGCATGAACTGAACCACAAATTGTGATTCATGCATGAATCAGGGTGATTCCTGGTTCATTCTAAACCAGTCCAGACCTTGGGGCTTCGTTTGGTTCATTTTTGCAGTTCTTTTCCCCAGATAGCCTGGTGCTGATTCAATCAATTCCAAGCAATGCTGGGGGTGGACTTCTGAGAGCCCTAGAAACACCCATAGCAGCTTGATTGGCAGCTCTGGGAGCCAATCACAGAGCTCCCATTCTGCAGCATGAAGAGTTGTTAGAGCTGATGCTGAGCTTTCCTGGGGGAATCTGCTTTGGGGGGCTATAACTCAGACATTCCAAATCCAATCTTTGCCAAACTTGGAGAGTGGGCGGAGAGAGCCTGCTCACCTGGCAAACAGCTTCCAAATCAAACAAACCAACAAAACGCAAACCAGGTCAGAAATCAAATAAATCACAAAATGAAACAAACCACCGTTTCCCTTGGTTCATGTTTATCCTTAGTGTTGACTATTAAGGCTAGGCAGAAGTTTTTGAGGGATGTGCATTTGAATGTTAACTAGTTAAAACCTTAAACAAAAATGCCTTATTTGTGTATGTATTTGTTAAATGTGTGGCAGTGGAGGATGGGCATATGTGTGTGTGATAATCAGCTTGGAAATCCCCACCACCTAACATCTCCCCTTCAGAATTCTGTAGGTTCTCAGAGGCATTAGCAGAGTAATTTTCCAATCCCTCCTTTTGTCATTTTTTTTTTTTACTCTCAGCTATGCTCAATGTTTCATGCCACTTGGTCAATACAGCATCCTCATCAAGACACTGTGTGTGCACGGGGGCGGGGAGTGTAGGGGTAGTATTTTTTTTTGCCAGTTTACAAAGCCGTATGTTGAGCTTACCTGGGGAGTATTTCAAGTATGTAGGCTTTAACTATGAGCAGCCTGATATTACTGCTTTTGTGATTGGTACAGAGGCCCCACCACTGGATGCTAGCATCTTCCATCTTCTTTTACTAATGCGCCAGACCACATGTATCAATTGCCCACATGGACTTTATAACGTAACTGGCCCATTGTACAGGCCCTCTCCATTTGGATTGGGGCTCTGACAATGGGAGAGGGATAACTCTTTCCCTCTGTTGCCATGTCACTTCCTTTCCCCTAAACAGCCATTTACCCTAGCAGGGGGAAATATAAAAGACTGGAAACTTCTTTTTAGTTAATTAAACTGAGGACCAATGATATGTGATGAGGGGTTCCACATATATTTCTCCCATCTAAAGTTGGAAAAAAATATTGAAAGCATTGGGACACACCAAGGTGAGGTGCATGGAGGTGAGGTTTAACTCCCCTGGCCTTCATGGTCTAGTTTTGTTTGAAAATGGACTTCCTTTTCTCATTTTTGATGTAAATGGACAGAGGATTCCCCTAAGGAGAATCACCTAGCGGTGTCACAGAGCATGCAGAAGGGTTTAATGACATTTATTAGTGTCTAATGCAGCGTCTAATGACATTTATCAGTGCTATATTATTTGCTAACCCAAGATAGCAGTTCCTTGTATCTAATGTGTCTGAAAAAAACAGTTTGGTTTTACCCTACTCTTGTTCGATTCTAGCAGTCTATGGACCAACTACTTTCAGAATAGCAAAATCTTGCAGGTCTACCTTTTTCCTGAGGTTCAGCCAAGGACTCGATGATACTTGAAGAGTATTGAGGCAAAACTTCTCTGAAAACATTACTGGCACAATGCATATTCGCTTTTTTTTTTTTTTAAATGAGGCAGTTTGAGTAAAGGGTCTCTCCTCCCCCTCCTTTCTACAGATGTAATCGTATAGGTTGTTAAATGTTGTCTTAACAAGATATTAACAGGAAAAGTGAATGAGAGCGCCCTGTGAGTTCCGCACTTTGGATGCTGTGATGAGTCAGACTGCCGAGGCAAACTAAGACATCTTCCCCACGGTCCCCCCTCCCAGATTAATAGCTGACAATGTCTGCCTTCCACATTAATGATACGTGTACAAAGCAAAAAGGGCTGCTCACCCATTTCGCTGACATTCCACTCTTCTGTGTACCCACCAACATCCCCTAAGGCAACAGAGCTGGTAAGAGGTACTTCTAACTGCCTCCCACATCAAATTTGACACAGAGTTTTTTCTACATTCCCACTGCTCAGCTTATAGCTCTGTCATCATCATTAATTTTGACAATTTGGGGTTTTTTTTTAAAAAAAGAGGCCTCCCTGTGCTGTTAGAATTCCAAGTTAGCACACTGCTGCCATGAGAGAAAGTCGGAAGGCAGCAGATAAAAGGGCTTTGTCTCATGCTGATCCACACAGCCATTTCAGCAAAGTGAAACATGGGTGAACTGAACCTGTACTTCTGAAGAAGCTGTCTCATGGCGACTATAGCCCTGAACTGGCACCCACATAGAATGAGGACGCCAAGAATATTTCTACAAACAGGGCAGGGCAGCGCATTTAACCAGATCCCTTTTTAAGGCTACTCTACCACAGCAATAGCTGAGTGTGGTCTAACAGTGTATTCCTCAGCTGGGGTTTGAACAGTATCCTGCATTATGCAGAGAGTTAACATCTGTTTACTAGGTAGAAGACCAGACTTTAGGGTTACCAATTCTGGAGTGGGAAATTCTGAGATACTGAGAGGTAGAGACAAGGGAGAGTGGGGTTTGGAGAGTGGAGGAGCCTCAGCAGGGCATAATGTCATGGAGTCTACCCACCAGAGCGGCCATTTTCTTCAGGAGAACAGATCTCTGTTGCGTGGAGATCCATTGTAATCCTGGGAGATCTTCAGATCCCATCTGGAGGATGGCAGACCTAATAGATTTACAGTTCTTATACCAGACCTAGCTATTCTTGCTGAGCAGACAGGTTAAAACGGATAAAAGGAAGTACTTCTTCACCCAAAGGGTGATTAACATGTGGAATTCACTGCCACAGGAGGTGGTGGCGGCCACAAGTATAGCCACCTTCAAGAAGGGTTTAGATAAAAATATGGAGCACAGGTCCATCAGTGGCTATTAGCCACAGTGTATGTGTGTATATAAAATTTTTTGCCACTGTGTGACACAGAGTGTTGGACTTGATGGGCCGTTGGCCTGATCCAACATGGCTTCTCTTATGTTCTTATGTTCTTATTCCAGAGGCTTTATGCTGTTTACTAGTCACAGAAATTGATGGTGCAGAAGCATAAGCCTTTTTGGGTCTGAAAAGGGCTTTAAAGTCTAAGCATGCACAGGTCATGTTAGTTCACTGAACTGCATCCCAGTCTTAGATCATGAGTCCTGATGGAGTGTAATGTACTTAGTGACGAGACGTGTTGAAGGCAACATACTTTATTAGCTGGTACATCACAAGAGGGCGAAATGTGGTCCGGGTCCCAATTATGTACATGCCCCGGAACAACCCTCCATCTGGCCAGGTCCAATCCTGGCCAGTTAAACTTCCCGCCACAGATCTTGATAGGCGGAGCGTATTAGTGAGCTACATCCGGGGACCAGTGGGTTTCCCCTGGTCGCCTCTGTAGCGTTCGCTGTGTTATACCTGAAGGCTTGGATGCAATACATAACATGGAGCTAGGATTGTGAACTCCAGTATGGGAAATTTCTTGGAGATTTGGTGGCGGCGTTTGGGAAGGGCAGAATATAGGGAAGGGAGAGAATTCAGCGGGGATATGATGCCAGAGTCCACCAACTGAAGCTGCCAAGGGAACTGGGTATCAGTTGCAATTCTGAATGAACAACAGGTCCAGAGCTGTAACCAGCCCTCCACTCCCTTTCCCCCATACCATGTTTCTCCTTCACAGTGACGACTTCTCTGCAGCTCACCTCCTGATGGAAGAAGGGCTCTCCTTGCCTGGGCACAGTCACCAAAACAGTGAAGCTACTTGAACTGTATAAAACCAGGAGCTTCATCCTCCCCAGTGGTTGCTTCTACTCAGAAGGAAGCACTGTTGAACTTAGTGGCCCTTCACTTCCCAGCACGGCAGCCTCTGAAACTGGATCCACAACGTTCTCAAAGATAATGTTACAGAGGCCAGAAGTGCTCTGACTTAACTTTCTTATGGATTGGGACCATTGTGGGGAGAGATACTTTTAAAATATATATGAGTGGCATGGTTGCAATCCACGGGCTTCCAAAATGATGCAAAAGTTCATGGGTGCATTTTTGGGAAGTAAGTCCCTTTGGATTTGTTAGGGCTTAATGAATTGCGATGGAGGGGAAGGAAGCATGGGGCCTCATCAGGAAGGGAAGGGAGGGAGAGGGACAGAGAGCTTGAACCTTGAGTAATGGGCTTCAAGAAAAATCAAATGTAATTAGTTGCATGACCCACTGGCATCCCGCCCCCAGAAGAAAAAGATCTGGAAACAGCCCTGCATGGACCATACCTGGAAGTCGGCAACCTTTGATGGAGCAGACCAATAGATCATCTAGTCCAGCATCCTGTTTCCCACAGTGGCTAGCCATATGCCCTGCAAAGCCCATCATCAGGGACACAGAGGTCCAAATCTTCTGCGCTATAGCAACTAGTAATAAAAGACATCTTGCATGTGAACATAGAGGTTCCATCAGTACATGGGAAAACCCACCGCAGCCAGGCGGTGCTATCGCATGAGCAATTTGGTCTGTCCGGGCCACCCCTTCTCTCCGGATCAAATAGGCATGATCACATGCACAGATGTGCCCTCTGCAACCCCCCTGTCCTTACCTCATCATAGGATGGGCCGGGAATGGAATAAATAGCCACTGGGTACTTCCTGGTAGCAAACTCCTAGCTGCACCTCCGTGCCATGTTTCCAGCCATCTGAATGTCCGGGGCTTGCCATGGATAATAATAATAATAATACTTTTTATTTATATCCCGCCCTCCCCGCCGAAGCAGGCTCAGGGCGGCTCACAGCACGTAAATACAATGTACAGTAAAATCATATGTGATAGTTACTATTACAATTATAAAATCATCCTTAAAACAATAAAACAACTTGTATTAAAATTAACATTATGGTGCTATGGCGAAGGTCTTCTAAAGAATTCAGTGACTAGAATATAAAACATATCCAGCGAGACTTTCTTGGCTCGGTGTTAAGTGAAGGCTATTTTAAAGAGGTAGGTCTTGCAGGCCCTGTGGAATTGGTCTGGACATCGCAGGGCCCACACCTCCTCCGGGAGTTGGTTCCACAGTAAGGGAGCTGCTATGGAGAAGGCCCGATCCCAGGTGGTCTTCAATCTGGCCTCCCTTGGCCCAGGGATATTAAGCTGGTTCTTTCCAGCTCACCTCAGTGCTCTCTGGGGTTCATATGGGGAGAGACGGTCCCTCAAGTAGGCAGGTCCTCGGCCATGTAGGGCTTTAAAGGTAATAACCAGCACTTTGTAGCGAACTCGGTACAGGAGCATGCACAGGAGCTGAGTGAATGTTCCTCTGGTGTGTGTTTGGCCCATGCCTGTATCGGCAGCCAGGCGTGCACTGTCAGATTGCTGCGGTGCACCTCAAACTGCACCAGCTTTTTCAGAGCTGGGAGACCACTGCAGCAACTCTTCCTAGTGTGATTGCGCCCAGTGTCATGCAGGTCAGGAAGATGGCATAGAATGGTCCCGGTCACAATTGGGCCCTGTGCATCTAGGAAAAGAATCCCCAGCAGGGAACTCACTGCACATTGGGGCCAAAAACCCTAACTATAAATACAAGTTGATGGGGTGTGATCTGGAGGAGACTGACCAAGAGAGAGAGATCTTGGGGTCGTGGTAGATAACTCATTGGAAATGTCAAGATGTTGTGTGACTGCAATAAAAAAGGCCCCTGCTATGCTGGGAATCATTAGGAAGGGAATTGAAAACAAATCAGCCAGTATCATAATGCCCCTCTATAAATCAATGGTGCAGCCTCATTTGGAGTACTGTGTACAATTCTGGACACCACACCTCAAAAAAGATATTATACCATTGGAAAAAGTGCAGAAAAGGGCAACTAGAATGATTAAAGGGTTGGAACACTTCCCCTATGAAGAAAGGTTAAAATGCTTGTGGATTTTAGCTTGGAGAAATGTCGACTGCGGGGTGACATGATGGAGGTTTACAAGATTATGCATGGGATAGAGAAGGTAAAGAAAGAAGTACTTTTTTCCCTTTCTCACAATACAAGAACTCATGGGCATTCAATGAAATTGCTGAGCAGTTGGGTTAGAATGGATAAAAGGAAGTACTTCTTCACCCAAAGGGTGATTAACACGTGGAATGCACTGCCACAGAAGGTGATGGCAGCTACAGACATAGCAAGCTTCGAGAGGGAATTGGATAAACATGTGGAGTTGAGGTGCATCAGTGGCTATTAGCCACAGTGTATTATGGATAATGGATAATTGGATAAAAAGAAGTACTTCTTCACCCAAAGGGTGATTAACACATGGAATGCACTGCCACACGAGGTGGTGGCAGCTACAGACATAGCCAGCTTCGAGAGGGGATTGGATAAACATGTGGAGTTGAGGTGCATCAGTGGCTATTAGCCACAGTGTATTATTGGAACTCTGTCTGGGGCAAGTGATGCTCTGTATTCTTGGTGCTTGGGAAGGGCAACAGTATGACGACTTCTAGTCTCCTGGCCCCACTGATGGATCTCCTGATGGCACCTTGGTTTTTTGGCCACTGTGTGACACAGAGTGTTGGACTGGATGGGCCATTGGCCTGATCCAACATGGCTTCTCTTATGTTCTTATGTGACAAGAGTGTTGGACTGGATGGGCCATTGGCCTGATCCAACAGGGCTTCTCTTATGTTCTTATGTGACACAGAGTGTTGGACTGGATGGGCCATTGGCCTGATCCAACAGGACTTCTCTTATGTTCTTATGTGACACAGAGTGTTGGACTGGATGGGCCATTGGCCTGATCCAACAGGGCTTCTCTTATGTTCTTATGTGACACAGAGTGTTGGACTGGATGGGCCATTGGCCTGATCCAACAGGGCTTCTCTTATGTTCTTATGTGACACAGAGTGTTGGACTGGATGGGCCATTGGCCTGATCCAACAGGGCTTCTCTTATGTTCTTATGTGACACAGAGTGTTGGACTGGATGGGCCATTGGCCTGATCCAACATGGCTTCTCTTATGTTCTTATGTGACACAGAGTGTTGGACTGGATGGGCCATTGGCCTGATCCAACAGGGCTTCTCTTATGTTCTTATGTGACTCAGAGTGTTGGACTAGATGGGCCATTGGCCTGATCCAACATGGCTTCTCTTATGTTCTTCTGTGACACAGAGTGTTGGACTGGATGGGCCATTGGCCTGATCCAACAGGGCTTCTCTTATGTGACTCAGAGTGTTGGACTGGATGGGCCATTGGCCTGATCCAACAGGACTTCTCTTATGTTCTTATGTGACACAGAGTGTTGGACAGGATGGGCCATTGGCCTGATCCAACAGGGCTTCTCTTATGTTCTTATGTGACACAGAGTGTTGGACTGGATGGGCCATTGGCCTGATCCAACAGGGCTTCTCTTATGTTCTTATGTGACACAGAGTGTTGGACTGGATGGGCCATTGGCCTGATCCAACATGGCTTCTCTTATGTTCTTATGTGACACAGAGTGTTGGACTGGATGGGCCATTGGCCTGATCCAACATGGCTTCTCCTATGTTCTTATGTGACACAGAGTGTTGGACTGGATGGGCCATTGGCCTGATCCAACAGGGCTTCTCTTATGTTCTTATGTGACACAGAGTGTTGGACTGGATGGGCCATTAGCCTGATCCAACAGGACTTCTTTTATGTTCCTTTGTGACACAGAGTGTTGGACTGGATGGGCCATTGGCCTGATCCAACAGGGCTTCTCTTATGTTCTTATGTGACACAGAGTGTTGGACTGGACGGGCCATTAGCCTGATCCAACAGGACTTCTTTTATGTTCCTTTGTGACACAGAGTGTTGGACTGGATGGGCCATTGGCCTGATCCAACAGGGCTTCTCTTATGTTCTTATGTGACACAGAGTGTTGGACTGGACGGGCCATTGGCCTGATCCAACAGGGCTTCTCTTATGTTCTTATGTGACACAGAGTGTTGGACTGGATGGGCCATTGGCCTGATCCAACATGGCTTCTCTTATGTTCTTATGTGACACAGAGTGTTGGACTGGACGGTCCATTGGCCTGATCCAACAGGGCTTCTCTTATGTTCTTATGTGACACAGAGTGTTGGACTGGACGGGCCATTGGCCTGATCCAACAGGGCTTCTCTTATGTTCTTATGTGACACAGAGTGTTGGACTGGATGGGCCATTAGCCTGATCCAACAGGACTTCTCTTATGTTCTTATGTGACACAGAGTGTTGGACTGGATGGGCCATTGGCCTGATCCAACAGGGCTTCTCTTATGTTCTTATGTGACACAGAGTGTTGGACTGGACGGGCCATTGGCCTGATCCAACAGGGCTTCTCTTATGTTCTTATGTGACACAGAGTGTTGGACTGGATGGGCCATTGGCCTGATCCAACATGGCTTCTCTTATGTTCTTATGTGACACAGAGTGTTGGACTGGACGGGCCATTGGCCTGATCCAACAGGGCTTCTCTTATGTTCTTCTGTGACACAGAGTGTTGGACTGGATGGGCCATTGGCCTGATCCAACAGGACTTCTCTTATGTTCCTACTGTTGCTCTATGACTGAGGGTTTTTCTGCATGCTCAACTTACTCCTGATTTTCTTGGCAGCTGACCCACAAGCACTGGAATAGTTTTGGGCAACATTCTTCTACACATTTATGTCCCCTCTGTATTTTCACAGTTGTGGAGTCAGTTTAATTCTTTTTTGTACATGCTTTAAATAATCAGGATTTCCATGGCAGGGTGCTGTCATCATTAGTGACATTTCCGGGGGTGTCACAGGACCTTCGCCTTTTAATTTTTTTTTTGCTCTTGCTTATATCACTGTATCGATATAATGGCTGCATTTTCCACAGAAGGCAGTAAAATACTGATATAAAGATATAGCATTGCAATGACAGGTTTAACGGGATTTCTGAATCTCAGATTTCATTTTTTAAAGTAAGGGCGTTTTCACACAGGGCTTACCCCGGAGCGACGTCTATCTTCACCGTGCAGCGTCTGCGCGGGTTTCGCACCAACTGCTCCGCAGAGCCGCGAAGAGCCGCGGCTTTTGCGTCGCAAATGTAAACTGGTTTTTGGCAGTTTACATGTGCGACGCAAAAGCCCGGGCACTTTGTGGCTCTTCCTGGTGAAGGGGGACGTCGCTCCGGGGTAAGCCCTGTGCAAAAACGCCCTAAGTCTTTATTTCCTTCCCTCACAAAGATATAAGGGAAAGGTATATCTCCACAAAGGAAGGACCTAGATACTTACTTATTTTTTTTAAAATGAAAACTGGAAATTCAGTGAACCTGCTAAACATATCATTACAATGCTATTTTTATCTCCACAAAAATATCTTGTAAAAGACAAAGGATTTATACAATCTGGAGAGAGACCAGATTATGCTATATTGATATAGCTGTATTTTACTACCTTTTAAGAAAAAAACAAAACAAAAATGAAACCATTCATCTTCTGGGGTGGGTGGGAAGAAGAGGGAGTGGTTTCACAATGATGACAGTTCAGTCACTGAAAGGCGGGCTGGAGGTGGGCGGGAGTAGGAAAAAGAAGGAAAGCCGACAGAAACATTATGCATTAGGAAAAAGGTGACTCAAAGTCAGCTTCCAGAAAAAGATTGGGATAAACATGGTTTCAAAAGAAACAGAAAAAGACTTGGGGAAACAAAACAAAAAAAGGTGCAAAAATGCATGATCCAGGGATAAACCACAACAACAAAATGCCTCATTTGGAAGTCAGGTCAGGAACCCTAGATCCAACCCATGAAACACTGTAAAATGTACTTGGACCCTGCATGTAATGTGGTGCCATCACTGTAGAGACAGGGAAAACAGGCTAAAGAGGAAGGCAGCAAGGAAGGGCCTTTTTAAAATTTTAAATACTTAATTTTGCCTTTCTGTCGACATGGACCTTTAAAGAGTTTAGCAGTCAGTCAATAAAAATAATAATATTAAATATAATAATTCAACAGCAAATATCACAAACCAGCAACAAGGAGCAGCAATGGGAAACCAAAATATAGCCAATAACAAAATACAGATCAGCTGCCATCCTAGTCACGAGCAGGTTGGCACAAAGAATGCTATTCTGTCCCTGCACACATTCTGGATGCCGAATGTTTAGCAGACTTTAATCCACCTTCAGGCCTGTGCAATCACTAGTGGTCCAGAATGGAAAAATCCGTCTCCAGTCACAACACAAGTTTATTAAGCCAACTGTGAAGCAGATCAAATGTGCATTGGCAGTGTTTGCACATGTGGAACCTGTTTCTGTAGTTGCATGTAGGTCTTTTCAGATGCCTGAAGAATGTCCGGCCATCATACAAATCCTATGTATAGGGTCTGTACGCATGGCACAAAGTTTCTGATCATGTGTAGAGTTTGTACATGTATAAGGACTGTACATACTTTCTAGTATGTCTTTGCCTCGTGGTGCCCTCTTTTAAGATTGCTGGCATGGCAACAGTTAGGTCACAGGCTTTTTCTGTGGTAGAATTTGTTTTATGGGATGGTTTACCAGAATGCGTACAGAAGGTGCTTTCACTCATTGCATCCAGGCAGCTTTATCTTAGAGGGCATTTTGTAGAAGGTAAACCATTTGGCTGGGTTTTTAACGTGCAGTTTTTATTGCGTCAGTGGACTGTTATGTTTTTGTATCATTGCAACTTTTTGTTAGTCGTTAGTTGCCTCAAGTCTAAAGATACAGAGGATTTAATCCATCTGAACATTGGAAGTATTTCTGCCCAAAGAGCATGACTTTGTCATCTCCTTTCTTCCACTGTAGCCACAAATGTCCCGCAAAATTTAGCCAAGGAATTAGAATCCATGTTGGGTTGGTTTAAAAAGACTAGGCTGAAGATGAATCTGTTGGAAGACAGAGGTTCTGTGGCCAGAGGGAACAGGATTGGGACTGGAGTGCAGACTCCTGGCTTTTGATGGAGTGCCATTGATACCGGCCCCATCTGTCAAGAGCCTGGGCGTGACGCTGGATACCTCCCTTTCAATGGAGGCCCAAGTCATGCATATGCCAACGTGGCGTTTTTCCATCTTTGCCAAGCTCAGCAACTAGCTCTCTTCTTGTCATGCCCTGACCGAGCCACAGTAATCCATGTAATAGTCACCTCCAGACTAGACTACTGAAACTTGCCATATGCTAGCCTACACTTAAGACTGACCTGGAAACTGCAATGGATCCAAAATGTGGCACCATGAGTCCTGACAGAAACTCCACGGACAGCATATATTCAGCTGGTGCTGCACCAGCAACACTGCCTTCCGGTGGAGTACCGAGTCAGATTCAAGGTTTTTGGTTTTGATTTTTGAGGTCTTGAGCAGTCTGGAACCAATATATCTACGGGACTGTCTCCTCTGTTATATCCACAGGTAACAAATCCCTGGTAATCCCTGGCCCTAGGGCAGTCTGGCCATCCTCAATCAGGGCCAGGACCGAGAAGGCTCTAGGCATCCTGCCCTTCTTGGTCCTGGCCCCAACCTGGTGGACCTCTCTGCCAAATGACATCAGGGCCCTGTGGGACCTTATGCAATTCCACAGGGCCTGTAAGGCAGATATTTTTTTGCCAGGCTTTTGGCTGAGGGCAGCAATAGTTTGTTATTCAGCTAACACCTTTGTTTTCCCACTTCCCTAGGGTTGCCAAGTCCAATTCAAGAAATATCTGGAGACTTTGGGGGTGGAGCCAGGAGACATTAGGGGTGGAGCCAAGATCAAGGCTGTGACAAGCATAATTGAACTCCAAAGGGAGTTCTGGCCATCACATTTAAGGGGACGGCACACCTTTTCAATTCCTTCCTTCCATAGGAAATAATGAAGAAAAGGGGCACCTTCTTTTGGGGCTCATAGAATTGGACCCCCTGGTCCAATCTTTTTGAAACTTGGTGGGTATTTTGGGGAGAGGCACTAGATACTACACTGAAAATCTGGTGCCTCTACGCCAAAAAACAGCCGCCCCAGAGCCCCAGACACCCGCGGATCAAATCTCCATGATTTTCTATGGGAATAAACCTCCATAGGGAATAATAGAGTTCCCAGCAGACATTTCCCTCCCCTCCCCCCGCTTTCTGATGACCCTGAAGCGGGGGGAGGGCCTCCAAACCGGGGGATCCCCTGCCCCCACCTGGGGATTGGCAACCCTACACTCCCCCCTATGATGTTGTAAGCCGCCCTGAGTCCACTTGCGGAGAGGGCGGGATATAAATTGAAAGTAATAAATAAATAAATAGATGCTTTGTAAGTTTTCCTCCACCCCCACCCCCTCAGTTTGATTGTCTGGTAGTCCAGAGTGTAGAGAAAAACTCATAGGGCACCATCTGGGTCTTCAAAAAATTTTTTAACTTAAATTGTTGCTTTTGTTTTTTACTTGTATATTGTTTTATAATATATGTTGTGCATTGCCCAGAGCCCAGCGTAAGCTAGGGATGGGGTGATTAATCAAGTCGTCGTTGTTGTTGTCATCATCGTATCCTCCAAGTGCTGCTGTTAGAGGTCACCTGTCCCCCAGGAGGAGCGTAGGGGCACATTTGAGGCTGCAGTAGGAGGAGAGAAATGTTGAGCTGCAGGAAAGTAAGTAAATAAATGTGTAGGGGTACTTTCTGCCCAAAGCATGCTTCCTTTCCTAGTCACACATCCAATGTAAAACCTGGTTGTCTGAAGAGGATTGCCCTCTTATCTAGTGAAACTGATGACCTATATCATTTCAAGCTTTTCCCTACTGCCTTGAAGCCTGGACGCTCAATCCAGTCTCATAAAGAGAGATGCCAGCTGCTAATCCCATTGTGCAAACATGCCAAAGCAAGTTTTAAAACAATGACAAATGCCTAAATTAGATTTCTTTGTTTTATCTGAGAATATATGGAAACATATATGTCTGAATTAGATTTCTTTATTTTATCTGGGAATATATGGAAACATATCTGGAAGCTGTGTGTGAAATGGGTTTTTTAGAGTACAAAACCTTCACGTTCTTTTAAATGTCATGTCTGGCTGTTCGCTATGGTACTCCCCTTCTTTTCCTTTCAGTTTCATATTCTGCTAAACCTTCCTGCTGCTACGACTATCATGGTCTCATCTCTCAATCTGGATCCCTGACAGGCTGACCATAGAGAGCCATGCCTCTGCAGAGCTGCACCCAAGGCTGCGGTAGCTTCGCGTTTAACCTTCCTTCCGGGAGGTGTGCAAGGCCCTCTGGCCACCTGCTGCCGTGTCCTGACCTCACTGCAAGGAGTCAGTAAGCTGCCTGAACAGCAGAGGTGTAGAAGGCAAGCTCAGCAATACTGGACTGTTTTTCCATAAGCAGCATACTGCGATGACAGCAACACAAAAACGAGCCCCCGCCTTAATGCGCTGGAAGATGTGGGAGGGTTGTTCATAAATGCAAAGTCATTTCCCATGTTTGCCCCAAACAGCAATAGGGGAGAGGCAGGATTCATTTGGCAAGGCTTTTAATGAAATTGCCAGGCCTAAAGCCAACCGTGCCTGAAAGAGTTAATTAATTCCCTTCCGTCTGAAGCCTTAATGACTCTGATTAATTTCCCTTTCCTTCTAAAGGAGCCTGTGAATTAGCAGTATGCTTGCACAACTAGCTCCCCCACCCCTCTCATCTCTGTTGATATTTGCAGGTCGGAGCTGGGGCTAAAATTAATTTTTCCACTTGGGGCCACTTGCCACAGAAGCCACGCAAAGCAAGCGCCGTAGCCCAGCTCTCATATTTTGAGCATCTGGGCTTTCAGCTGCAGCTGGGCAAAGAAAGCCATCTTGCTATTGTCTTTTCCTCTTGCTGGTATTTGCAGCTCAGGGACTTTCTTCTTTTTTTAAAATTTCCCTTTGTTATTATCATTAGGCAAGTTCTCCCCCCCCTTTCCCCACCCCGGGAATGGCAAGCGAGTGAACGAGCCGGAGCTGATTTATGGTTATTAAAACCAGACAGACTCAGGCAGCTGGCAAGAAAAGAACAATGTGAGCTGGGCTTCCCTGCTGATGTTTATGGGGAGTGTGCTTCCTTTGGTACCAGTCATTGGTCCCTCTGGTCTCCCCCACCTCCCACCGTAGAAGCACAGGGAGGAGGGGTAATGCAAGTGTGTGTGTGTGTACACTCATACCTAGAGGGAGTTCTGCATAATCATTTTCCAGACTGCTGCTAGAATCTGCATATGAGGCACAGCATGCAAAAAAAAAAAAAAATCCAAGAGGGAGCCAGTTAAAGCACAGCTGGGGAAACGCAGTCCTGCCTCTCCTCCTGCCCCTGCCACCCATAATGGACAATGCTGTGACCTCTTCCCAAGGCAGAAGCAGCAAAGGTCTTTCTCTTAGTTCACAAGTGCATTCCTGCTACTCAATTATTTATTCATATGCTGCCTTAGCCTCTGCCACTGTGCCTGCCCTTTTATATCCTTTGCTTTTGCCACTTGAACAATGCAGTCTTGAGGCCCTACACCATCTCCTTCCATGCTGTTTGCTTATCACCTTGGGG
The DNA here is from genome assembly GCF_032191835.1 of Heteronotia binoei. Lineage (NCBI taxonomy): Eukaryota > Metazoa > Chordata > Lepidosauria > Squamata > Gekkonidae > Heteronotia > Heteronotia binoei. The sequence continues at coordinate 73,108,695 of NC_083235.1, forward strand.
CAACATAAGGGGACAGAATGCTTTCCCTGCCATCTTACCTTATCCATGCAGCTCTCAAGGAAGAAATGACTAAAGTATGATCTTTTTCACACAGCCTAAGTATTCCGGTATGCCAGCTGGTCAGTTACTGAACAGTAACGGGTTTCTGCTGGCATTTCAGGCAGACCCGATTCAGTAACTGGCTGCTACCGGAATACTCTCACCTTTTCACACAGTCCCGCGGCTGTCCCGGTAGTGAGGCATGCCTGAGTCGTTACTAACAAAGAGCAGCTTCTTCCACTTTTCAACCCCTTCTTCCGGGTTGAAATCGCTATGGGGTGCTGTGTGAAACGTCCAGTATCTAACCCGGGAGCAGTTTTCGCGCCCTTTTTCGCCCGCCGGCGCGCGCGATCTCCGGCTTTTTTTTGGGGGGGGGGAAACGTTGGGCTAAGATCGCTATAGCGCTATAGCGACGTAGCACAACAGCATCACCATAGAGATGCCTGGGCTCCATTAAGATGCCAGATATCGCCACCGCTGAAACCTGGTAACTTATCTCAATAAAGCCTAGCCATCTCTATGGTGTTGCTGTTGTGATACGTCGCTATAGAGATCTTTGCCCGACGTTCCAAACAAAAAATAAATAAGTTGGAGATCGCGAGCCGGCAGGCAAAAATGGCTGGCGCTGGTGGAAGCGAGATAAGAGCGGAACAGTGTGAAATGGCTCGCTTCAATCACGGAACCCTATCGGGAAAAAAAACATGTGTCTGAAAACTCCCATCCCTGACTCGGATAACTGCAAGGCGGCACAATACCGACTCCCTTCCGGCTTCCACTGGTAAGTGTGAAAAGGGCCTATGACATTGCTACAGGACTGCTCAGTGAGAGAACTACCATTATCTGCAAAGCAACAAAAATGTTTTAAAAGCCCAGGACACTTTCTTTGCCCTTGCATACTTTTTGAGAACTAGTGTGATGCAGTGGTTCAAATGTCAGACTAGGATCTGGAGGATTTGGGTTCAAATTCCTTGAGCCATGAGGTTCAATGAGTGACCTTGAGCCTAACCTAACCTTATTTACTGGGTTCTTGTGAGGATAAAATGATAAATTATGTATAATAAATTATGTATAATAATGTGATACTGCTGAAAGTGCTACAAGCCCCCCTGAACCAACTTGAGTAGAATTCTGATTCGCCATGCTTAAGATTCTACCCTACCTGTTTTTATTATAATTCTACTGCACACTGGTATTATAATTCTACTTATAGCCAAAATTAATCATCTCAGCAAAGTTTACATCCAATTAATTATTTGATACATTTTTAAGGCTGCTTTCCCCTAAAACTCTCAAGGTGTCTTAAAAAAAGATTTTTAAAAACATATAAAATACAAGGGTCCTTTTCACATTACCGTTCTAAACTGGATGCTATTATGTTGTTGGCCCAGTTTTGAGTAAAGCAATACAGGGACGGGAATTTCATACAGTGAATTTCTTTCCGTTAACTGAAGTGCTACGGTCATTTCAATCAGTGCGGCTCCCCCCGCCTGCCCGTTGTCACTGCGCAATCTTCCTCAGACTTAAAAAAAAAAAAACATTCTAAGGTCAGTGCTAGAGTGCTAAACTGCTATAGTCCTATAGTGGTACCATTGAGATGCATGAAGCTGGTGGAGTCAAGGCATCTCAGTTGTGGTTTAGAGCTATAGCACTCACCCTAAAACCTTTTCCAAAAAGTCCAAGGGAGATTGTGTGGTGAAAAAGGGAGAAAAGCAAGATTGTAGGAAGTGCTATGGACATTTTAAACAGCAAACCGCAATGATTCAGAAGCACAACGAAGGAGCTGGAAAAAAAGCAGTTTCCTTCAAAAGTGGCTCAACCACACTTCGCTAACCCAATGCAAGTGGATTTGTACAAACAGGTAAATAAATTTTTTAGCAGCCAGTTGCTAAAATGGGTCTGTCTGAAGTGACAGGAAAAAATCCAGTAGCACGCAGTCACTAAAACGGAATACAAAGGCTGTTTGAAAAGAGTCAATATCAGAGTAGGCTATCGATAGCAAAAAAAAAAAAAAAAAGATAGTGAAGCCTTGGACCCTATACCTGTGCTCTGTGGGCCTTTACAGAGCTTACTTCCTTTTGCACTAGGCAGGTGTGTTTCCACAATTCCAACATAATTAAAGCAGCCCTATAGTGCCTAGAACAAGAGGTCTTACAATGGAGAACTGCCTTCACCGCTCCTGGAGAGAAGCACGGACGTGGATCAAAGGTACAGGATCCAAGCCTAAACCTCCAGAGAAAGCCTCCATTTCATTCAAAGGCCTTCCAGAATGGGTAAGTTTTCAGGTGAGGTCAAGCAACCTGTAATTGAAGCTGCGAAGAAGAGCCATTTTTACTGAGCCAGGTCCAGGTTTCCCACTAGGACTTCCAGTCTCCAGGTGGCATCTGGATATCTCCTGCTGACATAGTTGATCTCCAGATGACCAAGACCAGTTCCCCTGGAGAAAATGGTTGCTTTGGAGGATGGATTCTGTGGCATTATACCTTGCTGAGGTCCCTCACCTTCCCAAATGCTGCCCTTTCCCGGCTGCATTCCCCAACCCCCAGGTATTGGTAAAACTGGTATTGGCACTGGTAAAACTGTACCTTCTGTAAAACTGTTTGGGGGGGGCATTTTTGCCCAATTTTTAGCTGTATATGCAAAAAGCACTATACATACTGCTCCAAAATGGGGCAAACAATGCCATTTAAAATTGCTCCAGCTCGAGTAAGTGGCAAGGGGGGACTTCCTCTCCCTATGCCACTCTCCAAAGCCAAACTGGGTTCCTAAGATGCTGCTGAAAGCAGTCCCCTGCAGCCATTGTGAGAGGAGACGTATGTATTTTGTCCCTAAGATCAATTCTGCATTAGCCTCTGTCCCGTCTTGTTCCCAGCTCTTGACTTTGCACAGGCAAGGAGCAAGCAGGGAATACATTGCCCTGCTGTAGAGATGCCAACGCAGAATCTGGGAAAAAGAGCTGCCGTGAGGAGCCCGGCATAGAAGGGAGACAAGTGCTAAGTGTGGAATCAGCCTTAAGTGTAAGGGAGTTCTAATTGAGGAGTGGCAGTTGAGAAGGTCCTCATGTGGGTTTTCACGGTATGGGTCATTTAGGCAGCCTGGTAGTTATATATGGATGGGAGCATTACTTCAGGTTCTTTCAGTCCAACGTGTTAAGGGTTTTAAAGGTCAACACAATAATAAACTGAAAGCCAATTTAACTGGTGGAGGATGTTACATTGTGTCATCCTTGACCACACTGGTCAGCTTTTTCAGGAATAGATCCCAGTGGTCTGTAGCAATAGAACAAAGGGAGAGTCCAATGACACCTTTAAGACCAACAAAGTTGATAACTGAACTGATAACTTAGAGGAGGGACGGTGGCTCAGTGGTAGAGCATCTGCTTGGGAAGCAGAAGGTCCCAGGTTCAAACCCTGGCATCTCCAAAAAAAGGGTCCAGGCAAATAGGTGTGAAAAACCTCAGCAAAAGACCCTGGAGAGCCGTTGCCAGTCTGAGAAGACAAGACTGACTTTGATGGACCAAAGGCCTGATTCAGTATAAGGAAGCTTCATATGTTCAAAGTTTTATTCAGAATGTGAACTTTTGTGTACATGCACACTTTGTCAGACAATGAAATGGAATACAGTGTGTAAAGTGCTCTAGCCACTCCATCTCTGTCTTATCCAACGATTCTGAAGAATCCAGGAATACCCCTAATCTTCATACGAGATGAGCTATCCTACACAGAACAGATTGTACATCTAATGCTGCACCAATTTTACAGTTGATCCAGAGCACTTCTGTCATTTCTAGTTTGTTTGTTTTCCCTCGTCCTCTCCCTCACTGTCAGTCTCCAAATTCTGGGTTGGCACTAGGGGTGTGCAAACAAACATCAGATTTGGGTATATTGAACCTTAAAAATATTGGTATTTCCCAATTAGGGTGGCCATAATGTCTGAAGGCCAGCCAGGGACACTTTTGGGGGGGAGGTAGGGGTGCGCGCGCGCGAAGCGCGCGCCGCCGGAAACAGGAAGTGATGTCACTTCCGGTGACGTCACTTCCGGTGACATCATGCCACCTGCCGGAAGCAGGAAGTGACATCACTTCCTGTGACATCATTTCCCCCGCGCCACCTGCCGGAAGCAGGAAGTGACGTCACTTCCTGTGACATCATTTCCCCCGCGCCACCTGCCGGAAGCAGGAAGTGACATCACTTCCTGTGACATCATTTCTCCCCCCCCGCCACCTGCCGGAAGCAGGAAGTGACATCACTTCCTTTGACAGCACTTCCTGTGATGTCATTTCCCCCAAATATTACCACCCCCAAAATATACAACTTTAAAAAAGAAGAGAAACTTCACGATGTTCCCTGCTAAAGAAAAAAAGGCTCCAACAGCAATCCCTCTTGAGTCAGATTCACAGGAAAACAATCCACTATCCTTGATACCTTCTTGTGCTCACAAACATTTCAACAAGACTGTCCACAATATCAAAGGGTCTTGATCAGCCTAGTAAAAGCAACAAAGCAACCCTTATGTACAATCAAACTGAGATCAGAACTAAAACCACCACTGCCAGTCTGTGCCCCGTAGCCCAGCCTGAAGGCAGGCGGATACAGGTCTAGAAAAGCAGGTCCTCCCCAAGCAGCACACAAAAAGAAAAAGGTGTCACCAAAATACTAAAAATTGCAAAAGAGAAAGGAAACCAAGTTCTCTTCATATTATTAAAGTGATGGAACGAGCTGTCAAGTCACAGCCAATTTGTTCCTTACCTTCTGTTGTGTGATGGAAGTGATCTACTGTTGTCTGTGGTTGTTAGTTTCCTGAATGGAGCTTATCTGGAAAAAAAAGAAACACACTGTCAGCAGTTTAAAATTACTTTGCATCTTGGCAGCTCTTCCAACACACCCAGGAGGTGGCTGCCTAGTGTCGTTTTTTTTTTTTGGGGTATCGCCATTAGCCCTAATCCCCAGTTTTGTTTTGTATTCCTTTTATAATTACTATTAAATTCTGGTCTTACATTAACATACGCCCGCACAGTGGAGCTTCTTGGACCTCGACTTCTCCCTGGACAAAGAACACGGCTGGTAGGATGGGACTTGCGTGCTGTGGGCCCAGGCGGTGGGCCCGCAGGTGTGGGCCATCCCGACTCCCACGCTGGACGAAGGGCTGTGGTGTGGAAGGAGCGACACAGGTTTCAGTCTTTCGCTTTTTTACTGAATTTATACTTCTCTGATTTCCCTGAAGCCTTGAGGATATCTTTCTTCTCCTTAATAAAGTGATAAAATTGATCACAATCCATATTAAAATTCAATCTGACTTGCAGCTCTGCTTTCACCAGGTCTATGCTACAACGATTCCTGGTGTCCGTCCAGTGAGCTGACATGAGGCTGAATACCCTCTCCACAAAAGCGTTTGAGCATGGGATACTCAGGATCTTGCTTACAAGAAGCAAGAGGTTTTCGCACTTCTGAGACCGAGTTCCCATCTCAGAGAATATGGCCACCCACTTTTTATCCACAGTGATTTCTGGGTCAACACAGGCCACTTGCTCATCCAGCAGGCTCTTGGCATCAGTGTATTCACTGTATAGGTGATCCAGGTTTATTATTTTCTCCATTTTCAGCTGCTCAGCAGCACACCGCAGGTGGTCATAAGTCACACTTTTTTTAAGAGAAAATGGTGTCAAAGCACACAGGTGATTTTTCTCAGAGAAATCAAACTTTTCTTCCAGATAGGTGGTGGTTCTTTCAAAGAACTTGAGGAAGTCCTGCTTCGCTTTCCTTGCCTTCGAAGGTGGCATTTTGCGCAGCGCCTTATCTGTCTCCGTTCCAAAAAAGGAGTCAGCTTCGCGTTGCTTAAGGCTGTTTAGCAACCTGAGCATGGTCTCAAACAATTCAGGTGCTGTCAGTGCATCCCGCTCCAGAATCAGTACAGTCTCCTCAATAGGCGTCAGAGTGGTCTGGAGAAACATCATGTAAGTTTGCGATGTACTGTAGTCCTTTTCTCCAGACTCATCGTCAATGTGGCGCCATATCAGAGTAGGACAGTGGTCCTCTCCCAGCTTTTGAAAGTACGCTTTAACGGCTGGCCAACACTTCAACATCTTGTTTATGGCAGGCAAGAAAGATAGCCATCTTGTGCGTACATGTCGAAGCAGGTGATCACCCTCCATCTCCAAAAAATCAAACATCTCCTGAAGTTCCTCTGAGCGTTTGGCAGAAACAGAAAAATGACCAAAAGCCTTCAGTATGAGAGACTCGATGTCGCAGGTGAGCATATCACATCCTTTTTTGGCAGCATTGTGCACAATGTGTGCAGGGCACCTGGCGGGCACGATGTCTTCACGGCCTCTACTCAGAAGTGTGTACACAGAATGGTATTTTCCAAAGTTTACATTCGCGCTGTCTGCTGAGTATGCAGACAGACGAGCTAAGTCCAGCTGGTATTTTGCCAAGACATCCAAAATCCTTCGTGTGACATTCTCAGCCGTTTCATTGGCATCTTCATAGAAATCAAGAAGACGATTTGAAATGCCGTCCTTCAAAGTGAAGTATTTAAGGCATAGGGGGAACATTTTCCTGTTGCCATGATTTGATGCGTCGCTGGAAACGCTGTAGAAACAATGTGCTGTGTCAAGATCTAACAGAATCAGTTCTACAGAGTAAGGTGCCAAGACATCGCTTATCAAAGCTGCACCCTTTGTTTTCCCAAGGGTCATCTTGGTCACAGTCTCGGAATCGGAAAATGCGGCTTTGCACAATTTGACACCGCAATCAAGAGACCGGTATGATAACGCATGCCTGTTATTGTGGTATGCCAAGGCTAGTTCAGCAGCCGAAATTCTGGCCTGAGCAGCGGTGTCTTTTTGGTAGGCGAAAAAAGTTGTGATGGATTTTGAAGTTCCAGCTTGGCTTGCCGCACTCCTGTGAGAGTCGGTGTCCTTATGAGCTTTCACATCATTCACTCCACCGTGACCAATTCCTATCTCCTTAGAACACATCGTGCAGAATGCTTTGTTCTTGTCTTTTGTCTCTTTTAGCCAGGGGTAGGTGTTTTTCCATTCAGGATTGAACACAACCAAACGTTTGGGCTTCTTTTTTGGTGGTTCCTGGGGCTGGTGACCTTTGCCACCCCCAGCACCTGATGCTGAAGCCATGGTCTGCTGTAAGGGCCTAGATGAAGAGGGCAGAAGAATCGTGATTAAGTCCTCGCCACTTCTGGAGGACGTGGGCCTTGGACTCCAAGCTGGGGAGAGAGGGCTTGTTCAGCCGGGGGCAGGATTAAACCCGTAGAGGCCCATAGGCAACTGAAATCTTGGGGTCTCCTCTCGCAAATTATCTCCAGTCCTAATGCATGGAGGCTGGGAGGGCAGCAAGCGGGGGGGGGGGGAATGGGGGGTGAGGCAGCCTGGGGCATCTAAAGGCGTGGGGGCCCATAGGACGCTGCCTACTTGGCCTATGTGTTACTCCAGCCCTGCATGCAAGACTGCAATGAAGGGTATTGATGCAATAGGCATACACACACGTGTAATGGCAGTGTTTGTGCAATGGAAGAGGTAAAAGGTGGGGGGCCGCTGCCCAATGGGAGCCCCGTTCACACGTGCTTGGGGGACCCAAGCACAATGGGCGAGGCGCACACACGGAACCTGGTGCTGCTGCTGGCGCGTGGAAGCAGGCCTGGGATTCAGGGTCAGGTCAGACGCCACTGCACCTCGGCAAATGGGGGGAAGGCCACTTACTGTAGTCTGTAGGGGAATCCTTTTCTCTTCTTCTCCCCTCTCTCTTCTCCCCTCTCTCTTCTTCTTCTTCTTCTTCTTCTTCTTCTTCTTCTCTCTCTCTCTCTCTCTCTCTCTGCAATGGGCAAGCAAAGCAGATCGAGTCCCGGTTAGGCCATCCCTCCACTGGAAATAATGAAGGATAGGGACACCTCCTTTTGGGGTGCATAGAATTAGACCTCCTCTACCTCAAAAAACAGGCGCCTTCCCCAGAGACCTGCATATCAGCTCTTCATTATAGCGTATAGGAATCGGTCACCATAGGGAATAATGGAGAGCCCAGCTTTCTGATGACCCTGCTTTCCCCCGCTTTCTGATGACCCTGAAGCGGGGGAGAGGCCCTCCAAAACGGGGGATCCCCTGCCCCCACCTGGGGATTGGCAACCCTATCTCATGAGCCTTGGATAACACAGAAAGAGCCAGAAGTGCACAGTCAATGGCAGGGGGCGATTCCACAGCGCTGTAAGAAACAAAGCCAAATAAAAGATGTTGTTGCTAAAGGAAAACTGGTGCATGTTTGTTTGTCAAAGACTTAGGATATAACATACTGTTTGAAGTACCACAAAGCCGAAGCTGAAAATAACACAAAAAGGGGAACAGGCAAGTATTTATGGACTTTGAGAATGGGAACATAACTGTCCAGTGAAGGAAGTACACTGAACTGATATTTACAGGTCCCACAGAAAAATGGTCTACAGTAACAGAACTCACTGCTGGGCAGAAAGGCAAAGATACTTGCAGGCCCTGAGATTTCAGTGGCATGAAAGAAGCCCACAGTGCTGTTTGCAAGATCTGAAGCACACACACACACCAGAAGAAGTCTGAGTACAGTCAAATGGGGTAGCAGAAAAGTATGTCCAGATCTTCAAAAGCATAAATGCAGATCTTCAGAAGTCTTCCAATGGGCACTCTTCGCAGTGGAGGATGGTAATGCATGGGATGGAGAAAGCAGAGAAATAAGCACTCTTCTCCCTTTCTCACAACACAAGAACTCGTGAGCATTCGATGAAATTGCTGAGCGGTCAGGTTAAAACAGATAAAGGGAAGTACTTCGTCATCCAAAGGGTGATTAACATGTGGAATTCACTGCCACAGGAGGTGGTGGCGGCTGCAAGCATAGCCAGCTTCAAGAGGACGTTAGATAAGAATATGGAGCAGAGGTCCATCAGTGGCTATTAGCCAGAGTGTGTGTGTGCGTATACAGTTCTTTTGGCCACTGTGTGACACAGAGTGTTGGACTGGATGGGCCACTGGCCTGATCCAACATGGCTTCTCTTATGTAGACATTTGCCTAAGACAGATGAGCTACAGAAGCATAACAATAGCGGAAGAAGCATTTGTTAAGGATCAGATGTGTTTGTGAAAGACTTAGGTTACAATGGTTGGCAATCCACTGGGAGGATTGGGGAGGACAGGGACAGGTGTACCAGTGTCTCACCAGTACACAAATACAATGCCATTGCTGACCAAAAAAACCACCCTGAAGTGATGTCATGATGTCAAGACAGTGCTCTAGGATACACCAAAGTTCTGTTTTGAACTATATAGTTTGAGGAAAAGCTTAGAGGGGCCCTCAGATGTCATTACTTCCCTTTTTCAGAGGAAGTGACATTGTACACTGGTGCACATGTTTGCACTCCCCCAGCTCCCTGTTCCCCCCCACACACTGGTTTTTGTAGCAGGGGGAAACAGGGTAAATTGCTATCTGCCTAACATTTGTACAATTCAGCATCAAAAACCCATTAAGTATAAAATTACAAATATAAAAAGCAGCACAAAGTATATTGATCCTCCTTGTTTCGCAATGCATGTGCTTGTGACAAAACTAGTAGTTCTACCACAAAAAAGCACAGTATGTACGTGTTTTGCAGAGGTAAACCTGCCGTGGGTCCTAACTGAAGGCCATTAGGAATATTGCTTTCTTCATATTCTGCTGTTTGTTTCTGCTAATCCCCACACTCTTCCACAATTTCCCCAACCCATCCTCATAAAGAAATATCAGCAAAACATCCTTCATTCAAATACAAAGCTTAAAGAGTAACGTTCAGCCACAATCATCCCAGGGCCACTTCACTTTAAAAGATGCCTGCATGGATGGCACAGTCACATACTTCTTTATGTTGCTGCTTGTATTAAGGATTATTATATGCTTCTTATGTAAAGCATTTGCAGTTGCTTTCTGTCTATGTAGAATGATTCAAAATGTTTTTTTGAAAGATGGGCCATTAACTAGTAGAAGTAGGCTCTATAACAGGGGTGGCCAAATTTGCTTAACATAACAGTCACATAGAATAAATGTCAGATGTTTGAGAGCGGCAGGACATGAACATGAGGAAGAGAAAGTGATAGAGCAAGAGGGAGGGAATGAGGGAGGCAACTTTAAATGCGTTCTCCAAGCCCCGAATCTTGACTGGCTTGACTTGGAGAAGGGAATGCCTTCTGTAAGCTGGCCAACAGGGCGGTGGGGGCTTTGAGAGCCGCATGTAGCTCCTGAGTCGCAGTTTGACCACCCCTGCTCTATAATTTAACCCTAAAATAGCATTATGTATTAGAATCAGTTTTGCTAAGCTGACCAAGTTCCTTGTGTTACTCAGAGCAATGTTTACACTGGGCAGACTGGGGTAACAGATTACACACAGCAATTGTGACAAATTCTTAGAGCAAGAGCTGAAATGATCCAGGCCTACCTGGAAAGTATGGCTATTACCTTAATAGCACAGCCTCTTCTGGTTGCGTATAGTCTTATTGCAAACCCTTAGCATTTTCTTCAGCACATCATAAATCTTTCTACTATGTGCCTGATTACTTGAAAGTCCACACTTGCACACATAATGTGAAGGTGGACAGAGATATCTTTTTAAGGAATGTGGAGGAGGAACACACTGGAAAGTGAGTGTCTCAATTCACATCAACTCAGAAACTGTAATATAGATTGAACACAACTCAGCAGGCATGGAATGCACCCTAAGTTGCAACTGCAAGCCAAACTGCCTCCCAAAAAAGTTCGGAGCAACATTAAAGCATTAAGTCTGTTTGCAGTGCCCATAATTTAGGAGAGAAAAACTGAAGACAAAGGGACAGGTAAAAGCAAGTTGGCTGGTAAGTGAAAGGAGAGAAGGAAGCAGGAAAAGGGGAGAGGCTATGGAGACTTTGAGAGAACATAAGAAAAGCCCTGTTGGATCAGGCCAGTGGCCCATCCAGTCCAACACTCTGTGTCACAGAGGAACATAAGAGAAGCCCTGTTGGATCAGGCCAATGGCCCCTCCAGTCCACCACTCTGGTCACATAAGAACATAAGAGAAGCCCAGTTGGATCAGGCCAGTGGCCCATCCAGTCCACCACTCTGGTCACATAAGAACATAAGAGAACCCGGTTGGATCAGGCCAAGGGCCCCTCCAGTCCACCACTCTGGTCACATAAGAAAATAAGAGAAGCCCAGTTGGATCAGGCCAGTGGCCCCTCCAGTCCACCACTCTGGTCACATAAGAACATAAGAGAAGCCCAGTTGGATCAGGCCAGTGGCCCATCCAGTCCACCACTCTGGTCAAATAAGAACATAAGAGAAGCCCTGTTGGATCAGGCCAATGGCTCCTCCAGTCAAACACTCGGTGTCACAGAGGAACATAAGAGAAGCCCAGTTGGATCAGGCCAGTGGCCCATCCAGTCCACCACTCTGGTCAAATAAGAACATAAGAGAAGCCCTGTTGGATCAGGCCAGTGGCCCCTCCAGTCCACCACTCTGGTCACATAAGAACATAAGAGAACCCGGTTGGATCAGGCCAAGGGCCCATCCAGTCCACCACTCTGGTCACATAAGAAAATAAGAGAAGCCCAGTTGGATCAGGCCAGTGGCCCCTCCAGTCCACCACTCTGGTCACATAAGAACATAAGAGAAGCCCAGTTGGATCAGGCCAATGGTCCCTCCAGTCCACCACTCTGGTCACATAAGAACATAAGAGAAGCCCAGTTGGATCAGGCCAGTGGCCCATCCAGTCCACCACTCTGGTCACATAAGAACATAAGAGAACCCGGTTGGATCAGGCCAAGGGCCCCTCCAGACCACCACTCTGGTCACATAAGAACATAAGAGAAGCCCAGTTGGATCAGGCCAGTGGCCCATCCAGTCCACCACTCTGGTCACATAAGAACAAAAGAGAACCCGGTTGGATCAGGCCAGTGGCCCATCCAGTCCACCACTCTGGTCACATAAGAACATAAGAGAACCCGGTTGGATCAGGCCAAGGGCCCCTCTAGGCCACCACTCTGGTCACATAAGAAAATAAGAGAAGCCCAGTTGGATCAGGCCAGTGGCCCCTCCAGTCCACCACTCTGGTCACATAAGAACATAAGAGAAGCCCAGTTGGATCAGGCCAAGGGCCCCTCCAGTCCACCACTCTGGTCACATAAGAACATAAGAGAAGCCCAGTTGGATCAGGCCAGTGGCCCATCCAGTCCACCACTCTGGTCACATAAGAACATAAGAGAACCCGGTTGGATCAGGCCAAGGGCCCCTCCAGACCACCACTCTGGTCACATAAGAACATAAGAGAAGCCCAGTTGGATCAGGCCAGTGGCCCATCCAGTCCACCACTCTGGTCACATAAGAACAAAAGAGAACCCGGTTGGATCAGGCCAGTGGCCCATCCAGTCCACCACTCTGGTCACATAAGAACATAAGAGAACCCGGTTGGATCAGGCCAAGGGCCCATCCAGTCCACCACTCTGGTCACATAAGAAAATAAGAGAACCCTGTTGGATCAGGCCAGTGGCCCATCCAGTCCAACACAACACTCTGTCACACTCACACAGAAACAAACAAATTCACACTTACCTGATTGATGTGGTCACTGGAAGGTCCTCTCCCAGCAGGTGAGCCGGGCAGCGCAGCCAGGCCAGGCTGGGTGGGATCGCTGGGCGGCCTGCGCCGCCGCGCCCAGCCACCCAGCAGGGAGCGGGGCCGGGCGGGCAGCACAGCCAGGCCAGCCCGGGGATTCCTCGGCGGGCTGGGCCGATGGGCCCAGCCGCCGAGGAGGTGAGCGCGGGGGGGGGGAGGCGGGCGGGCGAGCGGGGGCCGCGGCCAGCGCAGCCACGCCAGCCCGGGGATTCCTCGGCGGACTGGGCCGATGGGCCCAGCCGCCGAGGAGGTGAGCGGGGGGGGAGGCGGGCGGGCGAGCGGGGCCGCGGCCAGCGCAGCCACGCCAGCCCGGGGATTCCTCGGCGGACTGGGCCGATGGGCCCAGCCGCCGAGGAGGTGAGCGGGGGGGGGAGGCGGGCGGGCGAGCGGGGCCGCGGCCAGCGCAGCCACGCCAGCCCGGGGATTCCTCGGCGGACTGGGCCGATGGGCCCAGCCGCCGAGGAGGTGAGCGGGGGGGGGGAGGCGGGCGGGCGAGCGGGGCCGCGGCCAGCGCAGCCACGCCAGCCCGGGGATTCCTCGGCGGACTGGGCCGATGGGCCCAGCCGCCGAGGAGGTGAGCGGGGGGGGAGGCGGGCGGGCGAGCGGGGCCGCGGCCAGCGCAGCCACGCCAGCCCGGGGATTCCTCGGCGGACTGGGCCGATGGGCCCAGCCGCCGAGGAGGTGAGCGGGGGGGGGAGGCGGGCGGGCGAGCGGGGCCGCGGCCAGCGCAGCCACGCCAGCCCGGGGATTCCTCGGCGGACTGGGCCGATGGGCCCAGCCGCCGAGGAGGTGAGCGGGGGGGGGAGGCGGGCGGGCGAGCGGGGCCGCGGCCAGCGCAGCCACGCCAGCCCGGGGATTCCTCGGCGGACTGGGCCGATGGGCCCAGCCGCCGAGGAGGTGAGCGGGGGGGGGGAGGCGGGCGGGCGAGCGGGGCCGCGGCCAGCGCAGCCACGCCAGCCCGGGGATTCCTCGGCGGACTGGGCCGATGGGCCCAGCCGCCGAGGAGGTGAGCGGGGGGGGAGGCGGGCGGGCGAGCGGGGCCGCGGCCAGCGCAGCCACGCCAGCCCGGGGATTCCTCGGCGGACTGGGCCGATGGGCCCAGCCGCCGAGGAGGTGAGCGGGGGGGGGGAGGCGGGCGGGCGAGCGGGGCCGCGGCCAGCGCAGCCACGCCAGCCCGGGGATTCCTCGGCGGACTGGGCCGATGGGCCCAGCCGCCGAGGAGGTGAGCGGGGGGGGGAGGCGGGCGGGCGAGCGGGGCCGCGGCCAGCGCAGCCACGCCAGCCCGGGGATTCCTCGGCGGACTGGGCCGATGGGCCCAGCCGCCGAGGAGGTGAGCGGGGGGGGGAGGCGGGCGGGCGAGCGGGGCCGCGGCCAGCGCAGCCACGCCAGCCCGGGGATTCCTCGGCGGACTGGGCCGATGGGCCCAGCCGCCGAGGAGGTGAGCGGGGGGGGGGAGGCGGGCGGGCGAGCGGGGCCGCGGCCAGCGCAGCCACGCCAGCCCGGGGATTCCTCGGCGGACTGGGCCGATGGGCCCAGCCGCCGAGGAGGTGAGCGGGGGGGGGAGGCGGGCGGGCGAGCGGGGCCGCGGCCAGCGCAGCCACGCCAGCCCGGGGATTCCTCGGCGGACTGGGCCGATGGGCCCAGCCGCCGAGGAGGTGAGCGGGGGGGGGGAGGCGGGCGGGCGAGCGGGGCCGCGGCCAGCGCAGCCACGCCAGCCCGGGGATTCCTCGGCGGACTGGGCCGATGGGCCCAGCCGCCGAGGAGGTGAGCGGGGGGGGGAGGCGGGCGGGCGAGCGGGGCCGCGGCCAGCGCAGCCACGCCAGCCCGGGGATTCCTCGGCGGACTGGGCCGATGGGCCCAGCCGCCGAGGAGGTGAGCGGGGGGGGAGGCGGGCGGGCGAGCGGGGCGGCGGCCAGCGCAGCCAGGCCTGCCGGGGGATTGCTCGGCGGGAGGGAGCCGGGCGGCCATCGGAGGCCAGCCCGGGCCCGGGGATCGCTGGGCGGCTTGGGCTGCCGCACCGGCGGGCCCAGCCACCCAGCAGGGGAGCGGGGAGGGCATCGGAGGCCAGGCCGGGCCGGGCCCAGGGATTGCTGGGCGGCCCATCCACCCAGTAGGGGAGCGGGGCAGGGTCAGGCCGGCCGGGAGCGATGGGCCGCAGCGCGGCCCACTGCGCCTCGGCAAATGGGGGGAAGAAGGCCACTTACTTGCTGTAGGAATCTTCTTCGTCGTCGTCGTCGTCTTCTTCTCTCTCTCTCTCTCCCTCCCGCTCTCTGCAATAGGCAATGGGCAACCACGCAGATAGAGCAACTCCTCTGCTAACTGCTGCGCTGCCCAGCCTAGTAAAAAGAGAAGGAAGCTTGTAGCAGCGGGAGGCGGGGTGGGCAGCCACGTGAACCAATTAGGTGATGGCCCCTAGCTGCCTGCCCCGCCCCCACACGCGCCCCATTGGCTGGCTGCCGATGTGGAGCCTCACCATTGGCTCCCTTTTCCCCAAACCGGGATTTTGAATAGTCCCGTGTTGCCCAGCCCGGGAAGCGGGAATTGGGCCCTGGCGGCGGGACTTTCCCGGGCAACCGGGACGGTCTGGCCACCCTATTCCCAATATTTTCAAATCTCAATACTGGCATGGTATTTAAATTCAGGATTTTTCAGGAACCTCTCCCTCTCTCTCTCTCCTTCTCCCTCTCTCCATTATATCCTATGGGACCATTATAGTCAATGGTCCTCTTAGGGTATAATGGAGAATTGATCCAGGGGTATCCAGGTTTGGGATTTTTTGAGGTAGAGGCACCAAATTTGCAGCATAGATGCTGGTGCCTCTTTTCAAAAGAACCCCAAGTTTCAAAAAGATTGGACCAGGGTATCCAGTTCTATGGGCCCCCCAAGTAGGCGCTCCATTCTTCATTGTTTCAATGGAGAGGGGGGGAAGTCTCCAATATATAAGGACTAATCCAAGTGTTCTAATTCCTAATCAGGGTCTTTTTGAAAGAAAATAAATCCAGATAGGAACAGAGAAACCCAATTAAAAAAAACCTTTTCAGAATAAGCCAAAATAATTTCCTCAGTATACATTGTGCTTGTCAGAAGAATCCACCAACCCACCCACCTAAGAAGTGTGCCTGCACACTAAAGCTTATGTATGGAACAAAACATTGTTGATCTTAAGCTGCCATGATGGGACTCCAAATTTGTTTTCTGACTCTTTCCTCCCCAAAAGAGAGAGTGAGAGTGAGGGAGGAGGGAGACAAGAGGCAGGAAGCAGGAAGCAAAGAGCCACTGAGGGAGCAGGGGGAAAGAAAGCTACAGTGCAGCTGTAGCAGCATCCCTGACAATGGAAGCAGGAAAGGGAAAGTGCTTGGGGATGGATTTGAGCCCTGCACAGGCTGGACACAGTCTGTGGGTTGCATGCTTGACACCCCTGACCTAGGTGTTAAATGGCGTAGGGCAGGGGTGGCCAAATTGAGGCTCAGGAGCCACATATGACACTTTCACACATATTGTGTGGTTCTGGAAGCCCCCATCACCCTGTCAGCTGGCTTGGAGAAGACATTTGTCTCTTTAAATCATTTCTCCAAGTTAAAGTTGCTTTCTTTCCATCTTCCCTCCCCATCTGTTTTCCTTCCTTCCTTTTCTCAAACGTCTGACATTCATGTCTTGTGGCTCTCAAACATCTGACATTTATTCTGTGTCGCTCTTACATTATGCATGCTTGGCCACTCCTGGCATAGGGTATTCAGATTTCTACTTCTGAGTATGGACATTCTTAGCTGAACTGATAACTTCCATTTGGAGAAGCCTCATGAGATGGACAAACGATTTAGAAGCATGTGGCAATGGTGTCTGCCCCACTTCCCTAAAGTCCCATTTCTCTGGATCTAAAATTTAACATTTATCTGTGTTGCAACACCCCATCATCATGCAGCGGGCAGGAAGGTTCACTGCCTAAGTGGATGACCTCCTGTCTTAACGAGGTCTGCCACAAGGAATTTCAGTCAGACACACATTTGTGCTTGAAACTTAATTCCAAGATTTGAAGACTTGTGCTTGAAACTTAATTCCAAGGTACATTTTATCTTGTTGTGCATGGTTGTTTTTTGTTTATTATTATTCTATTGTTGGGTTTTAACTTTTTATTATGTCTGTCATCCGCCCTGAGCCTGTTATGGGAAAGAGTGGAACATAATTCTACCCCCCCCCCAAAAAAAAAATTAAAAATACACGAGGGAGGGGTTGAGATAGTAGCACTAGCATAAATCCCCACTACGCCATTTTCCCAACCTGTAATGGCTCATTGGGATACTTATGTGTAGCTATCAGCACATGTAAATTTCCCCAGTGGGCAAACAGTAGGTATCCAAGACCCTCTGGAGTTGGGAAAACTTCACAGTAGAAGATATTGGATTTATATCCCGCCCTCCACTCCGAAGAGTCTCAGAGCGGCTCACGATCTCCTTTCCCTTCCTCCCCCACAACAAACACCCTGTGAGGTGGGTGGGGCTGGAGAGGGCTCTCACAGCAGCTGCCTTTTTAAGGACAGAGTCTCAGAGCAGCTCACAATCTCCTTTCTGCTCTGGTAAGACCTCACCTGGAATATTGTGTTCAGTTTTGGGCACCACATTTTAAGAAGGATATAGAGAAGCTGGAACGGGTCCAGAGGAGGGCGACAAAGATGGTGAGAGGTCTAGAGACCAAGTCCTATGAGGAAAGGTTGAAGGAGTTGGGGATGTTTAGCCTGGAGAGGAGGCGGCTGAGCGGTGATATGATCACCATCTTCAAGTACTTGAAGGGCTGTCATATAGAGGATGGTGTGGAATTGTTTTCTGTGGCCCCAGAAGATAGGACCAGAACCAATGGGTTGAAATTAAATCAAAAGAGTTTCCAGGTCAACATTAGGAAGAACTTCCTGACTATTAGAGCTATTCCTCAGTGGAACAAGCTTCGTCGGAAGGGGGTGGGCTCTCCTTCCTTGGAGGTTTTTAAACAGAGGCTAGATGGCCATCTGACAGCAATGAAGATCGTGTGAATTTAGGGGGAGGTGTTTGTGAGTTTCTTGCATTGTGAAGGGGGTTGGACTAGATGACCCTGGAGATCCCTTCCAACTCTATGATTCTTCGAAGGACATAGCAGAGGAGATCCCACAGACACATTGGTCCCAGACTGCTCAAGGCCTTAAAGATTCAACCAAAACCTTGAATCTGACTCAGTACTCCACCAGGAACCACTGCAGCTGATGCAGTATGGCTTGGATATCCATGACGTTTCTGTCAGGACTTGCACCACCACATTCAGGAGCCATTGAAGCTTCTGGGTCAGTCTCAAGGCTAGGCCAGCGTAAAGCAAGTTATGGTAGTCTAGTCTGAAGGTGACCATTGCATGGATCACTGTGGCTAGTTCCAAGATATAAAGCTGAGTGTTATCAGTGTATTGATGACAACCCACTCCAAAGCTCCTGATGGTCTTGGCCAATAGTCTTACACAGGAACTAAAGAATACTTGGGATACTGAACCCATGGGGTACACCACATATCAGGTCCAAACTGACCTGTCCTATAATAATCACCGGGAACCAGTGTAGCTCTTTGCTTCCTGCCAGCAAGAAAAAGAGTTAAACCAGCAGAAGCTGGTCTCTTAGATCAAACAATGATTGATGTCAGTCTATCAAAATATCATGGTTGACTATGTCAAATGCCACTGGTTATTCTAACAATATCAGCAGCTATGGATTGCCCTGCTCCGACAATAACTGGAGATTATCAACTGTAGTGATTATTGCTGTTTCAGTTCTGAATCCTGGCCTAAAGCTTGATAAAATGGACCTAGGTCAGATGTATCATCCAGAAATGGTCAGAGATCAACCCTCTTATTCGAAGGTGATTTCTTAAGAAGCTGTGTCTAATCATGGCTTCTTTTAGCTGCAAAGGAAATGCTCCTTGTAAGAGTGACATATGAATAATCTTCCCCAAAGTTTTGAGTTTTAATAACCAGAATGGGCAAATGTGCTGAGGGTGGCCTTCACAGCCATAAGCACCTTCATTGCTAACTTGTAAGTTTATTTTGAATCACTGAAAGAAGTTGGATTTAGCTTGCAACATAAATAAATGTGTTTTTCTTATATGAACTCAGGTATAACAGATATATGAGAATGTCTTGAATCTCAGTGGCAATTCATACCATCACTCTATGGCTACTTTTACGCGTCAAGTTTATGATGGCCAGCAGTGCTCACGGAGAAGACCAATGTTTCCCCCCATGAATTTAATAATGTAACAAGCATAGTAACTGAATATAGGTTTCTTTTGTGTACGGTATACCCAGATTTGAAATAAGCATTTTGGATCTCAAGCTGGAGCCTGGTGTATTCATGGATAACACTGTCTGGCTCTTCAGTTTTGCTGAGAGTTGCAGAGTATTCTACAGGCTTCAGAACTGCCTAACCAGAGGACTCACTAAATAAACACTACAGTACATGGATAAACCTCTTAGTAATGCCTGCTCTTCTCCTCTCTTCTTCCCTGAAATGACACATACAGCCAATAGAGCCTAAGACCTAAACAAAGTCCAAATGTTGCTTCCTGCTCCAGAGATCACTGGCATTGGTTGTGTTGGCTTAGCATGGGATGCTGAAGAGAGTTTGGCTATCTGGCTGGTGAACCGACCACCTAGCGCACCGGCAGATATCCTGCCTAGCCTGCTAGAGGTAGTATTATGCTGGGCCTTGGAGTTCCGCAGACTTATAGTTCTGGGGGATTTCAACATCCATGCCAATTAGGCTGACTCCACTCAGGCAATGGATTTATTGTCTTCCATGGCAGCACTGGAATTCTCTCAAATTGTATCAGATCCCATGTATCAAGTGGGCCACATGCTGGATTTGATCTTTTGCATGGAAATAGATAAGGATCTGATTGCAATTGATGCAGTGACATTCTGAGAGCATGTCTGAGTACCTGAATACCTGAGTACCCTCCCTGCTTACATGGTGAGTGGATTTATGCCTGCCTGTGGAGACTGATGGATCCAGTAGGATTCCAGAATGTTCTGCAGGAGCTGATACCCTCTGGTGACTCATTGGATTTGTTGGTAGAAGACATAGGCATCTTTCTGAAGCCATAGATGAGATCGCTCTCCAATGCCCTTTTTGTCCCCATACTAAACTATCTGCTTGGTATATCTCTGAGCTCTGGAGGATGAAGTGGCTGCTTAGACGGCTAGAGCAAGTTTGGCGATGGATTCATGGTGAAGTTGCAAGAACACCCTATGGGATGTTTATGAGATCCTATGAGATAATGGTGAACAGGGCCAGCTTGCCCACTAGGCAAATTAGGCATTTGCCTAGGGTGTTGGGGGGTGCCGAATTGGGTTCTCCAGCCTCCCAGTACCCAAGACAAATATCTAATTCCCCCCCTGCCCCCGTCACCATTTGTCCCCTGGCTGGCACCAGCGGTGGCAGTGAGCCACCTTCTACACACACACTGGCCCAAGGGCATGCTCAGAGGAGCACCACTACCCTTGGCCCTACCTGCTTCAGAACCAGAAGTGAGGGGGAGCAAAGCCTTCTCCAGCACTCTATTAAGAGAGATTGCTGAGATGCCCACGTTGAAACGGGTAGGGTCGAAGATAGTGGCACTCCTCTGAGTGCGCCGGGGTGGGGGTGGGGGGGTGGAGCACTGCACTGTGTTGCATTGCTACAGAAGAGACGGGAAGGGAGGGGAGGGGAGGGGGGTGGAGGCAGGCAGTGGCCTGGCCTGGGTGTGTGTGTGTGTGCGTGCCTAGGGCCCCCAGGGGCTCAGGCCAGCAGGATGGCGAACAGTGAGTCTGCCTGGGGTGTCACGCACCCTAAGGCTAGCCCTGGTGGTGAAGACAGCAAAGTAAAAATGTTATGCTGCTTCCATTGTGTCTGCCAGCTCTTCCCCAGCACAATTATTTAGATTAATTAGATCTCTAACATCCCTTTCAATCAATCAATCAATCAATCAATCAATCAACCATTCAATCAATTTATTCGGCCAATGACCAACATCCCCCATTTCTGATGGAATCCAGAAGGCTAATAATTTGAAAATTAGATGTGAGGCTTTTGTGAGCTTCTTTGCAGATAAAACCTTGTTGCTCCACCAGAACCTGCCTGCCAGTATTGATACTGTAGGAGAACTAGAGGCCCCTTGGCCATCTTCAGGTCCAATATTGGATCAATTCAGCCTGCTGTCCAAGGATGATGTTGATAGGATCCTGAGTGCTGTGAAGCCAGCCACTTGCCTCCTGGATCTGTGTCTATTATGGCTAGTTAAAGCCAGCAGAGATGGAATATAGGTCCCCCTAGCATACATTATAGATCTGTCAGGGGTCTTCCCAGGGAGTTTAATGGAGGTGATGGGGTGATGGCTCCAGCCAATTGCCACCCAGTATCAAACCTGTCATTCCTGGGCAAAGTATTTGAGAAAGTGGCAGCAGAACAGCTCCTGGGTTTCCTAGAGGATGCATTGATACTGGGCCCATTCCAGTTGAGTTTCTGCCCTGCTCATGGGACAGAGACGCCATTGGTCACCCTCACAGACAATCTCTGCAGACATCTGGATCCAGGCAGGTTAGTGTCAGTGCTGCTGTTGTTACTAAGTTGTATTTGACATGGTCAACTATGATTTGTTGACCCACTGTCTTGCCAACATGGGGACTTGGGGGATAGCCTTGAAGTGGTTTTCTTCCTCTGAGGTTGGGGACAGAGATTGTCACTAGGGGAGAGAGTTTTGCCATGACACCCACAAGGGGCTATTCTCTCCCCAATGTTATTTAACATCTACATGCATCTCCTCACCCAGCTGGTGTTTTCAGACTGAGTTGTCACCAGTATGCTGATGACACCCAGCTGTATCTGTTGATGGATGGCTGTCTGGATGCCACTCCAGAAAATCTAGCAAAAAGATCACAGGCTGTGGCTGGATGGTTGAAGCAGAGCCAGCTGAAATGAAATTCATCAAAGATGGAGGTCCTGTGGCTGTGGAGGAAAGTCTTTGGACTGAACATCCAATTTCCGACTCTGGACAATGCTCTTTTAACCCCAGTACCAATGAAGAAGAATCTGGGTGTGATTCTGGATGCCTCTCTTTCAATTGAGGTCCAGATCATCATTTTGGCCAGGCTGGCATTCTTTGACCTACACCAAGTCTTGCAATTGGCATCCTTCCTATCTCACCTAGCCATAGTGATCCATGAAATGGTCCTCTCCAGACTAGATTACAATAACTCCATTCTTTTCTATGGGACTCCATTCTTTCCTGTGGGCCAATAGGACAGAATGGGGGGATCAGGCCGCTGCTGCAGTGTTCAATTTCACAATGAATAACTTGCATGCTAGCTGAACAGGTTTGTATCACTCTCCATCTCCCCCAAACTGCACATATGCAAAAAAAAAAAAGTTGCCAATTCAAACAACCAGTAGCAGTTAATGCCACTAAAGACTACTGAGGTGATTTTTTTCATAAAGCCAGCATTTGTTTATGACTATGATTTATGATTGATTTAACCAGGGCTTTTTTGTAGTAGGAACTCCTTTGCATATTAGGACACATACCTCTGATGTAGCCCATCCTCCCAGGTTCTTAGTTCAGGGACTACTGTAAGCTCTTGGAGGTTGGCTACATCAGGGGTGTGTGGCCTAATATACAAAGGAGTTCCTGCTACAAAAAAAAAAGCCCTGGATTTAACTGTCTGTTTAAACAACAGCCTGCCTAGTGGAGCAAAGGTGTTTCAAGGATGCAAGGAATAAAACTCAATCAGGCTGTGTGAGAACACACATGTGGAAAAGGCCAGTTCTACTATTCTGCATTATTAGGAAGGAATATGGTGAAGCAAACTGCTGAACAGCCATGAATGGCCCAATAAGCAGTTCATCAACACACTGAAAGTTCATCAACGGGGAGGGACGGTGGCTCAGTGGCAGAGCATCTGCTTGGGAAGTAGAAGGTCCCAGGTTCAATCCCTGGCATCTCCAAAAAAGGGTCCAGGCAAATAGGTGTGGAAAACCTCAGCTTGAGGCCCTGGAGAGCCGCTGCCAGTCTGAGAAGACAATACTGACTTTGATGGACCAAGGGTCTGATTCAGTATAAGGCAGCTTCATATGTTCATCTCACTGTTCATGACTGGTGAACCAAGATGTGAATCAAACAGGTGGGTGTTTGGAAATTCCTACTTTTTAAATGTATTTTGGTTATCTCCAGTTTCTGTTTAATTTGCTTTAGGATAAATCTGAGGGGAAAATGAGCTAAATCCAGGGCTTTTTTGGTAGAAAAAGCCCAACAGGAATCATTTGCATATTAGACCACACACACTGGCACCAAGCCAGCCGGAACTGCATTCCTGTGCATTCCTGCTCAAAAAAAGCCCTGGCTAAAACTATGTATGAGGGCCCTTGAATAATGACAGCCCTTGTCTCTCCTTGACAGTTCAGGAACTAACTAATCATCCAACAGGTGGGACATTGACCTTACATTACCAACCATAGTAAGAATTTATATGCAATAACAATACAGGGTTGGTTCAGCGATGTTTAAAGGGAATATGGATATACTTACACAAGTGAATAAAGGTTACATGTATTCATTAGTGATGCCCTCAGGAATAATTCCATTTCAGTTCCTTTTCCCAATCAATGGATGGAACCATTGAAAAAACCACCTGCCTCTTCAATTAATTTTCAAATTCCATTTGCACTCTTTAGATTCTAAATTGCCCACTACTGTTTAAAGCAGAGTGGTAAGTATTCTATGAATGTATGGAGCAAGCAAACTAATCAGTACTGGGCACAGAATTCAACATTCAGAGAATTTCATCTTTTTTTCATAAACAAGCAAACTTGCCTCTGCAGCTGAGAGAAGAGGTTTGTAGTGCCTGATGTGGGGCATGGGGACAAAATTTCCTAAGGATAAATTTTATTTGTTTGTTTGTTTGTTTTATTTGACTTATAGCCCATCCTTCCTGTAAGACAAGCTCAGGGTGGGTTACATCATAAAAGCAGACAGTCAAACAGTTAAAACCAGATTAAAATTATATAAAACCAGATTAAAATTTCTGGGAGACAAACTTTAGTGCCATCAAAGGCTTCCCCCCCCCTACCCTTATCAGGAAAAGAATGAATCATATATGTTGTCAGCTCAACAATAGTCCTTAATAACAAGGCCTCTCTGTTGGTTCAGATAATGTAGTTTATTTGATAGACAGAAGCAGTAGTGTAGAGTAAGCCCAAGGCCTAAATGAGTGTTGTTTCATAGATCTTTGGAAAATATCGTGGAGCAGGCTTTGGGCTTCCAGAAAGCAGTTGACAACAATAGAAGATAGAAGCAACCTGTGTTTTGTCAAATTAAATTAAGCTGTCCTCATTATCCACAAGCTGTACAGTGGAATGCAATAATGAGCTGTCAAAATTGGAAATTTATGGTTTAAGTTTCTGAATAGAAAAAACAACTTGGCAAAATGCCCTTTTTTATTAATCACCATTTCAAAAGGTGAACTGAAGTTCAAAGCTCCAAAATGTTGTTTTTAGCTCATAATATCTTAATATTAGCTAAGAAACCTGATGCTTAAAGTTTAGCTTCTGAGAAAGTTTATAAAATAATAGTTTTAAACATCATGGATTAAAAGAAATTGTAATTGAATTAAGAGTCTCTGAATAAGGCAGACAATAGGAGAGGCTTTGCTAGTTAATATGATTTATTAGCACTCAAATGTGAAATAGCTTTCCTCTACTATATGTTTTATCACAAGGCTTTGAAAAGTTTGTGATATTGAATTGTTAAAGGATTATTAACTAAAGAAATGCATAAATAAGCAGCTTGATCATTTAGACTCTATGATAGTAGCAAGGTATTAAATAAAAACCCTGTGGCAATCAGCATTATTTTTAACAAGCAGAGGTGAAGCTTGTCACTGGAAAGTATTTTCAGCCAATTAGGCCAGGATCCAAGAAACAGCTAACTAGAAGATACTTCTAACAAAACTGACGTTTTTAGAACTTTTGAACCAGGTGAAAAATAAATCAAATTTTGAAAACTAATTAAGATGGTAATTAAAATAATAATGAAAAAAGTAAAAATGATTTCTATACAAAGAAGGCCCTCATGTGGTTAAGAAGAAAAGTGTTTTATATACAGTTTTTGTAAATATATAAATTCAAATATTTCAAAAATCAAATAAAGACTTCCTGATCAATTAGAGAATAAGCAAGAATGTTCATTCAAGAAGGAAAAATAAACTCTTTCAGATTGTTATTTTAAAAGTTGAGAAGTCCATATAGAAGTTCAATTTTTCTAAGAAATGACTGATGTGGTATTATTAACAATTATTTTCATATATTTTGTAAGAATGCTTAATAAACAACTGTTTTATATATCTTTATGTATGTAGAAGCAAGATTATTCAATATAAAGTTAATTTTTGCTTGTAATATGAATTGAAGGTCATAAGTTCATGAGAGATGGAATGTCAAGGAAAAAAGCCAAGTGGAGTTAACAGGAAGGTCAGCGTCTAGAAAGATGTTACATTCCATTTTTAATGAGGAAGTCTTGACAACACATCTATGGATGGGAAGGTCAGTAAAGTTGAAAATAAGCCAGGAACATCTTGTTTGTCAAATGTAAGATTAATACATGTTAGAGACAAAGAAAATCCAAGAGCGCCTGCCTGATGACATCAGATTAATGATGTAAAGGGAAGGAGCGATGAAGAGTATACAAGTTTGAACACAACTGGAGCTCAGTAAACAACTGAGCTGTACCTTTGGCTGTATGTTCCTTATTCGAATAAAACTTTTGTTACCTTTTTTTGCTGTCTGGGTTTTGCCTCACTTTGTGACTTTAATTGGCTAGACACACAAGTCAAAGAACCTTGGCACCCTGAGGGCGTTGCCAGCGGCGTCACTAGGGCGGGGCCAAGGGGGCCATCGGCCCTCCCCCAGAGCATTCTCATTGGCCCCAGGCACTGACCCATGACCCCCCCCCCCCCAACAGGAAGGGGCTGGCCCTGGGACTAGAACGCTGCTGCTGTGTGTGGGCTGGCCGGGATTCTGAAACCGGGACCGCGCTGCCGCCGGCTCAGCTAAAAGCGTGTGGGTGAGTGGGGGAAACTTAAATGCTGCAAAACTGGTATCTTGGATTACGGGGGCTGGTCATGTGACCAGAAGGTGGATGAGGGAGGGGCCATGTGAAGTGGGCGGGGTTGTGTGCGGAGGGGGTGACACAGCCCTCCAAAAGGGGTGATGCCCAATGGGGGGGTGACTTGAATCAGTTACACCCCAGGGTGCAACCCACCCTAGTGACGCCTCTGGGCGTTGCTATCAGTAGCATAACTCTGTGTGTCAGATCTGGTAACTGACAGGTTGGCCAGATCTTTATACCCTTTCCTCAAACTATTACTTCCCGCCAAAGCAAGTTCACGTGCAGGTTTGAATTGCCTCCCCCACCCCAGTTGCATGTCACACAATCCAGGTGCTAGTTAGTCTCTGCAGAGGTGCCCAAGTGACCTTGGCTTTCCAGGCCTCCCTTGTAGGGCTGAGAGATTACATTTGCATTACTAACAGTAACAGGCAAGCCAAGCAAGAGTTTCCCTCCTCCCACTGACACAGGTCAGCTTAACCCAAACATAAGCCAGAGAAAATGCAAAAGAGAGTTCATGACAAGGGATCTTGACATAAGTGTGTTTATGTGCTTGCTTTATTTATTTTAAATACACATTTGTATTTTAAAATGGTTTTTAATGTTTGAAATGTTTCAGTGTTCACCGCTTGGGGATCCTGAACTGAGTGGACAGGTGGCATAGAAATATCTTACACAAACACGCAAAGATAAAATGAGTAAATGCATGCGCTAACATAAATTGCCAATTTTATACAGGTCATTGAGGCCATATTTTCCTGGCATAAGCTACTGATTTTTTCTTTTTAAAGTACAGAATATGTACAGGACAGATTAACAGTTCCAGTTAATTTCATTTTTGTATTTGTATCTGAGGAAGAAGATTGGATTTATATCCCGCCCTCCACTCCGAAGAGTCTCAGAGCGGCTCACAATCTCCTTTACCTTCCTCCCCACAACAGACACCCTGTGAGGTGGGTGGGGCTGGAGAGGGCTCTCACAGCAGCTGCCCTTTCAAGGACAACTTCTGCCAGAGCTATGGCTGACCCAAGGCCATTCCAGCAGGTGCAAGTGGAGGAGTGGGGAATCAAACCTGGTTCTCTCAGATAAGAGTCCGCACACTTAACCACTACACCAAACTGGCTCTCTTAACCACTACACCAAACAGGAAGCGTCGGGCAGGGTCACGAGCCTGGGGGTGCTATTGGAGCCTTCTCTGACGATGGAGGCTCAGATAGCAGCCACTGCCAAGTCCGCTTTCTTTCACCTTAGGCGGGCGAGGCAGTTGGCCCCCTTCCTGGAACGCGACGACCTAGCAACAGTGATTCATGCTACGGTCACCTCGAGGTTGGACTACTGTAATGCCCTCTACATGGGGCTACCCTTGTGCCGGACCCGGAAGCTGCAGTTGGTGCAGAATGCTGCTGCCCGGCTGTTATTAGGGCTCCCAAGATGGGAGCACATTCGGCCGGGGCTCCGGGGTCTGCACTGGCTGCCAGTAATATTCCGAGTCCGGTACAAGGTGTTGGTCATTACCTTTAAAGCCCTATATGGCCTAGGACCTGCCTACCTTAGGGACCGTCTCTCCCCACACGTTCCCCAGAGAGTACTACGCTCGGGTTCACAAAACCTGTTGGTAGTCCCCGGGCCAAAGGAGGCCCGTCTAAAATCCACCAGGGATCGGGCCTTCTCAATAGCGGCACCTTACTGGTGGAACCAGCTGCCGGAGGAGGTGCGGGCCCTGCGGGACCTAGGGCAGTTCCGCAGGGCCTGTAAGACAGCCCTCTTCCGGCAGGCCTACAACACCTAACTGAAGAGGAGAACATCTTGGATGGAACAAAATGCTTTTATAGACCGCTAGTTTTATTTTTATCTTGTTTTATCAATTGTGGTTTTAACTGTACTTGTAAATGTTTTAAATTGAATTATGTGAATTATTGTGTTGTGAGCCGCCCTGAGACACTTCGGTGAGAAGGGCGGGATATAAGTCCATTAAATAAAATAAATAAAAATAAAAATGTACACACGAAAGCTCATACCTTGATTAAAATCTTGTTGGTCTCAAAGGTGTCACTGGACTCAAACTTTGCTATGGAGCGGGGGAAGAGGGTGGAAATCCTGGGGTCCCCCACCAGGGCGGCATCACTGAACTTATGCACCATTGGAAAAGTGAATTTGGACTGTCCCTCCCCTCCATGCCCTTAATAGGGATGCTAGCCTCCAGGTGGGACCTGGGGATTCCCTGGAATTACATTTCATCTCCAGATTTCAGAGAGAAATTCATTTAGGATTTAGGGTTGGGAAGCCTACCTGGGGTCCCCTTTTGGGCCTTATTTCATCTACTGGCCTCCTTCTGACTGCTCCATGGGCTGGTTTCCCACAGTTCCTGCCAGTTCTGTGAAAATGGAAATAACCTTCTGCTTTCTCCCTCAAGCCTTGAATCTCTGCCTCATCCCTCTCTTGCACCACTGCCACTGGCATGTGCCCCTCCTCCACCTCTTCCTCATTTTCTTCTACCCTTGCCCTGGTCTCTTTCACACTTTCCCCGACATCCCTGGGTCGCATAAGAGCCACTGTCATTTCATGTTTGGAGGGCCTATATTGGTATTTCAAGGGCTGCAGAAGTCCATGCCCCGCATTGTTTTGATGATTAGTTAGTTGGGGCCAGCATGTCTGCCACACAAACCCTGACACAAACTGTATGAACCTCCATGAAAACCATGGAGGTTTGCGGGAGGCTCACTGAAGGTGCGGTCGCATGACCCTTGGCTCACAAACCACGAACCAGGTGATGTTCATGACGAAATCAGCTTTGGGATGATGGCCATGCCATCCCTAAGTAAGGACAACGATCTCCCCCAGAGTTCACTAAAGCTAGATGGAAAAAACAGAAATGTTTTTTTCCCTTTGAAAGCAACGAGAAATAGATATGGAATAGCGACATGGAAGGGAAACTATTTTCAAACAAAAAGAAAACAAAGAAGAAAAACAGCCCTCACTTTCTCAATTGTGTATTACATCTCCTGGAGCTCATGGATTTCACTGAACTTATGCACCACTGGAAAAGTAAATTTGGACTGTCCCTCCACTCCATGTCCTTAATAGGGATGCTAGCCTCCAGGTGGGACCTGGGGATTCCCTGGAATTACATTTCATCTCCACATTCCAGAGATAAATTCATTTAGGAAAAAAATGGATGCTTTGGCTAATGTACTTAATGTTGTTGTACCCCACTGAAATCCCTGTCCTCTCTCAAATCTCAAGGAGTTTCCCATCCTGGATCTGGCAACGCTCCCCTCCCACTCCCCATCCTCTGCAAGTGGCCAGAGAGGACTTAAATACAGCACCACCTGAAAAGAAAATAATAAAATAATCTAAAGCAGAATTTAGGGAGGAATTGGGTAAGAAGAGTGATTTCCTGACAAGCCTCTACACGAGGCTATAGCAATCAACTCCCAAGGAGCTCTAAATCATTATTAAATCAGCAGAATTCATCATTACGGCCAGATTTTCCGTAAATAATTCCACCTTTGGCACAACACAACACGGCCTGACTTCCAGCATGCCGTAATTGCTCGTAATTCAGCGTTTACCATTGAAACATCTTTACTGAGGTTTCTGTCACAAACAACCAAACCATCTCTATTTTTTAAAAAGTAATATAAGTTACCGTTGCCAGTGGAATGTGATCTCAAGAACAGGATCTCTCCTCTGTTACTCAGGTAAATAGAAATACACTGGCAAGGAAATAGTCTTTTTGCACCAGATGGCCCCCTAGTACTAGGTAAATCCAGCTCTCTTAGGTTTTAACACAAAGAAGCTTAAAATTAATTAGCAGCTCACTTAAAACACACACACGTGAGTGCATGCACGCACACAGAGTTGCTGTGATATAAAAGCAGTGTGAGAAAAGGGGGCTGATTAAGAGTTTTTCAGTGATTTGAGGCCAAAGGGATGAATTATAGTGCACAAAAGAGGTGATTTTTATTGCACAAAGAGGTTAACGGTATTTACACGTGATGCTTTGATGCTGCTTTGTTTTAAGGCATTTGGTGGAGCTATTTGTGAGACGACAGTTTCAGCATCATCACTCTGAATTCAGCGTTCTCCAGAATGAAAATGAGAATAAGATTGGTTTTCTCACCAGAATAATCAAGGAGAAGCCAGGTGGTTTATGGTTGCCTGGTGACCATGAAAAGAGCAGCTTCCCTCATTCAGGATCTATTTTGAGCTGGCATGTCACATTGCCGTGTTAAAACTAAATGAAGGAAGAGAGGTGACTTGAACAGGGCTCAACCCTGCAAAACATTGTAGAGGAGGCACTCAAAAAGGGTATATATACATTTAAGTAGGAAAGGAGCTTCCTTGAAGATAATGGGATTATGACCTCTTTTTAAATTAAGCATTTGCTTAAGAGTTGCTCATTCTAAAGCTTCTGCAGCTGTATATGGCCAGCATTTTCATTCATTCCCCGTCACACAAGCATGCTTGCTGACATTTGAAAATCTTAAAGGCAGATTTGCATCCCAGTTGTACACGTGATTCCACATAAACGTGTTTAGGACTGGGTTATAAATTGCGGTGTGGGATGCCAGCAAGAATAGACAGGGTTCCATGTTTTTACTTTTTGGCAGATGCATCTCAGCAAGCAGGATTAAGAAAAAACACACTTGTTGAAATTCCCTCTGAGGTCCCGACAGTACAAGTGCCATGTCTTTCTTTACATCTAGCTACCCAGCCCCCAATCAATGCTCCCCCTAGCTTTGCTGTGTTTGTTGTACCAATAAATCAAAATAGACTGCACAGTAAAGTTCAATATGCTACAAAGTGAAGTGGTCAACTCTCTTTGTCATGTAGGCAGACTAATTTTCATTGCACAGCAAGGTGCCAGCTTTCACTCCATATTAAAGAAAGCAGAGGTCCCTTTCATGATACGACCAACGGAAAAGTATGCTGAACTCATGTGACCAGAAACAGGAGCCAGAGGCTGAACCAGCCCGCCCAGCTGTCATCTGGCCTGCAAGCAAGGAAGAGTAAAGTGGTGGTGTGAGAAAAAGACCCCTAAATTCAGAACATCGTAGTCACCCGTTTGGTTGCCAGAGTGCCTGGAAATTCAACTCACACACATCTGCCAGGAGAACGTGGGTTTTGTCTACCAGAATGTAAGGGACTTATATGAGTACTAACAGCCACAACATTGCAGCAGAACTCGGTATCTCTGGAAGAGTGCTAACCAGGAGAACAGATGGGTTTCTAGTCGCTCCGTGCGATCTCCCTCTTGGCCGTTGCAGCGGAAGAAGTTGCACCGCCAGGAACTGTCCAGGCAAGCGTTTTCCAGCCTTGACCATAGAATCCATATGGGAAGGCTAACATCACCAGCAGCTATCTTCCTGCAATGCCAGACTCCATTACAGCGAAGCGGGAGGCTCACGTACTCAACAGATGTCACCTATGCATAAGGCAATCAAGCTTATCTTAGGCGTGGATCCTGCCAGAACACCTAAGCCTTTGTCCAACGGAACCCAAGACAAAGGATGGTGCCAGTAGAGGAATGAAGAAGAGGAAGAACATCTTCACCCAGAGCCAAGTTTCTTTGTATAGATCGGGTGTTACCTTAGGTAGCAATTTGGCCATCTATTGTCACCTTTTAGATAAGTTTTGATAGCCTTTTAATCACCTCCACCCCAATAATTTCACCCATTGTTTCCTTTAATGGTCATCCTGGAGCCTCCCCCTTTGGCCCATTGTGACCTGGAAGTCCAATCAGGTAACCAGGGCCAAGTCTGCTCATTGGCCAGGTATGGGCATTCAATCAGGTGCCCCCAATAAACTGGCTATTGGCTACCGCACAAGTCCAGCCCTTATGGACATTGCAGAGCCTCCCCTTTTTCTGAGGTCATGTACCAGCTCACCACCTGTCATCTGCCCCCGTACCTCCCATCCTCTAAGGGCTCAAGGTAGTCCTTATAACCTGTGGTCCAGCTTCCCACAGGTTTGCATCTAGCAGTACCCCATTCCTGCTGTTTAGATACATCCCCGATTCCTGATCTGTTGAGATTCCTTTCCCCCTAGTCCTCGTTTGTCGCCATTGGAGCCTTCCTTGAAGACTACGATCAGTAATTATCACCCTATTTGTCCATCCTTATGTTACCTCTATGCATTTCTCTGTATTTTTTATTAGGACTGTATGTGTGTCGCACGTATTCATTACCTTGTATGTGTGTTCTATGTTTTTCTGTAATAAATTTTAAATGGTTTTATTTAATTAGTGTCCTTGGCAAATTTAAGCAATAATTTCTGGAAGTGGAATCCTGTATACATAGATTCCAGATCCTTTTTAAGCCAAAGGTGCCCTCCTGTCAATTCCCCAACCTCTTTTGAGGGCATTTTGGCTTACAGTGGGTAACAGGGCCATAACCAGAAATTTTGGGGGAAAGGCCGCAGGGGTACCAGGAAGGCACTAGCTAAATTAAATTGAATTAATTTAACTCAGCTAATTGAATTAAATTTACATTAATTACATTAGTGTTTTGTGTTCATGATTCTCCTTTCCCATCACTTGCCTTCTCTCCGCTCTTCTGTGCTGCGTGTTTTTCTCTGCCCTCAATTTGTTTGCATTAACGGCCCTGGGAGAAGGAGAAGAGGCTGCAACAACCTCTGGCACTTGGCTCTCCCTCTCAGCTGACTCCCCATTCATGAACTGCACGAGTCAACATGAGAAGGCAGAGTGCCTGAATGCTGCTGCTGCTACTGCTGGACCTGCCAATGGCCCCCAGAAGAAAGAGAAGAGATTGCAGTGGCTTCTGGTGTTTTGCTCTCCCTCTCTTTTGACACTCTACCCTGGAAACCCCTTCTCACCACAGTCCTAATCCAAAGTGGGCACAGGTTGTTAGACTGCCACCTTAATAGTTAAAAACATGTGGACTGCTGCTGGGTCCACTGACTGCCTTAGGAGAAGGAGAAGAGGCTGCGGTAACTTCCAGTGCTCAGCTCTCCTTCTTGCCTGACTCCTCCTTCATTAACTGCACAAGCTGAAGCAGAAGGGAGAGTTTTGGTGGCTGCTGCTAGGTCTGCCAATGGCCCCAGCTGCAGAAGAAGAGGCTGCAGTGACCTTCGGAACTCGGCTCTCCCTCTTGTTTGACTCCCTGCCTTGGAAGTTCCTTCTCACCACAGTCCTAATCCAAAGTGGACACAGGCTGTTGGACTTCTACCCTTTCATGGTTAAAAACATGTGGACGCATGCATGTGGCTGCCATTGGGCCTGCCAACGGACCTGGGAGCAGGAGAAGAGGCTGCGGCAACCTCTCCCTCTTATCTCTCCCTCTCATCTGACTCCCCGTTCATTAACTGCACAAATCAATGTGGAAGGGAGAGCACCCAGTGGCTGCTGCTGGGCGCATCAATAGCCCCAGGAGCAGGAGAAGAGGCTGTGGCAATCTCTGGGGCTCAACTATCCATCTCCCTCTCATTTGACCCCTTGCCCTGGAAGCCCCTTCTCACCAAAGTCCTGATCCAAAGTGGACACAGGTTGTTGGACTTCCACCCTTTCGTGGTTAAAAACATGTGGACACATGCATGTGGTAGCTGCATGGGAGCATCGATGGCCCTGGGAGCAGGAGAAGAGGCTGTAGCAACCTCCAGTGCTCGGCTGTACCTCTCATCTGACTCCCCACTCCAAAAGAAGACCTGGGTAGACAAAGAGAGCAGTGGGTGCTTGGGTGCACAGTGGCTGGGGGAGCTGGGAGCACTGCAGCACCTTCAGGTGCACATTCCAGTGCCTGAAAAGTGCATCTGCTGCTGCTGGGGTGGGGGTTCTGTGAAACCAAAAGGGAGAAGAGCCTCATGTGTGTCCCCCAATGGCCATGGCCCTGGGTGGTAGCAAGAGCAGTGAAAAGACCTACATGAGGTTGTCTGACTGGAGGGTCCATCCTCCCCTTCCTTGCTCTTTTGGTTGGGCCAGTCTGCTTGCATGTGGCAGCCACTGCCCCCTGGACTCTTGTCAGAGGCAAAGGGTTGCCACCCCCCTTCATCAGTGTGTCCGCATGCTGAGCCTTCCCTTTCACTTCAGCAGCAGAAGACATCGCCTTCACCACTTTTGCTGCCACCCTCACTCTTTCTCTGCTGCGATGCAGAGAAGCAGGCCTTGGGAGGTGGGAGGAGTGAAGGAAGATGAAGGGAGAAAGCCATTATGTGTGAAGATGGTGGTGGTGGGAGAACTGCTGATGGAAACAGCAGTTCTCCCACCAAGTGGGGAAGCGTAGGAACCAGGGCCAGCTTGCCCACTAGGCAAACTAGGCAGTTGCCTAAGGTGCCGGCAGGGCAAGGGCACTGAATTTGGCCTTCCCCCCTCGGCCCTAGGCAAATGCCTAGTTTGCCTGCTCCCCAGCCTCCTCCTCCCTCCCTCCCCCACCAGGTCTATTTCAATGCCCAGAACTGATGATGGAGCACCTTGCCGATCAGCTGATTGGCGGGTAAAACCGCACAGCATGCTCACTGTCAGTGCCTGGGCAGGCGAGCAGCAGCGGGAAGGACCATAAAGCCTGAAAGGGCTGCCGCAGCGCTGCCTCCTCCCCACTTCCTTCCCATTCAGGAAGTGGGGAGGAGGCAGCGGCAGTGTTGCGACTGCCCTTTCAGGCTTTGTGGCCCTTCCTGCTGCTGCTGGTCTGGTAGGAAGTATATCTGGGGGGGAGGGGTATAAGGGACTGGAGGGAGGGGCATGGAAAGATTGAAGTGTGTGCTGTGGGGTATGTGGTGGAAACTGTGCCATTGGAGGGGAGGAGAAACACAGCTGTTGGGGTGAGGAAAGGTGCTGAGTGTTTGTGTTTGGGGGATGGTGGCATGCAAGAGCAGGGGTTTAGCTGAAGGCTAAGATAAAACAGGAGTCTTGAGCCACCTTAATGAGATTTGTTGCATTTTCTTGGCCTGTTTACAAGTATCAATGTCCCCATCTACGTTTTTATTCTCACAACGACAGTGCAGGGTGAGAGAGTGACCGGCCCAAAGTCACCCAGCAACTTCCATGGCAGTGTGGGGCTTATGCACCTGGGTCTTCCAGTTGTTAGTCTCCATGCTCACACCTCAGCACCATGGGATATATTTGTGCCTTTGTGGACCTGAGTCCTTAAGTGGAACTGAAGGGCAAGGAAAGGATTGATCAGTTGGAGTGGACTTGAGATTTGGAAGGGAGTGGATTGGCTTGAATTAATCACACAGAGGTGGTGGGAGGAAAGGGCTGGTCCAGGACTTCTGGACATTGACAGGTGGCTGGCGAATCTGTGAAGGGTTCATGATTTTTGTGGTGGATTGGGCAAGTGTTATGGGTGCTGGCTCCAGCTTCTTGGAGTGTACATTTTGGAATGGACCTCTCTAAATGGGGAAGAACCCCTGTTTCACACACAAGAACGCTTCCAAAGCTGCAGAGAAAAAAATGCTGATCTAGTGTAGTGGAGAAGTGTATTTTCAGACAGGGAAGAAGGCCCCTGGGATTACTTGTGCTGGGGAGGGAGGGGGGATTCGCTAAGGTGGGAGGCCTATCCAAGGCAGATTACACGTAGTGACTCAGTACAGTCAACAAAATAAGACACGCACACTGATCCCTACCTACTAATGAAAGGACGCAGCAAATCACAAGTAGATGGGGGAGCAGTGTGATGCTGTACTGAAATATGTGTTTTCTGAAGTTGGTATTAGCAAATTTTACCAGTTTTAGAAGATGAAGAAGAAGATGTTGGATTTATATCCCGCCCTCCACTCCGAAGAGTCTCAGAGCGGCTCACAATCTCCTTTCCCTTCCTCCCCCACAACAGACAACCTGTGAGGTGGGTGGGGCTGGAGAGGGCTCTCCCAGCAGCTGCCCTTTCAAGGACAACCTCTGCCAGAGCTATGGCTGACCCAAGGCCATTCCAGCAGGTGCAAGTGGAGGAGTGGGGAATCAAACCCGGTTCTCCCAGATAAGAGTCCGCACACTTAACCACTACACCAAACTGTCTGAATTATGCCCAACTTTTAAAGCTTTTGCTTCTAAAATTCTGTCTGTGTTTGGAACAACCTACCACTGTGAACAGCTCTTTTCTGTAACAAATGTCAGTAAATCAAAAGTACGTTGTCAATTTACAGTTACAAACCTAAACAGCATACTCAAGATTGCTACAGTACAGGTTGACTCTAGATTTTAATGCAATAATTAAGAAGAGGAGATGTCAGTTGTCAAAGACTGTTAAATGAAAGAAAGAGTATTGTATTTTGAGTAAAAAATAATATTGTTAATTGGGTTTGCCTGTGTCTTTTAGAAAGTTTATATCTTTGGTACCTGAGATTACATTTTATGGAACACATGGCCTGGCCAGACAAAGTGACATTTATGCCAAATCCAACTCTCATAACAATTGAGTTCCATACCTCTGCCTAAACACTCTAATTAATTCAGCAGAAAATAAGCAACAATTCTGTATTACAAAAGCATTCAATATTTCAGTTTTTGCAACCTAGTGAAGATTTCAATGGTATAAAGTTAGGAACAGGCTAGTACAGTCTAGAACTTAATCTATGCTGTTTGTATCCTGTGTTTCAAGATGGTGATATAAGAGCTGATTCTGGAGGAAGTCGTTACAGCACAAAAATCCAGAGGAAATATCTCCTCATATGTATAATTCATTTTCCATACTGACTTGCCTTCTGTCACATTCGCTCTGAATGCGTTTCCCATTTGCAGGGTCACGACCCAGTACCAGGCCACACAAGCCTCAATATTGGGTCACCAGAGGCGACCCGACAGCCCCTCCCCCTTCACTCTCTTTATCTTTGGCGCTGCATGCTGCGCTCCAGCCCTTGCCCCCCACACTGCCTGTAGCACTCAGAGAGCGCTACAGATACTGCATGCTGACCAGAAGCCCTCCCTCATCCCTCTCTGATGTTCAGAAATATCAGAGAGGGTGGGGAAAGCTCATGGCCAGCGCTCAGTACCAGTTATCGCTCCCTGATCGTCTTCCACCCAGAGGACAATCAGGGAGTGATATTGAGACTGTGTCCTGACCAGAAGCCCTCCCCCGTCCCTCTCTGATGTTCAGAAACATCCGAGAGAGCCGGAGTGCAGTCTCTGTATCACTCCCTGAGCATCCTCCGCCTGGACCACGGGGAAAGAACTGGGCAATGGGAGGGAAAAGTTTGGGAAACCCTGTACTAGTCCATAGGGCCATAGGGTTGTCAGCTCAGGAAACTCCTACAGATTTGGTGTCAATGCTTAGGAGGGCAGAGTTTGGGGAAGGGATGTTGGTGATGAGATATGCCTTCTAATGCCACATCTGGTGATGTCACACTAAGGACAAAGTTTGGCTTTTCTAACTCCTTTTCTTCATGTGAGGCCACTTCCTCATACCTCAATTCAAATTTTAAACTTAAATTTCCTGTCCCATTTCTCCTCCCTTTTCCTCCCAATTTATGTAAATCGTAGGCTTTTTTACATCACACCAACACTTTAAAACTAAACATTTGTGCTGGTATACCTGGCTGCTAGCTGGGTCTCTTTCACTCAACTTTAAAAACATTTAATCACCCCACTCTAAATTCTCTTCAGATCTTTCTCAGTGTTAAGGAGAAATATCCATGCTGAAAATGCATAGGAGGATCCAGACAACAGCAGTTAAACCATTTGTCAGCCCCAACTTTAGTGTCTCTAGAGGCCACCATCAGTAATTTCTCCTAGTTTCTATGGTATACCATAGGCAGCCCCATAGCTAAGAGTCACAGGGGGAGGGGGCCACAGAGGGGCATGGGGTGGGAATAAGAAGCTGGAGAGGCTGGGGGCCACCCCTCTCCCTCCCCCCTCCAATGTGATTTAAATTGCATGCAAGTTCCGATTCCGCTTCTACCTTCCTGGAGTTCAGCCTGCAGTAATCAACTTCCAATTCCAAAGTTCAAAAGAAGGCTGATTTATATATTTGCACTCCCTCCCCATTACCCTGCTTTCCCGTGCCCTTCCCCAACCGGGAGCAGCAGGGGACGTGCACGGCTTGTGCATGCTGGCTAGGGGAGGCATGTCCAGACCACCCTCCTCCCTCCCTCCCCACCCCAAAAGGACTCTAGCTGCCCTTGCAGCTTGTGCAATCTAGGGGCTTCTCCTCCTACCCACCAAAGAATTTACCATTCAGGCTCATGGTGGTGGAAAACAAGGCAGCACATGGAGCCCCCAGCTCTTCATGGCTGGACTAAGGGCTGCTGGGAGCAGGGGGTGGGGCTGGCTGCCCATCTACTCACCCAAATATATGGCCGAAATATATGGCCGAGGACCTGCCTACCTTAGGGACCACCTCTCCCCATATGTTCCCCAGAGAGCACTGAGATCCAGTTCCCAAAATCTTTTAAAAATCCCTGGACCAAGAGAGGCTAGATTGAAAACAACGAGGGAGCAAGCCTTCTCAACAATGACCCCCCAATGGTGGAATCAACTCCCAGAGGAGGTGCGAGCCCTGCAGGACCTGAATCAGTTTCTCAGGGCTTGCAAAACCGCCCTCTTTCAGCTCGCTTTTAAGATGGAACCCGGCTAAATTGACTTCTAGCCATCCTATACATGTTTCTGAATTGTAGCACCTTAATTAATAACTCATAATGGCTAACTGTTTTATCTAATTTTAACTTAATTTATAAATGTAATTCAACTGTATTTTAATCTGTTTTATTGTACTGATTGTATTTTATTGAAATCATGGTTATACCATGTCCTGTGAGCTGCCCTGAGCCTGCCTTTGGCAGGGGAGGGCGGGATACAAAAATAAATTTATTATTATTATTAATATACCCACCCACCAAACTGTGCTCAGAGTGCTTCAGGGGAGAGCTTTCCGGTGCCGCTACCTGCTTCATGTGTGGAAGCGATTCGGGGGAGGGGTCCTGAGGGAGAGGGGGGAGCCAAAGCTTGGGAGAAGGCCTGCAAAATCCACAAGAAGCCTAGGCCCCATTGGGCGCTATGGGGCTGACTATATGACATCCAGAAGCCCTACAGTATTTGCATTCTGTATCAACTCTGATTTCTGTGTCTTTTAGACTTAAAAGTGTCCCCAAAAGCTGCCATGTCCTTTAGGGGAACTGTAGTCTAGAGATCAGTTGTAATTCCAGAACTCTAGAACACACCTGGAGGTTGGCAACCCTTGTGTGCAAAACTAGTCCGAGGGTAATTTGCTTGTCTGAAAGTTAGGTAAGAGTTAAACAAGATTTCTAAAATCAGTATCACAAGCAGGGGTGTAAATATTTCTTTTTTTGCAAAAATTAGGCAGCAGCTAGATTTTTCAGAGCCAGACTGGGGAAGAAACAGTTAAATATTGCTCATGAGCCAAATGATAATTTGTAGATGTTACTGAGAGAAAAATGGTAAGTTGCTTATGGATATTTCCCAAAGAAAGAAGGGAAGTTCATCAAACACAATTTTGATATGAATTTTGTCTTTAGCTCTAGGGAATGAGAGAAGATTCTGAGTTATTAGATATTAGCCTGAAGCATTGTGATAACATTAGACATTATTTATCATTAAAGCCAGACAGGAGCAAAAAAAAAAAATAGCCATTTTCTTGTGCAGAAGAACTATATGGCTTTGAAACAAGAAGGATGGGGGGGGTGGGGTGGGAATCACACTTTGCTGTAAAAGTATAGCTTCTTATTTTCTTGGTTTACCCTAGAGGGAAGATAAGATGCTTAAGAAGAACAGAATGCATGAAAAAGGGCCACATGTGTGAGACAAAAGACCCAGGAATTTAAATCCAAAACCAAAATCTATGTAATGCCCTTTATTAAGACATGCCAAAAATGACACAAACAGTGTGCAAATTTTCTTCAGAATTCTTCATGAAACTGGATTATAAACACAGACACATAAAAGGTGTAGAGGGAGAAGAAAAAAATGTAAATCTTGTAGTTTTCTTTTGACAGGGAGAACTTGGAAGTGTTCACACTTTTCGTGTTCTTTAGGTTGGCCTTAAATAAAAATATTTATATTTTTTTGGTGGTGGGGGGGAGTGCCATACAACTCATTGGAACTTCTAGGAATTTAACGCTACAGTCCTAAGTAGAGTTACACTCCTTGGTCCACTGGAGCCAGTGTGTTCAGAGGGATCTAATTCTGCTGGAAATGTAAAACAAAATGAAACTGCAGTTCTTCATAGAGTTTTGAAACAATTGCCTTTTGATTTTCATAGGGTTTATGCAAGTAGAGCAGCATTATAATCTGAATGCCACAGATCAGGTCCAGATTCTTACTTTGGCACAACAGAGTTTTGGGGAAATGAGTAGAATTCAAGTTCCTTGCCTATGTTCTGAAGAAAATTTCAAGGGACATCACGGGTGAGGTCAGACGTTCATTATATCCCATTACCGGCTTGAGTGGAGTCCGGAAGCATGTCGGATTTTCAGTGTTTGTCCATACGTCACCATCTGCGAATGGTGGTTCTCTGGTGCAAGTCCCGTGCTGATGCGCCTTGATTGCGGATTACTTTGATACTGCTTTAAATCCGGAACAGAACACTTAAAATGGTTCCTGAGCAGATTTTCTGTGTTTGAACGCGCCATCGGTGGCAACTCGTTGGAAGCGCACCAGCGCTTCCCGCCAAAAACACACTACAAGGGATATCATTGCCCAATTGAATGACTGAGCAAATGTTGGCTCGATAAATCGCTTATTTGACCCTATTTACGGAAATAAAACTCAATCTTGAAAATAAATGTTAACTACATGAACTATGGATGTGAGCTGCTTTGCAATCCTGCACTTTTTGCAGCATGCGAAGCGCTCATTCTGAAAAAGTAGTGCAAACGGAGTAACCAGTGCAAACGCGCATGCGCTGAAATGCTGATTCTACTTCCTCTTAACGAAACCAAACAGCGATAGCGGGCATCACTGCACCTGTGCTAATGTGGATCGCCGTCTCTTGAAAAGAGGTCTGGTAGAGTGCTCTGATAGACCAGCAACGGGATCAACACGGGATAGCATGGGAACCCGACTGTTGTCTGATCGGGGAATTGGTGCAATGGATTATAATAGAGACGCATTAAAGATGGATTTAATGGTAAGTATGACCACACCCCACTTTAGTCAGAAGCTTTCAGGCCTGATTATTTGTTATACAGCTCGAATCACAGTTTATGGGGTTTCCTAGTAATCCCAGCCTTCTGAGCCAATTGACTTCACTGGATTTAGAAGGGCGTAGCACTGTTTAGGATGGCACTGTAAAGCAGAAACAATCCCTTAATTAGCCTTAATAGATTCGCTTTTGGGTAGACGGGAGCCAGTTGTGGTGTGATGTGGTAGTTATGGCTAATTTTCTGTATCAGCTGAGATACTGGAAAGCAAAGTCTTATCGTTTTCCAATCCAGCAGTGGCAATAGTCCTGTCTTACAGTACTGCCTGGACCTATACTTGGCTCGGTTCAAAAGACTCACCAAGGTCTGGAGGCTGGGCCAGCAGGTGCAACCCCTGTGCTCAACTTTGGTCATTGTCTGAAGAGCAAAAGCCAATTTAGTCCATGGATTCTTTTGCAAGTGGCTGGAGGAACTACAGATAGCAGTGCAGGAAGACATGGTACCAGCAGCTCTGCCATCTCCAGCAGGAGAGCCTAGCGTGACAGTGCTGCCCTGGTCACATAACAGTGAGTGTGCACTGGATCTGGGCAAATAAACTGCAATGTTTAGAAAACTGTTGAAATAGAGGCTTACCATCAAAGCTCAAACCTTGCATCTCTACCTTGACCCTTGTATTTTAGCACTGGCTTTACAAATAAGCTCATTCCTAAACGTTATGACCATTAAGCTGCAAAATGAGGAGAATACAAGCAAACAGAAACCAGTCAGGAGGAGCCCCAGCATTTATGAATACAAAACCTGAAATTTAGCAAAAGTGATTTATCCCATCTCATTTTGCAAGCTGTTCACAGCACAATGGTAAACCACTGCTTAGTAATTGAGAAGGACACATCCTCTTTCTTATATTGAGTGTGCCTGTGAGTGATGATGATGGCAAGTTAATTAATTATCTCCAGCATCAGTTTATTTGAACATTTCCTTTTTCTCCAGTAGCCTTTTGAAAAGAGCCCAATAGAAGGCTTGATTAGGGGGATAATGAAGGAAATTTCCAATAGATTATATCATTTCCCATCTATTTGCAGCCATTGTTAGCGTGGATTGCTCTCTTAGTGTGGGGATTCATGTCGGAAATTTCATAAGCTTGTAAATCTACCTTAAATGGGACATTTAGAGATAAATTCAAGTAATTGCATGTTTATCATATTTCTGTCAATGTGAGGGGGGAGGGAGAAGATCAGATGCCCGAAACCCAGTTAGGAGGTTTTATTATATGGAACCAGTTTCCTTTTGTGACTTTCATTTTGTGGGAAGTGGTTGATAGATATCATTCAAAAGTGCCCACATCCCATCAATGTAGCAAAACAACAGTGGGAAAGCCTTGGCGTTGACCAAAGGCAATAACGTTCTTGTATAACTGTGAG
Organism: Heteronotia binoei; assembly: GCF_032191835.1. NCBI lineage: Eukaryota > Metazoa > Chordata > Lepidosauria > Squamata > Gekkonidae > Heteronotia > Heteronotia binoei. The sequence goes on from NC_083235.1 coordinate 73,150,983, forward strand.
AAAAATCCAGCATTTGAGAGAGACTCACAAGGTTAATCTCTGTAGAACTTGTTTATAAACTATCATCTATCATGCTATCACTGTACTAAAGTAACCAGTCCTTCTATATTGACCAAAAGAAGTGTACCAGCAAATTCAAAGCCAGAGATTTACTGCTTCTTCCTTTGCTATGAATAGATACTCAGTTTGGTTCTTGTCTCTAAGGTATTTGCAAATTTCATAGCCTCTAAGACCGTACAAGTGCATACTAATGGATGCACAATATTAAACTTTATCAAATGTTTCAGTTGTTTTCCTGCAGAAAATATTGCCTGTGCAAACAGAAAGAACTATCATGGTAGAGAGAAGTTTTTCAAGGATGAAGACATGAGTCTTGCTCCTTTGCAGTGGTAGCCATCTTAATTCACTCTCTCTTTCCTCTCTCCACAGTTCTTGAGGCTCCCTATGGAGGTTCGGGCCCTACTGGATTTGTTGCCATTCCGTAGGGCCTGCAAAATGGAGCTGTTCCACCAGGCTTTTGCCTGAGGCAGGCGGGCGTCCTTACCTTACCGCTGACATCATCTAGCAGACCTCCCTACTCGGACTGCTAGATATTGGGCCTACAGCTCTGACATCTATGACACCTAGGATATCTGTACTGTAACCTATAATACACGCTGTATCATTCATGTTGCATCATTTGATTGTTCATTGACTGTTTTATTATTTTATTGTTGGATTTTACTGTTTTATTGTTTTATCGTGCTTGTGATCCACCCTGAGCCCATTATGGGGAAGGGCGGACTATAAATCGACTAAATAAAATAAAAATAAAATAAAATATTAATGCCTTCACTTGGATGGATGGGAAGACAGCAAGGCTGGGGGGCACTTGCCCAGAGGCCTTTAGAGGTACCTTTTCAGGTTGGTGGGAAATTCCTAAGGTATCATTATATACCTCTGAGGGAGAGGTCTTTCCTCCTGGGGAACCACCGTTGCCAATCTCCACGTGAGAAGCAGGAACAAAGCCCAAAGGCATCCACGAAAAACCAGCCTCAATTATGGAAAAATTAATAAATTTATACAGAAAATTTAGAATACTTGTGAACACAATATAGCCCGAAACCATTCTAATCTGCAGAAAAGTTGAGCTATTGCTATGTATGAATTATTTAAGGTTTGTGAAGCTTGTAGGAGCCTCGTGTGTAACAGGGCAATATGCGCTGCCCTGTTGCGAATTTGCGCTGTGTTGTTTATCATCTTTACACCTGTCTTTGCTGAAAGGACCTTCTCAGCATCGGACTCTTACTTCATGGCTTGGCCAATTTCTCTCCTGGACCTCCACCACAAAGAAATGAACTTTGGTGTTAAATGAAAGAACTTTTGTTTCGGACTATATTGTGTTCGCAAGTATTATAAATTTTCTGTATAGATTTATTAATTTTTCCATAATTGAGGCTGGTTTTTCATGGATGCCTTTGGGCTTTGTTCCTGCTTCTCTTTTCCACATTACTCTTTTGGTTACTGTAATCTCCATGTGAGGGATGGAGATCTCTCAGAATTACAACTGCTATCCAGATTGATAATAGATATCAGTTCCCCTTGAAGTGTGTGTATGTGGGGGGAGTGAATTCCTTCACTTGTGTGGTTGGGAAGACAGGAGGCTGGTAGGGGGGAGCACTCACCCAGAGGACTTTAGTGGTACCTGTCCGGGTTGGTGGGAAATTCCTGGAGATTCTGTGGTGGAGTTTGGCATATGAATTAGGGCATCAGAGCAGGCTCTGCTAGACACAAGTTCTTGCTGTGGAAGCTGACTGGGTGATTTTGGATCAATCACAGACTTCCAGCCTAACTAGCCTCAGAGGGTTGTTGTTCAGATCAAAGTGGGAAGAGGAGAATGATGTAAGCTGTTTTGGTCTTTCCCACTGTAAAGAAAGACTGCCTTTTTCCTATGTAGAGGCAGCAGGGAGGGGGCAAAGTGGTGGAAACCTGAAGTCAGAGGGGTAAAGGGAAAGAGGGTTGTCAACTCCAGGTTAGGAAATTCCTGGAGATTTAATGGGTGGAGACTGGAGAGGGAGGGGTTTGAGGAGGGATAGGATCTCAGACAGGTGCAATGCCATTTCCTCCTGGGGAACCGCTAGAAATCACTCAGATTTACAATTGCTCTCTAGACAGCAGAGATCAGCTCCCCTTGAGGTGGACTGGGGGGAGTCAATGCCTTTATTTGAGTGGGTGGGAAGACAGCAAGTGTGGTAGGCACTCACTCAGAGCCTCCTTCTAGAGCCCATTGTATTTTTCTTCATAACGGGCCTTACTCCTAGTATCATATAAGTGTAGTGGAGAGAAAGAGTGACTAAACTATTCTAGCTAACTATGGATGGCTTCAGATTGATACTAAGAAGAAGATGATATTGGATTTATATCCCACCCTATACTCTAAATCTCAGTCTCAGAGCAGTCACAATCCCCTTTACCTTCCGCCTACCCCCAACAGACAACATGTGAGGTAAGTGGGGCTGAGAGAGTTCTTCCAGCAGCTGCCCTTTCAAGGACAACTCCTACGAAAGCTATGGGTGACCCAAGGCCATTCCAGCAGGTGCAAGTGGAGGAGTGGGAAATCATACCCAGTTCTCCCAGATAAGAGTCTACACACTTAGCCATCTGCTTAATTCTAATCAGGAAGAGAGACACTGTGCTGTTTCTACTGATGCACACAGGGAAGAAAAAGGAAGAGGAGAAGAACAACTGAAGGAAGTTCCCTGAGTTACATTCTACTGGTTAGAGAGGGTGAGTGATAGTAGAGCAGACAGGAAGGAGATTGAGATGAACATATCTATCTAGCTTGCTCTGTGGTGTTTGTAGTCCTCCAAGAGACATCACCAGTCTGTTCTTCTAACAGCCCCAGCAGGCCCAAACTGAAGTTACTTGGCTGCACCCCCCAACTGGCCACATGACCTTGACAGGAGTAAATCTGGGTAACTTCCACTGGCAATAAAGCATGACTTTCTTGCCTCTCTTTGCAGAATGAAATGCTTTCCAAAATGTTGACCCTGGAGGGCAAGGGACCCTCAAGCAGAGCATGTGGGGCATAGTTGGGGGACTGCAATGAACAGAAGAAAATGCTCACCTTCCATGAATGGAACTTCACTATTTGATCTGGTCTGTAGAATGAGAGATCATGTGGGTATTAGATCATCTGGGAAGGTGAGCCCCAGTCAGGTGGTAATTTGGTAACCCTACCTCTTTGGAGTTGCTCCAAGGATGACTGAGCTGAGTCCTTTACCGACTCAAATAAGTTTAACAACAGCCATGTAACTCTTTCTTCTATTTCTGAAGTTTATAGGCTGATAGGTCAGTTTGCAACTCTGAGCTCACTAGCCCTGCAGTATTTGCGAGCTGGATCTTTCCACAGGGGAATTAGAAAATGACAGACACACAAATTCAGAAAGGAAGATGTGGAAAGTGTTTGATGGGGCTAAATGTCCCAGTCAGGAGTAAAGCAATTTCCTCTCCTGCCTTTTCTCTCAGAGGCTTATCGTCTCCAGCTGGGACAATATAAAGCCCCATTTAATCGAGATCCATTTAACACTGAATCCTGCTAACAAGATTACTTGTTGTTGTTCAGTCGCACAGTCGAGTCCGACTCTTTGCGACCCCATGGACAAAGTCACGCCAGGCCCTCCTGTCTTCCACCATCCTCCGAAGTCTGCTCAAATTCATGTTTGTTACATCAGTAACACTGTCCAACCATCTCATCTTTTGCCGTCCCCTTCTTCTTTTGCCTTCTGTCTTTCCTAGCATCAGGATCTTCTCCAGGGAGTGCTCCCTTCTCATTTGGTGGCCAAAGTATGTGAGCTTCAGCTTCAGCATCTGACCTTCCAGGGAACAGTCTGGGTTGATTTCTCTTAGGACTGACTGATTTGATCTTCTTGCAGTCCAAGGGACTCTCAAGAGTCTTCTCCAGCACCACATCTCAAAAGCATCTATTCTTCTGCGCTCAGCCTTCCTTATGGTCCAGCTCTCACAGCCATACATTACTACTGGGAATATCATTGCTTTAACTATACGGACTTTTGTTGGCAGAGTGATGTCTCTACTTTTTATTATACTGCCCAGGTTTGCCATAGCTGTCCTCCCAAGGAGCAAACATATTTTAATTTCATGGCTACAGTCACCATCTGAAGTGATCTCGGATCCCAGAAATGTGAAGTCTGTCACTACTTCCATGTCTTCCCCTTCTATTTGCCAAGGTGTGATGGGGCCAGATGCCATGATCTTAGTTTTTTTTATGTTGAGTTTCAAGCCTACTGTTGTGATCTCCTCTTTCACCCTCAACAAGAGGTTCTTTAGGTCCTCCTCACTTTCTACCATTAGAGTAGTGTCATCTGCATATCTGAGGTTGTTGATATTTTTCCCAGCAATCTTAATTCCGGTTTGTGCTTCATCCAGGCCAGCGTTCTGCATGGTGTAGTCTGCATATAAATTAAAAAAGCAGGGTGACAATATACATCCTTGTCGAACTCCTTTTCTTATTCTAAACCAATCAGTTGTTCCATATCACGTTCTGACAGTTGCTTCTTGACCCTTATACAGGTTTCTCAGGAGACATGTGAGGTGGTCTGGTACTCCCATCTCTTTAAGGACTTGCCACAGTTTGTTGTGATCCACACAACCAAAGGCTTTAGCATAGTCAATGAAGCAGAAATAGACGTTTTTCTGATACTCCCGTGCTTTCTCCATAATCCATCGAATGTTGGCAATTTGATCTCTAGTTCCTCTACCTCTCTGAAACCCAGCTTGAACTTCTGGTAGTTCCCGACCTACATAGTGCTGAAGTCTCGCTTGTAGGATCTTTAACATGACCTTGCTGGCATGTGAAATGAGTGCAATGATGCAATAGTTTGAACATTTCTTGGCATTACCCTTCTTTGGGATTGGAATATAAACTGATCTTTTCCAATCCTGTGGCCACTGTTGTATTTTCCAAATTTGCTGACATAATGTGTGCATCACTTTAACAGCATCATCTTTTAGGACTTTGACTAGCCCAACTGGAATACCATCATCTTCGCTCCCTTTGTTGTTGGTAATGCTTTCTAAAGCCCACTTGACTTCACTCTCCAGGAAGTCTGGCTCAAAGTCATCGATTTCACTGTCATGGTTGTCCGGGATATTGAGATCCTTCTTATATAATTCTTCTGTGTATTCTTGCCACCTCTTCCTGATCTCTTCTGCTTCTGTTAGGTCCCTACCATTTTTGTCCTTTATCATGGCCATCTTTGCACAATTTGATCCCTTGATTTCTCCAGTTTTCTTGAACAGATCTCTTGTACTTCCCATTCTATTATTTTCCTCTATTGCTTTACATTGTTCCTTCAGGAAGGCCTCCTTATCTCTCCTTGCTGTTCTCTGGAAATCTGCATTTAGTTGGGTGAATCTTTCCTTTTCACCTTTGCCTTTCGCTTTCTTTCTTATTTCAGCTATTTGTAAAACCTCATCAGACAGCCATTTTGCTTTCTTACATTGCTTTTTCTTTGGGATGGTGCTGATTGCTGCCTTCTGTACAATATCGCGAACCATCCATAGTTCTTCAGGCATTCTGTCTATCAACTCTAGTTCCTTAAACCTATTCTTCACCTCCACTGTATATTCATAAGGGATGGGATCAAGGTCAAACCTGAATGGCCTAATGGCTTCCCCAGTTTTCTTCAGTTTAAGCCTGAATTTTGCGATGAGTAGCTCATAATCTGAGATGCAGTCAGCTCCAGGTCTTGTTTTTGCTGACTGTAAGGAGCTTTTCCATTTTTAACTGCAGAGTATATAATCAATCTGATTTCTGTGTTGCCTATCAGGTGATGTCCACGTGTAGAGTCGCCTTTTAGGTTGTCGGAAGACGTGTTCACTATGACCAGCTTGTTCTCTTAACAAAACTCTATTAGCCTTTGCCCAACTTCATTATGTTCTCCAAGGCCAAACTTGTCAGTTATTCCGGTTACCTTTTGACTTCCTACTTTGGTATTCCAGTCCCCCATGATGAGGAGGACATCTTTTTTTGGTGTTAATTCTAGAAGGTGTTGTAGATCTTCATAGAACTGGTCCACTTCAGCCTTTTCTGCATCAGTGGTTGGGGAACAGACTTGGATTACTGTGATATTGAATGGTTTGCCTTGGATACGGACTGAGATCATTCTGTCATTTTTGAGATTGTATCCCATTACTGCCTTCCTCACTCTCTTGTTAACTATAAAGACCACACAATTTCTTCTACGGGACTCTTGCCCACAATAATAGATGCAGTGATCCTCTGAATTAAATTCACTCATTCCCATCCATTTTTGTTCACTGATTCCCAAGTCTTGCCATCTCTTGTTTGACCACATCTAGCTTACCTTGATTCATAGATCTTACATTCCACGTTCCGATGCAGTATTGTTCTTTGCAGCATTGGACTGTTCTTTCACCATCAGACACATCCACAGCTGAGCGTCCTTTCTGTTTTGGCCCAGCCACTTCACTCTTTCTGTGGTTACTTGAATGCTCTTCCCCAGTAGCATATTGGGCACCTTCTGACCTGCGGGGCTCATCTTTCAGCGCCATATATTTTAGCCTTTTGTTTCTGTTCATGGGGTTTTCTTGGCAAGGATACTGGAGTGGTTTGCCATTTCCTTCTCCAGTGGATCACATTCAGTCTGGATTCTCAGCTGTGGCCTGTCCATCTTGGGTGGCCCTGCATGGCATAGCCCACAGCCTCATTGAACTGCGCAAGCCCTCTCACCACGACAAGGCAGCAATCCATGAGAGGGTACTGATTACTTAGTAATTACTAAGTAACAAGATTACTTAGCTAGGGTTAATTCTGTACTTACTGAAGTGTCATATCCATGGAGAGTAATCTGTATGCAACAGTGGCAGGTCCACAGACAGCTTGATCTGTACAGCAAGATTCTATACCTCAGACTATTTCCCCACCATCTCCCTTCACGTCATTAGAGATAATTTCAGAGATAACTCTGCAGTGCCCCACAGTATCCTTAAAGGACAAATGGTGTTCTTTGGCTGAATACATAAGGAGGGCTGTGGCTTAGTGGCAGAGGACCCAAATATGACCTGAGGCATCTCTTGTTCAAAAGATCAGATACTTGAGATCCTGGAGAGCAGCTGCCAATAAGAGTAAATAATGGCCTTGACAGATCAGTGGTCTGACTCAGTATATAGTAGCTTTATGCTGTACCCCTCTACCTGCACATGAAGTTTTCTTGTCATAGCATCTCCTTGCCCAGAAAGTCTTTATCTGTTGCATTCCCATCAGTCATACAGCTCAAAAAGGCACAGAATATGGGGGAGGAAAGGGTACAAAACCTTCACTGGTGTGAGAAATGGCCATGCATTCTTTACATTGGACTCAGTCCAGAAGCTGTCATCTATGGTCACTGGATAAAATAAGGTTTATGCGCTATATGTGTCTAAGTGAGATGTGTCCATAAAAACACATCTCAGTGATTTGTAAATATTACAGTAAGCCAGTTCTTAGTCAATCTAAACCTTCAGAAAACATCCGTACTGGAATAGCACCATTTTGGAATGAAGGTAAGGAGTTACACATTTGAACGTTGCTTCATATTATATAAAAAGAAAACCTTGCAGGAGGGAATAAGCTCTGCTAAACTTGGTAGGACTTACTTTTGAGTAAACATAATTTAAAGAAAAATCATATAGCACGATTCTGCATCAGAAAACTCTATGTAGTTAAAACCTTCCATGTTATGTTTATATCCGGGTTGTGTGTTGCAAGTACTTCTACCTCTCAAAACTGAGACAAGAGGTTATAGCTTAGTAACAGAACACACAGTTTGCCTGTAGAAGGACTTTGCTTCCATATGCTCCAATTGTCCCAATTTATCAGGCACAGCCCCTGTCTTCTGGTACGTCTCCCTGATAAATCACTGTCCCATTATTTTCCTTTTGAAGATGCTTTGTTAAAATGTTCTTAGCACAAGTTGTGAAGATTACCATTTTTTCAAGGTTCAACACTTTGCTCAGGATCTCTAAAAGTTAAATTGCTGCATGAGAAGGATTGATGCATTTTGTCTCTACCTGAAGCATCTTGAGATGCAGGAACTCTCTTTAGGAACAGCAGCAGTGCTGGTGCTGGGGAGCTGGCACCTCAGGCCAGGTGCCCCCGGCGCCCCTTGCCTCCTTGGCAAGGGCAAGTTCAACAGTGGTCACTGCGGGGCTTCTGGCCTGAGGCTCCAGCTCACATGGGGTGGAATGATGGCGAGCAAGTGGTGTGCATCTGTGCTGTGGCTGAAAGCCCCATGGCAGCCGCTGCTGAGCTCACAATTTCCCTCATCTTGGAGGCGAGGACAGGTGGGAGGGCCAAAACCAGTGCTTCCCCCCCCCCAGGGCCAAGCTCCAGGCAGCCACCTCAGGCTGCCTAATGTACACGCCGGCCCTGACAGCAGCTATGCTGCCTGCCTATAGCTGGGTGTCTACTTGCTTTCGTTGTGCTTTGATTGTATGAGGCAGAAATACTACAAAGGCACCTAAGTTCCGAGTGCTTTCTCTCTCTCCTACAAAAGAAACGGAACTCTCTAGTAGTAACCAGAGCTATTTTTGAGCAGGAACACATTGGAATGCAGTTCCAGCTTGCTTGGTGTTGGGGTGTGTGACCTAATATTCAAATGATTTCCTGCTGGACTTTTTCTACAAAAAACCCTGCGCAAAACTGGTGATGTCAGGGAGTGTGGCCTAATCTGCAAATGAATCCCTGCTGGGCTCTTTCTACAGATCTCTAACTATAAGAAATGGACCGCATAACAAGATAATAAAATTCAGGGCTTCTTTTTAAAATTTGTTATCACAGATGGAAGAGAATGGACTGAACATAATGTAAGAGAAGCCCTGTTGGATCAGGCCAATGGCCCATCCAGTCCAACACTCTGTGTCACAGAAGAATATAAGAGAAGCCCTGTTGGATCAGGCCAATGGTCCATCCTGTCCAACACTCTGTGTCACATAAGAACACAAGAGAAGCCCTGTTGGATCAGGCCAATGGCCCATCCAGTCCAACACTCTGTGTCACATAAGAGAAGCCCTGTTGGATCAGGCCAATGGCCCATCCAGTCCAACACTCTGTGTCACAGAAGAATATAAGAGAAGCCCTGTTGGATCAGGCCAATGGTCCATCCAGTCCAACACTCTGTGTCACATAAGAACACAAGAGAAGCCCTGTTGGATCAGGCCAATGGTCCATCCAGTCCAACACTCTGTGTCACAGAAGAACATAAGAGAAGCCCTGTTGGATCAGGCCAAAGGCCCATCCAGTCCAACACTCTGTGTCACATAAAAACATAAGAGAAGCCCTGTTGGATCAGGCCAAAGGCCCATCCAGTCCAACACTCTGTCTCACATAAGAACATAAGAGAAGCCATGTTGGATCAGGCCAGTGGCCCATCCAGTCCAACACTCTGTGTCACACAATGGCCAAAAAAATTATATATATATATATACACACACACACACTATGGCTAATAGCCACTGATGGACCTCTGCTCCATATTTTTATCTAATCCCCTCTTGAAGCTGGCTATGCTTGTAGCCGCCACCACCTCCTGTGGCAGTGAATTCCACATGTTAATCACCCTTTGGGTGAAGAAATACTTCCCTTTATCCGTTTTAACCCGACTGCTCAGCAATTTCATCGAATGCCCACAAGTTCTTGTATTGTGGGAAAGGGAGAAAAGTACTTCTTTCTCTACTTTCTCCATCCCATGCATAATCTTGTAAACCTCTATCATGTCACCCCACAGTCGACGTTTTCCAAGCTAAAGAGCCCCAAGCGTTTCAACCTTTCTTCATAGGGAAAGTGTTCCAACCCTTTAATCATTCTAGTTGCCCTTTTCTGCACTTTTTCCAATGCTATAATATCCTTTTTGAGGTGCGGTAACCAGAATTGTACACAGTATTCCAAATGAGACAGGGGCATTATGATACTGGCTGATTTGTTTTCAATTCCCTTCCTAATAATTCCCAGCATGGCGTTGGCCTTTTTTAATTGCAATCACACACTGTCTTGACATTTTCAATGAGTTATCTACCACGACCCCAAGATCTCTCTCTTGGTCAGTCTCTGCCAGTTCACACCCCATCAACTTGTATTTGTAGCTGGGATTCTTGGCCCCAATGTACATTACTTTGCACTTGGCCACACTGAACCTCATCTGCCACGTTGACGCCCACTCACCCAGCCTAACAGATCCCTTTGGAGTACTCTCTGGTTCTCACCACCCTGAACAATTTATTGTCATCTGCAAACTTGGCTACTTCACTGCTCACTCCCAACTCCAAATCATTTATGAACAAGTTAAAGAGCATGGGACCCAGTACTGAGCCCTGCAGCACCCCAATGCTTACCGTCCTCCACTGTGAAGACTGCCCATTTATACTCACTCTCTGCTTCCAATTAATTAGCCAGTTTTTGATCCACAAGAGGACCTGTCATTTTACTCCATGACTCTCGAGCTTACTAAGGAGCCTTTGATGAGGAACTTTATCAAAAGCTTTCTGGAAGTCAAGGTAAACAACATCTATTTGGTCTCCTTTGTCCACATGTTTGTTCACCCCCTCAAAGAAATGTAACAGGTTAGTGAGACAAGATCTTCCCTTACAGAACCCATTCTGAGTCTTCCTCAATAGCTTGTGTTCATCAATGTGCCTACTCATTCTTTTCTTGATAATGGTTTCTACCAACTTTCCTGGTATTGAAGTCAGACTGACTGGCCTGTAATTTCCCAGATCTCCTCTGGGAGAAGGATGGGGGTGACATTTGCTACCTTCCAGTCCTCAGGAACGGAGGCAGATTTCAATGAAACATTACATATGTTTGTCAGAAGATCCACAAGTTCAACTTTGAGTCCTTTCAGAACTCTTGGATGTATGCCATCTGGACCTGGTGACTTATTAGTTTTTAATTTGTCTATCAGTTGTAGGACCTCCTCTCTTGTCACCTCAATCTGACTCAGGCCTTTCAACACCCCTTCCAAAATAAGTGGTTCTGGAGCAGGCAAACACTTCTCATCTTCCACAGTGAAAACGGAGGCAAAAAATGCATTCAGCTTCTCAGCCATTTCCCTATCCTCCTTCAGTAATCCTTATACCCCTTGGTCATCCAAGGGCCCCACTGCCTCCCTGGCTGGTTTCCTACTTCTAATATATTTGAAGAAATTTTTATTGTTGGTCTTTATGTTTTTTGCAATATGCTCCTCATAGTCCCTTTTTACCTGCCTGATCATAGTCTTGCATTTGATTTGCCACAGCCTGTGTTCCCTTTCATTAATCTCACTTGGACTAGCTTTCCACAGTTTAAAGGAGTCCTTCTTACCTTTTACAGCTTCCATTACTTTGTTTGTTAACCATGCAGGCCTTTTCTTATATCTGTTTGTGCCTTTCCTAACTTGTGGTATATATTTTATCTGAGCTTCTAGGATTGTAGTTTTAAATAGCCTCCCCAAGGGTTTTGACTGTATTTACCTTTCCTTTCAGTTTCCTCTTCACATGCCTCCTCATCTCAGAGAATTGACCCCTTTTAAAGTTAAACGTGGTTGTGCTGGTCTTTTGGGGCAACTCTCTATTTATACAAATGGTGAAATCAATAACGTTATGGTCACTGCTCCCAAGCGATGCAATCACTTTTACATCTCTCACCAAGTCTTGGGCATTACTTAGGACCAAATCCAGGCTCTCCCCACCCCTGGTAGGTTCTGTTACCATCTGCTCCATAGCACAGTCATTGAGAGCATCTAGAAACTCAATCTCTTTCTCTCGACCAGAACACATATTGACCCTATCAATCTGCGGGTAGTTAAAATCACCTATTACGACACAGTTTTTATGTTTAGCCGCTATCTTTAATCCTTCCATCATATTATAATCGTCCTCTATCTTTTGATTTGGTGGGCGATAACAAACTCCATAGTTACTAAATTTCCTTTTGGGCCCTCTATTTCGACCCAAAGCATTTCTAGAAGGGAATCTAATTCTTTGACCTCAGTTTTACTGGACTATATACCCTCTCTGACATACAGAGCCACCCCACCTCCAACCCTTCCCTCCCTATTCTTCCGAAATAACTTATATCCAGGAATCACCATGTCCCATTGATTCTCCTCATTCTACCAAGTTTCTGAAATTCCCACAATGTCTATGTTTCCCCCCAACACTAAACATTCCAACTCACCAATTTTACTTCAAACACTTCTAGCATTTGTATACAAACATCTATAATTTCCCAGCCAAGTTAGGCCCACAACCTTCCTCCTGCTGCCTCGAGACTTTGGCAGGCAGCCCATACTGTTTGTCACCATCTCAGTGGACAACTCTGATCCATTACCCGGTAGAAAAGTAACAGCTAACCCTTCATCTCTTTGAGATGAGTCCTACCGAACCACAGACATTTCATCTCCTGTTGGCTTTCCCCCAAGATTTAGTTTAAAAACTGCTCTGCCACCTTTTTGATTTTAAGCAGCCTGGTTCCATTTGGGGACAAGTGGAGATCATCTCTTTTGTACAGCTCCCACTTGTTCCAGAAAGCATCCCAGTGCCTAACAAACTTAAACCCTTCCTCCCTACACCATCGTCTCATCCACACATTGAGACTTCTAATTTGTGCCTGTCTCTCCAGCCCTGCACGTGGAACAGGTAGCACTTCTGAGAAGGCTACCTTGGAGGTCCTGGCCTTAAGTCTCCTGCTTAGCAGCCTAAATTTTTCCTCTAGGACCTCACAACTGCATTTCCCCACATTGTTGGTGCCAACATGCACCACGACCACTGGCTCCTCCCCAGCTCTATCAGCCTATCTACTACACACGTAATGTCCGCTACTTTTGCACCAGGCAGGCAAGTCACCATACGGTCAGTACGCGGTTTTGCCACCCAGCTGTCTACTTGCCTAAGGATCGAATCACCAACTACCAAGACCTCCCCCCCCCCTTTCTCCCTGCCCAGGGATGGTTCCTTGGCGCGAGAGGATTCCCGTTCACCAACTGAAGAAGAGCTCCCTTCTGAGGGCGCATTCCCCTTATCCTCAGCACAGTGCCATGTTCCCTCTCAACCCTCATGCTCCCTGGCAGCAAAGGGGCTGCCACGTTTGGAGCAGGGCTCATCTAATGCATCTCCCGAGTCTTCAGCGAGTGCCTAACTGACTGTCTCTGCTTCTCCAGGTCAGTCACCTCGACCTCAAGAGTATGAACTCGTTCCCTGAGGACCAGGAGCTCCTTGCATTGAGCACACACCCAAGACTTCTGTTCTGTGGGCAGATAGTCATACATGTGACACACAGTGCAAAACACTGGAAAGCCCCTACCCCCTGCTGGCATTCTACCTTCATGATAGCTTTTTAAAAAATATACAGTCCCTTTAAATCCTGTTTGTTTATGTGGCTCCCCTTCTGGAGGGTCAACTTACCTTATTGGGAGCACAAAGAAATTAGGGATCTGGGTTCCTGGTCCTTACAGAGCACTCAGGCTAAGAGCCACAGGCCAAGAGCCCTTTAGCTCTCTCTGGCAAGGCTCAGCTTAATAATGCAAAGAGGGTGGGGAACACAGCCACTCCTAATCAATCAGCAACAATCACTTCAATCACCTTCACCTTCAGCCTACTTAAACCAAACAGACAGACGTTCCCCAGCAACCACAAACTCAGAATTTTCAGCAGTCACACAAACTCAGAAATTCTCAGCAACTTCCCCAGCTTATAGCACTTATTTTCTGCTCTCTCTCAGAACTCTCTGAAATGTGCTCAGCCTCTGGCAAAGCTCAGCTTAATAATGCTAAAATGAAATGGCCACCAAAAAGCCTGGCACCAGCCCTGATATCAAGGAATATTTTTCATGGAATTTTCTTCAGTTCTCCCCCCCCCCACAAAAAAAAAAAATCCTGGATACATTTGAGATGCCCAAATATATTTTCAGTTCAGGTACACCCGAACGCACACTTCTAGTTAAAATGCATACAAAACATTAAAACATTGGTTGGGAAGGAGGAATCATTGAGGGAATTCCAAGGAACATGAACATATCTTCATAACCGAGTATGTCTCCTCTCTCATATAATTCATCAAATAACCCAAGTTCTGCAGGAAGGCATCGCATAAAACTAATTATGTTTCTGCAAAAAAAGTAAAAACAAAACCAGGCAGGTGGTTGAGGAAGGGACTTCAAAGAAAGATTGGAAAGGTGAGTCACTGGGGAAGGAGTGGCCCTCTATTGAATGACAGCAAGCAATCCAGGCTGCCAATGTAAGGCCGTCCACCATAGCAGGAGACCTGACAGGCCTGTTGCTGGCTTTCCTTCCCTAGCCAGAGGTAGGCACACTTGGGGCTATGGTGAGGGTGCTGCAACATGGCCTACAACCTCTCCCTCTTCACCATGTAATAGGGTTGCCAACTCCCACTTGGGAAATACCTGGATATTTGAAGGTGGAGACTGGGGAGAGCAGAGTTTGGGGATGAGAGGGAGCTCTGTGGTTCACCCTGCAAAGCAGCCATTTTTTTCAAGGGGAACTGATCGCTATTGTCTGAAAATCAGTTGTAATCCCAGGAGATCTCCAGCTACCACCTGAAAGTTGGCAACCCTAACCCCATGTGGGTATAGGGTATCACATTTTTGCTTCAGATCATTGCTAATGTAAGACCGATTTCGCACTCACCCTACGCCTCTCTCATGTTTAAGTTAAGCTAAAAACCAGTTTCTGTTTGCTGCGCTTAAATGCCGATCTTTGCTGCAGCTCCGGGGCAGATAGTGGGGAACTGGAAGGATGCCACGCTGAGAAGACGAACATGAGAGCGGTGTAGGGTGAGTGCGAAATCAGTCTAAGTTTGGCCCTAATGAGAAAATCCAGAAGTTTTAAATAAGAGGGCATAAACTGATGTTTTGTTGAAGATGGGGAAAGGTGAATGGCTGGCTGGGACTATGCCAACCAAAGGGAACTGTAAATTGCTCCTGAAGATTTCTTGCAGAATCGAGTGACAGGGAAACCATATTTAGTAACAGACAGATTAAAATGAGAATTGCAGAAGCATGAAGTCTTGTTATCTGCAAGTCTTTCCAACAGCTGAGCCTCAAGACACGCACTGATTGGTAATTCAGATTGTGAAGTTTGTCCCCATGGGGCTTCTCTCCCCCGTGAGAAGCTATGAATATCAATGCGCCTTTAGGGTGCCGTTTGTGCAATCCTCCAGGGGATGAAATAAGAACTGACATTAATCTGCCACAGGTGGACTTTGCAACTTTTAAGCATTGCCCACCTTTCTGTGTGTTGAAGGACAGAAAGCTGTTCAGACCCACGTATTACACACACATGTGAATACTCCTCACCTTGAGATAATACATATTATAGCTGTACTGAGTGGAACTGGGAAGGCCTTTTGTGCACAGCCCATATAAGCAAACCAAATCAGATGTCAAGAAATTAGTTCTCCTAAGTCAAGTGACCTTTTTTTACCATAATTTTACTGCAGACATGCACTTGGGCCCTATTCTATCAACATATGTTTAGATCAGAGTTTTTCAAACTTTTCTTTCCTGTGGCTCATTTATTTTCACACTTCTTCATGGCCCACTAAAATTCGGGGGTGGAGCCAGGAGACTTTGGTGGTGGAGCCGGGAGACAGGAATTATGTCATTTCCTGTGGTGTCACTTCCAGGTCAAGGGCCAAGTGATGTCACTTCCGGAGCATACTGAATCAAAACTCCATCTTTTTCTGTGTTGTCACTTCCTGGGCACTCCCCCCAAACCTGCCTCTTCTTCTGAAGTAACTTCGTTTTCAGAAAAATCTCTCTTAAACTCATGCTGAACCAAAATGGGGGTGGAAATTGGGCGGTCTGCAACTTTTTCATACATTCCCAGGGTCCTCTCTTTCCACCTCCACACCTGCATGAATCTATCTGTTTGTGTGTTCTTCTCCAGCTTGCAAACATTCCTAATGCCCATGTTCAATTGCCTGCACCACCTACACACCTCTTCCTCAACAGCACTGGCCAGTGTATACAGTTGGGGGAGTGCTGTTGCCATTGCCATCAGGAATGCCAGAACTGTGTACCACCCACACTGCACCCTGGCAGCTGCTCTACCTCAAAATATGCTGCCACATTTAGTAGGCCCTTCCTTCAGCTGCTCCAACTGGAACGCTGCCTCAAGCTACAACCAAGCTTGCTTGGTTTCAAGAAAATCTTTTGACAGCTATTTTTCATACTTTTCCTTGACTGAAACACTGGGAAATTGCTGTGAAAGGTAGCAGAGAATAGTACTGCAATTAATGAATTAATTTAAAGTTATGTGAAGTTCATACAAGCTTTTCTGCAGTTATCCCAAAAAGGATATTTATGAGGGACTTGCAGCTTTTTACTGGCTGTGTTTCCCATGCCTTTAAATGCAACCTGTTATGCATATATTTAGCCAGTGAACTTCCTTCATCCTTTTTAATATCTACAGGAGGAGTTTAATTTTGGTGTCAGCTGTTAAAAACAGGACCAGTAAAATGGTGCCAAGTTCATAGTACCATCACTTCCAGTGCTGTTGAGATATACAGCAGTGATCTCCAATAATCTCTTTCTGCCCCACACCTCTCACTCTCACAGAAATCTTATAGAAAGGCCAGCTGGCTACAACTGGGGGTGCCAACTTTTCATTGGCAGAACTCCTATGTCTGCAACAACAGTATGATGAACAGAAAAGTTTCATCCAGTAAAAATGGAAGGAAAGAAAGAAAAAGAAAAGGAAAGAATGAAATGGAAGGAAAGGAAAGGAAAGGAAAGGAAAAGAAAAGAAAAGAAAAGAAAAGAAAAGAAAAGAAAAGAAAAGAAAAGAAAAGAAAAGAAAGACATGGAAAGAAAGAACATAAGAGAAGCCATGTTGGATCAGGCCAGTGGGCCATCCAGTCCAAAATTCTCTCACACAATGCCCCAAAAGCAGTGGGGCCAGGGCACTAGAAGCCCTCCCACTGTTGCTTCCCTCCTTCCCAGCACCAAGAATACAGATAGAGCATCAGTTGCAGGGAAAGAAAAAAAGAAACGGGGGGCAAAGGGGGGAAAAAAGCCTTACTCAGCATCAGATGACTCCAGCCAGCAACAATTCTGCCCTGGGATCATTTTGTAAAAAAAAAAAAAAATAGCTACTGGAATGTCCACTCCCCGCCCCTCCCAGCTGAAAATAACATCCCCCCACCTTCTTTGCCACCCAGGCCTTCTGGGGAAATCTCTCAAAAGAACATACTGCAAGGCACATGAAAGTTCATACCTTGAAGAACACTTTGTGGGTCTAAAGTGCCAATGGACTCCAGTTTTTCTCTCAAACACTGGGAGGAGGCGAGAAGGAAGGAGAGGCAGCCCAGCTCCTCTCTGCACAGCACGGAGATGGGGGATGGAAGGAAGCCAAATGGAGCTCAGGCTTTGCAGCCTGTGTCAGTCTTCAAGGCTAGCTTTTCTCTGCACCACACAGAGACGGGGGAAGGAAGGAAGCAGAGAAGAGAAGAGCTCATGCTTTGCTGGGGACAGGGCTAGTTTTGCTGAGGGCGGGGCTAGCTTTGACTTTTCTTGTGACCCAGTAGTGATGCTTCCATGGCCCGGTACCAGGTCATGACCCTGCAAATGGGAAACACTGTTCTAGACAGTTTCTAAAAAGCAGATAGGGGAATCTTTACAAACATGACTATTCTATTCTATGTATTTAAGGAATGTGTTCTGATGAAAAGTATGGTCTGAATGATACATTTTCTGACTTGGCTATGAGAGTTCCTCCAAGTAATATATTATGCATCTCTCAGAGGTCTTCCAGATGAAACTGTGTGCACCACCTGAGAACTGTCACCTTTTTACTACCAAAGTGTTATGCGGATTGTTCAAGTTTGCTTGCTGCTTTATTTTATTTGTTTGTTTTATTTATCAATAAGCCCATCAAATAAGTTCATCTCTTTTTTTGTTGTGTGGATGTTACAGACTTTATATTTTTAAAGATCTAATTGTACATTTTAAGACCGAGTTTGCATTTACTTTCAATTGATGTTACCAAATTTATCAAATGTTAGTGGAAGCACTAGCTGCAAGTAAAAGAGAGCATATGGTGGAATGTTTACTAGAACACTTAAACGAACATTCAGTAATAAAGGGTGTGCATTTGTTACACTATGAAGCTATAACCTCTGCTTGGGCCTTATTAGATCTCAAATAAATCAAATAAATTCCTGTTCTACTAACATTCTGTACTCTATTTGATATGGCTTATGGATGATAGCTACTCTGAGGTCTCTGATGAAATGAACTTAAAACTTCCAATCACATTTTCAAGCTTTTTGAAAAAAAATTATTCTTTTGTCTATTTAATCCCCTCCCCAATCACAGCCCTGCCTGCTAAATATAGACTGCCAGTGGACATTTACTGCAAGGTATTTTATGCATAACATTTAAGGGTTTAAACTGTTTTGAAAACTTCAGCATGATGACCAGATCTACCAATATAGTGGAAAGGGATGGGTAGATCTGTTCTTTGGAGACCAGGTCCACCAATATAGTGGACCAGGGTGAGTAGCCCTGTTCTCTGGAAGCCAGGTGTACCCCCATAGTGGACCAGAATGCTTTTGTCTCATTGCCTGGTGCTTTTGACTCATGAAGGAGAATTTTTGCCCACAATGCTCCACAGCTTAGAGGGAACCTTGCCTGGGACCTATTTTGTTCAACATCTCTGTACGTTATTTGGATGACAGAATAGAGGGAATGCTTATTACAAAATTGGGAGTGGTAGCAAATATGGTAGAAGACAGAGTCAGGATTCAGGATGATCTTGACAGATCGGAAAACTGAACTCAAACCATTAAATGAATTTCAAGGGGGATAAATGCAAAGCTCTGCATTTAGGTAGGAAGCATCATACGTACTGTTACAGGATGGGGAGGTTTGTCTTGGCAGTAGTATGTGCAAAAAGGATCTAGGGGTCTTAGCAGACCATACAGTGGACATGTGTCAGCTGGGTGATGTGGTAGCTAAAAAGGCCAATGTATCAACAGAAGCGTAGGATCCAGATCATGTGAAATTATGGTATTGCTTTACTCTGCTCTGGTTAGACCTCACCAAGAGTATTGTGTTCAGTTCTGGGCACCACAATTTAAGGAGGATATAGACAAGCTGGGGTAAATAAAAAAAATGTGTCCAGAGGAGGGCAACAAAGATAGTGAGGGATCTGGAGACAAAGTCCTAGGAGGACAGGTTGAAGGAGCTTGGTAAGTTTAGTCTGAGACAATATTTAGGAGATGACTGAGAAATTTATTTTATTCGATTTATAATCTTCAAGAACTATCATATAGAGGATGGTGTGGAGTTGTTTTCTGTTGCCTCAGAAGGTTAAACCAGAACCAACAGGTTGAAATTAAATCAAAAGAGTTTTCGGCTAGACATTAGGAAGAGCTTCCTGACAGAGCAGTTCCTCATTGAAACAGGCTTCCTTGGGAGGTGGTGGGCTCTGGAGGCTTTTAAACAGAGGCTAGATGGCCATCTGACAGCTATGATGATTCTGTGAATTTAAACAGATGAGAAAATGGGCAGGAAGGGCTACATCAGTGCTTAGTACTCATAGCTCTTTCTTACACACCCAGGGAAATGTCAATTGTCACTTCAGGTCATGAAACAGTTTTCTCCAGGCCAGGTTGGCCAGGGACCCTGGAAGTCCCTCCCCCCCATATTCTGGGCATGGAGCAGGTGTGGGGGGAGGTACTTGTGCATTTCCTGCATTGTGCAGGATGTTGGACTAGATGACCCTAGAGATCCCTTCCAACTCGATGATTCTTGATCTTACAATCTTGCCTTGCCATCCCCCACTGCTAGCTGGAGGGACCTGACAACATCAACTGAAGCTCTTTGGAGGAAGAACAGAATAAAAATATAATACATAGATGTAATTGCTCAAATATTTTATTATTATTATTATTATTAAAATAGCTTTGAGTTAAATATACATATATATAAGTATCGTGGCCATATGGAGGGAGAACTACCATTTTAAACTGCTGAAGGGGACGGGGGGGGGGGGTGCCAACAAATTGTCACAACCTGGTATTGAGGCCCAATTAGACTTGCAACTGGCTCTTGCAGTCATTCTTTTGTTATTGTTCAGAACAGCGTGGATGATCCTTGAAAATGGATTGGCAAAGTTGTCACATGTTCCTAATTCCAAATGCCCCCGTCTTCCAGAACTGCTACATGCTCTGTGGGAAAACTAGACAAGCACCTGTATGGTGGAACTGGCTTGGGGGGGGGTGCACACCTTGTCATGCACCTTCCCTGGTTTAAAATACTACATCTAGGGTTGCCAGCTCCAGGTTGGGAAATTCCTGGACACTTGGAAGAGGGTCTGGTGATGGCAGGGTTTGAGGAGGGGAGGAAGCTCAGTAGCACGTAATACCAAAGTTGTCATTTTCTTTTGGGGAACTGATTTCTGTCATCTGGAGATCCGTTGCAATTCTGTAAGATTTCCAGGCCCCGCTTGGAGACTGACAACCTTTACTTCATCTTCTGCTTAATTTGGGAGGGCAGTGGGGGCTTGCCACACTCTCCCCTGCAAATTATTCCTAGTTAATTATTTGTGACACATATCCTTCAATAAGCAATGAGTATTGCCCCTCTCCTCACCTAATTTTTATTGGTTATCAGACTGGAAAAGATTCCCACTTACCCTTCTCTCAATCACCCCACTGCTTCCACCCAGAGATGAAAAGTACATTTGTTTTCTTAAGATAAGAAACAGTGACATATAAGAAACATTGTATACAAGACAATTACTGGTTAAAAAAAAATGTCTCTGACTACAGCACATCTGTAAATGGATTTAAGCCCACACAAAAGATATACAAGCGGCTATAACCAGACCCATCTCATCTCCCTGGAAACTCTCAATTTTGTTTCTCTGTCTCTTTTCCCTTCACACAATGCCAAAAAAGAACATAGCGTTATGTCAGCAAAGGTTCTCTCCTCCCTCCCTCATACGAGTCTGCTTGATTTTATTTATTGTTATTGACAATTTCAACAACTATTTCTCATTCATAAAAGCAAAAAGCAGAGGCTGAGCAAGTAATGCCATCATTCATATTTTGCTTTTATTGTTGCAAGAAAGCCTGGGAGATATGAGAGCTTGTTTGCAGAGACACCCTAGTGGCAACATCACATTATTCAAATAGCTAAAATAAGTCCAGCGCATGCAGTTCGTGCAAACTTCCTCCATTCCATCTCTTCTGTAAACAATGAATCATACCAATGGTTGCATTAGATATAATGCAGGTGCCCCTTTACATATATCTAACCTTCTTGTGCTATTGCCAGAAAAAAAAGAATTTCAAAAATAAAGGGCCACTAAGAACTGTCAAGAAAGAACAACCATCTCTTGCGTTCTCAGGGCTTGCTATTTTCCAGAGACCATCAAATGAGGGGCTCTGACAGGTCTGTATCATAAAATATCACATCAGTATCATAACACTGGAAGTCCTCAATCAAAGACTGGGATCCAGTGCCCTTGGGCTGTGTTGCACACATCATTCTTCAAATCTGTATAGATGCTGTACGTATTATTGTGCTGGTAATCTACCTGGCATTGCCATCAACTTCTCGAAGAGGTGATGTACAGTGGGGCAGGACAGAGAAAGTTTATGCACGGTGTCTGGAAAAGGCCCTTCCCCCCACCCTCACACATAGAATTTTCCTTTTGCTTCTTTCTTTCTTTGCTGAGTAGCCCCTGGTATCTATTTTCATCTTATTTGTTGCTCTGTAGGCCCCACTCTATCACATTATTATGTGTTTTGATGCTGACCTAGCCCAGGGACTCGAGGGAGGAGACAAAATCACCTGCTAATATTCTACTCCTGTGATGACACGCAAGAGGTTTTTGAAAGTTCAAAAATAATCAAAATGTTTTCTTTAACTTGGTGGGGAAAGGTCAGGTGTAATCAGGGATAGGACGTATGAGGTAACTTGTTTTATTTATGTATGAGGCAACTGAGTCTGTTTGGAATGGGCAGGATATAAATCAAAAGGAAATAAAATAAAATAAAAATTGAGGCAACTTTGTAATCACACCAAATCCAGAAAATGTGTTTGCCAACAAGTGCTTTTGCTTTCCCACAAGGTCTTTGAAACTTTGAGGATCATAATAATAATAATAATAAATTTTATTTGTACCCCGCCCTCCCCCGCCGAAGCAGGCTCAGGGTGGCTAACAACACAGTGACCAATGGTACATTAATAAATAAAACATTAATAAACAACATAGTAACCAATGGTGCATTAATTAAAACCATTACATTAAGAACATTAAATTAAGCATTAACTTAACCTTAAAAACCAGTAGAACATTAATTAAAACAAACTATAACATTATCATTGACGCTATTCTAGTTAGTGCTAATGGCGGATTTCCTTCGTTGTAAAATTGTACTTCAGCTGTTCATAAAAGCTAATTTAAAAAGAGTGGTCTTGCAGGCCCTGCGGAACTGATCAAGGTTCCGCAGGGCCCGCACCTCCTCTGGAAGTTGGTTCCAGAGATATGGGGCCGCAGCCGAGAAGGCCCATGAGCGGGTGTTCTGTAGTTTAACTTCTCTTGGCCCAGGGGTAGTCAGTCTGTTTTTTCCTACTGACCTCAGTGCTCTCTGGGGCTCGTACGGGGAGAGGCGGTCCTTCAGGTAGGCCGGTCCTCGGCCATATAGGGCTTTAAAGGTGATAACCAGCACTTTGTACTGGACCCGGTATACAATCGGCAACCAGTGCAGCTCGCGTAGCCCCGGCCGTACATGTTCCCATCTTGGGAGACCAAGCAGCAGCCTGGCCGCCGCGTTCTGCTGTAGTTGTAATTTCCGGGTCCGGCACAGAGGCTGGGTACAGAAGGCAGCTTGGGGCAGCAGCCTCCCAGCTCAGAAAAAAACCCGGCAGAGTCCAAGGTGCCTCAGGGCACCCAGATAGTGCATGCCGCACTGCTGGAAGAAGGACAGGCTGTGCATGCTCCGGAGGAGCAGTCAGACCAGTCAAATGCATGGGAGGCACTTCCCTGGTGCTCCCCGGCCATTCCGATGGCTGGAAAAGGTGACAGGGAAATGGAGATTTGCTTCCACATAGTTAGTGGTAGCTTTTTAAGGCAGCAGAGAGATGCCGGAGGACGACAAAAGTGTGGGAGCGAGTCAGGACCCAGATGCACATTGAACACACAATTTAAATCCAGCTGTGGGGGAGTTCCTGTGTCAGTCCAAACAGGCCATCTGTATTCAGCCATAGAATCATAGAGTTGGAAGGTACCTCCAGGTTCATCTAGTCCAACCCCTGCACAATGCAGGACATTCACAAATACCTACTTCCCACACCCCCAGGGACACCTGCTGCATGCCCAGAAGATGGCAAAAAAAAAAAAAACCTCCAGGAGAGAGGCTTTGCTTTTGGTTTCTGCTTAAACTCACAAGCATAGGTTTCTGCGTTTCCCTGACATTTTATGTTTAGAAGGCAGCAACATATCCAACCAAGTTCCCCAAATCCTTCTCTAAACGCAGACCAGGAATGACTCCTCATTTTAAAAAAAGAAGAATTGGTTTTTACACCCCACTTTTCACTAGCTGGAGGAGTCTCGGAGCAGCTCACAATTGCATTCCCTTCCTCTTCCAACAGACACCTTGTGAGGCAGGTGGGACCGAGAAAGCTCTGAGAGAGCTGTGACTGACGCAACGGCACCCAGCAGGTTTCATGCGGAGGATAAGTGGGAAATCAACCTATTTCTCCAGATTAGAGTCCACTGCTCTTAACAAATGGCTCTCAAGTGCTATTTCCCTTTCCACTGGGCAAGGATTAATTCTCTTAAGAAGTCGCTCTATCCCTTTTTGGCTTGAAAGAGGATCTTCTATGATCCTCTCACTCCTTCAGCATCTTTCCCAGTCCATAGTCAGTGCTAAACTCTCTTCTTCAACTGTCAGTTGCCAACTGTCATTTCTTAACTGAGGGTCAACATCATTCCGTTTGATCAGCCTGTAACTCAAAGGTTCATAGACTCTGTTAGAATATTAACTCTTGACAGTCCATCACAGCAGGATGCTCTACATTGGGTCATCTGATGGCACTAATATCATCTGCAAAAATGCTGCGAGTAGAAAGATAGGACAGCATATACACAAAACAGGCCAGTTTAGCATGTCTCTCTGAGTAATCTCTCCCCGCCCCCAATTTCTCTCTTGTCTGCAGCTTTTAGTAAAAAGAATAATGTATCTACCTAAAGAATGAACACTCGTATTCATCTGACGAAGTGAGCTCTAACTCACAAAACTTCACGGTAGAATATATTATGTTGGTCGTAAAGTTATCACTGAACTCTGATTTCAGATCAACAAAGTTATCCATATATAATTCAAATGGAATATGTGGTTCTCCTTTCCTCCATATTTTATCTTCAGAACAGCCCTCTGAGGTAGGCTACACTAAGATTCAGTGACCTGTCCAAGTTTACCCAGTGTGCTTCATGGCAGAATAGAAATTTGAACCTTGGTCTTCCTGTTCTAAGCTGACATTCTAACCAATATACCACATGTTTCTCAGTGTCAGAGTTCAGGAAACATCTGTCCACAATTCAAATACCTTTCCCAGAAATGTCTGTGCTCATGTCCTGAATCTGTAGATGTTATCGTGTCAGCATGGTCCATAGCCAGCAGTGGGGCAGTGAGGGTTGTGCCCCTATTGAATCAGCAGTGCCCTCATCACAGTTTGCATACCCTCATTGCTGATGGCAATAAAACTTCCAAGTAAGTAGGCTGAGATTGGAACCTTTCCCCCTGTAGTCTGTTTTGCGGATCTCCCTTTCCTAGCTGTTCTGGCTTCTGCCTCCCTCCCACCTTTCATCCCTCTGATTCTCGCCCCACCCCCGCGCTGCTGCCTGTTTACAGATTTCACTTTGGGGCTCTTCTTGACCTGGCTTGCCTGGGAAATTATAAATGTTTGTATGCAAATGCTAGAAGTGTCCGAAGTAAAATTGGTGAATTGGAATGTTTAGTGTTGGGAGAAAACATAGACATTGTGGGAATTTCAGAAACTTGGTGGAATGAGGAGAATCAGTGGGACACGGTGATCCCTGGATATAAGTTATATCAGAAGGATAGGGAGGGAAGGGTTGGAGGTGGGGTGGCTCTGTATGTCAGAGAGGATATACGGTCCAGTAAGACTGAGGTCAGAGAATTAGATTCCCTTTTAGAAATGCTTTGGGTTGAAATAGAGGACCCAAAATGAAATTTAACTATGGGAGTTTGTTATCGCCCACCAAATCAAAAGATAGAGGACGATTATAATATGATGGAAGGATTAAAGATAGCGGCTAAACGTAAAAACTGTGTCGTAATAGGTGATTTTAACTACCCGCAGATTGATTGGGTCAATATGTGTTCTGGTCGAGAGAGAGATTGAGTTTCTTGATGCTCACAATGACTGTGCTATGGAGCAGATGGTCTCAGAACCTACCAGGGGTGGGGCGATCCTGGATCTGGTCCTAAGTAATGCCCAAGACTTGGTGAGAGATGTAAAAGTGATTGCGCCGCTTGGGAGCAGTGACCATAATGTTATTGATTTCACTGTTTGTACAAATAGGGAGTTGCCCCAAAAGACTGCCACAACCACATTTAACTTTAAAAGGGGTAAATTCTCTGAGATGAGGAGGCATGTGAGGAGGAAACTGAAAGGAAAGGTAAATACGGTCAAAACCCTTGGGGAAGCTTGGAGACTATTTAAAACTTTAATCCTAGAAGCTCAGATAAAATACATACCACAAGTTAGGAAAGGCACAAACAGGTATAAGAAGAGGCCAGTGTAGTTAACAAACAAAGTAATGGAAGCTGTAAAAGGTAAGAAGGACTCCTTTAAGCGGTGGAAAACCAGTCCAAGTGAGATTAATAAAAGGGAACACAGGCAGTGGCAAATCAAATGCAAGACTGTGATCAGGCAGGCAAAAAGGGACTATGAGGAGCATATTGCAAAAAACATAAAGACCAACAATAAAAATGTCTTCAAATATATTAGAAGTAGGAAACCAGCCAGGGAAGCAGTGGGGCCCTTGGATGACCATGGGGTAAAAGGATTACTGAAGGAGGATGGGGAAATGGCTGAGAAGCTGAATGCATTTTTTGCCTCTGTCTTCACCGTGGAAGATTAGAAGTGTTTGCCCGCCCCAGAACCACTAATATTGGAAGGGGAGTTGAAAGACCTGAGTCAGATTGAGGTGACGAAAGAGGAGGTCCTACAACTAATAGACAAATTAAAAACTAATAAGTCACTGGGTCCGGATGGCATACATCCGAGAGTTCTGAAAGAACTCAAAGTTGAAATTGTGGATCTTCTAACAAAAATCTGTAATCTTTCATTGAAATCTGCCTCTGTTCCTGAGGACTGGAAGGTAGCAAATGTCACCCCCATCTTTAAAAAGGGTTCCAGAAGAGATCGGGGAAATTACAGGCCAGTCAGTCTGACTTCAATACGGGAAAGTTGGTAGAAACCATTATCAAGGACAGAATGAGTAGGCACATTGATGAACACGGGTTATTGAGGAAGACTCAGCATGGGTTCTGTAGGGGAAGATCTTGCCTCACTAACCTGTTACATTTCTTTGAGGGGGTGAACAAACATGTGGACAAAGGAGACCCTATAGATGTTGTTTACCTTGACTTCCAGAAAGCTTTTGATAAAGTTCCTCATCAAAGGCTCCTTAGAAAGCCTGAGAGTCATGGAGTAAAAGGACAGGTCCTCTTGTGGATCAAAAACTGGCTGAGTAATAGGAAGCAGAGAGTGAGTGTAAATGGGCAGTCTTCGCAGTGGAGGACAGTAAGCAGTGGGGTGATGCAGGGCTCGGTACTGGGTCCCATGCTCTTTAACTTGTTCATAAATGATTTGGAGTTGGGAGTGAGCAGTGAAGTGGTCAAATTTGCGGATGACACTAAATTGTTCAGGGTGGTGAGAACCAGAGAGGATTGTGAGGAACTCCAAAGGGATCTGTTGAGGCTGGGTGAGTGGGCGTCAACGTTGCAGATGCGGTTCAATGTGGCCAAGTGCAAAGCAATGCACATTGGGGCAAAGAATCCCAGCTACAAATACAAGTTGATGGGGTGTGAACTGGCAGAGACTGACCATGAGAGAGATCTTGGGGTCGTGGTAGATAACTCACTGAAAATGTCAGGACAGTGTGCGTTTGCAATAAAAAAGGCCAATGCCATGCTGGGAATTATTAGGAAGGGAATTGAAAACAAATCAGCCAGAATCATAATGCCTCTGTATAAATCGATGGTGCGGTCTCATTTGGAGTACTGTGTGCAGTTCTGGTCGCCGCACCTCAAAAAGGATATTATAGCATTGGAGAAAGTTCAGAAAAGGGCAACTAGAATGATTAAAGGGCTGGAACACCTTCCCTATGAAGAAAGGGTGAAACGCTTAGGGCTCTTTAGCTTGGAGAAACGTCGACTGAGGGGTGACATGATAGAGGTTTACAAGATAATGCATGGGATGGAGAAAGTAGAGAAAGAAGTACTTTTCTCCCTTTCTCACAATACAAGAACTCATGGGCATTCGATGAAATTGCTGAGCAGACAGGTTAAAACGGATTAAAGGAAGTACTTCTTCACCCAAAGGGTGATTAACATGTGGAATTCACTGCCACAGGAGGTGGTGGTGGCCACAAGCATAGCCACCTTCAAGAGGGGTTTAGATAAAAATATGGAACACAGGTCCATCAGTGGCTATTAGCCACAGTGTGTGTGTGTGTTTGGCCGCTGTGTGACACAGAATGTTGGCCTGAATGGGCCATTGGCCTGATCTAACATGGCTTCTCTTATGTTCTTATGGCTTGCTTTGTTGAATCTCTCCAGACTCTCCTGTTCATCCATCCATCCATCCCTCTGACGGCAGGAGTGTGCGCTGAGTGCAGGTAGACCAAAGCAGTAACTTGCCTTAGCAACAGGAACGTTGATATAAGGAGCCAACACACCAGTTTGGTAGTATAACAAACTGTGTAATATACAGATATTTACAGTGAAGTGATATACACAAGTACAGTCCAGGGTAGCAAAGTGCTTTGCCAGTAATCCATATACAAAGAGAGAAAAACCACTCTGTTACTCTGCTGCTTATATAGGACAGCCCACCAATCAGCTCACTGCTGACTCATGCTGCCTCCTCTGAACAAATCCAGATATTACCAGTCCTTACATCAGCCAGGTTAATTAGTCCTGTGACTCTAGTCCTGTGATTAGCTGTCACTTTGACAGTTCTTGATCTAGCATGCTTCATAGCAGGCTACATAATACCAACACACCTCCTTAGACTGCTGGTGGACGCATGCCTAATAGTTCAGCCAGCTTTACATATCTTTCATATAATGAGTGCTTTACCCAGGTATACTACAAACCCTGACGTCGACTTAGCTTCTGGGCGATCCCTGAAGTAGACTTCAGCCCTCCTTTGGGAGAAAACACTCCATTCCTGTGCAGAGATAAATATTCTTTTTCAATGGCTTCCAGCCAGGCTTTTTTCTTCTCATCTGCCAGAGTCATTACTTCCTGATAACTTTGACAGTTCTTGATCTAGCATGCTTCATAGCAGGCTACATAATACTAACACCCTCTCAGCAATGTCTCCTCCTGTTGCCCGTTCTCCCCATCCAATTCTGTTCCGTTTCACTTTGACTTTGCTCATCAGCAAAGGGAAGTTTGGTGGACTCTGCTGATGCAGCACAAGGCAAGAGGAGAGCAGAGGGAGCTGCAGCTAGACGGAGTACACCCTAACCAGCTCCACCACCCCACCACAAAGCCGCCTGCTGCTGTACCCTTTCCCCCCCCAGCAGCCCACCCCTCAGCCTGGCCTCCTTGATGGCCCTGCCTTTCTCCCGGGGAACCTCAAGTTGCTTGGTCCCATGCTGGTCTCACCAGGACAACTCTCTGGCCAGACACAGGCGATCTGGGCTGGGGTAAGGAGCTCTCTCCCCTCCGGTAGACCTGTTTAATTTAATTCACTTAAACTGGCACCCAATTTCACAACAGTGAAGCCTGCTGGGTGACCTTGGGCCAGTCACAGTTCTCTAAGGACTCTCTTAGTCCTGCCTATCTCACAGGATGTCTGTTTTGGGGAGAAGAAGGGAAGGCAATTGTAAGCTACTCTGAGACTCCTTCAAGTACAGAAGAGTGGGATATAAAACCAACTCTTCTTCTCTTCCTCCTCCTCCTCCAATGGAAAATGAAATGACCGCTATTGTTAAAGCTTATGGAGTCTATGGAATGAGAACTGGAAATAAAGTGTACACTTTGGATTCCCTCTCTCAAAAAGGATATCAGAGAGCTAGAAAAAGTGCGGAAAAGAATAATCTAAATGATCAAGAGACTAGCTGCCTATGAAGAGAGGCTCAAAGGTTAAGGACACTTTTGTTTAGAAACCAGACAACTAAGCAGGGCTGTGGCAAAGGTTTATAAAGCTGCATGGTTTGGAGAAAGCAGATATACCTTTTTTCCTTCGATCTCATAACGTTAAATCTAGGAAAGATAAAATGTGGTAGCAGCCGCTGGCTGAAATGGCTTTGAAAGTCTATTAGATTAACGGACGATGGGTCTATCAATGACTATTAGCCTTGAAAGCTAAATGGAACTTCTGTGTTCAGAGACAATCTACCTCTCAGTGCCAGGGGCTGAAAGAGTAGACAACAGATGAAGATTTTATGCATTTGGATATCTGCTACTGGGAACAGGATGTAAAGCTTGAGTGGCCCTTACTCTGATTTAGCAGGGTTCTTACACTCTTGGCCACCCTTACATCAAAAATAATGGATCTGGCCAGACTCATATCTCAGGTGTGGTGTGTGATTCTAAATCTGAGGGCAGAACCTTGTCTCTGAAATGGAATATTTTAAAATGTGATGTTGAATGCTACCGATGGCCTAGCCTACAATGTATAGTCCACATCAATGTTGCACTTATGCTGCTACATCTCTGAATTTCGACTGAACCAAGCAATGGGGGATTCCCTCCCCCTTTTGCAACAAGGATGCAGGGAATCAGGTATCTTAGAGCTGGTCAGCCCCCCGCCCCGCAACTGTGGTATGATATTAAAAGGCATGTGCAATGAGCCTACACCTTCTGTTCACACTGTCATTAATCCTGCACAGGCAAGGTTTGCTGTTAACCTTCCTAATGGAAAAGCCTGTTAGATGGCTTGCCGGCTGCGCTTCACAGTTAAGTATTATCTCCAAAGATGCAGGCTGCTCATGTGTGGGCATCTAAAGGAAAAGCTGAAGAAACTTGAAAGGAATGGTTAGATTCAGCACAGCAGGCTGGCAAACAGAGGTGTGGGGGACAGGGAATGGGGTCGGTCCAAACCTTGGGTGGTCAGATTATATGTAACTAATTCCATCTTGGAAATAACTCCCTTCAAGACGCTCTACAGGAAGAAGAAAAAAATAACCTAGTTTTAACTTAATTACAAATTTTGTTCTTCTCTTTCCCCCATTCAGATAAAATGAGATTTACAAAAAAGGAAAAAAAGAAGAAGGAATGAAAAGGAAATCCCATAAATGGCAAATCCAGTATTTATTAGAGGCTGGAAAGAGAAATGGAGACACACAACTCATTACTGGGTTCTTCACCTTTACCCTTGACAATGGTTATTTACATAATAACCTGACCTGTAGGTTACCATTCATTAACAAACACATGTGAAAACATTGAGGCAGCTGGCTACCACTCATAAATATAGATTGTTAACCTTGGCTTAGAAAACTCACAGAAAAAAAAAGAAAGGAGAGGCCCTGTTTTGCATAGCTATTATGTCATAAACTCAGTAAAGAGTACAATAAACCAGAGACAGAAAGTGAAGGGGACTTGTGATGATCCCTTGCATATCAACAATGCCATTTTAAAAATTTCTATGAGGTATGAAATGAATTTTCCAGGAAATCAAAACATCCTTGTGTTTACCTTGGCACATTTCATCAGTGAAAATTTACTTTATAGTGGAAATTCACTGATGTGCACTTTCAATCACCTTGTCTTTCACCAAGACAGTATGGAATACATGACTATGCAACTTTCTTACTGCTGTTTCTGTGATTACGTATGGAATCATAGAATCATAGAGTTGGAAGGGACCTCCAGGGTCATCTAGTCCAACCCCCTGCACAATGGAGGAAACACACAACCCCCCCCCCCCTAAATTCACAGGATCTTCATTGCTGTCAGATGGCTATCTAGCCTCCGTTTAAAAACCTCCAAGGAAGGAGAGCCCACCACCTCCCAAGGAAGCCTGTTCCACTGAGGAATCGCTTTAACGGTCAGGAAGTTCTTCCTCATGTAGAGCCGGAAACTCTTTTGATTTAATTTCAACCCATTGGTTCCGGTCCTACCTTCTGGGGCCACAGAAAACAATTCCACATCACCCTCTATAAGACAGCCCTTCAAGTACTTGAAGATGGTGATCATATCACCTCTCAGCCGCCTCCTCTCCAGGCTAAACAGCCCCAGCTCCTTCAACCTTTCCT
The DNA here is from genome assembly GCF_032191835.1 of Heteronotia binoei. Classification (NCBI taxonomy): domain Eukaryota; kingdom Metazoa; phylum Chordata; class Lepidosauria; order Squamata; family Gekkonidae; genus Heteronotia; species Heteronotia binoei. Next base: position 73,182,515 of record NC_083235.1, read on the forward strand.
CATAGGACTTGGTCTCCAGACCCCTCACCATCTTCATCACCCTCCTCTGGAAGAATAAGAAAAAATTGGGTTTGTACCCTACCTTTCACTAACCAAAGGAGTCTCAGAGTAGATTACAAATCTCCTTTCCCTTCCCCTCCCCACAACTGACACACCGTGAGCAATGTTCCCTCTAAGCTGCAGAGTCTTGTGAGCATAAATTCTACTTTGTGAGCTACTGGCATGAAAGTTGTGAGCTACTGCATAAATTATTGTGCTCTGGGGTCATCCTTCCTGAGCTGAGACAAAAATGTGTGAGCTGGTGGCTAAAAATCTGTGAGCTAGCTCACACTAACGCAGCTTAGAGGAAACACTGCTGTGAGGTAGGTGGGGCTGAGAGAGCTCTCCCAGAACTGTTTTTAAGCAGAACAACCTTGAGAGAATTTGTAACTGACCCAAGGTCACATCAGCAGGTGCATGTGGAGAAGTGGGAAATCAAGCCTGGTTCTCTGCGCACTTAACCACTACACCAAAATGAAAAGCTTTTGAAGTGCCCATTCCCCCTCCACGTCAGAGTTCAGGCATCTCATCAAACCATGAGATGCAACTCATCAAATTAAGCTGACTATGATTACACAGGAAATTGTTTCATTACCCATTTGGCCTCATTCTTTTCCCCATCCATGGCCAGTATACTTGCTGGCTGGTTCTTGGGTCAAGACATCTCAGCCATATTCTTCTCACCCTCCTCCAACTTCTGCCTCTTCTCTTGGGACCTTGCAGTACAGTCACTGGCTTCCTTCCTGCTTCTCCTTCTTCTCCACTCTCCTCCATAAGAAGAACCCTGCTTGATCTAGCTGTCCATCTAGACTAACATCTTCTCTCACATAGTGGTTAACCAGTTCATCTGGAGGTCCAACAACAGGAGGCCCTCCAGATGTTACCTCCTTACTCTGGGATCCAGAGGTTTAGTGTCTCTGGATGTGGTGGTTCCCTTTAGTCACCATGGCTAGTAGCCAGTGATAGACCTATCATCCATGAATCTATTCAATCCACCTTTAAAGCTGTCTATGCCTGTGGCCATCACTACATTGTCTGACAGTGAGTTCAACATTTCAATAATCTTAGCAACTCTACTCTCCATGCATCTGCTTGCTCAGCATCCTTGTCATTCAACCATCACTGGCCCTTAATCTGCTCTTGTAAAGGGACTGGATGCCCATGCATTTATTGAAAGTTCTACAATATTCTTTAATCTGCAACACATTTTCATGATAGTTTGCCTTCAAAATGGGAGGTGATTAACCAGAACTACTCACCTAGAGTTGTGTTTGTTTATAAGCACCAAATTATCCCCAGTTTTTGCTGGTTTTCATGCAGTTTGGGGCAACGGTTTGCAACTGTAGTCACACATGTTGTTCAGTATTCTTACATGACTTTTATCCCCTACTTCACAGCACTAGGTTCGATGTATTACAGAGTCCTGTGTACTGTATCACGTGGCTTGCTACAGTCAATATGATTGAACAGCAATGAAAAGCTCATGAGGCCATGAGGAACAAGAACAACCATGAGAGAAAGAAGGATTTTTGATATTTAGCTTGGCTGCATCAAATATACCAACTGTGAAGCAAAATATCAAAATTTGGTGGATCCTTATATGCATTTTCCTGCTGATGTTAGGACTGTGGAATCAGCTTTCTTTAGTTTTATTTATTGCACAACTGATGTGAGAAGCCAACTGCCCTAACGAAATATTTAGATGGCGTTTTTTGAGTTCTTGTATTCGAAATAACATGATCACACTTGTTTCACATCTTTTTCACCAATTGCCATCTTAAGTTCAGAGTACCTGGCAGACACTTTGGCTGTCACATCCATGCAAACCTGTCAGGGTTATTATGTGTACTTCTCTGGGAATCACTAGGGATGGGCATGAACCAGAAAACTGCAGTTTGGTTTGGTTCAGTTCATGGTTCATGGCATGCCTGGTTCACAAACTGTCACAAACCTTTAAGGGCTAAATGAATCAGTTCAGTTCATGAGGTTCGTGATGCAGTAGAATGCCTCCCCACCCCCTCCCAGCATACTAGAAAAATCAAACTCACAGGGGATCTCCCGCTGATTCTCCTCTACCTGTCTTCCGAGTTTGGTGAGCATTGTGGCAATGCCAGCTCAATCACAATTCAAGCAAGGGGGGTATTTTGCAAGCCCAACAGAACCAATACGATGTACAGAATGCCCAGCAGTGCAAGTGCAATCACAGAGTGCCCAGCAAAACGCAGTGTCACTGTCATTGGAAGCTTAAAAGTGATGATCCAAAGTCTCAAATCCAAGCAAGAGGGCTGGGATTTTGCAAGCTGTGTGCAAGAAAGGAACTGTGACAAAAGGGGAAGAAAACCCTCTTGAAATTGACACTACTACTATGAAACTGACAAGAGTGTTTCAAAGGCTGGAAAATTTTGCCTCCCTGTTGCTTTGGAAGAAGAAGAGGAGAAGAAAAAGGAGATTGGATTTACACCCCACCCTTCACTTGGTGTCTCAGAGAGGCTTACAGTCTCCTTTCCCTTCCCCTCCCCATAACAGACACCCTGTGAAGTAGGTGGAGCTGAGAGAGCTCTCTAAGAACTCCTCTTGAGAGAACAGCTCTGAAAGAACTTGTGGCTAAATTAAGGTCACACCAACAGATGCATGTGGAGGAATGGGGAATCAAACCCAGCTCTCCCAGTCTGCTCTCCTAACCATTACACTAAACTGGCTCTCTACGCCATATTTGAGTTCTAGAAACATTTTGTTTGAAGGGAAACAGTCTGTCTGGAAATGTATGCATTCACAAACTGACAGGAACCTTCACAGATATCTTGAAAGTTCATGGAAAGTTCATGATGGTTGACCTGCTACAAACTTCACAAATGATGAACCACCCAAAATCCATCACAAAATTTAGTTCGTGGACCAGTATGTGTCCATTCCTAGAAATCACCATGGAACCCCATGTCAGGAGCAAGGTAATATGAGATAGATGTGTTGTGAGGATGTATTTCAAGAGACAAGACAGGCTTTTCTTTACTTTGTTGTGGCATTTCACAGAAAGCCTAGATTCAATACCAGGACAGCCACTAAACAGTAATCGGTCTCTTGGACTGGTTTTCTGTTAACATTTATATTAGAGACAAAGCTGTGAGATGTAGTGCAGTAGCAGTCTTAAAAAAAAGTGATGCCACTTATAAAATGATGGAATTAGTTCCATGGCTTCTAAGTAGTTCAGTTTTGATATTGGTCTAAAAGTTAGCTTGTTTGAAGCAGTCAAAATAATTCCACTTCCCTCACTTTTCACCTCTTGGAACATCTGCATTGTTGGGTTCCATTTCTCATTTGGTGGCATCCGATTCTCCCCTGATTTCCTATTTCTTGTTTGACTTCAGCCTCATTTGTATCTCATTGTGGCAGCCCTCATGATTTCACTGTGGCAACCCTCATGATTTTATCAATTGTGGTATCACATCAGATGCAACACTATGAAGTAATTGAAAAGGATCACATGCTTGTTAATGGCCAGTTATAACAAACCAGAGGGGAAGATAGGTGAAGGGAAGAAGCCTATTGCAAACCAAGTTTCCTTTTCTTTTCTGGCTAATGACTTCACTATAGTTTCAGTCTGTAACAAAACAAATCTTTTATAGCTCTTCTCCAATATTATTTTCTGCCTTTTAAATTTCCCTGAAGCTGAAGTCTCTGAAGCTACTTGGTTAGTCATCACTAGGTAATGGGATGTGTGTGTGTAAAGAGGAGGAAATGTCCCCTACAAAGCACAATCGATAGATGCAAAGTTTTCTGTTGGTCTGGGCTTTCTTCTCTGTGTGCAAGAGGCTGGGCCTGAAATAGATGAGACAGTGGGCAACAGGTTGGTCAGGGTTCTCCCCACTTGACTCACCTTCCCCACAGCCATAGAGCACCTGGTGAGAACTTATTTCTCCAAGAGCACTGGGATCAAATTCAGATGAGGACTGTGACAAGGGACATCAGAGTTAAATTGTTCCGGCAGGCCTTCAATACCTAACCAGGAAGAACTGCCACCTCACATCGCTGAGAAGTTACAAACATCACATGATCACTAATAGCAAGAAGAAAGATCTCGCCATATCAAAAGTTGTATAGCACCACAAAATGTTTCAAAAATGTTTTAAACTGTATTTTACTGGTTTTTAAAATTGTATTGTACTATTGATTGTTAGCCGCCCTGAGTCCACTTGCAGAGAGGGCGGGATAGAAATGGAACGTAATAAATAAATAAATAAATTCAAACCATGATTTATAAATTGTTTTTCATTGTGAATATAGACTTGAAATATTATCAGAAATACGAGGACTAAAATTTTGAAACAACCAGTATTTGAAAGTTTTGTAGTAAAGCCCACTGTGTACAATAGAACTTACTTACAGGTAAGTGTGTGCAGGATCACAGTCTCATTTAATTTAGCAGTTTGTTGGTAATGTACCATATGCTGCACAATCTGTTGCTCAACCGCACTGTAAAAAAAATATACTCTTTTGTTGTGTTTCTTTTAATTGGATTATCATGACGGATTCCAGATAGCCTTTTCGATCCCAGGTAACCTTAAAATCATTGCTAGATATTGAGTTGTTATCTAATTTCTATTATACCAATCTCTAGCCTCCATATAGTCATTTGTTACAACTGTATGTTTGTACTATAATTATTCCATTTTTGTATTTTCTTTTTTTCCCCTGAAAAATTGATAAAGATTTTTTTTTAAAGACAAAAATACAATGAGATTATGTAATTATGCAAATTGCACAAGATAAATGTGCAGCTGGCTCTTACTCAGGTTAACTTGCAACTCCTATTAATATCAATAGAACTTATTCTCATTAAGTCAAAGTTGTAAGATAGCACCTTTAGATGAACGAAGCTATTGAAAAACTGCGGAGAGACTGGGAAGAGAACTATGCAAATAGATATTCAAGTTTTGTTTTAAAGATCTACAATTTCTGGGCTTTTAAGTAGATTGATTTTTTTCCCCGTTCAACAGTATCATGTTGCTAGCTAACCATGGATATTTGGGTGGAATATATCAGAACTGCAATTTCAAAATGGCATATAGTGACATAGTTGCAGAGGGTATACTCAAACCCTAGCTGTTTTTTTCCAGTGGTGGTCTTTAGTCTGCAAACTGCATTTATGGCTAATGGCAGGCCAAAATTAAACAGTCATGGTGCTTATAAATCCAACTCGGAAAATGCCATCATGTATTTTTAATCTAGCTACCTCATCACTGAGTAATAAAATGAAAGGATTGCTGAGTTTGACTGGCATTTGTAAGTAGCATATGAAAAGGGCTAATAGAGGGAGAAAATTAGTTGCATTTATCATCTTAACTACATTCATATTACACTCAACGATTCAATTGTTTAAAAATTAATCCTTAAGAACAGCTTTCTTAAGTGTAAGCATTCCAAACAATTGCAATTTATTCTCTGAACAAATGCTATTTGTAAAAGATTTTTTGAAACCCTGTTCCATACATCATCTGAAATAAATGACCCATTCTTCAAGTCTCTGAAATGAATAGCATTTAATACATACATATGTAAATTAAAAGAGGGGAAAATCCTATAACTACTATCAAAAGAGAAGTTCCAAATGTTTACTATCTAACCTGAATGGGGGTTATGTGGGCATACTACATCTTAATATTTTGGAAAGGCATAGAATAGCAGTAATTAAGTGATACCTAGGATTGCCAATCTTCAGGTGAGGCCTGGAGATCTCTCAAAATTAAAATGGATCTCCAGACAACAGAGATCAATTCCTCTGGATAAAAAGGCTGCTTTGGAAGGTGGTATGACATCATACCCAGCTGAAGTCCCTCCCCTTCCAAACCCTGCCCTCCATAGGCACTGCCTCCCAATTCTCCAAATACTTCCCAACTTGGAGCTGGCGACCATATATACTACCAGGATAGTCACTGAGGTTGCTAGCCTTCCAGTGGGGATGGGGGATTCCCTGCCTTCAGTTCAGAGCAACAGGAGGAACAAAAATTAAAAACAGCTAATATATCAGTTCTGGGAGAAACCTGGAAGCCAAATTTGGAATTACCAAAAAGTCCATGTTTTACCGTAATGTCTCCAATGATTCCTAGAGAAGCATGATATAACTTCTGGGTTTTCCAGGAACTGATGTCATACTGTCACCGATCGCTTCCTGTGGCTTGCACCCCCACCTCCAGTGTTCTCCTGGTTGCTAATCTGATATCATCTGTTCGGAACTTTTGCTGCTGCTAGAGGGCAAGACCTGGCTATTATTATTGTTATTGTTTTAATTTTTATGTATCTGCAAACACAGCATAAAATGGCAGCAAAAGCAAGGATATCAGCAATGACATAAACATAAACAGCCCTCTAAAGAATTGAGAAATAATTTAAAATAAGATTCATTTAGGAAATGGAAGGAGGGTCAAGGATGAATATATACAAATAACCAGTGCTTGTAGAGAAAGAGTTAGGAAAGCTAAAGCTCACTATGAGCTTAGGCTAGCAAAAGATGCTAAAAACAACAAAAAAAGGGTTATTTTCATATGTTCAAAGTAAGAAAAAAGAACAAGGACATGGTAGGCCCATTACAGGGACAGGAAAGTGAAATTGTAACAGATGATGAAGAGAGGACAGAACTGCTCAATTCCTACTTTTCATCAGTCTTCTTCTCAGTCTTCTGAGGGAAATGGTGTTCAACAGGGCAAAAACAATTGGAACCCAGGATCAGCATAGGGGTGGTACATAAACACCTAGTTTCTTTAAATGAAGTCCTCAGGGCCAGTTGAACTGCATCCAAGGGTACTAAAAGAACTTGCAGATGTAATTTCCAACCCTCTGGCCATTATTTTTGAGAATTCTTGGAGAACAGGAGAGGTGCCGGAAGATTGGTGGCAGGCAAATGTCCCTATCTTCAAGAAGGGAAAAAAGGAGGATCCGGGTAACTACCGTCCTGTCAGCTTGACATCTATACCTGGAGAAATTTTAGAACAAATCATCAAACCGTCAATCCTGGAACATTTAGAAAGGATGGCTGTGATTACTAAGAGCCAGCATGGGTTTCATAAGAACAAGTCATGTTAGACTAACCTGATCTCTTTTTTTGAGAAAGTAACTACCTTGCTGGATCAGGGGAATGCTGTAGACGTCGTTTATCTTGATTTCAGTAAGGCTTTTAATAAGGTTCCACATACTATCCTTGTTGACAAGTTGGTAAAATATGGTTTGGATCGAGTTACTGTTAGGTGGATTTGTAATTTGGTTGACAGATCCCACCCAAAGAGTGCATGTGAATGGTTCCTCATCCTCTTGAAGAGCAGTGGCAAGTGGAGTGCCTCAAGGATCTGTCCTGGGGCCTGTTTTGTTCAAAATCGTTATAAATAATTTTGATGAAGGAATAGAGGGAATGCTTATTAAATTTGAAGATGATACTAAACTGGGATGGGTTACAAATACAATAGAGGACAGAAACTGGATACAAGATATCTTGAACTGGGCTGAAACTAATAAAATGAATTTTAACAGGGACAAATGTAAAGTTCTGCATTTAGGTAGGAAAAATCCAATTCATAGTTATAGGATGGGGCAGACTTGTCTTGGCAGTAGTTTGTGTGAAAAGGATATAGGGGTCTTAGTGGACCATATGCTGAACATGAGTCAACTGTGTGATGTGGTAACTAAAAAGGCAAACGCATTTTTGGGCTTTATTAACAGAAATATAGTGTCCAGATCACATGAAGTGATGATATCACTTTACTCTGCTCTGGTAAGACCTCACCTGGAGTTTTGGGTTCATTTTGGAGCACCACATTTTAAGAAGGATACAGACAAGCTGGAATGGGTCCAGAGGAGGGTGTCAAAGATGGTTAGGGGTCTAGAGACCAAGTCCTATGAAGAAAGGTTGAAGGAGTTGGGTGTGTTAAACCTGGAGAGCAGGCGGCTGAGAGGTGTTATGATCCCCATCTTCAAGTACTTGAAGGGTTGTCATATAGAAGATGGTGCAGAATTGTTTTCTGTGGCCCCAGAAGGTAGGACCAGAAGCAATGGTTTGAAATTAAATTAGAAGAGTTTATGGCTCAACATTAGGAAGAATTTCTTTCTACAGGATGTGAAACAGAGAGCTAGGATGGGTCTACCTGACTTTAAGTTATACTGTGAGGTATGTGCACTGATGTGGTTGGTAAAATGTGGTTCGGATCCTGTTACCATTAGGTGGATCTGTAACTGTTTGACAGTTCATACCCAAAGAGTGCTTATGAATGGTTCCTCATCCTCTTGGAGAGGAATGACAAGTGGAGTGCCTCAAGGATCTGTCCTGGGGCCTGTTTTGTTCAACATCTTTATAAATGATTTGGATGAAGGAATAGAGGAAATGCTTATAAAATTTGCATTTAATAATGCATTAAATTTGCAGATGATACTAAGTTGGGAGGGGTTGCAAATACAGTAGAAGACAGAAACAAGATACAGGATGACCTTGACAGGCTGGAAAACTGGGCTAAAACAAATAAAATGAATTTTAACAGGGATAAATGTAAAGTTCTGCATTTAGGCAGGAAAAATCCAATGCATGGTTATGGGGGAGACTTGTCTTAGCAGTAGTATGTGTGAAAAGGATCTAGGGTTCTTAGTGGATCATATGATGAACATGAGTCAACAGTGTGATGCGGTGGCTAAAAAGGCAAATGCAATTTTGGGCTGTATCAACAGAAGTATAGTGTCCAAATCACGTGATGTGATGGTATCGCTTTATTCTGCTTTGGTAAGACCTCACCTGGAGTATTGCATTCAGTTTTGGGCACCACATTTTAAGAAGGATATAGACAAGCTGGAATGGGTTCAGAGGAGGGCAACAAAGATGGTGAGGGGTCTGGAGACCAGTCCTATGAGGAAAGGTTGAAGGAGCTGGCGATGTTTTGCCTGGAGAGGAGGTGGCTGAGAGGTCATATGATCACCATCTTCCAGTACATGAAGGGTTGTCATATAGAGGATGGTGTGGAATTGTTTTCTGTGGCCCCAGAAAGTAGGACCTGTAAGCCAAAATGCACTCAAAAGAGGTTGGGGAATTGACAGGTGGGCACCTTTGGCTTAAAAAGGATCTAGAATCTATGTATACAGGATTCCACTTCCAGAAATTATTGCTAAATTTACCAAGGACACTAATTGAGTAAAACAATCATGAATTTATTACAGAAAAATATAGAACACACACATACAAGACAATAGACTCATATAACATACATACAGACCTAATAAAAATAGAGAGAAAAGCATAGAGGTAACATAAGGATGGACAAACAGGGTGATAATTACCGATCGTAGTCTTCAAGGAAGGCTCTAATGGCGACAAATGAGGACTAGGGGGAAGGGAACCCTCAACTGGCCAAGAATCGGGGATGTATCTAAACAGCAGGAATGGGGTACTGCTAGATGCACACCTGTGGGGAGTTGGGTCACAGGTTATAAGGACTACTTTGAGCCCTTAGGGGATGGGAGGTACAGGGGCGGATGAGAGGTGGTCAGATGGTACATTACCTCAGAAAAAGGGGAAGCTCCACAATGACCATAAGGGCTGGCCTTATGTGGTAGCCAATAGTCAGTTTATTGGGGGCACCTGATTGGATGCCCATACCTGGCCAATGAGCATTGGCCCTGGTTACCTGATTGGACTTCTAGGTAACAATGGGCCAAAGGGGGAGGCTTGAGGATTACTATTAAGGGAAAGAATGGGAGAAATTATTGGGGTGGAGGTGATTAAAAGGCTATCAAAACTTATCTACTTTCAAAAAGTTTTATTAATTTAAGAAAGAAAGAAAAGAAGGGGATAAGGAGTTGGGAAATATAGAACAAATTACATTCCGGTATTATTTTATCTAGAAAAAATTTCAAAAATTATAATTCTACAATCATTTCTTATTATAAATTTATCCTCTGATATTATTGTCTCAATTACACTAAGTCCATTACACATTTTACGGTATACTCCATTTGTTAAACTTGTCCAATAAATTTGACAATCCCAATATAGGCAGGTTTTATAATATAAAATTCAGGGAAAAAGGAAAAAATAAGTTCACATCAGAGAATCTTAAGAGTCTTGGTTATCTAACCAGGCATAAAGTTTAATCCAACATTTTCTTGCTTCTTCTTTAGATTTCCCAGTTAACAACTGGGATAAGAAATCCATCTCTGCTGTTTCCAAAACTTTTCCCACTAAGTCCATTTTCGTGGGAATTTCCTGAGACTTCCATCTTTGTGCCAGGAGAATCCTAGCAGCCGTGCTGAAGTGTGCCAACAAATGTCTCTTCTCTTTAGACTAGTCCTCAGGGAATATATTCAATAAAAATAATTCTGGTTTAAAATGAATCTGTGTCTTGGTGATCTTTTGTAACATTTCATGAACCATTTTCCAGTATCTTTTCACAGTTTCACATGACCACCACATATGAAAGAAGGAACCAATAAGTTTAGTACATTTCCAGCATTTGTTGGCGATATCAGTATACATCTTACAAAGTTTCTGTGGTGTCAAATACCATCTATAAAACATCTTATATAAATTTTCTTTGAAAGTTACTGACCTAGTTCATTGGAGGTTAAGTTTCCACAGCCTCTCCCAATCTTCTAATGCAATATTATATCCAAAAAGTTTTTTGCTCATTGAACCATACAATCCTTTACGACTTCATCTTGTGTTTTCATTTGAAGTAGATAAGTATATAATTTTGAAATTAGCTTTTCTTGTGGTCCCAACAAAATTTTATCAAATACATATTGTTCTGTATCTTTAGCATATCTTGATTCAACTTGCATTCTCAGCCACCAGCTCATTTTAATATCCACATTTTCCAATTCTTCTTTATTTTTCAATTGGTTACCTTTTTCCAGCAAGTCAACATACTTATAGTTCTGATCTGTTATTAAAAGATTTGAATGAGTAAATGCTTCTACTGGTGAGACCCATCTTGGAATTTTTTGATAAATTCTCGGTTTCAACCATGTCCAAACGTGGTACAAAGATTTTCGAAACCAATGATCTTTGAAATAGAAATGACCTTCAAGTCTTTGATACCACAAATATGCATGCCAGCCCATAGTCAGATCATGTCCTTCTAATCGTAATTGTCTCTTGTCATTCAGAAGTATCCAGTCTCTCACCCATAGCAGTGCAGATGCTTTATAGTATAACTGCCAATCTGGCAGGCCCAAGCCTGCTCTTAATTTAGAATCCTCCAATGTTTTGAGTTTAATTCTGGGTTTTTTGCCTTGCCAAACATATTTAGCAATCATCCTGTTCAGTTCCTGAAAAAATACACTGTTTAAAAATATTGGTATAGTTTGAAATAAAAATAATAATCTTGGTAAAATATTCATCTTTATTGAAGCTATTCTTCCCATTAAAGATAGGTTTAAGTCATGCCATTTTTCCAAATCTTTTTTGATTTCTTTAAGTAAATTGTCATAGTTATCTTCTTTTAAGCTACTACATTTATTTGAAATAACAATGCCCAAATATTTAATTTTTTTTCATGTAAAAATCCTGACTTCTGCTGGAAAGATTGAATTTGTTCTGTTGTCATATTCTTTGTCAAAAATTTTGTTTTGTGATAATTAGTCTTTAATCCTGCGTATTGACCAAATTGTTTAATCTTATTTATAAGGCAAACAATTGAGTCCATTGGCTGTTCTAAAATGAAGACTAGATCGTCTGCAAAAGGTCTGAGTTTATATTGTTCGCTTTTTATAACAGCTCCCTTTATGTTTGGGTCTTTCCTTATTTGATAATTCAGCATCTCTAGAGATAAAATGAAAAGTAGAGGTGACAATGGGCAGCCTTGTCTTGTACCTTTTTGAATTTTAATAACATCTGTTAGTTCGCCATTCACTGTCACCCTTGCATTTTGTAAAGAATATATTGCTTTTACTACTTTCAAAAAATTCTCACCACACTCCATAACTTTCAACTGTTGTAACATAAAATGCCAACAAACATTGTCAAACGCTTTCTCAGCATCCAAACAAATTAGTGCCAGTTGTTTCTCTGGGTGTCTCTCATAGTATTCCAAAACATTACAAACTGTCCTTACATTATCTTTTAAGTATCTTTTAGGGAGAAATCCAGCTTGATCTTAATGTATTATATATTGTAAAACTTTCTTCAGACGTTGTGCCAATATTGTGGCAAAAATTTTATAATCCACATTTAAATGAGAGATTGGACAATAGTTTTTAATATCTTTCAAGTCATTGTTTTCTTTTGAAATCAAAAATATTGTGGCTTCTTGCCATGAAGCTGGTATCAAAACTTATCTAAAAGGTGACAATAGATGGCCAAATTGCTACCTAAGGTAACACCCAATCTATACAAAGAAACTTGGCTCTGGGTGAAGATGTTCTTCCTCTTCTTCATTCCTCTACTGGCACCATCCTTTGTTTTGGGTTCCGTTGGTCAAAGGCTTAGGCGGTCTGACAGGATCCATGTCTAAGATAAGCTTGATTGCCTTATGAATAGGTGACATCTGTTGAGTATGTGAGCCTCCCGCTTCGCTGTAATGGAGTCTGGCACTGCAGGCAGATAATTGCTGGTGATGTTAGCCTTCCCATATGGATTCTATGGTCAAGACTGGAAACCGCTTGCCTGGACAGTTCCTGGTGGTACGACTTCTTCCGCTGCAACGGCCAAGATGGAGATCGCACGGAGTGACTAGAAACCCATCTGTTCTCCTGGTTAGCACTCTTCCAGAGACACGGAGTGCTGCTGCAACGTTGTGGCTGTTAGTACTCACATAATTCCCTTACAGTCTGGTAGACAAAACTCACGTTCTCCTGGCAGATGTGTGTGAGTTGAATCTCCAGGCACCCTGGCAACCAAACGGGTGACTACGATGTTCTGAAATTAGGGGTCTTTTTCTCACAGACCAGAACCAATGGGTTGAAATTAAATCAAAAGAGTTTCCGACTCAACATTAGGAAGAACTTCCTGACAGAGCGATACCTCAGTGGAACAGGCTTCCTCAGGAGGTGGTGGGCTCTCCTTCCTTGGAGGTTTTTAAACAGAGGCTAGATGGCCATCTGACAGCAATGAAGATCCTGTGAATTTAGGGGGGAGGTGTTTGTGAGTTTCCTGCATTGTGCAGGGGGTTGGACTAGATGACCCTGGAGGTCACTTCCAACTCTATGATTCTAGTTATACATTTTGTGATGATTATTCCAGCATGGGTTTGACACTTATGAGTTGTTATTTTTGATGTATTCTGGATATGGGTGTACTTTTGTGCTAAATGTATCAAGGTTTGGGAAATTAACATTTTTATAACTTTCATATATTTATTGATACATTTTAAACATAACAATTTATTGCAAAAATTAGTTTTGGTACTGATTTTTTGACACAGTAATCTTTTTGCTTTGTGTCTTATACACATCATGGTCCTTTAATAAAATAATGTTTATAAAATGGTCGTCAGGGGAGGGCAGGATATAAATCTGATAAAATAAATAAATAAATAACCCAATGGAGACTTTAACAAACCTATTATTTGAAATTTTGTGTTCAGTGGGTGATTGGAATGGCGCAATCTCCCACAAATAGATAAGACTGCTGAGAAAAATGTAAAAATTTATCAACATAAAGTACCAAAAATATGTTTTGATTTGATGGAAAATTGGGGGTTAGTTGATTTATGGAGACAGGAAAATGGTAATTCAGAGAATATACATATTTCTCAAAAAGACATAGATCCTTTACAAGGATAGTGTCATGAGCCCTGATGAGGAGGGGCTGGAAGGGTTAACAGACCTGGAAGAGTTGCCAGCCAGTTCCTCAGCTGGCCCATCAATCACTCTCCAGGCACCAGTGCCAGCTGTTGACGATCAGTCTCCTCCAAGCTCTCCTCTTCCCATCTCAAGAGTTTGAAGCAGGCTCCGGAAAGAACTTTCAGAGCAAAGACATGAGACACACCGATGCTTCAGATCTCTCAGCCCTGAGTTCTAGCAGAGTTACTGCCACCCAGGGAGCAGGCTGATTGAGACTCCCATATAGCTCCCACCCAGGACCTGGTAATCTTGTGGAAGCAACAAGTCTATTCTCTGGCTTGCATCCACACTCCTTCCTGATCTGCTTGATTTCCTTGGCAACCTGACCTTTTGGCCTTTGGACATTGACTTCTGATTCTGGTTTGTGATTCTGCATTGGTGACCAGGCTCCTGCTTGACTTCCTGGACTTTGACCTTGGACTGGCTTTGGACTCTTGCCTGCCTGCACCCTGAGAACATGATTGCTTCCACCTACACACTCACTCCACAAAATGGATGAGGAGGCAAGTGGAGGCTCTGGGCAGCTAGCAGCCTTGCTTACGCAGGTGCAGCACCTCATGTGTTTTACCAATTTATTGATAGCATATGGTTACAGAACTTAATTTCCCTTCGTTGCTTCAATACTAACCCATATGACTTTTCAATCCCCCCTCCCTCCAATATAGACTTCCCCGAGGTTATAGATTCTAATTCAATACTAAAGATACATCTGACTAATCAAAATTCGTTATATATATATTTCCCCCCCTTCTTGCTTCTTCGTTCCCCCCCCCCCCATTATTACTAAAAAATTGTCCAATGTCTTCTTACATTCGACTCTTTCTCTATGTATTCTTTAAACTTCCTCCACTCTTTTTTAAATATCTCCAAATCATAGTCTCTTAATGTTCTAGTTAATTTATCCATTTCACTCCACGATAGAACTTTCATAGTCCAATCCCATTTATCCGGTATTTTTTCTTGCTTCCAAAGCTGCGCATACAATGTCCTAGCAGCTGATAGCAGGTACCAAATTAGAGTCCTATCTTCCTTTGGATATTTTTCTAATTGTAATCCAAGCAAAAATGTCTCTGCAATTTTCTTAAAGTCGTAACCCAATATTTTGGAGATTTCTTGTTGTATCATCTTCCAATACTCTTTCGCTTTTTCACATGTCCACCACATATGGAAGAAAGAACCTTCATGTTTTTTACACTTCCAACATCTATCAGGTGCAGCACCTCATGATGGTGGCTCATCTGCATGATGGTGGCTCATCTGCAACAGCAGCAGCAGCTTCAAGCTGCTGTTGCTGCCTCACTCAAATGCCCAGTGCTTCCCCCAGAGAAGTTCGCTAGGAAGGTGGACGAGTTTCCTGCATTCCTGGCAGAGTGCAAACTGTATATTGAATTACGTGCCAGAGGCTTCCCCAACAACAAGACCAAGGTATGCTTCATTGTCAGCCTCTTAAAGGGGCAGGCAGCTAAATGGGCTACCCTCTTGCTTATAGCCCCATCACCCCTGCTGACCGACTACCAGGGCTTCCTGGATCATATGATGGTAGCTTTTGCTAACCCCCAGCAAGCAGCCACTGCCAATCAGAAGATCCAGACTGTGAAGCAGGGTAGAGATTCAGTTTCCCAGTACTCCACTGAGTTCAAGCTTCTGGCCCAAGACCTGGCCTGGAACAAGGCTGCCCTCATGGACCAGTATACAGAGGGGCTGGCTGACGAAGTCCTTGATAAGCTGGCACAAGTAGACCGGCTGGCTATGCTGCAAGGCCTAATCACGCTGTATCTCTGCATCGATGGCCGCCTGGAAAGCCACCGCCAAGCACGCAGCAGCGTCTGTCCCTCTCAGCTGCCTCGCTGCCCAGTGATGGTGCCAACCCCGACACACACCAGCCCCAGGACTGATGACCTCGAGTCTATGCAACTCGGGGCTGCATGGCCATGGCTCACCCCTGAGGAAAAAGCATGGCGCCGCTCACAGAATCTCTGCCTGTACTGTGGAGGGCCGGGGCACTTCTCCTCAGGCTGTCCTGCCAAGTGCACCCAGCCCAGTACCATGCCGCCACTGCCAGTAAAAGACCAGCCCCAAGTCTGAGTGGACCCCCAGACTTGGGGCACCTAGCTGGGTCCCCTGAACCCTACGTTACTGGCCAGGGCCCCTTTCTCGTACCGGTCACACTCGGCTTGCTGGATGGCTGCTGGTTGTTTGTCTACGTCATAGTTGACTCCAGGGCTGCCTGCTGCTTCATCGACATGGCCTTTGTGAAGCAACACCAGATCCCGGTGCAGGACAAAGACACCTCGACCCTGGTTGAGGCCATCAACGGGCACCTCCTCCACTCCGGTGACCCAGGAGACCCATCCAGTCATGCTCCAGATCCAACACCATCACGAGTAAGTACAATTTGATGTTACATGCATGCCCCGCTTTCTCCTCATTCTGGGACTCTCCTGGCTCATAAAGCACAACCCCCTTGTGGACTGGGCACAGGGAAAGCTGAGCTTCAAGGACCCTTGTCCTCTCCAGGCCCAGTCGGCCACCCTGGCTGCCGCTGCCCCAGCAGCTGGTCTTCTACTTTCCCCAGTCTACACAGACTTTGCTGATGTCTTTGAGGAAAAGGGGGCTGACCAGCTCCCCCTGCACCGGCCTTATAACTGCACCATCAATTTGGTACCGGGGCACCTCTGCCCATGAGGCGGCTTTACCCCATGTCCAAACCAGAGCTAGCAGTCCTGCGGGACTTCCTTGCCAAAAACCTGGAAAGGGGTTTCATCTGGCCATCCACATCCCCACTGTCCGCCCCTGTTCTCTTTGTCAAGAAGAAAGGCGGCGAGCTCCAGCCCTGCAATGACTACCGGGCCCTGAACAAAATCAAAGGGACCATTACTCTTTAGCACTGATCCCAGAACTACTGGATCGCCTTAAGGGGTCCCAGGTCTATACCAAGCTGGACCTCCGAGGTGCGTACAACTTGGTGCGGATCCATGCAGGAGACGAATGGAAGACAGCATTCAGGACTCACTATGGCCAGTACGAGTATCTCGTGATGCCCTTTGGCCTGACCAATGCCCCCACTGTCTTCCAAAGTCTGATGAACGACCTGCTCAAATTCTTTGTGATCATTTATTTAGATGACATTTTTATTTATTCCCAAAACCCCGCCCAGCATGCAGGGCATGTTCGCCAGATCCTGCAACGAGCATGGTCTCTACGTCAAGCTAGAGAAGTGTGCCTTTCACTTAACAGCAGTCGAGTTCCTTGGCCACATCGTCTCACCCCATGGGACTTGGATGGACCTGAACAAAAAGCAGTCCTGACCTGGCAGATGCTTCGGAACCGCAAGGACGTACAGCGGTTCCTTGGCTTTTCCAATTATTACTGTCAGTTCATCCCTGCCTATGCCGACGTAACCATGCCTCTGACCCATTTCCCCTGCCCCAAAGAGCCATTTCACTGGACTCCAGAGGCAGATCATGCCTTCACCATCCTGAAAACCTACTTCACCACTGAGCCACTCTTGCATTACCCAGACCCGCAGCTGCCGTTCACAGTAGAGACCGATGCCTCCAGCGTGGCCCTCGGTGCAGTGCTATCCCAGTGGGAGGACCCCTCCCAACCGCTACAACCCTGCACATACTACTCATGACAGCTGATGCCTGCAGAGTGCAACTACACCATCTGGGAGCAGGAACTCCTAGCCATCAAGACTGCCTTCAAGGTTTGGAGGCATCGCCTTGAAGGGGCCCACCACCCCGTCCAGGTCCTGACTGACCACCGGAACCTGGAGCATCTACAGACTGTCTTATTGCTCTTGCTATAAGTCTAGGTAAAACAAAAGGACATGTATTTCCTAGTGATATTCTTGTCCACCTCATTTATTTTTAAACATGTAACATACATTATAAACATCATTCTAGTTTGCCATTACAAAAAAAGAATACATTAAAATTTACTGAAAATGGGTTAAGTATATGTAGCGAGATAATATCCCTTATTTGAGTATGTCAATACAAAAAACATTCTGATACACTATTCTAAATGAGAAATACATTGGAATACTGTGAATGTACAGCTATACAGTGAGAGTGGGTTTGGCATAAGTAATGAGATAAAAAACCAATATCCCTGTTTAGTCCTGGGGAAGACTAAACATTTATCCTTTGGTGTAGGGTTTGTCCTGTTTGCCCTATATAGACAAATGACCTTTTCTTCTCCAAGTTAAATAAACATTTTGTTTATTTTCAACTTTCAAAAGCATCTGTCTGTCTGTCTGTCATGACTGGGTGGGCAGCTGTAGACAAACAAAGATGGTGCGGTCTCATTTGGAGTACTGTGTGCAGTTCTGGTCGCCGCACCTCAAAAAGGATATTATAGCATTGGAGAAAGTCCAGAAAAGGGCAACTAGAATGATTAAAGGGCTGGAACACTTTCCCTATGAAGAAAGGTTGAAATGCTTGGGACTCTTTAGCTCGGAGAAATGTCGACTGCAGGGTGACATGATAGAGGTTTACAAGATAATGCATGGGATGGAGAAAGTAGAGAAAAAAGTACTTTTCTCCCTTTCTCACAATACAAGAACTCGTGGGCATTCGATGAAATTGCTGAGCAGACAGGTTAAAACGGATAAAAGGAAGTATTTCTTCACCCAAAGGGTGATTAACATGTGGAATTCACTGCCACAGGAGGTGGTGGCAGCCACAAGTATAGCCACCTTCAAGAGGGGTTTAGATAAAAATATGGAGCACAGGTCCATCAGTGGCTATTAGCCACAGTGTATGTGTTTATATAAATTTTTTTGCCACTGTGTGACACAGAGTGTTGGACTGGATGGGCCGTTGGCCTGATCTAACATGGCTTCTCTTATGTTCTTATATATATATATATATATATATATATATATATATATATATATATATATATATATATATAGAGAGAGAGAGAGAGAGAGAGAGAGAGAGAGAGAGAGAGAGAGAGAGAGAGAGAGAGAGAGAGAGAGAGATAGATAGATAGATAGATAGATAGATAGATAGATATAAATTTTTTGGCCACTGTGTGACACAGAGTGTTTGACTGGATGGGCCATTGGCCTGATCCAACATGGCTTCTCTTATGTTCTTAGATAGATAGATAGATAGATAGATAGATAGATAGATAGATAGATAGATAGATAGATAGATAGATAGATAGATATAGATAGATAGATAGATATAGATATATATAATTTTTTTGGCCACTGTGTGACACAGAGTGTTTGACTAGATGGGCCATTGGCCTGATCCAACATGGCTTCTCTTATGTTCTTATATAGATATATATAATTTTTTTGGCCACTGTGTGACACAGAGTGTTTGACTGGATGGGCCATTGGCCTGATCTAACATGGCTTCTCTTATGTTCTTATATATAAATTTTTTGGCCACTGTGTGACACAGAGTGTTTGACTGGATGGGCCATTGGCCTGATCCAACATGGCTTCTCTTATGTTCTTATATAGATATATATAAATTTTTTGGCCACTGTGTGACACAGAGTGTTTGACTGGATGGGCCATTGGCCTGATCTAACATGGCTTCTCTTATGTTCATAGATAGATAGATAGATAGATAGATAGATAGATAGATAGATAGATAGATAGATAGATAGATAGATAGATAGATAGATAGATATAGATAGATAGATATAGATAGATAGATATAGATAGATAGATATATATATAGAGAGAGAGATATATAAATTTTTTGGCCACTGTGTGACACAGAGTGTTTGACTGGATGGGCCATTGGCCTGATCTAACATGGCTTCTCTTATGTTCTTATATATATCTATATCTATATATATATATAGATATATATAAATTTTTTGGCCACTGTGTGACACAGAGTGTTTGGATGGGCCATTGGCCTGATCCAACATGGCTTCTCTTATGTTCTTAAATAAGAAAATAGATAATGAAGATGAAAGAAACAAGGCAGAATAGAAAATCCTGCATGTGAGGGAAGGAGGGGAGGGAGACTGCTATACCAATATTATGCCAAAGCACAGAGGAAGAGGGAAAATCATCCTCTTGATTATTATGGGCACTTTCCCAAAAATATCTGCTCTTAGGGAAGCCTTTTTTGAGGACAATGACAGTTTGCATTATTGGCAGGCAGGGTGATTCCTGATTGCCCTCTCCCCACTGATTTGGATATGTTCCATTCATGCAGTTGAAGAGCTGTTTCTCTAATTAAGCTGCCTGAACAATAGTAAAAGAGCATAATTAGCCCTGAGTCATACTGGCATGCAATACACCCCTCCCCACAACGCCTCATGTGATACATAGAGACTTCAGTTGCTCACTCAGTAAAGCAAATCTTCACATGCTGGCTTGATGGGAGGAGCTGCTGACCCTCTTCTTAATTACTCAGTCTATCAGCTTAACTAACATGCAAATTCCTCTGTTGAATGACAGGTAAACAGTGTGAAGCCCCTGAGTTGTACTGGGGGAAAATGAGGGAGGGTGGGTGCTGACATAGATGTAAAAGCATGTGTCAATTGCAGATCTAATGCAGCCTTGAAGTACGACATGATTCATTAGCTTTATTTCATGCTCAGGGTAACGAAGTTTTGGTTGCTGTGTTAATTAAGGGAGGAGGGAGGGGGTGGGACTTGGCAGGCATAAGTCAGCTGGCACGGCTTACTGATCCTGGAGGGCAGGGCAGCTCCAAATCATATGCTTTACAGTTCTCTCTGTTTTTCACAATCAGAATCTGCTCTGATTCAGTTCCAGGTTTGTACTTGGAAAAGGAAAGCAGGGGTGTCCCCCGTTTCAATGAACTAAAAAAGAGACCAGAGGCCAACTGCAAAAAGAAAAACAAACACTTTGTTGGGGTTTCCTTCAGTATTGTCAAAACTCAGCTCCAGTTGACTGCCAGGTAATATCGATCACCCTATATGCTCTGTCCTTACCAGTTAATTGCAGCCAGAGCATGCAATCATAGCAATTAAGCTACCCCAGTCATGTTTTTAAAAAGCCATGTTTTCAGTGGCTCATCAAAATAAGTAGATTTGCACTCATGCTGTTGCAAAAAGACAATTATCCTGTATCCTATCAATGGTCTCAACCACTTATTTTGTTGAGAATTATTTCCACTAGACAAGTGGTTTTAGAGACTTCAGAAGGATCTGCACAGATAATACCCAATAAAGGAGCATCTGTAACTACGGTAATGCAATATTTATAAGTGAGTTCTGTGTCAGCAAACCAGACAGAAACTTTCAGCAAGTGAGTGGTCATTTATTGAGAAAAGAAATAATTCTTTTTTTTAAAAGAGAAGATAATGAAAAATAGAGCCCAAAACAAGTTAGCCCTAAAACCCCCCTAAAAGATCATATGCACGGGAAATTATGCCTACTAACATTTCTCAAGCATAATTGAATACATGAGTTTTAAAGCTAAACAAATTTCAGTAACTAAGTATTTTTCGCACCATAAGGCGCTCTGGACAATAGGACGCACCTTCCTCCTGGGGGGCAATCCGCTGCCTCCGATCCCGGCGCTTCCTTTGTGCCTTTCTGTTTGGCTTCAGCTCTTACGCTTACAGCAAGCGCCGGGATTGGAGGCGCTTGCTGTAAGTGTCAGAACTGAAGCCAGGCAGAAAGGCATGGAGGAAGCACGCTGCCCTCTCCACAGCCCTCCGATCCCGGCGCTTGCTGTAAGCGTCAGAGCTGAAGCCAGGCAGAAAGGCACGGAGGAAGCACGCTGCCCTCTCCACAGCCGGCACTCGCAAAGCACTGGGTTTGTGGAGGGGGCGGGTGCTTCCTCCGTGCCTGCCTGCCTGGCTTCAGCTCTGATGCTTACAGCAAGCGCCGGGATCGGAGGGCAGAGGGAGCGATCCTGGTGCTTGCTGTAAGCGTCAGAGCTGAAGCCAGGCAGGCAGGCACGGGGGAAGCGCCGGGATCAGAGGCGGAGGCAGCGGATCCCCCCCCCCCCAGGAAGGTAGGTACCGGTACCTTCACTCCATAAGACGCACACACTCCCCCCCCCACTTTTTTTGGGGGGGGAAGTGCGTCTTATGGTGCGAAAAATACGGTACTTCAGAATTCATTATCAAGCTTAGGAAACCCAATATGCATACCCACAGAAATCTACATCTTCACAGAAAACCTGAATGACTCTCTTGTGTGACACTTTTTATAGACAAAGTGACATCCACCACCTTGGAGAAATCATTATCACTTTACCATGGGATGATTCTGAAGACAAGTGATTGGTATGCAACATGATTTTATGAAATCATACACAGGTGTGCTGAGATTCTATCTGTTAACTGTTCAAGCAAGATTTTTAAAGCTATATTTGGCATTTTGCTGATAATTAAAAAGACATAATTTTACATTTCCCTCTTCAACTTCATTAATTTGTTGTCAAAGTCCTTTTTTCCTGACCAGCGGGTGAATTTTCTACAGTGGCTGTGAGAAGTGCATGAGAGCATACGTGCTTAGTGTGTATATCGTGACACTGCAGTAGTTCACTACAGTCCACCATGCTACCACAACCAGTGTGTATTTTTCCTTTATAAAGGCTCTAGCCAAGAGAGAGCATTCAAATGTATTTTAATATGGCCTCTTTGGTGGCAGAAATTTCAAGAGACCTCTGAATGGACATGGGCTACCGTTCATTCCAGGTAGGGCTGCCAGTCTCCGGGTGGAGCAATATAGTATGCCCAGTCTTTCTTGGGCCCAATAGGCCTCCAAATGGTTTCAGCCAAGAACTGGCAAAGTAGAGTCTTCTTCACAAGTCAAACTGCTGTAGAAAAAAAGCCAACAGTAGCAAACAGCTACGAAGGCGGCGCCTCTCTGCCTCTGTTTCTCTGAAGCTTCCACAGGCTTAATGCAAAAGATGACAAAGTTGATAATGGAAATCAATCCTTCAAGTGCAATGAAAGTTATATTGATAATGTGGTGCTTCAGAGTCATCAGAAAGTGGGGGGGGAGGGAAATGTCTGTTAGGCACTCCATTATTCCCTATGGAGACTAACTCTCATAGGGCAGGGGTGGCCAACGGTAGCTCTTCAGATGTTTTTTTTTTGCCTACAACTCCCATCAGCCCCAGCCATTGACCATGCTGGCTGGGGCTGATGGGAGTTGTAGGCAAAAACATCTGAAGAGCTACCATTGGCCACCCCTGCCATAGGGTATAATGGAGAATTGATCCGTGAGTACCTAGGGCTTGGGGGGGAGGGCTGTTTTTTGAGGTAGAGGCACCAAATTTTCAGCATAGCATATAGGATCTCTTCTCCGAACACCCTCCAAGTTTCAAAAGGATTAGACCAGGGGTCCAATTCTATGAGCCCCCCAAAAGGTGCTCCTATCCTTTATTATTTCTAATGAAGGGAAGGCATTTAAAAGGTGTGCGGTCCCTTTAAATGTGATGGCCAGAACTCCCTTTGGAGTTCAATGATGCTTGTCACAACCTTGCTCCTGGCTCCACTACAATGCCTCCTGGCTCCACCCCCAAGTCTCCAGATATTTCTTGAATTGGACTTGGCAACCCTAATTCCACAATGGGTTTCATCCTTCCTGCCACCCACCAAGTGTTTTTAAAAAGTGGGTGTGGTCAGGTGGGTTTTTTGAGTTTTTAGTGTTTATGGCATAATGCAGACACTGGTTTTATGTAAAGTACTTTACCTGTGCAAATAGTGGAGTGATGGTCTAAACTGGGGGATCCCAACATTGTGCCCATGGGCACCTGCCAACCCCTCTCCTGGAACCTACCAAGTGTTTTTAGAAAGTGGTGGGGCTTTTGCCCAGAAAGTCAGATTGAGCTTAGAGATTTGATCGGCTATGTAGATTTTTGAAAACGTTGCTTTGTGAGCAACTGCCACCACAGAACAAGGATCTTCAGTATGTGATTGAAGGTAAGCTTCAGCAGCCATTTTGTGATTGGCACTGCTTGTGACAGTCAGTTTCTGGCAGCCATTTTGTGACTGTGCCTACCATGATGTGTAAAAAGTCTAAAGGTGTCTGTGGGCTCAAAAAGGTTGGGGACTCTGGTCTAAAAGTGAGCTTGATTCTGACTAAATAGGACAGGGCTGCATGGCTAAAACATTTAATGCACCTAACTGGAACCTCTGTTGAAATCATCAGATCATCCCAGTTTTAATGTGACTGTAATGTAAGGTGGAAGCTGACAATAACACCACTACATCAAATTGTGTTCCATTTTCAAAAATCACTTATGTTCTTTTCAAAACCTGGCAAGAATCTCTCTCTTATTGAACACACGTGCAAGGAGCTCCTGACAGCCCTTCAGCACCAACTGTCATTGCGACAATAGTGCAGGCTGGGTTCATGAGAGAAGGGCTCATGGAAACCAGGAGAAGAAAGATTTTCCTGATTTCCTTTTACATAAGGTGGTTTTTTTGCTGTTAAATCACAGCTGACTTATGGTGATGCCAAAGACTTGTGGGGAGGTTTGCCATTGCCAGCCTCCATGTCACAGCCCTGGTGTTCCTTGGGGGTCTCCCATCCAAATACTAGCCAGAGCTAACCCTACCCACTTTCCAAGATTTAATAAGGTCAGGCTAGCCTAGGCTATCTCTAAGTGTGGCAGATGCCTGCAAAATGGGGATAGATCCTGCCAGACAAAACTGTCTTAGCTAGCTAATTATGTTTATTTATTTTTTGTTAATGAAAGTAAATACTTGTAAACGATATGTTAATATTAAAAGGCATTCCACTAAACAGAGCTTCTCTACAAAATGCTGAAGATCAATCTGTAGTAAGACACTATGATACTTTTCCAATGTGTTTTGCAAAGGGTTGCCAAGTCCTCTGCAGTCTCCAGTAGGGGACTACACATGCACAGCACAATGATGTCATCACACACCTGCCACACTAGGAGCTTCCAGGAAAAAATTGCTAGAGCATCCAGGAAAATCACAGTTTTCGAAAGCTCCTAGAGCAGCCGGTGCGATGACATCACTTGCAAGAGACTTCATTGCTCCAGCAACATCGGGGGAGGATCCCCCCCACTGGCCAATGCGGACTGGCAGGTTGGGGACCTCCCAAGCGGGAAAACCCCCCACCTGGCCCGGAAGCTTGGGAGCCCTAGTTTTGCAGATAGAATTGCTAAATCCCTGGTTGGGCCCAGGCTTGTAATTAGGGAGTTTATCTTATTTGCTTTTTGATGTTCTGCTTCTGTTCCGTTGATAGTGTTTATGATGCTTATATGCAATGATTTGTGTTTTTTAATCTTGTGGTGATTTTAATTGTAAGCCTGCTTGAGCAAGACCCTGAAGAAGCAACATAAAAATAAATAAATAAATAAAATAGTTCTGTAATTTTCACATGGCTTTCTTTTCTTTTTTTAATTTATGAAAAAGAGGTAGGGGTTTCGAGTTGAGCACAGGGTGAGTGGAGGGAGCTGCAGTTTAACCAGTTATCTGCAACATGTGTCTGCTCAAAATTGCCCCCAAGCTATTTTTCTCCTCATGGAGTAAAAGATAAAGGGCGTTTTCGCACTGACCTTAATCGGCAGCGACGCCCCTCTTCACCGCGCAGGATTTGCGCGGATTTCGCACCAATTGCCGCGGAGCACCCGGAAGAGCCGCGAAGTCCCGCGGCTTTTGCAGCGCAAATGGAAACTGGTTTTTGGCGGTTTCCATTTGCGCCGCAAAAGCCGCGGGACTTTGCGGCTCTTCCGGGTGCTCCGCGGCAATTGGTGCGAAATCCGCGCAGATCCTGCGTGGTGAAGAGGGGCGTCGCTGCCGATTAAGGTCAGTGCGAAAATGCCCAAAGAGACCCCCTTGTGCTGCTCATTTTGAAGTCACCTACAGCTGTGTTTCATGACAAAAGAAGGCTGAGAGGAAAACCAGGCTCAGAACTATATTCTTCCCTGAAGTGCCAATGGGTACCAAAATAAACTATCAAGTGCAGAGTGGGTTAAAAACACAAAACATGTTCTGCTTGAAAGTAACTGGTTTCACCACTCACCCTTTCCATCTCCCTCCCCTCCCCCACTGGCCTTCTTTTGAGATGGCTGGTTACTTCCTACTGTACATCCATGATCCAAATCACTAATGGACTGTTATCAATCCAGCCCAGGCTGCTTCTGAAAACATATGCAATAGCATAAAAATTAATAGGGCTCTATAGGGAAGCAAGTCAAATTATGGCCAGGAGCAAATTGTAAAGGGAGAATAAAATGGGAATGGAAACACCTTTGAGGGCAATGACATCTCCAAGTGCAGATAAAGGGATATAATATGATCCCAGTGGGCAGCCCGCTGCCACTAGGTGCCTGGCAGCTGCATTCTGTGGAAGCTGTAACTTCGCAGTCTTTGGAAACTGGCAGCACAACCATATTGAAAGATCAAGGAGTTTTCCAAGGCTGTGAATCTCTTCCGTGAAAGAAGGCCAAATGCATCTTTGACTAATACCCATCATTCTGTCAATGTCACTAGAACTGCCAGTTCTCTCACTCAACCTTAATCTGCAGATTTAGGCTGTAAATTTCTCCTTTCAATTTGACAGAAATTGTGTTAAGACCTAAAATTATCAGAATACTAGTTTCCAAGTCAGGGCAAATACAAAATCATGCTTTGACAGTTATTATCTGAGATAATGCCACATCTATCATGGCAGCCCCACAGTCCTGAACCAGTTCTAAGGAGTCTGTTTAGAGACTAGCCTACATGATCATTTATCCAAGAACAACTTCAAAAGCCATGTTTGACTACCTGTTTATGGGGAGCATCAGGCAGTTGTTAAAAAAAGCCAATACTCTCTGAACAGACCTAGGGGTGTGCATTCGGTTTGGTCGAACCGAAGAAACCACTGAATCACCCCTGATTTGGAAGTATATGGCGCCGTATACTTCTGAATCCAATCTGCAGCCATAATACGGGAGCCGTATTATATGGTATATATAATGTACGGAAGTATATGGCTCCCCATATACTTCCGAATAGATATTCAGAAGTATTTGGAACTCCATGGAAAAGGCGGGAAAGGAGCTTCTGCAGCCTCAGGGGAGCTGCTTGCCTCCTTTCCCGCCTTTGGAAGCCTTTTCCTGCCTCTCCCATAGTCTCCCTGGGATCAGGGAGGGAGGGGAAGGGGGAGAGGAGCCCCAGCAGCCAATCCAAAGCATGCATTTGCAAAATGCATTGCAAATGCATGCTTTACAGAGCTGCTGTGTAGCTGATGGCTGGGCTAATCCCGAACATTGTTGTTCTTATGCTTACTTGGGTATTCAAGTAAACAGTGTTCTCTGGCCAATCACATAGCAGTGGTATTTTTAAAAACTGCTCTGTGTAGGGCCAGAGAACCTTTTTAAGGAGACTGCCTGGCTGGACTCCATTCCATTGCTTCTGTGTTGGTGTGTGAGAGAGATTGTGCTGCACTGGCCCTAGGCCTCAACTGCTGCTGCTGCTCTCTCTCAGCCTTGTCTGACCTGCCTGGAGAAGAGAAGACATCTAAGGTAAGACAGTCTTGGGGTTCTTGTTTTTATTTTAGTTAGTAAAACGACTTTTAAAGACTCAGAGTCCCTTTACTTATCCAGATTTGGGTGGGTGAGTACTGGGTAGCTTATTTAGGGTTAGGGGGTTCTGCTGGGGGTGGGGGCCTGGGGTGGGGGAGTTGCCAATTTGCCCATAGATTACTTTAGTGAGAGGACTTTTAAAAGTGCAATGTCCTTTTACTTTTCCTGATTTGGGTGGCTTGGATTTCTTGGGGTAGGGTGAAGGGGGTTTTTTTTTGGGGGGGAGAGGTTGGTAAAGTTCCTGTATTGTTAAAAGTCAAGGGATTTTTACTGTTTTAAAAGGTTTCTGTGTTTGATTTGTTGCTGCTGTGTTGTGCTGCTGTTATTCCTTTGCCCTGGGGGCAAGGCCAAGGAGAAGACTAGAGGGGTGGAGGGGAGGGGGAAGACCCAGGTTCCCCCCCCCCCACCTGTGCATAAGGCCGCTTATGAGAAGCCACACAAGGAGTGGCACTCAACAGGGGCATACCATGTCGCCAGTGGCTCCAACCCAGACGACTCCATAAAAGAGAAGTAAAAGATCTCATATCAGCTGGTACACCATCAAAATTCATACAGACATTATCAGCAATATCAGTCAATAAAACATCAAAAATAAACTACTATTAAATAATTAAAGTAATTAAAATATCTATTTAGGCCACCTTCCAGCACTCTGACCTCTCGCCGGAGTGAGATGAAGAAGGCCTGCCTTGGGTCCTTCATCAAGGCTGCTGCTGGGGTGCCCCCAGCAGAGGTGCCATTAGGTGCTGGCACTGAGCAGGGGTCTGCTGCTCAGGCAGTCTCTCCTCCAGCTGACATCGCTCGGCCTCAGCAGCCGGAGGAGGGGCAGCAAGAGCAGCCCTCCTTGGAGATGAGCTTTGGGGACAGTTTTCTGTCCAAAACGATCACCCCAAGGAGGGTGCAGAGTGTCGTACAGGAGCTGGAGGAGAAGCTGGTTGAGGAGGACCAGCCCCCTTCTTTAGTTCCTTCGGGCACCAGCAGTCCTTCAGGGGATGGCCAGGAGGGGAGGCCGCATGGAGTGGAGGGGGAAGAAATGGAGACACAAGAGGTTCCTCCATCTCCGCCCACTTCCCCTCGGCAGCCAGCCCCTCCTGCCACCCCAAGACACGATGTTTCTGCCCCGAGCACCTCACAAGAGGTGGCTCTGGACACCCAAGCTGCCGGTCAGCTTGGGCATCCGTACACCTCTGAAGTCTGGAAGCATTTCCGACTTATGTAGGATCCACGCTATGCGCAGTGCCAGCTGTGCACAGCCTGGATCAGTCGTGGGTGGGACCTTGCCCACCTGACTTCGGGGGGGATGTGGAACCACCTGCGCAAGCACCACCAGGCAGTGCTTCTTAAGGGGGAGAAGCAGGCTGGTGCTGGGGTGCCCAAGCAGCCAACATCACCCAGCCAGGAGGTCCGTCCCATTGTGACTACCTCTAGTGCTCTCCAGGAGAGTTCCATGGCAGTGCAGGGATGCCAGCCATCTCTTCCTGAGATGTTTGGTGGGGGTGGCACCTGTGTGCCAAGAGGGGGAATCAGGTACGGCAGGAGGGTGATTGTCTGGAACCTTGCCAGGTCGGTCGCCCATGGGTTTCCATTCTCAGTGGTCGAGAATCTCTGGGTGCTAGGGTTGCTCGAGTACCTGGCACCCTGGTACAAAGTTCCTGCTAGAACCACCATTAGGAGGACCATTGTGCCATCTGTTTTCAGGGCGGCGAGATCTGTGGTGAAGGAGCATTTGTCCCGTGCTGTCGGGGGACTGTTCATTTCACCTCAGATATCTGGAGCTCCCAACATGCATTTGAGGGGTATCTCTCCCTGACTGTACATTGGTGGCAACCCAGTGAGCTGCAGGGTGGGGGTGGCAGTAGCAGCAGGCAGGGTCAGGGCCGCCAGGCCAGCTATCGCTAGGCCTTGCTGCACACCGATGCAGTTGATGCGCCGCACATGGCGGACACTCTCAGAGCCATCCTCTCATGGCAGTTAGAGGGTTGGGTAGGCAGCGGGGACGTTGCCACGGGCTTCGTGATGACTGATGGTGGCTCCAACATCATTGCAGCTGTCCAGCGTCAGGACCTACAATGCCTTCTTTGTGTGGCCCACCTTCTCCACCTCATGGTTAAGGATGCATTGGGCCATACGAAAAGCCAGGATTGTCGGTATCTAGCCGCGACCCATGAGTACAGACTTCTGCTCCAGAAGTGTCGGCACATCACGGGTCACTTCTCACGAAGCAATACGGACTCGTATCTGCTGCATGAGAAACAGGCACTGACAGGCATGCCAGGGCACCTCCTGATCGGTGACATCAGCATACATTGGAACTCCACCTGCGCCATGCTGGAGCACATGGTGGAGCAGAGAGCAGCCCTGGATGCCTTTGTCTCTGAGACGAGGGTCTTTCAGGATGAGAACCATCTCACCCATGAGGATTGGGTGGTCATTTCTCAGACTGTGGAGGTTCTTGGGCCCTTCAAGACCCACACAGAAATGCTCTCGTCTGACACAGCAAGCATTGCACTGGTTGTCCCCATGGTCCACATGGCCCGTGAGGACCTGGCCTCATTTCTAGTGCCAGCTCAAGGCCGTGCAGATGTTCTTCCAGCGGTATGCGCCCTGGTTGTTAGGCTGCAGAAAGGGCTTGAGGCCCACTTTCAGACTTTCACCCAGGATAAGGTCTACATGATGGCGACCAAGTTAGACTCGCAACTTAAGGGCACGATTGCCGAGCAGGCCATCGAGATCGATTGCTGGTGAGACAAGCTCTCCCAGAAGGTCAAGTGCTGCAGAGTCAGGGTGGGCCCAGTGCCGGCAGCTGAGAAGGAGAGGGTGGAAGGAACTCATCCACTTCCACTGCTGTTCATCCCCAACCTCCCCGGCTAGGCAGTGTTTCCCACCAGACTTATGCCACGAAGAGTCCTGAGATGACACTCATCGGGCGGCTCATTGGCCCCTCTGGGAGCAGTAGGCCCCTGAGAGCGGAGACGGGTGCTGCAATGGTGAGGGACTATCTTTCAGAGCCCAACGAGTCGCGGGAAACGCCTCCTTTGGACTATTGGGTCACGAAGGAGGGGGTCTGGCCAGCCCTCTCCTCCATGGCCAAGGCGTTCCTCTCATGCCCACCGACGAGCATGCAGAGCGAGCACATCTTTTCACATATTGGCAACATTGTCTGCCCACATTGCAATCGCCTGCAACCCTGGACAGTTGAGCAGTTGGTCTTCCTGAAGGTTAACTTGCCTCTGTTCAGCTCCCCGAACGTAGACTTTGAGAGTGAATGAAGTGAGCACCTACTTGTGCCTGCATCCTCTCTTGGCCCGCACTTGGAAGGTGGTTGTAAAACGCTCTCCCACTAAACATAGACTAGAGTCCAAAGCCAGCCTAATAATAATATTGAAAGGGCCATTGCAGCCCCCAAGTATAACCGACAGCACCCACACGCCCAGAGGCAGGAGGAAGAAAGAGGGAGGTGCCAGTGATGATGACAGGCAGCCAGCAGCCATACCAATGCTGATGTCCCTCTAATGGGACAGTGATAGCCGGTGTGTTACTGCTGAGCTGAGAGAGAAGAAATGGTTCCCTTCCTCTCACACAATCTGAGGCCCTCCCAGTGATCTTCCTCATTTGGGGTGCAACTCTGGTGCGCCTCCTCGTGGTGCACCCTGGGTAACGCAAAAGAGCCTGGACCAGCCAACCATCCATTAGTCAAGATAAGTCTAAATGCTTCTTGCTTTGTGTCAGATACAGAATGATGTGGAGCTAGGTGTGATCCACCGCTTCTCTTGTTTGAGAGTTGTGTTGTTTGGAGCAGGGCTGGTGAGCTGGCATCTGTAGATTGCGTATTCTGTGGCAGGGAAGCTGGCACCTGGGTGAGAGACCCAGAACTAGCATGCTTGTTGTGCTTGGCCAACTCTCCCCATGTTGCTTGAGGCAGGGCTGGAGAGCTGGCATCTGTAGATTATGTGTTCTGTGGCAGGGAAGCTGGCACCTGGGTGAGAGACCCAGAACCAGCAGGCTTGTTGTGCTTGGCAAACTCTCCCCATGTTGTTTGGGGCAGGCTTGGAGAGCTGGCATCTGGGTTTGCTGCAGCCAGGTCTGCAGAGCAGACCTTGAGCAGATTGTGTTTTGTGTGGCAGTGACGTTGGCAACTGCGTTTATATTGGTTCCAGTCCAGCAGGGTTCATAGAGTAGATAGATGGATGTACTGCATTTGGGTCCTATAGAGATTCTGTGGTGTGAAGTTAGGTTTGGCTTTGGGTGCCCCAGGAACTGGACCCCCTGGTCCAATTTTTTTTGGCCTTGGGGGTTTTGTGTGCCTATTATGCCCTATGTTGCCACTGGGGGACTTTCCTCAAAAACCCCTGCTCCCTAGAGCCACTTTTCCCACGACCATTACAGTGGGGGAAGTGGCTCTAACTGTTTTTTTCTCACCATTGGGAACAGTGTTCCTTTTGGGGTGCCCACAGATGGGTGCAGTCTTTTTGGGCCAGGGGGGTTGCATGCAGGGGAGTCCCCTGAAGCTGCCCTGCAATTTTGGGGCCTCTCCCTCAACCTCCCCTCTGGCCAGAGCCACTTTCCCCACAGCAATTATAGTGGAGGAAGTGGCTAATGGGGCTTTCCCCAGCATTCGTGGCAATGGGCCTTTTGGGGAGCTCAAAGACAGGGACCCCCTGGCCCAATCTTTTTGGGACTTGGGGATTTTGTAGGGGAGAGCCCCCTGCAGTTTTGGGGACTCTCCCTCAAACCCCCTGCCCCCAATAGCCTCTAATTATGCCCTATGTTGCCATTGATTTCAATGGCCCATAGGGTATAATGGTGGGATAGGGGCACCCTCTTTGGGTGTCCCTGGAATGGGACCCCCTGGCCCAATCTTTTTGGGACTTGGTGGGTTGGAGGGGAGAGTCCCCTGCAGGTCTCCTGCAAATTTGGGGGCTCTCCCTCAAACCCCCTTCCCTCCAGGCGGCTTCCAATATACCCTATTTTGCCGTTGATTTCAATGGCCTTAGGGTATAATGGGGCCATATATTCAGAAATAGCCATGCATCTACCTTATATGCGGCAATTCCGATTACCGCTATTTGGAAATATATGATATTCTGAATTTTTTGGCCCCGTATATTTCCGAATCTGAATTTTTCCAATTTTTTTTTTGCACACCTCTAAAAAGACGACTTCATCTTTGGAGATCATAACTGTAACTTGAAGGACTCCTTTGTGTAGTACTAAGTCAGAAAACCTCTTTGCCTTCTTAGCACCATCTACTAGTCAATTCCTCAATGGTTGTGGATGCTTGTTAAATGTATTCAATATTTTTTCACCCGTGAGATCTGACAACATACCTCAGTAAACATTTTTGCTCTGTATTGGCTTTCTCTACTTGTACTATGATGAAGACCAGCGAGGCCAAGTCAGACACTGCAACGACCTCTTGGAGCCCTTCCCAATAGGCACAGGTGTAAAGCATGGCTGTGTTCTCGTGCCAACTCTCTTTACAATCTTCTTTAGCATGATGCTTCAAAGAGCCGCAGTAGATTTAGATGATGACGATGGTGTTTACATCCACTATCACACCGATGGCAGCCTGTTCAACCTGAGGCGACTAAAGGCTCACTCCAAGACAATGGAAAAACTTATCCGAGAGCTACTGTTTG
The DNA here is from genome assembly GCF_032191835.1 of Heteronotia binoei. Classification (NCBI taxonomy): domain Eukaryota; kingdom Metazoa; phylum Chordata; class Lepidosauria; order Squamata; family Gekkonidae; genus Heteronotia; species Heteronotia binoei. The sequence continues at coordinate 73,215,515 of NC_083235.1, forward strand.
CTGATGATGCTACACTCGTCTCCCACTCGGTATCAGCTCTGCAGCATATGACGTCCTGCTTTGCAGAGGCTGCCAAGCTATTCGGCCTAGAAGTTAGTCTGAAGAAGACAGAAGTTCTCCACCAGCCTGCACCCCAGGAAGATTATCACCCTCCCTGCATCACTGTGGGTGAATCAGTTCTGAAGACAGTCCAGCAGTTCAGCTACCTGGGGTGCATCATCTCCTCAGATGCCAAGATCGACAAGGAGATTGATAACAGGCTGGCAAAGGCAAACCGTGCATTTGGCCGACTGCACAAAAGAGTGTGGAGCAACAAGCATCTGAAAAAAGGCACAAAGATCAATGTTTACAAAGCGGTTGTGATGACAACCCTCATCTACGGCTCCGAATCGTGGGTTTTATACCGTCATCACCTGCGACTCTTTGAGCGCTTTCATCAGCGCTGCCTTCGCACCATCCTTAACATCCACTGGAGTGACTTTGTGACCAACACTGAAGTCCTCAAGAGGGCGGAGGTTACAAGCATCGAGGCACTGCTGTTGAAGACGCAGCTGCGCTGGGCAGGGCATATTTCTAGGATGGAAAACCTTCCCAAGATTGCTCTGTATGGCGAACTTTCCACCGGCCATTGAAATAGAGGGGCACCAAAGAAGAGGTACAAGGACTCCTTGAAGAAATCCCTTGGTACCTGTCACATCAACCATCACCAGTGGTCTGACCTAGCCTCAGATTGCAAAGCATGGAGGCACACCATCCACCAGGCTGTCTCTTCCTTTGAGAACGCACACATAGCTGGTCTTGAGGACAAAAGGAGACTGAGGAAGAATCGCACTGCTACAGCACCAACCCCAAATCAGACTTTTCCCTGCAGCCACTGTGGCCGGATCTGCCTGTCCCGCATTGGTCTTGTCAGCCACCAGCGAGCCTGCAGCAGACGTGGACTACTGCACCCTTCTTAAATCTTCGTTCGCGAAGTCAAGCCAAGAGAGAGACTTGTACTATATTAATTTAGAATTATGTTTACACACATGCACAATTTAGTTCCTTGTAATTTATACTGTTTATCTTCCAATATGGTTATCTTCTTATTTGATGCTTTTTCTTTATTGTTTTTTCTGTTTGTCAGAGCTCAGATGATTCCTTAAAGGTTCTTGAGGTTTTTTACATTTTATTGCTTCAGTCACCTGAAATTTGGGGGCCTGGACTGCGAACTGGTTGTAGCATTGGTTGCCACCAAGAAGCAAGTCTGCATGTCACACAGTTGGCTCCAGAAATGAGGCCAAGTCTGCATGAGACATGGGGATCATGGGGATGACCAGAGCCAGACTTGCTGTGTCAGATGAGAGCATCTCTGTGTAGCTCTTAAAGGGCCTAAGAACTTCCACACTGTATGTTGCCAAGAGTCAATAGGCAGTCCAGGGTTAAGGCACAGCTATTCAGAAGTCTGAACATCAAGCCATAGAGCACAGTCCAGAGAGCCAAAGCACACAAGAATTATGGACAAGTTACTTCCAAGCTGGCTCTCCATTTTAAGGCTGCTTTTATCAGGAGTCATTCAAGGCCAGGTGCAAGTCCTCAATGGCTCAGCAGCCTACAACGAAGTTAGCCCTGATCCTGCAATGACTCCAACTCAAAGACTGAGGTTGCCCAGTGCTCGGCTGCTAACCTTGCATTCCTGTGCCTCGCTCTGGATCCACCTTCTCCGGTGTTCTAAGGGCTCTGGTGACCACAGGGCTGAGGCTGGTGGCTGCAGAGTCTTTGCTTCAGCTTCTAATCCCAGGCTGTAGTGCTGAGGGTGTGGCATGCTGACTGCAGGCTGAGACTCCCCATCTGCACCTGATGGTGTCGTCACCTTGTCTGTTGGATCTTCCTGAGCATCTGAGGGCTAGGACCAGCTTCTTCCATCTCCTCCTCACCTGAAGAGATATTGGCAGGCAGGCCCACAACACGACATCGGGGAAAAGTCTCAGCCTCTATGCCCTGTTGCTGGCCCACCAGAGGAACTGGTTGGCCACTTTGTGAGACAGAATGCTGAACTAGATGGACGACTTGTCTGATTCAGCAGGGTTCTTCCTTTGTTCTTATGCAGGGTCCTTAAAGAGCCTCTCTTAAATGAAACAGTCCCTAGGCCATCTAAATTCTTAAAACAGGACCTGTTTTTGCTTTGACCTGCATGTTCCCTTGTAGGGTTGCCAAGTTCCTCCTGGCAACTGCTGGGGGGAATTACCAGTAGAAAGAAGAAGGCCTAGGCCAGGGGTGTCAAACTCATTTGTTATGAGGGCTGAATGAGACACACATGAGACCTTGTTGGGCCAAGCCATGTTGGGCTGGGCCATGTGTGTATCTATTTAAGATTAGGTAGCAGAAATATAAACTTTATAAAGGACACAGACAAACACAATTGAAGGGGGTTTTGTTTTTTTTTAAACTTAAAATAAAACATGTTTAAAACATTGGCACTCATTTGTCTTTAAGGTGCTTTCTTTGTATTTCTCCCATGGGATCCAGGGAATTGGACAATGGAAGCTCTTTCCTTCCTTCCCCAGGAGACCAGGAGTGGGGGGAGCCTCAGCCAATAGAAGGAAGAGAGGCTTGGTTCAGTAGCTCTGTTGTATAATTGAGAGAGCCTGGCAAAGCAAGCTCTGCCATCCCTCCTTCCTCCCCAAGGGAGGAGCCTCAGTCAATGGAGAAAATAGAGGCTTTGCTCTGTAGCTCCTGTGTGATTGAGCGCACTTGGCAAAGCAAGCTGTGATGCAGAAGGAAGCAAGAGAGAGGGAGAAGGAGCAGATGACAACCAGTTACCAGATGACAACCAGGAGCCCTCCAAGGGCCTGATTCAGCCCCCCGGCTGCATGTTTGACACTCCTGGCCTAGGGTATGTTGCTGGAGTTGCTCAGGAAGTGATGTCATCATGCTAGCAACTTCCAAGCAACACCCTGGTATATGGGTGAAAACTCTATGGGAAAAGCACTTCTACTGTAGAGTTTTTGCCCCAATAGCACAGAGATACCCATACATTGTTGGTGTGATGATGCCACTTCCTGTGTGATGCCAGCAACACAGCCTAGGCTGCCTTCTTTCTACTGGTAAGTCCCTTTGCCAGCCAGCTGATTGGCAGGCGGGGGCAGGGCCTAGCAGCGGGGACCCTCACCTCCACTGTGAGACCTAGCAACCCTATTCGCATCCCTGGACCAAAAGAAACTGCTGCTAATCCACACTGTCTGCCGGAGGGTGTGGTTTTTTTTGCTGAGGAGGCTCTCTGCAACACATGGCAAACCACGCCGTAAAAAATCTGCTGTGAAAACGTTGTGAAAGCAATGTCACCCCAGAGTCGAAAAGACTGGCATTTGCACAGGGGGCTACCTTTTTAATCTAACACTAAGAGCACAACCACCATGCCTTATTACAGCCCTTTTCTGAGCGCATTTATTTCCTTTAAGTGGCCATCATGAACATCTGTCAAACGTAACAACACAATGGGTGGGTGAGAAGTGAAGGGAAAAGTTGCAGGAGGGAAGGACAGGACTTCATTGCATAGGTAGCTCTATTCCTGGTCCAAATACTTATTTTTAATGTTAATATTGGTTTTTCTTTAAATCCACCATCAATTCTTTGCACCCAAGGCTGCTTAAAGCTCCAAAAAAGAAAAAGTGGTGGGGGGGGGGGCGGGGGGGGGAAAGAACACCTCTATTATTCTCAGGCCATTTGGTAGTGGTTGCCATGGAGATCAAAAGCAAAATGACATGCAAATCAACACAAGCCTCTGCGTTCAATAACAACCTTAAAAGGGCAGCCGGATAAGACGACAGAAATCACTTGAAATGCTTCAACCTGCTCTGCTAGCTTTGATTAGATCTAAAAGGGAAAGAAAAATACCCTAATGGATTACAGAGCGGATGGAGGCAGCCTGGCAGCAATGGGGTGCAGCTTGTGTTATTCTACACAAATGCACACACAGCACAGAGTGTAAACTACATCGACATAGGAAACATAAATCTAGGCACAAAAGATGTCAGAACTAGCGCACAGTTCACAATGGATAATGCCTACAACAAATTTAACTCTTCTCCCCACCTTAACTTAAACAATGTCTAAGTAATTCGGTAATTTAATTATGAAATCTCTTTTTTTTTCATCCAAAATGTCTAATATTGTCATCCTCTCTCCTTTGACTAATGAGGCACATCATAATGTCAAAGTTAAGCATGGCTGGGAAAGCCTTTAAAAAAAAATCTCACTCTTTGAACAAGCTCACACCAGCATTTCTCATTAGGGATGGGCATGAAAACTGAAAAAAAACCCCAATTCATGTCAGTTCATCGCCAACTCACAACCCAAACCAAACTGTGAGGTTCATTTATGAACCAAACTGGTTCATAATTCATGGCTCCCCCCACCCCCCAAACTACAAAAACAAAAAGAGGGGAAGAAAAAATTAACCCAAAAAGATGAATTAAGAACCTAGAAGGTTAAGTGAATCCAAATCAAAGGGACAAATATTTAAATGAATGAATATAGAATATGTATGAACAATACAAAATATACATACAAAATTACAATTTATACAAAAATACATATGTTTATTACAATTTTTTTTTAAAAAAAAACATAGGCCCTAATATAGCTTCAATTTAGAATAAAATTATACCCTACTCTCAAACAAAGACCTTATGCAACCCTGACCAAATGCTTTTTGGCCTTATTCTCTTTGTAGTGTATGGCGTTCGCAGAACGCAACCAGTTCATAAGGGCCACAACAGCAGAATGACATCAGTCCACCCCAGCCGCGGAGGCAACTGAGAAACATCCAGGTGCCTCCGCGCTGGGCGCAACGATCCGCCAATCACAGCTCGTGGCGGGAAATACGGCTGGCCGGCATTGGACCGGCCAGCAGGGAGAATAGTCCGGCAACTGTATATATGCGGGATCCGGCCCGCGTGCTCGCCCTCTCCATCTTGTATAGTACCATGGAATAAACTATGTTGCCCTACGCTCGTCTCCAAGTCTGGTACTTTACAGTGGCGACGAGGATGGGATTCTAGCCTCATCGGCTACGACGGAGATCTTGGGCAACGAACGACCGGACACGACCGCCGCCGCCACCATGGCCAACCAGGGCGGGATCACCAGCTACCTCGAGCCCTTCGACCCTGCAAATCCAGAGGGCTGGGAGTCCTACTCGGAACGGGTCGAGTTCTACCTCCGGGCCAACAAGATCACCGACGCCGGAGCAAAGAGGGATGTTCTCCTGAGCGTTTGCGGGCCAGCCACGTTCGAGATCGCGAAGGGTCTCTCGGCGCCCGCCTGCCTGGCAAAGAAATCCTACGAGGAGATCATCCGGCTCCTCACGGGCCACTTCTTGCCGCAGCCCTCACGGGTGGCTCGCAGATTCCTGTTCCACAGAAGGGACCAGACCGCAGGAGAGTCAGCAGCAGACTACTTGGCGGCCCTCCGAAAACTCGCCGGGAACTGCAACTTTCCCCAGCTGGAGGAAACCCTGGCCGACCGATTCACGTGGGGCCTCCGCAATGAAAGGCTCCAGCAGAAGCTCTTCGCCAAAGAAGAGCTCACCCTCCAGGGCGCCTTCAGCGAGGCGGTAGCGTGGGAGAGGACCGCCAGGACGTTTCCCCGGGCCAAGACCGAGACCGCTCACCACGAGGAGCTGGACCCCGAGCACCAGGACGAGGGAGAAGCCTTCCAGACGCGACGCGACGCAGGACCCACCGCCCGAGCTCCACAGCGCCCCCGAGCCCACGAACGGCCGAGTCAGCGCACCAGCGAAAGGGCTAAATGCGCCAGCTGCGGCGACCCCCACGATCGGCGGGACTGCCAGTACCGGACCTGGGACTGCAGGAGCTGCGGGAAGACCGGCCACATCGCGCGAGCTTGCCGAGCCAAGCTCAACCGCCCGCGGCCGACCGCACACCACGAGGCCGCCGAGTCCCACTCCACAGCCTCCACCTCACTTCAGGTACTGAATTTGCCCCTGACCACCCCCAACAAGATAACGATGGCGGTCCTCATAGACGGGGCCCCCTGCACCATGGAAGTGGACTCAGGCTCCTCCATCTCCATAATTGCGGAGGAGACCCTGAGAAGGCTACGCCCCGGCCAGGGGCTGCAGCTGCGACCGGCAAATTTCATATTGCGGGACTTCCAGCAAAACCCGGTCCAAATAGCGGGGTGGGCACGGGTGCTGGTGGAGCGGGGGTCCTTCAGAGGGCCCCTAGACATCCTGGTGGTCAAGCGGCCGCTTACCACCCTGTTGGGTCTTGCATGGTTTGGCCCCTTGGGAATCCGAGTAGAGGTGGCGCGCACAGCCACAGCAGGAGGGTTCGGGGAGGTGTGCGGAGAGTTCCCCGACGTATTCGATGGGTCGCTGGGTAGTTACAAGGGCCCGGCCATCTCCCTACCGCTCGACCCGACGGTCAGACCGATCCGGCTCAAGGCAAGGAGGGTCCCCTTCGCCTTGAAGCCCAAAATCGAGGCAGAGTTGGACCGCCTAGTAGCCCAAGGGGTCCTGGAGCCAGTCGATTACGCCATGTGGGAGACCCCCATAGTGACCCCGGTCAAACCAAATGGGGACGTGCGGATATGTGCCGATTACAAGTGCACAATTAACAAAGCGCTCCAAGACAACCCATACCCGGTGCCAGTAGTCAGCCATGTCCTGGCAGCCCTGGCGGGGTCAAAGATTTTTGGGAAGCTGGACCTGGCACAAGCCTACCAGCAGCTCCCAGTGGACGCTAAAACGGCCGAGGCACAGACGATAGTTACCCACAGGGGGGCGTTCAGGGTTAACCGGTTGCAGTTTGGGGTCAGCGTGGCTCCGGGGATCTTCCAGAGTATAATGGATGCTCTCCCTAAAGGGATCCCCGGAGTCCAGCCGTTTTTCGACGATGTTTTAATCGCCGCCCCGGACCCTGATGAATTCCGCAACCGCCTGCGAGAGGTGCTCCGCCGTTTCCAAGCCGCTGGACTAAAAGTTAAGAGGGAGAAGTGTATGCTGGGGGTGCCACGGGTGGAGTTCCTGGGTTTCGCAGTGGACGCGGAAGGAATCCACCCGACCGAGGAAAAGACCAGGGCCATTGTTCAAGCCCCAGCCCCCACGTGTAAAGCGGAGCTACAGAGCTTCCTGGGGGTCCTCAATTTCTACCACATGTTCATACCCCACAAGGCGGCTCTCGCCGAACCCCTACACCGATTACTGGACAAAAAAGCTCCATGGGTGTGGGGGAAGAAGCAAGCCGCCGCCTTCCAGGCAGTTAAAGACATTCTGGTTTCCAACGGGGTGCTGCACCACTTCGACGAGCGCCTTCCGGTCATCTTGGCTTGCGATGCATCGCCGTACGGGGTGGGCGCAGTCCTGGGGCACCAGTTACCGGATGGCCGGGAGGTTCCGGTCGCATACTACTCACGCACCCTGACTTCGGCAGAACGGAACTATGCACAAATCGACAAGGAGGCCCTGGCCATAGTAGCGGGGGTCCATAAATTCAACGATTATTTGTATGGGCGCCGGTTCACAATAGCGACGGACCATAAGCCGCTTTTGGGTCTGTTGGCCCCAGACCGACAAACTCCCCAAATCCTGTCCCAGAGGGTGTTGAGGTGGAATCAATTCCTCAACTCGTACACCTACACGCTGGTACACAGGGCGGGCAAGGCAATGGGTCACGCGGACGCTCTCAGCCGGTTGCCGCCCCCTGACACAGGCCCCGATCCAGCCCCAGCACACCAGGTCATGTCGATCGAGTCGCTTCCGGAGCAGCCCCTCCACGCGGCGGAGGTGGCTAGAGCCACCGGAAAAAAACAAAACCCTAGCCCGGGTGCTCGACTGGGTGGTGAGGGGGTGGCCAGAGGGGAACATGGGGGAAGAGTTCAAACCCTACAAAATGCGAAGGGAGGAACTCACAGCCCACAAAGGGTGCCTACTATGGGGGAGCAGGGTAGTGGTCCCCCCCCCTCTACAGAAACGGGTCTTAGAATCACTCCACAAAACACACCCAGGCATAGTGAGAATGAAGGCCCTGGCCAGGAGCTACGTATGGTGGCCGGGGATGGACGGGGAGATAGAGAACTGGGTCCGGAGATGCAGCACATGCCAGGAGTCGCGGCCGGATCCACCCAGCGCCCCGGCTACACGGTGGGAGACCACAAGGAAACCGTGGTCCCGGCTCCACATTGATTTTGCCGGGCCGTTCCAGGGACAGATCTTCCTAATCATTGTAGATGCATACACAAAATGGTTAGAGGTCATTCCCGTAGGGTCTACCTCGTCAGCAGCAGCCATTAGAGCATTACGCAGGGTCCTGTGCACCCACGGTATTCCGGACACCATAGTCTCGGACAACGGGGCAGCGTTCACCTCGGGGGACTTCCAGGCGTTCCTCCAGAGGTACCTCATTAGACACATCCGGTCAGCCCCCTTCCACCCGGCCACCAACGGCCAGGCCGAGCGGATGGTCCGAACAACAAAAGAGGCCCTGGGAAGGATAGTGCAAGGCGATTGGGACCACCGGCTAGCCGCGTTCCTCTTCGACAACCGGGTCATCCCAAACCCAGTCACCGGGGTCAGCCCAGCCGAGCTCCTCATGGGACGCAAGCTCACCACAAGGCTAGATCGGCTAAACCCCGACAGAGCCCCCGACGTGCGAGGGTCCCCGGAGGTCAGAGACGCGGCTAGGGGGTTCTTCGCAGGGGACCCAGTGTTCGCCCGCAACTACGCTTCAGGCCCCGAGTGGGTAGCCGGGCGGGTACTACGGGTCGTGGGTTCCCGCCACTATGAGGTATCCACCGAGGGGGGCCAGATCCTACACCGGCATATCGACCAGTTACGCCGCCGGACTCTCCCAGAGGTACCCACGGAAACGAGGGAGGGGGCAGGTTCCGAGGGGCACCCAATGACACCTGCACCGACACCACGGCCACACACACCGGCAGAGGCGGACCAACCCTCGGACCCCGACCCACAACCCAACAACGCTCAAACCCCCGGGGAAACCCCAGAGGCGGAAGTAGCCCCGGCACCACAAGCAACTCCCAGGCGTTCAACACGGGAGCGCCGACCTCCCGCCTACCTCCAGGACTATGTCACTAACTAAGGGGGGAGGAGTGTAGTGTATGGCGTTCGCAGAACGCAACCAGTTCATAAGGGCCACAACAGCAGAATGACATCAGTCCACCCCAGCCACGGAGGCAACTGAGAAACATCCAGGTGCCTCCGCGCTGGGCGCAACGATCCGCCAATCACAGCTCGTGGCGGGAAATACGGCTGGCCGGCATTGGACCGGCCAGCAGGGAGAATAGTCCGGCAACTGTATATATGCGGGATCCGGCCCGCGTGCTCACCCTCTCCATCTTGTATAGTACCATGGAATAAACTATGTTGCCCTACGCTCGTCTCCAAGTCTGGTACTTTACACTCTTCTTCAGTTGTCAAGCTCCAGAACCACTAATTTTGGAAGGGGTGTTGAAAGACCTGAGTCAGACTGAGGTGACAAGAGAGGAGGTCCTACAACTGATAGACGAATTAAAAACTAATAAGTCACCAGGTCCGGATGGCATACACCCAAGAGTTCTGAAAGGACTCAAAGTTGAACTTGTGGATCTTCTGACAAAAATATGTAATCTTTCGTTGATATCTGCCTCCGTTTCTGAGGACTGGAAGGTAGCAAATGTCACCCCCATCTTTAAAAAGGGTTCCAGAGGAGATCTGGGAAATTACAGGCCAGTCAGTCTGACTTCAATACCGGGAAAGTTGGTAGAAACCATTATCAAGGACAGAATGAGTAGGCACATTGATGAACACGAGTTATTGAGGAAGACTCAGCATGGGTTCTGTAAGGGAAGATCTTGCCTCACTAACCTGTTACATTTCTTTGAGGTGGTGAACAAACGTGGGCAAAGGAGACCCAATAGATGTTGTTTACCTTGACTTTCAGAAAGCTTTTGATAAAGTTCCTCATCAAAGGCTCCTTAGAAAGCTCGAGAGTCATGGAGTAAAAGGACAGTTCCTCTTGTGGATCAAAAACTGGCTAATTAATAGGAAGCAGAGAGTGAGTATAAATGGGCAGTCTTTATAGTGGAGGACGGTAAGCAGTGGGGTGCTGCAGGGCTCAGTACTGGGTCCCATGTGCTTTAACTTGTTCATAAATGATTTGGAGTTGGGAGCGAGCAGTGAAGTGGCCAAGTTTGCAGATGACACTAAATTGTTCAGGGTGGTGAGAACCAGAGAGGATTGTGAGGCACTCCAAAGGGATCTGTTGAGGCTGGGTGACTGGGCGTCAACGTGGCAGATGAGGTTTAATGTGGCCAAGTGCAAAGTAATGCACATTGGGGCCAAGGATCCCAGCTACAAATACAAGTTGATGGGTTGTGAACCGGCAGAGACTGACCAAGAGAGAGATCTTGGGGTCGTGGTAGATAACTCACTGAAAATGTCAAGACAGTGTGCGATTGCATAAGGCCAACGCCATGCTGGGAATTATTAGGAAGGGAATTGGAAACAAATCAGCCAGTATCATAATGCCCCTGTATAAATCAATGGTGCGGTCTCATTTGGAATACTGTGTGCAATTCTGGTCACCGCACCTCAACAAGGATATTATAGCATTGGAAAAAGTCCAGAAAAGGGCAACTAGAATGATTAAAGGGTTGGAACACTTTCCCTGTGAAGAAAGGTTAAAACGCTTGGGGCTCTTTAGCTTGGAGAAACGTCGACTGTGGGGTGACATGATAGAGGTTTAAAAGATAATGCATGGGATGGAGAAAGAGAAAGAAGTACTTTTCTTCCTTTCTCACAATACAAGAACTCGTGGGCATTTGATGAAATTGATGAGCAGTCAGGTTAAAACAGATAAAAGGAAGTATTTTTATTTATTTCATTCGATTTATATCCCGCCCCCCCCCCCCCCCACCGAAGCAGGCTCAGGGCGGCTCACAACACAAAATTCTAACAATAAATCAATTTAAAATACATTAATAATTTATACAATAAAATAGAGTAAAAACACAATTATCAGTATGCCATGCTAAGTACTTCTTCACCCAAAGGGTGATTAACATGTGGAATTCACTGCCGCAGGAGGTGGTGGCAGCTACAAGCATAGACAGCTTCAAGAGATGGTTAGATAAAAATACAGAGCAGAGGTCCATCAGTGGCTATTAGCCACAGTGTGTATGTATATATATATGTTCTTATGTTCTTAAGCATAATAATTACACAATGGCCCCAGACATTGCAAAAATATTGCAATAATTAGTCAATATAGGACCAAATTGGAATTGAGCTGAAGAAAAAAGGGAGAGAAAAATCTTTTCATTATTAAATTTAGTAAATTTAGTAACTTTGAATAAATTATTATATACAAATATTTTCAAAATACTTACTTTTAATCAATATCCATTACTTTAGGTAGAGATATGCCAAGGAGGCCTCATTTGAAATCACCTTCTGCCTAAGTCAGGTACATGCATCCTGAATGGTAGTTCAATTGTGTACCTGGTAACATTTCCATAGAGAATACGTGAAAAAGAACCCCAAACATATAGAATTTATTTGTATTAATTAGTGCCAGATTGATAAGAATTGCCTTCCTAACGTGGTCCAAGGAAATAAATCCAAAGTGCAGTATGGAACAAATGTAGTGTAGTGCAAAATGTCAAATGTCATGTTGCTTATATGCAGGCCTCAGATTCAGCGGGAGCTCACAGGAGCGCAGCTCCTGAACCTTTCTGAGAGTTCCACCTCCTCCTTCCCACCTTGTCCATTGAATAGTAGGTGCAGCTGCATAACAATCCCTGGATGAGCTCCACCACTTATTTTTTCTACAAAATGACCCCTGCTTATATGTCAGGCTGGAGGATGATGCAATCAGGATGGATGATGCAATCGGAGTAAGGGGGGAAACCTGTACATTGAAAATGTGCCATTCAACAGTTGCAAGAGAAATAGGGGCAACAGAAAAAGTGCTAGTGTGTTAATGAATATCAATGCTACCCTACAAAAAGAGCACACAGAAAGGGCAGCATAATATCAAACACATACTTCCTCATACAGATACAGAAAAATAACTGTGCTTCCGAGTGCTGGAATATACCCAGGCTTCTAATCTACAACTTTTGCTATGTCTGAGTGAAAGAGACCCATTGGATTCACACTCTTAACACCTTATATCCAAATGGCCTGAATGTAATAAATGCATATTTTTGTATCATTGATGTATACTTATGTTCTATATTCATTTAAATATTGGGCCTTTTGATTTGGATTCATTTAACCTTCTAGGTCAGGGGTGTTGAACTCATTTGTTATGAGGGCTGGATCTGATATAAATGTCACTTTGTTGGACGAAGTCGTATGTGCCATAAAATGTAATACCATCAAATGTAATACAGAAGATATAAACTTTATAAAGGGCACAGACCAACCCAATTAACAATATTAATTTTTACTCAAAATACAAACATGTTTAAAGCATTAACATCCTTATAGTATTTTCTTAAAGTATCTCTCTGATGAAGATGAGCAGGTAAATAAGCCCGAAATGGTGTAGTTGATATTGTTAGAATGTGGTGATGTGTCATTTGGAGTGGCTCAAAGATTGTTTTGGAGTTGCAGCCAGGATCTGCTGTTGACCTGTACAACTGTTTTGGGGGTACCACACTATGGGCAACTGGCACAAGAACTGCTCTTTGGGCCAGGAAACAGCATATATCTTCTTGAAGAGGAGAGTCCACTGAACATGGGGAGGGGGCATAAAGTTTTGTGGTCCAAACCTTATCTTGGGATGCAGGAGGCATGACATTGTTCTAGTTCTTTATTCAAATCTTCTTTGAAATACAGGCCTCTGAGAGTCACTCCAAATAGAAGCTCCTGGCACCAGAACCAGTGTTTGGACCAGGCAACACTGCGTTTCTTATTGCAGGGGACAGTCTCCAGTGCATGGTGATGTGTCATTTGGAGTGGTCCAAAGATTTTTTGGGATGCATCCCAATCCCATTGTCTGCCTGTGTGATTGTCCTATGGGTACTTTGCTTTGGAGCAGCTGGCCCAAGAATCGTTCTTTGGACCAGGAAACAGCACATGTCCCCTAGAAGTGGAGAATCCCCTGAATGTGGGGTGTATGATATATGGTGACCCAGACCTTATTTTGAGGTTCAGACCTTTCAAACTCTCTTCAGTATTTTTGGTTGAATTCATTAATAAGTCACAAATAAGAAATGAATAAGGAACTGGGAATAATGAACAAACTTCAACCTTGTACTAAATTGTGAAAGCAGAGTCATTGGCCCTTTCTGCACTGTTCTTTTACCCTGGGTTCACCACAGTTTCCTCCAAGTCCTTCTCCATTCAAATTGAGTTCAATCTCCTTTTTATTCCAGGTTATTTTCTCCTTCACCATTGTTTTCTTCCCTTCAGCAATCAGCCTGGGCTTAGTCTGCTGTTGCTCCGGGATATTTGGATGCTGTTTTACTGTGATTTTTATCCCAATTCATTTTTTATGTGGATCAGATTTAAATGCAGAAACTTTAACTGGTCCCTTTATGCCCACCCACCCTTCATGTCACAAAACCTTCTGAAAATCCCTGGTCCTAAGGAGGCCAAGTTAAAAACAACAAGGGAGCAGGCCTTTTTGACAATCGCTCCCCAATGGTGGAATCAGCTACCAGAGGAGGTGTGGGCCCTGCGGGATCTTAATCAGTTCCGTAGGGCTTGTAAAACCGCCCTCTCCCAACTTGCCTTTTAAGGTGGAATCTTGGCAATGATATCAAGCCATCTTTATATATGTACTGAAATTGTAGCACCATTAAGCCTGCCCCAGGAGATTTCCCAAAGATCTATGAAACAACACTCATTTAGGCCTTATAACATACCGTAAAGCTGTGGATCCATGATTTTTGTGGTGCAAAACTGTGGGTATGGACATGATGTATGATTTGATGGTGATGCTGGGATGACCCAACATAAAAACTTTGAGGATCCATGCTTCAGAATCAAGTTTTTGTACCACGAAGCTGTGGATCCATGATTTTTTTTAAGTGCAAGCTGTGGCCGTGGACATGATATGTGATTTAATGGTGATATTGGGGTGATCCATCAGAAACCCTGAGAATCCATGTGGATCTGAGCTTTGGAACCATGTTTTTGTACTGTTGTGATTTCACAAAGCCACGGATATATGATTTTTGCTATGCAATCTGTGGCTGACATTATAGGTGATCTGATCCATGCTTTGGAACTGGGTTTTTGCACAGTTACGGTGCCACAGAGCTGTGAATGAGTGATTTTTGTGGTGCTGCCTATAGACTAAGATATGGCCTAAAGTTCTATTTTGTTTCAGTTTTAAAATCATATGGATTAATGGGGATCTGTTTAAAATAATCTAGATCTGTCTTTTACCCAGACCCTAGACAAGCTGCTAACTGGAAGGTAGGATGAAAGGGCTTGCTTGCCTTGATAAGCAGGGAGAGAGCTGGATGCTTTTTTGCTTCCAAATCAAAGTTACTGCATGTCCAGAGCCACCAAATAGGGAGGAGGCAAGTAACAAAGGAAAGACAGGTAGTGGACAAGACTGGTAGTCCTGGTGATGTGTTTGTGTGTGCTCCACTGCCATGCGACCACATTGGGAGGGATTATGAGTGGGTGGGAGAAGCAATAAGAAGTTTGTGTTACCTCTTTGCAATGTAGAATGAATAACCCACTGCAGGTAAAAGAAAAGGGGAGGCAAATAGGAAATCAACAGAAAACCCAAGATGAACTCGAGGTAAACTTGAGTAAAACTGCTTCCAAATCAAACCCTGCAAAGATCAGGAGTAAATTGTGAGTGCAGAAAGGGCCATTGTTTGAGTCTTGCAATTTTTCTTGCAAAATCAGAAACAGAGAAAAACCTGCATTCTGCTTCTTGAACAGTAGTTGGTTCAAATAGATATTATTAAACTGCTCTTTGTTTCAAGTATTCTTTGCCATTCTCCTTTGCTTTCCATGTTCTCTGTCAAATTGTTTCTAAATGCGTTATCACAGCTTTTGTCCCTTATAAAAAAGTGAGCCAAAATAGGTACAGCATAGTTTGTTCTACTTTTTGCATGTCATTCCTAAATTGAGTAGCAGATTTACGTTTTGCCATTAACACACTGTTTAAAATCTTTCTTGTTCTCTTGTAACATTTCTCCAGGTAAATCGCATCTGGGGTTTTGCTTTTATTGTTGTCCTGACACTCAGTACTGTACCAAAATATTAATTTGTAATCCCCTCCCATTACAGATAATGAAACATAAGGTTTCTTGCATTTTTCTTTTAATTAATTTCCCCAGAAATGTTGTACATCCCATATAACCCTGCCCTCTGGACACTTTTAAATGAATGGTTATTTCCATCAGACGTCCAGAACAGTTAGGATTCAGTTTTCTAAAACAAATCGCTGCTTCTCATACTATCCCTGCAAAAATTCTACCTTGTGCTACCGAGACATAGTCTTTATTTTCTGAATGGTAATAGAATTTCTTGTATTTCTTGCACTTACAGAAATTGCTATCACCTTGATCCTGAAACTGGATTCTAGTATAGCTTTATACGCGCACACAAACACACGCACACATGCACACTACACTACATCCTTTCTTTGCCCTTTTTTCAAATGAAACTATTCTTTCTCAGTCACCAGTGCTGCTATTCAAAAGCAATCCAATTAGAACTTAGTAATGCTAATGCTGTGTTTAGGGCCTGTAAACACAGGGGCCTGCCTACCTGAGGGACCATCTGTCCCCATATGAACCCCAGAGAGAACTGAGGTCAGCTGGAAAGAACCAGCTGAATATCCCTGGGCCAAGGGAGGCCAAATTGAACACCACCCGGGATCGGGCCTTCTCCATTGCGGTGCCACTGCTGTGCAATCATCTCCCGGAGGAGGTACAGGCCCTGCGATGTTTAGACCAATTCTGCAGGGCCTGTAAGACCTACCTCTTCAAAATAGCCTTCACCTGTACAGAGTTAAGATAGTGCCACTGGATATGTTTTTTGCCACTGAACTTATGA
The DNA here is from genome assembly GCF_032191835.1 of Heteronotia binoei. Lineage (NCBI taxonomy): Eukaryota > Metazoa > Chordata > Lepidosauria > Squamata > Gekkonidae > Heteronotia > Heteronotia binoei. Next base: position 73,231,551 of record NC_083235.1, read on the forward strand.
AAGACCTATTATAGCACCATAATGTTAATTTTAATATAATCTGTAAACTGATTTATGATGATTTTATTGCTATAAGAACATAAGAACATAAGAGAAGTCATGTTGGATCCGGCCAACGGCCCATCAAGTCCAACACTCTGTGTCACACAGTGGCAAAAAATTTTATATACACACATACACTGTGGCTAATAGCCACTGATGGACCTGTGCTCCATATTTTTATCTAAACCCTTCTTGAAGGCGGCTATACTTGTGGCCGCCACCACCTCCTGTGGCAGTGAATTCCACATGTTGATCACCCTTTGGGTGAAGAAGTACTTCCTTTTATCTGTTTTAACCTGTCTGCTCAGCAATTTCATCGAATGCCCCCGAGTTCTTGTATTGTGAGAAAGGGAGAAAAGTACTTCTTTCTCTACTTTCTCCATCCCATGCTATGTATGATTTTATTGTATTGCATTTATATGTTGTGAGCCGCCCTGAGCCTGCTTCTGTGGGGAGGGCGGGATATAAATAAAAATTATTATTATTATTATTATTATTATTATTATTATAGGAACTAATGTTGTCATATTGTAAGGGTGTTCCTGCCTGGCTCATCGGAGCCTTTAGGCCTGAGCTTGGGGACTCAGGAAAAATAGGCAGTAGGATCCAAATCCCTGCTGCCCTGCACCAATCACGGGCCCCCTGCTGGTTTGAATGATCCAATGGCATGCTTGCAGGGGAACCTAGATGTATATATAGTTGGCCCCGTTTTTCAGTCTTTTAGTGAAGCCCTGTACTATGATGTACCTAATAAAGGAGCTATGATCACGACCACCTTGCCTCTTCATTGCATTGAACCCACTATATTATAGCCAGTTAAGGCATACTTCTTTTTGACAATCACAATGGGCATTTTCGCACTCACCTCCAGCCGGCGCGACCCCTTTCTTCACCGCGCAGGATCTGCGCGGATTTCGCACTTAATGCCGCGGAGCAGCCTTTTGCGCCGGAAACTCCCGGCGCAAAAGCCACTCAAACGTAAACTGCCAAAAAGCAGTTTCCGTTTGCGCGGCTTTTGCGACGGGAGTTTCCGGCTCTTCCGGCTGCTCTGCGGCATTTAGTGTGAAATCCGCGCAGATCCTGCGCGGTGAAGAGGGGGGTCGCGCCGGCTGAACGTGAGTACGAAAACGCCCCATGTCTTCTACTCCTTATATTCCTAAAGTCCTGACAGTATTACACAAGCAACTTAGGTGCGTGCACCATTTTTTTTTTTTGTATTTTTGGGGTTTCAATAAACTGCGCCCCCCAAATATCGGTATTGGCAAATATCGGGAAATATGGGTATTGCCAAATTTATTTGGCTCAATTATACCCTATGGATCCCATAGGGTATAATTGTATTCCTCTCTGAAGTTTTGTCAGGTGGCACACTCCTATCATTGAAGGAAAGGCAAATTACCTTCCCTTCAATGAAGGGAATCTGCTGTGTCTGTGATGCGACTCCAGAGACTAGGGGATTTAAAGTTGTGCACTCCTCCTCCTGCACAACTTTAGAAAGCAGGTGCTTCTACAATCTTTTCTCCCTTCTTCAGCTGGCCTGCAGTCATCGGCCAGCTGAAGAAGGAAGAAGAGATCAAGGAAGCATTTAAACATCTCCTGGTCACTTCTGCAGCTGCTCTGTGGCTGCAGGGCAGTCGAAGATGGCTGAAGAGATTGGGGGGAAAGGAAGGAAAGGTCCCCTGTGCAAGCACTAATCGTTTCTGACTCTGGGGTGACACTGCTTTCACAACGTTTTTAGGGCAGACTTTTTATGGGGTGGTTTGCCATTGTCTTCCCCAGTCATCTACACTTTCCCCCCAGCAAGCTGGGTACTCATTTTACCAAGGATGGAAGGCTGAGTCAACCTCGAGCCAGCTACCTGAAAACCCAGCTTCTGCCGGGGATCGAACTTAGGTCGTGAGCAGAGCTTAGGACTGCAGTACTGCAGCTTTAACACTCTGAGCCATGGGGCTCATTGGAGAGATTGGAGAGGCTCCTTTAAATGCCTCCCCGTGCCTTCCCCAGTGCACTCATGGCTGCTGGTGGGCTGGGAAGGGCTGGAAAAATAAGAGAGGCATTTAAAGATGCCCTTCTTGATGACTGGAAAGGCATCCAGCCTAACACCAGGGCTGTGAGCCAGCTCTGCTATCAAGCTGGAAGCCTTTCCAGCCATCAGAATGGGTCAATTTCAGTCCCCTCTGCTTTTAAGCTGACCATTTTGATGACTGAACTGACCATTTTGATGACTGGAAAGGCTTCCAGTCTAACAATGGGGCCAGGCTGGTGGTTCATTTGGTTTATTTTTGCAGTTCATTTTCTCAGACAGCCTGGTGCTGATCAATCAATTCCTAGACTGCACTGGGGGTGGTCTTCTGAGAGCCCTAGAAACACCCAAAGCAGTAGTCCGTAGCTTGGCAGCTCTATTGCAGAGCTCCCGTTCTGCTCTATGGGCGTAAACACCCTGATTTCACTTTGCAGCACAAAGAGAGAAGAAGCTGAGTTTTCTTTGGGGCACCTGCTTTGGGGGGCTATAATTTGTTTGTTACTAGTGTAACAAACATGAATTTGAGCAGACTTTGGAGGATGGTGCAAGACAGGAACATATGAACATATGAAGCTGCCTTCTACTGAACCAGACCCTTGGTCCATCAAAGTCAGTATTGTCTTCTCAGACTGGCAGCGGCTCTCCAGGGTCTCAAGCTGAGGTTTTTCACACCTATTTGCCTGGACCCTTTTTTGGAGATGCCAGGGATTGAACCTGGAACCTTCTGCTTCCCAAGCAGATCCTCTACCACTGAGCCACCATCCCTCCCAGGAGGGCCTGGTGTGACTTTTTAAGGGGAGTAAGGCAAGGTTGTCCACTTTCACCAGCCTTATTTATAATGGTGATTGAACAACTGGCTGAAAGAATTAGGAATTTAGGTAGGATAGAAGGATGCAGGATGGGCAAGGAGGAGATGAAAATTAATTTATTTGCAGATGATATAATAATGATTATAACAAATCCCCAAGAGGGAATTAAGGAAACAAAAATTATACTAGATGATTTTGAAGCGATATCAGGATTAAGAATTAATATGGGGAAATCAGAAATAATGTATTACAATGTGAATTTGAAGGTAAGGAAAGAAATTAATAGGTTAACCAAAATAGGATGGGGAGTCAAGAAATTTAAATATTTGGGAATAGAAATTTATAAAAATGTTAATAAGATAGTAGAAAAATAATAATAAAAAGGTATGGGAAAAGATAACAAGAGATATGAAGGGATGGAGGAGGAAGACCATGAGTATAACTGCTCACGTAAATAGTGATAAAATGTTTTGGATACCAATATTATTATATTTATTTCAAACAATACCATTAGAAATGGACAAACAAAAAAATGAGTATCTGGAACACAAAAATACGAGAATGGATTTTTGGTACCAAGAAATTTAGAATTGCAAAAAAGGTAGTATATAATCATAACTCCGAACTAGGATGGGGAGTACCAGATATAATAAATTATTATGAAGCTTTTCAACTTAAAGCATTATTAGAAATAGAAAGAGAGGGGAATCAGAAATGGGTTAGGTTTGAAAATGAAGCTAACAAAGGGGTAGGGAAATTTCGTATTTTTACAAATATACGGGCTAGAGGTCTTAAATTGGATACAGGACCAAGGAAAAGTACATTAATTATCTGGAAAAAGTGGCAGCCAAAATGGTTAAAACGAATATCCAGATGGTCGCCTTTGGAAACCTTGGAAGAGGAAGGCATAGACTATAGATGGGGGGAACTATTTAAACAAAAAGGATATAGTAGAATACAGGACTTGCTATCTGCAAATATTTTAAAACCATTTCAAGCTCTTGGGGAAGCAGTAGGTCCAAAATACGGGTTAAAAGCTGTAGGTTTATACACAAAAATTAAAAAAAAAACTGAAAATAGTGACATAAATACAGAAGAACCTATAGAAGAGATTTATAAATTAATGGAAAAAACTAAAAAAGGATTGGTATGTGCAATTTATAAGAAAATGATCTCAGATAAAGAAGGAATAACAGCCCACCTTCAAAGAAAATGGAGTACAGAATCTCAAATAACAGAGCAAAAAGCTAAAAAATTAATGGAAGAAATTAAGGGAATAAAAATACATAAGTTTAGGGAAATGGAGTTAAAATTCTATACCAAATGGTACAGAACTCCTGCCACCTTAGCCAATATGTTTCCAGGATTACGTCCAAACTGCTGGCATTGTAGAATAGCAAAAGGATGGTACTCCCATATGTGGTGGGAATGCCATGAAGTTAAAAAAATATGGAAAAATATAGTAAGAACAATAAATAAGCTTTTTCATGCAAAGCTAAATATAGATTTTGAGTTGATGTTGATGAGCACTTTGGGCAATGCAATAGTAGAAAAAAAAATCAAGATCTATTAAAAGCAATGATACTAGACGGTAAAGCAGTAATGGCGATAGGGTAGAAAGATAAAAACAAATGGACAGAAAGAACTTGGTATGATTATTTGTTTGAATTTGTTCAATCAGAGATAATGGACTTAATAAACCGATATTTGCCATGGGAAGATAAAACATCAAGGATCAAAGAAAAGAAAAGTGGTCCTGAACTGGATGAAAGAGGAACAGAAGGAAGACGTTCAGTGGAAGCTTCATGCCCTATGCCCCTGGATGACAGAAGAAGATTAGACTGAGGGGGGAGGGATGGGGATGAAAAATGTATACTGGAACAACGAGACAATGAAAAATTGTATATTTTAATTAAGAAATAATAAAAAATATGGGGGGGGGAAGCAAAGAGTCGGACTCGACTGTGCGACTGAACAACAGCAACTTGGACATTCCAAATCCAATCTTTGCCAAACTTGGAGGCCAGGTGCAGGAGAGCCTGCTGAAGATTCCTGGTGAGCTTTACACCTCCTGAACTAAACAAACCAAAGAACCACAAACTGGTTTGGGAGATCAAAGAAATAACAAAATGAAATGAACCTCTGGTTCAGGCAATCAAATGAGCCATGAATAAACAAGAACCACCATTTCCCATTCTGTGCCCATCCCTACGGTCAACCATTTAAACAAATTGGAACAATTACAAGCATTTAAGATGTTGAAATGTTAACGTATAAGGCCCTAAGCTGAGCAAGTAATATAGAGACAGATGATATTACACAGCATCAGTACTGCATATAAATGGGTGGTTGGATGGGCTGTTTGGCAGGAAGGCCAGATGTTCAAATATTCACTGCCTCAACTAAAAGACTGCTGGAACAGCTGTTTTGCAGGCCCTGTAGAACTGCAACAAGCTCTGCATGGCCCTGATCTCCAGTGGGAGCATGTTCCACTAGGTTGGGGCCAGAATAGAAAAGGCCCTGGCTCTAAGCTGAGGCTAAGTGGACATCTTTGGGGCCAGGGACAACCAGAAGGTGTTGTTCAGCGGACTGTAAAGCACTCCAGAGGATGTATGGGGAGGGCAGTCCCATAGATGTGCTGGTCCCAGGCTATTCAGGATTTTAAAAGTTGACCATCACATTGAAGCAGATTCAGTACTCAACTGTAGCTAGCGTAACTGGGAGAACACTGGCTGGATGTGAGTCCACATAGGTGTCACAGTCAGCAGACATGTTGCCACGTTTTGTGCCAGCTGCGTTTCCAGATCAGATTCAAGGGCGAGCCCACATAGAGTGAATTGCAGTAATCTAACCTGACCATTGCACAGGTCACTGTGGTGAGATCTTGAGCAGAAAGATAAGGAATCAGTTGCCTGTCATGCCAAAAATGACTTGGCAACCGAGGTGACCTAGGCCTCCATAGAAAGAGAGGCATCCAAGATCTTGAGGCTTCTAACCCTCAGCAGAAAGATAAGGAATCAGTTGCCTGACATGCCAAAGATGACTTGGCAACCAAGGTGACCTGGGCCTCCATAGAAAGAGAGGCATGCAAGCCTTGAGGCTTCTAACCCTCAGCAGTGACACCAACAGCATCTTACCAAGGATCAGGAGTCCGATTCCTGAACCATCTCCTCTCTGGCTCAGACACAGGACCTCTGTCTTCGATGGATTAAGTTTCAGCTGACTCTGTTAAGCGACCTAGGCACGGCCTCCAGAGTCCAGGCAAGATTTTCTGGGGTGGTATCTGGGCAGCTGTCCATCAATAGAGCTGGGTATCATCAGCATACTGATGGCAACCCAGTCTGTACTTCCATACCAACTGGGAGAGGGGGTGCATATAGATGTTAAGCAACATCAATGAGAGTGTCACCCCTTGCGGCAGTCCACATTCCAGTGAGTATCACTGAGATACTGACTCACTGAGCAACATTCTTTGTCACTGACCATGGAGAAAAGAAGAAAACTACTGAAGGGCAGTCTTCCTAACTCCTATGTCGGTGAGGCAGTGGTTCAGCAGATCATAATTGACCATGTTGAATGCTGCTATCAGATCTAAATCAACACATGTGCTGACCTACCTCAGTCCAGGTGTCTCTGGAGGTCATCTGTAAGGGTGACCAATTCCTTCTCCACCCCATGACTGGGACCAAAACTGGGCTGGAATGGGTCTAGGATGGATGCTTCATCCAGGAAAACCGGGAGCTGTTTGGCTGCTGCCCTCTCAACTACTTTACCAGGAACAGTAAGTTACATACTGGGTGGTAGTTGGATAGGACTGCAGGGTCCAAAGATGCTTTAAGAGCAGCCATACTACTGCCTCCTCTAACCCCACTGGAAAAGTCCCAGAAGAAAGAGACAAGTTGACTGTTTCTTCTAGGGGGTCTGAGCACCCCCCAGGTGTTACCTAGGTAGCAATTTGGCCATCTATTGTCATCTTTTTAGATAAGTTTGATAGACTTAAGTACCCCCCCCACCTTAACAATTTTTCCCATTTTTTCTCTTAATGGTTATCCTGGAGCCTCCCCCTTGGCCCATTGTTACCTGGAAGTCCAATCCGGTAACTAAGGCCAAGTCAGCTCATTGGCTAGCTATGAGCATTCAATCAGGGGCCACCAATTAACTGGCTATTGGCTACTACAGAAGTCCAGCCCTTATGGTCACTGCACAGCCTCCCCCTTTTCTGAGGTCATGTACCAGCTGACCACTGTCATCCGCTCCTGTACCTCCCATCCCCTAAGAGCTCAAGGTAGTCCTTATAACAAGTGAGCCAGCTCCTCACAGGTGTGCATCTAGCAGTACCCCAGTTCCGCTGTCTAGATACATCCCTGATTCCTGATCAGTTGAGGGTCCCCTCCCCCTAGTCCTCGTTCATCGTCATTGGAGCCTTCCTTGAAGACTACGATCGGTAATTATCACCCTGTTTGTCCATCCTTGTGTTGTCTCTGAACCTCTCTCTATTTTTTCTTAGGACTGTATGTGTGTTTTATGAGTTATTTGTCTTGTAAGTATGCCCATATTTTTCTGGATTAAATTTTAATTGTTTTTACTTAATTAGTGTCCCTGGTAATTTTAAGCAATAATTTCTGGATGTGTATCCTGTACACATAGATTAAAAGATCCTGTTTAAGACAGGTGCCCACCTGTCAATTCCCCAACCTCGTTTTAAGGGCATTTTGGCTTACACTAGGCTGCCATATATATGGACTCCTCCCCTACTTTTGAAGTTCCCTTCCTGGGCCAATCAAAACTTGAGGTATGGGTTCAAATCTTCTCTCCAAGTTAGTACTTGGGCGAACACAGTGGCCAAAACCCAGGTGCCATCAGGAGGTCCATCAGTGGGGCCAGAAGCCCTCCCATTGTTGTCCCCCAAGCACCAAGGACACAGAGCATCACTGCCACATACACAGTGTTCCACCTATACCTAGTGGCAAATAACCACTGATGGACTTTGAAGCAGCTCTTCAAAGTCTTCCCACTCCATGATGTGTGTGTGGGGGGGGAGGGTATACACACTCTGGGAAGAGACTGCCACAGGTGTTTTGCCTATGACAAGGCATAGAAGCAAAATGTGATGGCGTTGATGGGAAGTAATGGGTTGGATCCAGTAATCCATTGGTGGTCCTTCCTTCTAACAGTCCTTTCCAATCACAGGAAAATTGATTTCTGAGGTTGCAGAACACATACAGGGCCTAAAGGAGAGTTTCAGCTCACACCTTTCCAGTTGATTGACTGGCAAAATGCTAAGATCACCTTGAGCCAGCATATCATAGCTGTGTACCCCCGCTCCCTCCCACACACACAGAGTGTTGGACTATAGGGGTCATTGGCCTTTTCCAACATGACTTCTCTTATGTTTGTAAAGTCAGAAAGTCAGAGTGAAGTTGAAGGAAGGGACGGTGCAGGAGCAACAATGAGGAGATGGGTAACTGTGTAAGTAAGTCAAGCATACAGGATTAAGTTGAGCATGCATAAAAGCCCTGTGCTAGGGAATGCAACACTGGGCTCACTGAACTCTGCAGCTGATTTTAAAAGACGGAATCACGAAGACATGGCAGGATGAGAATGGCTCCCCAGTTGCCATAATAATAGGTTGCCATAAGCATGGCCTGTGACCATCCTATGCTCAGTGGGCAAGGAGATGGAGAAGCTGCTGCTTACTTATTAATTCACCATCTCCTTCTGCAGTAGTGGCTTTGGGTGTAAGGTTTTGCCCAGAACCTATCACAAGCCTTCTTAAGTAAATTTAAAAGGAGCTTTTAATGAAGAATCAGGTAGCAAACACTTGTAACGTGTGCATGCAAGACTACTTGTCTTGCCAGACTGGCATACAGTCCACACATAGGTTATAGGTTAATGACCCATCATTTCCCCCCCTAAACTTCTCCCGCTCAAAAGTCTTTGAATTAGTTCCCAGACTCCATTGTTACTATTCTCCAAGGTCGTATTCCAACTTGCAGACATCTTTTTTTGGTACCTATCTCCCGTTACCAGGGAGACTAGATTAGGCCCTTGCTTCCCACAGTGGCTTACCCTCTACTGTGGCGTCCTTTGTTACCAGTTCTATTCTACATAAACATTAAAAGAATACAATGAATATATATGAGGGTTGGTGAATACTGGTATTGCGATACATGGGTTAGTACAGTTGTGAATATATGTGCATGAATACATGTAGTAACACCTAAAACAATACAGTTACAGATATATGAATATATGTTGGATAATTTACTCTTCACCAGCAATGACAATACTATTAGGAAAATCAATAGGCAGTTTCTGAACCACAAGCAAATCCCTGTCAGCAACTTGTATCTGTTCCTTCTAAGTCAATTGTAACTCAGTTGACTAAGAAGGAAGAGAAAAATTAGTAGGTGGGTAGCAAAATCTAGGAGAAGGAGCAATGGACTCTGATGGGGGATGACTCCGATCAGGTGCCCAATTATGCTAACTGTTCTGTTTCAGCAAATGCAAGGAAAAATCAAGAAACACTTTTTAGTGAAAAAAAAATGATTTCTTTCAAATGTTTCTGATATTCTCGTATATATTTTCAAGGGTTTATAATGAGCCCCAATTTCAGTATATATTCAGTATATTTCTGAGCCCCAAATTTCAAAGAACACCTTCTCTTCATAGGCATGAAGGGAAGTATGAAATTGAGTACCAAAATGGGATGACATTATACCACCAGTTTCTTTTGGTGTTGCATTGTATCTGGCTGGCAAATTACTTATAATGACACTGAACAAATGCATCTGAAAGGTAGAAATGTGTAAGGCTTTGATTTCTCAGTTGATTTCTCAAATATACACAAGATATACTTAATTCACCAGAGGTTGCATCTGTTGAGGGAGAATTTCTTCTTCATCCATCTGATTTTTCAACAAGGGTCTATTTTCACCCGACAGTGTTAGTTGCAGCATAAACCTTCCACTTGTCACCATGGCTGCATTATTGAAGGAGTTAATTGGGTAACATCTCGCTCACCTACCCAGAGTTCGAACCCCTTGCTGAAGCTCAGCTGTAGCTCACACACCCTCCTAATTACATTTATTCACAGAAATCAAAAGGAGAGGAATGCAGTTGAGTAAAGGTCACATTAATAATACAGGCTGAAAGAAAGCCTGTAGATATGTATTTTTCATTAAAGCCACATTTGACTGAAGGGGCAATTCTTTTAGGATCGGTAGCGTTTTTCAAGGCAGCTGTAAATTTGGCAAAAAGGGAGGGCGAAGAAGAGAAGAATTCTTGTTATCCTCTTGTCATTGTTTGTTGTCTGCTCCAAATCTGAAGAAATAACAAGGAATGTTAATCATGTTGCTCACAGCTAGAACTGCCTAAGATCATAGACTTCAAACCAGGGGTCTTTGCACCCTCCACGAGACTGAGAAGAAACAAAGCCACTTGGAGTTCTGTTTACATTCAGGGCTTCCTGAGAAGAAGATAGATGATGCAGACACACAGGTCTCCTATGTAGCTGGAGTCAGAAAATGCACAAAGCTTAGCCAATCTGAAGCCTCAACTACACAGCCATATTTGTTTTATTTATGTTCAGATTTTTAATGCACGGTGTTCCCTGCAGGCACGTAGGCACACACACAAAAAACAGACATTGTTAGTTCAGAGATGGTTACCTAGAATCATATACTTAATTCATCAGATTTTCTTGTGTGAGCAGATTTTTTTGTAGCTCAGATTTTCTTGTGTGAGCAGATAATACAAGGATCCAAATATGAATCCAATGGGGGAGAGGGAGGGAGGAAGGGGAAGGGTGAAGGAGAGAAAGAGAGAGTTGGTTTCTTATATGAATCATTAAGGCACATGTTTGGGATCATTCAGATACTAAAAACTGAACAATCCTTGCTGTCATTTCTCAGTTGACTATTCTTAACACTGTGCTACTGGAAAAGTCACAGTCAGGGCCGGCTCGCCCACTAGGTAAATTAGGCATTTGCCTAGGGTGCCGGCAGGGTGGGATGCTGAAATTGGCCCTCGCCCCTGCCCTGCCCCCTAGGCATATGGATAAGGCCTCAATAAGAAGGGGCATGGGCCTAAGTGCCATATGTAGAGATTCAGATGCAGTTTGGATACACCAAAAGTAATAGTTAAAACCTGACACAGCTGGAAAAGCTGGATGTTTCATATATACACATGCTACAAAATTCTTATAGACAATGTTTACTAGGGATGAGGCCCATTGTGAAGAAAAATACAACAGGCTCTAGAAAGAGACTGGATGAGTGCCTGTCCACCCTTGCTGTCTTCCCACCCACCCAAGTGAAGGCATTCCTTCCCCCCAACCTCAGGGGGAGTTGATCTCTGCCGCCTGGAGAGCAGCTGTAATTCTGAGTAATCTCCAGCCCTCACTGGAGATTGGCAACTGTGGTTCCACAGGAGAAAATAGCATTGTACCTGTCTGGGATCCCAAAACTCCTCAAACTGCACCCTCTACAGACTCCGCACCTTAAATGTCCAGGAGTTTCCTAACCTAGAGTTGGTAACCCCATCTCCTTCCCTTTATCTGTTCCTCTGACTAGCTTTCCATCACCTCTCCCCTCCCTGCAGCCTCTACATAGGAAAAGGACAGTCTTTTCCCACAATGTGGGGGCGGGGAGAGAAAGACGCTTACATCAATCTTCTCTCCTCCCTTTGATCTGCACCACACTCTGAAAGTTAGGTGAGGCTGGAAGTGTGTGACTGGGCTGAAATCACCCAGTCAGTTTCCACAGCAAGAAACTAGGTCTGGCAGACCCCACTCTGAAGCCCTAACTCCTATGCCCTCCTCAAACTCCACTACAGAATCTCCAGGGATTCCCCACCAACCTGGAACTGGCAGCCCTAGTCAGGACTGGCCCCAATGAGTTCTCCCTCAGAGACCTTTAGTGATACCTTTCAGACCAACACACACACTCTCTCTGATAATGTAGACTTCAATCTCTCTCTTTAACTTTCCCTCCATATCTGTCTCTCTGAATCTGGCTTACTGCAATAGGACACCATTTCCCCCCCTGTCACTGGATGTTTCCTTTCCAGAGGAGGATAGGGAGGAGTCCTCAGTCAATCAAGGGAGTCCTCAGCCAAATGAGAGAAAGCCTTGCATCCTTCTCCTTCCCTCAGCCAATCGTAGGAAGGCTTTCTTTATGGCTGTTTCCCTCTTCCTCTGTCCCTCAGCCAGTCAAAGAGACTTCTGAGAGAACTGAGACTAACTCAAGGTCACTCAGCAGGCTTCATGTGGAGGAGTGGGGAATCGAACCCAGTTCTCCAAATTAGAGTCCACCACTCTTAACCACTACACCAAACTGGGTCAAGAGTATCTAACTCCCACTTCTTTCAGCTCCAGATTACCTGATTTCTAGTGTGCAGACCCCATTTCTTAGCTACACATATTCTTTTGGTAGATGGTACTACTATGTAACCCTTTGTTCTCCTGCCTGAAAAAACAGGAGGGCATGAAATCTGGTAATAATAATAATAATAATAATAATAATAATAATAATAATAATAATAATAATAATAATAATAATAATAATAATAATAATAATAATAATAATAATAATAATAATAATAATAAATTTTATTTCTATCCCGCCCTCCCCACCTCGGCAGGCTCAGGGCGGCTAACAACACTTTATAAAAACATACAATAATAAATAAAACCTTTAAATTTTACAATATAAAAACATTAAACTTAATAACATTAAATCCAATAATCCAATACATACGGTTAAGTAACTTCGACTGACAGTGCTGATGGTGTTTAACGCTAGTTCTGCCAGTTTATACACAGTGGTATAGGTCTTTAAAACCGCATTGGCGGATCCTTGATTAACAAACTTCTTTAGCAGTCCGAATGTGCAAGTTTAAAAAGGGTGGTCTTGCAGGCCCTGCGGAACTGATCGAGGTTCCGCAGGGCCCGCACCTCCTTGGGGAGTTGGTTCCATAGGGCCGGGGCCACGATTGAAAAGGCCCGTGTTCTAGTATTCTGGTAATTACTCTCCTTCGGCCCAGGGATAGTCATTAGGTTTTTCCCGGCTGACCTCAGTGCTCTCTGGGGTTCATATGGGGAGAGACGGTCCCTCAGGTAGGCGGGTCCTCGGCCATATAAGGCTTTAAAGGTAATGACCAACACTTTGTACTGGACCCGGTATGTAATCGGCAGCCAGTGCAGTTCACGCAGCCCCGGCCGTATATGCTCCCATTTCGGGAGCCCCAACAACAGCCTGGCTGCCACGTTCTGCACTAGCTGCAGTCTCCGGGTCCGGCACAGAGGTAGCCCCAAGTAGAGGGCATTACAGTAGTCTAGTCTTGAGGTGACCGTTGCGTGGATCACTGTTGCGAGGTCCCGACGCTCAAGGAAAGGGGCCAACTGCCTTGCCCGCTTCAGATGGAAGAATGCTGACTTGGCAGTGGCTGCTATCTGGGCCTCCACCGATAATGAAGGCTCCAGTAAAACACCCAGGCTCTTTACCTGGTGGACTGCTTTCAATGGCGCACCGTCGAAGGCCGGGAGAGCTATTTCCCTTCCCAGAGCGCCGCGGCCCACACAAAGGACCTCTGTCTGCGCTGGGTTCAACTTCAGCCCACTCAGCCTGAGCCATGTCGCAACAGCCTGTAAAGCCCGGTCGAGATTCCCTGGGGCGGAGTCGGGCCAGCCGTCCATTAGTAGATAGAGCTGGGTGTCATCTGCATATTGATGGCAACCCAGCCCAAACCGCCGGGCAATCTGGGCAAGGGGGTGCATATAGATGTTGAACAACATCGGGGAGAGCACTGCTCCTTGAGGCACCCCACAGTCCAGTGTGCGCCTCCGGGACCGCTCATCCCCAATAGCCACCCTCTGTCCCCGACCCAGGAGAAAGGAGGAAAGCCATTGCAAGGCCGACCTTTCAACCCCAATGTCGGCGAGGCGGCGCGTCAGTAGCCGATGGGCGACTGTATCAAATGCAGCCGACAGATCTAACAGCATCAGCACCGCAACGCCGCCTCGATTCTGTTGCCGTTGGAGGTCATCCACCAAGGCGACCAACACCGTCTCCGTCCCATGGCCCGGCCGAAAGCCAGACTGACATGGGTCTAGGACAGAAGCATCATCCAGAAACCTCTGTAGCTGCAACGCCACAGCCCTCTCAATAATTTTACCTAAAAACGGTAAATTAGACACCGGACGATAGTTTGCCAATTCGGCCGGGTCTGCTGTAGCTTTTTTCAAGAGAGGGCGGACCAAGGCCTCTTTCAGGGGTGTTGGTACCCATGATTCCCAGTCTAAAATGCTTCCCATATTTTTTTAGTTCGCAATTTCAAAGAAGGCAAACACATAAACCTGCTTCAGTAACAGCAACCCAGTTCCAAACATAGAAATGGCTCCAGAAGGGATGGGGGTAAAGCTGCTACCTGCTTGGCCTGGGAAATCATGTTCCATTAGCCTTGTCCTAGCAGTGGTCCCCTGCGCGGACAACTTTCAGCCACCTCCAGGTGACAATGACTAGCATTTGAACCTACTGCTACAGGGCACCAAATCTACTGGGTTTGGGAAATCTCTGGACCCAGTGATCATGGCACAGTTACAGGGGCTCCCATGGTCCATGCAAATCTACCAAGCAAAATTATGGGTGGCCAAAGAACGGAAATGATAAATAGTCTTCCCTTCCTCTGCCTTGCCTTCTCCCTTTGTTGGGATCCCACATGACCTAGATGCAAGTTGTGCATGCAAAGATGCTCAGTGGCAACAGAAAAAAAACCTGTGGCCAATCTAGTGTAAGGTGGAGCATCTGTTTAATATAGTTCCCTGTTTTTCTAATAGCATCATCTTAACTCTCTGGAGTGTTGTGAGGAGAATATCCACAACGGTAATGTGCTTTCTAATTCCTGCATTATTTGGGAAAGAATGGCAAATCATTTAAGCAGCCAGGCAAGTCACTCAGAATCTGTTTTTCTTCGGGAAATAAAAATAAGAGGCAATAAGAGGAGATTTTAAAAGTTGCCTGAGGAATATGAATGCACGATTCCCATTAGCTGGGGGTGCTCGAATCCCTATGGACTCTTTCCGTTCTCTCAGCCTGTGCTGATCGTGCAGTAAACACACATGGTTTTTTGTTTTTTTTTCAGCTGCAGATATGCAAGATGAAAAATGCTCATTGGTTCCTCACAATATTCATCAGGCAGGGGGGCGGCACTAAGCAAGTTGCCTCTAGCCCCTTTCCCTCAGCACTCAGGCATTTTCAAAAGCCAGTCAGTGCTGAATTAGCCCAGAGGTGACTGGCAATGGCAGATGACGCCATGAGCTGCCATCAGCTACTTAACTTGCAGACTAACGCACAAAGTCA
This sequence comes from Heteronotia binoei, assembly GCF_032191835.1. Lineage (NCBI taxonomy): Eukaryota > Metazoa > Chordata > Lepidosauria > Squamata > Gekkonidae > Heteronotia > Heteronotia binoei. The sequence continues at coordinate 73,246,784 of NC_083235.1, forward strand.
TTTCTGATGCACAGCTGTCTGAACAATACATTTGCCAATTAAGGTAATACAATTAAATCCCTTGTATCCCAAAGAAAGTGCAGTGCAGGTGAAAGGAAAGAGGGAACAGGCCTCCAATGTGTCACCTACCCAAAGAACAAAGGCAAAGAATAAGCATTATAAAAACAGTGAAATCCACTGCTAATTAAGGTTGAGGTATTTGGCGACTTATTTCTAGCTTTCTCTGTAGTGCCAAGGGAGGGTGAATTATAAGGCCATCAGCCAGTGGGGAACTTGGGACTACCTTCAGAAACAGGGTCAGTGCTCTCTGGATTTTCCAAGGGCGCGTGCACTTTATATTGGACTAAGAAAGACAGTATTTTACTCTCATTTCCTCTATTTTTGTTATATGAATAAGATGACATTTATTTATTTATTACTTTCCATTTATATCCCGCCCTCTCCGCAAGCGGACTCATACATCAAGCTTCTCCCTATGTTTCCTCATATATATACCTCTACAATTACAGGTAAGTAGGTAATTATTTAACTGGTGAGCAAGATAAATTCAGTCATGTTGGTCTGAAGCAGCAGAACAAAGTTTGAGTCCAGCGGCGCCTTTAAGACCAACAGTCATAATCATGGGGTGCTGTCACACGTACCATTAAAAGCGGGTGTGTAGCGCTCAAATCTGAACTGCCGAATATTGAATCGATGCAGGGCAGTTCAGACGAGCATCCAAGAATGCGATTCATTCTGTTGTGCGCGATCAGACATCCAATACTATCACGCTCCTTTCTTGGAGCATGCGTAATCAGATGGTGATTTCTGGGAGGGGAGGGGGTCCATTGAGCATGCGCCCAACTGTTTGGAGCTGGGAAATCAAAACTTTCTTCAGAGGCAGGGGGGAAGGGCGAAAGTTTCCAGAATTAACATTGCCGATCCAAACCACGGAACTGCCAGGAATTATTTTCCGAGAAATTGGCAGTGACAATGATATCTTGAAATCCTCCACATTGAAAAAAAAGAATTTTTTCCTGTTCTGAATAGTGGGATAACGTCCCCCCCCCCCTCCGATCCTGTGTTGATTGGAGAAGCAGAAGCGTCACCTCAGATTCCCGGATGATCTGGCAATGCGCATGTCTGCTGGGGCTTTCGTTAAAAAAAAAGGTGAGAGGCAGTATTGCGCGTGAGCTGTCCAAACAACAAAAAGCCAATCTTGTGCCGTTGTTTTGAAAAAGGGCTGGACTTTATGTACTGTCAAATTAATGCGCCATTCATGCGTAGCAAGCCTGGATGAGCCCGGATGACGATCGATTGACAGATGTGGCTGTCTAAACGAACACATTTAATCCGTCAGCCAGACGGAGCTGTGTCGTCACTAATGGTACGTGTGACCACACCCATGGTATAAGCATTCATGTCCATGTCCATGCCTTCAGATACAGTGAAACAAAACGCCTTCAATCATTACATATAGGTAGAGAGGGGGTTAGTTGCCAGGAAGGGTTCATTCAAGTCAAGATGCATAAGTAACTGGGCAATAATAGCTGAGGTCGGCTTAAGGCAGTTGATAAGGTCTGTGAATAGCCAGAAATTAGCCTACAAATACAGGAGTTGATAAACAAATGTGAGAACCAAGTTTCAGTCCAGTGGCACATCCAAAACCAATGAAGTTCAATTCTGGTATAAGTGAGCACTGAGATACTCAGAATGTGTAGATGCATGCTCCTTCAGATACATTGAAACAGATTTTCTCAAATGTTACATATAGGTGGGGGGGGAGTAGTTGTCTGGAAGGGCTATTTAGAGTCAAGATGCATTGGTAATTGAGCAATAAATGCACCTGAGACTGGACTAATGCATTTGGTAAGACCTGTGGATAGCCGCAAATTGATATACAGATAGTAAAAGAGTTAACAACAGATGTGAGAATTAAGTTTGAGTCCAGTGGCACCTTTAAGACCAACAAAGTTTAATTCTGGGTACAACAGAAAACTCTAAGAACCCAATATCTCTCTTAAGCCCTGAGGGGCTCTATTGTCCTGAATGTTGTAACAACTTGTAATTCAGCAATCTCCCATTCCAGTCTTATTTCTGAAATTCTTTCTCAATAAAACAGAAACTTTGAGGTCCCCCACTGACTGCCATGGGAGGTTGAAATGTTCTCCTATTGGTTGCGCAGTTTTGTGATTCCTGATGTCAAACTTGCGTCCATATATCCTTTGGTGTACTGTTTGACCTGTTTGCCCTATGTAGAGAACTGAAGAGCATCATTGAGGTTTAGTGGTATATGCAATGTTAGAAGATGACCAGGTGAATAAGCCTGAGATGGTATAGTTGTTGTTAGGTCCAGTGATTGTGTTGACTGGGTGTACGTGGCAGCAAAGTTGGCATCTGGGTTTATTGCAAGCTCTGGTATCAGTGCTTCATGTTCAGATTTGATGTTGCATTATTGTAGGTGAGGCTGTGTTTGAGACTGGTGGGCTGTCTGTGCAAGAAAAGGTTTGCCCCCCGCCCCACACTTGTGAAAGAGAACTGTCGTTATCCAGTAGAAATCACTGATGATGCACTGAACTAAGCTGAGTTGAGAGTAGACATGGGCACAAACTGGGAAAATGGTGGTTCATTTCAATTCCATGGTTTGTTTGGTCACCCAATTCATTGTTTCGTGTTTATTCTTTTTTTTTATTTCCCACACCAATTCATGGTTCGTCGGTTCAGGAAGGGGTAGACTAGCCCTCGAGTGGGCTAGAGACACCAAATGTGTGGCAAACTCTTTGGTGGACTCTCCTCTACCTGCTCTCCAAGTTGGGTGAGAATTGGATTTTTGTGGGACTAAATTACAGCCCCACAAAGCAGATGCCCCTAGGTGGTTCGTTAAGTTTGGGAAATGGTAGAATGCTTCTTCCCTTCCTCCCAACATCCCAAATGGGCCAGAGATGCCAAACTGGAAGCTAACTTTTCAGATAACTCTCCTCTACCTGCTTTCCAAGTTTGGTTAGAATTGGATTGGGGGGGGGGCAAGTAACAGTCCCCCAAAGCAGGTGCCCCCAGCACAGTGCCTTTGGCAAACTGATAGAAATCAAACGTTAAAACAAAAGCTTATGATTTAATGATGAGGGTGATACAGCCCAGTCAAGGACAATGTTTCCCAGAATGGCTCAGCAAGTTAGTTTTGAAAGCCAAACAATAAAACAGCCACGCTGGCAGAAGCAAATAACACCCCCAGCAGAAACACTAATTTTGGGGGGCGGGGGGGGGAGGAGGAGAAAGGAAGGCAACACACATAGCTCACGTCTCTGAAACCTACAGGGGCACAAGGAAGTTGGCTTGTTCCCTGTGGTTAAAATAAACCAAAGCCCACCAAAATATCAAATTAGAATTTAAAATAAGATTGTAGAAGTCAGGCAAGTTGGAGTCGGGGGGCTGAAACCAACAGGGCACCAACAGGTGGGTTCTGTGAATAAGCAAACCCCAGCAATAATGAATAAGTTTGGGGAAAATACATTTCTCCCCCCGCCCCCCAAACCCAACACATAAACAGTTTCCCCTTGGGGTTAAGTTCCCTTAAACCACAGAGGAACAATTGGCAACACTTTCCCAGCTGGGAGAGGTGTTTAAAATTGTCCCACAATCTGGGGCTGGAGGACCAGGGGTTTTTTTTGAGCAGGAACACACAAGAATGCAATTCCGGCTGGTTTGGCATCAGGGTGTGTGGCCTAATATGCAAATGAGCTTCTGCTGGGCTTTTTTCTACAAAAAAAGTCCTATACTAAACATTTTTTTCTACAAAAAAGCCCTATACCAAACAATGGTGATATCAGGGGGTGTGGCCTAATATGAAAATGAGTTCCCGCTGGGCTTTTTTTTTTTTTTTTTTACAAAAAAGGCCCCATGGAGGACAAAAGGAGTCCCTAAACTCTAGCATGCAGCAACAGCCAAATCAACAAGCATGTGACATAGCTAACTCATGCACAAGCTGCTCGCAAAGTGAAAGCAGTTGACAAAGAGTGTGGCAATAAATACTATCTGCTCCCATGGAGCAGAATAGAAGTTCTCTGATGGGCTCTCAGAGCTGCCAATCAAGCTATGGACAACTGCTGTGGGTGTTCCTAAGACTCCCAGAAGTCCACCTCCAGCATTGCCTAGGAATTGTTGCGTGCTAGGCTGTCTGGAAAAATGAACTGATAATGACCCAAACAGACTGCCTAGGAAAATAGCCAGTTTGCTTTCCAGTTCGTGCATGTTTGGAATGAACCACAAATCAGCCATTTTGAGCATGAATTGCAGTTCATGGTTAAGAACATAAGAGAAGCCATGTTAGATCAGGCCAATGGCCCATCCAGTCCAACACTCTGTGTCACACAGTGGCAAAAAATTTTATATATATACACACACACACACACACACTGTGGCTAATAGCCACTGATGGACCTCTGATATTTTTATCTAAACCCCTCTTGAAGGTGGCCATGCTTGTGGCCGCCACCACCTCCTGTGGCAGTGAATTCCACATGTTAATCACCCTTTGGGTGAAGAAGTACTTCCTTTTATCCGTTTTAACCTGTCTGCTCAGCAATTTCATTGAATGCCCACGAGTTCTTATATTGTGAGAAAGGGAGAAAAGTACTTCTTTCTCTACTTTCTCCATCCCATGCATTATCTTGTAAACCTCTATCATGTCACCCCGCAGTTCATTTCATGCCCATGCCTACTTGAGAGCTGTATCTGACCACTAGTGGCGTTCTGTGTCACTTTTTGGCCTGTCTTACAACAGGTTTTCTCTGATTACCATTCCGGCTTTGTTAATCTGTTTCTTGACCTCATCAGGTGGATACTTGCATTCCAAAAAGGTTTGTTGAGATCCATCAGGTGAGAATCTCTGTATGTAGAATTAGAGCAGATGCGGCTGTAGTGTGGAGCCTGGCTATATACAATGGATCATTTGGGTATGTTTAGAATGGTAGCTGGAGGCAAGTAGGTATGTTTGTTGACGACTTGTTCCTTCAGATCAATCAAACAGCCATGGGCACCTGTATGGTCCCACAATATGCTAACATCTTTTTGCTGACTTGGAGCAATGCTTCCTAAACTCCTACCCACTCCCACCTCTCTTATACCTGTGATACATTAATGGCAGTTTTGTTGTCTGGACACATGGTGAAGAAGCCTTGGACATATTCCGCCAGGCATTCAACAGCTTTCACTCCATCATCAACCTGACAATGAACCAATCTATGCTAGATTTTCTGGACATTACTGTGAAAATACACAATGGAGACCATCTTATACTGGAAACCTGCTGACCAACAAACATACTTACATGCCTCTAGCTACCATCCTAACCATATACAAATGATCCATTGTATATGGCCGGGCTCTATGCTACCGCTTCATCTGCGCCGGTCCTACAATGATTGCCCCCATAGCTGGAATAAAGATATTCACACAGGTGTTGTCAGAACAGATCGCTGACAAGCATAGCTGGGAATGGCACCGTTACTTGTTTGCTGGCATGATTAGCCTTGCTCATTAACAGCTCATCACTTTGCAGATGTACTGACCCCATATTATGAATGTATTCACAACTACTAACTTCCATTGTATTCCTTAAACAGTAGGGTTGCCAAATCCAACCTCTGGGGACTTTGGGGGTGGAGCCAGGAGACTTTGGGGGTGGAGCTAGGGGGAGGGGGAAATGGCGCCGGGGAGCGTGGCGAGCCGCCCCGCAGCTGCCGCCTCTTCTCCACTTGCCGTGGCTGCTGAGATGGGCTCAGCCTGAGCCCATCTCGGAGGAGCAGCCACAGTGAGCAGAGAAGAGGCCGCCGCACCGCTGCCGCCTCGCCCACTCAGCCTCTGGGGTAGAAGTGGAGGGGGGGGGTGGAGGCGGGCCAGGAGCGTGGCGAGCCACAAGTCCGGGTCCTAGAAGGGCCCGGATTCGCGGCTCGCCATGCTCCTGGCCTGCCTCGCCCTCCCCTGCGCTGCTGCCACCTCTTGGCTGCACCTCCGAGATGGGCTCATCCTGGGCCCATCTTGGAGGAGAAACTGCGGTGGGCGGGGAGGGGGCGGCAGCGGCGCGGCGGCCTCGCCGGTTCCAGGATCCGGCGGCTCGGCCCCATTTCCCCCCTCTCCCCCCGCTTCCATTTTTTGGGGGAGCAGGGGAAGAGGATGGAAATCCTGTGGTCCCCCGCCAGGGCGGGAGGGTTGGGAAGCCAATTAAACAGTCAGTGTTTGCATGTAGTGGGATGTTCCCGGTCGCAGGTGAAAAGGGAGCATGGGGAGACAACTTCAATCTGGTCTCTCTGGACCAACTGAACTGGGATGAGCCAGCGGAATGCAACCTTGGCAAAAGCAGCAATGAGGCCTGAGAGAAGACTTTGTAATAACTAATTCAAATGATTTTGGCGGGCACAGGAAAGAGAGGAGTCATTAGGTCGGGAGGTGTAACTATTGGGGGACCAACCATCCATGTAGGTCTGGCAAGACAGTCTTGCGAATAGCATGCTGATAATGGTTATCTGATCTATCAAGAAAGTTTCTTCAAGGAGTTTTATGGTAGTTCTTGGGCAAAGCCTTACAGGTGTGTTGGTATAAATGCCTGGAGTGGAACCTCTTTTGTCTGTGCAAAGAATGTAGGAGCGGAACCTCTTCTGTCTGTACAAAGAATGAGCTTGTGCCTGTCTGAAACTGACAGGAAAGCCTGGTTTCTCTTTAAACCACCCGTCTTGAGAAAGACAACACAATGTATCATGCCGGTTTTACGTGGACTGGCTTTGTACGAATAGACTTTTCTTCTTACATATCAATGCCACATTGGAGGACCGATTTTTGAAATATTTGTTGTGAGGATTTTGGAAAAATTCTTTGTGGCACCTTTAAGAAATGCCAGTGTGAGCAAGTTTTGTAGGAGTTACTCTGTGGACTCCCTTGTAGAGCCAGTTTGGTGTAGTGGTTGTGTGCGGACTCTTATCTGGGAGAACCGGGTTTGATTCCCCACTCCTCCACTTGCACCTGCTGGAATGGCCTTGGGTCAGCCATAGCTCTGGCAAAGGTCCTTGAAAAGGCAGCTGCTGTGAGAGCCCTCTCCAGCCCCACCCACCTCACAGGGTGTCTGTTGTGGGGGAGGAAGGTAAAGGAGATTGTGAGCTGCTCTGAGACTCTTCGGAGTGGAGGGCGGGATATAAATCCAATATCTTCTTTTTCTTCTTGTATGTTGATTGTGCCTACAAGCCCATTCTGATTTATGAGTCCGTACTGTGGATGTTTGTAATGAACTGTTGATTCTTTGCTTTATTAGACACCTTATAATCTTTTGTGATAAATCTTCAGGCTAAGTAGTATGCAGTATTTCCCAGCATTTTTCTTTTTTGGAGTTCTACTTTATCGCAGGGAGACTCCCTCCCCCCTTTTTTTTCTCCCACAGCCTCCAAGTGGGGCCTGGAGATCTCCCACTTTTACAACTGATCTCCAGCTGGCAAAGATCAGCTGCCCTGGAGAAAATGGAATTATTACAAAAAAAATCACCAGTCAACAATAAAGATATTCACACTCTCCAGTGTGAGAGCCAGTCTGGTGTAGTGGTTAAGTGTGCGGACTCTTATCTGGGAGAACCGGGTTTGATTCCCCACTCCTCCACTTGCACCTGCTAGCATGGCCTTGGGTCAGCCATAGCTCTGGCAGAGGTTGTCCTTGAAAGGGCAGCTGCTGTGAGAGCCCTCTCCAGCCCCACCCACCTCACAGGGTGTCTGCTGTGGGGGAGGAAGGTAAAGGAGATTGTGAGCCGCTCTGAGACTCTTCGGAGTGGAGGGCGGGATATAAATCCAATTTCTTCTTCTTCTTCTTCTTCTTCTTCTTCTTCTTCTTCTTCTTCTTCTTCTTCTTCTTCTTCTTCTTCTTCTTCTTCTCATTGTGTGTACATGCATTTGATTTAGTGCAAATATAAGACAAAATAGAACAAAGGAACAATACGGTATTTGCACTCCCCCAATTCATGTAATTTAAAATTTTTACATAGGAAACAGCCTTAACAAAGTTCATAAGTAAGTGCTATAGGGTGGAGTCCTTCAAGGTTCCATTTGTGACGTTGTAATGGAGAGAATAAGGAGGAACCGTATGGAAAGGAGTCCTCACGGTTTCGCTTGTCTCATACTTTGTCAGCCTCTTTTCTCACCGTTTTCTGGAGCCACAGTAACTTTGTTTCAGACACGGATCAGCGCATGCTCTAAACCTCTGCTGCTGGTGAGAAAAGAGGGTGATGAAGTATGAGACAGTATGAAGTAAGAGCCTATTGTGTTCCGAGTCCATTTCAGAGTGCTGGTATTGACCTTTAAAATCCTATATGGTCAAGGACCTGTCTGTCTATGGGACTCCCTCTCCTCATATGTTCCCCAGAGAGCACTGCATTCAGGTTCACAAACTCTGCTATCCATCCCCAGACCAAGGGAGGCCAGACTGAGCTCTACACAGGCCAGGGCCTTCTCGGTGGCAGCACCAATGATGTGGAACACCCTCCCAGAGGCCATAAGAACCCTGTGGGACCTCTCCCAATTCCACAGGGCCTGCAAAACTGAACTTTTCCAACTGGCCTACAATACCTGAATGGGAGAGGACTGCTGCTTCTATGCTGCTGAGCTATACCAGTTATGGGGAACGAGGACCATCAGAAGGACCACTATCAGAGAATAAACTATGACACCAACCTAATTAGATTACTGAAGAAAGAAAGCTGTGATCCACCTGTATCAAAACATTTTCTGAGCAGCACCATCTATGTAGTTTTAATTGTTTAGGTTCCATCCTTTTAAAATTGGAATCTGAAATCGTTTTTAAAACGATTGTTAGCCGCCCTGAGTCCGCTCGCGGAGAGGGCGGGCTAAAAATCTAAAGGAAATAAAATAAAGTTATTGAATGAAATTGTTTTTTTTGAAAATGGACTATTGTTTTAATTTTTTTGTACCCTGCTCTGAGTCTTGCTACACAAGAAAGGTCAGGTTATAAATAAAATAAATAAATAAATAAATAGACTGTTTTATTACTCCTTACTTTTGACAGCTGCCTGACCCACAAAAATTAAGCACAGCAGGGCAGTTTAACACTTATTTTCTGACTGCCAGGCTGCTGTTTATGGCACAAGAGCAAGGCTGGGAAAAGTTGGCAGCTCTAATCGGCATTTTCTCTTCTGTGCAATTAGTAATAACCAGAAGCTACTATGCTGAATCTGATTCTCCCGCCTGCTATCCTCTCTCCAAAGAGATCAGGTCTGTATACATGTTTCTCCCCTTCTCCCCTTTATTCTTCTCATGACCCTGTGTGATGGAACTGACCCAATTTGCCCTTCAGACCCAGTCTCATCAGCTCCCTTTTGAGTTGCCAACTCCTGGAGGGAGCTATTCTTCCTTCCGCCACTTGGGCGCGCTGCCACCACCTGCTCAATTTAGGGGTTCCTGACTGAGAGGAACAGGACTCCCAATCCCCCTTGCCAGTTCTGAGGCCTGGCCTCAAGGTCCTCTGCCAACCCAGCACCTGGTTCATAGAGACCAAAGTCCTTCTTTGGGAGGATTGGCCCCCTTGCCAACTGTATGCCTTCCCCCTTCCCTGGACTCCCCTCCTGCAGTAGCGTGGTCTAAGGCAGTTGGGGAAACTATGTGGTACAGAGATTTACTGCCAGCCTTCAAAATAGTAAAAGGGTTATTTAAAAAAAAAACAAATGAAAAGTTGCAAACATAATCTTAGCACAGCACGGGATCAGCAACCAGAAGAGCAAATAAAAGTCGGTCTGAAACGCATCCTTCTGTCCCTGGTTTAAAAACTTGCCCTACCAGATGTTTAAGCAGAGCAGGCACATCTAAGCTTAGTAAGTTGCAAAATCTTCTAAGGATACCTCATTGCTTCAGGCTTCCTGCATCCAGCCAGACCCAGCTACATGGTCAAATATAGCTGCTGCCTATGCAAGGCCCAGCTCCGAGAGAGAAGAGGCCTCATGCTCTTCAGAGCAAGCACTTTTGTTAATCCTCTGACTCCAGACCACCCACTTTACATCACTCTCCACCCCTTGTTAACCTGGGGCGTTTTCGCACTTACCTTAAGCCGGAGCGACGTCCCTCTTCACCGCGCAGCGTCTGCACGGTTTTCGCACTAATTGCTCCGGAGCAGCTGGAAGAGCCACAAAGTCCCGCGGCTTTTGTGTCGCAAATGTAAACCGCCCAAAACCGGTTTACATTTGCAACGCAAAAGCCGCGGGACTTTGCGGTTCTTCCAGGTGCTCCGGAGCAATTAGTGCGAAAACCGTGCAGACGCTGTGCGGTGAAGAGGGACGTCACTCCGGCTTAAGGTAAGTGCGAAAATGCCCCTGGTCTACCCAGAATTAGGCTTCTTTTCTTGTTGTCTCCAGGAAGCCTCTTTTCCGGGAGGCGTTCTGGGAAACCGCCATGTGTTCTGGGAAATCTCCAGCTCATTCCTGGAGATGGTTCCTGGGGTTGCTCTAGCTAGCCCAATACCCTCCCCACTCTGTTTTCTGCCTGGAGGAGAAGGATGCCCATTGTCTCTTCAAGTAGCTCCATTAGCATCTCTTAAGAGGTAGCCCAGATGCTGCCGTAATGCCAGGGGCTAAATTTCCCCACCCTTTCCGTTTGTCTTTGAGCTTCGAGACAGAGCCTTTTAAAGTCAGCTTGCCACCTCTCCAGGAGGCATTTCTCCACACCCTGTTTGCACTGTAGGAGCACATAGAGCTGGGCAAACCGTGTGCTTAGTTTTCATGAGTCTGGATGATGTGAGGGAGAAAAAGGAGTTTTTGGGACCTGTAGTTGCCCTTGAAAGCCCTCACAGAAGGCAGAGAAGGTCTGCCCCAAGATAATGTGTGAGCTTCATGAATGAGTAAGGATTCAAATAAAGATATCTCTGATTGTAAAGTGACAAGCCAGCTACTATACAACACTAGCTCTCTAGTTCCTTGTTCCCTGAGCCTCAAACAATGCTTCCAGGACTGGTAAGGGACACTGGAAATCACATGGAAAGATGTCGGCCCCCTCCCAGCCGAGCAGCATCGCCGCTTCAGGCTGGGGGCCGGGTTTTGCCCTCCCAGAAGGAGGGAGGGATGACTCAGCTCCCCGACATACGGGGAGATGATGGGGCGTGGTGTCGAGGCTATAAAACCCTGGCCCCGCCCCAACCAATGCAGTTCTTCTGGGCTCTCGGCCCAACCGCCCGCCCTATGCAGTACAGGTTTTTACCGGTCGCCTTATTAGGGGCCAGGTAGGAATTTTTTCATTTTCACTGGATTGGCATAAATGACTTTGTTTTTTGCCTACCTTGTACTGCTGGTTAGTGTAGAGTTTGGGGGGGAGTTGTTAGTTCGGTCGCTTGGCAGGATGAGGTATTGGCTATAGTATTTTAGGGGAGCACCTATGGCTCTGCACCAGCTAGTGCTGGTGGTCTGTACGAACTGCAGATGGGCTTTACGGCTCAATGCGGGGAGTGCAGATCACAACAAAGCCTCACCGGGGTGGATCCTTCCAGTTGTTTGGATGCCAGCCTAAGTGGAGGTGGAGTTTGGGCCTGGCTGCTCAGCACCAGCCAGATGATATTCGGCTTGTGCTGGGGGCAGGGTGGCTCGCCCTCCCAGGACAAGGTGGGGTCCTGGGTTTGACCAGGGCTTGCCCTGTTACGCCTAGACCTCTTGCCATTCCTGCTCGTTCAAGTTATGTTAATAAAGCAGCCCGGTTTTCATCCAACACTGTGTCAGCCTCTTCATTCCGACTGGGAGGGCAAGCATGTGGCTTACCCAGAGAGTTTCAACACACCCTTTGATCATGTGGAGACACTTGTGGTATGACCCTCTGCATGAGATCTTGATTTGTGTGAATTAATGAACCAGTTGAATTTACGCTACTACTAGAGAAATGCAGCTCCTAAAGAGACAAAGCAAAATGACTGCCGTTGGGGCTCAGTTTTAATGTATGGACTTTGAAGAAAATGCTATTCTGTCCTGCCTTTTTTTTTTTAGCTAGTTACTGCAGAGGTATCTGATGAAACTACTATCAATGGTGAGAGCAGCAGATTGAAGGGAGGGAAATTAAACAGGGAAAGAGTTCCAATAAATAACCAAGGGCAAAATACCTCATGCTTAATAAAAAAAAAATAGAATTCTAGTAAAAAAAAATCTCCAAACCACTAGAAAGGTGGAATGAAATGAATGAGGCAGCAGGCAGAAAGAATTTCAAGTACAAGGCTTGCATTTGACAAAAGAAGCCCTGAAATTTATCAAGAGACAGGACTGAATTGTTGCATATGCCAGAGACATCAGTCAGCTTGATCAACCACAATTAGCTACTCCAAGGCTATCCAAAGGAGGCCACTGAAAACGAGAGACTCCACCTCACCCAAGCGAGATGGAGCAGGAGGAGAGCCACTCAGGCTCTTGCCGTTCCCATTAAGAGCAGTCTGGAGAGTTTGGTCTTCAGTATGATTGGAAGATTTTGTGGAATGATGGCCTAGGTGAGGTTTGTAGTTTGTCTTGTAGAATATCAATTATGCCACTTTAGAAATTCTGGAGAGCACAGGGGCTCATAGGCTTCCCAACCTCCCCGCCCTGGTGGGGGACCCCCAAAATTGCGTCCTCCTCCCCTGCTCTCAAAAAATCTGGGGGCGGGGGGGAGGGAGAGAGAACATACCTTTAGGCTTCATGTTGTAAAGCTTCTGATCCGTTTTAAAATGTGTCCCTTTAAGGCTGCACAGGAAACAGGAAGGGCTTCATGGGAAAGCAACAGTTTCCATGGAGAACGGCCCCTCCCTTTCTTTTCCTGTGCAGCCTTGCTTTCGTTTTCCCAGCAAGCACATTCTGCTGGAAGAAGACCAAGTACGGTAAGTGTTTGTGTGTGAGAGAGGGAGGGAGGGGGCAGGGAGGGGGGATTCCCTGGTATGGAGGCCCTCCCCCCCTTTAGAAAGCATGGGGGGGAGGGAAATGTCTACTAGGCACTCTATTATTCCCTATGGAGAACGATTCCCATAGGGAATAATAGGGAATTGATCCGTGGGTATTGGAGGCTCTGGGGGGGCTATTTTTTGAGGTAGAGGCACCAGATTTTTAGTATAGCATCTAGTGCCTCTCCCCAAAATACACCCCCCAAGGTTCAAAACGATTGAACCAGAGGGTCCAATTCTATGAGCCCCAAAAGATGGTGCCCCTATCCTTAATTATTTCCTATGGAAGAAAGGCATTTAAAAAGGCATGCTGTCCCTTTATATGTGATGGCCAGCACTCCTTTGGAGTTCAATTATGCTTGTCACATCCTTGTTCCTGGCTCCACTCCCAAAGTCTCCTGGCTCCGCCCCCAAAGTCCCCAGATTTTTCTTTGATTGGACTTGGCAACCCTAGGGGCTCAGGACCAGCCACTGTGCCTGTTTTCCAAGTAACCTTACCCAGTATCAAGGAGAAGATATGGGAGAACTACATTTAATCTTTTGTGAGAGCAGGGGAGAGAGAAACAGAGAGAGACACGACTATTATATTAGTGAGATTTTGAACGACAAACTTCCCTAACATCACAAAAGTTAGGCCTTTGAACAAGTTTTTGTGATTGGCGAGACAGCTATACAAATACTTCTTTTTTAAAATTTAAAATTTATTTCAATTTTAAAATCATGAACAATTATTTAAAAACGACAACATCCTACAACAATTGCAAACTCCAAATAGCATCAAAAGTTTAGGCTAAGAAACTTAGCCAACTAGCAATTTTTTTTTTTACCAATTTTATTTACCATATTTTATCTATGGAGGCAGGGCCACAAGGGATTTAGGGAGGGGCTCCCCAGAAATTTAAGAAGGCCTGAGCTCCCCCCTTAACAATGCTCCCGGGCTGGGCCAAACCCAGGAAAAGGTGGGAGTTGGCCAGTCGTTATAGCGGAATCTCAACAGTCTCCTGCTGTGTCCTATTTTTGGCTTGTTCCAGGGGCAGGGTGGCTTGCCCATTGCAAGGAAGGGAGAATATGGGGGATCGCCTTGCCCACACACACACACACACTCAGTTGGCCCTTGCCAATTTACAGTTCATTCAGTTTCCGTTAAATTTTAAATAAAGTTGCCCTTTAGTAGTTCCAACATCCACATCTGTCTCTGTATTCCAACTTTGGGGACAAAAACCTGTAGGGGGATTTTTAAAAGTTTTCCTGGAGATTCATTTACAGGAGTCTTGTTTCTGCCTTATTAAATTATGTCATCACAGATGCCTTCATTTAGTAAATGCATGGCTGAAGTCTTTGAGCCAGAGAAGATTACAAAACAGTTGCTGTGCACTCAATTTCTGAACAATGTACAGAGTTCAGAGTAGTACCAATCTTCTCATTTCACACTCATCCTACAAGTGAATACAAGCATATTTTGAGGCAGTTCAGAACAGTGTCCATAGTTATGACCCCAAAGAAAACTCACAGCTCTTAGCACACTGTTTAGAAACTCCAACTTAAAAACACAGACATTCAGAACAAAGTATTAATAAAAATCACATAATTAAATTTGCATTCCTATGCTTTTTTAGGTTCAACTTGCACAACACATTTGGCTTCAACAAATGATCTGCAGACAGCGGAAATACAACTATAACTTTAATTAACAAAACAAACTATTTATTTAAAATCACAATAAAATAAAATATTCTCCCAACCCAATATTACCCTTTCTCCTTCTCCCACAAGCATCCCCCACGGGGTGTTTAAAAGAGGGCAGGAGGAGATCTCCTGCCTTTGCCATCTCCCTGCAAGACAGGGAGATGGCAAAGGGAACTCCAGGAACTCTGACGGGTGTTTAAAAAGGGGGGGGGAGGAAGAAGAGCGCCTGCCTTTGCCGTCTCCCTGGGGTGTTTAAAAGGGTGGGCAGGAGATCGCCTGCCTTTGCTGTCTCCCCGCCAGGCAGGGAGATGGTAAAGGGTCCTCCAAGCTCCCCCCCTCTTTTAAACACCTCAGGCAAGGTGTTTAAATGGCGTTGTTTGGCAGATCGTCTGCCTTTGCAATATCCCCGGCAAGTGGGGAGACTTCATTTCTCATCTCCCGGTTCCACCCCCAAAGTCTCCTGGCTCCACTCACAAATTTTAGTGGGCCAGGAAAGAGCAGTATAAAAATAACCGGGCCACGGAGGGGAAAGTTTGGGAAACCCTGCATAGACCTTAGGTCACAGGCCTGTCTCTGATCAACGGGCCCTTTCAATCACAAGGGAGGCTGGTAGCTACTCCTGGGTGCCCCTTCTGCATGATTTAAATTGTGGAGAAGGGAGGGGTGGCCCTACCCTCTCAGCTGTCACCCCGTGGCCCCTCAAGCAGTGGCAGCAGGCGGAAGGATGGTCCAGCACCCTGAGTCGCAGTGATGGGGGCAAGGATAGAGGAGGGCTTCTAAGTGCCCTCAGACTTCTACACATGACCCCCTGACCTTTAAAAACCTGACTATGGGTCTTGCTTTTCCTCATTTTGTCCTTCCTCTGTCCTTTTCACCCAAGGTCCACATCTGGTCAACAGCTCTGTTTCCATGTTACCGTGAACACTCAGACAACTAACTGCATGTATGTGCATACACCGATCTGTAAGAAAGAGCCAAAATGCATTCACTTTTTGAATGAAACCAAGGACTAGTATCTGGATATGCACATACAAAGAAAAATCATGTGTGTACTGCATATGGATTTTACATATGTTTATTGTAACTTGTGAACAGGCTTGTTTCTTTGCATAGGAATACACAATCAAAAGTCATTGTTGCCTCATAGGTACTCATAATGCCATGAGGTGAGATATGAAGGCTTTGGGAGTAATACCGACATGGCAGTGGGTCATTGGATATGCAGTTAGGTTATTGTTGTTGCTGTTGTCATTGTTAACAACGACAACTTATTTATTTATTTAATTTATATCCCGCCCTCCCCACCAAAGGCAGGCTCAGGGCGGCTCACAAACCAAGGGTCGACACAAACACATTAGTGTGACCGATACAATAAACAATGATAAAAACAATTTAAAACAATTGCATGTGCTACAATCATAATTTCAGGCAGCGACTTAAATTCTGGTGGTTAGCTCTACTCAGAGGTCTCAGGATGGCTGTAGCGCAGTGAAGTAGGCCATTGGTGGCATTCTTATGGGCCAGTCCCGTTGCTGCAGATGTTACCACTCATGTAAATGCCTGGCGGAAGAGCACCATTTTGCAGGCCCTGTGGAACTGTAAGAGCTCTCGCAGGGCCCTAACCTCCACCGGCAACTCATTCCACCAGCTAGGGGCAGCAACAGAAAAGGTCCTTGCTTCTCTGATGCTGGGAACTGTCCACAGGTTTTGAGACCTGGACTGAAGTGCTCGCTGGGGCATATGCCGGGAAAGGCGGTCCCTAAGGTATGCAGGACCCTGGCCATATAGGGCTTTAAAGGTAATAACCAACACCTTGAAGCGAATCCGGTACATTATCGGTAGCCAGTGCGGCGCTTTCAGCACAGGCTGAATGTGTTCCCGTAAAGGAACTCCCATAAGCAGCCTGGCTGCAGCATTCTGCACTAGCTGGAGTCGCCGGATTTGGGACAAGGGCAGCCCCATGTAGAGAGCATTAAAGTAATCCAGTCTCGAGGTGACCGTAGCATGGATCTCTGTTGCCAAGTCGTCGCGTTCGAGAAAGGGGACCAACTGCCTTGCCATCCGCAGATGGTAAAAGGCTGACCTGGCAGTGGCAGCTACTTGGGCCTCCATTGTAAAAGAAGGATCCAAGAGCATCCCTAGGCTGTGCTCCAACGAAGGTCAGTAAACGGACCTCTGGTCCCGAACCGCAGCGACTCAGATACAGGACCTCCATCTTCGTTGGATTTAATTTCAGTCCACTCAGCCTGAGCCACCCTGCCACAGCTTGCAATGCTGTGGACAGATCTTCTAGGGTGGAGTCAGACTGGCCACCCATCAGCAGATAGAGCTGGGTATCATCTGCATAATGGTGACAACCCAGCCCATACCTCTGGGCATTCTGGGCGAGGGGGCGCATGTAGATGTTGAATAACATCAGCGAAAGAACTGCTCCCTGTGGCACACCACAAATAAGTGGGTATCATCGGGATAGTTTGTTTCCTTGCACCACCCTCTGTCCCCGACCCTGGAGAAAGGAGGTGAGCCACTTCAAGGCCAACCCCTGGATCCCAGCGTTGGCGAGGTGAACGCCGCCGACAGGTCTAACAACATCAGCACTGTCAAGCCACCTCTATCCAGATGCTTCTGGAGGTCGTCTATGAAGGCAACCAGAATCGTCTCCATCCCATGACCCGGACGAAAACCGAATTGATGTAGGTTAAGCGTGGAAGCATCATTCAGAAAACTCTGAAGCTGTACTGCCACCTCCCTTTCAATAATCTTGCCTAAAAATGGCAAGTTATGAATCACCTAATACCCTTCTCAGACTGCTGGCTACTTCATGGGCAGGGGGAGGGTTAATGCAAATGTAGAGAGGGTGCAAGTCAAGATGGAAACAGTCACTGTCCTCAATTGAAGACATGGTGGAACATCTCAGCTTTACATGCCCTGTGGAATTTCATAAGGTTCTGCAGGGCCCTGATGGTACTTGGCAGAGAGTTCCACCAGGTTGAGGCCAGGACCGAGAAGGCCCTGGCTGAGCACAGCTGGATGTCTTTGGGGCTGGGGACCACCAGTAAGTTGCTGCCTGAGAAACTTAACACTCTCCTGGGGACATAATGGAGGAGGTGGTCCCATAAGTATGCCAGTCCCAGACTGCTGAAGGCCTTAAAGGTCAATACCAAAACCTTGAACTTGACTAATATTCCACTGGGAGCCAGTGTAGCTGATGCAGCACCAGATGTATATGTGGTTTCTGTGATGTTCCCATCAAGACTCAAGACATCACATTCTTGACCAGATGGAACTTTCGGATCAGTCTCAAGGGCAGGTCAGCATAGAGCAAGTTACAGTAGTCTAGCATGGATTACCATGGCTAGCTCAGGACGCGACAGGAAAGGGCCTAATTGCCAGATGCAAGAACAGTAACCTGGCAATATGCATGGCCTAGGCCTCCATATTCAAGGAGGAATCTAAGATCACTCCCAGTTCCTGGCTCTTGAAAGACTGCACCAGTATCAGTGACAGCCTGTCAAGACTGGGCAACCAATGTCCTGAAGCTCCTCCCTCCCGGAACCTTTACCTTAGCTGGATTCAGAACCGTCATTGGATTCAGTTTCAACCTACTCTGCTTCAACCATCCAATCACAGCCTCCAAACCCACAGCCAGTTTAGTGGGGTGGTAATATGCTAGGACTATGTGTTTGTATTTCCTAGTTGTCCTATGTGTTGTCACTTGAGGAGTGGGTGGGAGCTAATGAGTCTGGAGAAATTCTGTCAAAGATGCTGGCTAAAGAAAGGTAAAGTGGCTAGTAATGTTTCCCTGTATCTTTTCAGTATTAAATTTTGGCTCAAGTCCAATTCATCCTTAATCCTACTGCTATAGCAGTGCAGAGGAAAATAAATACAAGGGAAAAGTGCATTCAACCATGCATGACAAAGAGATCAGAGACAGGCTAAAATGCTAGGGAAGGGGCAGACAAGAAAGAAAGACAAGGAGACAAGTAAGTACCAGGGACCGCAAGTATCAGCAAGAGGCAAGTAGAAAGAGGGGACAAATAGATATCACAGCTCTGCACAAAACATCCAATTCTTTACTGTGCTAGTGTTCAATAAATACCCAGGGTCAGTGCCAGGCTTTTTGGAGCCCTAGGCAACGGGGGAGAAACACAGCCGACAGATAAACTCTTGCAACAGAAGTAACCAGCCAGCCAATGGTAGGAGATGGAGGTTACACGCTGGCAAGGAAAGCACAAGGTTGGGGGGATTCAGAGCTGGAGAGGCTCCATGGTGCTATGCGCTCAGAGATGGGGTGTGGAGACTGGACCTGGTGCTTTTTATGTCCAGCCTCAGACTGGCAAGAATTGCAAAGAACAGAGGCAATGTTTCTGGACACATTGGGCGATTTCCCTCACAGCTTACCGAGGAGCGAAGTCTCTCCTCACTGTGCAGCGTCTGCTCGGATTTCCCACCAACTGCTCCGCGGATTCAGGAAGTGCCGCACCTTTTGCATCGTTAACGTAAACTAGGGTTTTAGCGATTTCCATTTGAGACGCAAAAGGTGCGGCACTTCCTGAATCCGCGAAGCAGTTGGTGGGAAATCCGAGCAGACACTGCGCGGTGAGGAGGGACTTCGCTCCTCGGTAAGCTGTGTGGGAAATTGCCCTACGTCTGTTTATTGCTCTGGGCACCTACCTACTTTTCCTGCTGCTGGGCGCTGGCATGCTGGTGGCCCTGGAGGACACGCTAGAGGAACCAG
The DNA here is from genome assembly GCF_032191835.1 of Heteronotia binoei. Taxonomy (NCBI): domain Eukaryota; kingdom Metazoa; phylum Chordata; class Lepidosauria; order Squamata; family Gekkonidae; genus Heteronotia; species Heteronotia binoei. Next base: position 73,266,108 of record NC_083235.1, read on the forward strand.
TGCATTTCAAGCATAGATAAATCAAACTTCCTCCTTCTGTTCTTTAAATGCCACTTTATTGAATGCATGCTGCAGATTTGTGTAAGGAAAGGAAAGGAAAGGTCCCCTGAGCAAGCACCAGTCGTTTTTCGATTCTGGGGTGACGCCGCTTTCACAACGTTTTCATGGCAGATCCTTTATGGGGTGGTTTGCCATTGGCTTCCCCGGTTATTACACTTTCCCCCCAGCAAGCTGCATACTCATTTTACTACCTCAGAAGGCTGAGTCAACCTCGAGCTGGCTAACTGAACCAGCTTCTACTGGAATCGAACTCGGGTCATGAGCAGAGGGTTCCGACTGCAGTACTGCAGTTTTACCAATCTGTGCCACTTTTGTGTAAAACTCCCCTTAAATAAATATTTCCATAGATCTAGTGTCTGCAAGAAAGAGAGAGATGAAAAATAAAACAGGAGTCCACTTTCCAAAGCCATATGAGGCATGTGCAGGGCCCCCTGCTTGCCTTCACCCTTCTCTGGGAAAAACAAAATAAGGGAGAGAGACTGAGGGAGACTCCAAAGGAAAAAAAACAACTCCAGCCTCCCCTGCAAGATCTCCCCATTGGTCACTGGTTCCAGGGGACAGACAGGCCCAGGGTGTGGGAGTCAGCAAACGGCATAGGGCACCAGCTCCCAGCAGGGGCGGGCACCCCCTCCCTGAGCCTCTGGTGCTCTTTTAGCTCTGAGGGATCTGATCAGAGCTGAAAGTGGCATTTTTCCTTCCCTCGTGCCCTCGGAGGCCGACTATCCTTTTGGCTCTGAGGGATCAGAGAAGCTTCCCCGCTGCTCTCACCACCACCCTCCCTTCCCACCACTAAAATAGCACATGGGGCTGGGAGCAGAAGCAGCCCCCAGCCACAGTTAAAGGGCCCACGCATCAGCTGGGGGGCTGGGGGCTGCTTCTGCCCCCGGCCCCATGCACTACTTTAGTGGCAGGAAGGGAGGGCAGTGGTGAGAGCAGCAGAGAGGGAGGGTGGGAGGAGTGAGGAGAGGGGAAGTTGTGTGGGGCGCCAGGGGGTGTGAGTGCCCTCTGAAACAATTAAATGCTCCCGACCTTCCAAATCCGGGCTATGGCCCTGGTGCAGCCAAAGCCACTCCTGCACGCACGCCTCCCCCTCCTCCATGCGCTGCCTTCCTCTAGCAGGGTCAGGTGTCCCTGTGGCCAGATGCCACCCCAACCAGCCACCTACATGGCTTCCTAGGTAGAGCGGGCTCTGTAAATAGCCTCGCTGGAACTGAAATTATGAACTCACATGAAGCTATGTTATTAGGGTTGCCAATCCCCAGGTGGGGGCAGGGGATCCCCTGGTTTGGAGGCCCTCCCCCCGCTTCAGGGTCATCAGAAAGCGGGGGGAGGGGAGGGAAATATCTGCTGGGAACTTTATTATTCCCTATGGAGAGCTATTCCCATAGGAAATAATAGAGAATGGATCCACGAGTATCTGGGGCTCTGGGGGTGCTGTTTTTTGAGGTAGAGGCCCCAAATTTGCAGCGCAGCATCTGGTGCCTCTCCTCAAAATACTCTCCAAGTTTCAAAAAGATTGGACCAGGGGGTCCAATTATATATGCCCCAAAAGAAGGTGCCCCTATCCTTCATTATTTCCTATGGAAGGAAGGCATTTAAAAGGTGTTCAGTCCCTTTAAATGTGATGGCCAGAACTCCCTTTGGAGTTCAATTGTGCTTGTCACAACCTTGCTCCTGGCTCCACCCCTAATGTCTCCTGGCTCCACCCCCAAAGTCCCCAGATATTTCTTGAATTGGACTTGGCAACCCTATATGTTATACTAAATCTGTGTCAGTATTGTCTGCTAAGACTGCATCTCTAGCTAAAAGTCTCCAAGAATCTCTAGCTAAAAGTCTCAGGTAGCAGGTGATGTGAAAGACCTCTGCTTGAAGAGCCTCTGCCAGTCTTAGCAGAGGCTCTTCAAGCAGAGGTCTTTCACATCACCTGCTACCTGAGACTTTTAGCTAGAGATGCTGGGAGCCTTCTGCATGCAAAGAACGGAAGATCTGCATGCAAAGCAGATGCTCTTCCACTGAACCACTGCCCCTCCCCTAAGATAACAAATGTATACATTAATCAAGTACAGAATTTAGGTTTGTTTTTCCAGAATCCAAATTCCCTTCAGTGCAAAATATATCCAGCCCTCTTTCATCGAGCAAATATAATAACCATGACATCAACAGAGCTACCCAGCACACTTAATAAGCATCACTGCTTGTACATGTGAAGTGTTTCTTTTATTGATTTAATAACATCAATTAGGCCATGCATATTAGCACGCCACGATGCCTCACGGGGGAAAGACATGAACTGCAACACTGACTTTTAAGTTAGCACTATCATGTTTCACTAGATAGCTGTGTTTACAGGCTCAGCACATTTAAATCAGATTAAGAATAAGCCTGGTATTTTTTTTTCTCTTCTGCAAAAAAAAAAAAAAAATCAGAGGTGAGTTGTCTTTACCACAGGCAAAAGATCTGCAGAAATATCAAACATTACAGTCAGATGGCATCCAAGGAAAACATTACAAGGTACAAGGTTCTTGATCCATATCTCTCCCCCCTCCCCTGCCAAACTGCTGTAATTCCCCTGTGGAAAAAAAAAAAATGTTGGGCTAATCAAAGCATGAAGAAGCTTTCTGACTGAGAGTGGTTGACATCTGAGATGTGTCCAGAGGAGGACAGCTGAAAGTTTGCTTTTGGAAGTCTGGGGAACAATGAGGCTCACTCAAGATGCAAAGGGTAGGGTTGCCAAGTCCAATTCAAGAAATATCTGGGGACTTTGGGGGTGGGGCCAGGAGACTTTGGGGGTGGAGCCAGGAGATATTGGGGGCGGAGCCAGGAGCAAGGGTGTGACAAGCAGAATTGAATTCCAAGGGAGTTCTGGCCATCATATTTAAAGGGACAGCACACCTTTTAAAATGCCTTCCTTCCGTAGAAAATAATGAAGGATAGGGTCACCTCCTTTTGGGGCTCGTAGAATTGGACCCCCTGGTCCAATACTTTTGAAACTTGGGGGGTATTTTGGGGAGAGGCACTAGATGCTATACGGAAAATTTGGCACCTCTACCTCAAAAAACAGCCCCCCCAGAGCCCCTGATACCCGCGGATCAATTCCCCATCATTCCCTATGGGAATTGTTCATGGAGGTGCATAATGGCTGTGGGGGCGGGGCTTCCCCCACCGGCCAGCTGGCTGGGGGAGGGGGGAAGCCTGTAAAACCAGGGGATCCCCCGCTGGGACCTGGGCATTGGGGAGCCTAGCAAAGGGTCATGTGATGACAATGTGAGGTCACCCATTTAATTCGTGAGGGTAGACTCACCATGCAAGTAAAAAATAAAATCTGTATAATAGGGTTGCACAGGACTAAGGTAGATTTTTCTATGTAGATGTTTGCAGAAAGACCCAAGCAATTGAAAAAGGAAATTTAAAACCTTCCGATGTTTTCATGGTATTTCAGGTTACTGTATCACCAGAAATGACATCTAATTCTGCTGAGAGGAGGAGAGGGGGAAGACATGGGGACTGTGAGGGGGAATCAGGAGATGCTGCTTAGGCTTTAGTTGAGAAGGAAATCTGGAAAAGGAGGAGGAGGAGTCTCAGAGTTGGACTTGGAGTCTCAGAGTGGCTTACAATCTCCTTCCCTTCCTCTCCCCACAACAGATACCCTGTGAGGCAGGTGGGGCTGAGAGACCTCTGAGAGAGCTGCTCTTGAGAGAACAGTTCTGAGAAAACTGTGACGAATCCTCAAGGGGCAGCCGAGGCAGGAGGAGTGGTGAAAGGCTGCAGCCTGCAAGGAGGAAGAAAAAGGGAAGTTGGAACAGAGAGTGAGGTGAATGGATGGAAAGAGGGAAGACCAGGTGGGCACAACAATCGAGTGGGTAGGCAAATGAACACGGAACATCGAATATTGAACATGCGTCCGATGAGTGTAGCTGTGGGTCCGCTTTGTGATTTTAATGTCTATGTATATAACAAATGTTTAGATTTTTAACTAAAACTTATGAAATGTTGATTTTAATGCTTAATTTTAGATTTTATGTTAGTTTTATATGTTGTAAGCCGCCCTGAGCCACCTAGTGGGAAGGGTGGGATATAAATCTTAGATAGATAGATAGATAGATAGATAGATAGATAGATAGATAGATAGATAGATAGATAGATAGATAGATAGATAGATAGATAAATAAATGATAGAGGAAGGCAGAAAACATCACAAAGGGTTTTTTTGGGGGGGAATGTGGCCAGAGTAGAGGGGAAGGAGAAAAAGAAGAGCTTGAAAAAGATGGGGAGAAATAGAAGCCAGTCAGAGGGGTGAATCCCTCTTCTGTGATTCTGCATGGGTCCTCCACTTTTTTTTTTGGCTTCCCATGGCAGGCACCCCTAGGAAGTGAACAAATCCACTCTGAACCCACTAAAATAACTATAAGACTAGGTCTCAGACCAACATGGCTGTCCACTTGATTCTATAAGACTAGGGGATGTTTTACAACATTCTCTCCCCCTCCCCCCCCCCCTCCGTATTCAAAACACTTGTCACATTAAAAAAAAAATAGACCCTGCAAGTGACAGATCTGGGAGACATTTTATGGTTCCTATACATCGCAGGAGGAGTTTCCCCAACTAAAGCTCTCCTGTGGGGAACCTAATCCAGTCTGGGCACTATGCACAGCAACCACTATATGAATTGCTGTTATTTTCTTCCCCTAAGAGGCAATGCAGGTCTTAAAGCAGGAACCTTTTTGCTCTGGAAAAATTACATATGACACTTTACATTTTGTTGTTCAGTTGCAAAGTCGAGTCAGACTTTGTGACCCCATGGACAAAGTCAGGCCAGGCCCTCCTGTCTTCCACCATCCTTCGAAGTCTGCTCAAATTCGTGTTTGTTACATCAGTGACGCTGTCCAGCCATCTCATCTTTTGCCGTCCCCTTCTTCTTTTGCCTTCTGTCTTTCCCAGCATCAGGATCTTCTCCAGGGAGTGCTCCTTTCTCATTTGGTGGCCAAAGTGTTTGAGCTTCACCTTCAACATCTGACCTTCCTGTGAAAAGTCTGGGTTGATTTCCCTTAAGTCTGACTGATTTGATCTTTTTGCAGTCCAAGGGACTCTCAAGAGTCTTCTCCAGCACCACAGCTCAAAAGAATCTATTCTTCTGCACTTGGCCTTCCTTATGGTCCAACTCTCACAGCCATAAATTGCTAATGGGAATACCATCGCTTTGACTATACAGACTTTTGTTGGCAGGATGATGTCTCTACTTTTTATTATACTGCCCAGGTTTGCCATAGCTGTCCTCCAAGGAGCAAACGTCTTTTAATTTCATGTCTACATTCACCATCTGCAGTGATCTTGGATCCCAGAAATGTGAAGTCTGTCACTACTTCCATGTCTTCCCCTTCTATTTGCCATGGTGTGATCGGGCCAGATGCTGTGATCTGATTTTTTTTTGATGTTGAGTTTCAATCCTACTGTTGTGCTTTCCTCTTTCACCCTCAACAAGAGGTTCTTTAGGTCCTCCTCACTTTCTGCCATTAGAGTGATATCATCTGCATATCTGAGGTTGTTGATGTTTTTCCCGGCAATCTTAATTCCGGCTTGTGCTTCTTCCAGGCCAGCATTCTGCATGGTGTACTCTGCATATAAATTAAATAAGCAGGGTGACAATATACATCCTTGTTGAACTCCTTTTCATATTCTAAACCAAACAGTTCCATATCCCGTTCTGACAGTTGCTTCTTGATCCTTTTAGAGGTTTCTCAGGAGACCTGTGAGGTGGTCTGGTACTCCCATCTTTTTAAGGACTTGCCACAGTTTGTTGTGATCCACACAATCAAAGGCTTTAGCATAGTCAATGAAGCATAAATAGATGTTTTTCTGATACTCCCGTGCTTTCTGCATAATCCATCGAATGTTGGCAATTTGATCTCTAGTTCCTCTACCTCTCCGAAACCCAACTTGAACTTCTGGTAGTTTCCTATCTACATACTGCTGAAGCCTAGCTTGTAGGATCTTTAACATGACCTTGCTGGCATGTGAAATGAGTGTAATAGTGCAATAGTTTGAACATTCCTTGGCATTACCTTTCTTTGGGATTGGAATATAAACCAATCTTTTCCAATCCTGTAGCCACTGTTGTGCTTTCCAAATTTGTTGACATAATGTGTGCATCACTTTAACAGCATCATCTTTTAGGACTTTGAATAGCTCAACTGGGATACCATCATCTCCACTCACTTAGTAATGCTTTCTAAAGCCCATTAGACTTCACTCTCCAGGATGTCTGGCTCAAGGTCATCTATCTCACTGTCATGGTTGTCCAGGACATTGAGATCCTTCTGGTATAATTCTTCTGTGTATTCTTGCCACCTCTTCCTGATCTCTTTTGCTTCTATTAGGTCCCTACCATTACGGATTAGGTAATTAATGTATGCCCTGATTTCCTTCACTGTAACATAAAAAAGGTGAGATAATGGCACTATAATTCCAGATAATTAAAGAGCGATTGATTTAGAGTAGCTTCTACTGCTCCCTCTGTCATTAACACCACCAAAGCCTCTCTATTCTTCACACCTCATTGCAAGATACACTTTCAGTGGCTTGCTCCCCAGAGATGTAAGCACTACAGAGCATAGTTTGGCCAAAGCATATGCTTTTCAAAGATTTCAGGTTTTCACGGCTGGTAACATCATTAGGGTTTGTAGAATCTTTCGGGATCAAGTGCCGTGTTCTACTGGAGAAAGTTTTCCTTCCAGACGTTTTGTTCTCAGCTGCGGAGAACATCCTCAGTGGCGTTGCAGCCGGAGCAGGCGCTCTGACCTTCTTGGCTGCTGTGCATTGAGTGGGGCCAGGGCTGCTGGAGAGCTGCTATTTCTAGGCTGGAGGGGGTATGATGAAAGGGCAATTGGTTTGTGGATGTGCCCATTGTTTGGTGGGGCTTCCTGGAAGGGTAGTGATAAGGAAACTGGCTGTTGAATGTGACCATTGTTCTGTGTTAATTGCTGGGAAGGTTGGAAGGGGTTTGAAGATGGTTGTTGACTGTGCTGATTGTTCTGTGGAATTTGCTGGTTGTTCTGAGACTTTCTGCAATTTATAGTCTGTAGGGTGTTTTGCAGAGCTGGGTACCACCAATCTTGAAAACTTTCTCCAGTAGAACACGGCACTTGATCCCGAAAGATTCTACAAACCCTAATCATATGCTTTTCCTTACCACACTCTCTTGTGTCACCTGGACCAATTTGTAGCATATTTGGGAAGCATTGTTATGGGTCTGCATCCATATGTCCTCTATAAACTACCTAATACGTAGTTCAGTCACCCAAGAAGAGTGTGAAAGTTGCAGTTAGAATCTGTAGGGAGCAGTGGTTATGATGCTGGAGCTACCTAGAAGATGCACTAATTCTGTGAAATTGGGTCCTTAAACTTGTACACTTGTACAGCAAGCAGTGTTTGCTCCATGGCTAGAGAAATGTGTCCCACATGCCTTTAAAGGTGCTGCTTTATTACTCTATGGCCGAGGTCAGACGCACATAAACTTACAAGATGGGCATGGATGAAAGCCAGATGCATGTCGGATTTTATGCGGTTGTCCAAACATCAGCATCTGGCAATGATCGTTGGCTCGTTCGTGTCCCGAACTGTCACGACTGAGATGCAGACTTTTTTGATAGTACATTAAATCCGGAATAAGAATGCTTCCGACGACTCCTGCACGTACTTTCTATGTTTGAACGCTCCATTGTAGCGTTCAATTATTATTATTATTATTATTATTATTATTAGCGCACATCCACTTCCCTGCAAGAGCTCACTCCAAATGATATCATTGTGCCAGCAATTGTTGACTCAGCCTTCCAACCTTCTGAAGTCAGTAAAATATGCACCCAGCTTGCTGGGGGGGGGGGGGGGGAAGTGTAATGACCAGGGGAAGGCAATGGCAAACCACCCCGTAAAAGGTCTGCCATGAAAACTTTGTGAAAGCAGCGTCACCCCAGAGTTGAAAACGACTGGTGCTTGCACAGGGGACCTTTCCTAAATGGGGCGGGAGGCAGATCGCCCACCTTTGCTGTCTCCCTGCCAGGGGAGGAAGATGACCCACCTTTGCTGTCTCCCTGCCAGGCGAAGAGACAGCAAAGAGAGCTCCTGGGCTTCCCTTCCTTTCCGGGTGTTTAAATGGGGGGGGGGAGGAAGATCACCCACCTTTGCTGTCTCCCCGCCAGGCGGAGAGACAGCAAAGAGAGCTCCTGGGCTTCCCCTTCTTTTCCGGGTGTTTAAATGGGGGGTGGGGGGAGGAAGATCACCCACCTTTGCTGTCTCTCTGGCAGGCGGAGAGACAGCAAAGAGAGCTCCTGGGCTTCCCCTTCCTTTCCGGGTGTTTAAATGGGGGGGGGGGCAGATCGCCCACCTTTTCTGGCACCTTTAAAAAAAAAAGCCAAGCACGATATCCACGGTACTGCATTTGCGTGAGTGTGGAATGCTATCTCAAAAAATGAGGTCCGGTTGAGACCTCTGATCAACCAACGACAGGAACAACGCTGCTTAGAACTGAAGGCTGGAGGGATGCCTGATCAGGAAATTCATTGTAAAAAAGCTGCAGGGTATAATAGGGTTAGGGATGGATTTAATGGTGGGTGCGACTGCGGCCTACATATTCCTGGGCTGAAGTCTGGCAGCCAAAAAGATTCCAAGGCCAAATAATCAACAATACCTTGATAGGAACAAATAAACAGTCAGTCCTGGAACATTTAGAAAGGATGGCTGTGATTACTAAGAGTCAGCATGGGTTTCTCAAGAACAAGTCATGTCAGACTAACCTGATCTCTTTTTTTGAGAAAGTGACTACCTTGCTGGATCAGGGGAATGCTGTAGACATCATTTATCTTGATTTCAGTAAGGCTTTTGACAAGGTTCCACATACTATCCTTGCTGACAAGTTGGTAAAATGTGGTTTGGATCCTGTTACCGTTAGGTGGATCTGTAACTGGTTGACAGATCGCGCCCAAAGAGTGCTTGTGAATAGTTTCTCATCCTCTTGGAGAGAAGTGACAAGCGGAGTGCCTCAAGGATCTGTCCTGGGACCTGTTTTGTTCAACATCTTTATAAATGATTTGGATGAAGGAATAGAGGGAATGCTTATTAAATTTGCAGATGATACTAAATTGGGAGGGGTTGCAAATACAGTAGAAGACAGAAACAGGATACAAGATGATCCTGACAGGCTGGAAAACAGGGCTAAAACCAATAAAATTAATTTTAACAGGGATAAATGCAAAGTTCTGCATTTAGGTAGGAAAAATTCAATGCATGGGGGAGACTTGTCTTAGCAGTAGTATGTGTGAAAAGGATCTAGGGGTCTTAGTGGATCATATGCCGAACATGAGTCAACAGTGTGATGTGGTGGCTAAAAAGGTAAATGCCATTTTGGGCTGTATCAACAGAAGTATAATGTCCAGATCACGTGAAGTGATGGTATCACTTTACTCTGCTCTGGTAAGACCTCACCTGGAGTACTGCGTTCAGTTTTGGACACCACATTTTAAGAAGGATATAGACAAGCTGGAACAGGTCCAGAGGAGGGCGATGAAGATGGTGAGGGGTCTGGAGACCAAGTGCTATGAGGAAAGGTCGAAGGAGCTGGGGATGTTTAGCCTGGAGAGGAGGCAGCTGAGAAGTGATATGATCACCATCTTCAAGTACTTGAAGGGCTGTCTTATAGAGGGTGGTGTGGAATTCTTTTCTGTGGCCTCAGAAGGTAGGACCAGAACCAATGGGTTGAAATTAAATCAAAAGAGTTTCCAGCTCAACATTAGGAAAAACTTTCTGACCATTAGAGCAGTTCCTCAGTGGAACAGGCTTCCTCAGGAAGTGGTGGGCTCTCCTTCCTTGGAGGTTTTTAAACAGAGGCTAGATGGCCATCTGACAGCAATGAAGATCCTATGAATTTAGGGGAAGGTATTTGTGAGTTTCCTGCATTGTGTTGGACTAGATGACCCTGAAGGTCCCTTCCAACTCTATGATTCTATGATTTTTAGGAAGCTTACATATAAAGCTTCAAACTACTGAGAAATCAAAGCTCCATGTAGAGTTTTCAGGGATGGTCAGAGTATTGCCGAATACACTGACTTTGCATCCAAAGTATTTAATTTTTTTTTCTGGCAGATTTGATATCAAACATTACTAAACATCATTTCCAGTCCTGGGCCTTCTGCCTCCCACCCCAAGGTTCAAGGGCAGGAGAGAAAGCAGGGATGGCTCATGCCACAAGCCGACAGCTGGCATCCCTGGATCTATGATAAGATGATCTCCAAACAATCCAGATCCAGTGCAGTATAGCGATTAGACTGTTGAAATATGATCCGGATGACCCTGCCATGGAAGCTTGCTATGTAGCCTTGAGTCACTCACAAACATTCAGCATAATTTACCTCACAGGACTGTGTCAAGATCCCTTGGCATGTCTCTTTCTATTTCTGTATACTGCACAAGTATGCCTTGCTTTGTCTTCTGAGGAAACAAAAGCTTTGTACCCCTTGAGAAAGAGCCTGTTCTTCAAGGTTGCTGTTACCTCATGGTGTGTTTTTGAAACAGCTTGTCGTGTGAGAACGCTCAGCTTTGTCACAAATTACATTGGAACTAATCTCGCACCTAACCCAAAAGGCGCGCATGTAATGGCTATAAGGAAAGTACATAACTAACCCACCTGTGACTGTGCTTTGGTTTCGACGCTTGGCTTAGCAGTATCACCAGTCTAAGAAACACTAATCTTGCATATATGGAGAGTTGTTATTATTGAAGATAGTCCCAGACCTAACAGGATGTTATGAGGATAACATGAGAGAGAGGAGAACAGTGCAAGCCATTTTGAGTCCCCAATGGGGAAAAGGGCAGAATATAAATGTACATAAAACAAGCAACACCCCCCCCCCCTCAATTATGATCTCATCCCTACCTCAAAAAGTGTTACCAGGTATTCTGTTAGTTAATGTTTTTCACAGGAAAAAAAAATAACATATTCCATGCATCACTTACTAATACTCGCTTCGCCTTCTCTCAAGGCCTCAGTCATTCAATTTGATTATGATTCTTTTTCTGCCTGCCTTCCATCCTTCCTCTTCCCACCCCCCTCCAACTCTTTTTCAAGGAGAAAAATCTTTCCCTGGGCTAAATCCTGACAAATGTCTGCCTTCAACTACCCGCTTTCTCTCACACACCTTTTGAAATATGCATGCATGTGGTTATGCAGCGCAGATGCATATCAATGCCAACCTATCTGCCTTTGCATATTAAATCATTACCACATCTTCACTGGCAGGCAGTAAAATATGCAGAGTGTATGCTAAAGAAAGCCTCGTCTCTGCCTAGCCAGAGCAACATAACAATCCCCCGTGCATCTCTTCCTCTGCTAAGAACCCTGGGTATTTCATGCCCCTGTCCTTTGTTCTCCTGTGAGCAAAAGCTCGTCTTTCACTTTGTCTTTGTCACAAGAAAGGATTTATTGCCTCAAAAATAAAGCTCTGCTGTTTGCTTCTCCTACCATAGATCTTAAAACTGGGGTCAGTCTTCAATCATGCCGTAATGTCTAAAGGCTACAAGTTTTTACGGCATCTCGGAATCTGAGTGCTTTTACAGCGATAAACTGAGGTTGGATGGTGTCTAAAGAAGAAGTCTGCATGCACCTGAAATCTTATACCCAGAATTAAACTTTTTTTGTCTTAAAAGTGCCACTGGATTCAAACTTTGTTCTAAAGAAGGAACTTGTCTGTTATGCAAGGCAAAGTGAGTTCCAGAGGGTAGGAGTGGCTTCTAGAAAAGCCTCATGGATTCCCACAGTCAGATTTCTCAGACTTTTGGTGTCATTGTTGTTCAGTCGCACAGTCGAGTCCAACTCTTTGTGACCCCATGGACAAAGTCACGCCAGGCCCTCCTGTCTTTCACCATCCTTCGAAGTCTGCTCAAATTCGTGTTTGTTACATCAGTAACATTGTCCAGCCATCTCATCTTTTGCCGTCCCCTTCTTCTTTTGCCTTCTGTCTTTCTCCAGCATCAGGGTCTTCTCTTGTCTGAGTGGCTGAATGAAGGCTATAATTTTTCAACTAACCTACCTCCAAGTTTCAAACACCAGGGCTCAGTTCTACACAAATTTCTGGTGGCAGCCCCTGACAATTTTTGGTGGCAGACAACTGAGCGCTCCTTGTTGCTCAATCCTATCCCTCTGAAGCATCTAGAACTGCCATCTGGAATCCTGAGTTAGGGGAAACACTCGTTTTGAACCCATTGAAAAGTAAACTTCATTAGGCTGCTCCCCTAACAGGGGGTTTTGGTTTGGTTTTGTTCTTGTAGATTTCACTCTCCTCAGCGTTTCTGATTGTAGCTTTCTGGTTCTTCTTGTTGGCAATCCTTTGCTTGCCTAATTTATACAGGGCTGCTGGCAGAAGAGGACGGGGAGGGGTGGGGGTGGGGTGGAATTTGGAGCACCCAAATCAGCTGGAGGGTTCTTGAAGCTGGCGACATGCAGTATTCACATGGAAGGCATTTAAAAAAAAAAATCCTAGTGCAGTTCTGACGGCAGCCTCTAGGGGTGCAGGGATGGCAGAGCACAAGAAAGAGCTCCTTGGCCTTTCTGCAGAATTTATCAGGGGTTGGAGGGAATGTTTGCTGATCAGATCTTGCTCGGTGGGCATGGGGAAACCCTTGCTTTTACAAGCTCTTGCTTGCCACCAATCAGCTGGCTGGCAGGGGGAAATCCCATCCCCCAACTGACCTTTTCAGACATATTTCCAGTTTTGGGCTGCCTATTTCTGGTTTCAGGCCTACTTCTGGTTGGGGGCAATGCTCTGGTTTTTGGGCAAAATTCAATGGTTTAAAGCCAAATTTACCATAGAGTGTCACCCTGACTGGAAGTAGGCTCAAAATGCCTAATATTATTTCCAGTCTCACTGAAGGCTGTCGGGAGACCTCTGCTGGCCAGGTAAGTCAATCTGGCAACCCGAGGCCTTGCTAAACCAAGCCTGCGTTGGAGCAAGGGAAGACAAGCCAGGACAGGCTGCAGCCTCCCAGAAAGGTCTAAGAGGTGTTGAACTCATTTGATATGAGGGCTGGATTTGAAATAAATGTCACTTTGTCAGGCCAGGACGTGTGTGCCGTAAAATATTAATACCAGGTAGTGAAGATACAAATTTCATAAAGCACAGCAGCTAGTAAGCTCCGAGCTGGTGTGTTCGCACCACAAAGGTCCATGGGTGGGGGGTGCAGAGGAAAATCTGCATGGGCAGACTGGAGAGTGGCAGACATTCATCCCCATGCGGCCTGGAAGTGGGGGCAGACACTCTCTTCAGCCCACTCCTGCCACCAATGCTATGAGTCTGAACCCTAGAAGAAAAATGTGAAGTGGCTGGGCATTGCAAGCTCCCCCCCTGTCCCTGAGCTGCCATGGAAGGTGTGTAGGAAGATGAGGTGAACAAACACACACACCTGTAGAAGCCAGTGGTGGCAGCCCAGGCATGAGGCCATGTACACAGTGGGAACTAGTCCAATAAATCAGAGATGCCTGTGTGGCAGTGGCCACTTCCAGCCAAAGCCACCAGGTGACCCATGGAAGGAGTGATGCTTGGGGGTTCAAGCCAGAGATCACCTGTAAACCATGTCACCCTTGCTCACTGGCAGCTGCCCTAGGTTGAAGGCCACCAGATAGTCCCGGGGAGGGGCGGGGAGAGGCAGGCACTGCACACACAAGACTGCATGAGTAGTGGAGATCCCAGACCACCGGGTGACTGGTATAATCAAAGATCACCAGCACTGCCCCCCCCCCCACAAGGAAGCAACCACCTACAGCTGAAGTCCACTGGGTGGTCTATGGAGAAGGGAGGTCCAGCCCCTAAATCAAGTGCTCAGCAGCAGGATTAGGCAGAAGAAACTACCAGAGAACACAGGGAATTGAAAACAAATCAGCCAGTATCATAATGCCCCTGTATAAATTGATGGTGCGGTCTCATTTGGAATACTGTGTGCAGTTCTGGTCGACGCACCTGGTAGCATTGGAGAAAGTCCAGAAAAGGGCAACTAGAATGATTAAAGGGCTGGAACAATTTCCCAAGAAGAAAGGTTGAAACGCTTGGGACTCTTTAGCTTGGAGAAACGTCGACTGCGGGGTGACATGATAGAGGTTTACAAGATAATGCATGGGATGGAGAAAGTAGAGAAAGAAGTACTTTTCTCCCTTTCTCACAATACAAGAACTCGTGGGCATTCGATGAAATTGCTGAGCAGACAGGTTAGAACGGATAAAAGGAAGTCCTTCTTCACCCAAAGGGTGATTAACATATGGAATTCAGGAGGTGGTGGCGGCCACAAGCATAGCCACCTTCAAGAGGGGTTTAGATAAAAATATGGAGCAGAGGTCCATCAGTGGCTATTAGCCACAGTGTGTGTTTGTGTATATATATATATATATATATATATATATATATATATATATATATATATATAATTTTTTGGGGGGGGGCACTGTGTGACACAGAGTGTTGGACTGGATGGGCCACTGGCCTGATCCAACATGGCTTCTCTTATGTTCTTATGTGACACAGAGTGTTGGACTGGATGGGCCACTGGCCTGATCTAACATGGCTTCTCTTATGTTCTTATGTGACACAGAGTGTTGGACTGGATGGGTCACTGGCCTGATCCAACATGGCTTCTCTTATGTTCTTATGTTCTCTTGGGCTGAAGTGCAGCTGTAGTTCTCCCATGGGCAGAAGCACATAATGATGGCAGCTCTGGCTGCCAGCGGGCACCAGGAGAGGATCATCTGTGCCCCCCACATGCAAATGTTGACCCCTGCAGTCATCCAGGAGTTGCAGGCCAAGCAGAGAGGTACCTCAGGACCTTTAGCTGGCATGAATGTGGCTGTGGTAGTCCTGATGGCCAGAGTCCTCTCAGCAGGCACACAGATGCCATTTCTTGGTGTCAGAGTTTATAAAACAATTCCAGGACCAGGCATCAAAATACAGTTCAGGCAGAGGGTAGACAACACTCACTGTTTCAAGTCCAAAGGGCAATCTAAGAACAAGGATCCGAAGGTACAGGCCAGGGTCCAGGATGGAGAGGATAATCCAGAGCAGAGGCAACAACGTCAGTAGTTAACAGACAAGTTGCTCCCATACAGCCACTCCCTTCTCTGATGCTTTTAAGCACCAAGCTGCTCAGCAGGCTGTAGTGAGCCAGGCACCTGCCAGCTACCTCAGTCCTGCTCCTGTAAGCACTCCTCCTGACTTGGTGCTGGGCCAGTGCTGTGCTGCCAGGCGGGCACTGTACTGTCTGTCTTGAAGGTCTCTCCTAATCTTCCTCCTGCAATGTTCCTGAGGCTCTGATGAGGGGGGGTGGTATGTACTGACCAGCAGCTGACCGTCTGTTGCCAGCTTAGGGCTGAGGGGCTGAAGGGCCAGTGTATTGATTCCTTGCTGAGGATCTATTCTGGCCCCTCCTGCTGCAATACCTCTGCTGTTGGCTGTGGGTTGGTGTCAGGACTGTTGGCTGCCTTTTCCTCAGAGGAGTCTTCAATGTTCCTTTGCTCTGCTGGGCTTGGCTGGTCCGTGACACCTGCCTGCCTGCAAAGCAACTTTCATTGTTCTCCTTTTTTCTGTTTTATCCTCACAATAACCCTGTGAGGTAGGTTAGGCTGAGTGGGCGTAACAGGCCCAAGGTTACCCAGCAAGCTTCCATGGCATGAGGAGGGATTTGAGCCTGGGTTTCCCAGATCCTAATCCAATACTTTAATCACTGCACAATCTTCATTTCCATCGCAAATAGCATGGGGATCTGGAGATAACCTGGGCCAAGATGCTCCAGCTCCTTTCATTTTGGGTCCCCAAATTCCCAGGAGCAGATGCAACAACGTCAGTAGCTATCCTGAATCTAGTGGCCTATTTTTGACTTTCCTCGTTTTATTTTCTGATGAGTTCTGCCTGCCACAACAGACAGAAAAATGGACATGTGGATCCTTTCATTATTTTAGATCCCTACTAACAGTCCGCCAAGCAATCTGTTTTGTTATGATGTTTGGTTTTGATCAGGGTCATATTTGGGGGGGGGGGGGAGGAATTTCTGTCCAGGTGCCCAATGGTGGCTCTCGGCAGCCTTGAACTTCTGAAGAAAAGGCAGGAAATGAAAGAAGCTGTCAGTTCCAGAGAGAGCTCTTGCTGTACAAGCAACAAGGTAGAAGCCCTTTTGTGCCACTGCAAGATATCAAAAACAGCAATATTAGCAAGGATCATTTTTTTTTTCTCCCAACACCCAGGTGGCTATTTTCTTTTGCTACCATTGATCCATTCACCTTTTGCCACTCTCTGCTGAAGCCCCTGGGTACTCTGCAGTGCAGTATCCACAGTAATACAGGGAAGCTGCTCTTTCACTCACAGCAATTAAAGTATCTAAGAGCTACACGGGATGTCAGTGCGGCTCGTTTGATCAGATTTCTCACCTTTTGCCAGAAGGTCACCAGTTCAATTTTTAGCCAAGTATCTGGCACTCTGTCTATATAGTACTGACATTGTTGTTGAGAGCTAAAGGGTGGGAAACTGTTAATGGTAAGAGGTTTAAGTGAAAGTCCACTGATACCTATCTCTACCCAAACAATTTCTTTCCTTTCTCGAGAAAACAAGATCAGTTTCTAATGTGGCCTTACTGGGAGCTGATGTGAAACAGCCAGCTGAAGCGGTAGATTTGAGGGCATTCTCAGTAACTATTTAAACATGTTTTAAAAGTAGTTTTCAAAACTGTTTTTTGAACAACGACAGTTGTGCAGTGCAAAAAGCCACTGGGTGTGGATTCTGTATGCAAGTTTTCTTAGAGTTGCTAATTGATGGTTGCTGTTGCTGCGGGAAGCATAAGTATTATCTGCACACTCGGTACTATCATGGAAGAACATCCTTGCCTCTGGAGTGGAAACATGAGCAGGCAAACCACGTGGAGATGAGGGATAAGACTGGATACGTTGTAGTGCAGAAACTTAGTCTTGGGTAGTGGGGTATAGTTTCCCCTTTTAGCTGCAGGATACTCTTGGGCTGACCAGTGTCCTGGTTATTTCATCGGTAAATTAACACAGAACTCAGTAATTGGTCACAGGAGAAGCAAAGCAAAGTTTCAGCTACACAAAGAATAGCATTATTTATCAATAGTAATACCCAGGGCCGGACCAGCAACTAGGCAAATTAGGCCATTGCCTAAGGCACTAGCGGTTTGAGATGCAGAATCCCTACCCCCCATTCAAACTTGGCTCCTGACGCTTTCTGCCCCCGAGCTCTTCACCCACCTTGGCAGAGCCGCCTGGTGCCTTTCAGGGGCCTGCCACAGCCATCACTGTCAGGGAGGCATCTTGCATGTGTGTGTGTGAGCCAGGGGGTGGGGTGGAGGGAAGACTGCAGATGCCCATCTCTCCTTGGCAGTGTGCCCTGGCACCCTTCAGGGGGCTGCTGAGGCCAGCGCTGTTGGAGGGAGGCATGCGTGTGTGTGTATGAAGGAGCTGAGGGGTGGAGGGTGGTAGGAAGGCTGTGAGCTCCTGTCTCCCCTCAGCAGCGTGGTCCTTGCACCCTTCAGGGGGCTGCCAAGGCCAATGCTGTCAGGGGGAGATGGGAATACATGCATGTGTGTGAATGCGTTGAGGGTTGGAGGGTGGAGAGAAGGCTGTGGGCACTCATCTCCCTTTGGCAGTGCAACCCCAGTGCCCTTTGGAGGTGTGTGTGTGTGAATGAATGAGTCAGGGGGATGCGGTGGGGAGGCAGTGGGTAGGTGTGTGTGTGAGAGAGAGCCAGAGGGAGCATGTGTGCATGTGAGCCAAGAGGAGCATTTGGATCCCAGTCTTGGTCATAGTAGTCACATAGTAGTTCTTGGCACAACAGTCTGGAAAATGTCGAATATAATTCCTTTGAAACCAACTGGAGAGATAGTTCTGTACACTGAAACGAGGAGGGTTGAAAACACAGGATGGATGATTCCGAGTACTGGACTGACCTCTGAAATGGGATGGTGAACGACCTGATGGGGAATATGTTATTGGAACATGCATTGGCTTTGACTGATTCCACTGAACATTTGTGGGAGACTGGGTCCTTACTGGAAGGAGTGGAGCCGCCCTGGGCCTGCCTCTGTGGGGAGGGCGGGATATAAATACGAAAAATAAATAAATAATAAATAAATGTCATCAACTTAGGAGGTTTCTCTGCATAGTTATGCTTTTGCCGAGCTCTTCAATGGTGGTTCTGAGTAGCTTTGCTTTCGGGACATAGGGATCAAGCCCATAGGTTTTCCAGAGGCATATTCCAATACAGAATGGCTGGTTTCAGAATGTGAAGTGGTTGGTTTCATAAGTGACATAATGCTCGGATCTTTGCTTTGAGCAGTGCCAGAGCTCCCCCCCCCCCCCACAAATGCCACTTTTAGGCAGGAAACTGTCATGCCTTGCCTTCAGGGTGAATTGGCAACAGATGGAACAGCGTGATACAATGCGTTCCTTGCTGTGGCAAAGTAGCCATTGTTTGTGGTTGTCTGAGCGAGGGATTTTTGACCCACATTTTTTAAAAGAAAGCCTTTTGTGCCATTCTGTAGGCTGTATGGTCTAGATAGGTTGATGAAGTAGGTTTATCAGTGTGAAAATAATGGCGCTTTAGCAGTGGCAGAGTGAGAGAGAGAGCTGAGGAAAGGGCTGGGGAGGGGGCGCAAGTCGTTAGCCTCGCCTAGGGTGCCACACAGTCTAGGTCTGGCCCTGGTAATACCTTACTTGCTTCAGGCGGATAATCACTGAATCTTTCAACCCATAATTCTAATTCTTCAATACCTGGAGCTAGATGGCGCACTTTTTAGTATATCAGAGTCCAAACAAGAGGCTTAAGCATTGTCTGTGTAGCAATCAGCTGCTGTGAAACTTAGAACAGCCAGAGCCAATGTCCAGTCGAATCATACAGTTTGCATAGCTTCCCTCTTGTCTATGACTTAATTATAGTCTTTGGCCATCTGTGGTCTCCAAAACCCATTAAAGGAGCTTGCTTGAGGGAACTCTCCAGAAGATTATGACATTCATGCCTGCTTCCCCCCTCCCATCTAGTTACAGAACTGTTACACAGGTTCTCACAATTAGCCAATTACCACATTTTTGATTCTGTCCTTAAAGGAGATAAGGATTGTATAGAAGAAGAAGATATTGGATTTCTATCCCGCCCTCCACTCCGAAGAGTCTCAGAGCGGCTCACAATCTCCTTTCCCTTCCTCCCCCACAACAGACATCCTGTGAGGTAGATGAAGATATTGGATTTATATCCTGCCCTCCACTCCGAAGAGTCTCAGAGGGGCTCACAATCTCCTTTCCCTTCCTCCCCCACAACGGACACCCTGTGAGGTGGGTGGGGCTGGAGAGGGCTCTCACAGCAGCTGCCCTTTCAAGGACAACTCCTACAAGAGCTATGGCTAACCCAAGGCCGTTCCATCAGCTGCATGTGGAGGAGTGGGGAATCAAACCCGGTTCTTCCAGATTAGAGTCCGTACACTTAACCACTACACCAAACTGGCTGTAGGCAGTGAGGCCCAATTAAAGACACCTGCAAGTCAGAGCAGGCCTTCTGATAGTCACATAAACCTTTGGTGAGAAATCAGGGTGCTTTGCATCAAATAGCCCAAGAGCTCTAGTTGACTTGTTTTGTATTACCAGTTAAGACTTGGATCAACAGAAGTTTGACCAGAAAAGACATATGAGCAAATAGCAGTTCTTGATTCTATGTTCTAGCGGTTTTCAAACTTTCTTACTCCGAGGCTGTGTTCATATGGGCTTTCTGGCCCGACATAGCCACTTGTCCCAAATGGATTTAAAGGGCATGGTTTGACAGACATGGCTGTCCCCCTCTCCCCCTCACCTGGGGGAGAGCCAGTTTGGTGTAGTGGTTAAGTGTGCAGACTCTTATCTGGGAGAACCGGGTTTGATTCCCCACTCCTCCACTTGCACCTACTGGCATGGCCTTGGGTCAGCCATAGCTCTGGCAGAGGTTGTCCTTGAAAGGGCAGCTGCTGTGAGAGCCCTCTCCAGCCCCACCCACCTCACAGGGTGTCTGTTGTGGGGGAGGAAGGTAAAGGAGATTGTGAGCCGCTCTGAGACTCTTCCGAGTGGAGGGCGGGATATAAATCCAATATCTTCATCTACCTCACAGGGTGTCTGTTGTGGGGGAGGAAAGTAAAGGAGATTGTGAGCCACTCTGAGACTCTTCCGAGTGGAGGGCGGGATATAAATCCAATATCTTCATCTACCTCACAGGGTGTCTGTTGTGGGGGAGGAAGGTAAAGGAGATTGTGAGCCACTCCGAGACTCTTCCGAGTGGAGGGCGGGATATAAATCCAATATCTTCATCTACCTCACAGGGTGTCTGTTGTGGGGGAGGAAGGTAAAGGAGATTGTGAGCCGCTCTGAGACTCTTCGGAGTGGAGGGCGGGATATAAATCCAATATCTTCTTCTACCTCACAGGGTGTCTGTTGTGGGGGAGGAAAGTAAAGGAGATTGTGAGCCGCTCTGAGACTCTTGGGAATGGAGGGCGGGATATAAATCCAATATCTTCTTCTTCTTCTTCTTCACCTCACTCTCCAATGACTCAGACAAAGTAAATAACCACCAGGTGAAATCTGATAGCAATGGCTCCCGGTGAATTCCTCCTGGGTTTACAGATGTCTGACTGTGAGGGAGCTCAAACGAAGTGTATTGGCGGTGTGAAGCCGGCAATCTGTTTCAGGCATATTTTTTAAAAGTCCGCCACTGTGCTTATGCACATGGGCAAATGCTTTTTTGCTTCTTTTTTTTTAAACCCCTTTTCTAACCGGATGATGTGCTGCAATGGTGTGGATGTTCCAACACACCTCCTGCGCGATATACAGGCACATCGAAGTGCCAGGTTTGACCATGCTTCTCTGCTCTGAATTGAACCAGAGAATTTAGCCCCACCTCTGATGCACCTGGAGACGCCTGTCTGTCTGCAGCACAAGGGAACCTTTCCATAGTTGCCAAGGAAACCCTGTGTGTTGTGGAGGATTCTGGGACATGTTCTAGGACATAAAGAGCTCACATTGGGCCTTGCAGTTCCTTGCATCAATATACAGGGGTCCCTAGAATACACCCAACACTCCCCAGCAACTTTGGATTTCAGAGAGAAATGGTGATGGTGGTCCTTTGAAAAAATCTTGTCTACCATTGCTCATCTTGTCATTGAAGAAGAAGATATTGGATTTATATCCCGCCCTCCACTCCGAAGAGTCTCAGAGCGGCTCACAATCTCCTTTGCCTTCCTCCCCCACAACAGACACCCTGTGAGGTGGGTGGGGCTGAGAGGGCTCTCACAGCAGCTGCCCTTTCAAGGACAACCTCTGCCACAGCTATGGCTGACCCAAAGCCATGCTAGCAGGTGCAAGTGGAGGAGTGGGAAATCAAACCTGGTTCTCCCAGATAAGATGATGATATTGGATTTATATCCCCCCCTCTGCTCCGAAGAGTCTCAGAGCGGCTCACAATCTCCTTTACCTTCCTCCCCCACAACATACACCCTGTGAGGTGGGTGGGCCTGAGAGGGCTCTCACAGCAGCTGCCCTTTCAAGGACAACCTCTGCCAGAGCTGTGGCTGACCCAAAGCCATGCTAGCAAGTGCAAGTGGAGGAGTGGGAAATCAAACCCGGTTCTCCCAGATAAGATGATGATATTGGATTTATATCCCCCCCTCTGCTCCGAAGAGTCTCAGAGTGGCTCACAATCTCCTTTCCCTTCCTCCCTCACAACAGACACCCTGTGAGGTAGATGAAGATATAGGATTTATATCCCGCCCTCCACTCCGAAGAGTCTCAGAGCGGCTCACAATCTCCTTTAACTTCCTCCCCCACAACAGACACCCTGTGAGGTGGGTGGGGCTGAGAGGGCTCTCACAGCAGCTGCCCTTTCAAGGACAACCTCTGCCAGAGCTATGGCTGACCCAAGGCCATGCCAGCAGGTGCAAGTGGAGGAGTGGGGAATCAAACCCGGTTCTCCCGGATAAGAGTCCGCACACTTAACCTCTACACCAAACTGGCTCAGTGACAGCAGTCTTTGACTTCCACTAGAAAGTTGGTTACTCTCCTCAATGGCTTTGATCTGTTACTCAGATGGGTATGGCATGGAACAGGGAGCATCTTACTTTCATTAATACCATTTTTGCACACAGCTTACTTCGCAGTCACAATCCTGTTCCCTCCGCAGCATCCGGTCAGATTTCCCACCATCTGCGCCGGAGTTACAGGAAGTGCCGCAGCTTCTGTGTAGCAAACGTGAACTGGGTTTTAGCGGTTTACGTTTGCTATGCAAAAGCCGCGGCACTTCCTGGAACTCCAGCGCAGATGGTGCGAAATCCGACCGGATGCTGCGGAGGGAACAGGATTGTGACTGCGAGGTTAGCTGTGTGCGAAAACAGTCTAAGTTTATCTAGCCATTTTTGCTGGTTAAGTACTAGTGAAGATGTCTGATCATTGTACAAAGCAAGAGAGTACTTCAGTGGAAAGATCTGACTATTGGATTCTTATTTCAGCAACATTCTTAAACAGCTTTTTGTTAACCAGGAGTGGAAGGTTATCCTTTTGTTATTAACATGGAAGGCATCTCTCAACCAAATTGGAGTGAATGCTTTGGCCTTGTCATATAAGCTTTGGGTGTCTTTGCTGGAGTACTGTGCCATCTCAAGCACCATTGAAATCTCTGCTGAATACAGAGCAATGCTTAATGGATGGGATCCTTAGTAAGGACTTCCTCCATTTGGAAGGAGCTAAGCTTTATAAGAGGAGAGTTGCTCTTTCACATTTGAAGAGTGGTTCTGAAACCATGTTGCGAGTTCCAGTGTTGATTTTTAAGCAATACCTTGTCCTGATAGCTCAATTCAAGCTAGCTATACAAGCAGCAATCATTGGGGCCAGATTTTGTATAATATGCCCTATAAATAGCCCAGCGTTCCCTTTGCCTTCGAATACAGGGAGAGAGAAGAAATTTGCTGTAAATTCCTTCATTCTTCCCAGTTTTACAGGATGAATCATGGCTATTTTAAGCCAAGTGGCAGACAGCAAAAAGATTTATGTGGTAATAGAGGTGGGAATTGCTCAGACTCTGAGGTCTCTGAACAATAATCCATAATTCAGAAATTAATACATGGTAGCAAAGACAATGGGATTTGAAAAAAGCATTAGTGGTCATGGCATAGGGAAACTCAGCCAGCTTGTCATTTCCGGGTGCTTTGGCTATACACACACCCAATTATAACTTTAGCCGTTACAAGCAAAGCTGGCTGAAACCATTAAATCTTTATTATGTTTCCCCTCTGGTGTGTGTATGCGTTTGTGTATAGAGGAGGAGGGGGAAGGGAAGGTTGGAGTGAGGCTTTCTTAAAGATAGAGAGTTTAAATTGAGCTTTAAAATTGTGACTGAGCAAGATTTAATGCTGACAATTAGCCTGGACAAACAGTTAATCGTCCTGCAGGCATAATTGATATATTCTCTGTGCAACAGGGAGAGATTGTCAGCGCATCGCCCTGCAAATTAGTGCAATAAAAGAATCTCATAACCTCTCGCAGCTTAGCCGTTTGACAAAGAGAGATCATTCCAGCACTTTCTCTCTTGTTTCCCTAGCCACAATGAAATCCGTTCAGACTGCTGGGCTCAGGTATTATGTTTGATTTCCCTGGCTGCTTCCCATTTACCTTCTGTAGTACCTTATATTTACCCTTACTGTGACTGTGAATTTTGCCACTTGCAAGGAGTTAAACAAAGCTGAAACTGATCAGGGGGAATTCAACAAGTTGATATTGGTACCGTCTTCCTGGATCAGGCCGTGACAAGCTGCAGTTCTTTCTTTTACTAAACCCAGTTTTGGATATTTATGAAAGGCTTTTTTGAAAGAGGCCTAATCCACATTATATACACTCTGATGGACACCTGACACCTATTTTGCACCCCTGTTCACAGTGTGTGCTGTCTGCACTACCACCAACCAAGGCATCTACGGTGCTGTAGGGCAGAGCTGGGGAAACATAGTCTGTATCATCAGGATTCACGTGGGCTGGATTGGGGGGGCACATGGGGTACCTTTTCCCGGACGGCACCGGGGGGGGGGGTGCCAAATTGGGCACTCCCTGGGGAGCAAGTGAGAGGAGCAAGCCAGCAGCCCGGCAGATCAGCTGCTTTCCCCACCTTTCTCTCTTGCAAAGAGGTGTCAAAAGCAGCCTGGCACCCCCCCCCCATCTGCCTCCCTCCCCATTTAAAGACCCCGCAGCCAGGTGGCTGCAGGCTCCCAGCTCGGCCGGACTGGGCCCATAGAGATGTGCTGGGGCTGGTGGAGGAGGAGGTGGCAGCTGGAAGTGCATGGCGGTGGCCGTGGTGGCGTTGGCGTTCATGGCAAGGAGGCAAGAAGCCCGAGCGGGACCGGAAGCATGTCCGGGGGGGCCCCAAGGTGCAGCAAGGGCAGCGGCAAAGGAGGTGAGGGGAAAGCCTGCCAAGGGGGTGACAAAGCAGGAGCACTGGAAGGAGCTGCTGCCGCTCTGCCTCCTCTTCCGCCGCCCACCCTGGCCGCCATGGTCAGCTTTCCATCGGCCTGGCTGTGGTGGTGGGCCTTGGGGTGCTCCTGCTGGCTCCCGGCTTGGAAGTGTCCCACAGGCAGATGGAGGTGGTGAAGGGGCAGCAGTCAGGCGGCTGCTGGTGGTGCTGCTGCGCCACGTGGGGGTGTGAGTTGGCAGCGGCCGCCAGCATCCGGCCTGGGCTCAGGGGCTGGGGGGGGGGTCCATGCCATGCCCAGCCTCATTTCAGAAGCCCTGCTGGCAGGGAAGGGGGGCGGGCAGTGCCCAGCAAAGGAAGAGAAAAGAAGCCCTATCCCCTCCCCCGAGGAGTTGTGCGGCTGAAGGCGGGCGGGCTCGGCAGAAAATGGGGGAGGAGAAGAAGAGGGGAAGGAAACTTCCTCAAGAGGAGGCGCAGCGGTGGCGGCAGCAGAGGAGCCAAAGTACACTGGCGCTGGGGTGGGCGGGTGGAGGGAAGGGAAGGACACAGCTGCTGCTCGGTAGCGGCAACACAGCCACCGCAGCTGCCCTTTACCTGTCCCTCGCGGCTGCCAGCCCCTGGGAAACAAGCCGGGTGCAAAAAGCAGTCCCGAGTTTTCCCCTTCCCTGGGGTGGGGGAAGCAGCACTCTAGCGCTGCTGCTGGGCCCCCCCACACTATTTTTGAGCGGGGGAGCATTTTTTACTCTTGCCCCCCCCCCCAAAAAAAATGTAGATCTGGCCCTAGGGTTCACTCCCCTTGTACTACCCACATTCTTTGATACAGAGCGATCTCCTGCTGTAGCTTCATTATTTGCACTGGAAGAAAGGCAGACATCCACTAGTAATAGAAGCACCACTCAAATCTATCTCGATTTAGTCATAATGCCAAGCTGTAGTTTAATGATTAGGTCGTTCTCTTTGCTTTTTTAAAATGAATTTTTATTGAGATTTAAACAAACGACATAAAAGAAGTACACTAAAATTAGAATTAAAATCATAAAAAGAACAAAAAATAAAAATAAGAAAAAGAATGGGATGTATCTCGATTTTCATCTGACTGGTACAACTCAATTCTCTATTCACTCGTTCTGTAGGTTTATTTTTAAAAAACCCCTCTCTTTTGTCTATAATTCATTTCACATCCTCTTATTCTTCAAAACGATAAATCATGTCAATGGTTTTTCTATGTACAGTTGCTAGAAAAGTTTGAAACAGATAAGAGATCTTGTGGTTTTGAACAATCTATGATGGAATTTGAAACAGAATTATATGAATGATAAAGATATTATTGCAAAAATGTACGTTGAAATTTGAGACAGAAGAGGAACAAATTAAAGACTGCATGATAAAATGGGCTACAAATTTTGGATATAATATACAACTGGAACAGTGGCAAAATATGTAGTCAAAGGGTTTTAAATTTACAGTAAGTATTAATTTAAAAGAACTTATAGGTCTTCCTCCTTTTCCATCTTCTCCTACTTCATACAGATTCCCTCCTCCATGTACTTTTTAATCTATATATCTAATAGCAAAGTGTGGCCCCATCTATGGATATCTAAATCTGTGGATTAGAACCACAATGATAACAAACAGATCTGCAACCTTTGGAAACTCTCCAGGTTTGCAGAAATAAATAAATAAATAAAAATAAAAATTCACTGGAGAGGTTACATCACCCCAAAGCATTGTCTGAGCATGTGTAGACAATGTTCCTACCTCTTCTGTTGGATGTGTCATCATCATTGATCCAGGGGGGGAAGAAGCTTTGGTGGGCCTGAAATGGGCATGTTGCCATTGTCACTGATGGAGAGGAGAGAAACCTTGAATGGCCTGGCAGCTGGGAGCCATGTGGGGCTTGCTGGCTTAATTACTGAGGGGAGAACCCTTGGAAGGCCTAACAGCTGAGTGCCATGCAGAGCCTGATGTCTCTGTTGTCAACAGTGGGGGGAGAAGTCTTGGCAAGCTTGGCTGCTGGGATAGTGCGGATCTTGGCACTATGGATGGTGGGGGGAAGAAGCCTTGATGAGTCCAGAGTCTGGGAGGCGCAGGAGTCTGCTGCCTTTGGTAGTGTAGGGGGAGAAGTCTTAGAGGGATCAGTAGCTGAAAGACTGGCAGAGGGAGCCTTAGTGGCAGCAGCTGGGAGCTAGACAAGGCTTGCTGGTTCGTGTGGGGAATAAGCCAGGCCCAGGGGCAGTGATGCATGGAGGGAATAAAGCAAAGAAGTGTAATGGATCTCCCCATGATCATGATGACATTTATGATTCTACAGTGGTAGTCTTGACTGCTAAATTATGGTTTGGTATTATGGTTAAATCCAGCATCCAAGATTAAAATTCTAGAGAGTCTGGGCAGGTTATTCATGCCAGAGGAAGTGAACCCTGCAGCAGAAGACTGCCTCTGTAGCACCTGGAGAGAAGTGCATGCAGGGCAATGATATGGGATTCCTGTGATGATCTTTCAAGGTCTGATGACTATGGCCGTTTTCCCACTGAGCTTACCTCGGAGCAACGTCCCTCTTCACCGCGCAGCGTCTGCACGGATTTTCCACCAACTGCTCCGAGGAACCAGGAAGTTCCCGACCTTTTGCGTCGCAAATGGAAACCGCTAAAAAACAGTTTACGTTAGCAACGCAAAAGCTGCGACTCTACTTGGTTACTTGGAGCAGTTGGTGCGAAATCCGCGCAGACGCTGCGCGGTGAAGAGGGACGTCGCTCCGAGGTAAGCTCAGTGGGAAAACGGCCTATGTTTCATATTTGAGTGTCATAGTTTCAGAAGTATATTAGCACAGCACAAACTACAGATTAGCAACTGGTGCCCATGAGATTTATGTGTTCATTATGCAGATCTCATGGAACTGAAATATACATTTCCTGAAGTCCTCAGGCCCAGGAGAAGTTTTGGGTATGCACTCTGGTGCTAAGCCACGGACACCACATTACACATGTGGCATCACAACAGTGTCAGGCAACCCCTCACAGTAAAAGACAACATCATACAATGAGATTAGATTACTTTTCTGTAAATGAAAGGACACAGTCCAGCTGCAGCCCTCAGTTTATACTGCGTCCAACATGACCCTCCTAGCTGACTAAGTGACCTACCATGGCCTAAAAATAATTGCCTTGCATTGAGATGTGTTAAAAAGCAAGCAGTAACAAGGACTCCAGTTGCCTAAAGATTTATGGCACCTAACAAGCTATTCTTTCCACCACACCACATTTGCATAAAATGCTTATTTTACTGGAGTTTCATCAGACCTGAAAATGCAATATGATTCCAATAACATTTCTCTAGACAGTGGGACTAAAAAAAACAACAATGAAGCGGGGGGAAGAGTTCGTTCAGCTGTGCGTCTTTATTAACAAACACACCAAAATGCATTTCTAATATTGCACAATTTAAATAGAGGTAGTATGTTGGAAAAAGAATAGCTCACGCAGGATGGCTCTTGCTGTCATCCAATCCATCTTCCTATTTTCTAGTGTCAATCCATAGTTTTAAAGACATAATAAAGCACTCTGCTGAAATGCTGGCACAACTGTAAATTCAGTCTTAGCATTTAGGGATCTTATTTAGTCCCCTTAGTAAGAATGCTGGGCTCAGGTTTTAAAATGCAGCAAGCTCTTCCAATGCAGCAAACTCTTGACCCAAGAACACATCAGAATTAGGATCGTTTTATAGAACTGCAGTGTAGCAGAACCCTGATTACCTGAGTCTCAGTTATCCAGATCTGCTGACTATCATACTTCACTTCGCACCAACCCACAAAACTCCTTATGAAGGCTACCTTAGATAAATAGGAATGCTCGGTATTGAGTTGTCAATGTTTGGATGCTTTTCAGGGACTTCAAAATGAAATTATACTATACTTGTGTCTACAAGAACATCCTGTTTCTGTACCAAAAGCTGTGTTATGGAGTTATAAAAACTGGGAGAGGATGCCTCAAATTATTTACCACTGAGAAAAGTTACTGAAAATGGGTTGGGAAGAACCCACTGGATGTGAGTTGTAATCAATTTCAGGGTTGCAAACTTTGATTCATGGGTAATCTGGATTAGGGTTGCCAAGTCTAATTTAAGAAATATCTGGGGACTTTGGGGGTGGAGCCAGGAGACTTTGGGGGTGGAGCCAGGAGACATTAGGGGTGGAGCCAAGATCAAGGCTGTGACAAGCATAATTGAACTCCAAAGGGAGTTCTGGCCATCACATTTCAGTGCCTTCCTTCCATAGGAAATAATGAAGGATAGGGGCACTTTCTTTTGGGGTTCGGGGGGAGGCACTAGATGCTGTCTGAACTGGGTGCTAGAGCTCCCTTGGGAGCTAGAGCTTGGGTGCTAGAGCTCCCTTGAAATACCCCAGAAACAACTCAGGAACAACTTGATTTGCACTTAGCTGGGCTCAAAACATCAAGTGCAAGCAATAAGATATCCCACCTCAGAGCATGAGAGACTGGTATGGTGCCGAAGGGTCCCGCGGAGCTGCCAGAGCTGTTACTGGCTTGCGGGGCGAGGTGGGGCCTGGGAGCGAGTACGGAGGAGGCTGAGACGCCGGGCTGGGCTGCGCCGCTGGCCGCGCCGCTGGCCGGATAGGGTTGACCGACGAGAAGAGTGGCCGACGGGCGGAGAGAGTGTGGAACGGAGCGGAGCTGCTGGGATAGCTGGGACGCCCACGCCCAGTGCAGACGAGCGGCGTGTGGCGGGCGAGCAGAGAGACCGAGCGGAAAGACCGGGCGAGTGAGTGAGAGGCGGGCGAGCGACTGGAGACCTGTAATCACGCAACGTGGGAAAGGCCGGGCCGACTGGCGGGAGGGAGGGAGGGAAGGGCAGCTGCGGCTTTGGCTGGGATGACTGGTGCAGCGGCGGCGGCAGGAGGAGGAGGGGGTGCGGGCCGGGCAGCGCTGGACAAGACCGGCCCGCAGGAGGAGCAGGGGGTGGCAGCGGCAGGGCGGCTCGCCATTTCCCCCCCTTCCCCCGCTTCTGTTTTTATGAGGAGCGGGGGAAGAGGGTGGAAATCCTGGAGTCCCCCGCCAGGGCGGGAGGGTTGGGAAGCCTAATCTGGATAGATCAGGGGTGTCAAACATGCAGCCCAGGGGCTGAATCAGCCCCCCGGAGGGCTCCTATCAGGCCCATGAGCAACTCACTGTCTGCTTCCTTCTGCATCACTGCTTGCTTTCCCAGGCTTGCTCAATCATACAGGAGCTACACAGCAAAGCTCCTCCCTTGGAGAAGAAGTGGGGGAAGGAGAGCTAGCTTTGCCAGGCTCTTTAAATTGTACAGCAGAGCTACTGAGCCAAGCCTCTCTTCCTTCTGTGGGCTGGGGCTCAGCAAGCCAGTGAGGTGGATTAGGCTGAGTGTGTGTGTTTGTCTGACCGATTTACCACTCGCCTTACGCCACTCTCACGCTCTTCTTCTCAGCGGGGCTTCCGTCTGATTTCACACTATCTGCCCCAGGGGCTGCAACTAGCTTCGCCTTTTTTGCTTGGCAAACAGAAACCTCTAAGAACCAATTTCTGTTTGCCGCACAAAAAAGGCGAAGCTAGTTGCAGCCCCGGGGCAGATAGTGTGAAATCAGACGGAAGCCCCGCTGATAAGAAGAGCGTGAGAGTGGCATAAGGCGAGTGAGAAATCAGTCTCTGTGTCCTTTATAAAGTTTGTATCTCCCTGACCTGACATTATATTTTATAACACACGTGGCCTGACCCAACGAGGTCAAGATCCAGCCCTCATAACAAATGTGTTTGACACCCCTGGGATAGATCCTTGAAGTGTGGGATTCTTTATAAAATGGATGCTAAGTTGCATGGCTTTGTTTTAGAAGGTTATTTTTCTGCCTTTATAAGAACATAAGAGAAGCCATGTTGGATCAGGCCAGTGGCCCATCCAGTCCAACACTCTGTGTCACACAGTGGCCAATATACACACACACACACACTGTGGCTAATAGCCACTGATGGACCTCTGCTCCATGTTTTTATCCAATCCCCTCTTGAAGCTGGCTATGCTTGTAGCCGCCACCACCTCCTGTGGCAGTGAATTCCACATGTTAATCATGTTAAATTCCACTTGTTAATTTGGATGAAGAAGTACTTCTTTTTATCCATTTTAACCTGACTGCTCATAAATTTCATTGGATGCCCACGAGTTCTTGTATTTATTTATTTTTATTTATTTATTTTATGACTTCTATCCCGCCCTTCCCAGCAATTGGCTCAGGGCGGCTTACAACACAGGAATCTAACATAAATAGGCGTTAAACATAAAGCATTTAAATTTAAACATTAAACCATTTAAAACATTGAACCATTAAAACATTTAAAACATTTAAAGCATTTAAAACATTGAAAAACATTGTGAGAAAGGGAGAAAAGTACTTCTTTCTCTACTTTCTCCATCCCATGCATAATCTTGTAAACCTCTATCATGTCGCCCCGCAGTCAACGTTTCTCCAAGCTAAAGAGCCCCAAGCGTTTTAACCTTTCTTCATAGGGAAAGTGTTCCAATCCTTTAACCCTTTGGATGCTGTGTTCTAGATTCTTCTTCAAAATGAGGAGCAAGCTATAACTTTCATGCAAACACTGAAACAAACCCCCAACAAACACTTTTGGCAAACAAAAGCAGCTTTGTCTTAGACTTAGGGTACTTTCACACACAAAAAAATAATGCACTCTCAATCCATTCCCAATGCATTTTGCAAGTGGATTTTGTTGTGTGAAATGGCAAAATCCACTTGCAAATAGTTGCTGAAGTGGATTGAAACCGCATTATTTAGCATGTGTGAAAGCACCCCTAGTCTTTTCAGCCAGACGATGGTGCTTGAAGTATGGGGGGATTTGATTTAATCCCTTTGTCATAGCCAGATCACTGCCTGCTGAGATTTAGGCTCACTGTGACTTTTCACCTCTGTAAAGACAGGGGACCTATTGAACATAACCTATGAAGCTGCCTTCTACTGAATCAGACCCTCGGTCCATCAAAGTCAGTCTTGTCTACTCAGACTTGCAGCAGCTCTCCAGGGTCTCAAGCTGAGGTTTTTCATGCCTACTTGTCTGGACCCTTTTGAGTTGGAGATGCCGGGGATTGCATTTGGGACCTTCTGCTGACCAAGCAGATGCTCTAACACTGAGCCATCATCCCTCTCCCTATTAAGATGGTCTGCCCTGGAGGTTAATGGATCTGGATGGTTTCCAGAGGACTCTGGGGTGAGGGTTCTGGTTGATGTGGCTGGTGCTCCTGTCAGAGCCCTGGTCACTCTGTGGAATAAGGAAATGACCTGGGCAGGTGACATAATCATTCCTAAGTGCGCTTCTATTGTAGTTCTCAGGTTGCCCCGTCGTGTACCCCAGAGCTGAGATCAATAAAACAACTTAAGAGATTAATAGAGTGCAGTTGGAGAAGAAGAAGAAGGACATTGCATTTATATTCTGCCCTCCACTCAAGAGTCTCAGAGTGGCTCACAATCAACTTTCCCTTCCTCCCCCACAACAGACACCCTGTGAGGTAGATGAAGATATTGGATTTATATCCTGCCCTCCACTCCGAAGAGTCTCAGAGGGGCTCACAATCTCCTTTACCTTCCTCCCCCACAACAGACACCCTGTGAGGTAGATGAAGATATTGGATTTATATCCCGCCCTCCACTCCGAAGAGTCTCAGAGGAGCTCAC
Source organism: Heteronotia binoei (assembly GCF_032191835.1). Classification (NCBI taxonomy): domain Eukaryota; kingdom Metazoa; phylum Chordata; class Lepidosauria; order Squamata; family Gekkonidae; genus Heteronotia; species Heteronotia binoei. The sequence goes on from NC_083235.1 coordinate 73,298,370, forward strand.
AATCTTCTTTACCTCCCCCCCCACAACAGACACCCTGTGACGTAGATGAAGATATTGGATTTATATCCCGCCCTCCACCGAAGAGTCTCAGAGCGGCTCACAATCTTCTTTCCCTTCCTCCCCCACAACAGACACCCTGTAAGGTAGATGAAGATATTGGATTTATATCCCGCCCTCCACTCCGAAGAGTCTCAGAGGGGCTCACAATCTCCTTTACCTCCCCCCCCCCCACAACAGACACCCTGTGAGGTAGATGAAGATATTGGATTTATATCCCACCCTCCACTCTGAAGAGTCTCAGAGGGGCTCACAATCTCCTTTACCTCCCCCCCCCACAACAGACACCCTGTGAGGTAGATGAAGATATTGGATTTATATCCCGCTCTCCACCGAAGAGTCTCAGAGCGGCTCACAATCCCCTTTCCCTTCCTCCCCCACAACAGACACCCTGTGAGGTAGATGAAGATTTATATCCCGCTCTCCACTCCGAAGAGTCTCAGAGCGGCTCACAATCTCCTTTATCTCCCTCCCCCACAACAGACACCCTGTGAGGTGGGTGGGGCTGAGAGGACTCTCACAGCAGCTGCCCTTTCAAGGACAACCTCTGCCAGAGCTCTGGCTGACCCAAGGCCATGCCAGCAGGTGCAAGTGGAGGAGTGGGGAATCAAACCTGGTTCTCCCAGATAAGAGTCCGCACACTTAACCACTACACCAAACTGGCTCTCCCAGTGAATGCAACAAAACTCTGGTATGTGCTTGTAATTGGGTATATCTTGAGGCAGTGAGGGCAACAAAGAAACAATCCCTCACTGCCTCTATTCAATCCTCTCTTTACCACCCAGCAGAGCTTTTCAAGGTTGTCTGGGGTTTATTACATCCTGGTCCCTGGGGCACCTTGGAACCACCCCTGGCCTGCTGTAATTAACTTGCTGGGCAATTCCAGGGGGGAAAAAACCCTGTTGCATTTGCTGGGGCTTCGGCTCCAGAGTTACAACAGTGGAATCAGTGGAGATGTCCAGTGGACAGTCTTGCCCAGTTTTATTGGATGAGTTTCAGTTGGTACAGCTCAAGGATGTAAACACCTCCATACTGGATTCTTGCCCTTTCTGGATCATAAAGTCAACAAGGGAGAGACAACCAACTGAGTCAGAGAGGTTATTAATGCCTCCTTGCAGTAGGGAGTGGTCCCATCCAGCCTTAAAAGAGGCAGTGGTGAGACTACTTTTTAAGAAATCCTCTCTTGGCAGAAGATCTGAATAACTACAGGCCGGTTGCAGGGTTCCGGCTAACATGAACATCTGTGAGTATGCCCATGGATTTTCACCCCTCCATGCCCGACTTTTCAGCTTTAGCACAGCAGTGCTTCCTTTGGGTGGCCCTACCCTCCTACTCAACCAGCACCTGTAGGCTGGTTGTGCTTGTGTGAGTGCTTATGCCAGCCAGCCTTCTTTCCTACATGTGGATTTTAAAGATCCTCCTCTTACCTATGCTGGCTGCTTGCAAGAGTGGAGTTGCCCCCACTGCCCAAGACCTCCTGCCACATCAGGTGAGTTGCCCTCTCAACCTTATCTGGCAGGGAAGGAGGTCCAGGCTATGCTCTGTAGCTGGGGGAGGGGGCTGCAGCAGTCTCCTTGCTTGAAAGGATGGAGGTCGGGGGGGGTGCAGAGACAGCCGCTCAGGCTGCTGGGCAGGTGAGTGAGTGGGGTGGAAAGTTAGAAAGTGATTTGTGTGTGTTTGTGTGTGTGTATGGGAAGGATGGCGGTGAGGAGGGGGTTGAGGAGCCAGCCTCACAAGCTGCCAGGTGAGTGAGTGAGTAGGGTGGAAAGTTGGAAAACAGTGTGTGTGAATGTATGTGTATGTGTATGTGTAAAGGATGGACATTGAAGGGAGGCTGGATGGGATCTGCATACAGGCCCATAGCTATGGTGGGGCCCCAGAGGTCCAGGCCCCACCAATCAAACCCTTGTGGAACCTTAATGGCCCAACCAATCAGTTCCCCATCACTTGCTGCTGCTCCTTCAAGCAGTGCTCACTGCCGTTCCACCAAAACAATTCCCCAGTCACTCTCTCTTGCACCAAGCAGCAGTGCCAGGCTCTGGCAAGTGGGCTCTCCACAATGTGATTGTTGCATATCACAGCTGCTCAATCCCAAGCATGTTTTCCCTCCTTCCCCCTTCCCCACAACTCCCCAGTCTTTTTCTGAGACTGGGAGTTTTTTTCCAACTACAATTCCAATATGCAATCAGTTGGCAACAGTGATTCTGGGAGCCTGTGCTTTCTGCCATCTGTCTCTGTCCCACCCCAAGTTAACATGGTTGGGAGGATGGGGGAATTTGAGGAATGAGAATTTTGCACAGTAGACATGAATGGGCTTTTAAAAATGCATCAGAAATGCACTGAAGAAGAAAAAGGGAATGCACGTCAGCTTTAACCGAGCCATGGGGATCTCAGAGGGAAGGATTCAAGGAGCCCCGAGGAAGGAGAGGACTTTGTGTGTGAGAGAGAGTGAGGGGGGGGGGACAACAAAGAACAGGTAAATGGTTACCATTTTACAAATAAATTTCAAACACATTTTGAATGAGAAATGACTTGTCTGCAAAAAATGTGCCCCACCAAATGAAAATCCTGGTTACCAGCATCCCAGCATGCATGCCTGACAGAGGCTCGAGTAAGGAGGGTGAGCGGGAGAAAAACCACTCCTGGATCCGACTCTGTTTTCCCTTTGAGTTTGGAAGGGTAAAAGAGAGAAGAAGGAAAACAGAGGATTGGGTCCAGGCAGTTTTTTAAGCATACTCTTTCCCCTGTTCTCAACAAGTCTGTGCCATGTTCTTCAAGCTTTGAGGGGCCCGTGGACAACATCCTAACAATTAAGTGCTGCTGATGAAACATCTATAGCAATTTAAAGACATGAACTTTTAAAAATCAGAACCCTCCTGACTTTAATCAAGTGTGCCATTCTAGGTCTCACCAACAGCGATACACATTAGGCTTCCCACCCCCACCCCCCCCCCCCGCCCTGCCGGGAGACCCCTGGATTAGCAGTCTAATCCCCCACTCTCTAAAAATCTGATAGCGAGAGGGGGGGTGGAACGGCGCAGTATCTTGGCTTCAGGCTTCTCCCTTCCTCCGGGTCACAAAGACCCGCCCACCGCCGGCCTGCTATTCGCTCCAGTCCAGCCTCCCTTCGCTAGGTGCATGCTGGGACTTGTAGTCCTTGCATCCTCTCCGGCTGCCGGGTGGCATCTCCTCGGGGAGTCTGGCTGGCGGGGGGGGGGGGGGGAGCTCCGCCCCTGGAGGACCATGTGCGTTTCTACCTCTGGAGGCTTCAGTCGCTGATTGAAAGGCTTCCTCTTGGGATGGTGTGTCTGTGTTACTTTGAAGAAGTTGGCAGCAACTCACGTCTGCTGAGCATTATTCTCTATGTGGAGATTGATTCTCATAGGGTATAATGGGGAATTGATCTGGAGGTTTCAGGGGCTCTGGGGGAGCTGTTTTTTGAGGTAGAAGCACCAAATTTTCAGTATAGAATCTAGTGACTCTCCCCAAATTATCTCCCAAGTTTCAAAACGATTGGACCAGGGGGTCCCATTCTATGAGCCCCAAAAGAAGGTGCCCCTATCCTTCATGATTTCCTATGGAAGGAAGACATTTAAAAAGGTGTGCGGTTCCTTTAAATGTGATGGCCAGAACTCCCTTGGAGTTCAATTATGCTTGTCACACCCTTGTTCTTGGCTCCACCCCGATGTCTCCTGGCTCCACCCCCAAAGTCCCCAGATATTTCTTGAATTGGACTTGGCAACCCTAATACACATACAGGGCTGGCGCATAAAAATAGACCAGGTAAGCATCTGCTTAGGATGCCGCCTGGCCTACAGGGCTGCCACTGGGCACCTCTCCCCCTCCCTGCAGACCCAGGAAGCTGAGAGCAGTGGGGTGGGGTGGCAGAGTGTGTGCTCCTTGGAGCCCGCCTTCGCACAGGTTGCTGCCTTACCTCGCCTTGCCCATGCTGGGGCAGGGGCAGGGCCTAGGGTGCCAAAAACTCTGGTGCCGGCCGTGTACGCATATTCACCGTAACGTTTGTAGTTCCTAAAGATAAAACAGAGCATCCTCTTTGAATTTCAGATGCATGCACTGATGAGCATTTCTGGTTGGTTTCTGTTCGCCTACCAATGCTATAACAATGTATTGCTTAAATAAGAAATTGAGTGAAGACAGCACTCTGTGTTAAAATCCAGTTGTAACAGCCCATATTAATAATAATAATAAAAAAAACATAAAGACTGACTACTGATTGTGCCATGTTCTGTGAAGTAACTGGCTGTGGCTGAATTTATTTGTATTTAAAATTCTTAAAATATTTATTTACGTATGCTGCCCCTCCAAACATGGGAGTGAGGGAGGTGAATCCTCCCATCATGCACCTGTCAGGAGGACAGCATAGGCTTGAGCATTCTTTGGGGAGTCAGGAGTTAAAGCAGGGAAGTCTGCTTCCATGCTGCCTGTCTGACAGACACACGAGAGAAGGATTCACCCCCCTAACTCTCCTAAACATGTGTTTGTTTATGTATTAGGTTTATATCCCGTCCTCCCGGAGCAGGCTCAGGGCAGCTTACAGGCCAATAGGCAACAGTTACATAAAACCATTAAAACAAGTTTTAAAAGTTTAGTTACAGTACTGTTACCTGCTTGTTTTATATGCCTTTTAGTTCTTGCTTTCTGCTTATACTAGAATGGGAACCAGGAGTGTGGTAGATTTGACTGTGTTGTCTTGTGACTATAGGATGGTTGTGGAACTTTGTAAGTACACAGAATAGCTGTGTAACCTAGAGAATAGTGGTAGGAACATGCATGTTTCAACATGGCGGTGTAAATTCCACACATGATTTGTAATGCAAATAGTGGTTTATATTTCATGTTTGTATGTTTTGTCCGGGAACTGAACTTTTAAAAACATATAAAAATAAATATATTAAAAATGTAGACATACTCACAATTTAAGGCTAATAGAACCTTTGGAGAACCAGTTTGGTGTAGTGGTTAAGTGTGCGGACTCTTATCTGGGAGAACTGGGTTTGATTCCCCACTCCTCCATTTGCACCTGCTGGAATGGCCTTGGGTCCGCAATAGCTCTGGCAGGGGTTGTCCTTAAAAGGGCAGCTGCTGTGAGAGCCCTCTCCAGCCCCACCCACCTCACAGGGTGTCTGTTGTGGGGGAGGAAGGGAAAGGAGATTGTGAGCCGCTCTGAGACTCTTCGGAGTGGAGGGCGGGATATAAATCCAATATCATCATCTTCTTCTTCTTCTTCTTCTTCTTCTTCTTCTTCTTCTTCTTCTTCTTCTTCTTCTTCTTCTTCTTCTTCTTCTTTGGCTCATGAGGTAAAATTTCTGCTTGCAAGACAACACAGCTTAGAGGAACAATTGCAGTTGCAAATATCCCTTTCCTTGGCAAGGTTCTAGAGAAGGTGGTTGCCAACCAACTCCAGTAACTGCTTTATTAAACTGATTATCTGAAGCCATTTCAATTGGGATTCAGGCCTAGTTTTGGTTGCCCTGTGTGATGATTTATGCCAGGGGTGAGACAGAGGGAGTGCGACCCTGTTGATATGACTGGACCTCTCATTGGCTTTCGATACCATCGAACATGGTATCCTTCTGAAGTGGCTGACTCGGGTGGGAATAGGGCACAACATTATAGTGGGTCCTTTCCTACTTGGAGGGCCATCTCCAGAAGGTGGGGCTTGGGGAATACTGTTCAGCTCTGGATTCTCCAGCAGGGTGTTCTGCAGGGGTCTCTTCTCTCCCCCATACTATTTAATATCTACATAAGACTGCTGAGTGTGGTCATATGACGTTTTGGTGCACATTGCCATCAGTATGCTGATGACATGCAGCTCTATTTCTCCTTTTTATCTTCAGCTGGGAGGCTGTGGATGTGCTAAACTGGTGTCTGGACATGATATGAGAGCTAACAAATTGAAATTTAGTCCAGGCAAGACTGAGATGCTGTTGGTAGGTGATTCCTTTGACTGGATGATGTGTGTGTTCAACCTGTTCTAGATGGGATCACACTCCCCCTGAAGAAGCAGCTTGAGAGTGCTCCTGATTCATCTTTGTCACTTGAGGCTCAGGTGACATTGGTGGCTCAGAGAGCTTTCTATCAGCTTTAGCCAGTGGCCCAGTTGCACCCCTATCTGGATATGGATAGCCTGGTTTCAGTAATTTATGCTCTGGCAATCTCCAGGTTGGATTACTGTAACATATTCTACATGGGACTGCCCTTGAAGATGGTTCAGAAGTTACAGCTGGTGCAGGTAGCCAGACTAATAGATGGAATCTGAAGGTCTGAACATATAAGATCAATTCTAACTGGCCTGCATTGGCTGCATTTATGCTTCCAGTCTCAATTCAAGGTGCTGGTTTAAACCTACAAAGCCCTACATAGCTTGGGACAACACAATACCTTTTGGAGCACCCTCTTGCTGCTTCAATCTATCCAGACACTGTGCTGAATCTCCAGGGCCTTCCTCTAGGTGCCACCTCCTCGAGAGGCTTGGAGGGTGGCAACTGAGGAAGGGCTTTTTCGGTGCTGACCCCCTAGGGTTGCCAAGTCCAATTCAAGAAATATCTGGGGACTTTGGGGGTGGAGCCAGGAGACATTAGGGGTGGAGCCAAGATCAAAGCTGTGACAAGCATAATTGAACTCCAAAGGGAGTTCTGGCCATTACATTTAAAGGGACGGCACACCTTTTCAATTCCTTCCTTCCATAGGAAATAATGAAGGAGAGGGGCACCTTCTTTTGGGGCTCATAGAGTTGGACCCCCTGGTCCAATCCTTTTGAAACTTGGGGGGTATTTTGGGGAGAGGCACTAGATGCTATACTGAAAATTTGGTGTCTCTACCCCTCAAAACAGCTCCCCCAGAGCCCCAGATACCTGTGGATCAATTCTCCATGATTTTCTATGGGAATAAATCTCCCTAGGGAATAACAGAGTTCCCAGAAAACATTTCCCTCCCCCCCCCCCCCGCTTTCTGACGACCCTGAAGCAGGGGGAGGGCCTCCAAACCGGGGGATCCCCTGCCCCCACCTGGGGATTGGCAACCCTATGACCCCCCTGCCTTTGGAACAACCTCTCCACTGGAGCTCACCTGGCACCAGACTTGCCATTTTTCAGGTACCAAGTCAAGACAGCCCTCTTCACAGAGGCCTTCAACGATCTTTTTTTGATATTCAGAGGGCTGATAGGATTAGCAAGGTGGTGCTGTTAACTGCTCTTGCTGTTTTTGCTGTTTCTAAAGTTTCTACTATATTTTAACATTTTATATTAATTCCTATTTATTGTATTTTACTGTTTTTATTGTTGTAAATGGCCCAGATAACTTTGGCTATGGGTGGTATAGAAATGCAAAGGACAACAACAACCATGCATCGACATAATGTATTGCTTGGGACACCCAAATCCAGCATAAAACTATACTCTGAAGCAATTATTGTGTGGAGACACAGCAGAAATTTGTATGGGACAGATACACGGCCAGATCTTGCAAAGAAGATCCAGCATAAAACTATAGTGAGTCACACCAAAAAGTTGTTTCCATGTCTGAGCATAAAACCTTAGAAAAATGCTAAGGATGGTTCTTTTATGATATCCATGAGTGGTACAGTTTTGTTCAAATTACTGGGTGAGTGGCTGATAACAGCTCTCTTATCTTATCATGGTACTACATAGTTCTACAGAGTTTTGACTGAAATGTTGAAGAGTTACTATTAGAGTTATGCATGACCTCACTACCTGACATTTTGCAGTTGACTCCGCCTTGTCCGGCAACTGCTGAGAGGGCTGGGGCAGTGACATGGTGAGGGTTGGCATCACAAGCATGATAACACCACTTCTGAGGAAAAACTGGAAGCAATGGTGGTAACTCTAGGAAACTCTGGGAACTCTACAGTAAAACAGTGTTTCAGGTGATTCTTAGAGATACCACCATAGCTTCCACCTTTCCCCAGGAAGTGACACCATCACCATCATGATGTCATTGAGTTTATTTTTGCCCCGATGTACAATGGGAGAATGACCAGTGGCTCAGCAGACCTGCATAGTTCTCATACACTGACATCAGTGAGGAAGGGAGGGTCTAAAGAATACTGCTAAGTTGGAGCTGAGTTACATAAAGCTAGGACAAATAAGAGGCCCCAGCTGCAAGTTGACCATGAAAGTGGACAAGTATTTAACTGATGAACTGCAAACAGTCCAGAGAGTTTGCAGGAGGGCATGAGCTAGGTCAGGACTCTAAGGGTAATTCAGAAGGCATGTAGGCAAGCATGAGTCTGGTGTTAGCACATATGCAGAAAATGTCAATGCTCACTGTTGTCCAGACAAAATCCCAGCCTGATCTGGAAGCCTGTGTAGCCTATCAGGTCAAAGGGGAAATATGGGCTGCCAGGATAAACAGGGCCATTAGGGTAGCCTGGTTTCCCCTCACCACTGGTGGGGGATAGTGAATTAGAGTTGCTAGGTCCAGGTTGGGAAACTCCTGGAGATTTGGGGGTGGAGCCTGAGGAGGATAGGGACCTCAGTGGGGTACAATACCACAGAGTCCTCCCTTCAAAGCATTATTTTTTTCCCCCAGGGGAGCTGATTTTTGTAGTCTGGAGATGAGCTGTAATTCCGGGGGATCCCTAGATTCCACCTAGAGGCTGGCATTCCTAAGTGCTATCCTGGGTGCTAGGAGGATATCATAATCCTACAGCCTTGAGTAGCTCATCACAAGAGGTAGCAGCACATTATTTAGAGTAGAGTTTCCCAACACAGTGCCCTTGGGCAACATGGCACCCACATATACTTTTCCTGATATCCACAAAGTGTATTTAGAAAGTGCCATTACCTTGTATTACCGTGGGACTGCGCAGACTCGGAGGAAGGCAGACGCTTGTTTCTTCGCTCCTAAAAACGCTGTTGTTTTCAATCTTCTAACTTTTATCTTGCCTTGATAGAAGGAATTGTTTTTAAATAGTCTTATCTTATCACCTCACTTTTAATTTTTGGTGCAGCTGTTTCGTCTTTCTCAAGCTCTGGCTGTTTAATCAGTTAATAAGCTTCTGCTTTCGCTTTCTGACGCAGAAGCTGCTGCAGCTAACGAATTACAGCTGATGTTTTATAAAGTTTTACAAAGTCTTATGTTGTCCCTCAAAGACAGGTTTTTTTAGAGTCTCTTAATTTGAACTGTGAATCTAACTGAAGGTTGAAATTAAGTCAACTCCTGCAAAGCAACATGGCGGAGTGCAGTCAGCTACAGCGTTGGCTCTGACAAATTTTGCTTTTAAAGACATTTCATGATATTCTTAGCAGATGTTGTGGCTTTTATTTGTAAGTTTTAAGACATTAGTTGTTTGGTATTTGTTTTATTTATGTATTTTTTATCAGAACAGTGCCAATTGCCATCCAACAGAACCCTCTTAATGGCATCGGGCAAGCGGCCAAGAGAAGTGGAGGAGGAATCTGCTTCTTTGCCAGTTTGCAAACAGTTTAGGATAGAGGTCTTTTTTACCTTAAACAACAAGTCCAAATTTGCTCTGCCATCATTTGCTATTAAAACATCAAATCACTTCTCCCCTCTAGAAGACGAGTTAGAGCCAGCAGAAAAGGAGGAGCTGACTAATGAACTGACTAATGAGTCTGGCCACGAAGATGTCGTAGACTCTCAACTCCAGTCTGGGGTGGGGGCTTTAAAGGTGCAGCAGAGACAGCATGAGTTACAAATATGCTGTGATAATGAAGAAAGATCCATGTCTTCTGACGAGCTCTCTCCAATTACCCTGACTGCAAGCACAGTGGAATGTATCTTTAAAAAGTTAAAGGGAATAGAAGATCAAATTCTTGACCTTTCTTTGGAAATAAAGAGACTATCAGTGTCAATGGATAAACTTCACTTAGCCTAGCTGGATGATACCTCTATTGGAGCTTTAGTTCCTTTAAAGCAGTGTCTGTCTGCAACACAGGATGTGGCTCCCCAGAGCTCCTTTATGGAGTCTAAGGTCATGACAGGAACGTGCAACAATTGGTTCTACAGACCAATAAAGTATGCATCGCAGTTTGTCCTCATGGCGGGAAGACCCCATGCTGGAGAAGTAAACTTTTAGTTAAATCTCATCTCTGTGAACTTCTTCATCTGAACTATCACAAAATTGACTTGATTACCATCGAATCTCTTAATGATCAGTCTCAAATGTAGAGGATTCTGCTTACCTTTCAATCCCCCAACATTCCTTCACTAATTTTGAGGCAAAATAATTACTTATGGTCAAAGGGTTTTCCCTGTGCGATCCTTTATTAACTCTCAAACTAATGCTCTGCTGCCTAACCTGTCTGCAAGGGACAGTACGCGAAGTAATCTTCATCTTTTGAAGAAGGTATCATCTTCAGCAGCAAAATATAAGGCTTCGATGTGTTTTAAGGTATCCAGAGCATGCTCTGGTTAGTCCCAATCAAACCCCGAGTTGGATAATGAGTCATCAGTGCAGCCCTCTATGGATGTGATGCATAGTTCCCTTAATGTTTCAATAGAAGATGACCTTCTGCAGTCATTTGGGAGCCTTCCAGCAAAAGAACAATGAGCGATCCTCGTAAGACTTGAATGTACTAAGCAGCAGCTGCAAAGGCCTTTAGAGCCGGGGAAATCAGTTCCTTCGATCAACCTGGATCCTGCAGGCAACCCCCTGCCCCCCATTGGCTGACTTAATTGATCTGACTATGAAACCCTCTCTAACTGGCTTAAGGGCACCCCAACATAATGGCTGTATTTTCACTGATTATGCCAGGGTGCTAGAAAGGATATCCATTAGCGATTGACTACCAGCTAGGGAAGCCACAAGGAATATCCACATTGTCTCCTGGAACATAGCTGGGTGGGAAAGTAAAGTGAATAACTCAGATTTTTTGGACTTTTTGAAATTCTTTGATTGTGTCTTTCTTCAGGAAACATGGGCAGAAGACAGTTTTAGACTGATGGCTTTTAAAGTTTTTAATCTCCCTGTTTATAGAACTCATTCTAAAGGTCGCAGTAAAGCAGGCCTGGCTGCTTTGGTGAAATCCAACTTACCATTTAAGGTGATCCTCTTGGATCCTTGCCGCCATTTGCCCAGGCTTTATTGCTGTCCTCTCCAGCACTGACTCTAATCATGATTAATGTTTATTTAGCCCCTTCTAATGGAGAGCTGGAGTTTGATGCTGTCTGGGAGAAATTTTCTGATTATGTGATGTCTTTGTCTAGGAAATTCCATACTGCTCAGGTCATGATTTTTGGTGATTTTAATGCTCAGATAGGCAGTAATAATCAGAAATAGATCTCTCATTTTGGCTTTGAAGCGGCTGAATCCCTTCCACTACAATTATGTTTGCCCCGTTGTTCTAAAGATACTTTAACCAATAAGGCAGGTCTTAGATTAATTGAATTCTGCATAGCATACAATGCTATGATATTTAATGGTCTCTCCAAATTTCCAGCTGCAACTGATTTAACTTTTTTTTCCACACGGGGTTGCAGTGTGATAGATTTTTGTTTGGGTTCACCCAACCTTCTGTCATCTATTGATTGATTCGCGCACAGAAAGTGACGACTTGCCCCTAATTCTATCTTTAAGATTGGATCTGGAGGTTAATATGGTATCATCTTTCCAATCTGTGAAGGCCTCTGAGAATATTTTTTTTTAAAATCAAGTGGTCCCCCACCCTAGAAAGGGAGTTTTCTTCTCTTTTTGGCTCTGAAGCACTGTGCAGATTAAGGGATTCAATCATAAATTCTAATTTAGATGATACAGTCCTTTCAGGATTCTCATTATTAATTGATTACTGTAGTGCTAAAGCTAAACCTGTGATCTTGTCTAGGTCTAGTTTCTCTAGCTGGTTCGATACAGATTGTTTAGCTTGGAAACAAGAACTGAGAGCACAATTTAAAGAGGCCTGTCACTCCAAAGACCCAACAAAAATTAAGGCCTATATTGCTTGTAAGCCAGCCTACCTGGAGCTGATTACATCCAAAAAGAAAGTTTTCTTTCAGAATAAATGGGACTAACTTTACCACTCAATAAAATTTAATGGTAATAAGGCTTTCTGGAAAATAATTTCGAGTAATCTAAAAAACAATTCTGTTACTGACCCAAATATTTCTGCGCAAACATGGGTTGATTACTTCTCTAACATTTTTGCTGCTCCATGTGTGTCCCCTCCTATCTTAGCAAACCCCACAGTTACTGATATGCTGGTCTGGCCTCCAGTAACTCTAGAGGAAATCAGGGATTTATTAAAGGATTTAAAAGCAGGTAAAGCACCAGGCTCTGATGGCCTTCCCGCTGAGGTATTCACAAAGTTTGCCGATTGGTGGCTCTTGCCCCTTCCAAAATTGTTCTCTTTCATTGATCTGCATGGCCCCATCCCAGACTCTTGGCTTGATTCATAATTATCCCAGTTTACAAAAAGGAGGGGGGGGGGTTGGAGATACCAGAAAATTTCCACCCCATTAGTTTATTATCTATAGTGGGCAAATTGTATGCCAACCATTTAGAACTCCAATTAACTGACTGGATGCACCTAGGCAACATCATAGGTCCTGAACAAATTGGCTTCTCCAAAGGCAAATCTGCTATGGACCATTGCTGCACTCTGGCCTTCCTTGCTGAAAAATATATGCATACCGGGACAAAAAAATTATATGCTGCCTTCATCGACTTGAAGGGCGCATTTTGATTCAATAGATAGAGCCCAACTATGGATTAAGCTAGGTTACCTGGGAATGGACCCTCGTCTGCTGTTTCTCTTGAGGAAGCTTTTTGCCAAGTGAAATTTTCTTCTAGTGGTGACTTCACTAGCAAAATTCCAGTGTTAAAAAGGGTTAAACAAGGTTGCGTGATGGCCCTGCATCTTTTTAATTTATTTTTATCTGACCTGGTACAATTTTTGAACCCTATTAATGGCCATCCGCCTAAACTAGCAGGCCGAGCGGTCCCCTTATTACTTTATGCCGATAATACTGCATCCTCTCTTGCACAAGTGTGGGCCTGCAAAGGTATTTGAATGCCTTCTATGACTACTGTAATTGTAATTCACTCGCTAACAATTATGCCAAATCTAAAGTAGTTGTCTTTTCAAATTGCTGGCGCCCACAGAGATGGTTTATTGGCAACTCAACAATTGAGCAAACAAAAAAAAATTAAATACTTGGGGATCACTTTTAATCACACGTTAAGCTGGGTTTCACATTGTAACAACACCGTCAACTTGGCTAAATGTTCAGCTGCTCAAATTAAACAGTTTTTCTTTGCAAGGGGCAACCAATTAGTTCCAGCGGCAATTAAGGTGTTCAATGCTAAAACGCTAGCCCAAATTATCTATGGTATCCCTATATGGATCTCAGCATTTACCAGGAAAGTGGAGGGCATTCAAGCCTCATTCTTTAGACAAATTCTTGGTATGCCAAAATGTGTGTCCTACTTTGCTCTCTGCTCTGAAGTGGGTCAGTCTTTGGTGGAGACAAAAGCCTGGATTGCAGTGTTTAAATTCTGGCTCAAAATGCACTTTAGAACAGATCCTAACAGCCTTCTTGATTGTATGAAAAGAGACCCATATATTTCATCCTGGACAGCAGTGCTTATGTTCAAACTTAACCAGTTGGGGATAGAGGTTGATGATTTTTTTACTTCTGATGACTCATATATCTTCAGATGTATTAAATTGAGACTGTGGGAGTTGGAGGAAATGAAACTACGGCCAACAGACCCTTATATTTGCTCCCCAGTTTAGGTCTTTATGGTTTCTGCGGCAAAATGCCCCATTATCTATCAGACTTAACCATTCCAAGTCATCGCTGGGCATTTATGTTGGCTAGACTAAATGCGTTTCCTTCCAAAGTTTTACAAGGGAGATATCATTGAGTCCCTTTAGGCGACAGACTCTGCTCCTGTGGAGCGAATATTCCCGATTCAATTCAGCATATATTGCTCGATCGTTCCTTTTATCATAATCTCCATAAAGATTTATTTTGCAAGCTTTCTTTCTCCTCAGATTTGTCTATTCTGCCACCCTGTTATTATTTATTGAACGATACTGAGGGGGAGGTTAGCGAGGCTGTGGCAAATTTTTTGACTGACATCCTTAAATTTAAATCTGACCATGTATGAATGCATCTGTAAGCTCGGTTTCATTTTGATTTTATCTCCACTGTTTACATTTGTATATTCTGTGTATTTTTATTTGCAACTGTTATGCCATTAAAGGTTTGGTATGGTATGGTATTTAGAAAGTGGGTGGGGCCAGATGGTGTTTTTGGTCAGAAGGGTTTCTGATCAGCTTTTAGAGATATGATTGGTTGGCAGTACAGATTTTCTTAAAAGCCGCTTTGGCAGTAGCTGCCACCACAGCCCAAGCATTTTCTCCATGTCACTGACAATAAGCTGTGTGTATGCATGAAAATATTCTTAGACAATATATTAATTTTAAAAGGCATCCTGTTAAACAGAGCTTCTGACTAAAATGCTGAAGAATTACTATGAGAGTTATGCATGACCTCACTCACTGACATTTTGTGATTGCTCCACTTCCTGTGGCAGCCATTTTGGGGATGCATCTACCACTCTGTCAGAATTCTACAGGTGCCAGCAGGCTCAAAACGTTTGGGGACCCCTACTATACATGCTCACTCAGAAATAAGCTCACTGTCCAATAATATTGCTGGAGAAGAATCTTGAGAGACCCTTGGACTGCAAGAAAATCAAATCAGTCAGTCCTAGGGGAAATCAACCCTGACTGTTCCCTGGAAGGTCAGATGCTGAAGCTGAAGCTCAAATATTTTGGCCACCAAATGAGAAGGGAGCACTCATTGGAGAAGATCCTGATGCTGGGAAAGACAGAAGGCAAAAGAAGAAGAGGACGGCAAAAGATGAGATGGCTGGACGGTGTTACTGATGTAACAAACATGAATTTGAGCAGACTTCGGAGGATGGTGGAAGACAGGAGGGCATGGCGTGTCTTTGTCCATGGGGTCTCAAAGAGCTGGACTCAACTGTGTAACTGAACAACAACAAGTGAGCTTCAGTCTGCTATTATGGATAGCAATGGCCACGAACCAGGAAAGTTGTAATTTGTGGTGCTTTATGAAAAACTATGAACCACAATCCATGAACCTCTATGAACTTTTTAGTTTTCCAAACCAGTTCATGGTTCATTAGGTTCATGGCTGAGTATCCAAAATATGCTCCTGGGCATCAGTATCCTTGGGGGGGGGTCTCTTCCTGAACCCCCCTTTACTGATGCCACAAGCAAGTCCCCCTCTTTTTACCTTCTCTCTCCTGCACAAGTACCTTCCTGGGGTGCTGGAGACCATGTTCTTTCACTGCTTGCACCTCCTGGCCTTCCTCTATCACCTGCAAGGGTCAGCCCACCAGCACAACCCTTGCAACTACTGTCAAATCCATCATACCCCCTTTTCCTTGTTGACAACAGTTTCCTTCCCCTGCATCAAACCCCACCTTCCCAGGGTGCTGTGGTCCAGACTAAATATCCGAGAGATGCCCCTGGGCACTTTCTTCAATATCTAGGGGCTCACCCCCCCCCCTTTGCTGCTGTCTCAAGCAAGCCCTCTTTTTGCCTTCTTTCTCCCACTGGGGACTCCATTCTTTCACTGCTCACATTTCCCGGCCTTCCTCTACCACCTCCAAGGGTTGGCCAGCCAGCATGACCCCTCCAACCACCATCAAATCCACCATACCTTTTCCCTTGTTGACAGCTTCCTTCCCCTGCATCAAACGTCTGAGCTAACTGGAGAGTTGGGCTGCCCTGGGAGTGCGTAGCCCACCATCACCTTGGGTGCCAGCAGGTCCTGTCCATAAACTGAAACTGAACAAATCAAAAACCACGCCGGTTCATGGGTGGTTCACGAACAAAGTGATTGCCTGAATCCAATGAACGTGCCTGTTCCATCATGAAATTCAGTTCAGAATTTGGTTTGTGCCCATCTCTCATTATGGACTTAGCAGAAAAAGAAGCCATTTTCTTCTTTAAGTTTTCAACAAATGCTGAGTCCTAATTTTCACCCTGATATTTTCAGTAGAATATCTTAATTTATCATGCACATTTAAAATTACCCACTATGATTCATTCAGCCTGGCAGTACCCCAAAGGCAAACAATACCAAAATAGATAGCTAGACACACAGCAAACACAGGAAACTGATTTAAAATTGGAGACACACTAGAACTAGATTCATGGTCAATAAGCCAGTTTTTATGGGAAAGAGAGTCTTCTGTTCCACTTGAGTAACAATTCAGACTTGGAGGAAGCAGAACAATCAATTAAACGTGCATTAGCCTTTTGGTTTAACGGAGACAGGGAGAAGCAGTTGATCATAAAAATGGATTTGGGAATATGCAAATATTAATGACAAGGAGGTCATAAGGCGATATCAAGGAAGGAGGATGAGAAGATGAAAAAAAATCCCATTTTACACCTGCTAACATTCCAAGAGCCCCTTGAAGGCATGAGTGCTAATGAGCCAACAAATTATTGTGATAGAAGGAAAACCATCCCCCTGATTCTCCAGACTCCGAGAGCCAATCTGGGGCTGCCCAAGTGGAAAATTATGTGGGTTTCTTCTTCTTCTTCTTTTTTTAAGGCCACTGTTTCTCTGAGGTCTGCGTAACAGATCTAACAAAGCAGATCTATCACTGCAGTGATAGATACCCATAACAGACCATGCAGGCTATGTGAACACAGTGGGTATCCTGCTAATCAGCCAACCTATTTTTTGGTCTTCTCCGCAAAACAAAACAAAAAGCTTCCCACATCTCCATATTTTCTGTATTGATAACTCACTTGTTTAGAAAGTAAATCCTGTGTCTTAAAAGTAACTTAATGATATGAAGGGGGACACACATTATTTATGTCTTTCAAAATCAGGGAATAAATAAGCAATTCACCAAAATAATTTCATTGCAATAACAAACAGAGGGTGCAATTGTAGTCCTTAAAATCTTTTGTCCTATCACAAATCAGAATGAACCAAAGCTTAGCTTGAAAAAAGAGCGCTAGAACAGTTTAGTGTAGTGGTTATGTGTGTGGACTCTTATCTGGGAGAACTGCGTTTGATTCCCCACTTCTCCACTTGTAGCTGCTGGAATGGCCTTGGGTTAGCCATAGCTCTCACAGGCCCTTGAAAGGGCAGCTTCTGGGAGAGCTTTTTCAGCCCCACCTACCTCACAGGGTGTATGTTGTGGGGGAAGAAGATAAAGGAGATTGTAAGCCGCTATGAGACTCTGATTCAGAGAGAAGGGAGGGGTATAAATCTGCAGTCTTCTTCTTTGTCTTCTTCTTAAATACAATTGGTATGTGAATAGAAGGTGGTTATTATAGCATGTCCTGACCTGGTTGGTCCAAGCTAACCTGATGTCATCAGATCTCAGAAGTTAAGCAGGGTTGACTCTGTTTAATAATTGGATGGGAGACCACCAAAGAACTCTAGGGTTACTATGCAGAGGAAGGCAATGGCAAACTACCCGTGTTAGCCTCTGGCCTTGAAACCCTATGGGGTCACCATAAGTCATCTGTGATTTGATGGCACTTTACACACATACAGTATAGTGTAGGTTGTTCCCAGCAGGAAGTACATGTACCCCTGGGGGGACACAGAACAGTCTAGATGGGATGCAGGTTTTTCATAACAATTGCTAAGAATTTGCTCTCTTTCAGTCCTCGTGTCCACTTGCCAGTATGTCATGCCATATCCAACCAACCTTACCTGCTACAGATTATCTGTCTGTGACCTTTTGGCACACTAATAGTAACAGTGGGACAATTGGTGTTTCTTCTAGTTCCATGTTCCTTTGCCTACCTGCGAGTGATATGCTGCCTCCTGCTGACTCTATCGGCCAAGGATGATCTATTTATTTATTTAGAATATTTTCCCCCACTTCCCCCCCAATGAAGACTAAAGCAGCTTACAAAAAGGGACTTTTAAGCAAATGATGTAATGCACAGTACAAGCAACAAAGGACAAAAAGTAGACAAGATATCCTGGGTGTATGCCCACCAATTTAATCCATCTGTGAACAGCCTCATGTGTTGTGATGCATGGGCTAAGAGACGAGGGCAAACAGCCCTTCAGCTTGGCCACCCTATCCCCAGCCACAGCCATGCCCATAGCAAAAGAGAGAGGCCGTTTTCCCGCTGACCTTACTCCGGAGCGATGTCCCTCTTCACTGCGCAGCGTCTGCGCGGATTTCCCACCAACTGCTGCGCACAACCAGGAAGAGCTGCGGCTTTTGCGTCGCAGATGTAAACTGGTTTTTAGTGGTTTACATCTGCGATGCAAAAGCCGCGGCACTTCCTGCTTGTGCGCAGCAGTTGGTGGGAAATCCGCGCAGACGCTGCGCGGTGAAGAGGGACATCGCTCCGGAGTAAGGTCAGTGGGAAAACGGCCAGAGGAAAATACCCCACCAAGATTTTTCAAGCTAGCAGCTATCTTCCCTCCAAACCCCCTCTTGCTCAACAGCCTCCGACCATGCCCAGGGCTTGCATATCCACAGCAGGTTGTGTACAATTTTATGTCCTTAAAACTTACTGTACAGAATGCCTCTAAATATAGAAAAGTCCTTCTTTGAACAAGTGGGTTTTTTATTTCTCTTGTGGAGGCACCCAGGTTCTTTGATGGAGTGACTGATGGAACATAAGATCTAAAAGGTTGAGAATCACAGGGACACGTGATGTCAGAACATATGGTAGGGTGCATGCAAAATTCGTTAAGAGATGGAGATGAGGATATTGGAGAATTTAACCGGAGTCCTGTTTGTCCAGTACCACAGCCTCATGCGGACAAAGCTACAGTTATCTCAAACTTTCATCACAGGTCACTGCTAAATGCACCAGAGCCCTGTGCTGTACTGAACAGGTATGTAAAATTTCCCTAAAATATTCACTACCATAATCATATTTATACTTTCCGGTTTCCCGTCCTGTGTGTATTGTTAAGGATGAACAGGGTGTAACGGGGGCAAACGAAGCAGAAAATGGCACAAAACAATAATTTGTGCAGCAGATCAGGTCTGGCATCATAGACTAGCAAAGCTGTGTATTGGCCAGGGCCCACATATCAGCAACTGCAATTATAGCTTTGGAGCCCTAAGGTCACCACCACAACCACGGCCTTGTGTCAACACGGGGCCCAGTAACAAGTTGATGGAACTCACACACAAACTAATATATTCTACTTGGTGCAGTGTTCAGTCTTTCCATTGCTGCTTTATTCTGTTCTAGATTTTCCCTGATGTTCCGTATGTGGACTAAGGTTGTGTATAATCGATGGTGTTCCTGCCTGGCTCATTGGAGCCTTTAGGACTGAGCTTGGGGACTCAGGAACAATGGGGAGTAGGAGCCAAATCCCTGCTGCCCTGCTCCAATCACGGGCCCCCTGCTGGTTTGAATGATCCAATGGTGTCCTAGCACAGAAACCTTGAAGTGTATTTAGTTGGCCTAGTTCTCCACTCACCATGCTGTACTTAATAAAAGAGCTATGATCACAACTGTGTCTCCTTCTTGCATTGAACCCATCATATTATACCCTTAAACTCAGTGGTATTGAACCTTCAACAATTTGCCTCTGGCCCTAGCAGATGCTTAGGTTTAGGAAGAGCAGTTCATTCAGTTAATCCTATGCACATAGTAGTAAGAAACGACGATGTGGCAAAGAGCCACTGGTCTAAGAATTCCCCGATTCCATTATTTCTTCCACTTCAGCCACCACATAACCTAAAGATTCAGCCTCAGTTGATCCTCCCCCCCCCTCTTCTGAAAGGGCAGCTGCTGTGAGAGTCCTCTCAGCCCCACCCACCGCACAGGGTGTCTGTTGTGGGGGAGGAAGATGAAGGAGATTGTGAGCCGCTCTGAGACTATGAGATTCGGAGTGGAGGGCGGGATATAAATCCAATATCTTCTCCTCTAATAGTGCCAGCTGTCTTCGGTCAGTTCTCTTCAACTTTCTGTGCTCCTCTCCAATTTCCTGCTTCACATTATGCTTCTGTTGCTAGCCACTGTCTGCAAGGTTTAATTCCACAAAAAACATTCTTCTGTTTAGCCATTTGGTCTAGTAATTTCTCTCTCTCTCTTTTGCCATTTGTTTCATCAATATATCAATTTTTCAAGGTGGCCACATCTATGGATACCTAAATCAAGGAAGAAGACTCAAGGAATGAATACAGAGGACAGATCTTTCTATAAATTTGAAAAGACTCCAGGTTTGCAGAAATATCTGATTTTTGCATCTGTCTGTCTGTCTGTCTGTCTGTCTATCTATGGGTTAACCCCCCAAATAATAGGAGCAGCATCTATAGCTTTAAGTAATGAATGCCCTTTCAGTGGCTGCTGCTAGGCAACCACAACAAAATTGCTGGCTTTCAGGTATTGGTTTCTGTCAGTAAAAGGTTGTGGGAGGGGGCAGGGTCTTTTTCATGGCTGTTTTTGCCTTTGAGGAAGGACTCATCAGGGCCAGGCTTGGCAGCAACCAACAGTTCGATATCACACAACATGCATGCATCACCCAGAACTGGCTACTTGCAAATTTCAACAGCCAGCCTATGAAAGCCAATGTGGTATAGCAGCTAGAGTTTCATAGTAGGATCTGGGAGACAGAGATATGGACCCCAATTCTGCTGTGGAAGCTCACTGGGTGACCTTAGGCCAGCCACACATTCTCACCTGAACCTACCTGTGGCGAGCTACCCAGAAACAAACTGCTAGATAAGACAGGACAGGCCCTTGGACCTAGCAGCAGGACTCACCTGGGTGGAGCAAGATGAGCAGAAACTTAACAATAGCCTCAGCAACAGGTCCGACTTTGTAATGGCTATCTGGGACCAGGTGCTGTGAGGTGAGGGACGGAAAAGAGGAAAAGAGGGCTGGGCTTAACTCAAGGACCAGGCGTGAAGCTGGGGATATAAAAAAAAAAAAAGAGGAAGGGGAAATAGGAAAAAGCTGGTAGGCAAAGAAAAAAGCAAAGCAAAATGGAGTTGTGTGGCTATTCTCTGGTGTAATATAGTGCAACACTGAGGTAGGTGACTTGAACTGCTTTTTCAGGGGGGTTGGGATGACAAAAGAACTGCACAAAAAAACAATAACTGGGCTCATGGTCTCAAGAACCTTCTTATGGACTCCAGGTGCAATGTTCCTCTGCCCCCAGGGGGAGCTACATTACCTTACAGGGTTGTTGTTAGGATAAAATGGAGACACGAATGCTGTAAGCGGCTTTATTTGGGGAGAAAGACAGGATATTGATTAAATTAAAAATTCATAAATATAGTTGAAGATGGGGGCCAAATAAAGGTAGGCTGGTTGGTGAATGGAAAGGACAGAAGAAATAAGGGAAAGGTGAAGATATGGTGGCTTCTAGGAGAAAGAAAAACAGAAATAGCATGAGGAAGGTGGCTTGGTGGCCAGCACAGCACAACTCAGCTATAGTTTTCTTAGCTAGAGGCTGCTAGTAGGACTGTAGAGAAAGCTGAACATGGGGACAGATAAAGGTAAGTTGGCTTGTGGATGGGAAGGTGAAAAGGAATCAGGAAACGGGGAAACTATGGCAGGCTGCCAGGGAAGGGAAAGAGAAAATAGAGAAATTCAATGCCGGGCATGCTGGAGTGGACCAGTCCAGTGGGTGAGGCCTAATATGCAAAGGAGCTCCGACTAGAATTCCACCTCTGAATAATACCTGTAATGTACTGGGAGACGAGACGTGGTGAAGGCATAGGTCTTTATTGGCTAGTACATCACACGCAACTGAGAACACGCGGCCGGGTCCGCTAATATATACATGCCTCCCGGAACATCCCCTTCGCTGGCCAGCCCAATCCTGGCCAGTTAAACTTCCCGCCCTTGGTCAGGATTGGCAGTGGCTTTTCCCGCGCTGCGCATGGCGACCCGAGGGTGGCTCGGGTCGCGCGGCGCTTGCGCTGAGTCCGATACACTACACTCCTCCCCTCCTAGTTTAAACTACATAGTCCTGTAGGTACGCTGGCGTCCTGCGTTCCCGTGTTGATCTCCTCGGGGTTGCCGTTGGTGTGGGGCCCGATCCCAACGTGGGTGGCGCCGTTTCTGGCTGTTGCCGGCCCGGGTCGGGTGCTGGCTCCGGTTCTGGTCCCGCGGCTGCGGGGGCCTCGTACGTGGGTAGCTCCTGTATTGGCGGGGCCCCTTCTGGCGGTTCCGTTGCTGGCGGTTCCCTACTCACTGCCTCTTCTGTCTCCTCGGGTAGGGTGCGGCGGCGCAGCTGGTCGATGTGCCGCCTCAGCACCTGGCCTCCGGCGGTGGTTACCTCGTATGACCGGGAGCCTGTTACCCTCAGAACCCTTCCCGCCAACCACTCGGGGCCGCTTGCGAAGTTTTTCGCATACACTGGGTCGCCCGGAAAGAATCCTCTCACTGCTTCCCGGACCTCGGGGGACCCGCGGACATCCGGCGCCCGGTCCGGGTGTAGCCTATCTAGACGAGTGGTCAGTTTCCTCCCCATGAGCAGTTCTGCGGGGCTGAAACCGGTTACAGGGTTTGGGGTGATCCTGTTGTGGAACAGGAATGCTGAGAGGCGGTGGTCCCAATCCCCATGTACTATACGGCCAAGGGCCTCTTTGGTGGTCCGCACCATGCGCTCCGCCTGGCCGTTGGTGGCTGGATGGAATGGGGCGGACCTTATGTGCCTTATGAGGTACCGGTCGGTGAACTCCCGGAATTCCCGGGAGGTGAATGCCGTGCCGTTGTCCGTCACCAGGGTGTCAGGGATCCCGTGTGTGCAGAGGACCCTTCTGAGCGCCCTGACTGCTGCTGCGGTGGAGGTCGAGGCCACCGGGATTACCTCTAGCCATTTTGTATATGCGTCCACAAGTATAAAGAAGATCTGGCCCTGATACGGCCCCGCGAAATCCACATGGAGGCGGGACCACGGCCGCCCGTTCGACTCCCACCTGTGGACCGGGGCGGACGGCGGATTGGGTCTGGACTCCTGGCATGGTTGGCACCTTCTTACCCACCCCTCTATTTCCTCATCCATGCCCGGCCACCACACGTAGCTCCGGGCCAGGGCTTTCATTCTCACGATGCCCGGGTGGGTCTCGTGGAGATCCTCCAATACCTGTCTGCGCAGGGGGGGGGGGCACCACCACCCGGCTCCCCCAGAGTATGCACCCCTTGTGTGTCGATAGCTCGTCCTTCCTGGACGCGAACGGCCGAAATGCTTCTTCCACCTTGCCCGAGGGCCACCCCCTTCCCACCCAGTCCCTGACCCGTGCGAGGATGCAGTCTCTCCCAGTCGCCCGAGCCACCTCGTCCGCGTGCAGTGGGCGCTCGGGGAGCGACTCAATGAGCATCGCCCCGTGTGCCGGGGCGGGATCTGGGTCCGTTGTGGGTAGCGGCAGGCGGCTGAGGGCATCTGCGTGACCCATTGCTTTACCGGGGCGGTGTATCAGAGCGTAAGTGTATGAATTCAGGAACTGGTTCCACCTTAAAACCCTCTGAGACAGAATCTGGGGGGTCTGACGATCGGGGGCTAGGAGGCCGAGGAGCGGCTTGTGGTCAGTGGCGATGGTGAAACGCCTACCGTAGAGGTAGTCGTTGAACTTTTGCACCCCCGCCACGATCGCCAGGGCCTCCTTATCGAGCTGGGCGTAGTTCCGCTCGGCAGGGGACAGAGTCCGGGAGTAGTAAGCGATCGGCGCCTCTCTCCCGTCCGGGAGTTGGTGCCCTAAGACCGCTCCTACTCCGTAGGGGGAGGCGTCGCAAGCCAGGATCAGGGGTAGGTTTTCATCGTAGTGATGAAGTACCGCGTTAGAGACCAAGAGGTCTTTCACGGCCTGGAACGCCGCGGCTTGGCGTTTACCCCAGACCCACGGGGCCTGTTTATCTAACAAGCGGTGCAACGGTTCCGCCACGGCGGCTTTGTGTGGCAGGAATGCATGATAAAAGTTCAATAATCCTAAAAAACTCTGTAGTTCTGCCTTGCATTTGGGGGCAGGGGCCTGGACTATGGCCCTGGTCTTGTCCGCCGTCGGGTGAATTCCAGCCGCGTCCACGGCGAACCCCAGGAACTCCACTCGCGGAACACCCAACAAACATTTCTCCTTTTTGACTCGCAGCCCCGCCGCTTGGAACCGTCTGAGGACCTCTCGCAGGCGGCAGCTGAACTCTCCTTCGGTGGGGGCGGCGATTAAAACGTCGTCAAAGAAGGGTTGAACTCCGGGGATCCCTTTCAAGAGAGAGTCCATTATGCTCTGGAATATCCCCGGAGCTACACTGACCCCGAACTGCAGCCGTTTAACCCTGAACGCGCCCCTGTGGGTCACGATCGTCTGCGCCTCCGCTGTCTTAGCGTCGACCGGCAGTTGCTGGTATGCTTGTGCTAAGTCCAGCTTTCCAAAAACCCTCGCCCCGGCTAGTGCTGCGAGGACGTGGCTAACCACCGGGACTGGGTAGGGGTTGTCTTGCAGCGCCTTATTGATCGTGCACTTGTAGTCAGCGCAGATCCTAACCTCCTCGTTGGGTTTGACTGGCGTTACTATGGGGGTCTCCCATTCCGCATACGTTACAGGTTCTAGGACGCCCTGGGCTGTTAGGCGGTCCAGTTCTGCCTCTATTTTAGGCTTAAGGGCGAACGGGACGCGCCTCGCTTTAAGCCTTATGGGCCTGACCATAGGGTCTATCGGTAAGGTGATGGGCGGACCCTTGTAGCTCCCCAAGGACCCGTCGAAGACCTCGGGGAACTCCCGGCAGACCCCGTCGAAATTGCTGGCCTGCAATTGGTCCACCCCCACCAGCTGGATCCCCAGTGGATTGAACCACGCCAATCCGAGAAGTGTGGTCAGTTGGCGCTTGACCACTAGGATGTCTAGGGGCCCCCTAAAACCCCCTCTTCTACATGCACCCGGGCCCACCCCACGATGTGTACTGGGTTCTTCTGAAAGTCCCTCAGTACGAAGTCCGCTGGCCTCGTTTGGATGCGGCGGCGGGGACATAGTTTCTTGAGGGTTTCCTCCGAAATGATAGAGATGGAGGAACCCGAGTCTACTTCCATGATGCAGGGGGCGCCCTCGATTAGGACCGACATTTTGACCTTGTCTGGGGCCGAGAGGGGCAAGTTCAATACCTGCAGACTGGTGGATGCCGTCGTGTGTGTGTCCAGGGAGTCGTGATGTGCTGACGGTTGGCGGCGGCTGTTCTTGGCCCGGCAAGCCCGGGCGATGTGGCCTGTCTTTCCGCAGCTGCGGCAGTCCAGGTTGCGGTACGGGCAGTCCCGTCGCTCGTGGGGGTCGCCGCAGCTGGCGCACCTGGAACCGGTGGTGGCGGTGGCCCTCTCCGTTGCTCGTTGTCTCGCGGGGGCCCGTGTGTCCGTTCTCTGAGGCCTCCGGAGCTGAAACGCTTCTTCCTCTGCTCGGTCTTCCAGCTCTGTTTCCCCTTGGTGGACTGCTTCGCCGCGTGGCTGGCCGAACGCCTTGGTGGCCCTCTCGAACGCCGTCGCCTCGTTGAAGGCTTGTTGTAGCGTGAGCTCCTCCTTAGCGAAGAGCTTCTGCTGCAGTCGTTCGTCTCGGAGGCCCCAGACGAAACGGTCCCTCAGGGCTTCGTCCCTTTTGTCGAAATTGCAGTTCCCGGCGATCTGTCGAAGGGCCGCCAGGTAGACCGCCGCTGTCTCCCCCGACTTTTGGTCCCTCTTGTGGAAGAGGAATCGGCGGGCGACGATGGACGGTTGGGGCGAAAAGTGGCCCGTGAGGAGTCTCAGGACTTCCCGGTAGGTCCTCTCGGTCAGCTTAGCTGGAGCGGAGAGGCCTCTTGCGATCTCGAAAGTTTCTTCTCCACAGACGCTCAGCAGGACGTCTCTCTTCCTGTCGTCATCTTCGATCAGGTTCGCCCGCAGGTAGCACTCGACCCTTTCGGTGTAGGTCTCCCATCTCTCGGGATGCTCCGGGTTGAATTCCGCAAGATGGCCCGTCGTTACTGTAGAGTTCGCCATGGTGGCGGCGGGCTGTGCGATCCTGCGGTCTCACGCCTTCCTCGTCTCCGGCCCGGTCAGGTTCCCCTCGGGGCGGCCGGACCTATCTAGATCCCACCTTCGTCGCCAGTGTAATGTACTGGGAGACGAGACGTGGTGAAGGCATAGGTCTTTATTGGCTAGTACATCACACGCAACTGAGAACACGCGGCCGGGTCCGCTAATATATACATGCCTCCCGGAACATCCCCTTCGCTGGCCAGCCCAATCCTGGCCAGTTAAACTTCCCGCCCTTGGTCAGGATTGGCAGTGGCTTTTCCCGCGCTGCGCACGGCGACCCGAGGGTGGCTCGGGTCGCGCGGCGCTTGCGCTGAGTCCGATACACTACAATACCCATCTTGATAGACCAAAGGTCAGTATAAGACAGCTAGAAAGCAGTATAAGCAGCTAGAAAGCGGCTTTGGCTTGGCATGCAGAAGGTCCCAGGTTCAACCCTGGCATCTCTAGTTAAAAGGATCATGTCATGTGAAGACCTCCACTTGAAACCCTGGAGAGCCAATGCTAGCTTGAGCAGACAATACCCATCTCGCTAGACAAAAGGTCAGTCTACAGCAGACTGGAAGGGTCTGTGGCTCAGTGGCAGAGCACCTGCTTAGCATCAAAGAATCACAGAGTTGGAAGGGACCTCCAGGGATCCCTACAAAAGAAAGAAAGAGAGAAAGAGAGAAAGAAGAGAGAGAAGGAGGGGGGAAAAAGACAACAGGGGGTTGGTCTTTTCCACAACAAGCCTCTTGTCGGAGACAGATATTATTTCTCTTTAAAAAAAAAAATACACCACCACAACAACATCCAGAGAGCAAACAAGCAATCTTTACACCAAGCAGCCTAAGCACCCTGTGATAGACAATTTTACAGGGCAAAGTGGGAGAGGAAACCCCAATTTTAAAAAGCAAGCTGGCCTAAGGATAGGGTTGCCAAGTCCAATTCAAGAAATATCTGGGGACTTTGGGGGTGGAGCCAGGAGACTTTGGGGGTGAAGTCAGGAGACATTGGGGCGGAGCCAGGAACAAGGGTGTGACAAGCATAATTGAACTCCAAGAGAGTTCTGGCCATCACATTTAAAGGGACAGCACACCTTTTTAAAATGTCTTCCTTTCATAGGAAATGAAGATGTTTCCCTCTCTCCGCCCCCACCCTTTCTGGCTAGTCGGCTCTGAAGAGGGGATTGGCTTCCCTACTCACGAGTTGCTGCTACAGGAGGTGCAAAAGCACATGGTCCTGGGGCTTCCCTCCTCTCTGTTCCTGGCTAGTTGCCTCTGAAGGGGGGATTAGCCTCTCTACTCACGAGTTGCTGCTACAGGAGGTGCAAAAGCACATGGTCCTGGAGCTTCCCTCCTCTCCGTTCCTGGCTAGTTGCCTCTGAAGGGGGGATTAGCCTCTCTACTCACGAGTTGCTGCTACAGGAGGTGCAAAAGCACATGGTCCTGGAGCTTCCCTCCTCTCCGTTCCTGGCTAGTTGCCTCTGAAGGGGGGATTGGCCTCTCTACTCACGAGTTGCTGCTACAGGAGGTGCAAAAGCACATGGTCCTGGAGCTTCCCTCCTCTCCGTTCCTGGCTAGTTGCCTCTGAAGGGGGGATTGGCCTGTCTACTCACGAGTTGCTGCTACAGGAGGTGCAAAAGCACATGGTCCTGGAGCTTCCCTCCTCTCCGTTCCTGGCTAGTTGCCTCTGAAGGGGGGATTGGCCTGTCTACTCACGAGTTGCTGCTACAGGAGGTGCAAAAGCACATGGTCCTGGAGCTTCCCTCCTCTCCTTCCTGGCTAGTTGCCTCTGAAGGGGGGATTGGCCTGTCTACTCACGAGTTGCTGCTACAGGAGGTGCAAAAGCACATGGTCCTGGAGCTTCCCTCCTCTCCGTTCCTGGCTAGTTGCCTCTGAAGGGGGGATTAGCCTCTCTACTCACGAGTTGCTGCTACAGGAGGTGCAAAAGCACATGGTCCTGGAGCTTCCCTCCTCTCCGTTCCTGGCTAGTTGCCTCTGAAGGGGGGATTGGCCTGTCTACTCACGAGTTGTTGCTACAGGAGGTGCAAAAGCACATGGTCCTGGAGCTTCCCTCCTCTCCGTTCCTGGCTAGTTGCCTCTGAAGGGGGGATTAGCCTCTCTACTCACGAGTTGCTGCTACAGGAGGTGCAAAAGCACATGGTCCTGGAGCTTCCCTCCTCTCCGTTCCTGGCTAGTTGCCTCTGAAGGGGGGATTGGCCTCTCTACTCACGAGTTGCTGCTACAGGAGGTGCAAAAGCACATGGTCCTGGAGCTTCCCTCCTCTCCGTTCCTGGCTAGTTGCCTCTGAAGGGGGGGATTGGCCTGTCTACTCACAAGTTGCTGCTACAGGAGGTGCAAAAGCACATGGTCCTGGAGCTTCCCTCCTCTCCTTCCTGGCTAGTTGCCTCTGAAGGGGGGATTGGCCTGTCTACTCACGAGTTGCTGCTACAGGAGGTGCAAAAGCACATGGTCCTGGAGCTTCCCTCCTCTCCGTTCCTGGCTAGTTGCCTCTGAAGGGGGGATTAGCCTCTCTACTCACGAGTTGCTGCTACAGGAGGTGCAAAAGCACATGGTCCTGGAGCTTCCCTCCTCTCCGTTCCTGGCTAGTTGCCTCTGAAGGGGGGATTGGCCTGTCTACTCACGAGTTGTTGCTACAGGAGGTGCAAAAGCACATGGTCCTGGAGCTTCCCTCCTCTCCGTTCCTGGCTAGTTGCCTCTGAAGGGGGGATTAGCCTCTCTACTCATGAGTTGCTGCTACAGGAGGTGCAAAAGCACATGGTCCTGGAGCTTCCCTCCTCTCCGTTCCTGGCTAGTTGCCTCTGAAGGGGGGATTGGCCTGTCTACTCACGAGTTGTTGCTACAGGAGGTGCAAAAGCACATGGTCCTGGAGCTTCCCTCCTCTCCGTTCCTGGCTAGTTGCCTCTGAAGGGGGGATTAGCCTCTCTACTCACGAGTTGCTGCTACAGGAGGTGCAAAAGCACATGGTCCTGGAGCTTCCCTCCTCTCCGTTCCTGGCTAGTTGCCTCTGAAGGGGGGATTAGCCTCTCTACTCACGAGTTGCTGCTACAGGAGGTGCAAAAGCACATGGTCCTGGAGCTTCCCTCCTCTCCGTTCCTGGCTAGTTGCCTCTGAAGGGGGGATTGGCCTGTCTACTCACGAGTTGCTGCTACAGGAGGTGCAAAAGCACATGGTCCTGGGGCTTCCCTCCTCCCCCAAACACCCCAGTTTTCCCTCCCCTCCCCATCGTACCTTCTTCTCTCTCCGCTCTTCCTTCTCTGGTTAACTGCAGTCGGGCGGGAAGCCTGGAGGCGGAGCCTCAAGGGCAGGCAGCAGGGCCCAATCTGGTGAGAGCCCTGGTGCCTGGCATGCCCCCCTCGCCTTTCAGGTGCCCCTGTGATTGGCTGGGGAAGGCAGGCTGCCTTGTAATTGGCTTCATCATTAAAAAAATAATGGAGAAAAAATGACGGACAGGGGCACTGGCCAATCCGGGACTCTGAATGGTCCCGAGCTTGGCCAATCGGGACGCGGGATTCAGGAGGCGGAGGCGGGACTTTCCCGGGAGGGCGGGACGTTCTGGCCACCCTAAGTCCAGAGCTCTGAGCTGCTTACTTAGTTTGCTCTCTGCCTAGAGTCAAAAGAGACTCTGAAATCAGACAACTTGCTTTTGTGTTGTTTGGAATCTTAGTTGGACAAAGGAAAGTCAGAAAAAAGAAGCCCAGGATGGGAAATAAACATGCCCTTAAAAATCATGCCTGGGTCAGTTTCAGGGCAGTTTTGGTCAGTTTCACAGCCTGAGAGTCTAGGAACAGACCTTGGCCTGATCAAGCGGACTGGCTCACTCCTTGTCCACCCAGGCTAATTTGCCACCCTCCCCTTCACTTGGTGTCCTCTTTAGAGGGGCCATCGAAGAGCCACTCATGCATAAAATGGCTTCCTGTCAAGATGCCTGCCAAATGGGATGTGTGTACACCTGGCCCAGCTGGGCAGCGCTGCTGCTACTGGTGGGGCTCACTGGGGAAGCAGCTGCTGCAGGAGGACTTGACAGGAGAAAAAAGGAGAGCAGCAGTGCAGGAGAGCAGTCCCCAACTAGCAGCCCAGCCTGGCGCCCTGGGGCTTGCGTTGCAGGCGGGGACAAGGAGGTGAGGTGGTGAGGATGAGTGGCCCTGATGCCAAATAGGGCACATGTGTACACAGCTCAGCTGGGTGGCACTGCTCAGTAGGCCAGGAATCTACTGCCATGAGAGGGGTGCCCGGGGTGCCCGGTGCCCTTTTGGCCACCTAACTGGCCTACTGGGAGGCACTGGCCCTGAATGGTGTTCATTATAGAGAGTGACAGTAATCTGGTGTGAAAGGCGTTGTCTTTTCTTTGTATCCATACCAGAGTGGAAATTGGCCAACAAACCACACCTTTACTAGTCTGTTAAAGTATTTAATTACCCTAAATTACATCAACAAGATGTAATTCCCAAGATTGCCCTGTATGGCGAACTTTCCACCGGCCATCGAAATAGAGGGGCACCAAAGAAGAGGTTCAAGGACTCCTTGAAGAAATCCCTTGGCACCTGTCGCATCAACCATCACCAGTGGTCTGACCTAGCCTCAGATCGCAAAGCATGGCGGCACACCATCCACCAGGCTGTCTCTTCCTTTGAGAACGCACGCATAGCTGGTCTTGAGGACAAAAGGAGATTGAGGTAGAATCGCACTGCTACAGCCCCAACCCCAAATCAGACTTTTCCCTGCAGCCACTGTGGCCGGACCTGCCTGTCCCGCATTGGTCTTGTCAGCCACCAGCAAGCCTGCAGCAGACGTGGACTACTGCACCTTTCTTAAATCTTCGTTCGCAAAGTCAAGCCGAGAGAGAGAGTGCGAGACATCAACAAGAAAAAAATTCTATAGTTCCTCACTATGTACACTCATCCCCAAAATGTTTTACATTATTATCTGATCCTGGAATTTAGCTACCAGCAATGCCTTATCAGGCTGCCACAGGCCCGGATCTTAGGTAGCATCCAGTATATTCTGGCAAGGCTGTATTGAAGGGATGCGTGCGAATTTAATTGAAGAATAGGCATTCGGAACATGTGTTTTTCTTAGCGTTATCCAGTCTTGTAGTGTTTGGCTTAAACCGGTTGCCTAGGAGCTCCGGGGCTATCAGGTCACATGGACTTATATAGCACCTGTACACTATTACTTTCTGTTGGGATACGAGGTATGACTGAGAGGCCATGGATGTTCTCTTGCTTAGGGTCCAATAAAAATCATAACTGGCTTGATATAAAACAATAGTGACTTAGATCTTATGTAGCACAAATTGAGGGCATGTTCCTTAGAATGATGCAAACTTTCCAACCTACTAGTTGCTTGGGACTCTTTAGCTTGGAGAAACGTCGACTGCGGGGTGACATGATAGAGGTTTACAAGATAATGCATGGGATGGAGAAAGTAGAGAAAGAAGTACTTTTCTCCCTTTCTCACAATACAAGAACTCGTGGACATTCGATGAAATTGCTGAGCAGCCAGGTTAAAACGGATAAAAGGAAGTACTTCTTCACCCAAAGGGTGATTAACATGTGGAATTCACTGCCACAGAAGGTGGTGGTGGCCACAAGCATAGCCACCTTCAAGAGGGGTTTAGATAAATTTTTTTGCCACTGTGTGACACAGAGAGTTGGACTGGATGGGCCATTGGCCTGATCCAACATGGCTTCTCTTATGTTCTTATGTACATAGCTTTAAACCAGAAGTGTTTAACTTCTTCATTGTTTACACAAGAAATGGTTAAGGTATAGTGGTTTTTTAAAATGCATGTTTACCATAGTGAATTTGAACAATCCTCTGTTTCCAAATGAGATTGCCTGCAATGTCATTTTAAGAGTTGCAGGGCCATTTATTTCGATCATTGTTCAGAAGATGAGGGAGGGGGATCCTCTCTCATTTACCACACAAATGCAACCCTTTACGCCCCCTGCTTCTGTGTGAGCAACAAAAACTGAAGAATGTGAAGGAATAATGGAGCAGCATTCTGTGAACTTGAAAATGCCCCATAGGTGGTAATTCTCCAGTCCACACCAGCAGTTAAGATAATAGAATCATAGGATGACATTTATTCCAAATGAATTAATTAATACACAATAATCATGCATGAGCCCCTAGCCAACAGCGTTTAACTGGGTTTGCAAAGGCTGTGTATCCACCCACAATGCTGCAAAGAGATGTTGCTGAAATGCTGCATTTGCATTGAGAAATTTGGCAGGAAAATTCTCCCTTCACAATATGGGATGGAAGAGCTCTGGATCACAAAAGAGAAATCTCCTTCTCTCCCCCTCCTCTCCTCATCACCCTGATTTGTAATTACCAAATTAACACATTCTAATGGGTGAAGTACTCTAGCAACAGACTATGATTAATGCACATGTCCAATTAGCTGCAGCTTCTTTCCCTCTAATTTTAGCCCACTTAAATAGTGTGAGGCAATCTGTAATGTCTCTGAGGTGAGGCTCCTACTCATCCAATACTCCCTCCTCCGCCATTTAATAGGCTCCTTAACGCTTAATGTGAGAGGTACCTCTGTTCCGCCTCTCTGCGGGAAAGAGGCATCTCTAATTCACCTCTGTGGCAAAGATGCTGTGAGCCAAGAGTGAGATTATATTCAGGGGGATGTGAGAACCAGATGATGACAGGTCAAGACTGCCTGTCTTGCCAGCATTCCCATCTTTATTCCTGATTGGTTTGGTCTTCCCTAGTGTGAAGGAAGGAAGGAAGGAAGGAAGGAAGGAAGGAAGGAAGGAAGGAAGGAAGGAAGGAAGGAAGGAAGGAAGGAAGGAAGGAAGGAAGGAAGGAAGGAAGGACCAGTTGTTTGTCACATATACAGTTGATTCTTAGCCAAAAGGCCAAGAAATGACAAGTTATCTAACATCTTCGGTGAATGAATGAAACATAGAAATATGAAGGTGAAAGAAAAGAAGTACTTTTTTGTATTCCTTCTGACATACTCATCTGAAACATTATTTGCTTTCCCCCCACAGCCTGGCTCATTTTCTTCCCTATCATTTGGTTTGCCTGCTGTACAGTTTGGCTGCCTTTTTCCTGCAGTTTGAATTGGGTTGGGAGCTTGGGTTTAGGAATCCTCCTCCTTAACTTCTACCATGGTGAAAATGTCGTTTATCCTTTTGTTAGTTATTTGTGCTTGGGTGACGCCAGAATATTGTACTGAAGGCATCTTGGGCCTTTTAGCCACCCTCTAGTAAAAATATGCACCGCACTTCCATATCCTTCATTCCCATGGTATGGGATTTTTTAAAAAAATTGTGGAATGGCTTCTTCAAAGTCATGGCCTTCCATCTTTTTAGATGTGGGACTCATTGTGCATGGGCTGAGCTGCAAGGAAGTAATGTGACACAGAAATAAGAGGCATGAAGTTGGAAATTAGAAATGTAGAGGAATCCCACCTTTAAATGACCTCACCTTTCTTTCCTGCTATTTTTCTTAGCGTGCATACAGATTGGGTGGCTAGCAGCTCCGGACATTCCTACCACCCCATATTGTCAGGATGTAGAAGCAGAATTTAGATCAAAATTGAGGATGACCGTACACATCCAGGACAATATATATATATATATATATATATATATATATATATATATATATATATATATATATATATATATATATATATATATATATATAAAACAGTAAACCCTACTAGCACTTTGGTTATGAACTCCCTGGGAGATTCCAGCACCCCCTCCCCACACACACACATAAACAAACACAGGGCAGAAAAAGAGTAAAATTGAGGCAACCACCCCACATGTATTTTAAAAAATAACAATCCCAGTGCAGAAGATGCTCCTAAAAATATGTGCTGTGTTAGAAGTTGATTGCTTCATGAAAAAAGAGTTGCTTAGAGAATATCCTGCAAGGAATTCACTGTATACACACTAGTCCTAATCCCGATGGAGTCCAATTGCAAGCATTTTGCAAGATTTACAGTGCAATATTAAGTACAATTGCACCCTTCTAAGCATATTGACTTCAAGGGTGTAACTTTGCTTAGGATGGCACGGCAGTTCCCTGTGTTTTCTTATACAGACCTGCTATGAGAAATACAAAGTAGGTTCTATTAGCTATATTGGAGAGCAAACAATTCTTGAAGTAGGAAATACCTCTGGAATCTCTTCCCTCAAATTCCCCTGAGAAGTCTCCTTTTGGCACCTGATTCCACGGACAGCCAGTGTGATATAGGAATCAGAGTGTCAAACTAAGACCTGGGAGACCTTGCTTCAGAGCCTCACTCTGCCACAGAACCTCGGGCCAATCACACACTCACAGCCACTCCTCCATACGGTTCTTGTCAGGATAACATGGCTGAGAAGAGAATGGAGCAAGTTACTTTGGGTCCCAATTGGGGAGAAAAGCAGGGTACAAATGAAGCAGATAAAGAAACAAGTCTACACAGGAAAGTCAAGTTCGTTCATGTGAGACTATCCTTAATTAGAATGCCACTTAAGAGGAGGCTTTATAAAAAATATAGGACATTTACTGCAAACTTGGACTGCAAAAGTGGACTGAGGCTAAATCCGGCGAAGACAGAGGTCCTTTGCTTGGGTCGTTGGGGACCGGGGGGGGGGGGGAATCCCCCTGACAGTTTTTGGTGGTGCGCCGTTGATAGCGGCAGACAGGGTCAAGAGCCTGGGGGTACTATTGGAGCTCTCCTTAAAGATGGAGGCTCAAATAGCAGCCACTGCCAAGTCCGCGTTTTTTCATCTTAGGCGGGCAAGGCAGTTGGCTCCCTTCCTGGATCGCGACAATCTAGCAACAGTGATCCATGCTACGGTCACCTCGAGGTTGGACTACTGCAATGCCCTCTACATGGGGCTGCCCCTGTGCTGAACTCGGAAATTGCAGTTGGTGCAGAATGCCGTGGCCCGGCTGCTATTGGGGCTCCCAAGATGGGAGCACATTCGGCCGGGTCTTCGGGCTCTGCACTGGCTGCCAATAATATACCGCGTCCGGTACAAGGTGCTGGTCATTACCCTATATGGCCTAGGACCTGCCTACCTGAAGGACCGTCTCTCCCCACATGTTCCTCAGAGAGTACTGAGATCGGGAACCCAAAATCTTCTCATTATCCCTGGGCCAAAAGAAGCCCGCCTAAAATCTACTAGGGACAGGGCCTTCTCTGTTATGGCCCCTACATGGTGGAACCAGCTGCCGGAGGAGGTGAGGGCCCTGTGGGACCTTACTCAGTTCCGCAGGGCCTGTAAGACAACCCTCTTCTGGCTAGCTTACACCTAACTGACATAGGAAATTAAATGTAGCTCTATCAGATTCTTGCTATGCATATTGCCGCAATGCTTAATGTTTTAATGTTTTAAATGTTTTGAATGTTTTAAATGTTTAAATATCTTAAATACCTAACTTAAAATTTTATGTTTCATTTACCTGTTGTAAGCCACCCTGAGCCACCTTGGTGGGAAGGGTGGGAAATAAATAAATAAATAAACTTGAAAAAAAGATCCATCAATCTAAGTGATGCCCAATCATATAGCCCACTGAGTTTATGATAGCTGTTGATTTTCTTCATCCCATGATAGCTTGCTATTCATTCCCATACAGTGTGACACTCTCATGAGGACTGAGACAACATTGAATGCTTTTTCTTGGACTGCTTTGAAAGGGAAGGGGAAATGTTCACCTACACCAGGGGTGGCCAAACTGTGGCTTGGGAGCCACATGTGGCTCTTTCATGCATATTGTGTGGTTCGTGAAGCCCCCAGCACCCTGTCAGGTGGCTAGAAGAAGGCATTTCTCTCTTTAAATCACTTCGCCAAGCCAGTCAGCAGCTTGGAGAATACATTTAAAGTTAAAGTTACTTTCCTTCCACCTCTCTCTCCCCCATCTATTTGCCTGGCTGCCTGTCTCAGACATCTGACATCTGACATTTATTCTATGTGGCTCTTATGTTAAGCAAGTTTGGCCACCCCTGACCTACACAGAAAAATAACAGTAAATAATGATCCAGTTGATTGAAATTACCTTTGAGATAGATGCCCACTTCATTTGGGACTGTTGGTCCTTTATGACATCATCTCATAGCCAAATCTGATTGGCTGTGTAGCGCTGTTGCATCGTAATCATTATTTCATTCTGGAGTGGCTTGAGCCACTCTAGAGAGAAGGCAACAGTAACGAGAAAATCTGGTCACACATAAGCAGCTGAGAGAAGAAGCAAAGGGAGAAAACAAACTTAAATATATATGCATATTGGGAAGGGGGAGACTGTAAATATCCCCAGGCTGTATTTTTTTTTTCATCCTGATTACATTATCCCAGTGTGAGCAGTCTTATGGCACTGCAGTTCCCTGTGTTTTCCTATACAGACCTGCTATGAGAAATACAAAGTAGGTTCTATTAGCTATATTGGAGAGCAAACAATTCTTGAAGTAAAAGAGATAGGGTACTTTGAATGTTGTACTATTACATCACTATTGGCTCCTGACTTCATCGAATTTTTACAACCCAACAGACCTATTTTTTATTTTTCTATGCCTTATCAGTATTTTTAAGAAAAAAATTATAAGAATATATATATAACTCACTGAAAATGTCAAGACAGTGTGCGTTTGCAATAAAAAAGGCCAACACCATGCTGGGAATTATTAGGAAGGGAATTGAAAACAAATCAGCCAGTATCATAATGCCCCTGTATAAATCGATGGTGCGGTCTCATTTGGAGTACTGTGTGCAGTTCTGGTCGCCGCACCTCAAAAGGGATATTATAGCATTGGAGAAAGTCCAGAAAAGGGCAACTAGAACGATTAAAGGGCTGGAACACTTTCCCTATGAAGAAAGGTTGAAACGCTTGGGACTCTTTAGCTTGGAGAAACGTCGACTGCGGGGTGACATGATAGAGGTTTACAAGATAATGCATGGTATGGAGAAAGTAGAGAGGGAAGTACTTTTCTCCCTTTCTCAAAATACAAGAACTCGTGGGCATTCGATGAAATTGCTGAGCAGACAGGTTAAAACGGATAAAAGGAAGTACTTCTTCACCCAAAGGGTGATTAACATGTGGAATTCACTGCCACAGGAGGTGGTGGCGGCCACAAGCACAGCCACCTTCAAGAGGGGTTTGGATAAAAATATGGAGCAGAGGTCCATCAGTGGCTATTAGCCACAGTGTGTGTATATATATAAAAAATTTTGTCACTGTGTGACACAGAGTGTTGGACTGGATGGGCCATTGGCCTGATCCAACATGGCTTCTCTTATGTTCTTATATTTAAAAGGTACACAATCAAACCATTATCATAGGGAAGTGTACCTGACCATAGCAGTAAATTATCACAAATTAGACCTCTGGTTATAGACAATAGACAATTAGCCTTTGGTCATAGACAATAATTACTAGCAAGTGATTTAAAAATATTTTTCTGGCATATGATTTTTATTTTATCATTTCCAATACTTAATTATTTGTTCTGTCCCCCCCCCCCCCCTTTTTCTTTCTCCTCAAAAAGTTTAATTTTGGTCAATTTATAAGAAGTGATTGTTGTATTGTAATGCCAGGAGCCATTCTAATATAGAATCACAGAGGTGGAAGGGGCCATACAGACCATCTAGTCCAACCCCCTGCTCCATGCAGGATCAGCTGAAAGCATCTCCGACAAATAATCAGGCAGCTGGTTCCACCTCTGAACTACTCTGACTGTATTTTTTTCCCCCTAATATCCAGCCAGTACCTTTCTGCTTGTAATTTGAGCCCATTGTTTCGGGTCCTATCCTCGGCTGCCAAGTGGAACAGCTCCTTGCCCTCCTCTAAATGACAGCCTTTCAGATATTTAAAGAGTGCAATCATGTCACCCCTCAATCTCCTCTTCTCCAAACTGAACATTCCCAAGGCCCTCAGCCTTTCCTCAAAGGGTTCTTCCTTCAGACCCTTGATCATCTTCATTGCTCTCTTCTGCACTTGCTCAATTTTGTCCACATCTTTTTTGAAGTGAGGCCTCCAGAACTGCACACAGGATTCCAGGTGTGGCCTGACCAAGGCAGTATACAGTGGAGCTATGACCTCCTGTAATTTTG
The DNA here is from genome assembly GCF_032191835.1 of Heteronotia binoei. NCBI lineage: Eukaryota > Metazoa > Chordata > Lepidosauria > Squamata > Gekkonidae > Heteronotia > Heteronotia binoei. The sequence continues at coordinate 73,336,495 of NC_083235.1, forward strand.
ATATAATAGCCGTTTTGCTACAACCCAGGATTGAATTTGCCTTTTTTTTTTATGGCATCACACTAACTGCTCATATTTAGTTTACAGTCCACTAGTACCCTGAGATCTCTTTCACACACACTACTTCCCCAAAATGCATCCCCCATCCAGTATTTGTACTTCACCTTTTTGTGGCCCAGATGTAAGACTGTGCTCTTATCTTTGTTGAATTGCATCCTGTTCACAACTGCCCACTTCTCCAGATTATTCAGACCTTGTTGAATTTTAACTCTATCCTCCTGGGTGTTTGGTACTCCTCCCAATTTGGTATCATCAGCAAATTTTATGAGCAGCCCTTCCACTCCCTCCAGTTCATTGATAAAATTTTTGAAAAGAACTGGGCCCAAAACCGAGTCCTGCGGCACCCCACTGGACACCTCTCTCCAATCTGATTACACTCCATTGACAACCACTCTTTGGTTACAGTTCTCTAACAATTTTCCTATTCACCAAACTCTCCTATAGTCCAGTCCACAGTCTTCCAGTTTGCCCATCAGAATGTCATGGGGAATCTTATGAAAAGCTTTACTGAAATCCAGGTAAACCACATCAACAGCATTCCCACAATCCCGTAAGCTTGTCACTTGATTAAAGAAGGAAACCAAGTTGGTCTGGCAAGGCCTGTTGGAGACAAATCCATGTTGACTTCTTCGAATCACCAAGCTATCCTTCAGATGCTCACAGACTGACTCCTTTAAAATCTGCTCAAATATCTTTCCAGCAACAGAAGTCAGACTAATCGGCCTGTAGTTTCCCGGTTCATCCTTCTTCCCTTTTTAAAAGGTTGGGATAACGTTTGCTCTCTTCCAATCTTGTGTTCTCCAAGAGATGATGGACAAAGGCTCTGCTAGTTTTTTTAGAAAGTTCTTTGAGCATTCGCAGGTGCACACCATCTGGCCCAGAGAATTTGTACTCATCCAGTGCAAACAGGTTCCCCTCCACAATTTCTCCATGTCAACAAGCCTCTCAGGTGTTCTGTTAAGTCTAGATGGGCTCAAATTCCTCTTCAGGGAGAAAACTGAGGCAAAAACATCATTAAGCCAGTCTGCTTTTTCCCTGTCCTTCGTTAGAGTTTCTCCTTTTACTCCCAAGAGTGGACCAATTGCCTCCTTTACTTTGCGTTTGCTTCTCATGTATCTGAAGAAATTTTTCTTGTTGTAGCGAGACCTCCTAGCCAGATCCAGCTCATACTGAGCTTTGGCCTCTCTGATGGCCCATCTGCAGTACCTAGTAACTCTCATATAATCTTCTTTGGAGGTCAATCCTTCTCTCCATTTCCTGAACATTTCCCTTTTCTCCCTTAGCTTATTCTGGAGCTCTCTGTTCATCCACATCAGTTTCTTGGATCCCTTACCATGTTTCCATCCTGCTGGAATAATGAGGGCTTGAGCTTGCAAAAGCTCATATTTGAGAAGAGCCCACCCTTCACTCGCTCCTTTCCCTTCCAGCACCCTTTCCCATGGTACAAACCTTATCAAGCCTTGGAACTCATCAAAGTTAGCCCTATGAAAATCTAACCTAGAAGTCAAGCTATGAATCTCCTTGCCCCCAGGAAGAGGAATTCTAGGAGTACATGGTCACTTCCCCCTAAAGTCCCCACCACCTTCACCCCATCTACTAACTCTTCCTTGTTGGTTAATATTACGTCTAGTATGGCCGAGCCCCTAGTGGCTTCTTCCACCAATTGAGAAAGGAAGTTATTGGCCAGGCAGGTCAGGAAGTTGCATGATTCCTATTGCCTTGCCGAGCTTGTCTCCCAGCATACATCGGGGAAGTTGAAATCACCAATAATTATAAGGTTCTGATGTCTGGCTACACTATTAATCTATTCAAAGAGAGCAGCATCCAAATCCTCTCCCTGGTCAGGTGATCTGTAGCAGACTCCAACCACAATAGCTAGAGACTTTCAATAAGGACACCTATCCACACACATCAAAAATGCATATAGGCTGCTCAATAATATGGATTAATATTGCTTTGGGGCTGCAGATGCACATCAGCTGCATATATGCAAACCTGGTTTTGTATGTGGATATACCTAGAAGGTGAAGGCCATAAAAGGTTTGATGCTAGAACTCAATCTATATGTAGATCCTCATAGACCCCTACAAACATAAAAAAAAAAAAAATGGTGGATGAGAAAGGTTGGAACCAATCCATCCTTCAATCAATGGTGGATGAGAAAGGTTGGAACCAATCCATCCTTCAATCAATGGTGGATGAGAAAGGTTGTACCAATCCATCCTTCACGCAAGTCCAATCAGTCTTACTAGCTGTGCTTGTTCATCATTTGCTTTGAAAACTTCTAATAAAGCCAGATTTCTCCAGAGCCTCTAGCATGACAAACGTCAATAAATGTTATGAGCCCCTGAGGTTGAATTTGTAAGGAGCATTAAAGAATGCACAGGTCAATTACTGAGACAAATAAATGACTTAAGGAGTAATTACATATAATTTTGTCTTGTTTATTTTATATTAGTCAGAAGTGTCCACAATCCAACATCCCCTGAGGTCTTTGATTGAAAGATCATTCATCCAATGTTCTATAAAGAAAAATTATCCATCAAATGTACTCTAAAAATAGCTTAACTACTCTCTCCCCCTTCCCTTTCCGGGTGGTAAAACTAGTAAAATCAAGGAACATGTCGTACTCTCTGCCAGATTACAGTCCCCTTTACAGTCAACATACACTACACATATATTTCAGATCAGTGATAGGCTACCCCAATGGGTAGGAGAGCTTTAAATAGCAAGGGAGGGGGGAGAGATTATGGATTGGGACTGTGGCATTAAAGTTTAACTCTTTTCCCTAACCATTTTCCCCATTGAGATTTCACTGTACCCTACCTCCTCCAAACTGATCTTATCCCCAGAAAGAGGAATATATAGGGGTTTCTTTCCCTCTCCTAGGTCCAAATGAGGATTGGTGGTATTGGTTCCAACTGCAGAAATGGCATGGAATGGAAAGTTATCCTCTTTCCTAGCACTGGTCCTGACTCATAATGAGGTAATGAAGGGCTGCTTTTTCAAATTAAATGCCATGTTCTGATTAGGGATCCCTAATGTAATGTACCATTTGGCCCTTAAAAGAAACCACTAGATATGTACAGGGGCTTGACTCCAAATAGGGTATGCTCTTCACTTTCAGTCTCTCCAGCATTCAGAATTTCGCCTCAGTGCACTTGTCCACAAAATCTATCTAGTAACCAAGTCTTCAGTAGCCAAATCTTTGGTAACAAGTTCCATAATTTTTTTTTTTTAAATTCTGATTATTCACGGTGTGAATGTGCCCCTCATGACAAGCAAGAAACTACTTTCCTAACTGTTCAAGAATTTACAGCATTCAGATTTTAAGTAGTATTAATCAGCCTGTGACATACCAAGGAAAATAAAACTAAGCACAGAAAACACACATTTGTGTATGTGTGGGAGAGACTCTATAGTGGTGGTGGAGGAGATAATGGTGATAAAATACTGAGATTGGAATGGGGCAGAGTAATAGCTGGCAGGGCAAAAGAAACAGAAAAGGAGAAATGCTTGCCAAAGTCTTTCCCTTACTTTTATTTGGGCCTGTGTTCTCCACTTGGCTTTAGATTACCAGCCTATTTGCATACTCCTTATGAAGTATACATTTGATGTTCAGACTCAGCAACTCTGCCACAGTGGTTCTGCTCCTAATGTTGTTTTACAGTATGCCTGCTTATAACAAGGCTAATAAAAATAATGTTTAAAAAATACATTAGGCAGGATCTGGAAGGCTCTCAGTAGCCAGCTGGAGTAGCAAGCACAGTAATGGACAAGTCATAATCTCCCCGAGTCGGTTAATATACGTCCAACATTACACTGATGTTTCACTGCACTCTACACATTTTGGCAGAAGCCCATTTCTTTTAAATGATTTTGATAAGCTGATTGATGCAGTCCCTGTTTTTCTCATATATGTGTGTTTGTGAGAGCCTATGCCATGGGCTTCTATCTAATAAAGGGCTCATAATGTACTTATTTTCCCTCAACCACAACTTTCCTCCACTTTCTCCAGCAATTTACTACTTTATAGAAATTTAATCTGCTGCTGAAATTCACTGCATTATTAATGGAGAGGCAGTGCAGCATCACACTATAATTAAACTACACACCAAAAAAATTGTTCAGCTAGCATCAGGGGTCTGACTGAAAGGCAGTGAACTCAAGAAATTCATAGCCGCATTGAGCTTAGTGTGCTTTCCCACACTAACCTAGCCTGCCTTGCTATAAGATGGGGAACAGTAAGACAGAAGTGTCCGTTCTGTATATGATATTTGGAACTATTTTAACTATACAATCTGAACTGGTTTAGTGGTAGTACCTCCCAAATCACCTTTTCCTTTTTTTCTGGCTATGTGTGTAAAAAAGAAAATCACCTTTGCTTTTCCTTCCCTTTGAATTCATTCAACGAAAACACACCTATGTTGGTGACTGATTAATTATGATAATGAGATTGCTAAAGTACTATTTTATTTTCTGGGTATAACTTCAGCACTTAAACCCTACATAAATATTGACTGTTGAGGTGTGGAATGGTATAGTACAGCCTGATCTTGTCAGATCTCAGCAGCAAGGAAGGGTAGGTTCTTGGATGGGAGACCACCAAGGAAGACTTTGCAGAGGAAGGCAATGACAAACCAGATCTGCTTAATCATTTGCCTGGAAAACCCTCTGGGTCACCATAAGTCAGCTGCGACGTGAAAGCCCTTTACACATGTTGGAGAAACGACAGCCTGCTAAGAGTCCAGTTACTTTAAAGAATACTGAAATATCAGTTTAGTTCACTTGTATCCTAGGGAGATCAGTGGAGCATTCTCTAGTGTTTAGGTTTTATTGAATGTTTTCTCTTGCAGTTCAACTTACCTACAACTGTGTCTCTACCAGTTTTATTTTGACTATATGACGGGAGCTTCACGCCCCTCGCTACTCCACTCCCTCCCCAGTCCATTTATTATTACAGCTATAAATCACCTAATCCCCACAGTTGTGTGGTCTAGGCAACGTACAGTGCTGTAAAAAACAATAAAACCATAAAATCAGGACCAAAACATACAGTACACTAGGGTTGCCAAGTCCAATTCAAGAAATATCTGTGGACTTTGGGGGTGGAGCCAAGAGACTTTGGGGGTGGAGACAGGAGACATTAGGGGTGGAGCCAAGATCAAGGCTGTGACAAGCATAATTGAACTCCAAAGGGAGTTCTGGCTATCACATTTAAAGGGACGGCACACCTTTTCAATGCCTTCCTTCCATAGGAAATAATGAAGGATAGGGGCACCTTCTTTTGGGGCTCATAGAATTGGACCCCCTGGTCCAATCCTTTTGAAACTTGGGGGGTATTTTGGGGAGAGGCACTAGATGCTATACTGAAACTTTGGTGTCTCTAACCCAAATATCAGCCTCCCCCCCAGAGCCCAGATACCCGCAGATCAATTCTCCATGATTTTCTATGGGAATAAATCTCCATAGGGAATAACAGAGTTCCCAGCAGACATTTCCCTCCCCTCCCCCCGCTTTCTGATGACCCTGAAGCGGGGGGAGGGCCTCCAAACCAGGGGGTCCCCTGCCCCCACCTGGGGACTGGCAACCCTATAGTACACTAGTTTAAAACCAAGTGGCAAAACTTGTGGTTCCCTCCTATTTCTGACCCGTGGGTGCCTCCTGAGGGCATTCCTAGGACATGTCTCAGAGGGAGGCCTCTCGGGTGGCTGTGGTGGTTGTGCAGGTCTCGCTAATCATGGTCATCTGGCAAACATAGCAGGAGGCCAGCAGTATGGGAATGTTCCCTCCCTCACCTCATAGGCTTCTGTGTGAAAGAGTGAGGGGCTGGCGGGTGGTCTGGGTGGATAAGCCAGTTGGGTGCTGCGGGTAGAGTATGAAACTAGATCTGGAAGACCCAGATGCCATTCGCCACTCGTTTGCCCTCAGCCTAACCAACCTCATTGTTGTGAATGTGAAATGGAGGGGAATGCTGTAAGTCACTTGATGGAGAAAGGCTGGAAATAAAGTTTGTAACTGCATGTCTGCTTGAGGATGGGCAGGGTGGGGGGGCCTGCCACACCGGGGGAAGAAATCTATGACAGTGCCGTTGTGAAGACAGGGGATCATGGGAGCCCTGGAATAAATGACTGGGGGGAGACCAATGAAGTGGGTGGCCATGAAATATTTGAGGGGGAGGTGTGGGGGTGTATGCTCATTAGACATACTGGCATGCAGGAACAAAAAGTGACTCTCATGGTTTCCACTGCAAGACATCCCAACTACATCACTGCACATGCTGAATGTGGAATTGATTGGGAATGACGGCATGTGGCCACCGATTGCTCTGCAACAGGAATGGCAGAGCCCAGAGTGGAATGACAGTCATTCCAGACCAAGAACACCTCTGCTCTACCAAGGAGGGAATTGGGGGATATGAGGGTGGTGCTGCATGCCCCACATCTAAGCCCACTCCAGTGGCACTCTTTCCTGCTCCACCCCTGGCAGAGGTCATGTGGGAGTGCCCTCGGCAATGGACAGCTCAAGCCCCTTCCCCACTGTCAGGTGCTGGGGTCTGCTGACAGGCGTTGCTCCCTTCAAGGAGGAGGGGGGGTGTTCCTGAAAATGCGCAAAATTCCTGTGGTCTGCCGCTCTCTACCCCCTGACTGAGATGGATGCTGGATTTCACCCCTTTGCCACAGGCAGCCCTGTCCATCATAGTGCCACTCCCTCCACGCAACACTGTGGCAGTGCAGTTGATATAGACATTAGCCCAGTGATGAGCAGAAAATACTGCAAATCCACCAACTTTGCCGGCTGCTGCACAACTTATGTTCTTAGGGAATAGACTAGCATGACCACTGTCACGTGGTGGCCGTCAGCCATAGCACAGGCATAGCTCAGGATTGCTCTGTGAGTGTAGTGGCTGGAAAGGGAAGGCATGTCAAGCATTTAGACATAAACCCCATCTGTTTGTTGGTGATATTACAAAAAATATTTACATGGACCAGCCATCCAGCTTTGAGGAATCAGAAAACCAGACCCTTGTATGTAAATTCCACAAGAGTATTTATGGCCTAGAGGAGGGGTGGCCAAACTGTGGTTCAGGAGCCACATGTGACTCTTTCACACATATTGTGTGGCTCTCAAAGCCCCCACCACCCCATCAGCCAGCTTGAAGAAGGTGTTTGTCTCTTTAAATCAGTTCTCCAAGCCAAGCTAGCCAGCAGCTTGGAGAATGCATTTAATGTTGCTTTCTTTCAACCTCTCCCTCCCCATCTTCCTTCCTTCCTTCCTTCCTTCCTTCCTTCCTTCCCTCCTTCCCTCCTTCCCTCCTTCCCTCCTTCCTTCCTTCCTTCCTTCCTTCCTTCCTTCCTTCCTTCCTTCCTTCCTTCCTTCCTTCCTTCCTCCCTCCCTCCCTCCCTCCCTCCCTCCCTCCCTCCTTCCTTCCTTCCTTCCTTCCTTCCCTCCCTCCTTCCTTCCTTCCTTCCTTCCTCCCTCCCTCTCTTCCTCCCTCCCTTCCTTCCTTCCTTTCTTCCTTTCTTCCTTCCTTCCCTCCTTCCCTCCTTCCTTCCTTCCCTCCCTCCCTCCCTCCTTCCTTCCTTCCTTCCTTCCTTCCTTCCTTCCTTCCTTCCTTCCTTCCTTCCTTCCTTCCTTCCTTCCTTCCTTCATCTGACATTCATGTGTTGTGGCTCTCAAACATCACATGTTTATTCTATGTGGTTCTTGTGTTAAAACCACTTTGGCCACCCCTGACCTAGAGCAAGCAGCCAGAGTTTGGAATGAGAAGTTAACTGAAGTACTCACCCGAAAAGGATTCATGAGAGGCAAAACAGATCCATGTTTGTACACCAGAAAGCAAGATAACCGATGGATCTATGTTTTACGTGATGACATAACCGATGGATATGTTTCACATGGTGATTTACATGGATGACATGAGAATTTGCTTTGAATAAGATGTCTGTACCCTTTCACCTGCACCCTCCTGTGTATTTCAAATGCCCTCCTTTTGGCCCAGGCTTATAACAATAGAGTGATTAACAGACATTCTCACAATTTGACATATTACTGTTTTATTGGTTTCTCACGCTCATGCTACCCAGATCAGTTTGGTCAATTTTTTAATTTTACTATTCTGTCACTGAATCTTAAATTTGTACCATTTTGCATTCTAAACCGCTGCCTACCAGCTCTATGTAGCTCTGCTCACTGTACCTGATTCTTCGCCTGATGAAATGTGCTTGGAGCACACGAAAGCTTTGTTGGTCTTAAAGGTACACTTGACTCCTACTTTGTTCTAGGTGCAAACAGAATAACCTTGTTTTTTGAATGGGAAATAGTACGGGAAAACTGAAGAGATGTGGATATCTCAATTCAAAACCAAATCAAAAACTTGAGGATTGAACTCCGAAGATCAGGAGTAAAGTAAGTATGTGGAAGAGACCAGAGACTTCATCTGAGTATGTGTAGTCTAGGGAGTTACATTTGGCTTGGCGAAGACAAAAAAAAATGTGCATAATGCCTATATGGCATTATACTGCCTACATGGCATTAACTGGGCTCCCCAGAAGCTGAACAGCCCTGCTGTTAGGCTGCATGCCTTTCCAGCCATCAAAATGGTGAGTTAAGCCAAAGGACAGAAGGGAGGCATCTTTAAACAACCCCCTCCCTTGGCTTCTTTAGGTTCCCTGCCATGTCAGGGTACTTAGGGCGTTTTCGCACTCACGTTCAGCCGGCGCGACCCCCCTCTTCACCGCGCAGGATCTGCGCGGATTTCGCACTAAATGCCGCGGAGCAGCCTTTTGTGCCGGAAACTCCCGGCGCAAAAGCCGCTCAAACGTAAACCGCCAAAAAGCAGTTTCCATTTGCGCGGCTTTTGCGACGGGAGTTTCCGGCTCTTCCGGCTGCTCCGCGGCATTTAGTGCGAAATCCGCGCAGATCCTGCGCGGTGAAGAGGGGGGTCGCGCCGGCTGAACGTGAGTGCGAAAACGCCCTTAGGAAAGTCAAGGGGCATTTAAAGTTGCCTCCCCTCTGTTCTTTGGCTTCCCAGGTCTTCCTGCTGTGGCTTCCCCAATGTTTCTTCCTGTCCCTGGGTGCCTCGCCATGGCAAAGCACCCAGGAGAGGGAAAGGGGGGCATGTCAACATGTGTCCCTAACCTGTCTTTTCTTCTCTGGGTGCCCCACCATGGCAGAGCGCCCAGAGAAAGAAAAGAGAGGCAGGACGTTCCACTGAGCAGTTTCACTCCCATCCACAGCACAACTGTTAGGTTTCAATGACCTAAACCTATCAGCTGACCAGTGGGGAGTGAAACTCTCCAATACACTCTATGGGATGATCCCCCTAGAGCCGAATATATTCAATTTCCCAAATACCCCCCCCCCCCCCGAAATACTAGCATCTGGCATATTTGGAGATGCTGAACATTTTCAGGTCCTAAGTACCTGAATTCTAATTTGCCAATTTTTTCCCCTTGCACACCCCTATTGAAGATTGCCTTCCTTTGCCAATGAATACAGTCAGGCCAAATACAATTTGGGATTATACCCAGAGTTACCCCAGTTACGCTGCTCCTTTATGTTAGCAAGCCTCAATGTTTTACCTTCAGTGGTACTGTCTGGGGGGATGCCAACATCCCTTATCAGGAAAAATTCTGCCCATGTAATGGAAGGCACCTCGAAACGGTCGCCCATGTCTTACTTCACTGTGATTTTTATGGGGAAGTGCAGGACAGTCTATTCAAATCTATCCTGTCTAACCTTTATGGATTATCTGAGGCGAAGTTAGTTTTCTTTCTGCCATCTGACCGATGTTCCCATATCACAAGCCTAGTTGCAAAGTATCTTTTGGCTGCCATAACAATCAGGGAGCAAAAGACTAGCTCCCCTTCTTGGTGTTTGACTGGTTTTTATAACTGAAACTCTATGTAAATTTGCCATGCGGTACTTTTTTTGTTTCTATGCCAATAAAGGTATTTGGTACCCAGAGTTTTTTAGACACGCTGACCCCAGAAATTCCTTCGGGAATTCAGTATTGCCCGTTTGCCTGAAGGCAACGGTGGCAGGAGACCAAACCATTAACACACACAATCACTAACATAGAAACTCAGACAAAGACACTAGCGTTTAGACCAGCTAAATATTTGTGCAGCCACTAAACCACTGTGACTGTCTCCATGTGCTTTTCGATCTCCAGTATGCCATGGGACACAAAAGATGTTGACATGAAACTGCAGGAGGCTGAGGTACCTGCCTGCTGCTGATTTGAGATTAACTGTATTAAGCATTCCTTGGCAAGGTGGCTCAAACTCTAAGGGGTGTAATGCACAGCGACAGCTAATCTCAGGAACGGTGGGTTTTTTTGCTGTCCAGCGCTGTGTATCAGGTCAGGAAGTGCAGCCCTGTGGAAGAGAATGGGTTTTCTTTTCATCTTGACATGCCAGCTTCAGCCATAAAGGGAATGCTGAAATCCGTGCCTCTGCTTCTGGGTTGCTGATGGAATTGAAAAAAAGAATGCTGCATTCTCACTGGGCTTATATTTGAAGCTCTTTCAATTCTGTTTAGTGCAGCTGTTTTTTTTTTTTTAATGTCTTTGATTCATTTCTCTAAGCCTATAGAAATACAGGAAGCAACTGTCTTGAGAACAATGGCTCCCAAAGCATGAGAAAGGCTCCCCTGAATGGGCATGAATACTTTTTTTTTTACCCCCTCACATAGTACTTGTGGGTGGACTTGCCACATTTTTAATTTTTCAATATGCATATATTTCTTCAAGTGGAATCATAACCATAGTTAAACCCTTCTAAGTCAATGGGTTTAGAAAAGTACAACTGTGACCAAGTACCAAAGCCTCAATGGCTTGCAGGAGGCATCTCATTTTCCTCTCTCCCACTATTCTTATTCTATTCCCTGAAATCCTGTTATGCTCAGGCCCACCTGCATGGTGGGACACCTTAAGGACTTGTGGGGGGCACCTCACTTTCCCCTGTATTCCACTAACATAAGAGAAGTCATGTTGGATCAAGCCAATGGCCCACCCAGTCCAACACCCTGTCACACAGTGGCCAAAAAACCAGGTGCCATCAAGAGGCCCACCAGTGGGGCCAGGACACTAGAAGCCCTCCCATTGTTGCCCCCCAAGCAGCAAGAATACAGAGCATCACTGCCCCATACAGAGAGTTCCGTCTATACCTTGTGGTCACTGATAGACTTCTGCTCCATATATTTATCCAATCTCCTCTTGAAGCCATCTATGCTTGTAGCTGCCACCACCTCCTGTGGCAGCGGCAGGACAGGACAGCTTTCCAGCGGCACCAGCGAGTGAGAAAGGGCCCCCATCCCCCATCACATGGCTCTGACGTGCAATGTGAGTTGGGGAGTGAAACCACCCTGCCCCCCTGACCTACCCACTCTGAGGGAGCAAGGAGTTCCTTACAAAATTCCAAGGTGGTGGTGAAGGGCCCGCATAGCAGCAACACAACTGCACCCTGGCTGGGGGGAGGGGGAGATTAGTGCACTTGCACTACTGCAAGCTAGGAGGAAGGGAACCAAAACATTGAGATCTGAGTGAGTCCTCCAGGAGCTGACATTCTAGCCTTCACCTACCATAGAGACTAGGAGGGGAAGAAATGCTAGAGTGTCAGGGTTGATGCTGCCATTTCCCCCAATGCTCGATCCTTGCAAAAGGGGAGATGAGTTCTAAAAGCGGGAGTTCTTCCTCTGCCACCTAGGAACTCAGAACCCTAACTTGCCTGCTTGCTTCCTCACAAGCCAGGCACTTGTCTGCCAGCCTGACCGATTAGCTTACAAAGTGGAGGCGTGGGGGGTGGGGTGGGCTAGTCCCATGATCAGTGGTCTGCTGCATCGCTGCTTCAGCAGCCAAAGGGGAACTGGAGGGTGACTCCCACTCCTCTTCTTACTCTTTCAAGAAAACTGGGTGGGGGCACTGGTTCATTCTCTGTCCACTTCTTTTTTCCTGTCTCACCTCCAGTGCCACTGCTGAGTTGGCTGTGATGAGGGGGCAGTAGCTCTCACACCTTCTTCCTGTCTTCCTTCTTGCCCACCAGCCTGCTACACCACTGCCTCAGCAGATAAGGCAGGGGTGGGGGTGGAAGAATCTTGCTCACCCATTCCCTGCCCTGCTTTGCTTGCCTCTCTCCCTGGTACCTAGCTGTCCTCCTCCCTGCCTCTCCTCAGGGAGTAGTGGGGGGGGGGCAGTGGTGGTGAATGTTACTCTCCCCCTCCTATGTGACCATGTACCAATGACTCTTCCTGCTCTGGAGTCTCCTACACACAGAAAGGAGGCTGAATTCTGCCAAGCACCAGAAGCGCATTGTTTGCACTTATGCAGACAAGAAGGCTTCTCTGCTGGAGAGATTTTAACCACCCTCTTGTTTCATTCAGTTGCTGAGGTGCCTGATACACACAGGAAAACATTGTTCCCAGAACAATGCCAGGTATTCTTAGGATTGCATAGCCAAGTATGCCCCAGGTGCCTCAGTTGCTGCTAAAACTGCAAGACAAGTTGCCACAGAAGGACCAAGGACCAGCTGGCTGACCAGCTACTATCACTGCTGCCCTCATTGTCACCGTAGAGCAGCAGCAGCGTGTGGTAAATTGGGGAGGGAGAGAAGGAAGCTGAAAGGAAGGAGAACATCTTCTCTGTCTTGGATGATCTATCCAAGTGAAATAAATGTTCGGGGATCTGTTGTCTTTGCCTTGCATTGCAGATGTGTATTGTGAGTTGCTGAATTTCATATTCCGAGCCCAAACACCATGAACTTCACTGGTACCATCACAGTCTCAGTTGTAGAATTCCTTCTGGGATTGTTAAGATTTAAGAGACGAGAGGAGGATTTTAAGAAAGTGGGAAATGATGTTTTATATGGTGCGCTTTGCTGATTCGAAATGCTTATTTTGCAAAATTTGTAACAGCTCTATTATTGATGAATTTTGTATTTCATTGCCATTTGCTTCTCACCAAATGGTCTGTGAGCAATAAATACATATGGGATGGTACGGTGTGGTATCATGACTTTCCAGGTCACTTAGCTTGCAGGTATCACAAGAAAATACATCCGCACTGTAGGCGCTGGCAGGTGGCTTCTGGATAGGGTCCCTTCCCTTTCTGAGCCAGCGTCCAGGACAATGTTCCATGCATCCCATAGATGGAACAGCCCAGATTGCAGCAATAACAGCTACTCTCAGATGTGTACCCCGTTCAAAAAGAAACAGCTTGCCAGTGCTGAGAGATGAAGGCATACGGAACAACATAAATCAATAATAGCTACAATTTTAAAAGAAAATCTTTATATTTCTAGCATCACGATGATGGCAAGGGTGACATATCCTGCTGTCAGAAATTGCCATTATGAGAATTTCCACAAGAAAGACAAGGGGGGGGGGGGAGAGAATCTAACATCTGGGAATTAGATACCTTGTGAACCATACAGAGCTGAGCAGAGTTTTCAGTCGCCAGTAAATGGTTTCAGTTCCCTGCACAAATACGCCATCCCTCCTCCCTGGCTTCTATTATTTTGAAATACATCCTTCTGTTCCATCTCTTTCCTTCCAATCTTCGTGATTCTTTTTCTACATATCCTCGACCACTTCAGTTCCCTGGCCCATAAATCATAAAGGTTTTCAGCACATAACTCTTAGATCACTCCATAAAAACGGGGGGTGGGGTTTTTTTTGCAAATTTGCTTTAATATATTTAAATCTTCCTCAGTACCAGCTGTTTGTATTTATTTATCTTTCTTTGTAACCACCTCCCTTCAGTCCTTGGGAAGATTTTTATACAGTGTGCTTGCGAAGGATGATTGACTACAAGAAGCCTTTGTTGTATTATTGGCTATAATTATTTTAATTCAAACACATTCCCTTATAGGACTGACATCATAAATGCTGTTTTCTATAACAAATAGCTGTCAGGTGTGTCAAGCGGATCTGCTTACTGTTTTATATCATTACAATATTTAATTTTAACTCAGTGCTCTTTGTCAGATGTTCTCAAGTGTGAGAAAAAGACCCCTAATTCCAGAACATCGTAGTCACCCGGTTGGTTGCCAGGATGCTTGGAGATTCAACTCACACACATCTGCCAGGAGAACGTGGGGTTTTGTCTACCAGAATGAAGGGACTTATGTGAGTAGAAACAGCCACAACGTTGCAGCAGCACTCCATGTCTCCACATAGTGCTAACTTGGAGGACAGATAGGTTTCCAATCGCTCCGTGCAATCACCATCTCGGCCGTTGCAGAGAACATCTCACCCAGAGCCAAGTTTCCTTGTATAGATCGGGTGTTACCTTAGGTAGCAATTTGGCCATCTATTGTCACCTTTTTAGATAAGTTTGATATTTTTAGTCACCCCCGCCCCAATAATTTCTCCCATTCTTTCCTTAATGGTCATCCTGGAGCCTCCCCTTTTTGGCCCATTGTTATCTGGAAGTCCAATCAGGTAACTAAGGCCAAGTCTGCTCATTGGCCAGGTACGGGCATCCAATCAGGTGCCCCCAATAAACTGGCTATTGGCTACTGTATAAGTCCAGCCCTTATGGTCATTGTGGAACCTCCCCTTTTTCTGAGGTCATGTACCAGCTGACCACCTGCCATCAGCCCCTGTACCTCCCACCCCCTAAGGGCTCAAGGTAGTCCTTATAACCTGTGAGCCAGCTCCCCACAGGTGTGCATCTAGCAGTACCCCATTCCTGCTGTTTAGATACATCCCCGATTCCTGATCAGTTGAGGGTCCCTTCCCCCTAGTCCTTGTTTGTTGCCATTGGAGCCTTCCTTGAAGACTACAATTGGTAATTATCACCCTGTTTGTCCATCCTTATGTTACCTCTATGCATTTCTATTTTTATTAGGACTGTATGTGTGTTGTATGTATTCATTATCCTGTATGTCTGTTCTATATTTAAATTATTTTACTGAATTAGTGTCCTTGACAAATTTAAGCAATAATTTCTTAATAATAATTAAGCAATAATTTAAGCAATAATTTGGGGAGGGACGGTGGCTCAGTGGTAGAGCATCTGCTTGGGAAGCAGAAGGTCCCAGGTTCAATCCCCGGCATCTCCAACTAAAAAGGGTCCAGGCAAGTAGGTGTGGAAAACCTCCGCTTGAGACTCTGGAGAGCCGCTGCCAGTCTGAGTAGACAATACTGACTTTGATGGACCAAGGGTCTGATTCAGTAGGAGGCAGCTTCATATGTTCATATGTTCTCTAAGTGGAATCCTGTATACATAGATTCTAGATCCTTATTAAGCCATAGGTGCCCACCTGTCAATTCCCCAACCTCTTTTGAGGGCATTTTGCTTACACAAGGCTTCCTCCTCCTTTGCCAGGGGACCAGTCAGGGGCCTTATTTCCTAAACTGGGAGTTCTTTTCAGTGGATACTACTGTTGATTGATGCTGGCATGTCAGATGTCAGTTTGGTGAAGAGGAGGCCCTAAGAACTTCCTGTGATCCTTCCCCAAATTTTTGAACTAATTGCTCAAAACAGACATGGAGCAACTCAAGGCAAGTTTGCGTCCAGTGGCACCTTTAAGACCAACAAAGTTTTATTCAAGGTATAAGCTTTCATGGGTATGCACTTCTGAAAGCTCATTCCTTGAAGAAAACTTTGTTGGTCTTAAAGGTGCCACTGGACGCAAACTATTCTACTGCTTCGGACCGACATGGCTACCCCCTTGAATCTATAAAGCAACTCAGTAAACTATGAAACAATTATCAAAGAATTCAGGTTTTCACGGCTGGTAACATCATTATGGTTTGTAGAATCTTTCGGGATCAAGTGCCGTGTTCTACTGGAGAAAGTTTTCCTTCCAGACGTTTCGTTCTCAGCTGCGGAGAACATCCTCAGTGGCGTTGCAGACAGAGCAGGCGCTCAGACCTTCTTGGCTGCTGTGCATTGAGTGGGGCCAGGGCTGCTGGAGAGCTGCTATTTCTAGGCTGGAGGGTGTGTGATGAAAGAAATAGATGAAAGAAATAGCAGCTCTCCAGCAGCCCTGGCCCCACTCAATGCACAGCAGCCAAGAAGGTCTGAGCGCCTGCTCCGGCTGCAACGCCACTGAGGATGTTCTCCGCAGCTGAGAACGAAACGTCTGGAAGGAAAACTTTCTCCAGTAGAACACGGCACTTGATCCCGAAAGATTCTACAAACCATAATTATGGAACAATTAATCAGCAGTCCAATTTTTATAATATGAGAAACTGGTCTTCTGGATTTGTGGTTCAGGAAGCTACTCTCTAGCTACCTAAAGTGTGGGTACCCTTTGATTGAGCCTCATCTGATCAATACAGGCTTACGCCAGGTGAGGCCAGAATGGCTAAGGAACACTTCAGATTCACATACCCAACAGCAGTATTTGTGGTGGAAGTATGCAGGGTGAACTCCTCAGATTAAAAGGTGTAGGCTGAGGTATGTACAATAAATACAATAACCCCAAATTTATCTGTATATAGCCATCTTTAAATTATGAATATGCAATCTGTTTTCAAATATTCTTTTATTCTTTTATCACTCTCGTACAAATTATTTCACAAGTCATTCCCTGACAAACGAATACCCATACTTAGTGCAAATGAAGGACAAAAAATAAGTATATAAACAGTCCAATCCTGGAAACGTATAGAAAAGTCCTTCCACTTAAAGGGAATCCCCTGTCTGGTTCCTGAGGAGACCACATGATGGTTAAAGATCCACAACATTCAGTTGTCTTGTATAATAGTCTTGAAACACAGCAAATACAGCGACGAGGTAGTACTTTTATCTTCCCTCTTTTTGAATGAAGCTTTGGCCAGCTTTCTCACAAATATCAGAGCATGGCAAGGTTCCACAATTTTTGGCACACAATTAAGTTTCAACTTGCAGGCCTTTCATTGATTTTGTACGAATTTATTGTAAATTTTGGGGGGCACATTTTTATGAAGAATGCAGTTGATAGCAGCCTAAATAAACAAATAAACAGATGCAAGGAAAACAGTGCAAAGGAAACAGTAGCACAAGGAAAGCAACAGGACCTATACATGAGAAAGGCAGAGTTCCAGTTTATATCACAAACAAATAGAACCCAGGTTTGATTCCCAACAACTGAGGGCCAGTTTGGTGTAATGGTTAAGTGCCTGGATTCTTATATGGGAGAACTGGGTTTGATTCCCCACTCCTCCAGTTGCAGCTGCTGGAATGGCCTTGGGTCAGCCATAGCTCTTGTAGGAATTGTCCTTGAAAGGACAGCTGCTGTAAGAGCTCTCTCAGCCCCACCTACCTCACAGGATGTCTGTTGTGTGTGTGGGGGGGGGAAGGTACTGTGACTGCTCTGAGATTCAGAGTACAGGGCAGGATATAAATCCAACATCCTTCTTCAACTCTTGGCGCCAACTGCTGTATTTCCTAGTACCCATTTCCTTCTCCCTCAAACCATCTCTTTCCCAAAGCAAACAACCAAATCTGCCATTTCTCCACCAAACTATAGTGAGACATGCTTCAGAAGGCCCTAGGAGGTATATCCCTTTTGTATTTAGGGAGCACCTATTCAGAAACAGCTTCCTCCATTGTAGGAAGACACTTGACTAGGAGTCCCCTGTGCTTTTGTGACTGGCCACTGTGCCCATGGTGGCCCATGGTGGCACTCAATCAAGATTACAAAAAAATTACACACTATTGGCTTCAGACCGACCAGAAGAGTAAGGTGCACAACTGAATTACCATTCAAGATACCTGGGCAGCATGTTATTTAAAATGAGACCTCTGAATTATATCTCTGCCTTAGGTCACAGATATCGATTATAAAACTTGGTTGAATGGCTATTATTATTGTACTAGGCATAAGCCTTATTGTGGGACGATACAATGGGCTCTAGAAAGAGGCTGTGGGCATGTACCCTGGCTTTGGTGGGGCTACTGGGGTGGGAACAGAAAGACAGATGAACACAGATAGACAGACAGATGGACAGACCACAGATAAATGGAAAGAGATCGACACAGCAACAAAGAGAGGCAGGGCTGGGTATGACTGGGGCAGTCCTCCAGGCAAGGAAGGCAGGGTGAGAGCAGCTCTGGTTCTCCCCCAGCCACGAACCTCCTGCCCACCCTCCCTCCACCTGCTCACCCTCCCATGGCGGAGGGCAAGGTGAGGGCTGTCTCACACAACAGCCCAAGGGTGGCTGTGCTTGCAGGCTGCATGACCTGGAACTGCTGGGCTGGGGGAAGCAGCAGCAGTAGTGATGGCCCCCACCTGGGTGAGCCTTCTAGCTCCTTTTCCTCCAGAGGAAACCCATGGGATGTTGCAAAAGGAGGCTGTGGCAGACCCCTCCTCCTCTGCTTCCTCCTCCTCCTCTGGGTAGAGCAGTGCCCCTCTGCTGCCTGCTGCATCCTACCTGCCACTTAGGTTAGCACAGCAGCACCGGAGGCCAGGTGGGTGATGCCAAGACCTGACACTGAATGCTGGCGCAAGGCCACCATGTCTTACCTGCTGCTGGGGTCAAGGAGAAGCAAGCAGTTGATGCAGCCGCACCTCCGTGGGGTGGACATCTGGCAGTGGAGGCTGAGCATGTGAAGCCGAGGCCCATCATGGAATGCTGGCTCAGCTGCCTGATCTGGATGACAACCACTGGGTGTTGGTGGAGGGGCAGCTCCTGATGCAGGAGCTGTAGCCCCACCGTTGCCCTCTCCATTCCTGCCAGCACCACCGAGCTGTATGTGCATGCATGGAAAGTCAGGAGGGACCCGGCAGCAGCTCAGTCAATGGGGGGAGTTGGTGACTCAGCCAGGGTAAGCGTAGGTGATCCATTGCCAGTACCTCTGGAGAATTCCAGATTCAAATCCAAATCCAAAGAACCTTTATTGGCATAAATATAAAGTACAGCATGGCACATTTACAGAGAATTTCAGTCAAACGTCAAGGAGGAGAGCTAATCTTTTGCTCCCTGGTTGTTATGGCAGCCAAGAGGTACTTTGCAACTAAGCTGGGGACATTGGTCAGATAGCGAGAGGGAAAAAACTAACTTCACCTCAGGTAATCCATAAAGGTTAGACGGAATAGGTTTGATTATACAGACCTGCTCTTCCCCATAAAAATTGCAATGAAGTAAGACATGGGTGACCATTTTGAGATACAGATCCAGCACATTCTGAGATTTCATTCTGATATTTCCTATCACTACCTATATATCAGCTATGACAATCTGATTTGTATTAATAGAATAAGTAGCAATGCGTGTAAGTAGAATAGTGAAGAATATAGAAGGCTAGATGAGATAGAATGCTTAGGCAAATAGTTCCTTTTAAAAGTATTACCGTTTTCACACACAGCTTACCTCGCAGTCACAATCCTGTTCCCTCCACAGCGTCCGGTCGGATTTCCCACCGTCTGTGCCGGAGTTACAGGAAGTCCCGCGGTTTTTGCGTAGCAAACGTAAACCGCTAAAACCCAGTTTATGTTTGCTACACAGAAGCTGCGGCACTTCCTGTAACTCCGGCGCAGATGGTGGGAAATCCGACCAGACGCTGCAGAGAGAACAGGATTGTGACTGCGAGGTAAGCTGTGTGCGAAAACGGTAATACTTTCTTTCTTTAGAAGCTTGCCCTGGCTGGGGAAATTGAAACTGCATTCCACATTTGGCAAAGAAGTTTCTTTGCAACTCAATAAAGATGGTATCTTTCCTGGGAAACCCAAAGGGTGATTAACATGTGGAATTCACTGCCACAGGAGGTGGTGGCAGCTACAAGCATAGCCAGCTTCAAGAGGGGGTTAGATAAAAATATGGAGCAGAGGTCCATCAGTGGCTATTAGCCACAGTGTGTGTATATATATGTATATGTGTGTGTGTGTGTGTGTGTGTGTATAAATATATATATATGTGTGTGTGTGTGTGTGTGTGTATAAATATATAATTTTTTGGCCACTGTGGGACACAGAGTGTTGGACTGGATGGGCAATTGGCCTGATCCAACACTGCCACAGGAGGTGGTGGTGGCTACAAGCATAGCCAGCTTCAAGAGGGTGTTAGATAAAAATATGGAGCAGAGGTCCATCAGTGACTATTAGCCACAGTGTGTGTATATATATGTATATATGTGTGTGTGTGTATACACACATATATATACACACACACACATTTTTGGCCACTGTGTGACACAGAGTGTTGGACTGGATGGGCCATTGGCCTGATCCAACATGGCTTCTCTTATGTTCTTATGAAACAGGGCAATTTAGAAATACAGAAACATGGGGAAACATCCTTACAAGACATTGATGTGGGTATCAATCTACATTCCAATAGAGAAGAACCTGATTTAACACTGAACTGTCACCAAATGGTCCAGAGATCAGAAAGAGGAAAACAAGAAAGAAGGGTACTTTATTGCCCCTTCTAGGGTATCAGAGCATCTCTCCTGAATGGGTAAACAAGATCTGATTTCACCAAGCCCACCCCAGATTAAGATCTGCCAATGGAAAGGTGCCAAAACCATGAGGCCTTATTTTGTATCCAATAATGTCTGTTTGAATGTTTAATGTGTTCATGCATCACAACTGGTACAGGACTTTCTGCAATCCTTTGTCTCACCGGAGAGCTGGGATGTTCTGAGGTCCATTAGTGCCTCGTGGGCTCAGATCTCTCCCTACCAGTACTGGTACATTATTTTCTTATTAATAAAGCTTTTTTTCTCCCAGTTATATCTCTCTACCCAGGATCTTTCCGTGTGTTCCTTGATTGGGCTGGGAAACGCAACGGCCCACAGGTTTCTCTGGAACAATTTCAAGGTGCCTTCCATTATATGGGCAAAATCTTTCCTGATAGCTGATGTTGGCAAACTTCCCAGAATATACTTCTCTGGAGAATTATAATATAGGGGAAATTGTCTGGAGCCATTATGTAACAACATTGTTTGACCACTGAAGAAGGCCAATTGGTCAAAACACATTTGGTCAGGGTCACAAATGGTTTATGCTTGAGATAATCATATGATTTTATTCTGATTTGAAGCTACTATTTGGGCCTGCATTTGTTTTGTTTTTTTATCTTTTTGTAAAAAATACATGTAATTTTTTAATATTTAGTTTTAAATTTAGAAATAGAACTATTGGGCCCTCACATTCTGACTTCCTTAACTTTTTGGTTCTTAGCCCAATCAAGGTTCTCAAAATTCCAAAAGTGCTCACAAGGCTCAGCAAAATTAGGGACCCTTGAGATAGGGAGTGGATCACTTCTTTTCCGGGAGCTCCCATATAGTTCTTTGGGACAAAATAAAGGGGAAGTAGTATAGGGCACAACTGAGAGGTGAAAAAAGCAAGCTCTTCCAATCTAATAAGGGTCACTGGAGCAGGTTGGCCCTAATGGAACATTTTGCCTTTGGCTCACAGAGTTCCCTTTCCCATTTCCCCCCATCAGTAGCATTTATCTATTGATTCATTTCTACTATACATTTCAATGGAGTTGAAGAAACATCACACCTGGAGATATTTTACTAACAGCAAAATCTTTTCCCCTACTTTGAAAGTGGATGACCGAGGCTTCCCTAACAGCAATCCCATTGGAGTCTGTGCATTGTGCAAGGCACACATTGTTTCCGCTCAGTTCAAGACATAGCATGAAACCATGGTTTAATTAATGTGATCATCTGAATGTAGACCACTCCACTATGATTACTTAGGGTCAGGGCCGGCTGGCCCACTAGGCAAACTAGACGGTTGCCTAGGGTGCTGGGAGGCAAGGGGCAGCAAATTGGGCTCTCCCCCCTCCTGTGCCCCAGGCAAGCACTTAGTTTGCCTTCCTCCCCCCTGCTGCCGCCCCTCCAGCCTGCCGCCACCCTGCGCCCTCTAGCCCCCTGCCCCCACATTCTACTCGCTCTCCCCCCACCCCCACTCGCCACGAGTAAAACTAAGAGTCTCTTAACAAAACGCGCAGGCATGGGCTGTGAGGAGCCGACATGCCTTAGTTTTACTTGTGGTGATTGGGGCAGGAGGGAGGGGCAACGAGTGAGCAGAGCTCCGTGGCGTCGGCATGGGGGGCATCAGCAGGCCAGAGGGGGTGGAGGCAGGATGGAGGGGCTAGTGGTGGCCACAGCAGTGGCAGCAGGAGTGGGGGGAGACTAATGGAAAAGGAAGGGGAGGGAAGGGAGGGAGGAGGTGAATGGGCACTGCGCCTTGGTGGGGCAGCGGGGGAGGCACCTGCCTAGGGCGCCAGGCACCCTCTGGCCAGTGCTGCTTAGGGTCCATCAACATTGTTTGAATTTCATTTTGTTATCCCCAGGTTATCCCCTCCCAAAAGGTCAGCGTGTGCTACCAGGGCAGCAAGCAAGTCAAGTAAGCTGGCCTTTTGGGAAGGGGTGAGGCATGGGGCAGGGGCAGGGGCAGGGAGAGAACTGGCCAGACTTTACTGGACTCAGACTCTCAGAGGAGGACCATGGCTGCTGGCTACACTCAGAGTCCCTCCTCCACTCTCTCTTCTACCTCCTTCCAGAAGGACTTTTTCCAGGGTCAAGGACCAGCTAATCCGAGCCAAGAACAAGGCGGTAAGCAGCATGGTGACCTATCCTGCCAAAATGCATAGTTAAAGAGATTGAGGTGGGGGCACAGCAAATCAATAGGGAAGCAGCAAAATCCATAGGGGGTGCCACCTGCACTGCCCCCTTTGCTGACTAAGGCCCTGCTCTCATAATAGAAATTTTAAGTCACTGTAAATAGCTTAAGAAACCCTCAGTTTCCTGGGATGTGCCAGCAGTAAAATATCATACCGTGAGAGGTCGGGACAACCAGAGTTCTTCAGCAAACCAGATAACTAGGGCAGCTCAGTCACAAAGGGGGTGGGTGAAGAGGAGAGAAAATCTTGCCTCTGTGGGAGACAATGGGTTCATCATAGCAGGTGTTTCAGTAACTATTACTAACAATAAGCAGGAGGAAAAAAAAGGAGCATTTTCCTGTGTCCTTTTCATTCATGCAATAACTTCACTAAATGTAGACATACTCGGCTTGAATGAATGAATGAATGAATGAATGAATGAATGAACGAACGAACGAACGAACGAACGAACGAATATATAGCAGAGGTGCATTCCAAGAACAGTCCACCCATTTGCCGAGGTGATGATATCTGGGGCTACTGACTGATCAAACTCTCGCTAACCCTTGACTATGTGGAGCTTATCATTTAATTAAAAATAATGCCTAGGTTTTGAGGTCCAACCTGGTGATGTACGGTGAGCTGTTCAGCTCACCTCCATCCCTCTTTGTCATTGTGCCTGATGTGTGGAGGAATACATTACTGTAACCTTGCTTTCTGGCACAAAAGTGCTATAAACCACCAATAAATTTTACTGACTTTCTAGTGACCTTCATGAGGGTTGGACAAGTCACATTTCACACCAAAGATGGAGCTGTAAATATTTTATCTGTGCAGTAAACACAGGGCTGACAGCAGCAGCGTACTCATTTCCCCGGAACTGCTCTCTGAATGTTGCCACCTCGCTGAGAAAGCGATTTATCTGCTGCTGCAGGAAAAATCCTGGCATAGAGGCAAAGAAGGAACAGCTCACAGAGGGAGATGACTGTCTTGTTCACAGCAATTCTCTGTCACCAGCAGCCACAGCTGCCTTGTTATATAGCAGCCCCTCCTTCCCCCTTTTGCCTGGATGGAATTAAAGAAGATGGAGATTCATCTATGGGATGTAGCTGATCGTGGCTGCTGAAGCCTGCTCCAGCAGAGCACTGAGTGGCCCCCTCACCTAAGGTTGCCAGGTCCCTCCTAGTCACTGGTGGGAAATGGGGGGTAGGGTTGCCAGATTCAGATTGGGTGACTACTGGCAATTTGGGGATAGAATCTGCGGAGAACAGGGGCCTTGGTGGGGTACAATGACATAGAGTGCACCCTACAGCCGCCCTGAGCCACTCTTGGGAAGGGCGGGATATAAATTCTAAATAAATAAAAATAAATAAATAAAATAAAATACAAAGCATCCCTTTTCTCTAAGGACCCATCACTGTAGTCTGGAGATAAGCCATCATTTTGGGGGATCCTCAGGTTTCACCTGAAGGCTGTCACCCCTCTCACCTCATTTGTCCCATGAAATAGTCAAGTTCAAGTCAAGTTAGCCTTCATTGACATAAAATATATAGATGTATATATAAGAGCAAATTGGTTTAAAAAAAAAGATAAGAGGGAACGATTTCATACACATACATCAGGAAAAGCATAAACATAAACTATTTCTATGAGATCCTCTGGCGTGCCTTTAAAACAGAATAAAGAAACTTGGCCACTTTCTCAGTGACACTAGATGAAGTTCAAAAGATTATAGACCTTAAGTGCATCAGAAGAATCAACCATGCTAACTAAAAGAGGATGTAAATACTTGTGACGAAGATCGGTATACAAATTACAATAAAGAAGAATATGAGTAACTGACTCCACACATTTTTGCTTGCAGAGACAGTATCTGACTGAGTAGGCTGTCTTGTTAAAGCTGCCATAAAGAACGGCAGAGGGCATGGCGTTGCATCTGGCAAGGGAAAAAGCTCTACGCTGCTGTGGCACCTGCAAGACAGATAGATATGAGGCCATTTTCCCAGTACTAAGAGAGATCTCAAAACTCAGTGGGGAACAAGTTTTCTTCGCCAGACTGTATAGGTCTTGGCGCTCAATATCTAGCAACCTGTTTTTAATTTGTTGGACTGCGGTGGTGAAGGACAGCATGGACAATAGTTCTAGGGATAAACCCATTGCTTTTATTTTTCTCTCAATTTGTGCTGACCAATTTGACCAATTAAATTCAGAGAGCATTTGCGAGATATCACTCCCCGGTTCAGAGTTGTAGTGCAAGCGTAGCCAGAATTTGAAGGTCATGAGCCATGCACTAGTAACCATTAAGGACATGCCAGTTTCTAAGCAGATAACTGCATACGGGACACATTTTGGCATGCCCAGAATTTTACACAAGAATTTGGATTGGACACGTTCGATAGCACCTTCATAAGATCCAATCCAGATTGGGATGCCATACAGAAGTTGTGAAATCACTTTGGCTTTGAATATTTTTATGGCAGCTGGCACAAACTGGTTACCTCTGCCATAAAAAAGCGAGCTATGGCAGATGCACTGATGTTAGCTGTCTTCACTGCATACTTGTGATGGGTAGACCAAGTCACATTATATTGAAAATAAACACCTAAGTATTTAAAATACTTGACTTGCTCTATCTCTTTACCATCAATAACCCATTTGTAAAGTCTTCACTTTTTCGAGAAAACTAAGATTTTGGACTTCTCATAATTGAGCTGGAGCTTATTACTAGTAAAATACAGAACACAACGGGACAACAAACGTCTTAAGCCCACTCTAGAGCAGGACAACAGCACCGTATCATCAGCATAAAGTAACAAGGGTACATGTAATGCACCGAGTTTTGGACTATTGCAGTCAGGACCAGACCTGAATAGCCAGGTCATTAAGGAAGAGATTGAATTAAAAGGGGGGCAAAATGCAACCCTGTTTGACACCATTATTGGCAGCAATCTTCGATGTTAGGTTGCCTGCTAATGAGCATTTGATCTGGCAGGTGGTAGAAGTGTGTAATCTCTTAATAAGCATAAGGAGTCTTTTATCCATGTTTAGTTTATCTAGCTTAATCCAGAGGAGGTCCCTGTCAACGGAATCAAATGTGCCTTTTAAATCTAAAAAAGCAACAAATAATTTCTGGTTATTATGCACAGTGTACTTGTTGACTAGATGGGATAGGGTAATGCAGTGGTCTAAAGTGGTCTTCCCTTTGCAGAAGCCCAACTGTTCAGGGCCTAGAATTTTTTTCCTGCAGCATCCAGAGATTGAGCTTGACTAATAGATGTTTGGAGTAAAGCTTGCCAATGATGGAGAGTAGACTAATCGGCCTGTAATTGGCAGGGTCCGTGTGATCACCTTTTTTGTATAGTGGGACCACTATTGCATTCAACCATGCCAAGGGAATTATGCCAGTTCGATCTACAATTGTAAACAGAGATGCAAGGGGAGAAGCCCACCAGTCTGGGTCTAATTTTAAGATTTTGAAGGAAATGGCATCCGGACCAGGAGTTTTTTCTCATTTCAGTTGTGTAATTAATTCTTTTATTTCCTCTGGAGGGACAGGAGGCCAGTCAGGTAAATCGGCTGGAGGAAAATCAGATGGTTCAGCACAAGTTAGATCTTGATGGAACAGAACTGAGAAGTGCTGAAACCAAATATAAGAGGAAATGGCAGACATAGATGGGTCATCGGCCTGGAATGCACCTGAGATTATGGCCCAGAACTTATTAGAATTTTTTAAGGTAGTAGCATGGTATAGCTCTTCCCATTGAGTTTTAATATAATTGTGCCTCTTTTTTGTGATAAGGTGGTGTAACTGAGTCTTAAGCACAAAGTATTGTGATGGCAAGGTCAGGGCCTTTGAATTGCGGTATTGGTTGTAAACTTTACGCAGAAGAGTTTTTGTTTCTTTACATTCTCTGTCGAACCATCGGTTTGTAGAGTTTACTAGAATAGTTGCACCTCTGCTTGGGCACCCTGAACTGACACTCAGTGATTCAGAGATATAAGATGTTAAATAATTGTAAGTTGATACAGATTCATTAGGGTCAGATGCGCATATTAAAGAGGATCTGTATTCTACAGCGGGACCAGATCTGAAGAGCTGTTGGGTTTTCCAAACTGTGCGATTGTTCCATGGAATTCTGGGCAATAAGTCAGTCTTGTAAGGTTGCAAGGACAAGTTACAGAAGGGATAAATGTGAGGACCAATTTGAAGAGTCAAAATGAGGGGGAAATGGTCACTAATAATAAAATCCCCCAATGTAAAATCTTTGACATAAGGTTTCAATAGAGAGATTAAAATGTAATCAATTACGCTACAGCCCCTCGGGGAGACAAAGGTGTATTCTCCTGAATTTGGGTAGCCAATCAAACCATTTAACCAAATTCTGTTGTATTGCATACAGAATTTGGTAAGACAGTTGCCTGCTGAATTTAGAAGGCTATCCTTGGAGTATCTTGGATAGGAGAAAATGGGTGGAAGGGTGTCGTCTTGGTTAAAATCAAGGGCTTTAAAAAATATGCTACAGTCCTTCCCTACCCTAGCATTAAAGTTGTCCACTAGAATTATTTCTATAGTTGGAAATTTCCTCTCTAATTCCTCCATGAGTGTGGCCAAGTGTTCCCAATATTGCAAAAGAGTTAGCGTATCTAGAGAGGGTGGTACATATACATTCACAATAATTAAGGAGAATTTTTTGAGGAGAAGCTTGACGACCTGCACCATAGAGATGTTTGCCTGTAGAGTGATGTGTTCTAAGGCAAAATGTGAGGAGACAAGTATAGACAATCCTGCTTGAAAACGACCTCTTGTATTACTCCTGAAAGCTGGGAGGGAATAGGATTTGTACCCTTCTAGTTGGATCTGGTGTGGAGTCCAGGTTTCTTGTAGTAGTATAACATCAAACCCCTTAAGATATCTTACAAACTCAGCATCCTTAGCTTTATTCTGCCAGCCGGCCACATTCCAGGAGATGATCTTAATATCTAGAGTGGTGAAGGGTTTGGATGGCGAGAGTATGAAAGGGGTGGTAAGTCAGTCTTCTCTAGTTAGTTGTTCAAGGGTGCCATTGGTATCATGAAACACAGATCAATTACCCAAGCCGCTCGAAATGTTCTTATTTAGTTGACTTGTATTTGGCCACACGATCTCACTATTGCTGCTCAGAAGGGGGTTCTCAGCCATTACCGGAGACGTATGAACTTCAGCTTGTGTTGATGACTCAAGGTTCTTGAGATCCAATTTGCCTTCTATGGTGGAAATTAAATCAGTCTTCTCTTCAGGATTCACTTGTTGGAAGGGTGAGTGGTTTACTCCTGTTTTCCTTTGGTCTACCTCCACAGAAATGAGAGGAGTTAGAGGGACTGATAAAACTGAACCATTCTCAAGAGTGTTGGGCATCATGAGCAGGTTAGATACTTGTTGCATGTGATCACTTTTTTGTTTTCAAAAGTTTGTCCCTCAATACTTTGAGTTTAGTTGTGATTGCAAGTTGTTCCATAGATGGGAGGGCTGTGAAAGAGTTAATTAGATCCTGTTCTATGGAGTTCTCAAGAAGGAGATGCTCTGAAGCTGGGTTCAGGTAGAAAGATGAATAAGGACCCTGAGCCAAGCCACTCTGGTCTCCAGCTTTCGTCATTCCTGCCTTGAAATTGATGTCCTCTGTCAAAGAACCATTAGATTTATATCCCACCCTCCACTCCAAAGAGTCTCAGAGCGGCTCACAATCTCCTTTACCTTCCTCCCCCACAACAGACACCCTGTGAGGTGGGTGGGGCTGGAGAGGGCTCTCACAGCAGCTGCCCTTTCAAGGACAACCTCTGCCAGAGCTATGGCTGACCCAAGGCCATGCTAGCAGGTGCAAGTGGAGGAGTGGGGAATCAAACCTGGTTCTCCCAGATAAGAGTCCGCACACTTAACCACTACACCAAACTGGCTCTCCATCTGTTTGCTAGTGGGGTAGCAGGGGGTTTATAAGAGAATTGACAAAGACCCTAGCTGGAAAAAATCCCCTTGGTGTGAAGGAAGTCTTTCTGAGACTGCAGCAGACTGGGGATCTTGGAACTGCTGAAAGTGAGCAAGATTCTTTGAGCCTGATTTGGGCTGGTAAGAGGTTCCACCATAATTAAGTCAATTGATGGTAATTTCCCCCTTAGAAGGGCTTTTAGATGGTAAGTAGCCCATCGAATTGAGTTCCATAAGAACTTCTGTCCTTTGTAAGGGCAGACAGTTAAACACACTTTGGAAGGTTGCAGCTTTAATTTTAATTGGGCTCCCTCCTCACACTGCTGCTGTACCAAGTTCTTCTTTGGGCTCTTCAACTCTTCACTTGCTAATTTCTCAGGGTTTGTTTTAACTTTGGTATTTAGCAAGAATTTCTGAGATAAGTGGTCAATTTTATTTTCAATTTGTCTAAGTCTCTCAAAAATAGATTCAACAGTTTTAGCAGTTAACTGTATATGATCACTTGTAGCAAGTTGGAAGTCTTTGACAACTGTTTGCATCAGGAGAGATTTATCTTCCCTCCCATCAGTGGAGTTGGTATCTTCCTCTAGATTTATGAGGGGTGTAAAGCGGTTGGAAGTTGGAATATCGCAGGTTGGCGGGAGTAGACTTGAAGCATAGAAATAATTAATTTTAGTTTGTTTATGTGCTGGCTGAGAGAAAGAGTCATCTAGGTCACGAGTTCTTTTGCTAACACCCATAATGAAGAACTGGGATTCAGACCTAGGCTCAGAAGGGGAGAGAAAAAAAACTCTAAAAGCCGCAAAGCCGGACACAAGGTACTGAGATTCTTTTAAAAAAAGAAAAGAAAAGCCTAGCCTGTAGTTCAACTTTTTTCAATAAAGGCTTTCCTTCTGCTGAGGTATAAATCTCAAGGCTAAAATCTTCAGCAGTCAGAGACCAAATGTAACACAGTCAAAAAGTCCGTGTGGAGTGAGGAGCAGCAGTCTCATTCCTGTTTGCTCATTAAAAGCCCTCACTCCTTCCCCCACCATTATAAAAGGTTGCAGATAAGATTACTAGGGTGAGGTCAGACGTTAATAAAATCCCACTACGGTGCTTGAGTGTAGTCCAGAAGCATGTCGGATTTTAAGTGGTTGTCCAAACATCAGCATCTGCAAATGGTAGTTACCTCGTTCGAGTCCCGCGTTGAGACGACTGGGGTGCGGACTAATTTGATACTGCTTTAAATCCAGAACAAAATTCTTCTGACGGTTCCTGAGCGGAATTTCTTTGTTTGAACGCTCCATCGTTGGCGACTCGTTGGAAATGCACCATCACTTCCCTCCCAAAGCCCCCTGCAAGTGATATCACTGTGCCAGTGAATGAGCGAACGAATGTTGGCTCGATAAATCGTTTACCCGCCCCTATGTCTGGAAACAAAACTCACTTTTGAAAGTAGATGTGAACTAGATGTGAACTGATTTGAATTCCTGGTTTTTTTTCTGCACGCGTAGTGCTCATGCTGGAAAAGTAGTGCCAACGGACTAGCAAAACTGTTAGTGATCCGACCCATTTAAAAGCGATGCGCTGCAGATAGCAGGCATCACTGCGCCTGCGCTAATGTAGATTGACATTTCATGAAACGAGGTCCGGTAGAGCACTCTGATCGACCAGCGACGGGACCCACATGGGATAGAACAGGAGCCTGGCTGTTGTCTGATCGGAAAATTGGTTGTGCAGATTATAATAGAGGCGCATTGCAGATGGATTTAATGGTGAGTGTGACCACACCCCTATAGGAGTATAAAGGCTAAAACTGAAATAAAACCAAACAACAGTACTCCCCTTCGATGGAGCTCAATCAGCAGGCGTCTGCTCCCTCCATCCCATGAAATAGAAAATGGTTGTTTGGCTATAGTTTGTATGTCTGTGTAAAACAGGTAATTTCATCTGCAGATAAGATCTAAATATTGGGGTGAGGAGGAGAGGTATATTTTACCAGAGCCTGAGAATCCAGAATAGTCTAGGCTGGACAACAGCCCCATGAATATGAGACTGGGAG
The DNA here is from genome assembly GCF_032191835.1 of Heteronotia binoei. Classification (NCBI taxonomy): domain Eukaryota; kingdom Metazoa; phylum Chordata; class Lepidosauria; order Squamata; family Gekkonidae; genus Heteronotia; species Heteronotia binoei. Next base: position 73,367,109 of record NC_083235.1, read on the forward strand.
TAAATGTGAGGTCCACTCAGAAGCAATACACATTTTATTTGATAGGGTTTACTCCCAGGAAAGTGTTCACAGAATTGCAACTAGTGTTTAAAAAAAAATGCCCTGCCCCTTTGCAGGATGTTATTTATCAGAAGATGTTATTTACCCCCGTGTTGTGCCAGGTGTCAACTGCCCATTTCTACACATTCAGCCTCTATTAAAAGGGCAGGACTTTTTTCTCCAGCCCTGTTGGCAACCTTAACTACAGCCTATAGTACATTTATGTCATTTAAGAAACAAAACAGATTTGTCTTTCATGACTGTGGGATTGTATATATGTCATGGATGATGGTGTATGTGTCAAGGGGTCGTCACACATTTGTATAAGGCCCTGAGAAATTATGACTGAGTCCCACAATCTGGAAAGATGGAGATTCTCTCTGTCAAGCTGATATAGTATAATGACTAAGAGTTGCAGATGGGAAATTAGTCAACAGTTCAAATTTATCTTGGCCACCCATTTCATAGGTAGTTTGAGTCAAGTAGGGTGGCAACCTCTAAGTGGAGCCTGGAGACTTTCCAGAATTACAACTGATCTCAAGACCATAGATATCAGTTTACCTGGAGAAAATAGCTGTTTTGGAGGGCGTACTCTATGGTATTATGACCCGCTGAGGTCCCTCTCCTCCCCAAACCCTACGTTCCCCAGGCTTATTCCCAAATCTCCAGGAATTTCTCAAGCCAGTACTGGCAACTCTAACAAGCCACATTCTTCCAAATGTTGCATTCTTTTCTATAGTCTGGATATAGTAACAGTGGTCTGCCTTAAACAGTTGCCACAAAGTTTTCTGAGAAAATGTATGAGGAGTGGTTAAATAGCCTGAAGTGCTTTATAAAAGTACTAGGAGTAAGGCCCGTAGTGAAGAAAAATACAATGGGCTCTAGAAGGAGGCTCTGGGTGAGTGCCTGCCACCCTTGCTGTCTTCCTACCCACCCAAGTGAAGGCAATGATCCCCCCACACACCTCAAGGGGAGCTAATCTCTGCCATCTAGAGAGCAGTTGAAAATCTGAGTGATCTCCAGTGCCTCCCCAGAAGGAAATGGCATTGTACCTGTCTGAGGTCCTATCCCTTCTCAAACCCCACGCTCTCCAGGCCCCACCCCTAACCTGGAGTTGGCAACCCTATCTCCTTTCCTTTATCTGCCCCTGACTTCAGCTATCCATTGCCTTTCTTCTCCCTGCAGCTTCTACATAGGAAAATGACAGTCTTTCTTCACGGGGGGCGGGGGGGCAAAGCAGTTTGCATCATTCTTTTCTTTCCCCTCCTCATGTGATCTGAACAACAACCCTGTCAGGCAGTTTAGTTTAGTTTAGTTTAGTTTAGTTTAGTTTAGTTTAGTTTAGTTTAGTTTAGTTTAGTTTAGTTTAGTTTAGTTTAGTTTAGTTTAGTTATGATTTATATCTCGCCCTTCCCACCAAAGTGGCTCAGGGCGGCTCACAACATAAAATCCAACATAAAAATATTAAGCATTTAACACAGTTAAAACATTTAAAACATTAAAACATTAGGTTAGGCTGGAAATCTGTGCCTGGTCCAAAATCACCCAGTCAGCTTCCACAGCAAGAACCTGGGTCTGGCAGATCCCACTCTGAAGCCCCAACTCATATGTCCTCTTCAAATTCCACCACAGAATCCCCAAGAATTTTCCACCAACTTGGAAAGGTACCACTAAAGGCCTCTGGGCGAGTGCCTTGCCATCTTCCCACCCATCCAAGTGAAGGCATTCACTCTCCCCCCCCCCCACCTCAAGGGTAGCTGAGCTCTACCATCTATTTGGATAGCAGTTGTAATTCTGAGAGATCTCCAGTCCTCATCTGGAGATTGGCAACAGTGGTTCCCCAGGCCTTTTCCTCAGAGGCCTGTAGTGATCCCCTAGGAATTTCCAACCACCCTGGAAAGGTACCACTAAAGGCCTCTGGGCGAGTGCCCCCCCCCCAGCCTGGCTGACTTCCCACCCACCTAAGTGAAGGTATTTATCCCCCCCCCCCCGCTACCTCAAGGGGAGCTGATCTCTGCCATCTATTTGGATAGCAGTTGTAATTCTGAGAGATCTCCAGCCCTCACTTGGAGATTGGCAACAGTGGTTCCCTAGGAGGAAAGGCCTTTCCCTCAGAGGTCTGTAGTGATCCCTTAGGAATTTCCCACCAACCTGAAAAGGTATCACCAAAGGCCTCTGGGCGAGTGCACACACACACCCAGTCTGGCTGTCTTCCCACCCACCCAAGTGAAGGCATTCACTCCCCCCCCCCCCACACACACACACCTTAAGGGGAGCTGATCTCTTCCATGTAGAATTTCTTGACCTGAAGTTGGCAGCTCTGCAGCCTCTAAGGGAAAGGACAGTCTTTCTTCACAGTGTGTGTGTGGTAGTGATGGTAGTGGGGGGAACCAAAGCAGCTGATATCATTCTCATTTCTCTCTTCCCCATGATCTGAAAAACCCTGTGAAGGCTTCCCTATCTCCTTCTCAGGCAACCATCTTGGGGTGAGGCTGAGGGCAGGAGGGAGAGAGGGAGTGAAAGACAGTAAAGGTGGGATAGCCATGCCCTCTGAAGCAGAGCCAGGCTCCCTGGCTATTGCAGTGCCCTTCTGAGGCTGTGTGTGCTGGGAGGCCATCTGTGTGGGCTGTTCATAGGGCCTTTTGTGATGCTGCAGAAGCTCTGTAGCCCTTTTTGAAGCCAGTTGACAGAGAAGAGCTAAGAAATCTGGCTGTCTCTAAGGTAAGACTGCTTCTGGCAGCTTGTTCTACATTCCTGGGCCTGAGTAAGCCGGGCAGGGAAGTCAGCCAATGGGATGCCAGGGACACTAACTGACATGTGATGGGCCAATCATTTGTTTTCAAAATATTAGCGAATGGCCATCCTCGATTTGACCATGGTGATAAGAGAATTACTACTAAAGATTCATACACAATTCCAGTTTTTTGTCAATGACGGACAAAATAATCTCTAACTGAATGAAAATTTGATAGCAGATGGTAGGTAGCATCCTCAAACACTTAAAAAAAACCCTTTACCTTTTATCATATGACACATATCATATTATATGTGTTATACATTTTCTTGCTGCTTTCCCATGACTGTCTACCTCAACCGTTCACCCAACCCTATAGAAAGTTAATGCTGTCAGGTGCTAAATATTGGCACACCATGCAGGAACAAAAGTAGCAAATACACCTAAATGTTGTTGATTTTACAGAAGAAGAAGAAGAAGATGAAGAAGAAGATATTGGATTTATATCCCGCCCTCCACTCCGAAGAGTCTCAGAGCGGCTCACAATCTCCTTTCCCTTCCTCCCCCACAACAGACACCCTGTGAGGTAGATGAAGATATTGGATTTATATCCCGCCCTCCACTCCGAAGAGTCTCAGAGCGGCTCACAATCTCCTTTCCCTTCCTCCCCCACAACAGACACCCTGTGAGGTAGATGAAGATATTGGATTTATATCCCGCCCTCCACTCCGAAGAGTCTCAGAGCGGCTCACAATCTCCTTTCCCTTCCTCCCCCACAACAGACACCCTGTGAGGTAGATGAAGATATTGGATTTATATCCCACCCTCCACTTCGAAGAGTCTCAGAGCAGCTCACAGTCTCCTTTCCCTTCCTCCCCCACAACAGACAGCCTGTGAGGTAGATGAAGATATTGGATTTATATCCCGCCCTCCACTCCGAAGAGTCTCAGAGCGGCTCACAATCTCCTTTATCTTCTCCCCCACAACAGACACCCTGTGAGGTGGGTGGGGCTGGAGAGGGCTCTCACAGCAGCTGCCCTTTTAAGGACAACCTCTGCCAGAGCTATGGCTGACCCAAGGCCATTCCAGCAGGTGCAAGTGGAGGAGTGGGGAATCAAACCCGGTTCTCGCAGATAAGAGTCCACACACTTAACCACTACACCAAACTGGCTCTCAGGATGCATGGCTCTGGGGCATACATAATCCCACCAATCCAGGAACTTTTTATCATGAGCCAGCAATAACTAACTGGCCGGCTGCTGTGGTGGATGTAACCAACTGCGGAGTTACAATGCTATTTCAAATGCTACTTGTTGCAAACTGGAAATAAATCATCAATGTGATTGCATGAGCTGTGTGATTTAAGAGAAAACGGGTATGCAAGCAAGGTAAACTTTTGAGTGGTTTTATTGATGAAAAATCAAATCACCTCCATCTAATTTTCACGATTTCTGTGCATTTGTTTCAATAACAAAGCACCAATGGAGTTATTAATTCTTATGAAGATATGGCCCAAGAGCAGGTCAAATTCAGGAAACTGCCACTGACTAACTTCCTGAGAGCACCTCTGTATGAAATTTTTGTCTCCTGTTCCTTTTGGCTAGACTCCACTTGAATTCACAGTGTCTTCTCCCTTGTTATGCATTCAGGGGAAAATAACTCTGTTTTCAGTAGAGTGGAAAATTAAAACACTGGTAGTTTACTCAGGGCTAAAAGCAAAAGATTTAAAGTATGGGAATTGTTGGAAGGCCAGCTTCTATGTTTCTTTGTTGTGAGCATATCCCAGTGGCTGTAACGATTACAATATGCACAAGCAACTGTGCAGCACTTTAAACAGAGCTGTGTAGGGATCTTCTTTTGGATATTAACGATTTAAAAACAGAATGTGCCCTTAAAAATATTGTTATAGCTAATCCAAACTGGGAAAAAACAACAATGGCGATAATATTAGGAAAACTTCAGATCTGTCTGTCATGCTGGAGTCTGATTGGTTTAAAGTTCCTCACAGGGAATGGGGTGAGTAGACTTAGCAGGTAGTGTAACTCACTGGAAGGCTTTCCAGTCAAAGCAGTTACACACATTTTGTTGCAAAGAGGACTACATTTATAGGTCTGTCTTTCCAAACTGTATTTTATACCAATCAAATTGCTGGCTACGTGGCTGAGAGGGTGGGATTTGATTCTATGTATGATCAGTAGATTTTGCATGCTTGCTATTCTGTATTGTTTGGTGCCATATATTGTAGGCACATGGACATAGTTTTATTTATTTATTTCCATTAATTTGTACCTGGCCCCTCCTGTGAACGGCTCAGGGCATTTGTACATACTGGCAGGCAGGCAGGCAGATGGTACTGAAGACTGGAGAAATAAAAGGAAATGCTAAGCACTTCCCCTCTGCCTGCCAACAGAAAGACAAATCCAAGTGGGCAGCCTGGTTGGTCTGAAGGAGTAGAACAAAGCAGGAATCAAGCTGCACCTTTAAGACCAACCAATTTTTATTCAGAATGTAAGCTTTCGTGCATTCTCTTAAGCAGTCTGATGAAGTGTGCTTAAGAGTAGGGGTGTGCAAAAAAAAAAGTTCAGAAAAAATCGGATTCGGAAATATATTTGGAATACTGTATATTTCCAAATACCGGTACTCGGAATAGCCCTATATACAGGAGATATACAGCTATTTCCAAATATATGGCCCAATTATACCCTTTGGGCCATTGAAATCAATGGCAAAATAGGGTATATTGGAAGCCACCTGGAGGGGAGGGGGTTTGAGGAAGAGCCCCCAAATTTACAGTGGAACTTGCAGAGGACTCTCCCCTACAAATCCCCCAAAGTCCAAAAAAGACTGGGCCAGGGGGTCCCAAAGAGGGTGCCCCTATCCCACAATTATATCCTATGGGCCATTGAAATTAATGGCAACATAGGGCATATTTAGAGGCTACTGGGGGGCAGGGGGTTTGAGGGAGAGCCAGCAAAACCACAGGGAACCCGCAGGGGGCTCTCCCCTACAAAACCTCCAAATCCCAAAAAGATTGGGCCAGGGGGTCCCTGTCTTTGGGCTCCCCAAAAGGCCCATTGCCACCAATGCTGAGGAAAGCCCAATTAGCCACTTCCTCCACTATAATTGCTGTGGGGAAAGTGGCTCCGGCCAGAGTGGGGTTTGAGGAAGAGGCCCCAAAACTGCAGGGCAGCTTCAGGGGACTCCCCCGCATGCAGCCCCCCTGGCCCAAAAAGACTGCACCCATCTGTGGGCACCCCAAAAGGAACACTGTTCCCAATGGTGAGAAAAAAACCAATTAGAGCCACTTCCCCCACTGTAATTGTCGTGGGAAAAGTGGCTCTGGGGGGTTTGAGGAGACCCCCCCCAAAACTGCTGTGCAGCTTCAGGGCAATGTCTCACACAAAACCCACAAGGCCAAAAAAAAAAAAAATTGGACCAGTGGGTCCAATTCCTGGGGCACCCAAAGCAAAACCTAACTTCACACCACAGAATCTCTATAGGACCCAAATGCACTACATCCATCTATCTACTCTATGAACCCTGCTGGCCTGGAACCAATATAAACCCAGTTGCCAACATCACTGCCACACAAAACACAATCTGCTCTCCGTGTTGCTTGAGGCAGGCCTGGAGAGCTGGCATCTGGGTTTGCTGCAGCCAGGTCTGCTCTGCAGATTGAGCAGATTGTGTTCTGTGTTCCATTAGAGGGACCTCAGCATTGGTATGGCCGGCCAGACCCCCTCCTGCGCGACCCAGTAGTCCAAAGGAGACGTTTCCTGCGACTCATTGGGCTCCAAAAGATAGTCCCTCACCATCACAGCACCTGTCTCCACTCTCAGGGGCCTACCGCTCCCAGATGGGCCAACAAGCTGCCCGATGAGTGTCATCTTGGCACTCTTCTTGGCATGAGTCTGGTGGGAAACACTGCCTAGCCAGGGAGGTTGGGGATGAACAGCAGTGGAAGTGGCAGATGAGCTGCTTCCACTCCCCTCCTCCTCAGCTATTGGCACTGGGCCAGCCCTGACTCTGCAGTGCTCAACTTTCTGGGAGAGCTCATCTCGCCAGCAATCGAGCTCGTTGGCCCGCTTGGTAATCGTGCCCTTAAGGAGCGGGTCTAACATGGTCGCCATCGTGTAGACCTTATCCTGGGTGAAAGTCTGAAAGCGGGCCTCAAGCTCTTTCTGCAGCCTAACAACCAGGGTGCGCACCGTTGGAAGAACATCTGCATGGCCTTGAGCTGGCACTAGAAACGAGGCCAGGTCCTCACGGGCCATGTGGATCATGGGGATGACCAGTGTGATACTCGCCGTGTTAGACAAGAGCATTTCTGTGTGGGTCTTGAAAGGCCCAAGATCCTCCACAGTCTGAGAAATGACCACCCAATCCTCTTGGGTGAGACAGTTCTCATCCCGAAAGACCCTCATCTCAGAGACAAAGGCATCCAGGGCTGCTCTCTGCTTTACCATGCGCTCCAGCACGGCACAGTCTGTATTGCTGCTTGAGAAGTGACCCGTGATGTGCCAAAACTTCTGGAGCAGATGTCGGTACTCATAGGTTGTGGCTAGATACCGACGATCCTGGCTTTTCATTTGGCCCAAAGCATCCTTAACCACGAGAAGGTGGAGAAGGTGGGCCACGCAAGGAAGGCATTTTAGGCCCTGACGCTGGACAGCCGCCTTGATGTTGGAGCCACCGTCAGTCACCACGAAGCCCATGGCGATGTCCCTGCTGCCTACCCAGCCCTCTAACCGCCATGAGAGGATGGCTCCAAGAGTGTCTGCTGTGTGCGGTGCGTCGACTGCTCCGGCATGCAGCAAGGCCCAGTGATAGCCGGCCTGGCGGCCCTGACCCTGCCTGCCGTTATTGCCACCCCCACCCTGCAGCTCACTGGGTTGCCACCAATGCGCAGTCAGGGAGAGATACCCCTCAAATGCATGTTGGGAGCTCCAGATATCTGAGGTAAAATGAACAGTCCTCCCGACAGCACGGGACAAATGCTCCTTCACCACAGATCTCGTCACCCTGAAAACAGATGGCACAATGGTCCTGCTAATGGTGGTTCTAGCAGGAACTTTGTACCAGGGCTCCAGGTACTCGAGCAACCCTAGCACCCCAGGATTCTCGACCACTGAAAATGGAAGCCTATGGGCAACCGACCTGGCAAGGTTCCAGGCAATCACCCTCCTGCCGTACCTGATTCCCCCTCTTGGCACACTGGTGCCACCCCCACCAAACATCTCAGGCAGAGATGGCTGGTGTCCCTGCCATGTCACAGAACTTTTCTGGAGAGCTCTGGAGGTAGTCACGATGGGACAGACCTCCTGGCTGGGTGGTGTTGGCCACTTGAGCACCACAGCACCAGCCTGCTTTTTCCCCTTAAGAAGCACCACCTGCTTACTCAGGTGGTTCCGCATCCTCCCCGGAGTCAGGTGGGTAGAATTCTGCCCACGACTGATCCGGGCCCTGCATAGCTGGCACTGCGCATAGTGTGGATCCTCCATAAGTCGGAAATGCTTCCAGACTTCTGAGGTGTATGGATGCCCAAGATTACCGGCAGCTTGGGTGTCCGGAGCCACCTCCTATGAGGTGCTTGGGGCAGACACATCATGTCTTGGGGTGGCAGGAGGGGCTGGCTGCCAGGGGGAAGTGAACAAAGATGGAGGCATCTCGTGTGTCTCCATTTCTTCCCCTTCCATCCCATGCGTCCTCCCCTCCTGGCCATTCCCTGAAGGACTGCTGGTGCCCAAAGGAACTGAAGAAGGGGGCTGGTCCTCCTTAACCAGCTTCTCCTCCAGCTCCTGCATGACACTCTGCACTCTCCTTGGGGCGATGGTTTTGGACAGAAAACTGTCCCCAAAGCTCATCTTCAAGGAGGGCTGCTCTTGCTGCCCCTCCTCCAGCTGCTGAGGCCGAGCGACATCAGCTGGAGGAGAGACTGCCCAAGCAGCAGACCCCTGCTCAGTGCCAGCACCCAATGGCACCTCTGCTGGGGGTACCCCAGCAGCAGCCTCGATGAAGGGCCCAAGGCAGGACTTCTTCATCACACTCCGGCCAGAGGTCGGAGTGCTGGAAGGTGGCTGTGGAGTGGCCCTACGCACAGGTGGTGGTGGGGAAACTGGGTTCTCCCCCTCCCCTCCACCCCTCTCATCTTCTCCTTGGCCTTTCCCCCAGGGCCCCTCTTCTGCTGACTGTCACTCATGTCACCCTTGGCCAGACTCCCACAATCTGAACCAAGGGTGGGTTTTTTTACAAAACTAACTTACTACACTGTACCCTGAACCAACAGGTACCCTGACTTCTTTTTAAGAACCCTCCCACCAAAACTTGTTTGGTTTTTTTGGTCCCTAACCTGTCCCTCTTTGGGTTGGGGTAGTAGTAGTCTGGTAAAGTTTAGGAGACTAGGTGATCCTGCCTCTACCTGGCTACAGTTTTTAAAAGGCTACCTTGAGATGAAGGCAATCCTTGTTATATCCTCCTAGTTAAACATCTCCTAACTAGATCCTGGGACAAACTGGATTTCCTTGCAAACTAGAAATCAGGTGTCCCCTATAACTAGAGAGAAGCTGTGGTTTACCCTATGGAAATCTAAGGATGCACTGGCTTTCAGTGGCTGAAAGCAAGACGCACTGCAACCCTAGTCAAACCGAAAGCACCCTCAGACGCAAAAATAACTCTATAAAAACATGAAAGTGACCCACCCCACACAGCCCACACACCAATCCCCACTCCAACCAGAGGTAATTTTAAAAAACCAAAACGTTACAGAAAGAAATTTAACTTTTAACCCACCCACCCCCAAAACAGAAGCAGGAAAAGGGACAAAGGACAGGATACAAAATCAAAAACAACAGATCCAAACAGATCACTGAGAAAAGGCCAAGAAACTCAACTGTTGAAAAAGTGACCTTTTTAACAATAAAAAACCTCAGGGCAAATCAGTCAACAACACCCCCACCCCCCAAAACCAGAACCAGGAAAAGGGACAACAGGACAGGATGCAAAACCAACAACAACAGAATAGATCCAAACAAATCACTGAGAAAAGGCCAGCAAACTCAACTGTTAAAAAAGTGACCTTTTTAACAATGAAAATTAGGCCAAACAGCCCCCCTCCCTCCAAGAACCAGAACCGGAAGAGAAAAGGAATAACAGCAGCACAACATAGTAGCAACAAATCAAACACAGAATCCTTTTAAAACAGTATAAAAAAGGAACTTTACCAACCCCTTTCCTCCAAAAAACCTTCACCTTAACCCAAAGAAATCCAAGCCACCGCCGGTAAGCGGCGGGGCGGCGCGGCTGTGCTTTGGACCTTTCCGTCCAAGAATAGCCGAATTTCGACCTTTTCGGGGGACCAACGGTCCGTGCAAACTCCGGTTGTGGAGTTTTGGCAAGTAGAAGGGGCGAGGGGAAGGGGGAGCCAATAAGACTCCCTCTGTTTTACCTCTCCTACCTTTACCCCGTGGGTCGAAGGCATCTTAGGGCGCCTTAGCTCCAGCCACTGGACCACTGGGGCTGAGCGTGGAAGGCGCTGTTGGGTGGCTTTTCCGGTTTACTTTCTCTTTTGCTCGGTGCAGATATTTCATTTTTGAGTTTGTTTTGGAGTTCTGGTTTTCTTTTTCTTTTTCTGGATGGTGCGCTCTTCCCCCCCTCCTCTAGGGCGGGGCGGAAGCCCCAGGCATCCGTTTTGAAAGGAAGTCGAAAGGACGCTGAGAGGACTGCTTATTAGCGCGATCCTAATTCTCGTTGGCTCGGAGGGCTTTGGAAGATACCGGAGTGCTTAGGAGAAGTTTGCTGCGGGTGCTTTTGGCTCTTTTTCTCCTTCGGCTGGATCTTTTGCTGTGTTTCCCGGTCTGGCCCTGCTTGGGTTTGGATCGTTTGGGAGTGACAGAAGCGACGGGAGTTGATTGGACGGTGAGAAGAGAGACGAGAGAAAGAGCGGAGACTGGAATCGGAGTCGGAGTTGGAGACGGCTGTTCGGAGTGCTACACAGGCAGAGGACTATTAAGCAAGATTAGAGAACTTCTCAGTGCGGTGATAGAGGAAGGGCATGACGGAAGATGGACATTAGCTTGTTGTGAAGTTGCTGGAGAGTGACAGAAGAAGAGAGAGAGACTGACGGATGAGAGACTTGAGACTTATATTTGAGTTAGATAGCCTTTTGAGGAGAAGGCTAATTTAATTAATGCAACTATAGGTAGATAAGAGTGGGTGTGTGTTTAAATTTAGATCGGAGGGGTGATATATTGGAAGAAATCTGAAGGGGTAGAAAACTATTTACATTTAAGAATCTATAGACGTCTATATAGCCTTACCCTAATCTTCTTATTTAACTGGATTGGACCTTTATTTATTTACATATTTATTTACTTTCCCTTCTTTTGGTTTTGCGCACTCCAAGTCTTGTGCGGAGAAGCAATTTATAGTATTGGGGTGAGAGTGAAGTAAACGGGTTTAGTAGTTCTGGATAGGGTTGAAGATTTATTAGGTACTGAAGAGAACAATTGAACTGTTTATATCATTTTTGCTTTTTGCTGTAGTGTATAATTGTTATAATATAGGGAAGAACTGTGTTTTTGAAGATTTCAATAATGTCCCAACAAGGGAAAACCAAATTCTCGCCAGGCCAACCGAAAGCAGTAGGAGCTTCAATTTCTCAAGATTCAATTAAAGAAATACAGCAAAAATTTTTAGAGGCCTTAAACCAGATGCAAGCTACTTTAACCAAACAGATGGAGGGGCTTTCAAACAAGTTGGAAGGTCTTGACGATAAATTTAAGGATACCAAGAGAGACATTACTGAAGTGGTCAAAATTACCAAGTCCATAGAGGATAAATTAAAAGTAACAGAAAATAAAGTTGGAGAATTAGAACATAAGCAGACTGAATTCAATAGTAAATTGGCTCAAATAGAAATGGGCCAATGTTCTTAGATTTTTGAACATACCAGAAGAGAAGAATGAGAGTTTATTAAAAATAATAGGGGAAGCACTAATAGATATTCTCAAGATGGAGAGGGATGAAATAGAGAAGGAAATTGATTTTGCTTTTAGAGTCAATACCTTATATGCAAAAAAAAATGAACTCGCCCGTGAGGTACATGTAAAGTTTGTGCGTAAGGCCATAAAAGAAAAGGTATGGAAGGAAGCCAGAGAACAGCAGTTAATGATTAAAGGGGCAAGAATTAAGATCATGAAAGAAATTCCATGGTGTATAAGGACCAGGAGGAAGGATTATATGAGATTAACTGAGATGTTACAAGAAAAAGGTATTATGTATAAATGGTTGGTCCCGGAAGGTATTTTATTTACCTATGCAAACACTAGATTCAAGATTGATTCTGTTTACAAATTAGATGAATTTATTAAGAATCATACAAAGAATTGGCAAAGGAAACTAAGAGGGAAAAATTTTAAAGATATGGAGGGGCAGACATTACCGAGAGAGTCCACGCATCTGGTAGACCTCCTGGATGTAAGTGAACAAGAGGAAGGAGAGGTACCCTTAGGTGAGGAATTGTCCCAGAGAGAAACGAGGCTTCAGAAAAAAAAGAAGTTCCAATTGACTGAACAGTAGAAACTTTACAATAAAGCAATGGCTAGTAAACTGAAAATCATCTCGTTGAATGTTAATGGTCTAAATTCCCCGCAGAAACGAAAAAGAGTTTTTTTACAACTTAAAAGATTAGACGTAGACATTATCTGTTTGCAAGAGACCCACATAAAAAAGAAAGATGAACATCTGTTAATTAATCGAAGATTAGAAAAGGCGATTATAACTTCAGAATTAGAAAAAAAGAAGAGAGGATTAGTAACATATATTAAGTCAGATATTCAAGCTGAATTAATTTTTGAAACTAGGGACACAAGATGCCAAGGCATCGAAATAATGAAAGACCAACATAAATTCCTTTTGATAAACGTGTATGCACCCAACGATAAGCAGGGGCTATTTTATAAGGATTTGTATTATCAGGTGACAAAGTCTAAGTAGGAAAATATTTGTGTCATTGGTGACTTCAATGCAGTTAGTGTTCCCAAAATTGATAGAAGTTCTAGAAACCTCAATAAAAAGAAAATAAATAAGAATAATAAGTTGTCAGGAAGTAATGTATTACCTGAGGTTTTTGTCAAAATGGCAGAAGAATTTGTTTTAGTGGACGCATGGCGCTCTATCAACCCGAATAAGAGAGATTATACTTTTTTTTCTAATAGGCATAAGTCATGGTCAAGGATAGACATGGCTTGGTTATCGTTAGGTTTAGCGAAATTAATCGAAGATGTTGAAATTCTACCCTCTACTATAGCCGATCATAGCCCTATTTTTCTATCTATAGGGCCTAGTAGAAGAAGAACCTCAGGATGGAGGATGAATGCAGGTCTGATGAAAGACAAAAAAATTATGCAATTTATAAAAGAAGAATTAAATTTTTTTTTCAAAACAAATGCACAGAAGGAGGTTTCGCATACAACAGTCTGGGAAACTAGTAAGGCTTTTTTTAGAGGATTAGTTATTAATTTTTCTGCAAATAAAAAAAGAGAAGAAAGTAAAACTCTCCTGAATTTGACAGATCTAATTAAGCGAAAAGAAAGACAATTAAAGATGAATCCGTCTTTGCAGGATATTAAGACAGAAATTAGAGATTTGCAACATAAGGTTCATTTATTATTTTTAGAAGAAATGGATAGGAAGATAGCTTATTCTAGACAACAACTTTTTGAAAAAGCAGATAAACCAGGAAAATGGTTAGCGTACAAAATCAGGAAGGAAAGAGAAAGGAAAATAATTAAAGCTCTGAAAGATAAAGAGGGAAGACATAAAACCCGAATAGAAGATTTGAAGATAATAGTAAGAGATTTTTATACTAAGCTATTTAATAAGGTGGAATTGAATAAGGAAAAACAAGATGATTATTTATCTAATAAACAATTGATAAAGTTAACAGAAGAAAAGAAGAAGATTCTAAATGACCCGATTACGATGTGGGAAGTAGAGGAAGCTTGGACTAAATTAAAGAAAAACAAGGCGGCTGGTCCAGACGGTATCCCTCCAGAGTATTATATTACTTTTAAAGATATTATTATAAATTATTTCAAAAATCTAATAGATGAGGTCTGGTTCTCAGCCAAATTACCAACATCTTGGAGATCCAGTAATGTTACCCTCATCGCAAAAACAGATGGAGAAGTTGATGATATTAGAATGTATCGACCCATTTCTTTACTTAATGTGGACTATAAGTTATATGCCCTTATTTTGGCCAACAGAATGAAAAAAATTCTAAATACAATAATACATTCAGATCAGACAGGCTTCCTTCCCAGGAGACATATGCGAACTAATATTCGGATGTTACTAGATATATTAGAATATTACGAACTAAATAGGGATAAGGCCGTTGCTTTTTTTTTTCTTGATGCAGAAAAGGCATTTGATAATGTGGACTGGAATTTTTTATTTCAAATATTAATTAAAATGGACTTTGGGTCTGATTTTATCAGGAACATACAAGCAATTTATGATAAACAAGTAACCAAAATAATTATAAATGGTGACTTGACCGAGGAGATAACTGTAGGCAAGGGTACAAGACAAGGCTGTCCCTTATCCCCTCTTTTATTTATTTTATCATTGGAAATCCTTAATAATGTTATAAGAAAGAATACTAAAATTAGAGGACTAAAGATAAAAGGGGAAGAATATAAACTTCTAGCATATGCGGATGATATGGTGTTGATTCTCCAAAATCCTTTAGAATCAGTCGAGGAGGTCTTAAAGGAGTTAGATGAATATGGAGAGGTTGCGGGGTTAAAGGTAAATAAACAAAAATCAAAAATTTTGACTAAAAATATGACCCCACAAGAGATTCAAGACCTGGAAAGGAAAACGGAGTTTAAAATGGAAAAAAAAGTAAGGTATCTGGGTGTAGAAATAACAAATAAATGTAGCTCTATATATGAAAACAACTATGTTCCTCTGTTAAAAGATACGGATTCAGCTCTAAAAAAATGGGTCAACCTAAAATTATCCTTTATGGGAAGGGCGGCTCTAATTAAAATGAGTATACTTCCTAAAGTTTTGTTTCTTTTACAAATGATTAATTTTGCAGCTAGGAAACCTTTCTTTAATAAACTAAATCAAAAGATAAGATCCTTCATCTGGCAAGGAAAGAAGCCGAGGGTCAGATGGAAGATCTTAACTGACTCTAAAGAAAACGGAGGACTAGGCCTTCCTGACCTTGAGATCTATCATATGGCATGTGCTACTGTATGGTTAAAAGAATGGATAACACTACAAGATAATCGTATTTTGGCTTTGGAAGGGTTCGATCTTCAGGCAGGTTGGCACGCTAATCTTTGGTACATAGAAAAAAGTCAAAAGTATTTTAGAAGTCACCTGATCAGAAAATCGCTCTATGAGGTCTGGCTGAAAATTAAGAGAAAAGTATACGGTAATATCACACCTAGATGGGTCTCCCCCGAAGAGGCTTCAGTACAACCCCACTTACGGAATAAGATGAAGGTGATTAGATATATAGATCTGCTTGATGGAAAGAACAAACTGAGAAAGAAAGAGGATTTAGAAGCCCTGGGGATAAAATTGGACTGGTGGATAATGACGCAAATAATAACTAAGTACAATAAAGATAAATTGCTTGGTTTTACCAAGGAAGATTTTAACTTTGATAGAATACTAACTATAGGACAAGATAAAGTGATTAAGAAAGTGTACAATTATATGCTACAAATGAAGCTTGGGGATGAATCGGTTAAGGTATCTATGATAAAGTGGGCAAAAGATTTCAACAAAAATATAACTTTAGAACAATGGGACTTATTCTGGAAGATTAACTATAAGATTGTAAAACCGACTAATTATAGGGAAAATGTCTTTAAGCTCTTCCACAGATGGCATATTACGCCCTTCCAACTGAATAAAATTAACCCAACTATCTCGGTGAAGTGTTGGAAGTGTGGTACAAAGAATGGCTCGTTCTTCCACCTATGGTGGTCATGCAAAATAGCGAAAAGATATTGGGTAGGTGTGCATAAAATACTATCCGAGATATTAAAGATAAATATACAACTTAAAGCAGAATTAATATTACTCTCTTTTGTTAGAAATGAGATTCCACGTGAAGATGAATATATAGCAGTTTATATCTTGACGGCGGCCAGAATTCTGTTTGCCAAATTCTGGAAACAAAAGAGTCCTCCTCAGCAAGATGAATTAGTTTCGAAAATATTACAGGTTGCTGAACTGGATGTCTTAACTAATTTGAATAGAGGAATGTCAAAATGTGAAGCTTTGGAAAAATGGAAAATTTTTTATGATTGGTTGGAAAAAAAAATGATGATGTAAGGGCTGTATTTATGTAAATATTTTTGTCTTGCTATTTGATTTATCTAGGTAGGAGATGTTAATAAGATCGGAGAAAATCCACAATCAACCCCTTCGGATATGAATTTAGACTGTATAAGTGGGAAAGGATGTTTATAATTTGGTTTATTCTCTATTTATGTGTTTCCATATTTGTTTAAAATAAAAGTTAAAAATTAAAAAAAAAAATCCAAGCCACCCAAATCAGGAAAAGTAAAAGGACACTGCACTTTTAAAAGTCCTCTCACTAAAGTAAGATATAGGCAAATTGGCAAAACCCCCCCCCAGCCCCCAACCCCAGCAGAACCCCCTAACACTAACTCCAAATAAACTACCCAGTACCCACCCATTCAAATCTGGATAAGTAAAGGGACTCTGAGCCTTAAAAAGTCCTTTTACTTTTATCCTAACTAAAATAAAACCAAGCACCCCAAGACTGTCTTACCTTAGATGTCTGGGGAAGGATGATGGCTCAGTGGTAGAGCATCTGCTTGGTAAGCAGAAGGTCCCAGGTTCAATCCCCAGCATCTCCAACTAAAAAGGGTCCAGGCAAATAGGCATGAAAAACAGCTTGAGACCCTGGAGAGCCGCTGCCAGTCTGAGTAGACAATACTGACTTCGATGGACCGAGGGTCTGATTCAGTATAAGGCAGGTTCATATGTTCATATGTTCTCTTCTCCAGGCAGGTCAGGCAAGGCTGAGAGAGAGAAGCAGCACAATCTCTCTCTCACACCAACACAGCAGCAATGGAATGGAGTCCAGCCAGGCAGACTCCTTAAAAAGGTTCTCTGACCCTACACAGAGCAGTTTCAAAAAATACCAAGTAAACAAAAGAACAACAGTGTTGCTGATGGCTGGGGGATTAGCCCAGCCATCAGCTACACAACAGCCCTGCAAAGCATGCATTTGCAATGCATTTTGCAAATGCATGCTTTGGATTGGCTGCTGGGGCTCCTCTCCCCCTCCCCCTCCCTCCCTGATCCCAGGGAGGCTATGGGAGAGGCGGGAAAAGGCTTCCAAAGGCGGGAAAGAAGGCAAGCAGCTCCCCTGAGGCTGCAGAAGCTCCTTTCCCACCTTTTCTATGGACTTCCGTATACTTCCGAATATTGATTTGGAAGTATACGGGGAGCCGTATACGGCTCTCATATAACGGCTTCCAATTGGATTCGGAAGTATACGGCACCGTATGCTTCCAAATCAGGGGGGGATTCGGAGATTTATTCGGTTCGGCTGAACCGAATGCACACCCCTACTTAAGAGACCGCATATTGTTGCCACACTGATTTAGCTTATTTGTCTAGCCAAGCTATATTCTGAATAGTGCAGCCCTGCTGCTGGAGACTGTACCTTCAGGGATACTTCAGGCTGAATGTTAGATCTTATGCATAAGACCCTTCCAAACACTGTTCCTGAAGGGACAGCTATTCCCTCATTTTCTGACTCCAAGTCCTGGGTACATTCATTAGCAAGATCTCCAGATCCCCACAGACAAGTCAAAAAGAGTTTTTTCAATCCTTCTAGAGTATATCTGCAGGACTTTTTTTGAGCAGTAATGCACAGGAACGCAGTTCCAGCTGGCTTGGTGTCAGGGGGTGTGGTCTAATATGCAAATTAGTTGCTGCTGGTTTTTCCCTACAAAAAAGCCCTGTATGAAACAATGGTGACATCAGGGGGTGTGGCTTAATATGAAAATGAGTTCCTACTGGGCTTTTTCTGCAAAGAAAGCCCTGCATATCTGAAATTAAAGATGGCCTCTAACTCCCAGCAGCTACTTCCAGGCAAGCAGGCCTTGAAGACTAACACCTCATTATTCTTAAAGCCTTTGGTGAAACAACCTTTCAAATTCTTCTCCTTGTTTCTATCCATCCCCAGTGAGTGTTCTATGAGGTAAGTCCAGCAATCTATCAGCAGAAGGCCCAGTGGTTGCCAGATGTTTCCTTTGCTGCAGTTGCACCTAAATATGGGCAAATTGATTTCTGGAGGTTGTAGTACCCATGTGGACTAAAAGCTAGCAGGATTGGGGAGCTACAATGTTAAGGGGAAGAAGACAAATCTCCCCATCCTGCCTCTTACCACTTCTCAACCCACCTGTCCAAGCTGCATGGATCTATGACGGTCCCATAACCTTGAAAATCGACTTTCTGGGGGTTGGATGGGACTCCTGAGTGGAGATCCATACTCATCATTAGATCCATGCTCTGTGTCCTGATTATCTGTGAATCCCTTTGGGGCCTGGCCTCATCGGACGCAATAGAATTGCAAAACATCCTTTCCTGAAAATGTTCTGCAAATTAAGGAGTGGATGGGCACACGTTACAGAAAGTTATTACTTCATGATTAATTGAAAATTACTGATTGGTTAAGCCACGTAATTGTGATGAAAGATAACTAATAAGCCAAAGTACTATAGCTTTGAATGGGCGTGAATATCAGTTGTGAAGTCCATAGTGTAATATAATTAAATAATATTTTTAAAGTGCTTTAAAAAGCAAGATGCTGAACAGTAATTAAATTAAAAAGAATAAATCCTGCATGTAGGACTGCAATCTGAGAGGGGAAAAAGGCAAGACCTTTAGCAAAGGGCAAGGGGGTCACATAGGGTTGCCAAGTCCAATTTAAGAAATACCTGGAGACTTTGGGGGTGGAGCCAGGAGACTTTGGGGGTGGAGCCAAAATCAAGGCTGTGACAAGCATAATTGAACTCCAAAGGGAGTTCTGGCCATCACATTTAAAGGGACCACACACCTTTTCAATGTCTTCCTTCCATAGGAAATCATGAAGGATAGGGGCAGCTTCTTTTGGGGCTCATAGAATTGGACCCCCTGGTCCAATGTTTTTGAAACTTGGGGGGTATTTTGGGGGGAGGCACTAGATGATGCGCTGAAAATTTGGTGCCTCTACCTTAAAAAACAGCCCCCCCAGAGCCCCAGATACCAGCAGATCAATTCTCCATTATTTTCTATGGCAATAAGTCTCCAAAGGGAACAATAGAGTTCCCAGCAGACATTTCCCTCCCCTCCCCCCGCTTTCTGATGACCCTGAAGCGGGGGCAGATCCCCTGCCCCCACCTGGGGATTGGCAACCCTAGGGTCACAAAATGAAAGGAAATATTTACATTGGAGTATTGGAAAGGGGAACTTCCTTGCAATTCCACCCTGCTTCTTTTCCTGGAGAACATCCGAGCACATATAAATATAACAGGCCTGCAACCTGCTGCCCCAAAGCTGCTTCTGCTTAACGACAGCACAGCGAACATTTCCGAAAGACAAAAAGTGTGAAGGGGAGGCCCATGCGCATGCTCCCCTTTGCTGCACCAAACATCCCAAACTCTTGGAAAGATGCAGAAAGGAGGGAGGAGGGAGTGTGTAGCACATCTTTCCTCTTCTGAAATCTATACCATCTGGTGGTCTAATTAACTCCTCTTACCTGAATATATTTACTACGATTGATGTGCCAACAATGAGTGACCATCAATACATAATCATGACGACATAACATGGAGAGGGTGTTCAATTGCATTAATGCTATTTGGCCATGCATGTGGGTCCTTAAAAACTGCATTGATCCCAACAGCAGCTGTACTTGGGTTTGAGCTGGCTGAATGCATTAAGCATCCCTTCAGAATGGCAGCATACTGTTTTCTCCCTTGCCCCCAAGAAAAAGAGGCACAAGTGGGGGGGGGGGGAAATAGATGAATATTTTGCCATCCATCAGCAAGGTCATCACTCAGATTTAATCCACAAACTATTGGCATCGGTAGCATCACATAATGTATCAAATTCAACTCAGAAAAGATTACTCCAAAAGAATAAAGGGTTAGTTTTGTCTGGAGAATGCACCTTGCAACCCCACCCCTCCTAATTTATTTCTGCGACTGTAATTAAGGTCCTGATAAACTGCCTTAGCTGCCTGAGGCTTTTGTTCAATTTATTGATTAGCCATTTCTCAGAAGTTCATTACCATCCAGAAGCTGGGAATTGGGTTTGTGTACATGGGTGTTTTTCTCCCATGTCTTCATCTCTGACTCAGATTATTAAACGCAGCCGCTACACATCCATCATCTATCAAGCAGTTCTGCCCAAGGTCAAACATTCATGCAAAACAGGAACGCTGATCGGCACCCGTTATAAATATCATCTGTAAGGATTTCCAAGAGGCTTGCTCAGAAGTCTCCTTGGCAATACTGGAAAGAAGGTTTTTTCCAAAGGTAACCCAAACTCTAAATGTGCCATGGGATAAAATTCTAGCAATGATGCAATTAACTTTTGGTGTAAGGCATAGTCTTTCTGTTTCCTGCTTGTAGGATTCAATGATTTGTGAAATATGGTCTAATGAGTGTTTATCAAATTGTCAGGTTAATCCTATCTTATGTCTTCCCATACTTGGGTACAATGTTCACCAGCTGCCAATCCCCAGGTGAGGGCAGGGGATCCCCCGGTTTAGAGGCCCTCCCCCTGCTTTAGGGTTGTCAGAAAGTGGGGGGAGGGGAGGGAAAGGAAATGTCTGCTGGGAACTCTAGTATTCCCTATGGAGATTTATTCCCATAGAAAATCATGGAGAATTGATCCGCGGGTATCTGGGGCTCGGGGGGGGGCTGTTTTTTGGGGTAGAGGCACCAAAGTTTCAGTATAGCATTTAGAGCCTCTCCCCAAAATACCCCCCAAGTTTCAAAAAGATTGGACCAGGGGGTCCAATTCTATGAGCTCCAAAAGAAGGTGCCCCTATCCTTCATTATTTCCTATGGAAGGAAGGCATTGAAAAGGTGCGCCGTCCCTTTAAATGTGATGGCCAGAACTCCCTTTGGAGTTCAGTTATGCTTGTCACAGCCTTGATCTTGGTTCTACCCCTAATGTCTCCTGGCTCCACCCCCAAAGTCTCCTGGCTCCACCCCCAAAGTCCCCAGATATTTCTTGAATTGGACTTGGCAACCCTATCCATGATGGATGTCAATGAGATCCTGGGACTGATAAAGGCCACTACTGGCACTCTGGATGCTTGTTCACCCCAGATGCTAAACTCATGTAAGGATGTCATCAATAAACTCTAAGTATCTATTTGTCTATTATAAATAAGTTGCTAACTCAGGGCACCATTTCTTGGCCACTGAGAGAGGCAGTTATCCATCTGATATTTAAAGAACCATTCATACAGAAAAATGATGTGGCTAATTATCACGACAGCGTTACTGATGTAACAAACAGGAATTTGAGCAGGCTTCGGAGGATGGTGGAGAACTGGAGGGCCTGGCGTGACTTTGTCCATGGGGTCACAAAGAGTTGGACTCAGCTGTGCGACTGAACAACAACAAAAAATTATCACCCAGTCTCTAACCTACATTCTCTGGGCAAAGTGACTGAGAAAGCATCAGTGGAGCAATTCCAGGTCTTCTTGGATAACTTATCTACTTCGGATCCTTTCAGTCTGGCTTCAGGCTGGGCCATGGGAAAAGGGGTTCTGCTAGCTTTAGTGAAAGAACTGTGTCTCAGTGTTGACAAAGCCATGCCTCTTTGTTGCTCTTATTGTATTTATCTGCAGCCTTTGATACTGCGTAGATCATACCATTTTATTGAGGCACTTGGAAACAGATGTAAATATCAGAGAATGCATGCTGAACTGGTTCAAATCATTTTTCATGGATTGGACTCAAAGAGTTGCTATTGAAAACAAATTATCATCAGTGTGGAACCCATCCTGTGGAATTCCACAGGGTGGAATTCTATCATATACTTTTTGATATCTATGTATATCCCTTAGGATAAATCATTCATAACGTTGGGGTTGGTTGTCATCAATATGAGAATGATACTCAGCTCTATATATTCTTATTCAAATTCCCTGGTGATGTGGTATATGTCTTGGCTACTGTGGTAAATTGGCTAAGAGTGAAAAATAAAAACTAAATCCTGAAAAGACAGAGGCAACACTGGTTAGGAAGGCAGAGATCTTGAAGGACATTGTGTTCCACTTTTCCGCTGGAGTTCAGATGACTCTTGTTTGCTTAAGAACCTTGGGGTGATACAAAGGTTTGTGAAGGCAGCAACATTCACACAAGTTCCAATTTCATTTCTTAACTACTTGATAGGGATTGCCCCGCCCTTCTTTAGGAGTTGTGTCCATCAAGGGAGGGCTATTTGTTCCACTTTCCTAATTCAGGATCCTCCTTGATCCTCTCACACTGCTTACCTCTCCTTCATTGTTCTTCCTCCACTCTCAACTGTCATTTTTAACTGCTATCTCAACTATAGAATTCCATTTGAATTCCCTGTCACTCAAGGTTCTCAGACTGGGTTAAACCATTTACTGTCTGCTACAGACGTCTATAGGCCTGATGTGATCCACAGGAAAAGTACAGAACTGGCAAATTAGTGCCATTGAATACGGAAGATCATCCTTTATAAAAGAAGGCTGTATTCCATGAATTTTACCAACATTCTTTTTTAGGGAATAAAACCCAGAATGCCTGCAGCAAACAAGATCTACTGTTGGGCAAGCAAGGGTAGATCAGGCTCCTATACTTTATACTCAGTTGGGCTGTTCTCGGAGAAACACACCAATTGATGCATCTATAACCTCTTGGTTGAGTTACTGCAATAAGCTTTCCATGCGGCTGCTCCTGAAGGTATCTCAGAAACATCAGTTGATCCAAAACATAGGAGCCTGCCTTCCAGTGTGGGGTAGGATTTGCCCATAAGAACACAATGCCAGTTTTCAAACAGCTTCACAGTTACCAGTTTGTTTGTTTTTCTGATTAACCTCCTGGTTCTTTCCCATAAAGCCTTTCACAATTTGGGGCTCTCGTATTTTGAAGGACCGCCTCTTCCTATATCCTGCTTGCCAAATTATATTGGTAAACAAATGCTTTCCAATGCTTCCTTTAGTGTGTTAAGTTCTACAGGCTTCTGTTACAGTGCAGTCTTTTACGAAGGTGGTCCCAATCCATTGTTAAGCCCTCAGAATAAGTGCAGGCTGCCTCATCCCTGTCGTTTTCACTCGCAGATTTGTAAGACTGTCTTGTTATAAAGAACATACAAATGAGCTATTGATTTGTTGCTTAGAAGTAGTTTGCTCGGAAGGACACTGGATTAGAAAATGTCATGAGTTTTTACCCCAATAGTGGTTGTATAGTTTTAATGTGCTTGTCTTAGTACAGTGTATATTTATTGCTAATGTAAGCTGCTTTGAACCATGGGAAAAAGCAGAATATCATTTTTTAAAAAATAAATATCCCATTCTAATTTGTGGTTATTGTTGTACTAATCTCTTCTGTAGCCAAAGGGAAGGCTTATGGCCACACCATTTGTTTTGGGTATTTGGATCATGCTCTGAATCTCCTGACAGCTTTCTTTCTGTCATTTCAGAATTTATCCATTTTCCTTCTGGTAAAGCCCTGTTTCCTGGACCATTTTTTGGTATAATCCAGGTCACAGATTCAGCAGGAACTCACCTGAGCACAGCTCCTGAACCTTTCTGATGGTTCCCCCTCTTTGCCCCCACCTACTTGTCCATTGAATAGTTGGTGCAGCTGCATAACAATCCCTGGATTAGGAGAGCAGGCAGCCAGTCAGGCAACCAGCCAGCCAGCCAGGGGCTTTGCCACACCCCCATCAGCCCTCATTAACCCCTGGAGAAGCCCATGCCACCCTTTCTCCACTTCTTATGTGATTTTGGGTGGCTTGCTGGCCTTTTGACTGAGGGGGAGGTGGCCCAGGGAGAGCCCCAGGCAAGCGAGGCCTGCTTGGGCTGGCTGGATCTCTAGCCAACCCAAGCAGCCCTCATCCACCCTGAGCTCTCCTTTCTTGCATTGGTTGCTTTTGGCTGGGGGACCATATGCTAATGAGTTATGCTAATGAGCTCCACCACCTATTTTTCTACAAAACAATCCCTGGTATAATCAATTATGTCATAACAAAATCTTTTATGATAGTTAAGATGTCTATGTATGTTAGTATGGATGGAGCTACAGGGTCCGGTGATGAAGAAACTTGACAGATGGGTTTAGTTAGGGAGTTTATAAACGTGTGTGTGTGCACACACACAAGTCATTCCCTGCCCTCATCATCCCTACAAAGATTTTTTGTCTCTGATTTTTCTCCCCTTGCCCTGGGGGCCCTTTCAAGAGACATAATGGATATTGTGACTGGAAATAATAGAATTTATAGCCCAGCCTCAACACGATAAATTTAGCTATTATGTTTCTGATGGGAGAATGAAGAAAGAAGTGAATTGAGACGGAATATTTGTCTTAACAAATGTCTCTTTTCTATATTTAATACACTCACGTATACACACATATGCACACGTACAATTGTATGTACCCAATGGTTTTATATTTGTGAAGACTTTCAAATATCATTGATGACAACAGCAAACAAAGGCAGAAATTAACACTAAAAAGGGAAATATTTTGTTTGGTATGCTGGAGCAGTCTCCTACCCAGTTGTAATTAAAATTGCTTCTGTTTTGGCTCATATAAGCAGGTGTGCCTACTAAACATATAATGTGCAAAGCACTGATATTTGGAATCTCTGCCATGGTCAGAGGCTCATCTGAAAACGCTCTCTCTGGCAACAGAGATGCGGCTGAAATTTATGTGTTACTGACTTGCATTAAAATTATTGCACATATGCAAAGGTGGAAATGATAGTCACATCTATCGGAGTACCTCTCTCTCTCCCAGATATTGAACTGGATACTTGTGGATTATACCCAAAGACTTATTTTTAAGATCATGTTATCTTTTGAGTCATTTTAAAACTTCTGCCATTAAAAGGAATTTAACTATGAAGTCATTGTTCAGATGGCTCTAAGACGATGCTGATAAAGATCTGCTTCATAGTTTCTGCTGATCCGTCTCGGGTCTTCCCCCAAACCTGACAATTTTTAGGGCTATCCGAGTTTGATTCTTCTTATCACTCTTGTCACCCTAGCAATTCTGCCCCTTACAAGTCCAAACTGAGTATTTATGCTATGATCACTTGTCCATCCCCCCACCCAAGAATGTGTGTTCAGGATATGATCGTTAGTCATTTAAGATAGAGTAGATGATATGAACCATACCAAACATTGTAATAACTAATTTCAAACATTTATTACAACACATGAGAGACCAGAAAGCTGTCCCTATTCTTGATTTTAATAAATGCTGTCTTGAAGCAGCCGCTTATCAAAGCGACACAAATTGTGTAATAAATAGATTATGGCACAGCTGAAATACTGGAAAATGAGATCAGAAATGCTGCTCTACCCCCACTTAAAATGCCTTGAGAGACAGCATCCTGCAGTGATGCCAAAGAGCCAGAACAGGCCAATCTACCAAAGCCCAAGCCTGTGTGAAATTACGGCTTAACAGATTTGGCTGTTAATTACTTATTCATTTGGATAGGGACATTTCTTTCCCGAGCAACCACTGGTTGATGTTCATTTATTCTTAAGAAGATAGCAGAAGCTACCCTAAAAGTTAGTATTTGAATCTCAACTAGGGATGGGCACAATTCAGAAAAATGTGGTTTGCTTTGTTTTGTGCCCCATTCATGAACCATGGGCAGTCCCAAACTATTAGCTGCCTCACTAACCAGTTCAGTTGGTGAAGTTCGTGAGGCAGTAGAATAATCCCCCAGTGTGCTAGATAAACCAGCCTCACAGAGGATCTCTGGCTTACTCTCCTCTACCTGCCCGCCAAGTTTGGTGAGAACTGAATTTATGGGGTCTGAGTTGCAACCCTCCAAAGAAGGTCCCCCCAGGAAAGTATTTCCTGGAGAAATGACTGCCTGTCATCCCCCCTGAAAGCACTTTCCTGGTGCCAAGTCTCCAAATTCAATAACAAGTCGTTGTTGAAACAAAGTAGCTAGTTTATTGATAAGGATATACTTGGCTAAGTTCAAATTGAAAGACTAAAGATCATACAGTACAATGCCATCATATAAGGTACACTTCAAAGGGATTCTTAAGGGAGGGGCACTATGCAGGGCACATTCACACATTGATGTTACAATTTCGTTCTCAGGCTGGCTCTGGCCTTGAGCGTCTCTGGCTCCAACCTCCCCCAATGCCCAGCCTGAGAAGGCACAGATAATGTCTTCACATATTCCCATTTCAAAGCAAGACTACATAACAAAGAAAAGGGAGGGGGGTAGGGAGAGGTTTAGCTAGCAGCATTGGAATACAGATAGGCTTTACCCAGAAGGCTCTTTGCTTGAACCAAAGTTAAGGTTGAACCAAGGTTTTACAGAGACTTGACACCTGGGGGCACTTTTGGGGGGTGGGGTGGGGGGTATAACTCAGAACCTGTAAATCTGATCCTCACCCATCTTGGAGGACAGGTAGAGGAGAGTCAGCCAGAAATCCCCTGAGTTGTTGGCGCCTCCAGCTTGCACAGGGTCTGTTTTAAACACTCCTGAACTTCCTGAAGCTGGTCCTGTCAAAATGGCAGCTGAAAGGCAGTTAATTTGAAAGGCCCTAGTTTAGGAGATTCAGGAGTGCGTAGAATGGACCCTGTTCAAGCTTGGTGGGCATGTAGAGGAACATCTAGGGGAGGTTTACGGCAAGTTTGGTGTTTCTCGCTTGCACAGGATCCATTCTGTACATTCCTGAACTTCCTTAACCTGCACCTGTCAAAATGACCAGCTGTCAGCAATAATTTTGACAGGCGCAGGTTCAGGAGTGTGTAGAACAAATCCTGGGCAAGCTAGAGACATCAAAGTCTCAAGGGACCTCCCCTGGTTGCTCCTTTACATGCCCTCCAAGTTGTTGCTTTGAGGCTATGTAGACATTTTGACTGAGTGGAGACAACCTGTATGGAAATGTCTTTGCTCACAAACTAGCATTCAGCTTGAAAGTTCATGCCTGTTGACCTGCCATGAACTTGGTTTCATGAGCCAACTGGCCAGAATCCATCATAAATTTTAGTTCATGAGTTGATTCCTGTCCACTCCTAGTCTCAAAACAAGTGGTCAGGCCTGGCCAAATGGTTTCCTTCAATAAACATATATATAACTCACTGAACACTTCCTAGTATTTGAGTAATTCAATGTACCTTGAAGTTAGTCACTTTTCCAGGGCTTTTTTGTAGCAGGAACTCATTTGCATATTAAGCCATACACCCTTGATGTAGCCAATCCTCCTGGAGCTTACAGTAGACACTGTACTAAGAGCCCTGATGTAGCCAATCCTCCTGGAGCTTACAGTAGACACTGTACTAAGAGCCCTGTAAGCTCTTGGAGGATTGGCTACATCAGGGGTGTGTGGGCTAATATGCAAAGGAGTTCTTGCTACAAAAAGACCCCCTCCACTTCCCCCTTTCTGACTGAAACAGACTAGAAAATTTCTACACAAACATCATAACAAGAGGCAACATGATGTCTAATCAGGGAAACTGGATATTCCTGTTTCATTTGGCTACTATTCCAAGGGTTGTTTGTCATTTAAG
The DNA here is from genome assembly GCF_032191835.1 of Heteronotia binoei. NCBI lineage: Eukaryota > Metazoa > Chordata > Lepidosauria > Squamata > Gekkonidae > Heteronotia > Heteronotia binoei. The sequence goes on from NC_083235.1 coordinate 73,394,688, forward strand.
ATAGAGTAGATGATTGCCCAAACTCTATTTGCTTTCCTATTTGGTTTGGGAGCATTTCTAAAATTAATTTGAAATTGCCCATGTTTGCCAATTTATTTATTTTTTCTCTTAAGGGTTTCCAGTGCTCATGTATGCAAAAAGATTCTTGATGCAACTGAATGATTAAACAGGACCCCTTTTGTGAGAGCACATGTGCATATGTGAATTGTGCAAAGTATGTATCTCCCATGATTTGAACAAGTTCTAGAATTCAAGAATGAGTCGTAGATCAGATAACTAACACCTTGGTGCCACTTTTCAAACGGGGGCAAGTAATTTGTAAACACAAAATCCGGGGGGAAATTCAGATAGGAATAATTGTATAAGCATTCTTAGTGCCAGATGGGATACTGGATAGAATGGCAAAGTGTTAAGCAAGTTTCCATCAGAAAACCATGAGGCCATCACACAACAGGGTGATTTGCATCGCATTTATTGGTTTTATACAACACACACACAAACAGCTCTGATCCTGTGTTGACTACATTTGGCATTTATTTAATGTTACAGGAAATTGAAGTTAGGATATTTGAAAACATGCTAGCCTAGTGAATCACATATGGCAGGCAGTTGGAAGTTTTGTTGTTGAGATTTTTTAAAAAATCTGTATGCACATTCTGATTAAAGGTCTATTACAGAAGGCTGAAATTTTCCACAAATGTATTCTTAAAAAGCTCATCACTTTCAGAACAATCTCAGACAGTGAGTGTATATTACAACTGGAACACATTCTGATAAAAAATTTGATATAATATATGCCTCCTTTAGCTGAAAAGAAGGACTTTGTCAGAGGATACCTTGTGTCTGACTGATCATATATTATATTCACATGATTATCTACAGCTATTTCCATATATATATTTTCAAAATATTAGTAAGGGAAATTATCATGCTACAAGTCAGAATGGCATAAAGAATCAGAAGGAGTAATTTCATTTCTAATAGGTAGACTCAAAACAAAGGGAAAAAACATCCTTCAATCTCCTTAGTAACAAAATTCAGATATCTTTTTTATACATAAGATTGGACCCACCAAAGCATTTCCCAGAGAAAATGATTCTCACAGCTTTCTTCCTTCCCTATTCTGGCTGGAGTCCAAAATACCCTGCACAAAGGGGTGGGTGGGAATCATTCCACCTGTGGAAACACTCCCATGGATCTAGGCCACTGCTTCCATGTCCAAAACCTTTATTTGCATACTGTGAAAAATATTTGAAAATTTCTGGTCAGTGGAAAGTGATTCAGTCAGGAAGAACAGGGTTTTGCTATAAAGAATTCCAGCAGCAATCTGTGCTTCTTATAGTAAGTGAAAATGACTGTGCCCTTTAAAACCATCTAATGCACCTCTTCCTATTTACACAGGGGAAAGGCACCCGAAGTAATAATGTTAAAAATAAAACATCGTGCGAGGCTCATTATAGTGGAAGACATATGCCTAATTCCCCAGCACTGCTACTTTCCCTCTTGATGGTCTTATTCTTTTGCAAAGATGCTGCTGCAGAATAGAGATTGGAATTTTGAATATGCAAAACAGAATGTTTGCCAGCAAATAGCCCTTCAATTTATTCAAATGACGGCGAGGCTTTCTGTGTCTTTCATGAATTCCGAGAAATGTGTTTACAGAATAACCAGCTAAAAAGAATTGGAATTCCACATCACAACTCAGGGAGGATTTTCAGGGTTTTGGGTAAGACGCAGAGTCTCCAGCAGCAGAAAGCCACTTTAATAAGGGAATCTACTGCAATTTCATACTAAAAATATGCAATTAATAAAAGAATTTAAAGTAAATTCCTGACAACCTCAGAAACTCCCCTGTGTGAAACTAAACAGTGTGCAACACTTTGATATTCATTATCCATTTTATATCAATTCTTACAACAAATCTAAATTATATAAAGATTTTTTGTGGTTATAACTTACTTTAATGTATTTAATTATGTAAACCTGGTATTGGTTTCCCCCATTTATTTTCTATGTTTAAAGTGTGTTTTTGTATTGGTTATTCTTATCAATGTATGTATCTTTTAATTTATTCATGATATGTTTATTTTCGGAATTATCTTTAATAAAATCATTTAAACTTAAAAAAAAATAAAAAAATAAAAAAAGATATTCATTTTTAAAGTAAGTTTCCTCTATATTCTTTTAGTCCTTGTTGATCCCCAGTGCAGACCATTTATACTGTCTCATGCTCTAGCCCTTTTATGACATTATATCCACATACATTAGGAGGCTCCCAGCCATGGGAACCTGACATGTAGTCTCTGAAGAAATCTCTGAGTTTTTGGGCGTGGCTTGAAAAATGAAACCTACCTAGAAACTCTGATATGAAAATGCTAGGCAATGGTGGAGATGGTGTTTTCCAGCCTTGGAAACACCAATAGGGATCTTCCAAATCTTGACAGGCAGTGCTGCCTACCAATAACAGAGTTCCCATTCATTACAATGGGACTCAGATCCATATAAGTAAAGAGCAAATGCGCATTCCCTTTGTTGGTTTTGTGGTTTTGGAAAGATGATAGAATGATCTCAGTCCGTATCCAAGGCAAACCATTCAATATCACAGTAATCCAAGTCTATGCCCCAACCACTGATGCAGAAGAAGCTGAAGTGGACCAGTTCTATGAAGATCTACAACACCTTCTAGAATTAACACCAAAAAAAATGTCCTCCTCATCATAGGGGGCTGGAATGCCAAAGTAGGATGCCAAAAGGTAACCGGAACAACTAACAAGTTTGTCCTTGGAGAACAAAATGAAGCCAGGCAAAGGCAAAGAATTTTGTCGAGAGAACAAGCTGGTTATAGCAAACACCCTCTTCCAACAACCTAAAAGGTGACTCTACACATGGACATCACCTGATGGGCAACACAGAAATCAGATTTATTATATACTCTGCAGTCAAAGATGGAGAAGCTCCTTACAGTCAGCAAAAACAAGACCTGGAGCTGACTGCAGCTCAGATCATGAGCTACTCAGTGCAAAATTTAGGCTTAAACCGAAGAAAACTGGGGAAGCCGTTAGGCCATTCAGGTTTGACCTTGATCACATCCCTTATGAATATACAGTGGAGGTGAAGAATAGGTTTAAGGAACTAGAGTGGATAGTCAGAATGCCTGAAGAACTATGGACAGAGGTTCGTGACATTGTACAGAAGGCAGCAATCAGCACCATCCCAAAGAAAAAGAAATGCAAGAAAGCAAAGTGGCTTTCTGATGAGGCTTTACAAATAGCTGAGGAAAGAAGGAAAGCGAAAGGCCAAGGTGAAAAGGAAAAATTCAGCTAACTGAATGCAAATTTTCAGAGAACAGCAAGGAGAGATAAGGAGGCCTTCCTGAAAGAACAATGCAAAGCAATAGAGGAAAATAATAGAATGGGAAGGACAAGAAAATTGGAGAAATCAAGGGTATGTTTCATGCAAAGATGGCCATGATAAAGGACAACAATGTTAGGGACCTTACAGAAGCAGACGAGATCAGGAAGAGGTGGCAAGAATACACAGAAGAATTATACAAGCAGGATCTCAATGTCCTTGACAACCATGACAGTGAAATCACTGACCTTGAGCCAGACATCCTGGAGTATGAAGCCAAATGGGCCTTAGAAAGCATTATTAACAACAAAGTGAGTGGAAATGACGGTATCCCAGTTGAGCTATTCAGAGTCCTAAAAGATGATGCTGTTAAAGTGATGCACACATTATGTCAACAAATTTGGAAAGCACAACAGTGGCCACAGGATTGGAAAAGGTCAGTTTATATTCCAATCCCTAAGAAGGGTAATGCCAAGGAATGTTCAAACTATCGCACCATTGAACTCATTTCACATGCCAGCAAGGTCATGTTAAAGATCCTACAAGCTAGGTTTCAGCAGTATGTAGATCGCGAACTACCAGAAGTTCAAGCTGGATTTTGGAAAGGTAGAGGAACTAGAGATCAAATTGCCAACATTTGCTGGATTATGGAGAAAGCACAGGAGTATCAGAAAAATGTTTATTTCTGTTTCATTGACTATGCTAAAGCCTTTGATTGTGTGGATCACAACAAACTGTGGCAAGACCTTAAAAAGATGGGAGCACCAGACCACCTCACATGTCTCCTGAGAAACCTGTATAAGGGTCAAGATACAACAGTCAGAACGGGATATGCAACAACTGATTGGTTTAGAATAGGAAAAGGAGTTCGACAAGGATGTATATTGTCACCCTGCTTACTTAACTTATATGCAGAGTACATCATGCGGAATGCTGGCCTAGATGAAGCAGAAGCCGGAATTCAGATTGCCGGGAAAAACATCAACAACCTCAGATATGCAGATGATACCACTCTAATGGCAGAAAGTGAAGAGGACCTAAAGAACCTCTTGTTGAGGGTGAAAGAGGAAAGCACAAAAGTAGGCTTGAAACTCAACATCAAAAAAACTAAGATCATGGCATCCGGCCCCATCACACCTTGGCAAATAGAAGGGGAAGACATGGAAGTAGTGACAGACTTCACATTTCTGGGACCCAAGATCACTGCAGATGGCGACTGTAGCCATGAAATTAAAAGACATTTGCTCCTTGGGAGGACAGCTATGATGAACCTGTGCAGTATAATAAAAAGTAGAGACATCACCCTGCCAACAAAAGTCCGCATAGTCAAAGCGATGGTATTCCTGTGTTTCCTGTCCCTCTTCTTCAGTGTCTTCTGCTGCGTATAAATTCTTTAACATATCTTGCTATTTGGTTTGTTTGCTGCAAAGGGTGGAAAAACTGGGATTGAATTTCTCTCATTTCACATAGCATATTTATTCAGGGGGATTTTCCTGCTGCCTGCGTCCTTGGTGGTTTCCCTTCCTTTAAAAAAAAATTACTTCACCCCCACTCAGGCCTCATTTTGGGCAGGAGCTCACAGGAGCAGAACTCCAGAACCTCTAAATTTTATTGTGTTTTTTCTTTCTTACCCTCCCCCCCTCCCAAATACTTGCTTCTGGGCTCCATCATTCAACCCCCCTGTAAGAATTTTGCTAAGATTTGACAAACTCTAATATTTTCCTCCACAAAAAAAGGGAAAATAACCAAAACATATAAAGCAGACAGATGGAAATCTTCATCATGCCACTGTGGCCACATAAAGGGAAAGTCATTTTTAAAGTATGATGGGAGTAAGGTTTTATTATGACAATTCTAATTCAAGAAGCTGATATAATTTAGTCCACCTTCTGGTGATGTCAGGGGCGTGTGGCATATGCAAATGAGTTATGCAAATGATTTGTGATAATGAGCTCTGGCACATCTTTTTCTACAAAATGACCCCTGCCCCCACTTTGGGTTGCAGTAAGATGTGGGATTGCTCTTTGGGGATTTTTGTAAGACTGGGGGGGTTTTCTGGGGGGGGGGGCTTAAATAGTTCTCTGCCATTTTATTCCCCCCCACACACACACACACTAGGTTGCTCTTCATTTGGGGATGATCTTTGTTTGTCAACTGTATTGCTGTCTGCTCTCCATTAGAACCCCCCCCCCCCCCGCCGCCTGCTTCTCCTTGGGGCTGATCTGTCTTTGTCAGCCTGCCTCCTTTTTCCCTCCACCCACATTGCCTTGGGGGACTTTTCCAGACCAATGTAACTTGGGTGACTACTTTACTGCCCAGCTCTCCATCAGAACACCCCCCCACACACACACTTGCATCTCCTTGGGGATGATCTGTCTTTCCTCCTCCACCACCCTGCCTTGGGGGACTTGTTCCAGACCAGAGTAACTGGGGTGACTTCCCTGTACTCCCAGCTCTCCATTTCACCCACACCCACCAATTTGCTTCTCCTTGGGGATGATCTGTCCTTGTCAGTCTGCCTCCCTGAGGCCACCCTGCCTTGGGCAGGGCCGTAGCCAGGATTTGGAAGGTCAGGGGGCATTTACATTTTGGGGGGGCACTGATGCCCCCTAGCGCCCCACACGACCTTCCCTCTAGTTGCTCTCCCTCGCTGACATCCTCCCCTCCCCCCCCCAAAGCGGTTCACCCTTGAGCACCATTTCCTGGGAAGGGGGGACCAACAAGGAAGTCCAGGGTTAGAACCAATGTTTCCTCTAAGCTGAGTTAGTGTGAGCTGGCTCAGTTTTTTAGCCTCTGACTCACACATTTTTGTCTTAGCTAGGAAAAAAATGGCTACAGGGCAAGCTAATTTATGCAGTAGCTCACAACATTAATGCCAATAGCTCACAAAACAGAAATTTTGCTCACAAGGCTCCACAACGTAGAGGGAGCATTGGTTAGATCTTGAATGGGAGACCAACAAGGAAGTCCAGGGTTGCTACAACAAGGCAGGCAATGACAAACCTCCTCTGTTGTTCTCTTGCCTTGAAAATCCCATGGGGCTTAGTTGCCATAAGTCAGCTGTGACTTCACAGCATTTTCCACCACCAAGAGGTATGCTGAGCAGATCTCAGAAGGCTTTAAAAGGGGTGGGGGGTATCGGTAGTGATTAACCATGATAACTAAAACAGTAGAACCTCCATGTTCAGGAGCAGTTCACCCTTGAGCACCATTTCCTGGGAAGGGGGGGTGCCAACAGGGACAATTTACCCTGCAAGTCCTGCCTGGCAGTGCCAGCTGCACCCAGCAGCAGGAGGAGGAGGGTGAGGGATCTTTGGAGAAGCATCCGTGGCACCATCGCTGCTTCCCAAGGGGGGGGGGGAGCCCAAAGGAAGGGGAGGTGCTGTTGGGACAAAGGGGAGCAGCAGAGGCGCCTGGCTCGCTTTGAACAGCACAGCCAGAGGAGCTCTGCCTCTTCCAGGGCGGGGGGGGGGGAGGGGACACTCCTGTCAGCCTCCCACCGCACAAAGGAAAAGACCGAGTCCAGCCAGAGGAGAAATGTAGGAAAAGAGGCTTCAAGAAGACACTTCTCCAGGCGGCCAAGTTTGCGAGGCAAGCAGAGCTTTCTCCACACTGAAGACTGGGTTTTGCTACTGCTGCGTGCTCCCACTCCACCCCCTAGATAAATCACTAGTCTGGACATAATCGGGGTGGGGGGTGGGGGTGCTGGTACAGCTGAGAAAACAGGCGTGCTGCTGCCTGCTGGCCACTGGGGAAAGGACAGCATGCGCAGGCGTGGCTGGGTGACTCCGGGCTTGTTGGCAGGCTAAAAGGCGCCCACGGGTGGCTTTGCAGCGGGCAGAGAGGGGGAAGGCAGCACCAGTGCCCCGAGGCTCCTGTGTTGGAATGTCTTTGCACAGGCAGGCAGCAGCCGGGACTTGGCGGCGGGAGAGGAAGAGGTAGCAGTTGGGAGAGCTTCGCATGTGGGACCTGCGAGGAAGGGAGGGTGGTGGCTAGCAGCAGGCAAGGAAGAGCTTCTCTTCCCTCCTCTCCCTGCTGCTTTCCCTGCCACCACTCTCCCTTCCTTCCCCACCATTAAAATAGCGCATGGAGCTGGAGGCAGAAGCAGCCCCAGCGCCCGTGCTAGTTAAAGGGCCCGCAAAACAGCTGATTGGTGGGCCCTTTAACTCCAGCGGGAGGCTGAGACTGCTTCTGCCCCGTCTGCCAAATCACTCAGGAAGCCAGCTGCAGCCCCACAAGCCTCGGGGGCTGATTGGGGCCTCATGTCAGGGGGCCTCGGCAAGAAGTCGGGGGGAGGGGCTGTGTCCCCACAGGCCCCCTCGTAGCTATGGGCTGGCCTTGGGAAACTTGTTCCAGACTCAAGGAATGACTTCAGGTAACTTTAGTGCCCAGCTCTCCATGCCTAGTTAAAAATCTCCCCTGCAGCTGACTTGCTTCTCTTCTGGGGAGCCATCGATCTGTGCTGATCTGGCACCTTCTCTGCCTGCCTACCTACATGTTTCCCTCTCTGGTAACTTGCCAAAACCCACTTGATCAACTCTTCTGGGTTGCAGCTGAGTTGGATGTTTTCTTGGTAAAGTCTTTGGCACCATGAGAGGGGATGGAAGGAGTCATGCTCATGACCACAGGATAATTTAATAATTTATAAATTCATGAAATCAATTTTTCATTTTCGCCAACAGCATTTTTTCCAATTCTGTTTGTTCTTGTCTTATTCCATCATTCTTAATGTCCTGTTCAAGCAAACCCTTGATGTGTTGCAATTGAAACCTATATTTATATTGTATTTCTTCAGCCGATTTTAATTCCACCTTTCCTCCATGTATTTTTAAAAACTGTTTATATGATAACCACTTCTCTTCTTTAATGTCTGAATATAATTTTATCACTTCTGTAGGCACAATCCAGAGCGGTTTCCTCTCATCTCCATATCTTATATTTTGACCAAGTATTTAACAAGTTGCTTCTTATATAATGATGTGAAAAAACCCATCCATCTTATTTTTCTCATAGTACATGTAAGCATGCCATCCAAAAACATTTCCATGTCTTTCTAATGCTAGTAATTTTCTATTTAGTAATGTCATCCATTCCTTAATCCACACCAGGCATACTGCATCATGATACAACTTTAAATTAGGCAATTGAAATCCTCCCCTTTCTTTCGCATCAGTCAAGATTTTCATCTTAATTCTTGGTTTTTTCCCGGCCCACACAAATTCTGAAAGTTTCCTTTGCCATTTATCAAATTGTTTGTTATCTTTCACTATTGGAATTGTTTGAAACAAGAACATAATTCTTGGTAAGACATTCATCTTGATTGCAGAAATTCTGCCCAGCATAGACAAATTCAGCTTATTCCATTTTATCAAATCTCCATCAATCTTACGCCAAAGCTTCTCATAGTTATTTTTGTACAGATCAAGATTTTTTGCTGTTACTTCCAAACCTAGATATGTTACTTTAGAGGTAACTTCACACTCTGTTAACCTTTGTAACTCTTCCTGTTTACTTTTTGACATATTTTTACACAAAAATTTTGACTTTTCTTTATTTATATAAAAGCCTGCCAATTCCCCATATTCTTGTATCTTACAAAGCAACAATGGTGTTACATGAGTGGGATTTTCATTTATAAACATTACATCATCTGCAAACACTCTGTATTTATAAGAAAAACCTTTCAACTTCAGTCTCTCTATCTCTTTGTCTTCTTGAATTTGCATTAGCAAAACCTCTAAAGTCATTATAAATATCAATGGAGATAGAGGGCAACCTTGTCTTGTTCCTTTACTAATTGTCATTTTTTCTGTCAAATCTGCATTTACACAGAGCCTTGCATGTTGTTCAGCATATATCGCCTTTACCATTCTTATAAAGTCTTCTCCCAATCTCAGTTTCTCCATCACTGCAAACATAAAGTCCCAATGCACATTATCAAATGCTTTCTCAGCGTCTGCAAAAAATAATGTTACTTTCTTTTCAGGATGTTTCTCATAATATTCAATAATGTCTATAACTGTTCTGATATTATCTCTAATTTGCCTCCTGGGAAAAAATCCTGCTTGCTCTTCTTGGATAAAATTGTTCAAGTGCTGTTTAAGGCATTCTGCTAAAATTCTAGCATATATTTTGTAATCATTGTTAAGTAATTAAATTGGTCTGTAGTTTTTAACATTCGTAGTATCTCTGTCTTCTTTCGGTATCAACGAAATTACTGCTTCTTTCCATGTGTTAGGATTTTTCCCATCTATTCTTATAGTATTCATCAATTTCTGAAGTTTTGGTAATAGCGCCTCTGCGAGGACTTTATAGAATTTTGCCATAAAGCCATCTGGACCGGGTGCTTTCCCTAATTTCATTGCATTGCATTAATTACCACCTCTATTTCTCTTTTTTCAATTGGTTTATTTAATACCTTCTCCATATTTTCTGTTAAGGGATTTACTTTAATTTTCTGTAAATATGCATCAATTTTTTTCAATCCGCCTTTTGACTTTTAAATAGCTTGGCATAATATTTATAAAATTCTCTTTTAATTCCTTCCTGTCCTTTCCTCCCAATACAATTTTATTAATAACTTTATTTTCCCTTTTTTCCCATTTGCCAGGCCAAATACTTTACCGGTTTATTCGCTCCTTCAAAAGATTTCTGTTGCAGTCTTTTTAAATTCCATTTCACTTCTTTATTCAACAAATGTCTCAATTGGCTTTGTAATATTGTAATTTCCCTTATAATTTTCTTTTTCCTAGGTCGCTTTTTTAGCTCCTTCTCCTTATTTCCAATTTCTTTCTGAATGTCCATTATTTGCTTATTTTTGGCTCTTTTATTTTTATTGTTCAATGTAAAATGCCCCTCATTATTGCTTTATGTGCATCCCACACAATTTGAAATTGAGTGTCCTCTTTTTCATTTATTTGAAAGAAGAATTTAGTCTCCTTTTCCAGAGACACCACCTGTTTCTGTAGCAAAGGTCTTCTTTGCAGGATTTGCAGACCACATTATTGGATTGTGGTCTGCCCTTATTTTAGGAGGAATCTCTATTTTCTTTGTTAAAAGTCCAAGATCTTTTGTAATCCATTACATATCAATTCTCAAGGAAGAATTATGCCTTGCTGAAAAGAAAGTATAGTCACGTTCTCTGGGGTTAAATTCCCTCCATATGTCTTCCAAACTCTCTTGTTTTACAAATCAAAAAAAGACTTTGGTAGTTTCCCTTCATTTTTTCCCCCAGATCTGTCCAAAATATTTTTAACTGATCCATTAAAGTCTCCCATTATCATAATTTGCTCATACGCCACTTGGTCTAATTGTTGCATAATGTCTTTTAAAAAAATCCTTTGCTCCATTTGGGGCATATAATCCCAATAACAAAGTTTGTTTGTAATTCAACATCACTTCCACCGCAATATATCTGCCATCATCATCTTTAAAAATCAATTTTGGGTCTAATTCTTGTTTGACATAAAAAACAACACCTCTTTTTTTCTCCTTGGCCAATGAACAAAATTCCATACCAAGTTGTTTGTTCCATAAAAATTTATAATTCATTTGTTTAATGTGTACTTCTTGGAGGCAGATTATATTACATTTTTTTTTGTGACCAAACTTTTATTTTGCAATATATTGAAGTACATTCACCTATTCAGATTCAAATATACTTCTCCAATACATTACATATTTCCTCCCCCCCCCCCACTCTTATTCATGACCTCCGCCGGTACTTAAAACAGATTAAAAGCATATTAGAGGTAAATTCACAATTATAGAATCTTAGTGAAGAAATAAGAAAGAATATATATATATATATATATCATTCACTAACCTTTTCACTAATAATCACTTAGCACTTATTAAACACATCGCACATAATTATTAATTCAGTTCCAGGGCTTCCTCTATCTTAGTCTTATCTTAACTCTCATATATATATATTTACTACGTAGCTATGTTCTACTAATACTTTTATCACAATAGCACAGTACCTCTTTATCATTAAAAGGATTATATTACATTTTTGTTTCCCAATCCAATGAAAGGTTGCCCTTCTCTTTTGTGGTGAATTTAGTCCATTTACATTCCAAGATATTAGTTTGTAATCCATAATGATTTTTTATTCTTAATCTGTGCCCCCAAATTCCTTATGATCGCCCAAGAACTTTGTCATTTCCTGAGTGCTTGTAATTGTAAATCTCTTTCCTTTATATTCAAAACTTAAACCCTCTGGAAGTATCCATCTATATCTCATTTCATTTTCTCTCAGCTTTTCTGTCAATTTTCTATACAGTCTCCTATCATTGATGACTTTCCTTGGCAATTCTGTCATAATTCTTACACTGCTACAATCCACCTCCAATGTATTTTCAAATTGTTTACTCAGAATCTTTCCCACCATATCTCTTGTCACAAATCTTACTACCGCATCTCTTGGTAATTTATTTTTTTCTGGCATAGTCCGAATTTACCCTGTAAATGTAGTCATAGAAATAATTTGTTTCATTTGGGTCTTCATCCAAGAATTCAGCAATGATTTTTATTATATATGTCCTTAAGTCAGTCTCAGCAGATTCAGGCACTCCTCTCAGTCGTATCTGATTTTCCATTAGTTTGCAGTCTTGTAGCAGTGCTTTCTCCTGCATTTTGTGAATAGTGGAATCCACTGTATCTATTCTTATATCTTGGCCTTTCACCTTTTCTTCCACCTCCTGAACTGTCTTTAATGCTGCTTGAGAGTCTTTTCCGAGATCTTCAATCTCCTTTTTAATTTCTTTTTTGACTTCTTCTGCACTGGAGTCAATGTCTTTTTTATTTCCTTCTTACTTTCTGTTAATGATTCCTTTATTATTTTTACCAATCTTGCCTCCATAGCATCAATTGCCTCCTGCCATTTAGCCATTTTAGCCTCTTCAAGTGACCCAGACCTTGTTTGAATCTGCTTTGCTCCTGATTTTTGCACAGACATCACTGCCTGCCCATTGCTTAAATAGGCTCCAAAGTTGACCTCACAGATTTAATTTTCAATAGCACGATCTTGTAGATCGGACCATGCCCTTTTATATGAGCCCAAAATCGCCGTTCCCTGAGGCTCCTAAGTCCAGATATTAATTTTTTAAAGTTTAAATTTCTTCAAAATGGCGTCCGCAGCTTTTCTGTCCCTTTAAAAAAGTTTTTCCTTTTTTTTCCTGGACTGCACCAAACTTCATTCAAAGCATATATTCCAATAGATTTCACCTTTTAATGATGATATTTGCTGGCTCCACTAATTTTTAAAATCCCGTTTTCTTTTAAATAATTTTTAAAATTTTGACCTTCTTTTAATGGCCACTGGTACTTCTCTATGATTTATAGTCCTAGAGAGGGCTGGGAGGTTTACAGTTTTCCCTTCTCTTAATGGCTTCTTCCTTCCTTTCTTGTTTTTGATGGTTAAGAAGTTTTGCGATGTTTCTATGACGCCATTTCCTGTGATGTCTTCACCAAGTCAGCCATTCTATTTCAGAGGGGGCTGTCTGACCCGACCACAGGTATTCAAAACAAAGTTTGTTTTTCCTCTTTTAACTTTATTTCTCCAATTTCAAAAGTCCCAAAATTGCCCCCTCCTTTATCTTCCTTAATTTAAGATGACATAGTTGGATCCAGACCTTTGATTTGGTTTTAAATTAGTCGTATATTAGTCCCGGAGTGATAGATAAAGATCTTTTACCTTAAAAGCCGCTATCCTTCCAAACATTGCTCTTTTTCAAGATAGATGTTAATCAGTCCAAAGAAGCCTTGAAACCTGGTGGATTTAAGTCAATTTAATGACCACAGAAATCCTCTGTAGACGTTGGAATGCGATCCTTCTCTGGGAACACTTCAAAGCCGAAAAGGAACCCCACTGGAATTCCTCATCAGCCAAAGTAAATCCCCTCAGAATTTTATAAGCATGTCTTGGCCTTCTCCCTGCCTGGAAGAAGTAGGCAGCAGGTGTTGAAATCACCTTCTCTGCCCAGAACAGAGGCTCTGGTCTGCTCCTCATCTGAGAAGCAGCTCAGTCCTCCATGACCAAAGCCCAGAAGTCCAGGGGCATTATGATACTGACTTATTTGTTTTCAATTCTCTTCCTAATAATCTGCAGCATAGTGTTGGCCTTTTTTATTGCAGCCGCACACTGTCTTGACATTTTCAGTAAGTTATCTACCACGACCCCAAGATCTCTCTCTTGGTCAGTCCCTGACAATTCTCACCCTATCAACTTGTATTTATAGTTAGGATTTTTGGCCCCAATGTGCATTACCTTGCACTTGGCCACATTGAACCTCATTTGCCACATTGACACCAACTTACCCAGCCTCAACAGATCTCTTTGGAGTGCCTCACAATCCTCTCTGGTTCTCACCATCCTGAACAATTTAGTGTCATTCACAAACTTAGCCACTTCGCTGCTTACTCCCAACTCCAAATTATTAATGAACAAGTTAAAAAGCATCGGATCCAGTACTGAACCCTGTGGTACCCCACTGCTTACCACCCTCCACTGTGAAAATTGTTCCTATTAATTAGCCAGTTTTTGATCTACGACTTGTCCTTTTACCCCATGATTCTTGAGCTTATTTAGGAACCTTTGATGAGGAACTTGTGGTTGGCAGACCACCGGGCTGAATTTCTGCTTGCATGTCAAGATGCTGATTTATAGTGACTTTGCCTCTCTGAGGTCCATGATGTATACCTTTGCTTCAGGAATCTGGAGCTATCACCTTTCAACCACACTGCACCCAGGATGATACTGGGGGCAGGCTGGGCAAAAGGAACAGCAGACCAACAGAGTCCAAGTTCCCAGGGCAACTTCTTGTCCTTTTCATGGCTGCTTTTCCTACTCAGGTTACACAGTCCTCAAAAAAGCCATTCCCTTTTGCTCACACCACTGGTGGGGTGACTGGTTGCAGGGTATGCTGCACATTCTTCTTTCTCCCTGTCTCTGGAATTTGGTGTTTGCTCATGTGATGGCACGCTATGGGAAAGAGTCCAACTGGCCCTCTGTCAAGGTGTTTGCTATTGCCTCATGGCCAGACTCTTTCCCCGGAATTCATCCTGGAGTTTGGGTTTTCTTTCTGGTTTTCTTTCATTCCCACTTTGTCTCTTCATTCCCCTTGGACCCTGACTCTGAGCCACCAGCCACCCACAGCATTCAAGGGTGGGGCAATTAGCAGGCCTGCACGATTGGTCCACTGGCAAGAACATGCAGTGTATGTCAGAGACCCTGAGACATTACATCCGCAGGCGTGGGATTCAGTGGGAATGGTGAATCAACCCTCTCACCCACGAAAATCCTGTTTCCAGGAACCTCCGGCCAAGGACGTGCCCTGTAATCAGTCACCCTGCCAGTGGTGTGAGTGAAAGAGGATGAATGTGAGTAGACAGTGTGACCAGGGTAATAAAAGAAGCCATGGGAAAGAAGACAAGCTGCCCTGGGACCCCAATTTCCCCGTGTGTCAAGATTCCCTCCCAGAAGCCTCCTGCAGGCAGGGTGATTACTAGGCCCAGACTTTTTGACCTAAGCAACATCTACAGGTGTGTCAGGATTCACAGACACAAAAAAGTAGGAGAAACCTCTGAATAAAGAAAAAAAAAATCGCAGTGCGTCAGAGGTTAATAATATTTATGAGCCAATCATTGATTGCAACACATATACATGAAAACAGAAATAGTATAAAGGCATGACTGGCAAGGCATAAATGGTAATGCATAAAAGTAATGAACAATGGACATGGACATCATCGGTAGTGCACTCAGAACTACAGTTGTGTACAAAAATTCAGGACAGGGATGCCAACTAATATCCTGTTTTGATATCTTCTTCAGACAGTGATAGGGTTGCCAATCCCCAGATGGGGGCAGGGGATCCCCCGGTTTGGAGGCCCTCCCCCCGCTTCAGGGTCGTCAGAAAGCGGGGGGAGGGGGAGGGAAATATCTGCTGGGAACTCTGTTATTCCCTATGGAGATTTATTCCCATAGAAAATAATGGAGAATTGATCTGCAGGTATATGGGGCTCAGGGGGGGGGCTGTTTTTTTAGGTATAGGCACCACATTTTCAGTACAGCATCTAGTGCCTCTCCCCAAAATATCCCCCAAGTTTCAAAACGATTGGACCAGGGGGTCCAATTCTATGAGCCCCCAAAAAAGGTGCCCCTATCCTTCATTATTTCCTATGGAAGGAAGGCATTGAAAAGGTGTGCCATCCCTTTAAATGTGATTGCCAGAACTCCCTTTGGAGTTCAATTATGCTTGTCACAGCCTTGATCTTGGCTTCACCCCTAATGTCTCCTGGCTCCACCCCCAAAGTCTCCTGGCTCCACCCCCAAAATCCCCAGATATTTCTTAAATTGGACTAGACAGTGACCTTCTACTTGTAACTTCCAGTCAAATATAACCTTATGCTGTTGTGGCTAAAAGCCAACTTGAACAGAACAGTCATTTTTGTAGCTAGCAAACAATTTGAGCCAAAATGCCCTATACTATATATATTTTAGGTTACATTAATCTGCAATGAATTATATATAAACAATAAGTGACCCAGAAACCTACAATTAATAGGTAAAATAAAAACCTCTCAAACCTCAAAAATTTACAATGAGGTCATGAATACAAGCACATGCTTGAATGAAGAAATTATCCTGGTATAAAGCAAATCGGCAAAAAAAGCACATAATCAATAAATAACCCAAACAAATACAAATACTGACAAGAAAAAATTCTGAGCCTAGGTTAGAAAGCTTACAATATCACCATAAAGTCAAGCATGTACATTCTGGAAGATGAAAAGGCAGAGGCAAGAAAAGTGTTGCCTTAGCCAGGTCGCTATACAAAATCAAGGAATCCTTCCTTAAAGGGATCAGAACCACATTGCATAATGAGCAATTGGGGTTAAAGTAAAAAATTAAGTGAAGGCTGTGTATACAATTAAGGAATCCTGACACAAGGGAACCAAAAATAAGCTGACTGTGATATCAGTGTGCAAGAATATAAGCTGAATACGTTATAGCACAAAATTGTATAAAAGGAGATAAATCACACCATTCATTGAGACCATGTGGACATAATGGGTGTTTTCGCACTGACCTTCTAGTGGCGCGACCACCCTCTTCACACCGGAGGATCTGCCCGGATTTCGCACAAGAAGCGCCGGCGCACCCAAAAGAGCCAGCGACTTCCGTCGCGAAACCCGCTCAAACGTTTTCCTGCTTCTTGGCGGTTTAAGTTTGAGTGGGTTTCGCGACGGAAGTCGCCGGCTCTTTTGGGTGCGCCGGCGCTTCTTGTGCGAAATCCGGGCAGATCCTCCGGTGTGAAGAGGGTGATCGCGCCACTAGAAGGTCAGTGCGAAAACGCCCAATGAGTTTAAGGTGAAGATTCAGTAAGCTTCCCTCTGTAGCAATGATGATGGGGTAGCTCTCAGCCCTCCTAAGTCCAGGCCCCAGGCAGGGGCACATATCCAGAAGGCCACGCACTGTGAATCCAGCAGGCCACGCATTGCTGTGAATCCAAGTGGCTGTATTCTTCTGAACACAAGCCGAAGCCTGAGTGGAGGGCACAGCATATTGCATCCAGGAGAATTCTTGGGCTTCTATCTCCTTGTCTCAAGTGACAGAGCCACTCGTCCCCTTTCACTCCTACTGCTGGCATGGTGTAAGTGTATGGTCATTCCTTGCAGGGAGCTTGTAGTGCAGGAGTGCTAATTATGCAGCTCACAGGATGTATCTGGCCCATGTAGGGCTCAAATCTGTCCCCCAAGCAACCTCCTTCTCCTGCTTCCTTTCCATAAGAAAACTTATGCTTGGGAAGTTAGGAGTGGGACTGTTCCTCCACCAGCCATGTCCTTCCACACCATCAGCAAGGTGAGTCCAGCATGTGGCCAAGGTCAACTAAGTCCTAGTTCCCAGGACAACTTTCCCTATATAAACAATTTATTAGTAACATATGGTAGTAGAACTATTTCTACAGCTTATAAAAAAAAAAGCCTTAAGATGAAAACATCATTCTACCCCACATCTTACTTTCCTCCCACCCCACCCCCCAATAATTGACCCCCGCCAGTGTTATTTTTTAGAAAACAGATATTAAAGGTACCTTTAACTATCAAGAAAAAACAAAAATTGATTAAGAAAGAAAAAAAAGAAAAAACCCTTCAAAAGTTATATTCTTGTCTTAAAGGTCTTAATCTTCAAAAATTGTCCAGTGTCCTTTTATTTTCCACTCTTTTTCTACATATCTTCTGAATTTCTTTCACTCCCGATTAAAGAGTTCTAAATCGCAGTCTCTTAATTTTCTTGTTAGCTTATCCATTTCACTCCATGACATAACTTTTAAAGTCCAGTCCCATTTTTCTGGTATTTTTTCTTGCTTCCACAACTGCGCATACAATGTCCTAGCAGCTGAGAGCAAGTACTATATTAAAGTTCTATCTTCTTTTGGAAAATTCTCCATTTGTAATCCCAGCAAAAATGTCTCTGCTTCTTTTTTAAATTCATATCCTAGGATCTTAGATATCTCTTGTTGAATCATCTGCCAAAACATTTTAGCTCTTTCACAAGTCCACCACATATGGTAGAAAGAGCCTTCATGCTTTTTACATTTCCAACACCTATCTGGCATCTTATTGTTCATCTTTGCTAATTTTTTTTGGAGTCATGTACCATCTATACATCATCTTAAAACAGTTCTCTTTAATACTGTGACATGTTGCGAGTTTCATAGAGTTTTTCCACAAATGTTCCCAAGATTCCATTTTTATTTCTTTATTTACATTAATTGCCCATTTTATCATTTGAGATTTCACTACTTCATCTTCTGTAGTCCATTGTAAAAGTAATTTGTACACTTTTGAAATTAATTTCTCATTATCTCCAAGCAGAACTCTTTCCATTTCTGTTTGCTCTTTCCTTATTCCTTCAGCTTTGATATCATTCTCCATCAAGCTTTTTATTTGTTGCATTTGAAACCAATCATATTTATAATTCAATTCTTCTGCAGTTTTCATTTCTATTTTCCCACTTTGTATTTTTAGTAGTTGGTTGTATGATAGTTGTTTTTCCTTAACTGTTTTGGCCGTTAACTTTATCACTTCAGCCGGCACTATCCACAGAGGTCTTCTCTCATCGCCATATTTCTTGTACTTTATCCACACATTTAGTAAGTTGCTCCTTATATAATGGTGAGAGAAAAGACCGTCCATCTTCTTTTTCCCATAATACAAGTAGGCATGCCAGCCGAATTTTTTCCCATGGCCTTCTAACACTAGAAGTTTTTTATTTAATAACGTTATCCATTCTCTCAACCATACTAAACAAATTGCTTCATGATACAGTTTCAAATCTGGTAATTGAAACCCACCTCTCTCTTTTGCATCTATCAGGACTTTCATTTTAATTCTAGGTTTCCTCCCGGCCCACACAAATTCCGAGATTTTTCTTCTCCATTTATCAAATTGCTTAGCATCTTTCACAATGGGGATAGTTTGAAACAAATACATAATCCTTGGTAAGATATTCATTTTTACTGCAGCTATTCTGCCCAACAATGACAAATTGAGCTTGTTCCACTTTAGCATATCTTCTTCTATTTTGCGCCAGAGCTTTTCATAGTTGTTCCTAAACAGATCAATATTTTTCATTGTTATCTCTACCCCTAGGTATTTTACCTTAGAGGTAACTTCACAACCCGTTAGTCTTTGTAGTTCTTGTTGTCTATTTTTCTGCATATTCTTACATAAAATTTTTGATTTTTCTTTGTTTATGTAAAGTCCCGCCAACTCCCCAAACTCTTGTATTCTCGTTAACAACAACGGTGTAGCTTGTAAGGGATTTTCATTTATAAACATTATATCATCCGCAAATGCTCTATATTTATAGGTATACCCTTTTATTTGTAGTCCTTCTAAATCTTTTTCATCTTGGATCTGCATCAGTAAAATTTCAAGAGTCATTATGAACAACAATGGCGAAAGCGGGCAGCCTTGTCTAGTACCTTTACTAATTTTCATTTCGTCTGTAAGATCTGCATTGATGCACAACCTTGCCCTTTGTTCAAAATATATTGCCTTTATCATTCTTATAAAACTTTCTCCAAGCTCCATTTTTTCCATCACTGCAAACATGAAGTCCCAATTTAAATTGTCAAATGCTTTTTCTGCATCCGCAAAGAATAGTGCTACTTCCTTTTCTGGATGTCTTTCATAGTATTCTACAATATTTACAACAGTTCTAATATTGTCTCTTATTTGTCTTTTGGGGAGAAAACCAGCTTGGTCCTCCTTTATAAAATTTATCAGATATTGCTTAAGTCGTTCCGCCAGAATTCTTGTAAATATTTTATAATCATTGTTCAAAAGTGAAATTGGTCTATAATTTTTCACATTTGTGACGTCTCTTTCTTCTTTAGGTATCAAAGAATAACAGCTTCCTTCCATGTATTTGGTACCTTCCCTTTAGCTCTTATTACATTCATCAGCTTCTGTAATTTTGGTATTAATTCATCTTTAAAAATTTTAAAATATTTAGCTGTATAACCGTCTGGCCCGGGAGCTTTATCATTCTTCATCACATTAATTGCTGCTTCAATTTCTATTTTTTCGATTGGGTCATTCAAAATTTTTCTCATATTTTCAGTTAAAGGCTCAATTTTTATTTTCTGTAAGTATTCATCTATCTTTTTTCTCTTTACTTCAGCACCTTTAAACAGCTTGGCATAGTACTTAAAAAATTCTCTTTTTATTCCCTCTTGAGTAACTACATCTCTTCCATCTATTACAATTCTACTAATTGTTTTGTTTTCTCTCTTTTTTTTCAGCTGCCACGCCAAGTATTTCCCCGTCTTATTTGCTCCTTCAAACGATTTCTGCTGAAGCCTTTTCAAGTTCCATTCCACTTCTTTGTTTAGTAAATGTCTTAGTTGAGTTTGTAATATTGATATTTCCCTTAGAATCTTCTTTTTCCCTGGTCTTTTCCTCAACGCACCTTCTTTTTTCTTTATTTCATTTTGAATGTCCAATAATTGTTTTTCTTTTTCCCTTTTATCTTTGTTGTTCAATGTAATCAACAACCCTCTCATTACTGCTTTATAAGTATCCCAGACCGTCTGGAAGTCAATATCTTCTTTATCATTCATTTGGAAAAATTCCTTAGTCTCTTTTCCTAGGAAAGTCACTGTTTCTTTGTTCTGTAGCAAATCTTCATTCAGTCTCCATCTTCTCAGTCTTTTGGACAATTTTGTAATCCACATTATTGGGTTATGGTCGGCACCGATTTTAGGCAAAATATCTATCTTCTTTGTTATAAGGCCTAAGTCTCTAGTTCCCCACAGCATGTCAATTCTAGAAAAGGTCTTATGTCTTGCAGAAAAAAAAGTATAGTCCCGCACTTCAGGATTAAACTTTCTCCATATATCTTCCAAGTTTTCCTGTTTAACTAACTCAAAGAAAGACTTTGGCAATTTCCCTTCTTTCACACTATTTTTTTTCCCTCCGGATCTATCCAATGAGTTCTCAACTGTTCCATTAAAATCTCCCATTAAGAGTATTTGATCGTAGGTCAACTCATCTAGTTGTTGTATAATGTCTTTAAAGAAAACATCTTTTGCACCATTAGGTGCATATAGTCCCAATAACAGCATTTTTTTCCCATTTGATGTTATTTCCACTGCTACAAATCTTCCATCTTTATCTTTAAACATCAGTTTTGGCTCCAAGTCCTGTTTAACATAAATGACTACTCCCCTTTTTTTCTGTTTGGCTAATGAAAAAAATTCCCTTCCCAATTGTTTATTCCATAAAAATTTATAATCCTTTTGTTTGATGTGGACTTCTTGCAGACAAATTATGTTACAATTTTGCTTCTTAATCCAATGAAAAGTTGCCCTTCTTTTTTGTGGTGAATTTAGTCCATTAACATTCCAAGACAGTAATTTGTAATCCATCATGGTGCAAATTCTTTATTTTCTTCAAAAAATCTCCTCAACTCTCTAGCATTTGTAATTGTTACTCTCTTCCCCTGAAGTTCAAAGCTCAAGCCCTCAGGGATTAACCATCTGTACCTTGTGCCATTGTCTTTCAGTTTTTCTGTCAACTTTTTATATGTTCTCCTGTCGTTTATCACTTCTTTGGGTAGCTCCTTCATTATTCTCACTCTGCTACCTCTTATTATCAATGACTGTTCAAAGTTTTTCTTAATGATCCTTCCCACCATTTCCTTTGTCATAAATCTTACAACAACATCTCTTGGTAAGTTGTTTTTTTTGGCGTGTAACGAATTGACTCTATACATATGATCATACATATTCTTAGTCTTGTCAGGGTCTTCTTCTAAGAATTCTGCAATTATGTTTATTATATATCCTCTCAGATCATCATTCTCTTCCTCAGGTACTCCTCTCAAGCGTATCTGATTTTCCATTAATTTGCATTCGTGGATCGTCACTTTTTCTTGGACTTTCAGCAAGGTGGTATCATGTACTTTAACTTTCTCCTCCACTTCCTGTACTTTCTTGTCTATTTTCCCAATTTGGCCTTTAAGGTCATCCACTTCTTTTTTAATTACTGTAATAAGTTCTTCCTTCATTTCTTGCATCATTTTATTAACTCCTTTCATAATCCTGGCTTCCATAGCCTCCATTTGGTCCTGCATTTTTTCTAATGAGAGGGCTCTTGTTCGGGGCTGCCTGGGCTCTGACATTTAGGCAAGAAGCAGGGAAATAAAATAAAAATACCAAAAATTTCCGTCTCACAATTTACAAATTTGGCTACCAAGTTCAAAAGGTCTAAATTTTCTCTCTTATTTAGTCTTTGTTCTGTTCTTTTCTGAGCTTCCCAAGCCCAGATATATATTTTTAAAGAAATTTTTCCCCTTTAAAAAATGACGAAATTTTTAGTTTCACCAATTTGAAATTTGACAGTCAGGTTCAATAGAGCAGAGCTTGCCCTTTCCAGCAAGCCTATTTTCGCTGGTTTCTGAGCCTCCAAAGCCAAGATATTTATCAAAAAAGCCTTCAAAAATTCCAAGATGGCGGCCGCGATTTTTCCCCTTTAAAAATTTTTTTCCCCTTTTAAAGTCCTCCCAGGAGCCCACCAGTAATGTAGTCAATAGATCTTGTCCTCTTACCCTCTTTCCCGTCGATTCTGTCAATTTTTAAAGTCCCAGTTCTTTTTAAAACAATATTTTAAATCGGACCTCCCAGCAATGGCTGCCGATGTTTCTCTATGATGTAGAGTAGGCTTTTTTCTTTACTGCTTCCTGTCTCTATCAGCTTCAACTCTCATGGAAATCTCACCATACTTGACGCACTTCCTGTCTTGCTCAGAAGGGTTGAAGAGCTATTCCAGTAATATTCCGATGCAACGTGGCTATTTACATTTCAGGAAACCGCAAACCGCAAGTAGACGCAACTAAATTTCCTTTTCGAATTTTAGCAGTTTTTAACACTGTCTTTTGTATTAAAACAGTCCCAACTTCTCAACTTCTTTCTTCTAATTGCAAGTTTTATATTTTCCCTTTCTTCCCACCTTTAATATATCCCTTTAGTCTGTAAATAACTCCGGAGTGAAAAGAGAGCTTCTGTACCTTTTTTTCTTCACTTATCCAAGTTCCACTGGTCTTCCAAAACTTTAGTTGTTTAGAATTGTCCCAGAAGGTTAGGATCTTGACGGGCTTATGCCAAATCAATGACTCTGAAAGATCTTGCAGACGATAACTATGCAAACTTCTGAGACCCCTCAAAGCCTCAAAGGAACCCCCTTCAGGGTTCCTTTTCAGCCAAGGTAAATCTCTTCCAAAGTTTTAAGTGCATGTCTTGGTCCTTTCTCTCACTGAGAAAGGTAGGCAGTGGGCTTAGATTGCCCTCCACTACCCCGAACAAGATCTTCAGCTTGCTCCCGATGTGAGAGACAACTCAGCCCGCCATTTTCCTCCCCGGAAGTCCCTAGTTCCCAGGACAACTTGTCTTCCTTCCCATGTTTTCCCTGCCCAAGCCACACAGTCCTTTCACATCCATCCTTTCTCCCACATTGCTTACAGTTCCCTGTCCCTAGGCTTTGGGTGTTTGTAGTGGCCGTGTACTAGGACGCAGGGTCTGATTGTCATCGCTGCCCCACCTCAAGCTAATTGCTGTAACTGCCTGGCCAAGATCTTTGTCAAGGACTTGTCCTGAAGTCTGGATGGTCTTTCTGTTTCCTTTCCTTTCTGTCTTGTCTCTTTGTTCATTTGGGGCCCCAACACTCAGCCACCTCCTCTTTTGTCACAAGCAACTCCAATCCACCTCCACCATTACCAGGCTTAGAACATGCAATACACTGGGCAACCCTTTCAGCACCAGCTGAATATCCCTGGGCCAAGGGAGGCCAGATTAAAGACCACCCGGGATCGGGCCTTCTCCGTTGCGGCCCCACTACTCTGGAACCAACTCCCGGAGGAGGTACGGGCCCTGCGATGTGTAAATCAATTTCGCAGGGCCTGTAAGACATACCTCTTCAAAATAGCCTTCGCCCATACCGAGCTAAGATAATGTCGCTGTGTATGTTTCTTCTCTTCTACTGAATTAAGATCTATTAGCACCTTAATGTTAATTTTAATGTAACTGCATATTAATTTTACTGTTTTATGTGATTTTATTATATTGTATTGCATTCCTATGTTGTGAGCCGCCCTGAGCCTGCTTGTGCGGGGAGGGCGGGATACAAATAAAAAGTTGTTGTTGTTGTTATTATTATTATTATTATTATTATTATTATTATTATTATTATTATTATAGTGGCATGAGCCAAATACACTCTTGAGAGTGTTTTTCCATGTCATAGAGATGATTGCATCTTGTAGAACTCCAGGCCAAGCTGATGGTTTTTGCGGGAATTGTGCACTGAACATGAAGTGACCAAACTGAACCTGACCTGGCTGGTGAAACCAAAGATCTATTCTCTGGATACCCACCAATGGTTAACCAGATGCTTCTAGGAAGACCTTTGGTTTAATTCAATGTTCCTTACGTTCTTGCTTAAAGAAACAGCAAAGGAAGATGAATGACCCACACGTTTGCCCTTTCAGCATAATATGGAAGTAGGATTCATAGATCTGAGACCTATGGAACTCATTGTAAAAGAGATTTGTCCCACCCTTCCACTGGAAGCAGAAATAGCGGGCTCCCACTCCTTCAGTTATGGGAACCAAGTAAAGGATTTGAGAATGTGATTGTTTCTGCATACAGATTTAAAACTTGAGAATTTGAGGAAGAATCTTTTGTAAAATAACTGCAGCTGTATTTTTTTTAAAAAAATCTGTATTTGTAAACATCACAATCTATTTTCAAGACTGGGATGTATTAGGCACACCCCTCTACTCTTTCTCATGAAGGACCACTTTCCAGACAAAGTGCAACTAACAATAAAGCCTATAACATATACAGCCGCTTTAGCTGATAAATTGCCAAATGCTTGGCACACCTGAGGAAAAGGCCATTATTCCCATTTTAGGGGTGAGGAAACAGAGAAATTGACTTGCTTCATTGGAAGATTGATTCACCCAGAACAGAGGGTGGGGAGGGAGGGAGGATCTGGCAACTAAAGCCAGGTTTTTGCCTACATTCTGGTCCAGTTAATTTTTGCCACCCTTTCCAGCTCCTTGTTCTCAAGCAGAAAATAGCACCTCTGCGTTTGACCGGTCTATTATGCACCTGATGGGTTCAACTTTTTCCGTATCCATTTCCCCACCACCACCCCTTTTCCTTCACCCACCTCCAATTCAAATCACAAGGCTATTTCGAAGCTATTATTCAATGCTGCCGCCTTGCATCTGCCAAGAAACAAACAGCCCCAAGTCTCCCCCTTGCCTGAGTTCTCTACTCCAGCAGCAGAAGCCAGCACTTTGATGAGAAACTCTTTGCACCCAGGTGTAGCCATGGCAACAGGCTTTCACAGAGCAAGAGTCAGAACTGCCAAGGCTCAGAGATTCGCATGTATTTCCATGTCATAAAGATGATTGCATCTTGTCGAAATCCAGGCCAAGCTGATGCTTTGGGGGGAAAAAAATCGTACTAAGAATTCTCATATTGAAAGAGGCTGCATTGTGCACTGGACCTAACATGGCTGGTGAAAAATAGTGATAAACACAAGCTTTATAGACGAGAAGGCTGGTTGCAGGACTTGGAAGAACATGAAAGGAACACGGTTCAGTCATTTACAAGAAGGCAGGAAATACCATATTCAAATATTCCTAGCATTGTTAAGCCAATAATATATAGGCTAACTGTTGTTATAGAGAGGGAACAGGTGGATGCCAAAGTGCCAGCTAAACAAAGAAAGACTCAAGCTATCCAAGTGAGGAAAATTCTAGTTTGACTGGTTTACACTTCAAGAAATCATTTCAACCTTGACTTGTTTGATGTGGTGACATATGTTTGCTTTGGAACCCCTGTGCCTTGTAAAATATTCTGGGGATGCATGATAGAACACTGCGGGGAATGTTAGGGCCAGGCCTTGAAGTTAGCAGGAGCTCACAGGAGCACAGCTCCTGAACCTTTCTGAGGATTCCCCCTCTTCCTCCCCACCTACCTTGTCCATGGAATAATAGGCTCAGCTGCATAACAATCCCTGGATTAGGAGAGCGGGCAGCCAGCCAGCCACCAGGAGCTTTGGCACACCACCAGCAACCCTCATTAACCCCTGGAGAAGCCCACGCCACCCTTTCTCCATTTCTTATGTGATTGGGGGGGCCATATGCTAATGAGTTATGCTAATGAGCTTCACCACCTATTTTTCTACAAAATGACCCCTGGTTAGAGCCCAAAAGACCCTGTATAACACAGAGTGTAAATACTTAGAAGACACCCAACAGTCTTGTGCAGCTACTGCTTGCAGAGGGAGAGCAATGGTAGTAGGCAAAACTCCTTTCCAAGAAGCTTGTTCACCATTATCAGTTTTTTTTTTTTATGATCAGGCAAATCTAGGCTTGCCAGTCCTCAGGTCCTGGTGGGGGATTCCCCAGTTTTGCAGGCTCCTCCCTGCGCCAACAGCCATGATGTGCCTTTCCATCTCAGAAGGCTTATAAGAATCTTGGAAACTTAGAAGAAGTTTTGAAACTTGGAAGGTGTATATGCCTTTAAATCTCAGGCTGAATGGGGCAGGGCGAGCTAGCAGAGCCACCTGGCTGTTCCCTGGTGAGTCTGTGAAGCTGTGAGAAAGGAAGAGAAGCCAGCAGTTTGTGGGTTTGTTTTACTTTCCTTTCCGCTGTTGTGATTTTATTGTGATTTTATCATTTATGTTGTGCTCCGCTCTGAGCCCCTATGGGAAATGGGCAGAATATAAATAAACTAATAATAATAATAAAACTAGAACCTTTCGTTTCCTGTGTTAGTTTGAAGAAGTTGGTGGTGATACAGCAGATGGTTACATTCAGCACCTCCTGTAAATTGCCCCTGTGAGATCACAAAAGTGTGTGCTTGTGAACTACATTTATTTTCACTGCTTTGTGAGTGTGTTGGGGTGTTTTCACTTTCATTTAGTGGAAGTACAGCCAGCTGCTGGGGAACAAGGAAATGAAGGCTGTATTCAGGGGAACTGCACTGCTGTATTTTTATTTATTTATTTTAGGGAATGGGAAAGTCTCCTGGCTCCACCCCCAAAGTTCCCAGGTATTTTCTGAGCTGGACCTGGCAACCCTACACAAACCTAGGGCTGCCAGCTCTTGGCTGGGAAATTCCTGGACATTTGGAGAACAGAGCCTGGGGACAGTAGAGTTTGAGGAAGGGGAGGGACCTCAGCAGAGTATAATATTGTTGACTCAATCTTCCAAAGCAGCCATTTTCTTCACAGATGACTGTGGTCTGGAGACCAGTTCTGAGTCCTGGAGACCTCCAGAGCCAGCCTAGGCAACTCTAGACACATCTGCTAGACTCCAAGGAGCCTCAGACTTCTCACATTATTATCTGAAAACAATTGGCCTAAAGAAGAGGGGGGGAATAGTCACTTTCCAGTTAAACTTGAATGATATTCCTCCCCTGTTTGGAATACTGATATTTAGATACAGAATGAGGCTGTGGAAACTCCACCAGCCTTTCACAGAGAAAATTAATCTCAGGAACTTTCAGGACTGGCCCTTTTCTATTTATTTATTTAAGCACATTTATATCCCGCTCTCCCCAAACAGGCTCAGGGTGGCTAACAACAGTTAAAACAACATAAAATTTAAAAGCAGATATACAATAAAAGTCATTTCATACAATTTACAATCCATAAAAACCCAAGATAGGTATTGATATTAGTGGATGTTATGTTGGAGTCAGTGAGAGCTGTCGATGCTGTGGAATGGTGGTCACTCCCACTTAGGCATCAGTTCTCTACAGTTTGCCTCCAAGCAAAAGTAAGCAGGCAAACAAGGCAAGATTTGAACTTTCTTTCTACTCATTAGTTTGGAGTGTGTGCTGGTGGAATGGTATAACATACGCACTGCTATTCTTCCACATCACATTCTTCTGAGATCTCTCCAGTGCATTTCTGCTTTGAAGCTCTGGTACTTAGTTACATATTTTATAAATACTTCTGAATGCTCTGGGAGCCTAAGTTTTAACAAACAGCATCATCAACAAGAAAATGTTGTTTGTTCACAGTTTCCTCCCTTCCCTTGCACAGACCTCAGCTGGGCAATACCCTCTGCCTTGTCTTGACACAGGATTTGACCAGGTTCCACCCTCTAGCTTGAAGTTCTCATGCTGAATCAGACCATCAGTCTATCCAGGTCAATATTGTCCTCCGCATGGCTCAGCCAAGCTGAGTGCTGCCATCTGCTTTGCCTTGCATGGGACTTGGTTGGCACTGCCCTCTGCTTCACCTTGTGTAGGGCTCAGCCAAACTAGGTGCTGCCCAACTGGTTGTACCCTATTCCTCATCTCACTCCATCTAACCAGGCATGGGGCTGGGCATCACCCTCTAATTAGACTTGCACAGAGACAGTTGCTGCTGTCAGCCTCAGCTCACATGGGGCTTGGCCAGGCACTGCCCTCAGGCCAGGCATCATCCCTTTCCTTCATCTCGCTTCATGCAGAGTTCAGCAAGCTGCCACTGGCTGCCTTGGCCTCCTAATGCAGGGCTCAGCTGGGCCAGGCACTGCTGTCTGCTTCACCTCACCTAGCCTTGTAGGACATGGCCAGGCTGGGCTCCATTGTCTTCCTCACCTTGCATGGGCTGAGCCTCCCTCATCCCGCCTCTTGTGCAGGTCTCCAGTGGATCAGGCTCTGTCTCTCTTGCCTCATTTCAGGCTGGCTGGGCCACTGTTCCACTTGGCGGTATCTAGGTGTTCTTAATGGTCAATTTTGGCCTGCTGGTGAGGTAAATTAAACTGAGAATATATAACTGAGATATATAACTTTCATCATTTCGAAGATATGCATAGAGTGGGGAGGGACGATGGCTCCGTGGTAGAGCATCTGCTTGGGAAGCAGAAGGTCCCAGGTTCAATCCCTGGCATCTCCAAAAAAGGGTCCAGGCAAATAGGTGTGAAAAACCTCAGCTTGAGACCCTGGAGAGCCACTGCCAGTCTGAGAAGACAATACTGACTTTGGTGGACCGAGGGTCTGATTCAGTATAAGGCAGGTTCATATATATTCTTTCATCATTTGGGGGTTTTATAACCCCCTTTTTTTACAATTTCAGTTTTTTTCTGCAGATTTCAGGTTTGTTGAAAAATCTTTCTTGGCCCTTCACATGCCCAATATCCAGATTTCAGTATCCTCAGAGTTGGTGGACTTTGCTATTAGAATATACATGGGAACTCACAAGGACTTGTGTGGGGCATGTTATTGTTTTCTCCTCCCCTTCCCTGACTATCTTAATCCCTGTCCATCAATCTTCCCCCTCTATTTCTTCCCTCTCCTCTTCTCTAACAATCTTCCCACCTCTTTCACCTTCCTCTTCTCTGTCAATATTCCTCCTCATTGCTTTCACCCCCCCCCCTCACCTCCTTATCTTGCCTTCCTCTTCATCTATAGCATTGGAGACAGGGCTGTCAGCAGCTGGTAGAGCCCTCCAGAACTGCCACATAGGTGGCAGGGCCCTCAGGAGCGGCTGCCGATGCACTGGTGGAAGCCAGCAGGGCCTTCAAGAGCTGATGGACTGGTGGTAGAGCTTTGGCAGCTGGCAGGGCCCCAGGAGCCAGCAGGGCCCCAGGAACCTCTGTGTTGCCTGTGCAGGTAAGTAATTTCACCTTAAAGCCTTTTCTGCAAACCTAGGGGTCCCCCAAGTTTGTAGAAAAATCTCCTTTCTCTCAGTGTGAGACCAATCGGTCAATTTATATATCTGCAAATCTGCTCACAATTAAGAAGTAAATATATAAATGAGGGTATTATGATATTGGTGTGAAAATTGGCGGGGGGGGGGGGTTGCACAAAGTGACAGCCCTAGCTAGAGAAAGTACAAACAGCAGTCACAGAAATGTCTTCAATTCTCTCTGTATAGCTCTTAGACAGAAACACTAATATTTGCCTTGTGATTGGGTGTATCCATGTAACATTGCTTCCTTGTATCCTTGAATCTATGGGCGTTTCCCCACAGAGCTTACCTCGGAGTGACGTCCCTCTTCACCGCGCAGCTTCTGCGCGGATTTCCCACCAACTGCTCCGCATAACCAGGAAGTGCCGGAGCTTTTGCGTCGCAGATGTAAACCGCTAAAAACCAGTTTACGTTAGCGACGCAAAAGCCGCGGCTCTTCCTGGTTATGCGGAACAGTTGGTGGGAAATCCGCGCAGACGCTGCGCAGTGAAGAGGGACGTCGATCTGAGGTAAGCTCTGTGGGAAAAAGCCCTATCTGTTTTCTGACTTTTCCTCAGTTGTAAGGTATGTCAAAGGTGGAATGAGAATAGGATATTTTGTTTCTATGTTGATCCTACTGCAGTGGTGAGAGTCCAATGGTCACCTTGGATATTAAATAGAAGGGCTTTGTTTCGCTAGCACACTACGCTATGGTTAATACACAGATTGATATGCACTAAAAAGGTTATTTAGCCACCTCAATAATATACCATAGGCATAACTATTCCTAATACTGTTTGTAGATACTATCATTTACTATCATTTGTATACCTATGGTCAGGGGTCGTTTTGTAGAAAAATAGGCGGTGGAGCTCATCCAGAATTGTTATGCAGCTGCACCTACTATTCAATGGACAAGGTGAGAAGGAGGAGGTGGAACTCTCAGAAAAGTTCAGGGGCTGTGCTCCTGTGAGCTCCCGCTGAATCTGAGGCCTGCCTATGGCCTCCCATGCCAAAAGATATGCAATTCTGGCCTAGGGTTGCCAGACTCCAGGAAGCCTGGAGATCTCCCACTTTTACAACTGAACTCCAGCTGTAAGAGATCAGCTCCCCTGGAGAAAATGGCTGCTTTGAAGGGTAAATTCAATGCTGAAGCTAACCCCCCCTCCCCAACAAAAAACCCCCCTGCCCTCTTCCAGCTGCACCCCCCAAAGTCTCCAGGTATTTTCCAACACTGGCCTGGCAGGCCTATTCTGGCTAGGCTTCCCAACCCTCCTGCCCTGGCGGGGGACCCCAGGATTTCCACCCTCTTCCCCCGCTCACCAAAAAAACGGAAGCGGGGGAGGGGGGAAATGCCGCGCCGCTGCCGCCCCCTCTCCGCCCACCGTAGCTGCTCCTCCGAGATGGGCCCAAGCTGAGCCCATCTCGGAGGAGCAGCCAAGAGGCAGCAGGCAAAACCAGAGAAGGGAAGGGCGGAAGCAGGCCAGAACTTGCGGCTCGCCATGCCCCCGGCCCGCCTCCACCCCCCCTCCGATTCCACCCCAGAGGTGGAGCGGAGCGGGCGAGGCCGCTGCGCCACTGCCGCCTCTTCTCCGCTCGCCGTGGCTGCTCCTCCGAGATGGGCTCAGGCTGAGCCCATCTCGGAGGAGCAGCCACGGCGAGCGGAGAAGAGGCGGCAGCTGCACAGCGGCGTCGCCCGCTTCGAGATGGGGTGGCTTGCCACGCTCCCCGGCGCCATTTCCCCCTTCCCTCCTAGCTCCACCCCAGTGTCTCCTGGCTCCACCCCCAAAGTCTCCTGGCTCCACCCCCAAAGTCCCCAGATATTTCTGGGGTTGGACTTGGCAACCCTAATTCTGGCCTTCGTGGTTGTGGAAAAATAGGGTTGCCAATCCCCAGGTGGGGGCAGGGGATCCCCCGGTTTGGAGGCCCTCCCCCCGCTTCAGGGTCATCAGAAAGCGGGGGGAGGGGAGGGAAATGTCTGCTGGGAACTCTGTTATTTCCTATGGAGATTTATTCCCATAGAAAATCATGGAGAATTAATCCGCTAGTATCTGGGGCTCTGGGGGGGCTGTGTTTTGAGGTAGAGGCACCAAATTTTCTGTACATCATCTAGTGCCTCTCCCCAAAATATCCCCCAAGTTTCAAAACGATTAGACCAGGGGGTCCAATTCTATGAGTTCTAAAAGAAGGTGCCCCTATCCTTCATTATTTCCTATGGAAGGAAGGCATTGAAAAGGTGTGCCGTCCCTTTAAATGTGATGGCCAGAACTCCCTTTGGAGTTCATTTATGCTTGATCTTGGCTCCACCCCTAATGTCTCCTGCCTGCACCCCCAAAGTCCCCAGATATTTCTTAAATTGGATTTGGCAACCCTATGGAAACATACCATTTGAAGTAAGACCCCCTTGCAACAAAATAAAACAATATTCTGAAAAACCCCAGACTGCTTATAAAACAATCTCAAAAATGGACAGTATGGATCTAGAAATGCAACCAACATAATGATTTCAAAGGAGAATAAGCACAGACAAGTGTCAGTCATGGTTAGTACAGCTGGAAGGGGAGAAAAGGACAGGACAGTATATTTATTTGAATGAGTTTGTGGGTCAGCACTTGCTCCGTCTTTCTCTGAACCAGTGCTCATTCTTCACTTCCCTCTTTATCAGTCTAAGATGAAGACAAACAGGCTCTAATTATTTTAGCTTGCACAGCTGAGCCCTTCAGCCTTCCATTTCTTTACCTGAACACTCTCATTCCAAGCTGGTTATATTTGACCAAGCCCTGTGCTGCATTCTTCTGCAGTGGAACTCTGGTGTCACAGCTATCGCAGGCCCTTTCCTCAATTTCATTTTCTCAAGTGAGAGTCTAATAAAGCATGTTAATTTACTCAGGCTTCCTGTAACAGAGCAGGCTATGAACCAGTCATACCTGCAGGTCAGAACAGGAAAGAGGTTCTACAAAATTGAGATTGATGTCAATCTCCACTCAAGGGCACATTCGCCCATGTTGCTTATTCCTGAGCAAGATTTTATAGCAAAGGATGGCTTTAAATGAGGCTGTTTTGCATTGTTTCATATATGAACATATGAAGCTGCCTTATACTGAATCAGACCCTGGGTCCATCAAAGTCAGTATTGTCTTCTTAGACTGGCAGCGGCTCTCCAGGGTCTCAAGCTGAGGTTTTTCACACCTATTTGCCTGGACCCTTTTTTGGAGATGCCAGGGATTGAACCTGGGACCTTCTGCTTCCCAAGCAGATGCTCTACCACTGAGCCACCGTCCCTCCCCTATAAGCCCACAAGTACAAAATACATGTGCTATATGTCATGTTTGAATTGTGCATGTTGCTTCTCCCTTGCTCAAACAAGGATCAAGAAAGAATCAGCTGTGACCAAAGTTAAAAATATGTACAGAGTACAGTTATGACGTGCAATGCATTTCTTTTGTACTGTAGGATCACACACAAGCACAACATTCTTCTTTGAAGAAGCAAAGATAGGTGAAGACAGCCAGGGTGACAAAGCATTATCTAGCTGTACTTCAGTGAGGTGAAAATGAATTTCCACTTAATTCCAAGGAGATCTAGTTGGGGAAAGGAAGAATCAGATTTACTAATTAAAGGGATTATAGCAGCATGATACAGATTGCACTATCTGAGTGATTTCAGGTGTGCTGTGGATATTAACAACAAGTGCAATTTTTTTGGTGGGTTGAAGGTAAGGTATAAGATATAGATACATATGTACAAGCATACGTCATATGCCCATAGTCTATTCCCAGAGTAACAAAGGCAGAGCTCTTATAATGTTCGCAGTTGATGATGCTGCAATCTTCACAAAAGTGTTTCTGAAAACTGAATTTACCTTACTTGCAATGATAATTTTTTCTCAAGCTGAGTACCCCATATGGTGGCACTGATAATTTATGCCAAATTTGAAATAAGCATTATTTGGAGTGGTTTTGCATCCAAGCCAGTTGACAGCATTCAGCATGGTAACTGGCTGATAGCTACAGTTAACACATGCTCACAATTTATGGGCATTCTGACAATCAGTAGTTTAGGTTATGATTCGGCATATGCACAAAAAAAAATCAGTATTTTTCGGGTTCAGGTATACCAAACCTGAAAAATATTGATCTGTACCGATGTTCCCTCTAAGCTGCAGAGTCTTGTGAGCAAAAATTCTACTTTGTGAGCTACTGGCATTTAAGTTGTGAGCTACTGTATAAATTATTGTGCTCTGGGGTCATCCTTCCTGAGCTAAGACAAAAATGTGTGAGCTGGAGGCTAAAAATCTGTGAGCTAGCTCACGTTAACTCAGCTTAGAGGGAACACTGGTTTGTACCAATATTCCTGAATCCCAATATTGGTATTGCATTGGGACTTGGGAAATAACTGGCATTGCTGAAAAGATTTGGCTGGGAGGGCTGATTGTTTTGGGAGGAAGCCTGAGAGAAGGCATGTTTAAATGCCTTGCCTTCCCTCCCTGAGCCACCATGGTGTGGTGTGGTGGCTCAGGAAGGGAAGGCAATGGTCAGTTTCAGACTTTCTGCTTGGAAGCTGAAGGGACTAAAACTGACCTGCTCTCCCTTCCTTTCCCAAGTTGGCCCACTGCAGCAGACAGGGAAGGGAAGAGATCTGTGAGGCATCTTTAAATGCCTTGGGAACAATTAAACTCCTTCATTTCTCTCAGCCTGCTCCAAAGTTGGGGGAGTGAAATTGAGGGGTTCAATGGCTCCCAACCATTTCATCTTGACAGTGGAGTGGGTCCACCTGTCAGCTGCTCAGTTTAAATGGCTGGAAGGCATTTCAGCAGTCCCTTTTGCTTCCCCCTTCAGAGTTGGGGAAAGTGAAACAGAGTGCTGAAATGGCTGCTGGCCATGTAAACCTAACAGCTGACAGGCAGACAGATCTGTTTGGTTTAAATGGCCAGCAGCTCAGTATAGGTGAATGCACCCAATATAAGCCAAATAAGATCAGCTTTAATTTGGGATCACCTTATCAGTAGCTGAATCAGGTTACAGAATCTGATTTGGCTGAATAAATATCCAAAACATTGAGAAGCTAGTTCTCAGGTATTTATTCGGTTTGGCTTATGCCAAACGCACACCCCTAATCATGATCCAGAAGACCCAGATTAAGATTAGGTAGCAGAGATATAAACTTTAGAAAGGACACAAACACAATTATAGAATTTTTAAAAAAAAAAAAAAAAAACCCTTAAAATATGCTTAAAACATTAGCACTCGTTGGTCTTGGAGGTGTTTTCTTTGTATTTCTCCCAGGGATCCAGGGAGCTGGGCGGGGGAGGCTCTGGCTCGTTCCTTCCTTCTCCGGGGGTCCAGGAGGGGGAGGAGCCTCAGCCAATGGAGGGAAGAGAGACTTGGCTCGGTAGCTCTGCTGTGTGATGGAGCGGGCCTGGTGGAGCGGGCTGTGATGCAAAGGGAGGCGAGAGAGGGAGAGGGAAGCAGATGACAGCAAGTTGTTCGGGAGGGCTGATGGGAGCCCTCTGGGGGCCTGGTTTGGCCCTTGGGCCACATGTTTGACTCTAACTCTTTGAACACATGTCTGCTCTAACTCTCTGAACACTCTAACTCAGGGGTGTCAACCATGCGGCCCGAGAGCTGGATCGGGCCCCCGGAGGGCTCCTGTCAGGCCCGCGAGGAAGTCTGCTTCCTTCTCCCTCTCTCTTGCTTCTTTTCTGTGTCCTAGCTTGCTTTGCCAGGATTTCTCAATTGCACAGAGGCTACAGAGCAAAGCCTCTATTTTCCCCATTGGCTGAGGCTCCTCTCTGGGGGAGGAAGTGGGGTGTGTGGAGGAAGGGCTTGCATTGATACTGACCACAATATTGCAAGAGTGCTGATACTTAAAGCGTGTTCTAAGTTTTTTTTAAAAATCTTTAATTGTGTGTGTGTCCTTTATAAAGTTTATATTTCCGCTACTTGGCATTGTATTTGATGACCTATATAGTCTGGCCCGACCAGGTCTCATGTATATCAGATCCGATCCTCATAATGAATGGGTTTGACACCCCTGTTCTAACTGCTCCGCCCTGCTGTCTCTCGGTTCGAGGAATAAATGCTGGACGCGTGGGTGGAAAGAAAGGATGGTAACTTGCACTTAATCTGTCCTTCATCCCTTTATCTTTTTTCCATGAGGCAAGGGTTTGAGTGACCTTATCCAAAGACGGCTCCCCAGGGTATGAAGAGACTGCCTGTTTGTTTAGTGTTCTCCTGACTTGGGCTGCGTGTTCAGGATCTCCTTATAGCTGTCTTGAATTTTAGTGGTGCTACAGGTGGGCCACCTATGCAGGTGAGAGGGATGGATGGTGGCTCAGGGGTAGAGCATCTGCTCGGTAAGCAGAAGGTCCCAGGTTCAATCCCCGGTATCGCCAACTAAAAAGGGTCCAGGCAAGTAGGGGTGGAAAACCTCAGCTTGAGACCCTTGAGAGCCGCTGCCAGTCTGAGAAGACAAAACTGACTTTGATGGACCGAAGGTCTGATTCAGTAGAAGGCAGCTTCATACGTTCATACATACCCAGGTTAAAATCTCCATTCAATGATTAAACTCACTGCATGTCTTTGGATCAGTAAGTATATCAGTTTAACATACCTCATGGTGGGGGGTGGGGATGCAAGGCACTCTGAGATACTTAGAGGGAAAGTTGAATACAGTGTATAGATAGATTATGTGCTAAGGTCATCACTGGGAGGCCATGTGTAATTGAGAATTAGCTACATTTTGAATGCTATTTTTGCATGACGTTTATTAATCAGCAGCATTCATCATTCTGGTGTGCACTGAGAATTTACTGTCTCAAACTACTATTTCATGTGAGAAAGTAGTTTGCAATCCAATTTAGGATACTAAGGTTGTTTTCGCACTTACCTTATTCCGGAGCGACATCCCTCTTCACCGTGCAGCGTCTGCGTGGATTTCGCACTACTTGCTCCGCAGAAGCCAGAAGTCCCACGGCTTTTGCGTCGCAAATGTGTTTACATTTGCGACGCAAAAGCCGCGGGACTTCCGGGTTCTGCGGAGCAAGTAGTGCGAAATCCGCGCAGACGCTGCGCGGTGAAGAGGGACGTCGCTCCGGAATAAGGTAAGTGCGAAAACGACCTAAGTAAAGAAACTCAGCATTGGAAGCCAGGCAGACAAAAGGCTGGTATACTAGAAAGACAAGCCATGTAGCATCCATAGCTCCCCCACCCTCCAATACATGCACATGCCTACAACAGGATCAAGACTATCAAGGAAATAACCTGTTTGGGTGACTGGAGCAGATGGGAAAGAGGGACAGGAACAACTGCAGAAAAGCAGCGTGACAATGTCCATGGAGGAAATAATTGCAATATAATTTGGAATAATTTCATGTGTCTAATAGTGAGATTTTTGGAGCGTTCAAGGATGCTGCTCACAATTTGCAATCACCTTGCAATTCAAACAGAGAAATGATCAAATAACACTATTAACAGCTGCAAAGATGAAATTTCAGCAGGTACAGCTTTCCCCCACCCAAAACTCCTGCAGCTGCCCAAAATCTTTCTTCTACATACTTACGAAAAACATACATCTGCTTAGCCTACCTACCCCCTGCTAGATGTTAGAGGTGAGGTTAGAAAGTTGATTTAAAGCTGTGAAAAATTCACATGAGCCATGTTTCATTTGAGTCTAATGGAGTAGTTCCGAAAACCACCAAGTCTTTGTTCTTGTTTGTCACTATTGTTATAGTGGGGAGTGTCAATATTTCCTACCCTGTTATGGAACTTGAGTCCATAGTGAATTATAAAGCCAATTATCATAGCTCTCATTATTTATTATTTCTATCCCATCCTCCCAGTGAACAGGCTCAGGACAGATCACAACAGCAGTGTAAAATAATAATAATTAAAAAACCAGTAATCCAGTAGTTTCAAACAATTAAGAACAATAGAAATTTTAAATACAGGTAGCACTTAGATACAATATCACAGAAGCTGGAGCCACTCGGCCTATAAGATCTAATCAATCTGGACTGCTTGATGGAAAATTCAGTAAGGGAGGCTGACTTAATTGGATGCCCACCACCTTATCCATTGGCCTGGTGGAACAGCTCTGTTTAACAGGGCCCGCAGAACAGTAATATGTCCTGCAGGGCCCTGATCTCAAGTGGGAGTGTATTGCACCAGGCCAGGGCCAAGGTAGAAAATGCCCTGACCCAAGTTGAGGCAAAGCAGATGTCCTTTGGGCCAGGGGCAGCCAGCAGATATTTATTTTGCTAGGTATAAAGCTCTTCAGGGCACATATGGGAAGAGGTGGTTGTGAGGAATCCCATCAGAGGCTTTACTCAGCAGGGCGACCACTTTAAATTTCTCCCAGTCACCTTCCCTCAGTTCCTCAGTCACACTCACAGAAATCCTGTCAGAACTATTAATAATTGGCACCAGACAGTTTTAAAGGCAAAACCGACAAAATATTTATTAGGTAACAAAAGGCAAGGGAGAGGGATGAAATAATATTGATTATGACTGTTCAATATGCAGAAGGCAAATTAGTTAAGAACATAAGAGAAGCCATGTTAGATCAGGCCAATGGCCCATCCAGTCCAACATTCTGTGTCACACAGCGGCCAAATATATATATTTCACATGTTAATTTCACATGTTAATCACCCTTTAGGTGAAGAAGTACTTCCTTTTATCCGTTTTAACCTGTCTGCTCAGCAATTTCATCGAATGCCCACGAGTTCTCGTATTGTGAGAAAGGGAGAAAAGTACTTCTTTCTCTACTTTCTCCATCCCATGCATTATCTTGTAAACCTCTATCATGTCACCCCTCAGTCGACGTTTCTCCAAGCTAAAGAGCCCTAAGCGTTTCAACCTTTCTTCATAGGGAAGGTGTTCCAGCCCTTTAATCATTCTAGTTGCCCTTTTCTGAACTTTCTCCAATGCTATAATATCCTTTTTGAGGTGCGGCGACCAGAACTGCACACAGTACTCCAAATGAGACAGCATCATCGATTTATACAGGGGCATTATGATACTGTTGGCATCCTGTTGGCAGCGGGTTGGCAGAATAAAACAATTACAGAGAGTAGAGTCTAATCAGGCTGAGGTAAAATATAACAAGACTTTGGCAGAATATCTTTAAAATAAACAAAAAAACCCAGGCAGGTTTCAGAGTCCCACTAGACTCTACTTCACACAGGCTGTGCCTTCTGGGCACTCAGAATGCTGTTCCTTCAGTTGTTTAAGCCCTAGCTTCGGCAGTGCCAAATCATATAAATAACAAACTTCAATCACTCTTCCACACACACATAGAGAACTCCTGACTGGTGTCAGTATTCTCCCTCACAGACCCTTCCACACTAGCGATCTTCCAGGACTGGCACATCTCTATACCGATGTGCCTCAGCCCCACAGCTAGTCCTCTGGTCTGAGTCTTGGGTACCTCTGCTGACCACCAGAATCCAGTCCTCTCCTCAGTATGTAATTGTGTAATCTAGTTTGTACTTGGAGATTGCCTGATGCGCTGGCAAAATCTCCCTCGGAGAGTTTCATACCATCTGAAAACTCCCTTTTCCAGACAGAGTCCACTCAGCTCTGTCTGCCACAAGGAGCTCAGCCACTCTGGCTGCTCTCAGCCCCTCATCCAGTTGGTTTTACAGCTGCCCAGCCTAAGCCCACTCTCTTCACTTCAGACTGGCATTCTGAAGACTTCTCTCGAAGACACCTTGGCTCCAACTAAAAATCCTGAGGTGATTTTCTGCTGAGCAAACCTCCAAAGGATACTTTTCTGTTGCTTGGGCAACGTTCCAGCCAATCGCTGCAAGCCTGTTTCTCAGCTACTCAGGCTAAGGGCCTGAGTCCATCACAGTGGTCCCTCAGATATGTCAGTCCCAGGCTGCACAAGGTTTTGAAGGTCAGTATCAACACCTTGAAATGGATCCAATACTCAATTGGTAGACAGTGCAATTGGTGTAGCACCGGCTGAATGAAAGCCCACACAGGTGATGCTGCCAGATGGCATGCATTTGCATTTGCATTTGCACAGAAGAACTCCTCCCAGAGAGCCAGTGCGGCTTCAGAGCTAACAGGAGCACCACCGACATGGTATTTGTTCTCAGGCAGCTCCAAGAGAAATGCAGGGAACAGAACAAGGCTCTGTATGTGACTTTTGTCGACCTTACCAAAGCCTTTGATACTGTTAGCAGGAAAGGCCTGTGGCAAATCTTGGAACGTTTAGGATGTCCCCCAAGGTTCCTCAGCATGATCATCCAGCTACACGAAGACCAGCGAGGCCAAGTCAGACACTGCAACGACCTCTCAGAGACCTTCCCAATAGGCACAGGTGTAAAGCAAGGCTGCGTTCTCGTGCCAACTCTCTTTACGATCTTCTTTAGCATGATGCTTCAAAGAGCCGCAGTAGATCTAGATGATGACGATGGTGTCTACATCCGCTATCGCACCGATGGCAGCCTGTTCAACCTGAGGCGACTAAAGGCCCACTCCAAGACGATGGAAAAACTCATCCGAGAGCTACTGTTTGCTGATGATGCTGCACTCGTCTCCCACTCGGTATCAGCTCTGCAGCATATGACGTCCTGCTTTGCAGAGGCTGCCAAGCTATTCGGCCTAGAAGTTAGTCTGAAGAAGACAGAAGTTCTCCACCAGCCTGCACCCCAGGAAGATTATCACCCTCCCTGCATCACTGTGGGTGAATCAGTTCTGAAGACAGTCCAGCAGTTCAGCTACCTGGGGTGCATCATCTCCTCAGATGCCAAGATCGACAAGGAGATTGACAACAGGCTGGCAAAGGCAAACCATGCCTTTGGCCGACTGCACAAAAGAGTGTGGAGCAACAAGCATCTGAAAAAAGGCACAAAGATCAATGTTTACAAAGCGGTTGTGATGACAACCCTCATCTACGGCTCCGAATCATGGGTTTTATACCGTCATCACCTGCGACTCCTCGAGCGCTTTCATCAGCGCTGCCTTCGCACCATCCTCAACATCCACTGGAGTGACTTTGTGACCAACACTGAAGTCCTCAAGCGGGCGGAGGTTACCAGTATCGAGGCACTGCTGCTGAAGACGCAGCTGCGCTGGGCAGGGCATATTTCTAGGATGGAAAACCACCGCCTTCCCAAGATTGCCCTGTATGGCGAACTCTCCACCGGCCATCGAAATAGAGGGGCACCAAAGAAGAGGTACAAGGACTCCTTGAAGAAATCCCTTGGCACCTGTCGCATCAACCATCACCAGTGGTCTGACCTAGCCTCAGATCGCAAAGCATGGAGACACACCATCCACCAGGCTGTCTCTTCCTTTGAGAACGCACGCATAGCTGGTCTTGAGGACAAAAGGAGATTGAGGAAGAATCACACTGCTACAGCACCAACCCTAAATCAGACATTTCCCTGCAGCCACTGTGGCCGGACCTGCCTGTCCCGCATTGGTCTTGTCAGCCACCAGCGAGCCTGCAGCAGACGTGGACTATTGCACCCTTCTTAAATCTTCGTTCGCGAAGCCAAGCCGAGAGAGAGCTGGTGTTTCTGGATCAGCCCCAAGGGTCCATGGGGCAAGCGTAAATATACTTGCTGCCTAAACAGGTTGGATTTGGCATGCCTCGATGGACCTTCAGGATGAAATAGTCTGTTCATGGGACTGCATCTGCAGCTACCAGATCTACATTTATCTCCATTCCAAAAATCAAATCCAGTGTGTGGCCTGCCTGGTGTGTGGTGGTCACAGGAGCAGAAAAAACGGTGGTTGCAGGATGGATGTCAGGCCACTTGGAAGAACTCACAGGAGTTCTGTTCTGATTATCCCCATCTCTTTCCACCTTGGTTGAGAACACATCAGGTTTAGTCAAACACCACAGGATGTAAATATAAATAAATCTGTCTGTTGGCTTGTATTAAGTAAAAATGAAATTGACTAAAATTTACTAAATTTACTGACTGAATTGGAGCTCCATTTCAGAGTTCTGTGTCAGGCGCCATCTTGCTTACACCTCCATCCCCCAAGGGAAAGAGTAAATCCCGCCAGCATTTAACAAATGAAAAAAAGGATGGGCAGTTACAATACCCAGTTCACACCAGATCTTTCCTAGTCCTGGTGTGGGACTTTGGGGAGTATCGCTGGAGAAGGCAGGGACATTTCCAATGTGATGACATCACATAGAAGCTGGCAAAAGTTTGCAGTCAGCAGCAGGCAGGGATTGGCTGGCCCATTCTTTTTGAGCCACTTCCTGGAGAGGCACCACTTTCCTGGGCTGGCAGTGACCACCCAGCGCTCCTGCCTTTTCTCCAAAGTGGGACTGAGAGTGGCAACCCTCCCTCCCTCCTCCTGATGGCAGACTTGAGTCTTTCCCTTTTATCTTAGTGTGTGAGTCACATGTCCAGCCCAGGGGTTATGGGGATCTGTCACCTGCCTGCCACCATGGGGATGTGTTCCAGTCTCCATACCAAGATGCTGGGGGACGCCCACCTGCCAATCCATCCCTACGTGCTGGGAGACAAATAGGTCTCAGAGTGGGGCAATGGCCCCTTGAGGTGGATGGCTACCCAGCAGGAACTCAAAGCCAAGCAGAAAGCTGGCCAGAAGTGGAGCGAAAGCATCAACAAGTTGCTGGAGAAGCAGGAGTACAAGCAGGCCCACTGCCTGCTCTTGCTGGGTGAGTGGCTGGGAGGGTCATGTGTGGCAGTGGCGGTGGCCAGGGCATGGTGGTGGTGGGCATGCAGCAGTAGCCCACTCGCACTGGCTTTAGAGAATCGCCATTTTGTGACCAAGGGGCAGTCGCTTGCGACCTTTCTGGTATGAGGCTCCAGCTGCTTGCAACCATTGCAGCGTGGGGTCTCTCAAGATCTGCTGAGATTATTATC
The DNA here is from genome assembly GCF_032191835.1 of Heteronotia binoei. Lineage (NCBI taxonomy): Eukaryota > Metazoa > Chordata > Lepidosauria > Squamata > Gekkonidae > Heteronotia > Heteronotia binoei. Next base: position 73,437,156 of record NC_083235.1, read on the forward strand.
ATATCAGCCCATGAAGAAGCTTGCCTGTTTAAGCATTAGTAGACGTTGTGCCCCCTGCCTGTTTCCTAATCTGAGAAGGCAGGAAACTTGCTGTGGCTAATGCACAAGTGAGAGGCCCTCTATGCATGTGCTCAGGCATTTTCTGTTACTTTTACCCATTCCCGACATGTGTTTTCCTTTCTGGTGATACTTTGCAGTTTGCAGAAGAGAAGTGAATAGTGCTATCTTGCTTGTTATGTTATACTCTGCAGATGTGGGAGAAGGACCATGGCTTTTTTTTGAACTGGAACTCACAGAAACAGAGTTCCTGCTACCTTCCAGAGCATTCCAGCTGGCTTGCAGAACATTCTGGCAGGCTTAGAGAGAAGGCAGGCACTTAGGGGGCTGTCGCTTAAAGTGCCTGTTCTCTCCAAGCCTGCTTTCTCCAATCACTTAGCTTGGAGAAAGCAGACACTTACCAGGCACTTAGTAAGACAGCTAAGTGCTTGCCTTCTAGGCTTGCCAGGACCCCAGGTCCCTTCTGGTGGTCGCTGTTGGGGACGGGGCTTGGGTTAGGGTTTTTCTCAGCTAGCTGGCAGCAAGTAGGAACTGGCAAAATTGGGGGATCCCCCACCCCACCTGGGGACTGGCACCCCTAATTCACACACCAAGGACCTTTCCTGAGCCCGCCCCCCTGCTACACTAATTGTTATACACTGCCAAAGGCTTTTTTCTCCTTGCTAATCCTTAATAAAATGAGCACAAGCTTCCTTTAAAAAAAACAACTGGCTATGCTTAGAATAGATGCAGCTCAAAAATATTCAGCAACATTATCAGGGTAGATAGTTAGTGGAAGAATGAACAGAAGCTAATAAGCATTTATCAGTAGGCAAAATTTAACACCCATCCCTAAAAGGCAAAATAAGATCAATGATTAACCAGGGACTGGCACCAGAAGATAGGAACTGACCCTGGTAAATGGGACGCATTGAAGCATAGGCGTGTAGGCAAGTCTGGGCACCTATATCCTTCTTTAGAAATTAACCACTAAAAGCCATGCAAGGTTATTATCTCCGCTAGGAAAATAGTCCAGAATTAACACAGCATGGCTCACACCCTCTCAGTAAGCCAGAGCAGAAACTAGGCAGCAATTAAGCTTTCTGAGCTAATGATGCTGCAATACAAACCCAGGTCACTCCAATCATGAAATGCCATTAGCTTTTAGTCCTATCATATAGAGTAGCAAACAATTTGTCTATGCCTTCAGCCCTAGCAGCACAAAGGGGGGTGGGGGGGATCATGTCATAGCATTACATTTTATAACAAATGCAAAAGGGGATGCAAAGATTATACTCCAATACAGTGAAAGAGCTACAAGCAGAGAATTCAAAAAGAAATAACTTTTGGAGGGGATCCGTAATTAGACCTGAGGACACTGATGACGTAAAAGACAATGCTGTGCTGAACTGTACTTATGTGGTATCTTTTCTTTCAGATTAAAAGTACACCACCAAAGTGAAGACTGCTCAAGGAACAATTACTTGGGAGACCAATGTAATTACACCACACATTACATGCAGTGTAATGTGTGTATTTACAGTATATTTAGAGTATTTAGAATCTGTTGGGAAGTATTAAGGAAAAACTGGGAAATAACATTTTATTTGGAAAGAAGTGTCTTCCACTTAGAAATCAGTCTTCCTCATTCCATGTTCATTTGAACAGGACCTCAAAAGCTTAAGCATTCCATCTGCCTTAAGTTTCCCTATCTACATGAACGCAAATTGCTAACAATCTAATGTTAGAGCTCTACTGAGTATCCATTTAAGCTGGTCTCAGACAAATACAGTGTTTCGTATTCATGACACTTGCATTCTGTTTGCAGAGTAAATTTGCCCATCAGATTCAATGTGAGTATGAAGTCTGAACCTTTAATAAAGAATTTCCACATTCAGCACTTCACAATTTTGAAAATTCAAAGACAGGCCCATGGGAATTTTCAAAATACTGTATGTCAGGAGGATTTCATGTGTGAGAGCCGGCATAGCTGAATCTACAGTTCAATACTGTAACACTGAAAAATCTCCTAAACATCATGAGACTGAGAACATGCCTCATACTTAAAAATCTCTGTCCCCTCCCTTTTCCTGCTTAAAGTTTCCTCTCCTTTGCCCATTTATCATTAACTCTGGAGTAGCATTATGCCTGGACCAGTGCTAACCATGGCTGTCAAAAACTGGCCCCTAACTAAACGTGGTTCGTGTTAGCAATTATTGGAGTTAGTTCAGATGTAATGGTGCATCACAATGCTGCTAAGCAGGGAAAGGAGCACAGGAACCTACATAACATTTTTGAACTCTTAACTGTGGTTAGAAAAATTTCTAGTGTTAAATCTGCACTGTCCATTATGATACAATTCAGTTCTCACTAGTCATAATCTTGTCTGGTGTGGCTTCCGGTTTGGATTTCATGGAGAATTGAAGAGCTTTCCAGTGGGGGAGCTCACCAGACCCTCTATTCTGGACAGAGAAGGTGTTTTAATACCTGCTGTCTACATTATCTAGGCAAGATGATGGCCAAGATATGCTTAAAGTTCTGAGGAGAGGTACTTTGGCTAACGAAAAATCCCAGGAGGGGTTTCTTTTTGGCTTTGAAGAGTCTCCGGAGAAGAACTGCTTCCAACATCTATAGAGGGTATCTGGGGTTGTTAAATCAACATAAATTCAATGTGTGCCAAGCTTCTTAAGGGCTAATTAATCGTGGATGAGGAACAGACCAGTGTGTTTGATGTCGGGACTTCAAAGGTAAAGGGATTTTTATCTGTTGCTCTGGGACTAAATTGGGAAATATTTGGAAGGCAAACAAAGGTCTGGAGACATAAACAACTTGTAATAATAAAGAAGAAGGAGGAGGGGGAAATCTTGGACTGAGTTAAACAGATATAAGGCTTAAAAAAAGCAAAAGCTGATACTATTCAGAATTTTTGTGGTCACTCCCCCCGAGAGTGGAAGAACTGCAGATCAACAAGTCATTACAGGAAATGATGTCTGGGAACATTGTGAGACTTCACAACCATAGATAACAAGACTTTGTGGCAAGTGTGGGCGGAAGAGGCCATCAAGGGAAGGGAAAACTACAGGGTTTTTTAAGCCCCTCTAGGACTAAACCATAAAGAAACATCGAGCACCATTTTGGGAAATTATAACTTTTTAAAAATTAATATCTGGACCCAGGGGCATAGGAGGACAGCGATTTTGGGCTTTTCTGAAAGGGCATGCCCTAATCTATAAGACTAGACCATTTAAAAAGAACTTGGTGACTTCAGCTGTAAAGCCTATATTTATAATGGGAAGGCAGTAATGTCAGCCCAAAAACCATTACAGACAAGATCCAAGACACTAGAAGAGGGCAAAAAGGCTGATAAAAAAGAACAGATGGATGCCATGGAAGCTAGATTGTCTAAACTGATTAAAGATTCTATAAGTGATTGTAAGAAGGAATTAAAAAAAGATATAGAAGTTCTCAGTAAAGAGTTTAAATCAGTATCCAAAAAAATCCAAAAGGTGGAAGAGAAAGTGAAAGACCACGATGAAAGAATTAATACAGTGGATTCCACTATTAAAAAATTGCAGGACAAAGCAGTACTGCAGGACTGCAAATCAATGGAAAATCAGATACGCTTGAGAGGTGTGCCTGAAAAGGATGGTAATTTAAGGAAATACATAATAAGGATTATTGCTGAATATGTTGGAGATGATCCTGAGGAGACTAATTACTTTTATGACTATATTTACAGGGTCAATTCAGAATATGCAAGGAAAAATAAACTACCAAGAGATGTGTAACTAGAGACTCGGTGGGAAGGATTCTAAGTAAACAGTATGAAGGCAAGCTGATTGTGGAAGGCAGTGATGTTAGAATCATGAAAGAATTACCAAGGAAAGTCTTAAGTGACAGAAGATTATATAAAAAACTGACTGAGCAATTGAGAGAGAGTCAAATGAGATATAGATGGATTCTCCCAGAAGGATTGGTTTTTGAGTACAAGGGGAAGAGGATTACCATTACAAGCACCCAGGAGATGGAGAAGTTTTTGGTGGAGAATAAAGAATTTGGAGGTTCAGATTAAAATAGAAAACCATGATGGATTACAAATTATTATCTTGGAATGTAAATGGACTTAACTCACCACAAAATAGAAAGGCAACTTTTCATTGGATTGGGAAGCAAAAATGTAACATAATTTGTCTACAAGAAGTACATATTAAACTATTGGATTACAAATATTTGTGGAATAAGCAATTTGGTATGGATTTTTTTTCATTGGCTAAGGAGAAAAAAAGAGGCATGGTTTTTTATGTAAAACAAGAATTGGAACCAAAATTGATTTTTAAGGATGCTGGTGGTAGATATATTGCAGTGCAAGTGATGATGAACCACAAGAAGACTTTGCTATTGGGACTGTATGCTCCTAATGGAGCAAAAGATTCTTTTTTTAAGGACATTATGCAGCAACTTGATCAAGAGACATATGAGCAAATCTTGTTAATGGGAGACTTTAATGGTACAGTTAAAAATATTTTGGACAGATCTGGGAAGAAGAATAATGAAGGTAAACTACCAAAGTCTTTTTTTGAATTAGCCAAGCAAGAAAATCTTTTAGACATTTGGAGGAAGAAAAATCCTACAGTTAGAGACTATACCTTCTTTTCAGCTTGACATAACTCTTTCTCAAGGATTGATATGTTATGGAGTACAAAACATTTGGGACTTACAACAACAAAAATAGAGATTCTTCCGAAAATAAGAGCAGATCATAATCCAATAATGGCAAATAAATGAAGATTTACTGCAGAAAGATGGGGTAGTAGAATCTCTGCAAAAAGAGACTAAAGCCTTTTTCCAAGTAAATGAAAATGAGGATGTTCAATATCAAATGGTGTGGGATGCTTATAAAGCGCCAATGAGAGGTATTTTAATCACATTGAATAATAAAGACAGAAAAGCTAAAGAAAAACAAATGACAGATATGAAGAAGGAGAGAGAGCTTATAAAGAGACTGGGGGAAAAGAAGATTTTAAAAGAAATTGGAATTCTACAGGACCAACTAAGACATTTGTTAAATAAAGAAGTAAAATGGAACTTAAAAAGGCTTCAACAAAAATCTTTTGAGAGTGCAAATAAAGCTGGAAAATACTTGGCCTGGCAAATGAAAAGAAAAAGGGAAAATAAAATTGTTAATAAAATTAGTTTGGGCAACAAAGAAATTGTTAACCAGGAAGGAATCAAAAGAGAGTTTTATAAGTATTATGCAAATTTGTATAAAAGTCATGTGGGGGGGAAAGAGAAAATAGATGCCTATTTACAGGAAATTAATGTTAAACCCCTAACAGACAATATGAAAAAGATCTTAAACGGCCCAATTGGTAAGGAAGAAATTGAAGCAGCAATTAACTCAATGAAGCCAGGGAAGGCTCCGGGTCCTGACGGTTTTACAGCAAGATATTATAAAGTTCTTAAAGAAACTCTACTTCCAAAACTTCAGAAATCGATGAACATTATAAGAATAGATGGGAAGATACCTAATACTTGGAAGGAAGCAGTAATCTCGTTGATACCAAAAGAAGATAGAGATGTGACTAATGTAAAAAACTATAGACCAATTTCATTGCTAAATAATGACTACAGAATATATGCTAGAATTTTAGCAGAACACCTGAAGCAGCATTTGAATAGTTTTGTTAAAGAGGAACAAGCAGGGTTTCTCCCCAGAAGGCAATTAAGAGAAAATATCAGAACTGTAATAGATATAATAGAATATTATGAAAAACATCCTGAAAAAGAAGTAGCTTTGCTTTTTGCTGATGTAGAGAAAGCTTTTGACAATGTTCAATGTTCATGTTTGCAGTAATGGAGAAATTGGGATTGGGTGAAGACTTTATTAGAATGGTAAAGGCAATATATACTGACCAACAAGCAAGATTTTGTATAAATGCAAATTTGACAGAGAAAATAGCAATTTGTAAAGGAACAAGACAAGGGTGCCCCCTATCCCCTTTTGATATTTATAATGACGCTGGAAATACTGCTTATGCAAGTTCAAGAAGATAAGGAGATAGAGGGTTTGAAATTAAAAGGCTTTTCTTACAATACAGAATGTTTGCAGATGATGTAATGTTTATAAATGAAAACCCAACTCAAGTTACACCGTTGCTGCTCCAAAAAATAACAGAATATCGTGATGTGGCAGGCTTTGGGGGAAATAAAGAGAAAACAAAAATTTTGTGTAAAAATATGTCAAAATCTAAGCAAATGGAATTACAAAATTTAACAAACTGTGAAGTGGTCTCTAAAGTAAAGTATTTAGGAGTAGAAATTACAACAAAGAATATTGACTTATTTAAAAACAACTATGAAAAGCTTTGGTGGAAAATTGAGGTGGACTTACAAAAATGGAATAAGTTGAATTTGTCTGTCCTGGGTAGAATATCGGCAATAAAAATGAATGCATTACCAAGAATAATGTTCTTGATTCAAACTATACCAATAGTGAAAGAAGATAAACAATTTCATAAATGGCAGAGGAAACTTTCGGAATTAAGATGAAGATCCTGACAGATGCTAAAGAAAAGGGAGGCTTCCAAGTACCAGATTTAAGACTATATCATGATGCAGTTTGTTTGGTATGGATTAAGGATTGGATAGTGTTATTAAACAGAAAATTATTAAACAGAAAATTATTAACATTAGAAAGCCATGGAAAGGTTTTTGGTTGGCGTGCATATTTGTGCTATTTGTGCTATGGGAAAAGTAAAATGGATGGTTTTTTCTTACATCATTATGTAAGAAGTAGTTTGCTTAAAACTTGGTTGAAATACAAAACTGTTACAAAATGTATAGATGGTATATGACACCAAAAAAAACCTGTCGAAAACAAATAATCAGATGTCTGATAGATGTTGGAAATGTAAAAAACATGAAGGGTCCTTCTACCATATGTGGTGGACTTGTGAAAGGGCTGTACAATATTGGCAAATGATCCAGCAAGAAATGTCAGAGATTTTGGGATACAAAGTGAAGAAGGCAGCAGAAATCTTTTTGTTGGGATTACAAATAGAAAATTTTCCAAAGCAAGACAGAACATTACTTTGGTACATGCTTTCAGCTGCACGGACATTGTATGCGCAGTTGTGGAAGCAAAATAAAATTCCAGAAAAATGGGTTATGAAAACTATGCACTGGAGTGAAATGGACAAATTAACAAGAACACTAAAGGAACTTGATATGGAAAAATTTAATAATTACCGGTAATTGCGAAAAGTTTCAGAACTATGTGGAAGGACATTGGAGAGTGAAAGGACACTTGGTGATATTTGATAATGGATAACTTGTTTATCAGCTATTTTTAATTTACTTAGACAAGAATGATAGTTAAAATGAGAGTATGAGAAAATATTTTGTTCTTTCTTAAAAGATTATAATAAGATAGATAATATGACTTAATTTAGTAATATATTGGATCATTAATCGAATGAGGTAATAACCATAAAGAAGTATAAGTTCCTTTTTTCTTTTTAAACAGTTTTTTTTAAAAATGTTAAATTACCTTTATTGCTTTTATATTGTAAGTAACACTGGGGAAGTCTTGAAAGGGAGGAGGGGAGGTGGAAATGTGATACAACATATTGACTTTTATTTGAGAGAAGTAAATGAAATAGTGATATAATATGTTGTAGAATAATAAAAAATTGTTTTTACAAAAAATAATCTTGTCTGGTGTGTTCAGGCAAGACATTTGATCTCAACTACCTACTTTTGCATACAATATGGGAACAATTAATGGCCTGCTTCACAACATTGTTGTGAGGCTAAGATAATGTAGGCAAAGTGCATTTAATACACAAGGAAAGGCAGGCATCATATTCATACTAAGTTTTTTTGGTGCTATACATCACGTTTGAATATATGAATCGTAAAACTTCTGCTGTGAACCAAGTAGAATTAATTGGACTTCATCCTAAGCAGAGCTCATTGGACTTGCAAGGACTTAGAAGGGTATAACTCTGTTTAGGACTTAACTGAACATATCTAATAGTACGGAGAAATCTTAAATTAAAAGATGATTCCTTCCTAAATCCAGATGAAATCTGATAGTTGGAAACTGGCAAAAAAATGAATACATCAGTTTTCCTCCTGTTTTCCCAGGTATTTTCAGCTGCCTTTCACTGTAAATATGGTTTTAGGTGTTTTAATATATATTTTAATCTTCTTTACGACTTCAATTCAATGAAATCCTTAAAGAAGGTTACTGAATATTTAGATCATCTATAATTCTATAACATCAATTCTGGAATACAACTTTCTGCCCCACTTTTAAGGGCTGAAAATCTTACTGCTGAAATGAGAAGGGGCAAGTGATTATTTGCAGCCTAGAAAATGGAATTTAAAAAAAAAACCAAAACAGACAGCAGTATTTTTAACTGATCTTGCACTTGCTTCTGTTTCATGAGATTTATTCCCTCATTAATCACTGGCCTCTCTTCATCCATGTTAAATATAAAAATGATTAAGAAAGATCCCCATCATGGTTAAAAAAATAATTACCTGCTACATCATGTTGCACACATCCAGACAGAAAGGAGTGATTAAATTAGGAATATTAAAACCCCATTAATCTGTGCTCAACTTAAGCTCTGCTTGTTCATCTCACTGTGCCACTTATTATTTCTGACACTGAAAGATATTTGAATTACTAGCTGAAACAAGGTCACTATCAGAAAGATGTCAGGTCAGCAATTAGTCAAAGGTGGGGGAAGCTCCCCAAACTGAGTCATGCTTGACATTCTGCAAATGTGTCAAGATCTCCTCACTTCTCAATGTCATTTGGGTGAGCAGGTCACTTGCAAGAGCCTAAGAGCATGCAGATAACAATGCAGTTGGGCTATTAAGAAGCTCCAGTTGACAACACTTGACAAATTTAATGCAAGTGTGTATATCATTCAGGACAATATCTGGTGCTTCTTGCTGCAACCCAGTCCTCAGACTAGTTGGCTATGCATTTAGTACATAGAAGTGTTTGAAGTTTTTATACGCGCAATGCTACCCATCCTTTGTCTGTATGAATACACATGCAAAATGTTTGCTTAGGGTAACAACTGGCTAAAAAATAACATGCTAATGAGAGAGAACTACAGAGTTAGTGATAAATTACTTAATATATGTTACCAGAAATAAACATATCACATATACTGAGGTGTATGGATGCAAGAGTGGCCTAAATAGCCCAGTTTAGCTCAGGCTCATCAGAATTTGAAAGGTGTACATAGGATCAGTCACAGTTAGGACTTGGATGGGAGACTATCAAGGAAGACTGGAGTTGCTACGCAGAGGAAGGCAATAGCAAACCACCTCTGCTCATCATTAGTCTGGCCCCGTGGATAAGGTCGTAAGTCAGTTACAGCTTGATGGCATGTTTTATGAAAGTGGGGCAGGGGGTATACATCGCCACAATTCAGTGTGCTTGATATTATTCAAAGCCACTCTGGGGTAATTTTCAATGAATGAGACTGAAATAACTCAATTCTACGTTATGTGTTAACTCCATAAGTTGCCACTTCCTTTAAGAATACAAAGATAGGTAGAAATGTTCTGACATCAAACAAAAAACTGGCTAATACAAGTCTGTGGCTCCCTACCAGGGGGGGATGTTTTTTTCCCAACACAGAGCCACTTTGAATCAGCTGGAGAAGAAAAATGATTGAGTCTCAGTTGCTGGTCCTTCTCCCATGCGACCTGATCCTTGGCTTGGGACAAATCAAAAGAGGGGGGCTTCCTGGGGAGCGTGCATTAGCAGGTCTACTCCAAAGTAAGTCCTACTAGACATAATGGGGATTACTCCCAGGAAAGTGTTTTTAGGATTGCAGCCGTCATTCCCCTCCTCCAGTGACCTACCTGCAGACCAAAGGGATCCATGCTGCTGGGTTCCGAAAGCCACTTGTGCGATGCAGCCTTTCTTCTTCTTGCGCGGTGGACTCAAGGGAGGACTTGAATGGGTGTTCCTGCTGGGCTTATCGGAGCCATAAGAACAGAGCCTGGGGACTTGGGAACAATGGGCTGCCCTGCTCCAATCATGGGCCTCCTGCTGGTTTGAATGGTCCAATACCGTGCTAGCACGGGAACCCTGACGTGTATATATAGTTGGCCCCGTTTTCAATCTTGGAGAGCAGGCTGCCTTATGCTTTACTTAATAAACAGCTGATGATCACTACTACCTCGCCTCTTCCCTGTATTGAACCCACTATATTATAGTGGCAACAAGAATGGGATCCTGGTCAGTGGCCCAGCATCCGGCATCGCACCACGCATCACTGCCTCTGCATCCAGCACTGCACCCTGCACTGCCATTGCTGACAAGATGGCTGCTACGCCAGGAACGATTCAAACCTTTGATGTGGCTAGCCTGGAAAGATGGGAGACCTGGTTGGAGCAGTTGGAGAACCACATAGAATACAACGACATCACGGGCCGCAAGAAGAAGGCACTCCTACTCAGCTCCTGCAGAATGAACACCCTGGAGCTGGCGCAAGGTCTCATAGTGTCCGTGACCCTCAAGGCAGCCACCTATGATGACATCCTCGTGGCCCTCACGGCCCATTTTGCACCACAACCAATTGTCCTGGCCTGCCGTTTCTAATTCTCGGAGCACCTCCAGCAACCCAACGAGTCCTTGGCTGACTTCATTGCCGCCTTCCGCTGGTTCTCACTACGCTGCAATTTCCCGATGCTGGATGAAGCTCTGAGAGACAGCTTCATCTTCGGCCTGCAGAACAAAAAGCTGCGGTGGAAGCTGCTCAGGAAGGACGACACCGACCTTGCAAAGGCAATGAAAGAGATGACAGAGTATCAAAAATTGAGGAAGGAGTGAGCCATGGCCTCCGCGCATTGAACTGCTGCCTCCTCGTCCGAATCAGAGGACATAGGAGAAGACGACGTGCTCAAGCTCCAGCATGCGGCTCAGAAGCAACTGCCGAGATGACCGACCAAGACTGCGCCTGCACGTGAGTGAGACAGCGGGGAGCCACACAAGCATTGCTCCTGAAGGTTCAGAGACACCGTCTGCCACCAGTGCGAAAAGATGGGCCATCTGGCAAGGGTCTGCCTCTCCACAGCCAAGTGATCAACCCCGGGAAGCACCTCTCAGCACGAACAAGGCTGGCACCAAGAGGCTGCCTTCGCAGAAGAGCTTCACTCCATCACGGCAATGGGGTAACAGGTATGCTAACTTCCCCTGCCCTCTCTGGGAAAACTACAAATCACCCTGCTAATTGAGGGCAGGCCATGTAAAATAGAGGTGGACTCTGGGGCTGGACAGACTATAATCTCAGCCCAGGCCCTCCAGCAGCTGTGCCCAGGAGGGGGGAACCCCAGCTGCAGCCATCCCTATTCATTGTCCGGGACTACCAAAAATGGGAGATCGCAGTACTGGGAGTTGGGGTTCTGCAGGTGAAATATGGCCAATTCTCTGGGAGGCTGCCCCTGGTAGTAGTAGAGGGGGACTTGTGTAGCTTGCTAGGCTGGGCATGGTTTGGGCCTCTGGGGATTCAGGTGACCAGGATACACCAGACCCCCGTAAGGCCGCTGGATTTCCAGAGCATCTGCGGGGAGTTTCCGGTGGTTTTTGATGGCACTCTTGGAACGTAGGCCGGGCCCCTCATGTCTTTGCAACTAAACCCGAACATGCAGCCCATAAGGCTGAAGGCCTGGCACGTACCCTTCACCCTCAAAAGATCGAGGAGGAACCAGACCTCCTGGTGGTCTAGGGTGTGTTAAGAGCCAGTCGCTAATGCCTGCTGGGAAACACCCATTGTCACCCCAGTCAAGTCAAATGGCCACGTCTGTCTCTGCGGGGACTATAAGTGTACTATTAACAAGGCGCTGCAAGGCCACGCTGGCATCCTTAGCAGGGGCGAAGATTTTTGGGAAATTGGACTTGGCCCAGGCATATCAACAACTTCCGGTTGATGCCGCCACAGCCGAGGCACAAACGACTGTCACACACAGGAGCACTTTTAAGGTCAAGAGCTCCAGTTCAGGGTCAGCGTGGTTCTGGGGATTTTTCAGAACTTAATGGACTCTCTTTTGAAAGGTATCCCTGGGCTCCAGCCATTTTTTGATGATGTGCTGATCACCGCAGCCACTGAGGAGGAGTTCACCTCCTGCCTCCGTGCTGTGCTCCAGCGTTTTGACTCTGCAGGGCTGAAGGTGAAGAAGGAGAAATGCCTCCTGGAGGTATCAGAGATAAACTTCCTGGGGTACTCAGTGGACGTGAACGGATCCATCCTTCGAGTGAATAGGTTGAGGCCATAAGCAATGCACTGCCTCCCACTAATAAAGCGGCGTTACAGGGTTTCTTGGACCTCCTACCACGCCTTCCTGCCCCACAAAGTGGCGGTAGCGGATCCCCTCCACAGGGCTCTGTGGTTTTGTGGCCGCCAGCAGGCCACCGCTTTCCAAGCGGTGAAGGATCTCCTCACTTCCACCTGCTTGCTGGTGCATTTTGATGAGCGGCTGCCCGTTGTTTTGGCCTGCGATGTGTCTCCTTATGGGGTGAAGGCGGTCCTAGCACACGTGCTGCTGGATGGCCTCGAGGTCCTGGTGGCCTACTACTTGAGGACCCTACAAAAAACAGTGCAACTATGCGCAAATAGACAAGGAGGGCCTGGCCATTGCTGCGGGGATCATGCAGATGAAGACCCTAGCCCACAGCTATTTCTGGTGGCCCAGGATTGATGACTCCATTAAGTCATGGGTTGAGAGGTGCCAACCATGCCAGGAGACCTGGCTGGCACTGGCCTGAGCACCAGCACAACAGTGGCAGTCCACATGCAACCCTTGGTCCCGCTTACAACTGGACTTTTTGAGGCCCTTCCAGGGTCAGCTATTTTTCTTTATCATGGACTCCTACTCTAAATCCACCTCCTCCCAGGCCGCCATTACTGCCCTCCCAGGATTCCCCTCTGCAGCTTGGCTTCCAAGGCCCTCTTCATTTCCTTGATGGCCACCTTGTCTTGCTTCGTCCCTCTAGCCCCAGCCATTGGAGGAACCCTTCAGCCCAGCCTTCAGCAGGCCTTCTTGGTCAACTCCTGGGCCAACCTGAAAAGCCTCTGGATGGGTGCCCCAGGGGTTTGGAGCCCAAAGAATGCCAATGCGGGGTGCTGGGCTTTGTGCATCAGCCTAGCCCCCCAGCAGCCTTGACTAGCTTCTTCCAGCCCAGCTCCCCCAATCTGCCCTAAGCTATCAGGTTTGGCTCTGAAGCCCAACCAGAACAAGACTTTTCTAGGAGCAATTCTGTTAAAGCTGCCTTTTATTAAAAAAAAAAAAAGAGGCGCTCCCGGAGTTTAAGCAAGACTATAATAGAAGAAATGTCAGGGTGAAACTATACTATCAAAACAGGGAAAACCCTTTTGGCCGCTACTTCTGAGTAGATTCTGCTCCTAAATAATCTAAGTTGAACAATATAAATGTGCACGAAATGCACTTTAATATTCCAAAGCTTCTACCTTAAACAGACTGCAGTATGAAACACAAGAGTGCACGCAGGCACTTAGACATAACCTCTATACCCAAACAGTCTGCACTAAAATGAATTCAGACAGTCTGCAGAAAAATAAATCAAAGTGCACGCAGCACCTTATTATGGGTTGGGTTGCCATCAGTATGCAGATGACACCCAGCTCTATATACTGATGGATGGCTGGTCTGACTGTGTCCTAGAAAATCTGGACCTGGCATTGCAAGCCATGGCAGGATGGCTTAGGCTAAGGTTGAACCCGGTGTGGAAAGAAGTCCTTTGCCTGAGTCCTGGCGGTCCTGGCAGGAAAATCCCCTTACTGGCTTTTGACATAGTAAATGGCACCCAGGGTTAGAAGCCTGGGAGTGCTACTGGAGCCTTCCCCAACAATGGAGGCCCAGATAGCAGCTGCGCCAAATCTGCCTTTTACCAGCTTAGGCAGGTAATGCAATTGGTTCCCTTCCTCAAGCACAGCGACTTGGCAACTGTGATCCATGCTATGGTCACCCCGAGATTGGACTACTACAATGTTCTCTAGATGGGGCTGCCCTTGTCCTGAATCTGGAAACTGCAGCTGGTGCAAAATGCAGCAGCCAGTCTGCTCTTGGGGCTCTCCATGTGGGAGCACATATAGCCTGGCCTGCGAGCGCTGCACCGACTTCCAGTGGTATACCGGATTTGCTACAAAGTGCTGGTTATTACCTTTAAAGCCCTATATGGCTGAGAACCTGCTTACTTTAGGGACTGTCTCTCCCCACATGTTCCCCAGAGGGTACTTAGATCAGGAACACAAAACTTGTTATCGATCCCTGGGCCAAGGGAGGCAAGACTGAAAACGAGAGAAAGAGCCTTCTCAATTGCCACCCCTCATTGGTGGAACCAACTGCCTGAGGAGGTCAGAGCCCTGCGGGACCTTGCCCAGTTCCACAAGGCTTGTAAGATGACACTGTTTCAGTTAGCATTTAACTGAAATGCTGACCACCACTACCGAGACGCTTGATCCAATGGATGCTTAAGATCATTGAATGCCATCTTAAATCTGTATCAACACTAGCACCAAATTATTTTCAAACTGTTTAATGTTTGTAATGTAAATGTTTTTATTGTAAGCTATGTACTGTGAGCCGCCCTGAGCCTGTTTCGGCAGGGAAGGCGGGATATAAATCCAATAAAATAAATAAATTCCCATCTGACCAGATGAAGGGCCGGTTTCAGGGCATCCCAGAAAATCGACGTTACTGTGATTGTTCATTAGCAACTAAAAATTCACTTGATCACATTTTTTTTCTTGTCCAAAACACGCAGCCATGAGAGAAAAGTTTCTGAGGTATGTTTTGCCTAATTTTGCCTAATTTTTGTTGTTTAAATATGTTTGTTTCTTTTTTGATTGAAGATTTTTATGAGTTTTGAGGCAGAATTCAGTCCATTGATATTCATTGATATTATTTTTAATTTATCCATTTTGCCTTGTTGTTGTTGACACATCCAGTTTATCCTTTTCTATGCTTGTTTTTGGTCTGTGAACTTTACTTTGAACTACTAGCAGATTGCTTTGAATTACTTGAAGATTCTCCTTTTGTTCCTTTATGTACATCCTCCGTGTGCAGTTCTTTGGACAATTGCTTGTTTTGTTATTTTTGTTCCTTTTGGTAAAAATACCTCTATTGCAAATGGTATTTTCCAATGATATTTTATTTCTTTTGTAAAATCTTTCTCAAAAAAATTGAAATATTTCCTTTTCTTTAACACACCTGTTGGTAAGTCCTGAAAGATCTGCACTTTTCCTACAAACTTGAGTGTTGAGGTCATTTATGATAGATATCGATTGCTAGAATAAAAAGGTTGCAAGCTTTCCCATATTCCAGTGTATCTGTATGTATTATTTTTCAACTTCTCAAGGAAGTAGCTAAATCCTGATGGAGGGGGAGAGGAGGAAAAGTTTCTCCACCACCTCTATAGTATGCAAAATTTTCTCTCTCCTCTCTCTTTTATAGCAGCTAATTTAGATGCATAAGGCTTCCCAGATAGAGAGAGTGGAGACTGAAATCACTTGCAACTATGCCACACAGATTATTATAGCTGTTTCTTCAATTTCAGGGGAGCTGGGAAACTGGTGATTATTGAAGTAGCAAGCCTCTCTCTTCCCATTCTTCCCCTTCCTGCCTTGCAAAAATAAACCCACCTAATTGTTTCTGTAAAGCCTCCTGGGAAGGCTTTGCTTACATCTACTCTGGCACCCAGCCACAGCCTGTCTTATAATGGCAGTTGTTGGAAAGAACAGACTACACACCAGCACAAACTTTTGTTGTCTGGAAGAACTGCACCTGCAGATTAATTGCAGGAGAGAAACTGTGCATTTAAAAGGACAGGTGCTTCTCATTTAAAAGGATAGGTGCTTCTCAGGAGCAGGGCTACATAAATATGAACACATACATCCCTGACAGTTCTTAGGGCAACCTGTCAGACATACATAGGAGCCATCAGGTGTCCCAGCCATGCCAAAAATAATGTCTCATCACAACAGAAGTAACAAATATAGGTATGTTATGCTCTGGTTTGGGAAATACCTGGAGATTTTGTGGGAGGAACCTGAGGAAGGTGAGTTTTGGGGTGGGGTGGGACCTCAGCAAGGTATAATACCAGTTTCTCCAGAGAAACTGATCTCTGTCATCTGAAGGTCAACTGTAATTCCAGGAGATATCCAAGTCCCACCTGGAGGATGGCAACCCTACCCATTCCAAGGTTCACTGCAGCACCCGGGTATCTTTTCAATTGATTTCTAAAGCCTTACAAAGTCCTGAGCCATCCCAACACCATCAGAAGATGAACTGCCATAGCCAGGCATGGTACCTTTAAGAGCCAATAGCTGCCAAATTCTGTGCAGCACTCATCAGTTCCACCTCTCTGATGTAAATCAAATTAGGTTTATTTTCTGAATGATATACAGCCTGTCATCTTTGTATAAACATCCATCTCTGTGCTCTAAGTCTCTTTAAAAGTCTGCCTCCCCCTCTGCTTGTATTTTTAATGTAAATCAAATTAAGTTTATTTTCTGAATGATATACATGTACACAGCAAAGATGAACTTTGCTGAACTGAATGGCATTGGTCTGTTCACTCCTTTATAGATTACAACCAGCTGTTAATTACACAGTACTTCAGGCACCCAAATTCTGGCGGGTGAAACATTCAAAGACAAACATCATAGCAATACCCCCACACAGTTCACAGTCTTTTCCAAAAGTGAAAGGAGCTCTGGCCTGAGAGATAAGAGGTAGCCTTCACATCTCTCAGAAGAAACTATGTTGTAGGCTAAGGCGGAATGGTTATTTATATTTTGTTACTATAATATAATGGGTTCTATCCAATGATAAGACAAGGTGGTAGTACAACATCAGCTCTTTATTGATTTCAACATAATCAAGGCTAAGCATAAGACTGCCGAATGGGGCCAACTATATACTCACCCGTGTTCCTACGCAAGCATTTGATTGGTCCACTCAAACCAGTAAGAGGCTTGTGATTGGAGCAGGGCAGCAGGGTTTAGGATCCTGCTGCCCATTGTTCCCTCGTCCCCAAGCTCTGGCCGTCTGGCTCCAATGAGCAAGGCAGGAACACCCAACTCAGTTCTCGCTTGAGTCCACATACATTACATCCCTCCCCCCTAGTTCACAAGCCCTGACATACATAGTCCTTTAGGTAAGCAGGCTTGCAGTGCTTCCTTGTTGACCGCCAGGGTGCTGGAGAAGGTGGCAGTGCGGCAGCTGCTTCAGGTGCGGTAGACGGAGGGGCCAAGGATGTGGAAGCTTCTGTTAGTGGTTCCAGGTTCCCGGATGCTTCTGGCTCTGGTGGAAGGTCGGGGGTCGGGATCGTAGCAGCTGTCTTCCTCGACCTCGTCCCCAGGCACCTCCCATGACCTCAATTGGTCTATGTGCCACCGCATGGTGATCCCCCCTTGGTTGTGACCTCATACATGACTGACCCCAGCACCCTGGAGACTCTGGCCAGAAACCATGCTGGGCCATTGGTAGCCAGGTGAAAAGGGGCTTACCTAAGGTGCCAGATTAGATTCCAGCCGCAGAAGTCCTGGAACTCCCCTGACGTGAAGACGGTCTCATTGTCTGAGACACAAGTGGGGGCCCCTGGGTGGTGAAGACCCTGCGGAGCACTGGAATGGTGGCTTGGGAGGAAGTGGATGCCACAGAGACAACCTCCAATCACTTAGAGTAAGAGTGCACTATGAGGAAAAATAGTTGTCCCTAGAAGGGCCCTGTGAAGTCCAGGTGCAGGTGGGACCACAGGTTATGTGTGGACTCCCACTGTTGGGCTGGCGCTCTGGACAGTGCTGGCCAGGTCTCCTGGCATGGTTGGTACCTCGCTACCCAAGACTCAATGGCGTTGTCGATTCCGGGCCACCAGACATAGCTGCGGGCAAGAGCCTTCATCCGCAGTATTCCTGGGTGAGAGTCGTGCAGTGTGTTGAGGACTCTCTGTTGCAGAACAGGGGGCACCACTACCCGACCCCCCCATAACAAACAGCGTTTGTGAACCAATAGTTCGTACCAGTGGGAAGCGAATGCTGCCAACTCTGAGCCCACTCAGCCCATGGGCCATCCCCTCCACGCCCAGTTGAAAACTCGGGAGAGGATTTTGTCCCTGGCAGAGCATCGAGCAATGTCCTTCACATGAACCGGGTGGTCCGGAAGGGACTCTAAAACATTATCTGGTGCGCAGGATCCGGGTCCCTGGAGAGTAGCGGTAGCCAACTCAAGGCGTCTGCATAGCCCATAGCCTTTCCCTGCCAGTATTGTAGGTCGTACTGATACCCAGCTAGGAAAAGGGATCACCTTAAGACCCAAGGTGACAGCATCTGGGGCATTTAGCGGTCGGGGACAAACAGGCCTAGGAGGGGTTTATGGTCTGTGAGTATGGTGAAGGGCCAGCCATATAATCATGAAATTTCTTTACACCGGCAATAATGGCCAAGCCTTCCTT
The DNA here is from genome assembly GCF_032191835.1 of Heteronotia binoei. NCBI lineage: Eukaryota > Metazoa > Chordata > Lepidosauria > Squamata > Gekkonidae > Heteronotia > Heteronotia binoei. Next base: position 73,455,700 of record NC_083235.1, read on the forward strand.
ATCTATTTGCATGCAGTTGTACTTAGGCTTTTGCAATGTCCTCAAATAGTAAGCTACCGGAACCTCGTGACCATCCAGCAGCACATGTGCTAAGACCACCCCCACCCCATAAGGAGACACATCACAGGCCAACACGACGGGCAGCCGCTCATCGAAGTGCGCCAGCAGACTGTTTGACAAGAGAAGGTCCTTCACTGCTTGGAAGGCAGTGGCCTGCCGGTGGCCCCACACCCACGGGGCCCTTTTGTCCAGCAAATGGTGGAAGGGTTCCGCTACTGCCACCTTGTGGGAAGGAAGGCGTGGTAGAAGTTGAGGAGGCCCAAGAAAGCTTGTAGTTCTGCTTTATTCGTGGGGGCGGGAGTGTCGCAAATGGCCTCTACCTTTTCCTTTGAGGGATGGATACTGTTCACATCAACTAAATATCTTGGGCACCCCCAGCATGCATTTTTCCCTCTTCACCTTAAACCTGCTGAGTTGAAACGTTGGAGTACGGCACGGAGGCGGAGGAGAACTCATCCTCCGTGGCTGCGGCGATCAACACATTGTAGAAAAACGGCTGGACCTCGGGGATACCTTTCAAAAGAGTCCATTATGTTTTGGAAGATCCCCAGGGCCACGCTGACTCCAAACTGGAGGCACTTGACCTTGAAGGCATCTCTGTGTGTCAATATCGTTTGCGCCTCAGCTGTGGCGGCGACCACTGGGAGCTGTTGATAGGCCTGAGCCAAGTCCAATTTTCCAAAAAATTTTGCTCCTGCTAAGGAAGCCAACATGTGGCTCACCACTGGCACTGGGTAGGCATGGCCTTGCAGTGCTTTATTTATAGCACACTTATAGTCCGCGCCGAGGCGGACATGGCCATCGCGCTTGACTGGGGTGATGATGGGCATTTCCCAACGGGCATTAGCAACTGGCTCAAAAACTTCCTAAGTCACTAGGAGGTCTAGCTCCTCCTCTACCTTATGTTTGTGGGCGAAGGGAATGCACCGGGCCTTCAGCCTTATGGGCTGGACATTCGGATTTAGTTGAAGTGACACTGGGGAGCCTGTGTAAGTTCTCAGGGTCCTGTCAAAAACTGCTGGGAACTCTCCACAGATGCTCTGGAAGTCCCTGGCCCATGCGGGGACCTGATTTAATCCCGTTACCTGGATCCCTAAGGGTCCAAACCATGTTCAGCTCAGCAAGCTGCCCAAGTCCCCTTCAACAACTATCAGGGACAGCCTTCCTGAGAAGTTTCCGTACTTCACCCTCAGGAACCCCACTTCCTTAACTGCGATCTCCCATTTCTGATAGTCCCAGACCATGAATGGGGATGGCTGCAATTTGGCTTCTCCCCCAGGCATAACCTTTGGAAAGTCCTAAGAGAAATTACAGCCTGTCCAACCCCCAAGTCCACCTCCATTTTGCATGGCTTGCCCTCATTGAGTACAGTCATTTGCAGTTTCCCAGGGGAGGGCAGGGGAAGTTGGCATACCTGCTCATCTGGGGTGTCGATGGAGTGGAGATCTTCCTCCATGGTGGTGCCCTGGCGTCTGCTCGGATCCTGCTGGGTGGCACTTCTCGGGGTGGAGTGCTTGGACCGGGAATGGCAGACCCTTGCTAGATGGCCCGTCTTCTCGCATTGGTGGCAGACTGTCTCTAAATCTGCAGGAACATTGCTCGTAGGGGTCCCCGCAGCTGGCACATTCTTGAGCAGGCGCAGTCGTGGACTAACAGCTAGGCAGTTTCTTCCTTGCTGTGTGCCATAGCTTGAGTGCATTGTCTTCTCGGAGTCTTCTGACTCGGACAAGGAGGTGGCAGCACAATGTGTAGAGGTGGCGGCTCACTCCTTCCTTGATTTCTCATGTACCATAGCCTCCTTGATGGCCTTGGCTAGGTCAGTGTCATCCTTACCCACCAATTTTCACCTCAATTTCTCATCCCACAGGCCAAAAATGAACCGGTCCCTAAGCACTTCATCGAAGATCGGGAAGTCGCGGCGGAGCGACAACTGGCGGACGGTAGCGCTGAAGTCGGTCACCGACTCTTTAGGTTGTTGGCGTTCTGAGAACTCGAGGTGGCAGGCCAGGATGGTGGGTTGCAGGGTGAAATGCGTCGTGAGGGCCATGATGATCTCATCGAAGGTGGCCGCCTTGAGGGTCACGGGCGCCATTAGACCTTGGGCCAGCTCCAGGATGTCCATGTCGCAGAAGCTGAGCAGCAGCGCCTTCTTCTTGCATCCCGTGACCTCGCTGTAGTCGATGTGGTTCTCCAGTTGCTCTAACCAGGTTTCCCGTCTCTCCGGGCGGGCCACATCGAAGGCTTGAATCGGTCCTGGCGTAGCGGCCATTTCGTCAGCTGTGGCGGTGCGGAGCGCGGTGCTGGATCGGAGCAGCGATGTGATGCCGGCTGGACCACTTACCAGGATCCCACCTTCATCGCCACTATAATATAGCGGGTTCTATGCAATGATGAGGTGAGGTGGTAGTACAACATCAGCTCTTTATTAATTTCAACATAATCAAGGCTAAGCATAACTGGGCAAACTGAGCCAATTATATACACATCCGTGTTCCCGTGCAAGCGTTTGATTGGTCCATTCAAACCAGTAGGGGGCCTGTGATTAGAGCAGGGCAGCAGGGTTTAGGATCCCGTTGCCCATTGTTCCCTAGTCCCCAAGCTCTGGCCGTCTGGCTCCAATGAGCCTGGCAGGAACACCCAACTCAGTTCTTGCTTGAGTCCACACACATCACAGTTACAAAGTACCAGAAAGGACACTGCAAAGCAAATGCAGGCATCTAATACAATGTATACAAGCAGGCCTCCCCGCTCTACACAATTATGGCAAGACATAGTTCTTGACAATAGCCTGCTCCTGGAAGGGTGAGCCTTGTATATCCACCTCCTTGCAGTAGTATTTAAGGCCCCAGTTCACCCATGGCCTTTGATGGAACAACATCCATGATACAGTGATGTTGACTCCTGCCACGAGTAGGGCAGAATGAGGCCCTTTGTGTGGTCAGGTATTGCTATATAGAGTTAGTCATATACATTCTTCATGAGGAAGGCTTCTGCCAAGTACGATCTGGAACAGAGACAAGTTTGTCTGGGGAAAGAAATAGGCAGGAGACACAGCATACATCAAGAACAAGAAGGGAGTTGATCAAGGCAGAGTGTTCCCTGAATTTCAACAGCCAAAAATACATGTGCTGCAGGCCTATAGAGGACATTTATTCCACAACAAGAACACAGGTCAAGCAGCTGAGTTGCCAGCAAACCACCCAGATTGTGATCTCATGTCCTAACAAAGTCCTGAGCTTCACTTCATACTTGATAGTATAAACGCTCTTTGTTGCTCAGTGTAGATAAAATGCGTGATGTGTGTTTTTAACTTTTAAAAGACAGAAAAAGGCAGAGGGAGGCTGCTCATGAGAGACCAGGTTAGTTTCTTTTGTTCCCTTCCATCTTCCACTCATCACATATTCAAGGGAATCTTTGTCAACAACATACTTTTCAACATACCTCTATGCTTGCCATCTTGATTAACAGTTGCAAACATGCAAAGGCTTTGAGACTGGAGCAATTTATTTGAAGGCTTGTGTTCCTTAAATTGTAACTTCCAGTGCTCTCCGTATAATGCATAACACAGCTGGGTGCTATAATTTTTCCTGAGTGCACCCCACTACTTCCTTAAAACCTATTTTGAGTGACTGACATTTGCTGAGTGTATTTATGAAGCCCTTTCTAATTCCTTCAGAATATTAAGACTGCATTACTTTGTCTTTGGTTACATTAACTTCAATTTTCCTTATGAGTAAGTATTTGGCAAAAAAAAAATTAATATAGTGAAATTGCAAAGAATCTTATGATGGAAAAAGACTAATTTTGTCTTGTGGCTGCTCAGATACCAGAGTACACTGGGGTTAATGTAATTAACTTACAATTTTAGCTTGGGTTGTGTACATACACTGAATCTCCCGGCTGGAAACAAGATTAGATTTTATTACACTATATATCCTGGTTATCTTCACCATGCCTCCAATATTACTTTCCTCAATGACTTCAAGGCTCTTTGCTGCAATGAAAACGCCGAACCATCTGGTACTGAGCCCATGCAGTTTATTTAAGGATTTAATTAAGTGCTCTAAATGGAGAGCTTCTTTGAATTAACATTTTAAATGTGACTTATTGCAGGTTTAATATTGTCTTAATGCTAACCTGGGAAACTCCATAGCCAAGTTGTTGACGTTTAAAATTGAATTCATCGGGGCGGCTCCGGGGGGACTCATTAATTAATCTAAACAACCAAGGGGGATTGGTTCTGACTTTTGATGAAGATTATTTACAGAGACAATTTGCTGTGAATAAAGAGTCACAGCACGCATATGTTTAATAGAATTTTTATCCTAGAAAAAGAAGACATCTCATTGTATTTAATATCAAGGATGTATCTTATGAGTCAGCTTTGAAATGCCACGAAAGGGGTGATGGCTGGAAACTTCCTCATTGTGCACTAATAACAAAGGGAATGGGTAATTACATCTGCCTGTGTAATTTGCAGTTTGCATGGTGACAACAGGTCTATCTGGCTAATAGCATTAGCAGAAAGAGTTGCTTCTTAAAGGCAATATTGGGTGTAGACAGGCAGGTTGCTGCGGCAGTGTCTTGGCTTTAAATAAGCCATGTGAGTTTGGGCTGGTTTATGTCAACTGGACCGCACCTCCTACGCCAGCATCATAGTGCCGTTGGCCTGTGGTTGCTCATGCACATCACTAACATGCTGCAACCATGGACCCGTGGCTGAGTTGTGTGTTTTTTTCTAAGCCCCGCTATGTGGCATGCAGAAGAAGACAAGTATACTCCTGGCTGTTTTTTTGGGAGCACTGAAGTGCATATTGGAATGGGGGTGGGATGAAAGGATGTGCTGGAAATGGAGTGGAATGATCACATCACTCATGCGTTCCCAGGGTGCACTGGGGCAATCAGATGGCTGGAAACCCACCACAGAAGCATTTCCCTGGGGAAGCCACCCACATTTGTCAGTGGCTCTTTAATCCACATGGGAGTAATTTTAGCACAAGGTAAGAGCAAGTGGGGTATGGGAGCCAGACGTGTATGTGTGATTGTTCCCATTTAACCTAGAGTGGAGGGGTGGCTGTATCAGGCCAAACTGCTTGTCTGATTGCACCTTTTGTATGGCATTCAGCTCTGTTGCTTACTTTCGCCTTCCACTCATTTTTCATTACATCTAGTCCACTCACTTAATTCTTCTTTACACCTAGTCCAAGATTAGTGAAGGTGAAAGGAATCCGAAAGTCATCTTGTTCAAGGTCCCTCACTGGAGCAGCATCTGGCTTACCCAAAGTCTCCTTCATTCCTCTAGAAGTGTACTGTAATTGCTGCCAAGCTACTCCAACAGAGGAACTCTCAGGGCTTATTTAAACTTTTTTTGCTCTCACTGTAGTGTAGCGATAGCTGCCTTTTCCTCGAAGTTCTGTGTACTCAGAGCGATGTTGCCAGGCTACCCAACTGATAACCCAGATACAAAAGAATTATAAAGGGTATATTTTTTTCTATTTCCTGGGCGACTGAGAGGTTAGCCACCTACCCATCGCTCACTGCTCTGACAAACACTAGATTCTAAACAAGATTCTGAGTTATTGCGCTTACGCTACTCTGTGATGGCTGGCAAAGGACAAGAAAGAACAGTAGCAACAATCCCAAAATGTAATAGAATGCATTTAGCAATCCTTCCAGTGAAGGTTTCCTGATTTTAAAATGCAGCAGAATTCTGAATCAAAGACTGACCCATCCATTAAAACATTCGGTTTCATCCAGCATTTCCATTCAAACAGTAATTACCCACTCCTGATATCAATTCAGGGAGCATATTTTGGAATTGTCATATTTCATATTTTGAAATTTTCAGGTCATGTTATAAAATTAATATTTATTCCAGAGATGTCCTGATGCTCCAGATGAGCATTTTCCTTAGGGCTACCTTATAGTCAACTGATTCCTTCACTCCCTGAGAATAACACTAGAGCAGCCTTCCATTTGAGTACATTGTACAATTTTATCTTGTATGGAGGCTATAGTTGGGCACATAACTTTTTAAAAATTATATTGTAATACATACATGTGTTTGTGATAATTTTGCACTACCAAGAGAGGGCTATGGGAACCTAAAGTTGCAATTAATCTTGACAAACCTGAAGGCAAAGATCATGGGAATTTGTTCTACATTATTTCTCAGGGCTGCTCTAGCAAACCAACTGGATTGCAGAATTCTCTTGTACAATGCCAGCTTGAGCCCCAGAATCTCGGCTTGACTTCGCGAACGAAGATTTAAGAAGGGTGCAGTAGTCCACGTCTGCTGCAGGCTCGCTGGTGGCTGACAAGACCAATGCGGGACAGGCAGGTCTGGCCACAGTGGCTGCAGGGAAAAGTCTGATTTGGGGTTGGTGCTGTAGCAGTGCGATTCTTCCTCAATCTCCTTTTGTCCTCAAGACCAGCTATGCGTGCGTTCTCAAAGGAAGAGACAGCCTGGAGGATGGTGTGCCTCCATGCTTTGCGATCGGAGGCTAGGTCAGACCACTAGTGATGGTTGATGCGACAGGTGCCAAGGGATTTCTTCAAAGAGTCCTTGTACCTCTTCTTTGGTACCCCTCTATTTCGATGGCCGGTGGAAAGTTCACCATACAGAGCAATCTTGGGAAGGCGGTGGTTTTCCATCCTAGAAATATGCCCTGCCCAGCGCAGCTGTGTCTTCAACAGCAGTGCCTCGATGCTTGTAACCTCCGCCCTCTTGAGGAATCACAGTAGTTCATAAAAATTACCAAATTTATTTTGTAGTTCTCAATCTTCATCAGATGCAACCTTGGACCCCATCACTTTCTCCGATGTTTGGATATTGGACATGTGCAAGGAGACATATCCGAAGTCCAAACCCTCTGAATTTCCACTGGCAGCTTTTCTCAATAGCATTAAGCTATTTCTCTACAAAGGCAGGTTTGAACAGCTCCCAAACTCCACTTCTTTCCAAAGGATGCACACAAGCTGCATACTAATGCAGAGGGAAATTGACAGGGAGCGTGCACTGAGATAAAGCATACATAGTCATTAAGACAGATGCAACTAGTCCTTACCAGTATAGCAGGATGCTATCAAGAATGTTACCAGATTCTCTCAAAGAACCACAAAGGAAGTCTTTTATGCAAATGCCTCCAGTGGTAGCTTTTAAGGATCTGACAATAGAGTGGTTAGAAATTATACATTCAGTGGGGTTTCCAAGGGAGAGATATTGTGTAGTCCATCTGAAGAAGAGAATTGGGATCTTGATAATAGTAACAATAATATTAAAGAAGAAGAATTTACAGTTGTCACCAGGAAAACAAAGTACTGTTAGATTGACTCTAAAAGCAAATCAGTCGAGTAGTTTCTGATTAGAAATATTCCAACTCCCCACTGGAATCTGGGGATAAGAAAATTTCCAATTTTAAGTGGAAAAGGTTTATAGGGACAGAAAAGGTATCCAACAATTCTAAACCTTAAAAGGAAAAGACAGACTATGGGAATATGTCATTTGAAATAAGGAGCATATATTCATCTGTAGGGAACTGCTGTTCTAGAATAAAAAAACAACTCTTTAAAATGAGCAGCATCTCGCAATCTTTCATAGACAGTAAGATAAGTGAAAGAAGGCCAGAATGTCTATAAAAAGAGCAACATGACTTCTATAGACTGAGCTAAAGTTAGCAGTTTCATTTTTTTTTTGTATTTCATTAGCTAAATAAACTTATCTGAGTTCAGCTAGCAAGTGTATAGCTAAACATTTATAGACCTTACATATCTGAGATTAGTTAATGCCAACAAGAGCATCAGTGACTTGGCCTCTCTTGCTTATAGTCTATTTTTGCTAAAATCAGGCCTCATTTTGGACAGGAGCTCACAGGAGCAGAGCTCAGGAATCTCTAAATTTTATTGTGCTCTTTCTCCACCACCACCCCAAAAAAAATTGCTTCTGGGCTCCGTTGTTCAACCCCCCTGTGAGAATTTTGATGAACTTTTAGATTTGACAAACTTTCTAATATTTTCCCCCACAAAAAATCGGAAAATAACTAAAACATATAAAACAGGCAGATGGAAATCTTCATTATGCCACCGTGGCCACATAGGAAAAAGTAATTTTAGCAGTATGATGGCAGTAAGGTTTTATTATGTCAATTATAATTCAAGAAGCATTTTAAGGTAAATGCTGAGCTGATATAATTTAGTAAATTTAGTTTTGTTTTGTTTTTTAAAATTAATTTGCTAGGATAAATTATTAGAGATAGGAATAAGTTTTAGCTAGGTTATAAGAAATATTAGTGGATAGAGTATTAGGTTGAGTGAGTGGGTGGGAGGAGCAGGATACGTTAATGTGCACGCTACTGGTGACCTGAGACTCTGTAAAGACCATGGGTAAGAGATGTCGGGTCAGGAGATTCCAGTGCTCCTGGGGAGGGGAAAGTACAGCGGTGGGAGCAGGCAAAGTTGGAATGGAAGGAGACTGAGACACAAGAGGGCTCGCTCCCCTTCCAGCCTGTGTCCCATCCCAAGGATAGCACGTACAGGGGGCCAAATGGAAACATTCGCCTCCATCCCTGGTATTGTGCAATGCCAGGTCCATAAATAATAAAACCTCAGTCCTGCAGGATTTTTTTTATCAGACAGAACATGGACCTGGCTTGTGTAACGGAGACCTGGGTGTGGGACGGGGAGACAGTTGCTCTCTCCCAAGTAGCCCCGCCTGGGTTTTCCATCCTTCACCAGGCTCGGACTAGCGGGCAGGGGTGGTGGCCTTTTTCATATGGGAGGTTTGCTCCTTCAGGGCACTTCTGCTGCCAAAGATCGTGGGCATAGAGTATGCTATCCTGATGTGGGAAGTGGGGGAAAGTTTGGCTGGAGTACCACCCGCCTAACACACCGGCCAGTGCCCTACTGGCCAGTGCCCTACCGGCCAGCGCTCTACCAGCCAGGCTGGGCATTGGAGCATCCTCGGCTTATAGTCCTGGGTGACTTCATTGTCCATGCCAAGGATGCGGCTTCCACTCGGGTGATGGACCTAGTGCTTTCCATGGCAGCACTGGGCCTCTCCCAATATATAACAGTGCCTACACATTGGGCTGGGCACACATTAGACCTGATCTTTGCGGCAGGAGTTGTAGTGGATCAGATTTCTGCTGAGGCAGTGCCATGGTCTGACCACCATGCCCTGAGGGCTCATATGGATATTCCACCCCTACCCCGTTTAGGCGGTGAGCAAGTTTTAGCTCGCCCACGAAGCCAGAAGGACGCTTTGCGGCTTCAAATGGCTATGCGGGATCCCTAGCCCACTAGCGACTCGTTGGATGAGCTGGTGGAGATCTAGAATAACCAACTCTCTACAGCCATTGATGAGATTGCCCCCCGACGTCCTCTTCATCCTCATTCACGATCTGCTTCATGGTAAACCCTGGAGTTGCGATCAATGAAACGGTGATTAAGACGACTAGAGAGACAATAGCAACATACTCTTGACGAAGCTACGAGAACACCTTATAGGTCATTTATGCGGACCTATGAGATGGCAGTCCGGGCCACAAAGAAGACTTACTTTACTTCCCGGATTGCATCTGCGACCTCGCGCCCAGCACAATTGTTTAGTATAATTTGGTCATTAACAACTTTACCGCATGATAAACAAAACATTAGAGAATTGGAAATTGGCTGTGAGGCTTTTGCGAGTTTTTTCCGCAGATAAGGTCTTGTCGCTCCAATGTGAACTTCCCGCCATAATTGATACAGTGAAAGAACTTGGGGCACCGAGCATGTCTTCTGGTCCAATTCTAGATTCCTTCAATCCACTCAGCCTGGAGGAAGTCGACAGGATCCTTTTTGCTGTACGCCCTACGACCTGTGGGTTGGATCCATGGCCATCCTGGCTTATAAAAACTAGCCAGGCGCTGCTACGTGAACCACTACAAGGTATTGTCAACACATCCCTGGTAGAAGGGATCTTTCCCACACCTCTTAAAGAGGCTGTGGTCTGTCCCCTCTTGAAAAAACCATCTGCAGATCTGGCTGTATTGGCGAACTATTGGCCGGTATCAAACCTTCCCTTTCTGGGTAAGATTATAGAGTGGGAGGTGGCAACTCAGCTACAGGGATTCCTGGAGGACACTTCCGCACTGGACCCATTCCAGTCTGGCTTTCAACCAGGTCATGGGACGGAGATGGTACTGGTCACTCTTTGATACGGTTGACCATCAGCTACTGACTAGCCGCCTTGCTGACATGGGGATTCAGGGATCTCCCTTACAGTGGTTGACCTCCTTTCTCCAAGATTGGGGACAAAGGGTGGTGATAAGGGAGAAATCATCCCAAAGGCACCCACTTATACGTGGTGTGCCACAGGGTGCGGTTCCGTCCCCGATGTTATTCAACATCTATATGCGCCCCCTTGCCCAGATTGTCAGGAGGTATGGACTGGGTTGTCACCAATATGCAGACGACACCCAGCTCTATCTATTGATGGGTGGCCAGTCCGACTGTACCTCGGAAAATCTAGACCTGGCTCTTCAAGCCATAGCATTTTGGCTCAGGCTGAGTCGGCTGAAGCTGAATCCAATGAAGACGGAGGTTCTCTACCTGAGCCGGAGTGGTCCAGGGGGAGAGATCCTTCTGCTGGCTCTTGATGGCATGTCACTAATACCAGCCCCTAAGGTCAAGAGCTTGGGCGTGCTCCTTGAGTCCTCCCTTACAATGGAGGCCCAAGAAGCAGCCACTATTAGATCCGCCTTTTTTCATCTTTGACGGGTGCAGCAGTTGGCCCCTTTCCTGGAGCACAATGACTTAGCAATGGTGATCCATGCTACAGTCACCTCAAGAATAGATCACTGTAATGCTCTGTACATAGAGCTACCCTTGACGCTGACTCGGAAAATACAGCTAGTGCAGAACACTGCGGCATGGCTGTTAATGAGGCTCCCTCGATGGGAGCACATTCAGCCAGTGCTGAAAGAGCTGCACTGACTACCTATTGTGTTCCAAGTTCGTTTCAAGGTGTTGGTATTGACCCTTTATGGTCAGGGACCCGTCTATCTGCGGGACCGCCTTTCTCCACATATTCCCCAGAGAGCACTGCATTCAGGGACAAAAAATCTATTGTCCATCCCTGGACCAATGAAGGCTAGGTTGCGTTTGATGCAAGCTAGGGCCTTCTTGATGGCAGCATCAGAATTGTGGAATGCTCTCCCAGAAGCCATAAGGGCCCCGCGGGATCTTTCTACTTTCCGCAGGGCCTGTAAGACTGAATTGTTTCGACGGGCCTTCGATATTCAACCAAGAGAGTGTTGCCACCTGACATCATATAGAGTACTTGGTGATCATCGTCTGAAAAGAAGAACCCGCCTATATTGTACGTCGTAGCGATACAGCACCATGAAATGGGGTTTTTTTTTAATTTAAAATTGTAATTATGTTTTATTGGTTTTTAACTTGTGGAAATGAATGTTGTGAGCCGCCCTGAGTCTGCTTGCAGAGAGGGCGGGATATAATATAATATAATAAATACATACATACATACATCTTCCGGTGATGTCAGGAATGTGTGGCATATGCAAATGAGTTATGCAAAGTTGTGCTAATGGACTCTGGCACCTCAAAATGACCTCTGGCTAAAATGAATGATAAACTAGCGGAAAACACAATTCCTGCCGTAAGAGTACAATAGGTAGAACACATCTATTTCCCTCCCCTGAGAATCTCAGATGGAACTAGATAAATAGGTGGAAAATCTTACAGCTAAACGTTAACCAACAGTTCCTTACTGTGATACTAGGGTATAGCAAGTTTCATATAATGTATGCAGCGACACAGTTTTTGAAAACTAGCTACTTTTATTAAAAACAATGCAACCCCAATTAGCATAATATGCATTGCATAAATCAGTTAAAAAGATAAAACAGGTTTTCCCTTCCTTTCAGTACATCTTAATTTTTCCTGATGGGTCACATCACATAAAAATCTACTCAGAGAAGAAATGTTAGTATTTTTTTAAAAAAAATTACTTTGTGGGGGGGAGGGGAGGGGAGGGGAATCATAAGAAGCCAACCTTGCCTTCATAAAAATCCTCATTGTCTTTGCTTTTAAATTCACAAGTAGATACTTACATGTCCTAGGGAAAAGAAACATAGACCTTTACATTGTTTCTGTGCTTTAAAAACCCAAGCTGCTGAGCAGTGACCATGTGTATTTCCTGTTTGGGGACTGAAAATTTGTTCTGCTTTAAAAGATTTCTCTTCTTATGTGCAAGTTCAAGGAGCACACTTAAGAAAGATTGTTCTCTGGTTTTTAAGTTTTTTTTAAAAAAAATTCTCCACAGAATTCTTCCAAGATGCGCTGTGAGATTTCAGGAAGAAGGAATGTACCCCTAAATTGCTGTAAGTGAATTAGGCTCTACTAAACATTCTAGTGTAAAATTACTTTGTGTATTAATTTCTGGCAAAATAATATAATTGGACATAGTCATAACATGTGTGTTACATTGCTCTTTTGCAGTTTACATCTCTAACACATATCTGATAACCCCTGTTGAAAGAATCTACCAAGTGATTCTCCAGAGAAACATGTTACTAAAGACACTTGGGGAAAGTACATATGAACATGAACATATGAAGCTGCCTTATACTAAATCAGACCCTTGGTCCATCAAAGTCAGTCTTGTCTTCTCAGACTGGCAGCGGCTCTCCAGGGTCTCAAGCTGAGGTTTTTCACACCTATTTGCCTGGACCCTTTTTTGGAGATGCCAGGGATTGAACCTAGGACCTTCTGCTTCCCAAGCAGATGCTCTACCACTGAGCCACCGTCCCTCCCCAAGTACTTACATGTCCTTCTTTAAATTTATATTTACCATGCATAAGTGCTCAAAACATTTCATGCATATCCTCTCCATAACTTAAGTATTATCTTAATCATCATTTTGGAGATTGGCACAATACACAGGATAATATTCAGAGGTGCAGTTTAATTATCTTCACTTGACCATGTACATAGGTCATCAAATAACAGACAGCTCTAACTGCTGATATTCAAGATAAATATATATAGGTAATATAAATTGTTGTCTTTCGGTGATTATTTCTTTGTATTGTCATTTTTTTTTTGTTCATGCGGATTTAAATATACAACATACAGCTTTGTAAACTTACCTTTTGTAGTCTAGCACATGTAGGTATGCGTGTTTCCAGTACATACATTTTTATAGAAAGCCAGGGTGATGACAGAGTTAGAGTGTTAGTAGCCCAAATTACCCTCATGGTAGCAGGGACAGTATAATGAATGTAGGTATTTGGTCGAGAAGCCCACTAGCCCAAACAGGAAAAGGCAGAGACAGAAAAAGACACTGATGGAGGTGCTTTATTCAACTCTACACCTGGACCAGGGGCACACCCACCTACCACAGTGAATATTTCTACTCTGTTGATAAATGGAAAGACGTCAGAAAGACAGAGCAGGCATCCCCAGAGTTTAAGCAGGGACTCCCCACAGTGATGCCATGGCAGCTTGATGGGCATCCCAGAGGGTAGGGGCTGCCACCGAAAAGGCTCTCCGTCTGGTTATGGACAGTCAGACATCCTTTGGCCCAGGGATCATCACAAGATTTTGTGAACTTGATTGTAGTGCTTTCTGAGGCTTATATGGGGAAAGGCAGTCCCAGAGGTAAACAGGTTCCAGGCCATATAGGGCTTTAAACGTCATAACCAGCACCTTTAAGTGAGCCCAGAACGCCACAAGCAACCTGCAATGTCTCCAGCACAGGCTGAATGTGCTCCTGTAAAGGTAGCTCCAATAACAGCCTGGCTGCAGCATTTTGCACCAGTTGCAGCCTCTGAGTTTGTGTCAAGGGCAGCTCCATGTGGAGGGCGTCACAGTAGCCTATTCTCGAGGTGACCCTCATGTGGATTACTGTTGCTAAATCGCTGCATTCCAGGTATGGAGCCAACTGCCTTATCCGCCTAAGGTGATAATATGTGGATTTGGCAGTGGCTGCCACCCAGACCTCCATGGGTAGTGAGGACTCCAGGAGCTCCCCTAAGCTCTTTACCCTAGAAGCTGGTGCTAAAGGTGCCCCATCAAAGGTTGGCAAAGGGATCTCTTTTCCCAGGGTGCTTTGGCTTAGGCACAGAACCTCCATCTTCTCGGGGTTCAATTTCAGTCGACTCTGCCTGAGCCATTTCACTACAGTTTGCAAGGCCAGGTTCAGATTTTCTGGGACACGGTTGGTCTGGCCAACCATCAATAGATAGAGCTGGGTGTCATCCACATCTGGGACAATCTGGGCAAGGCGTCGCATATAGATATTAAATAACATTGGGGAAAGAACTGCCCGCTGAGGCACACCACATACCACCACACACAGGATGATTGCTTCCCTATGGCTACCCTTTGTCCCCGACCTTGGAGAAAAGATGTAAACCTTTGAAGGGCAAACCCCTGAATTCCCACATTGGCAAGACAATGCAACAGCAGCTGGGGGTCAATTGTATCGAAAGCAGCTGATAGGTCTAATAACAGCAATACTGCTGAACCACCTTGATCCAGATGTCTTGAGAGATCATCTATGAGGGCGACCAGCACTGTCTCCATCCCATGGCCCAGACAGAAGCAGGACTGAAATGGGTCTAACGTGGAAGTGTCATCCAAAACCCCCTGTAATTGTGCTGCCACTGCTCACTCAATAACTTTGCCCCAAAAGGGCAAGTTCAACACTGGCCAATAGTTGGCCAATTCAGCTAGATCCAAAGATGGTTTTTTAAGGAATGGCTGAACCTCCACCTCTTTGAGGGGCGTGGGGAAGGTCTTTCCATCGGGGACCTGTTGATAATCTCTTGTTGTGATTTTATTTTATTTATCTGAATTGTGGTGGCGATGTTTGTCTCTGTGTGGTCTGCATCCATTCCCTGTGCAAGGAGCAGAACCACTTTATAGCCAGGTGGCAGGACTGTCCTCTCGTGGGGCCTGGGACCAATAGTCAAATCACCAAGGGTTTCTGATCGCCACTAGTGGGTGGTGAAGGAGAGGTAGCTATGATGGTTTGGCCTTGCCCTTTGGAGACCTCAGCCTTGACCAGCACCACTGCAGAGCAATGCATGGTAGGCAAGACTCATTAGTCTGTGATCTCCTGCAAAGGGACAGAGTACCAGGGAGCCAGGTGCTGCAGCGGCCAGTGAAAGACTACCTCCTCCACAAGGGAGAAGAGTTGGTCATCTGCTGCAATTATCTCACTGATGAGGCATGTGAGTGCTTCCTGAGCCTTCTCCCTTGCTCTTTTGGGTGCATTACTCTTTTCCTAGAGAATCAGTGAGGTTCATATGCTGCTTACTATGTTCTTGTGTCGGTTGTTATGATCTATGCTGCTTATGCTTTATGCTGTTTCTAGCAAAGTTACTACTTTATTCTAGGTAGGGATACCTTATGTTAAGCTAAGCTACATGTTCTCAGTATTTCCCTATGTTGGGGTATGTTCTGGTTAAAAGAGAAAATCATTGTTAGAGCTTATGTACTAATAAAATCTCATGAAGTTTATGAACCTGGTCAAGTTCTTTATTCTTCTGGAAATGCCATTCCCAGGGAAGAGTCAAAAAGATTCCTCTTGCAAACACAGATCTAGGCTAGAAATTTTGCAGGTTAATGCTTTGCAAAATAGTGCCTTCCAATCTCAGCATAGAAAGATGGTCCATAAGGACACCATAACAGATGGTAATGAAAATTGCTCAGAGGTCTAGAATCAACACTGTCACCCTTCCTCTGCTCATCTCTCGGTGCAAGTCATCCACCTGGGTGATCAGGGTTGTTTCAGTCCTATAATCAGGTGTAAAAATAGACTTTAAAAGATGTAAATAATGTGTTTCATCCAGGAAAGTATGAAGTGGTCTGGTTACCACCCAGTCAATCATCAGGCTGCCAGTTTGCTATGCAGGAGTATGAAGTTAGATTTTAAAAAAAATAAAAAATAAAACAATAGATATCTTAAAGGATTGATGTCTTTAATTGCCTTTTTGGATGGAAGAGTTAAGCATGTGCTTTGTTCTAAACCAATTGGACTTCAAAGTGCCCTAGAGATGACAGCTCCTCTGCTGCTCCGAAGGTGACCATCTGTGAGACTGACCTCCCTCCCCCCCCCATCCCGAACACTGATGCACACAAGGGCACCAGCTATCTCCTGCAGTTGCACTGGGTGGGCATCTTTCTCATGCATCTGTGAAGCCACTCATCTCAGTAGCATCACAATGCATTGTGGCCTTAAGCAGCCTACCCTTTGTGTGAAGGGCTACATCCTTTTCTCATAAAGGAACCATTCCCAACCAATGTTCCATCCAAGTGCCTTATTTTGCCTGGATCCTATTCTTTGGCTGTATTCAATCATTATAACACATTTTGGTTTATAAACTGTTTGGGCCACTCCTTGTGATATCTAAATAGTGATACATGGGTTTTGTTGGTTGATACCAAACATAGATTTCATGTTAGGGATACTAACTGTTTTGTTCGCCACAATTTGTACTCGTCGTGTTTTTTACAATATCCAACCTTCATAAACCAAACTTTGTTGAGTTTCAGTCCCATTTGCCACTGGAACACTGACATGGTAAAATAGGAAACACAAGTAGGGACTCATGTGGGACAGGGGAAATCCCCCATGTGGTTCCTACTTCCTCCTGCCAAGTTGCTACCTTTCTTCCTATTGCTCCTCTGCCCCTGCTTACTTCTCTTTTACCTTTCCTTTCCTGCCATCTAATCTCTTCCCAGCTGCCTGGCCCACCTATTCACATGATCACTGGCTGCTATTTTCACCATTGTAACAGCCCCTCTGCCCCCTGCGCAGAGTACCGTGGGTAATAGACATCCCTCATCATCCTTCACCCCCAGTTCTCTTAGTGTACAAGTGCTAGTCATATCTGGTTTAGGAGTCAGCCAGAAGTGTGGCCTGGAAGTGTACAGTAAAAACCAAAATGGAGTAGGGCCAAATGAAATGGTTCCTGGCAGCTAAGGATAAGTCTGACTTACTGTTTTGGGAGGTGGCTTTAGGGCATCTCCAGGCTACTGGTTTTCCTCTCATCGAAAACAAAGAGGTCTTCTGCATTAGGGAGACCACAGAAAAGAAGAGATTTCTCCTTATCACAAAACCTCAATACCTGGTTCCTCCCTTTCTGAAGATATCACCTTAATCGATGGGTCATTCCCAAAACTGGGTAGCCCTTTCTCTTCAGCAGTCAAGAATCATCAGTGGATCATTAAGCTCTCACATTCCTAGCCACATTCCAACAGAGATATTAACAGTTCCTCTTTACACCCAGAAACCCATCCATTTGCACAGATGCAAATACGACAACAAAATGCATTCAGCATTTCCCAGCACATTGTTTTACTCCCAATTAATCCCATCACTTCATTGTCCCATGTCACTCTGCCTCAGGACACATTTTTTTCTTTAAAAAATAGCATTCAGAGCTTGGTCTCTGTGTGGCTTCTGGGATCCAAATTGCACACCCAAGGTGCTGGTTATCTTGTCCTACTCCTGAGGCCTCTCCTGGATAGGTAAATATAATTCCCTCAAATCCCTGCTATAATCAGTCTGGTGTGTTTGTCTGTATGCATTAACCTCTGTATGTGTGCATTATTTTATTATATTATATTATATTAATAAAACACCCTCTCTTGGTTAAGCAACAGTCTGATTAATTAGGGGAGGGACGGTGGCTCAGTGGTAGAGCATCTGCTTGGGAAGCAGAAGGTCCCAGGTTCAATCCCTGGCATCTCCAACTAAAAAGGGTCCAGGCAAATAGGTGTGAAAAACCTCAGCTTGATACCCTGGAGAGCCGCTGCCAGTCTGAGAAGACAGTACTGACTTTGATGGACCAAGGGTCTGATTCAGTATAAGGCAGCTTCATATGTTCATATGTTCAATTCTGAGAGTTCTGTAAGAAAAAAATCCTGGTATACAATTTGTGTAAATATCTCCTTGTTACCACCTCTTGCTAGCCTAAAATCTCTTTGAAGAGCTAATATCCTGAATTATTTTGACTGGCCTTTAATACCTAAATGGGAGAGGACTGCCACCCTACATTGCCGCGCAACACCACTCATGAGGAATTAGAATCACCATAGGATCACTGTCAGAAGAAAGAAAGTTATGACCCTGCCAATAATGAAATTTTGAATAGAACTATGAAATCTATTTTAATTGTTATTTTATTGTTTTGAATTGTAACCTTAAATTGTTTTTTTTAAAATTGACTGTTAGCCGCCCTGAGTCCACTTGCAGAGAGGGTGGGATAGAAAAATAAATAAATAATTAAATAATCCCCCCAAAATTAGGACACCACTCCCAATTCAGGTAACTCCATTCCTTGTATTACTGCCTCTCTTTTCCAATGTCTTCCTCCCTTCCACTCTGCCTCACTTGCTCACCAATCCACTCTACCATGCATCCCTCCCTCCTCAGTATTTCTATAGCCACTGCAATCTCCCTTCCTAAGTCAGTTGGCGAGCCACAGCATCCTGTAGTGACTGCTGCGTTGATTGCCTGCCTCTTCATATTGCTACTGCTGTCCCTTGTCTCCAATCCAGTGATCTAGGTATCTGCACATCGGAACATGTTGCAAATGAGATACATTGGGGATGTCCTCCCTGATAGAGGAGACAGAGAGGATGCAGATACTACATTAACTGAAGTTCACACATAAATTTTTGTCATCCCTTTTGCCTCAAAAGGGTCAGGAACCACTTTTCTTCACAGGATTGACAGCTCAGTCCAGAAGATGATCACTTGTCTGCTAACCGCCTTTCTCGATTTCCACAATCAGTTTCCACCAGGAACTTTTTTCTTTAGAAATTCTCCCCACCACCAGGAGGAAAAATTCCTCGGCTTCTTCCTCTAAGAGTTTTCCCTCTCCTTCTTCTGCCCTGTTCCTCCTTGTAGGAAGCAACTCCTCTAGAGGGCAGTATCTTTAGGCTAGGCCCACTATGCAGGCGAAAGCACGTTGCACACTTTTTAATAATAAACATTTTTACGTGTAGCATACATCTAACAGACCAACTTCAGCTTGTATAAACAATGATTTAAATAATTTAAATAAACGATGGCTTCTCGCAATGCCTGAATGCAGCTTTTGTTTGAAGAGAAAATTGCTTAAGTCGGTGGAAACTGAGATATAAGAGATACAGCAGACATGCGCTGATCTCTTTCAGAACATTTTTACATTTCTAGGAGCATGTGATGCTTAGGTTAATTTTAGGAAACAAGGCATATGATCTTAGCTGAAGCTTGGCAGCCTCAACAATTCACTTTTATAATTATTCACTAAGCTACCTTGATTTAATTATTACAGGAGTACTGCTGCAAATTGCTTAATTATAAAATACAAACTACAAGAGCAATAATAGAGATGTGCAATGTAATTGAAATGGTTTGTGGCTGAATCTTGCTTATTCATTGCGTTCCTTTTAATTTTTAACCAGTTTCAGAATCCTGGACATTCTCAATATTCTCAGGGTGTAGAAGGAGTTGGGAACATAAAAGGATTGTTAAAAAACTGCTATAGGGTTATCACCTGCCCAGCTTTAAAACAGCTCCGTGGATTTTTTTGAAATGAAAACAACTAAACTCAGCTCAGCTTGAATACTAAAAATAGCACTGCATACTTTTAAATAAATTAGAGTGAGCAAAGACCAGATTCTACTCTTTTCCTGTTGAGAGACAGCAGTGCTGTTTCTGATTAATTCTGTAAACTGAAACAGTATTCTAGATAAGTATGGATGTTTGTCAGAGACAGAGATTCTTAGAATGAGGGTTAATTTTCTTGTTAGAGCGGCTGTAAGTGTTAATTGTGAATGGGCATTCTAGAATGCATGTAGCACCATGGACAGAGGAAAACTTCTACCTGCCATGCAACCCAGAAATCTCAGAGCCAATCGATGGCTGATTCTACACAGGTTTGATGAATGTAATGTAATGTAAAATTTTATTTGTATCCCGCCCTCCCCCGCCGGAGCAGGCTCAGGGCAGCTAACAACATTTAAGGTGAACAACACAATAATAAAACAATGAACACTGAATCCACACTGAATCTGCCTGTTAGAAATCTGAGTCATTCAAAATGCATCCACATTTTAAAATTTGCTCCTAACCTTTTGTGAAGTTTTACATCTACATCTGCAAAAGGAAGAAAGCCTGCAGGTCCTCGCCCCTCCCAGAGGCTGGAAGTTCAACTCAGCTGTCTCTCAAGATTGCCTGGTCATAGGTGTGCCTGTGTGTGTGTGGGGGGGGGGGGCTGAAGCACCAGCTGCTGCACACATAATCTCAATCACCCCAAAATGGGCTTGCTTTGGCTCTGGTTGGAACGAGGCTTTTATTCCAGGAGGGGGGAGGAGAAGTGGGCACAGCCGCCAACAACCTGGAACTTGAGAGAGATGCTGCCCGTGGCAAGGACTCCAGCCCCACCCCCCGCCCCCCACAGCAGTGAGCACGTTGCTGCCACACACTGTCTCTTTCTCCTTGCAAGGGAAGTCGAGCTCAGAGGAGAAGAAGGAGCCTGAAGGCAAGAGCATCTGGGCGAGGCCGGGTGCACTCTTTTCCTCTGAGCTTGGAGGAGAAGAACGTGCCCTACTACACTGCATTTGCTTTCAAGGTGAGAGCAGCTAGGTGGAGTGCGTTCTCCTCTGAGCCCGGCTTCCCTTGTGAGAGAAGCTGGGTTCGGTGGAGAGCACTGCTGATGCGCTGTCCAGCTGCTCTCAGCCAAGAGTGGCAGGGAGGGAGCACCCCGTAGGTGAGGTGGCACACCAGACAGATGCCTACCTTGTCTACTCCCATGCACCAGCCATGGTTCCTGCCACCCCAGGCAAGGACCCCTGCCCCTCACAGCAGTGCGCACATTGCTGCTGCGCACCACCTCTTTCGCCTGCCCAGGACCCAAGCAGGTGAAGGGGGCAGCAGGACACCTCTCCACAATTTGGAGGCTGCCTTCCTTTGCAAAGCCTCTGAGCAATGCGCGTGTCACCACCTCCTCTTTTGCTTGCAGGCCCAGTGGTAGGGCTTTGAGCACCCCAGGCTGGCACCTGCCATATGCCTCCCCACCCATGCCTGCCCTGCTGTCGCACTCCCACCCATGGGGAGAGCAAGCTATGTGGCATGGAAGGAGGGCTGGGAAGGCTCCAGTTGAGCCAGGCCTGAGCAGTGCACTCTCAGAGGTGTGGAGAACCTCTGAGAGTGCGCTGCGGAGGTGTTCTCCTCTGAGTCACCCTGCCTGGCTGCTGGTGGGATGCATTCTCACCCAGCTTGAAGGAGAGCACACACTGACACACCTCTGAGCAACACACCTAGCAACTTCCTGAATCAGTGCTCTCGTAAGGACGGGGGCTTTGGGGAGGAGTTCAAAAACTCGAAGGAAAACTTCTAGACTTACAACTTTAGATCCAAACCTGCAGAAAACCCCCGTTCAAAAGTGGTCTTGAAAAATGAGGAGCAACTCCGTGGCAAAAACATTTTCAGTGCCAGTTCAGGAATGTTAATGTAAATGACAACCAAAAACCCGGAGCAAGACAGAAGTGAAGGCGGCAGACTGGAGGGGGAAAGTGACGGCAGCGGGGTGGGGGAGGGGAGGAAGGCAAACTAAGTACTTGCCTGGGGTGCCAGAGGGGCCCAATTTGCCGCCCCGGGCCTCCTGGCACCCTAGGAAACCGCCTAGTTTGCCTAGTGTCAGGGACGGCCCTGCATGTCTCCCTTGATTGAGTCAATTCATATCATGTTGGGTCTTCTTCTTTTCCTGCTGCCTCAGAATTCTCCTAGCATAATTAGGTTTTCCAGTGAGTCTCGCCTTCTCATAATGTGATCAAAGTATGATAACCTCAGTTTAGCAATTTTAGATTCAAGGAGATTTGATTTGATCTACAACCCACTTGTAGACCAATGTAGGTCCATGGAATTCTTAATACTTTCCTCAGACACCATGTTTCAAATGACTCTACTTTCTTCCTGTCAGCTTTCTTCATTGTCCAACTTTGACAACCATGCCTAGTAATGGGAAATAATACAGCATGAATTAACTTGATCTTGGTTGCCAGGAACACAGCCTTACGTTTAGGGATCTAGTTCCTTCATGGCTGCTCTTCTCTGTCTTAGTCTCCTTTTGATTTCTTGGTCGCAGTCTCCCTTTTGGTTGTTAATGGAGCCAAGGAATACAAAATCTTAAACTATTTCAATTTCTTCATTGTCAAATGTACAGTTGTGTAATTCTCCAGTGGTCACTACTTGTTGATATTTAGCTGTAATCCTGCTTTGGCACTTTGTGATTTAATATTCATTTGTTGTCAATTGAAGTCTTCACTATTTTCTGCCAATAATGTGGTGTCATCTGCATATCTCAAATTCTTAATGTTCCTTTTACCAATTTTCACTCCACCTTCATCTAAATCTAATCCATCTTTTTTTTATTATATGCTCTGCATAAAGATTGAAATGATAGGCAGATGAAATACATCTTTGTCCAATACCTTTGCCAGTTGGAAGCCTTGTACATTTCCTTCCACCCAGAGACAAGATTTTCCTCTCCATTTTTCTTTCCCTGTCTGGTTGAGCCACCCTAGTAATGTGTTTTAGTCTTTCCTGAACAACTCTAGCTATCCCTTGTACAGCCCAATAACCAATGTAAATCTGCAGTATGATTTCTAGTACTGCTTAATTTTCTGGATCAAGTCTGAATATTTGGCATTTCTCATTCTATATACGGTAACAGTCTTTATTGTAAGATTTTGAGCATCACTTTACTTGCATGAGAAATAAATGCAATGTTCTGATAACTGCTGTAGTCTTAGGTGTCTCCTTTTCTTGACACAATTAACAGAACAAGAAGACCAACAAAAAGTGAGAAACACCAAAGAAATAAAACTAAAAATCCAAATCATCCAGCATGGAATCAATTTAATCCTCACAGAAGAATTAGAAAAACAACTGAAATGGGCAAAACAGTTTCACTTTGAACACGCAAACAAGAACAGTAGGTGGTTGGCGTACAAGTTAAGAAAGGAAAAAGCGAAAAATACCATCACCTCTCTTAAGAATGAAAACACAGAAGAAGTCTCTCAAACAACTCAAATGGAAGAAATAGTTCAAAACTTTTATCAAAACTTGTACACCAATCAGGAGATCTTGGAACAGTCCCAAGAGGAATATATTAAGCAAGTTCAAATACAGCAGCTAACTAAAGCCCAAAAAGACAGGTTGGAAGAACCTATTTCTATGCATGAAATATGTGAAGCTCTCAAAAAACAAAAAGTGAAC
This sequence comes from Heteronotia binoei, assembly GCF_032191835.1. Lineage (NCBI taxonomy): Eukaryota > Metazoa > Chordata > Lepidosauria > Squamata > Gekkonidae > Heteronotia > Heteronotia binoei. The sequence continues at coordinate 73,479,041 of NC_083235.1, forward strand.
AAATCCCCAGGCCCCGATGGTCTACCCATCGAATTTTTCAAAACATTTGAGGAGGTCCTGCTTATCCCGTATAAGGAGCTGATTGAGGATATCCAAGACACAGCTACAATACCTGCATCATGGAGCGAAGCAATAATCTCCTTAATACACAAGAAGGGAACTGATCCTCATGAAATTAAAAATTATAGACCTATATCGGTTCTGAACGCGGACTACAAGGTATATGCAGCTATCTTATCTAATAGACTTAAAAATGTAGTCTCATCAGTAATCCACTCCGATCAAACGGGATTTATTCCCAGAAGAAAGATGACTCAGAACATAAGATTTTTATTAAATATTTTGGAGTTTTATCGCGAGCGCCCGGACAAACAGTTTGCAGGTATTATGCTGGACGCTGAAAAGGCGTTCGATAAAGTAAACTGGAACTTCATATTAAAATCTCTGCAGGCCATCGGATGTGGTGCGAAATTCATTAGATTGGTGAACGCCATATATATCAGGCAAAGTGCCAATATTAAATTCAACGGTCATCTCACAGACAAGATCAAGATCCAACAAGGCACGAGACAGGGTTGCCCGCTGTCCCCACTGCTTTTCATATTAACTCTAGAGTTCCTTATTAAGAGTGTTCAAGACGACGTAGAAATTAAAGGAGTCAAAATTAAGGACAACATCTTTAAAATTCAGGCCTTTGCGGATGATGTGTTGTTTGCCATAGAAGACCCCCTCCATTCAATTGTCCAACTAAAGGAGAGGCTTAAACAATATAGTGCGGTATCTGGCTTTAAAGTGAATGTTTTCAAAACTAAATTTCTATCACAAAATATGTCAAAGGAACAAATAGCGCTCTTGGAAGAAGAATCGGGATTCAAACATGAGAAGAAAGTGAAATACTTGGGTATTTATGTAACCAGTGATTTGAGAACACTAGAAAAGGATAATTATGATAAAATACTAAAAGAAATCCAAGCTGATTTGACCCGATGGCAAGATTTACATATTTCGTTGCTGGGAAGAGTTGCTTCTATTAAAATGAACGTTCTGCCTAGGATGCTTTTTTTGTTTCAAATGATCCCAATTACACTACCTCAATCTTTTTTCAAACAACTTAACAAGATAATTTTGGCTTTCATCTGGCAAAATAAAAAAACACGAATTAAACTCAAGATTCTGCAAGACAGCAAGCTGAAGGGCGGCTTTGCGTTACCCGACTGGAAGCTTTATTATCAGGCTTGTTGCCTGGTTTGGATGAGAGAATGGTTTCTGTTAGAAAATAAGAGACTGTTATTGCTGGAAGGTGCCGGTCTGACCCGTGGCTGGCACTCATATATTTGGTACAAAATCCCCTCGGGAAAAACGTTTTTTGCAGGCATATAATTCGGAAATCTATTCTTAAGACATGGATTGAAATAAAGAAAACATTTTATACAAAGGTACCCTATTGGGTATCACCAGTTGAAGCCTCTGTACACCCCAATACAAATAACTGGGACTATAACTATAATTATGGCACATTATTAGACAACGCTCATAATTTAAGATTAACGGAAGACAACATCCAGGTAGATTGGTGGACCAAGATGCAAATTAACTCTAAATTCCAAGTCGATAAAGCAACAGGGTTCTATAGTAAACTAAACGAATTGGATACGATAATGCGAGATGAGCAGAAACTTATTTCAAAAATATATAATTGGATGTTACAGGAAAAAATGCAAGATGAATCAATTAAGGAGAGCTGGATAAAATGGCTTCAAGATTTTGGCTACAATATTGAACTGAAGGAATGGGACGAAATCTGGCGACAGAATATACGGCTAACCAAATCAACTATATATAAAGAAAACCTCTACAAGATGGCGTACCGATGGTACCTAACCCCAGCGCGATTGGCCAAGATCTACACGAAATACTCCAACAAATGTTGGAAATGTGGCAAAATTAAAGGCACGCTCTACCACATATGGTGGCAGTGTAGCTACGCAAAAAAAATTTGGGTCCAAATATATGATTGGTGTCAGAAAATTTTCAAATCTAGCCTCCCTCATACCCCCGAATTATATTTATTGAGTATTGTTAAAGGGCAAATGCCTAAGACATCCAAGCAATTGCTGTTACATGTAATTACTGCGGCTAGATTATTCTATGCCCAATATTGGAAGGTCCCCAAATTACCTGACAAAAATGAATTTCTGTTCAAGATTTTAGAAGCTGCAGAGTTAGATATGTTAACCACGAGATTAAGGGGGGGAAACCTTCAGGATCGTCAAAAAAATTGGGATCCACTGTATTCATGGATTAATAATATGGGAATTGACACGAGAAATTTGAAATGGTGTTGTATACTTACCCCCTCAGCTCAGGGGGATGGGTAAAAGATTCTGACTGTAATGACTGATGACAGTATATATTTTCTTTTTTATTTGTATATATGTGTTATAAAATAAACATATTTTACAGTGGGAAAAAAAAAGAGAAATAAATGCAATGTTCTGATAACTGCTGTAGTCTTAGGTGTCTCCTTTTCTTGGAACTGCAACGTAAACAGCGTCTCCAGCCTGTGGGTCATTACTTTGCTTTCCATATATGTTGGTATATTCTTATTAAGATTTTGATGGGTTTCATTTCTGTGGGGTGAAATAGTTCTATTGATACTCCGTCAGTTCCTGAAGATTTGTTTTCCCCAATTGTTTTTAAATCAGCTTTCACGCCACTTTCCAAAAAGTGCATGTTCTTTAAAAGATTTTTCTTTGAAGCAACCAGTCATCCTTTCCTCTCTTCTGTATAGTTCTTCAGTATACCATTCCCATCTTTTCTTTATTTTGTCTTGTTCAGTTAATGTATTTCAAACTATATGAGCTCAGAACATCACTGTAGGGGAGCCGCATCAGTTTCCTCACACAAAAACTGCTCGGAGGGTTTATTAAACCAATTCTGCTTCACCTCATGTACAGGTATTTCACATGGAATCAGCAAAATAACTCACCCCAGTGCATCTGTCATGCAAGAAAACTGCTGGGATGGAGAGAGGCAGAAGCCTCCCCCTGTGCTGTTCCTAGCCTGCCGGTTATCTTTTTTTTCTTAAGAAGTTCCTTGCAGCTGCTGTGTCGCTGCAGAGGATATGTGAAAATGTGTGGGGAAAGTCACATATTGTTTGGCTTTTTTAATGTAAGAGTTGGTGGTAAAATGATCTCATTTGGTGCATAGCTGAATTCCAGAAACTGCAGAGAGCAGACAAGGATTATCTGAACATGTCTGCACTAGGGGTGTGGGGAAAAACAAGGGGTTTTATTTGGGTATATTAGACCAGAAATATTGGTATTTCCCAATATACCCAAATACTGATACTGGTATTCACAAAATATTTGGGAAACCTGAATATATTTGGGCCCATTAACCTTATGGGGACAATGTTTACAAGCCATTTCAGCTATTCTTTTTTGCTCCCCCAACCGGAAGCAGGGGTGAGTGAAACCAGCCAGTGAAATGGCTGCTAGCCATTTAAACCTAGCAGCTGACCAGTGGACCTGCATGGCTGTCAGGTTTAAATGTCTGGTGGCCATTTATTTCACAATGGGTTTCACTTCCCCTGCTTCCAAGTGAGGCGGAGTGAAAAGGATAGCTGAAATGCAGCCATTTTAGCGTAACATCCCACTGTTAGGCTGAAATGCCTGGGAGCCATTAGAGTGAAATGGATCTGTTTAATGACCAGAAGGCATTTCTGCCTGACAGCAGATGGGTGCACCTGCCCTGCTTTTATGCTGAAATGCCTCCCAGCCATATAACCCCTCTGTTTTCCTCCCCCCCCCCGCCAGCAGGGGGCAGTGAAAAGAACAGGTGAAATGACTGCCAGGCCACCAGTAATTTCAGCAGAACATTGGGCAGGTGCACCAGCCCCACCGTTAGACAGAAATGCTTGCAAGTCCTTAAAATGGAAGCAGGGGCAGCAAAATGAACAGGATAAAGGGCTTCAGGCTAGGGGTGCGTAAAGGAAAAAATGGTATTTTTCAGGTTTGGGTATATAGAACCTGAAAAATATCTGTATTTCCTGATATTCCTAAACTCCAATATTGGTATAGTATTGGGATTTGGGAAATAATCAGAAAACTCAAATTTATATTGCTCCATTATAGCCCATGGGGTGCATTTCCCATAGTTTATAATGGGGAATCAATCTGGGGTTTTGGAGGGCTCTGGGGTCCTGTTTTTTGAATAGGAGGCACCAAAATTACAGAAGAGATGAAAGGATGACTGATTGCTTCAAAGAAAAATCTTTTAAAGAACCTGCACTTTTTGGAAAGGGAGTTCTGGCCATCACATCTAAAGGGAACACGCTCCTTTTAAATGCCTTCCCTCCATAGGAAATAATGAACGATAGGGGCACCTTCTTTTTGGGCTCATAGAATTGGACCCCCTGGTCCAATCCTTTTGAACCTTGGAGGGTATTTTGGGGAGAGGCACTGGATGCTATGCTGCAAATTTGGTGCATCTACCTCAAAAAACAGCCCCCCCCGAGCCCGAGATAACAGTGGATTAATTCTCCATTATACCATTTTTTTTAATTAATTCCAACTAAGTTTATTGATTTCTTCCTTCCAAATACTTGCCAGAGTCAGTCCTGCTTAGCTTCTTAGATCTATGAGGCCTTAACTACTTCTGCTATTTAAGAAACAGAAGCTATCACAGAGCAGGCAGTAATTTGCCTAACCCCAAAACCATACCTTTTGACATTCCTGAAAAGTATAGGCAACTGATACTTCACGATTCTGGTGTGGAAAAATCCAGACAGAATTCTGGTTTTAGGTGATAGAGATCTTATGCTTGAATTAAACAAAGATACCATCTATGGAGATGGCACCTTTGATAAAGTGCCAGATACGTTTTACCAACCGTACACTCGGCATGCCAAGGTGGGTAATTCATATCCACCATGTATTTACATTTTACTTCAAAAAAAGAACACGGACACCTATAACAGAATGCTTGAAATAATGAAGCTATTGATTCCAGATAAACTGTTGTGGGGGCACAATGCTCTTATTTCCTTGTTCCATTTCAGTCATCCCAGTGTGTGGTCTCTATTCGATGGACTGCAGAGGGACCTGGCTTGTCACAAACTAATGTTGGCTAATGCACAGGCAGGTCGCCTAGGGGTAGAAAAGAGGAAATATGAGGCACTACATGACATGGCTGCCACTTCTGTGCAACAATATAAGCAGGTGGAAGATAAACTTAGTTGCTTAAAGAGATTGGCTATTTTGCAATGAAGAATTATATCTGAGATATTGTTGTTAAATAATTGTTGCTTTTACTATTAGGGTTAGATAGTCTTTTGTTGTGGTCACTGGGTGTACCACAATGTATTAACATTAAAAGTTTGACAAATTGTAAATTAATAAAGTAAAAGAATTTAATTTTACTTAAATATATAATTCTATGTAGCGTTTAATTTGTTATGATTGTTTTTCCTTCTTAATAAAGTTCATTGATAACAAAACGGTCACTTCTTGTTGCATTTGAATATTTTAATCCTAAAATAACAATATAAAAATAACAAAATGGTCACATTTTGTTGCATGTGAATATGACTTATTTTAATCCTAAAATAACAACAAAATATTAATAATGGTTATCCACAAGTATAAACATCTATGGTGCTTTACATATTTTTCCATGGGGGCTTTTTTCTATGTGGGCTTCTTTTAGTATGGGCTTTTTTCCATGTGGGCTTCTTTCCATGTGGGTTTATTTCCATGGGGGCATTTTTCCATGTGGGCATGTTTCCATGGGGGCTTTTTTCCTGTGAGCATTTATATCCATGTGCTTTTTCCTTTGGGCTTTTCTCCTTTGTGCTTTTTTCCAGTTACCGGTCTGGATATACCAATCTTTGAACACAAGGATCACAAATCTTTCCCTTGTTCCTCTCTTTCTAGCAGTTCTTTTCAGTCCTCGGAAATTTGATTCCTGTGGTCATGGGGCTGGAGTTGACTAACAGCCATCCAGGCCAGTAAAATGTTCTGAGGAAGGGGGAAAGGAATATGTAAGGTGGTTTCCACACAGGAACAGGCTTGTGTGGTTTCACTATTGTCAGTATATCTGCCAATTCAGTGGAGTGACAAAAGGTTCCCTGCCCCAGTCTCTCAGCAGAGGCCACCCCTGCTGGGCCACTGAAGCTTTTTCAAATTTTTTAAATTGGCAGTTTCATATTATTACATCAATATATCATTGTAACAAGAACAGGTTCTGTGAATTCCTTGCTTTCATGTTTTGTTTTGTTTTTAAATTGGTCTCTAGCCTCTTCCATTGCAAATATATACCTTTCCCCTTATATTTCCACAGGGCACAATCCTATCCCCTGTGCTGTAATTCATAGCTTGGAACTGATAGCCTTGACCAAATCTTGTCCACATAGAGGTCTTGGATCACTGCCCAGCTGCTGTGGTTAAATCGCTAAGAGGAACAAACTAAACCCTGGAAAGGCAGCGGTAATGCTGGTTGGGAAGGTGGAAATCTTTAAGAACATTATACTTTCCACCTTCATAGGTGTTCAGCTGACCCTTGCTGACTTAGTTAAGAGCCTAGAGGTTATACTTTATCCCAGGGGTCATTTTGTGGGCCTTGCTCACCTGGGGTTCTCCTGGGCTGCCCCCCGCCCACAGTCAAAAGGCCAGCAAGCCACCCACCGCCCAAAATCACATAAGAAGTGGAGAAATGGTGGTGTGGGCTTCTCCAGGGGTTAATGAGGGCTGCTGGGAGGGTGGCAAAGCTCCTGGTGGCTGGCTGGCTGCCCACTCTCCTAACCCAGGGATTGTTATGTAGGTGCACCTACTATTCAATGGACAAGGTAGGTGGGGAGGAAGAGGGGCAACCCTCAGAAAGGTTCAGGAGCTGTCCTCCTGTGAGCTCCTGCTGAATCTGAGGCCTGCTTTATCCAATACTGCTGCTGGAGAAGCAAGTTAATGCAGCTGCAAAAACCACTTTCTTCCAACTTCAGTCTAGCCTCCAAATGGCCTTCTACCTTGACATAGGTGATCTGGCCACCTGGATCCATGCCACAGTGACATTGAAACTAGACTATTGTAATACATTCTTTCTAGGACTCCCCTTGGAATCAATTTGTGACTCCACTTGGTGCAGAACTGTAAGCCAAAATGCCCTCAAAACGAGGTTGGGGAATTGTCAGGTGGGCACTTTTATCTGTGTATACAGGATTCCATGTCCAGAAATTAATGCTTAAATCTACCAAGGACTCCAATTTAAGTAAAACAATTAAAAATTATTCTAGAAAATATAGGCATACATACAAGGCAATATACTCATGAAACATACATACAGTCCTAAGGAAAATAGAAAGAGAGACAACACATGGATAGACCTATCGTAGTCTTCAAGGAAGGCTCCAATGGTGACGAAAGAGGACGGGCGAAATGGACCCAAAACTGATCAGGAATCAGGGATGGATCTAGACAGTGGAACTGGGATACTGCTAGATGCACACGTGTGGGGAGCTGTGTTACAGGTTATATAGACTACCGTACCTTGAGCCCTTAGGGAATGGGAGGTACAGGGGTGGAAAAAGGGGAGGCTCTGCAGTGACCATAAGGGCTGGACTTCTGCAGTAGCCAATAGCAAGTTAATTGCTGGCACCTAATTGGGTGCCCATAACTGACCAATGAACAAGCTTGGGCCCGGGTTACCTGGTTGGACCTCCAGGTAACAATGGACCAAGGTGGGGATGCTCCAGGATAACCGTTGGGGAGAAGAATGGGGGAAATCACTGGGTGGAGGGGTGCTTAGGACTATTAAACTTATCTAAAAAGGTGACAATAGATGGCCAAATTGCTACCTAAGGTAACACCCGGTTTACACAAAGGAACTTGGCTCTGGCTGAAGATGGTCTTCCTCTTCTTCATATGAACATATATGAACATATGAAGCTGCCTTATACTGAATCAGACTTTTGGTCCATCAAAGTCAGTATTGTCTTCTCAGACTGGCAGCGGCTCTCCAGGGTCTCAAGCTGAGGTTTTTCACACCTATTTGCCTGGACCCTTTTTTGGAGATGCCAGGGATTGAACCTGGGACCTTCTGCTTCCCAAGCAGAGGCTCTACCACTGAGGCACCGTGACATCTGTTGAGTGGGTGACATCTGTTGAGTACGTGAGCCTCCCACTTCGCTGAAATGGAGTCTTGGAACTGCTGGAAGATAGCTGGTGTTAGCCACCCAAATTTGGGTGACCGGTAGTGCAATCCTAAATTCAGATATTTTGTCATGTGGGGTTTTTTTTAAAATTTGCCCATCGCATATAAAATCAGCAGATCTATAAAGAAGCTGTGGCATATTGCATCACTTCTTCCAGAGTGCTCAGCACCTCTCAGGATAGGCTTTAGAAATCTGAAAAGCCTGAGAAACATGCTAGTGTAGGGGCTGATTTTAAAAGTAATGTGCCACAGAATGTAGACAAGAACAGGACTGTAGAGAATTGTCCATGTGAACAATATAGAGCATGTGATATGATGTTATCTATTAAAGAATTTGTCAATCCATCTAATGGGAAAACTATAAGGGGAGGGACGGTGGCTCAGTGGTAGAGCATCTGCTTGGGAAGCAGAAGGTCCCAGGTTCAATCCCTGGCATCTCCAAAAAGGGTCCAGGCAAATAGGCATGAAAAATCTCAGCTTGAGACCCTGGAGAGCCGCTGCCAGTCTGAGTAGACAATACTGACTTTGATGGACCAAGGGTCTGATTCAGTATAAAGCAGCTTCATATGATTCTATGGTCAAGGCTGAAAACCACATGGCCTGGATAGCTCCTAGCGGCACACCTTCTTCCGCTCCAACGATAGAGATGGTGTTCGCACGAAGTGACTGGAAACCATCCGTTCTTCTTGCTAGTGCTCCTCCAGAGACACGGAGTGCTGCTTTAGCATTGTGGCTGTTAGTGTTCATAAGTCCTTTCCAGTCTGGCAGCCAAACCCACGTTCTCCTAGCAGATGTGTGTGAGTTCAGTCTCCAGGCACCCTGGCAACCAGATGGGTGACTACGATGTTCTGAATATTAGGGGTATTTTCTTACAGAACGCCACAGTTTGGTTATAATCAGGAGCTAGGCATCATCCATATTACAGCCATCCTGAAGTAATTCCATTGGCTACCCAACACTTACTGGACTATTCAAGATATTGATTATCACATACAAAGCCTATCATGGTCCTGGTCCCTCGTATCTACAGAACCACCTTTCCCCCTATGCAGCACCACAACAGCTTTGCTCAACCGAGCAGGGCCTTCTGCAAGTGTTAAACTGCAAATAGGCAAAATCATCAACTTCTCGTACACCTGCATTTTCCATCGTGGCCCCCACCTTATGGAATGGCTTGTTTGATGAGGTTAAGAAGGCTCCCAGTCTCCTGAAATTCCACAAACTATGCAATATGGAATAATTCAGGCAGGCTTTTTTTTGCACAGGTATTAGGGTTGTACTGCAATGAAATAGATCAGAAAGATGCTTTATTAAAGGGATAAATAAGGAATTGGGCCTATACTACTTTGTACAGTATGTACTGCTGTTGCTGTAAATGTTTTACTAAGTAATTTCCTCATCATTTAAATTGTAATGTTTAAATGTCTGTGCTTAGTTTAAGCTTTATTTCAGCTTTGTTTCAGATTTCTGCTCCTTTTCAGATTTCTCCAATCCACACCCTATTGCAGGGGTGGCCAACGGTAGCTCTCCAGATGTTTTTTGCCTACAACTCCCATCAGCCCCAGCCATTGGCCATGCTTGCTGGGACTGATGGGAGTTGTAGGCAAAAAAAATCTGGAGAGCTACCATTGGCCACCCCTGCCCTATTGCATTGTTTATTGGATATCCTATCCTGTTTATAGTATTGACTTACTCTGTGTATTTCAAGTTGATTCCCAATTATAATGGTGGACCATAAATAAACAAAAAAGTGCCATTTATCCAGTTAAAGGTTGGTCTTTACCTTTGATGGTAATATTGTCCCTCCTTGGCAATGTGTTTCTTTTGCCAGTCCTTTTACCCAAAACTTCCTAAGCTGGCAGTTTCCAGAGTGCATGCTCATCTAAATGTCCCCTAAGTTTTTCAGTTGCATCATGGAGATGTCCTTCTCTTACTGGACAAGCCCCAGTTTAGGTTCCTTAGGACATCAGAAGCAGAACTCTCACAGACTCAGCTGGAAGGAAAATTAGAAGCTTACTTCCCCCCTCACCCTCTTCTCTGACAAAACCAGGGTTCCTGAAAAAACCCAAGGGCATCTTTTAAATTAGCTTATTTAACTCTCGATGGAAGAGGTGGGGAATCAGCTCAAGTAATAAAGCTAATCTGGCTTTATGAGGCACACTGATTGTTTCAGGAAGGAGGTTTTCAGTGCTTGTTGTGTGCACCAAGCTCTGGCAAGAAGGCACTTATTGCAGATCTTAAAGATGTTGCACTGTTTTTTTTTTTAAAAAAAATCTAACAGGAATCTGAGACCAAGCAAACTATGGAAATTGGGTTAAATTGCAGTGTGTCTTTTTTTTTTTAATTAAACCATCCACCATTCACACCAGAGTAGGATGCATCAGCTTCCTTTCCTATGTCAATTATATCAAAATCAGATCTAACTAAAAATTTATACATAGGAAAAGAAATAAACTGCCACCTTTTCAAATATTATCCTGCCGTTTGCTGTGTACCTTTCACCCTTTCTCATCATGGCAAAACCAACCAATGCATAAAAACGCTTTTCATCATTTGCAAAAATTTGATGCCCAAAATAGCCCCCTTGTTGCCTTAGCAACTAGCATTTATTTCCCCTCCTCCCCTTCCACCCCCACCCCGCTTTTACCCTTTGCATATTGCTGCATATTTCTATCATCTCTTTCCAGGCACAGTTCATAAACACGGCTGCATAATAAAGACTGTTATCGCCAATGACTTACAGCCCAGCTGCTGCAAATAAGATATGAAGTGGCAGGGAAATACAATTTCATGCAGCTAGGACAACAGATTGATAGGGTGCCCTTCAAATTTGATGCCACTTCTTTAAGTCTGTCCAAATTAAAAAAAAAAAAAAAGTTGGTTTCCTCTCCTCCTCCCCCTTCCCTGGTAGCAACAGACAATAAAGGAGACAGATAATTCATAGGGATTCTCATTACATCTAGAGCAGGGGTAGCCAACGGTAGCTCTCCAGATGTTTTTTTTTGCTACAGCTCCCGTCAGCCCCAGCCACTGGCCGTGCTGGCTGGGGCTGATGGAAGTTGTAGGCAAAAAACATCTGGAGAGCTACCGTTGGCTACCCCTGATCTAGAGCAACTGAGATATTGCCCTGAGATATTGATGATTCAAAGAGATTTGCATCTTTTCCCCTCTCTGCCCTGGCTTTGCAGCTCTTCCTCATTGAAACAAATCCATCTGATGTGTGCACCTTTTTAATTTAAATATTGTCCTTTCCAAATTACTATCAGGCTTAGATTTCTTGTGGAAGGTTTGCAAGAGACAGGAGATAAAATAAAAACTGCAACTCCCGCTTTGTCCCCACTTTGAAAGTTTGATTTGATTCAAGAGATATGAAAGCTACGCTCACCTAATGGGAAAAGATCTCAGGGACATTGTCAAAAAAAGAGGAGATTGCTTCGCCAAGTTGCCTGTTCGCTGATGAGCTGAACTCAGCATGAGGACTTGGACACAGATCTGAGCTGACAAGAATTATCCTGGTCCATTATGGTAAAATCATGTGGCAGCTAATGCCACCCTTGTGTAGCTGCTGACCTGTACCAAGGCCTTGTCAGTCCTAAATGCTTACCACACATGGGAAAGAGTGGTAAAGCTGCAGTACTGCAGTCGAAGCTCTGCTTACTACCTGAGTTTGATCCTGGCAGAAGCTGGGTTCAGGTAGCCGGCTTAAGGTAGACTCAGCCTTCCATTCTTCCAAGGTTGGTAAAATGGGTACCCAGCATGCTGGGGGGAAAGTATAGATGACTGGGGAAGGTAATGGCAAACCACCCTATAAAAAGTCTGTTGTGAAAATGTCATGATGCGACATCATCTCAGAGTCGGAAACGACTGGTGCTTGCACAGGGGACTGACTACCTTTACAAATTGACCCTTTCAGGAAAACTTGATTTTACATGGGGAATTATTTTTTTTTTGTATATAACCTTATAGCTGACTTACAGGAGTCTCATGTGACCCAGTCAACTAATCTGCAAGGGTCTCCAGTCAGTAGGCTTCAATTGCAATCAGGGACAGAGTGGGATAAGGCAGTGGCCCCCAACCTTTTTGCCTCCAGGGACCAGTTTTGTGGAAGACAATTTTCCCATGGACCGGTGGGGGTGGGGTTGCTGTCTCAGGCTGCCCCCCCCCCCCCTGGCCTGTGCCTTTTCCCTCTTTAAATGGGGAGGAGACTGGGGCTGTTTCTGCCGCCTCCTCACTAAGTGGCCGGGTGGCAGAAGGCCAATCTGACTCCCCGTCCCAGTTAAAAACCCCTGCTAATCAGCTGATCTGCAAGGGTCTATAAATGAGGGGTAGCCTAAGGTCCCAACAGTGTTTTCCCTTCCGCCGGCCTGGGACCCAGGCAGATGAAAGAGGCAATATGGCCTCACTTCAAGGCTGCGTCCCCTGCAAAGGAAAGAAGCTTTGGAGTGAGGCCATGCTGCCTCTTTTGTCTGTCTGGGTCCCAAGCAGGTGAAAGGAGCAGTGGAGCTGCTCTGCTTTGCTCCGCAGCCCAATGGTTGGGGTAGGGTGACCATAATGTCTGAAGGCCAGCCAGGGACACCTTGGGGGGGGAAGGTAGGGGCGTGTGCGCGCTGGAAACAGGAAGTGATGTCACTTCCGGTGACGTCACTTCCGGTGATGTCATGCCACCGCTGGAAACAGGAAGTGATGCCACTTCCTGTGACATCATTTCCCCCACGTCACCTGCCGGAAACGGGAAGTGACATCACTTCCTGTGACATCACTCCCCCCAAATGACATCATTTCCCCCAAATGCCACTGCCGGAAACAGGAAGTGACTTCACAGCACTTCCTGTGACGTCCCCAAAAATCCCCCAAATATCACCGCCGGAAACAATTTTGTTCTCAAATCCTGTATATACTTCATCAGTATATGGGATAAGGCACTTTCTCAACTGTGCTGCATAATGCAGCCTATTTATTTTGTCCTGTTTGCTCTGTTGGCTCTATCTGCGCCACCTTCATCACTTTCGGGGTGTGGATCCCCCAGTGGGGTGGTCTCGCGACTCCCTCTGCCGGCTGTTTCTGATAGCCTTGCGCCCCCTCTTTCATTTGATATGTGTCCCGTGCGGGTGCCACCCTCCCGCCGGGCGATGCCGCAAAATGAGCCCCCTTGAGGCTTATGGCGGCAGGGCTCGGGGGAAGCGAGCTAGACTGCTGTTCTTTTGAGGGGTTATAGAGTGTTTCGAGCCCGTCCCTGTGGCATCAGTCCCATCATTGTGGGACCCAGGGGGCCGGCGCAGCGGCACACCGAAGCAGCCTGTCACTAATAACACAGGTCGAGATGCAGGACAGGAACCCGGAAGTGACCGACAGGCTGCTTCAGCCTCAAAAGAACAGCAGCCTAGCTCGCTTCCCCCGAGCCCTGCCGCCATAAGCCTCAAGGGGGCTCATTTTGCGGCATCTCCCGGTGGCACCCGCACGGGACACATATCAAATGAAAGAGGGGGCGCAAGGCTATCAGAAACAGCCGGCAGAGGGAGTCGCGAGACCACCCCACTGGGGGATCCACACCCCGAAAGTGATGAAGGTGGCGCAGATAGAGCCAACAGAGCAAACAGGACAAAATAAATAGGCTGCATTATGCAGCACAGTTGAGAAAGTGCCTTATCCCATATACTGATGAAGTAAATACAGGATCTGAGAACAAAATTGCACCAGAAGACACAAACACAAAGCTCCCTTACACTGAATCAGTGCTTGGGTCCACCAAAGTCAGTACTGTCCACTCCAGTCACAAACACAAAGCTCCCTTACACTGAATCAGTGCTTGGGTCCACCAAAGTCAGTATTGTCCACTCCAGTCACAAACACAAAGCTCCCTTACACTGAATCAGTGCTTGGGTCCACCAAAGTCAGTATTGTCACATAAGAACATAAGAGAAGCCATGTTGGATCAGGCCACTGGCCCATCCAGTCCAACACTCTGTGTCACATAAGAACATAAGAGAAGCCCTGTTGGATCAGGCCAGTGGCCCATCCAGTCCAACACTCTGCGTCACATAAGAACATAAGAGAAGCCCTGTTGGATCAGGCCAGTGGCCCATCCAGTCCAACACTCTGCGTCACATAAGAACATAAGAGAAGCCCTGTTGGATCAGGCCAGTGGCCCATCCAGTCCAACACTCTGCGTCACATAAGAACATAAGAGAAGCCATGTTGGATCAGGCCAGTGGCCCATCCAGTCCAACACACTGTGTCACATAAGAACATAAGAGAAGCCCTGTTGGATCAGGCCAGTGGCCCATTCAGTCCAACACTCTGTGTCACATAAGAACATAAGGAGGGAAGGGGGGGAGGGAGGGAGGGAGGAAGGAAGGGAGGAGGGAGGGAGGGAAGGAAGGAAGGAAGGAAGGAAGGAAGGAAGGAAGGAAGGAAGGAAGGAAGGAAGGAAGGAAGGAAGGAAGGAAGGAAGGAAGGAAGGAAGGAAGTAAGGGGGAGGGAGGGAAGGAAGGAAGGAAGGAAGGGAAGGGAGGGAAGGGAAGGAAGGGAGGAAGGGAAGAGAGAGGGAAGGAAGGAAGGGAGGAGGGAGGGAGGGAAGGAAGGGAGGGAAGAAAGGAAGGAAGGGAGGAGGGAGGGAAGGAAGGAAGAAAGGAGGGAAGGGAGGAGGGAGGGAAGGGAGGAAGGGAAGGAAGGAAGGAAGGAAGGAAGGAAGGAAGGAAGGAAGGAAGGAAGGAAGGAAGGAAGGAAGGAAGACCGCCCCCTCCCGCCAGCCCCCCCCCCGCTTTCGGCCTCCACCCTCCCAGCTTACCTTCTTCCAGGGGGGCGGGTGGCGGCCTCTCCTCCCGGCGGCTGGTGCTGCTGGCGAGGCTGGCGGCGGCTGCGGAGGCTGGGGAGGGCCTGCGCTGGTCTATGGAGGGCTTCCAGGAACCAGCGCCGGCCTCTCCGCGGCCTCCGCTGGCCGGCGCTGGTCGCTGGAGGCCCTCCAGAGTCTCTGGAGGGCCTCCAGGGACCAGCGGAGGCCGCGGAGAGGCCTCCGCTGTTCGGCGCTGGTCGCTGGAGGCCCTCCAGAGTCTCAGCTGTTCGGCGCTGGTCGCTCCGCGGCCTCTCTGCAGCCTCTGCTGGTCGCTGGAGGCCCTCCAGAGTCTCTGGACGCTCCAGTCTCCCTGGACGCTCCCTCCCTCACTCGCCGCCTTCCCCGCCGGCGACCGCGGCCCACCGCCTCCGGGGCTGGCTAAACCGGGACCTTTAATGGTCCCGGTATAGGCAGCCCGGGAGGCGGGAATTGGTGGCCAGAACCGGGAAAGTCCCGGGAGACCGGGACGGTCTGGCCACCCTAGGTTGGGGACCCCTGGGATAAGGGATATAAAAAGGGGAAAATGTGTGAGAACTATTTTGGGTTAAGAAGGAGCTCCAAACCCAGCTGCTGAGCTTAAGATTCCAGTTAGGCTAGGAGAGAGAAGCCAGTTCTCTAGCTCGTCTCCCATTCTGAAGGTCTTCGATATCTAGGAAGGAAGTGAGGCTTGCTAAACAAAGCAAATCCTGGGTCAAATTTCCCAACATGCAACATCCCATAACAAATCGTTAGGAAGTGGTTTGCCTACACAATCATCAAAATAAATCTGACAATACAACTTGCACTTTTATCAAGCTTTTATTTGTCATGTGGTTTTCCATATCTGAAACCCAGTGAGCGTACATCAATTGACGCAAACATAATTGATGAGCCAGTTTGGTGTAGTGGTTAAGTGTGCGGACTCTAATCTGGGAGAACCGGGTTTGATTCCCCACTCCTCCACTTGCACCTTCTGGAATGGCCTTGGGTCAGCCATAGCTCTGGCAGAGGTTGTCCTTTAAAGGGCAGCTGCTGTGAGAGTCCTCTCAGCCCCACCCACCTCACAGGGTGTCTGTTGTGGGGGAGGAAGGTAAAGGAGATTGTGAGCCGCTCTGAGACTCTTCGGAGTGGAGGGCGGGATATAAATCCAATATCTTCATCTACCTCACAGGGTGTCTGTTGTGGGGGAGGAAGGTAAAGGAGATCATGAGCCGCTCTGAGACTCTTCGGAGTGGAGGGCGGGATATAAATCCAATATCTTCATCTACCTCACAGGGTGTCTGTTGTGGGGGAGGAAGGTAAAGGAGATTATGAGCTGCTCTGAGACTCTTCGGAGTGGAGGGCGGGATATAAATCCAATCTCTTCATCTACCTCACAGGGTGTCTGTTGTGGGGGAGGAAGGGAAAGGAGATGGTGAGCCGCTCTGAGACTCTTCGGAGTGGAGGGTGGGCTATAAATCCAATATCATCTTCTTCTTCTTCTACTTTCCTTTCTTTTAAAAATCTGCTACAACATGCAGGTTTTACAGATTAATCCCAAACTGGCTATGCTCTTATATGTTCTAGCTCTGGAAAGATGCATGCCTCTAAAAGCCAGTGGAAAAGTTGTTACAATGCACACTGTCCATAAAGCTGCTTCTGCTTGAAGGTATTTGCAAATAATCTTCTATCAGGTATTAATACCAATGCTCAACACATATCTATACTCAGGATCAAAGTGTGGGGCAGACCTCACTGCTAATGAAGAGTGTGATCACCAGTAACAAAGATTCACCACTGAGATGAATATAAAAACAAGTCATAATCATGGGCTCTGACCCCATTTCTCTTCTTGGCTTCTGAACGTATGCATTCTAATATTGGCAGGCAGTTTTCCAAAAGCATAACCCATCTTTGTAAGCACACAGTAGCTGGACTTGGAGGTAAGTGCCAAGAGTTTAATGCCCGTCGCCAGAGTCTTTCCTGCGTGTACAGGAAACTAGTTTACTGAGTTTTGGTATAAAAAGAACATCCACATACATTAGTCAATACAAAATAACATTTAGCTCATTTTCAACACATCGGAAGTCCCCATCATTCAATTTCAGCTTTTGTATCAGCTGCTCCAGAAAGAGAGCTCGCCAACTCTCTTCTTCTCATCAAATACTTTTTGCTGCCAAAGGATGTAGGGATAACCACCAACACAGCTTTAAAAGGGGATTAGACAGATGGATGGAGGACGGGTCTATAAGTGGCTTCCAGTCCTGGTGATTAAAGGGAGCTCTCTAGATCCAAAGGCAGTAAACTACTGAATAGCAGTGTCAGGAGGCAGCATCAGGGGAAGGCCTCAGCCTATGTGCTGTGTGGTTGGCCCTCCAGAATGACTAGTTGGCCACTGTTTGAGATAGGACGATGAATTAGATAGACCATGGGTCCAACCCAGCAAACTTCTTCTAATGTTTTTATGTCATGTCCTTCCTTAGAGTCAACCAATCTAGCCATGCTAATCTACAATTTTGGATTAGCGCCTTTATTACTGGAATGTGCTCCACATTGGGCTGTCCTTGAAGACAGCCTCGAAAGACAGAGTGCAGAATGCAGCAGCCTGTTGAGCCAGTTTGGTGTAGTTGTTAAGTGTGCGGACTCTTATCTGGGAGAACCGGGTTTGATTCCCCACTCCTCCACTTGCACCTGCTAGCATGGCCTTGGGTCAGCCATAGCTCTGGCAGAGGTTGTCCTTGAAAGGGCAGCTGCTGTGAGAGCTCTCTCAGCCCCACCCACCTCACAGGGTGTCTGTTGTGGGGGAGAAAGGGAAAGGAGATTGTAAGCTGCTCTGAGACTCTTCGGAGTGGAGGGTGGGATATAAATCCAATACCTTCTTCTTCTTCTTCCTATTGTCTGGGACTAGTAATGCTTATTTCAAAAAACTTACCCTGTCTATCCTTTTGTTTTTAAGCTCAGTTCCAAATGCTGGTTATGAGCTGTAAAGCCCTTCATGGTCTATGACTCACATATCTGAAGAACCATCCCTTTTCATATGTCCTTACGCTTGATTTATGCTCCTTTTACGCTCCCCTTCTGTTGTCCCCTGAGTTGGCGTCTACCTTTCCAAAAGTGACTCCTGCCCTATAAAATAGGCTCCCTGAGGTGTGTGTATTTGGGGCCATCTCTTGAAACGTTTAGGAAGTGATGCAATGCCATTTACTCGAGTAGTTAATGAGATGTAGGCTTCAGGGATTGTTGGGCGAGGAGGGAGTAATTTAGTGGGTTATTGTATTTTGTATGTTCGAGATCTGGGGTCATAATTAGCCTTGAACAATAGGGAATGGTGAAATATAAATATTTTAACAAATACATTAATAAACTTTCTTCTTTCAACAACAGCACAGTGGAGATTATTTGCTAAAAATTGCAATAAAATTATCTTTTAAAACCCCAATACTTTAAATTTCGTAAACAATCCTGCACTTGTCAAATACAGGAAAATCAGATTCCGACCTTGATGGCACCCTGGAATAGTGCTTTGAGCCCAACTCTGTTCAGAAATAGTTTCAGAAGATAGCCATGATGGGCTGCAGTAGAACAGCTAGATTTGAGTCCACTAGTATTTTAGGGACAAACAAGATTTTCAGATATCTGACAAAAGGAGTGTTGACCTTTGAAAGCTTAGAGCCCCCAAAATCTTGTTGGTTTCTAAGGTGCTGCTGGACTTGAATCTACCTGTGTACAAATACAAATATACCTGTATACAAATATTCAAGGCTGAGCCAGGCTTTTTAATAAGAAGGGAAAACATTAAAACTGACTTGTTTTATCACCTTGGTTGGCTTTGTTTTATGGTTGGTTTTGTTTTAGCCCTGAGCCAACTCTAGCAGTTCTGTAGAGGTGGCATACAAAGGTTTCTAAATAAATAAATAACAGCATCTACATTGACCATCTACATTGATCATTGAGCCAGTTTGGTGTAGTGGTGAAGTGTGCGGACTCTTATCTGGGAGAACCGGGTTTGATTCCCCACTCCTCCACTTGCACCTGCTGGCATGGCCTTGGGTCAGCCATAGCTCTGGCAGAGGTTGTCCTTGAAAGGGCAGCTTCTGTGAGAGCCCTCTCCAGCCCCACCCACCTCACAGGGTGTCAGTTGTGGGGGAGGAAGGGAAAGGAGATTGTGAGCCGCCCTGAGACTCTTCGGAGTGGAGGGCGGGATATAAATCCAATATCTTCATCTACCTCACAGGGTGTCTGTTGTGGGGGAGGAAGGTAAAGGAGATTGTGAGCCGCTCTGAGACTCTTCCGAGTGGAGGGCGGGATATAAATCCAATATCTTCATCTACCTCACAGGGTGTCTGTTGTGGGGGAGGAAGGAAAAGGAGATGGTGAGCCGCCCTGAGACTCTTCGGAGTGGAGGGCGGGATATAAATCCAATATCTTCATCTACCTCACAGGGTGTCAGTTGTGGGGGAGGAAGGGAAAGGAGATGGTGAGCCGCCCTGAGACTCTTCGGAGTGGAGGGCGGGATATAAATCCAATATCTTCATCTACCTCACAGGGTGTCTGTTGTGGGGGAGGAAGGGAAAGGAGATGGTGAGCCGCCCTGAGACTCTTCGGAGTGGAGGGCGGGATATAAATCCAATATCTTCATCTACCTCACAGAGTGTCTGTTGTGGGGGAGGAAGGTAAAGGAGATTGTGAGCCGCTCTGAGACTCTTCCGAGTGGAGGGCGGGATATAAATCCAATATCTTCATCTACCTCACAGGGTGTCTGTTGTGGGGGAGGAAGGGAAAAGAGATTGTGAGCCGCTCTGAGACTCTTCGGAGTGGAGGGCGGGATATAAATCCAATATCTTCTTCTTCTTTTCATTCTGTCCTTCCATAATGGTAGAGGGCGGGGCTAACATTGTTGCCCAACTATTGACTACCATAGTCAGAGACACTTTTTAAAATGGAATTGGCATGGGTGGCAAGGCAGAGACACCTAATGTGCTTCTCCTGATATCACAGACACCCACCTTCCTGGAAGAAAGGCAGCGCTGGGCAAGGCCGTAAGATAGCCAACTGAAATTGCACTGCAGTTTTGTAACACAGGGACTGCAAAAGAATTTCCCTTGAAGGCAGCACAAGCTCTCCACACAGCCAAAGTCATTATTTGAGCAGGGCTTTGCCCCAAGTAGAAGCCGAGTTCAAGAGCACCTCACCTTCATTTCCTGAATAGCAAAACCCATTTATCTATTTTTTCCCCCTTGAGTAAACAAACAACCCCCCCTTCCTGCCTTCTATCCTAGAAATGCCCTATGATATACAGTACCCAAAAAGGATGTTTAATTCTTTCTTTGCTAAATTTTGAAGTCCCAATGACACCATAAAACATCAGTGGACTGCTGGCTATGATTGTCTCTTATAATCGAGGAGAACATTAAGGCAAGGAGAATTGTGCTGAAAAATGACATCTTATCTATTTCTTCCCTTCCCTGCTTTCTATATGCCACATTTTTGTCATTGCAGGTCATACACCTGCTCCCTACTTTGTAATACACAGAAGTGATAAATGCTTGGATGAACAGATTACTGGAGGCCGTGTCAATCTGGAAACAGGAAAACTCACTCAATTGCCAGCTTTTGTTCTGTAGAAAAATAAAGCACCAACACCATGAATTTGTCTCTCTCCTCTCTTGTGTTTGATGGTGATGGTGATTATGGTCAAGAAAGAGTCTATATTACAGCCCAAGGGAGTTTCAAGACAGGCTTGCCTTGGCCCATTTTCAAAGATGGGAAGATCTTTTTACATGAGATGAAGTTAGACATACTTGACCATGACCTCATTCTGACTTCTGCATACTAAATACATTTTCTCAGATAGGTTGTTGCATCTATTATATCAAGTAATGCAGATGTGATGGACTGCACTTTTTAAGTGGCTGTGCATAAAACTACAAGACTACAAGAGCCAGAGAGATTTTGAGTGACAGGTTGTTCCAGGCAATCCGATTGGTTAGCATCATCTGAGCAGAAAAAGTCTTATGAGAGCTGGATGCTGAGGTGAACAGATTCAGATCCCTGCCTTAACTGTGACAAGACATGTGTAGAGATTATTTTAGACTAGCCCTGACAGGAAAAGGGTTTAGTGCTGACAAAGTCAGAATTCATCTGTGACTTCTTATAGTCTTAATTCAGCATTAACTGAGAGCAGTTAGGACACAGAGAGGAAACTGAGAAAAAGTTTGGCAAGGAGGTTTGGGTAACATATGAAGTCTCCCATTCTGTCCAAAGGAAAAGGGGGAAAATCTACTAGGGAGAGAAGAAAAATCCCTACCCAGGAAAACAGGGAAAGTAGAGATTTCCTAGTCAATTGGAAACTGCTTGTGGAGACTTATAAGTCAATTAACAACTCAAGAAGATTTCTGGTGTTCCAAGAAAAGGGGTTTGAGAGTGCCAGCCTTGGGGACACCAAATAAGTCTGCTATTATACAAATAAAGTGAACTGGAGTGGTTTGGGAAAAACGAGTCAAAAGCCTGTCAAAATAAAAAGCCAAAGTAATTCAAGAAACTCCCACTTCAAGAAGTAATTCAAGAAGCTCTATCTACTGATAGACGGCTGACCTAACGATATCCCAGAAAGCCTAGATCAGGTGCTGAAAGCCGTGGCTGGTTGGCTTAAGCTGAGCCGACTGAAGTTGAACCCGATGAAAACAGAGGTCCTTTGCCTGAGTCACGGTGGTCTGGGCTGGGAAATCCCCCTGCCAACTTTTGATGGGGTGCCATTGACAATGGCGTCCAAGGTCAGAAGTTTGAGGGTGCTATTGGAGGCCTCTCTGACAATGGAGGCCCAGATAGCAGCAACTGTGAAATCCGCCTTCTTTCACCTTAGGCGGGCGAAACAGTTGGTTCCTTTCCTTGACTATGGCAACCTGGCAACTGTGATTCATGCAATGGTCACTTCGAGACTGGACTACTGTAATGCCCGCTACTTGGGGCTGCCTTTGTCGCAAACCCAGAAACTTCAGTTAGTGCAGAACGCAGCTGCTAGGCCGCTACTGGGGCAGCCCAAGTGGGACTGCATACAGCCAGCGCTGCAGGAACTGCACTGGCTACCAATAGTGTACTGAATTCGTTACAAAGTGCTGGTCATTACCTTTAAAGCTCTATATGGCCGAGGACCTGTTTACCTGAGGGACCGTCACGTTCCCCACACGTTCCCCAGACAGTGCTGAGATCTGGATCCCAACATTTCCTAGTGATCCCCGGGCTGAAGGAGGCGAGACTGTCGACCACCAGGGATCAGGCCTTTTCAGTGGAAGCCCCCTCCTGGTGGAACCAATTGCCGGAAGAGGTTAGGGCCTTGTGGGACATCGCTCAGTTCCACAAGGCCTGTAAGACCGTTCTGTTCCAGCAAGCCTTCAGTTGACTGTAGGAGAATCCTGGAAGAATCCTGGAACAACTGTCGTCTTGAGAATGAGTATCATCTAATTTAGCACCAACTGTATACTGTTGAACATATGAACATATGAAGCTGCCTTATACTGAATCAGACCCTTGGTCCATCAAAGTCAGTATTGCCTTCTCAGACTGGCAGCGGCTCTCCAGGGTCTCAAGCTGAGGTTTTTCACACCTATCTGCCTGGACCCTTTTTTGGAGATGCCGGGGACTGAACCTGGGACCTTCTGCTTACCAAGCGGATGCTCTACCACTGAGCCACCGTCCCTCCCCTGCTCTCCAGGGTCTCAAGCTGAGGTTTTTCACACCTATTTGCCTGGACCCTTTTTTGGAGACGCCAGGGATTGAACCTGGGACCTTCTGCTTCCCAAGCAGATGCTCTACCACTGAGCCAACGTCCCTCCCCTAATTTTTTAATTTATATTGTTTAACGATTGTATTGATTTTATGATTGTGATCATTGTTCTATGATCTGATGTAAGCCGCCCTAAGCCCGCCTTGGCGGGGAGGGCGAGATATAAATCAAATTAAACATAAACACTTACCTGCTCTATAAGAAGAAGAGTTTGCGTACCTCAGTATTTGAACCCCTTGACCAACATATCTGAGGGACCAGATCTCCTCACATGTGCCCTGAAGAGTCTTTGTGCTCACTGGGCCAACACCTACTGGTTACCCCTGGCCCAAAAGACATCTGACTAGCCTCACTGATCCATCACTACAAGAGCCCCATGGGGGCAGGGATGGGCATGATTGGGGGGCAGTCTGAGGGGGCAAAACCCCCAGTGCCATCCCCACACCGGTCCCTGGAAAACACGCCTGGAAACAGACAACCTTTATTCCAGATGATGAGAGGGGAGGGGCTGTCCATGGGCAACAGTATACACAAGAATGATCAGCTAAAGTTGCAGGTTATCATTTTGTGATGTCATTCTTGGACCCCATAGCCCTCATCTCTTAAAATTTTCTAGCTACAGGCCTGATACATGTAATAATAATAATAATAATAATAATAATAATAATAATAATAATAATAATAATAATAATAATAATAATAATAATATTTTATTTATACCCCGCCCTCCCCGCCAAGGCAGGCTCAGGGCGGCTTACAGGCATGGCAAAGCCATTGAACACTAAAACAGTTATACAATTCAATAAAATTACAATTTACTATTAAATTTTTACATAATCTAAAAACAATCTAAAAACAGTCTAAAATATCTCTACTCAGTTATTATCTCAGTTATTAATATTTGTGATGGCGTGATGTTTATTTCAAGCTCCATCTTGAAAAGCTAGCCGGAAGAGGGCGGTTTACCAGGGGTGCTCAGTCAGTTAAGGGACACAAAAATAAAAATGAAGGGAAAATCTTGCCTGAAAGGGAGGGAAGTGGGTGGGGTCTGTCATAACAGGGCTGGCAAATGTAAGACCCATAGGACACAGAAGCTCTTCAGAGGAACCCATGGATCCATTGCGTCCCACTGAACCCCACCCAAACAACTGGGGTATCTGTACTCCTGCAAGAAATGTGATGAACTTAATTGGCAAAGAGGCTGGGTCATTTATGGCTTTTATACCTGCCACAGCAAGTTATTGTGTATGAACTAGGGTTGCCATGACTGATTCAAGAAATATCTGAGGACTTTGGGGATGGAGCCAGGAGACTTTGGGTGTGAAGCAAGGAGTCATTGGGGGTGGAGCCAGGAGCAAGGGTGTGACAAGCATAATTGAACTCCAAAGGGAGTTCTAGCCATCACATTTAAAGGGACCGCACACCTTTTAAATGTCTTCCCTTCATTGGAAATAATAAAGGATAAGAGCACCTTCTTTTGGGGCTCATAGATTTGGATCCCCTGGTCCAATCCTTTTGAAACTTGGAGGGTGTTTTGAGGAAAAGCACAGGATGCTATGCTGAAAATTCGGTGCCTCTACTTCAAAAGACAGCCCCCCCCCCGAGCCTCAGATACCCACAGAATGCCGCTGCCGGCTGTTATTAGGGCTCCCCAGGTGGGAGCACATTCAGCCAGGGCTCCGGGGACTGCACTGGCTGCCAATAATATACCGGGTTCGGTACAAGGTGCAGGTTATCACCTTTAAAGCCCTATATGGCCTAGGACCTGCCTACGTTAGGGACCGTCTCTCTCCACATGTTTCCCAGAGAGTGCTTAGATCTGGTTCTCAAAATCTGCTAGTAATCCCCGGGCCAAAGGAGGCCCGTCTGAAGTCAACCAGGGATAGGGCCTTTTCGATTACAGCCCCCTGCTGGTGGAACCAGCTACCGGAAGAGGTGAGGGCCTTGCGGAACCTTGGGTAGTTCTGCAAGGCCTGTAAGACAGTCCTCTTCTGGTTGGCATATAACTGACTGGTACCTAAAAACTGCAAAGGTAGCTTGTAGAATAGCACCACACTGTTAGTTCGTTTTCTTGTTTTAACTGCTGTAAATTATTCAATGTATTTTAATATTTATTAACCTTATTGTTTGAATTCCATGTTGTAAGCTGCCCTGAGCCCGCCTCGGTGGGGAGGGCGGGATATAAATCGAATAAATAAAATAAATAAATAAGATCAGTTCTCCATTATACCCTATAGGAATTGATCTCCATAGGGAATAATGGAGTGCCCAGCAGACATTTTCCCCTCCCCCGCTTTCTGATGACTCTGAAGTGGGGGGAGGGCCTCCAAACTGGGAAATCCCCTGCCCGGGGGATTGGCAACCCTAGTATGTACTCATTCATAATATCTTTTTACCATTTTTTTGGGCATAAGTTTCAGAGAAGATTAAATGTCACAGCTGCTAGGTACCATTTGTCATTTTTACCAGTCTAAGCATCTAACTGAGGTGGCATTGATCCTTTGATGTTAAATTCAGGAGAAATGTTTTGAGCGGAAACAATGGGCAAGCTCTCTGGGCACTTGAAGGAAAGAAAATTTATCTTCTACACACTGGAGCTTGCCAGCCCTCTTAAGGCTTGCTCTGATGCTGCCTGTACATGCCACAAAGACTGCTCAAAAGTCTCCTCTAGGGTTGCCAAGTCCAATTCAAGAAATATCTGGGGGCTTTGGGGGTGGAGCCAGGAGACATTGGGGGTGGAACCAGGAACAAGGGTGTGACAAGCATAATTGAACTCCAAGGGAGTTCTGGCCATCACATTTAAAGGGACAGCACACCTTTTTAAATGCCTTTCTTCCATAGGAAATAGTGAAGGATAGGGGCACCATCTTTTGGGGCTCATAGAATTGGACCCCCTGGTCCAATCATTTTGAAACTTGGGGGGTATTTGGGGGAGAGGCACTAGATGCTATACTAAAACTTTGGTGCCTCTACCTCAAAACATAGGCCCCCCCAGAGCCCCCAATACCAGCAGATCAATTCCCCATTATTCCCTATGGGAATCGTTCTCCATAGGGAATAATAGAGTGCCCAGTAGACATTTCCCTCCCCCCCCCTGCTTTCTAAAGTGGGGAGAGGGCCTCCAAACCAGGGAATCCCCTGCCCCCTCCCTCTCTCACACACACAAATACTTACTGGGTCTTCTTCCTGCAGAACTTTACTTGATCTAAAAACGAAAGCAAAACAAAGGGAGGGGCCTTTCTCCGAAGCCCTTCCTGTTTCCTGCTCAGCCTTAAAGGCACATATTTTAAAAACGGACCTGCAGGAGCTCTAAAACTACATGGTGATTGTGGGGGGCGGGGCTTCCCCCGCCGGCCAGCTGGCTGGGGGCAGGGAGAAGCCTGTGAAAACGGGGGATCCCCCGCTGGGACCTGGGGATTGGGAAGCCTAGTCTCCTCAGTAGAGAAGCTTCCCATGATTTGCACTGTGCACTATTCCCAAAACTGTGTACACCCCTGCGGAAGCTCCTGGAGAAAACCACATATCTTGTCTCCAACAGCAGGCTCCCGTTCAAGTTCCTGCAGGACCAGCGGATGAGGAAACCCCTGAATGGACCTGTTCACCTCTGGCACCTTCAGAATCTTCCCTGGATCCTGGAAATGGAAAAGACAGAAGGCCAGAGATGAAGCCTGGGCCAGGCAGAGGAGTGCATGCTTGGCAACTCAGGATCTCTCCCATTCTAGACTCTCTCATGAGGAAGAGGCAACTCTCTAGATCTTTGCAGGACCTATCCCTGGCTACAAGAAAGGGTGGGACTCTCCGTCCTTGTATAATCCTGCAGTTAAGCCCCAAATTTTGCTTGCTCAACATCTCTGTTCTAGAAGATTCAGCATGTCTTAATTGAGTGAAGCAATGAAGAAGCATTTTGTCATTTCTGGTCTCCGATAATTGTTTACTTTTAAAAGCATATGCTGGATTTACTTTCCAGTAACTGTATATAGGAATGCAGCTTGAAGGAAGCATGGTTTTGGGGGGGCAAGAAAGTTTCCGTTGGGGTTTCATTGTGAGACATATATGTGTATGAAACCTCTCCAGCTTTCCCTTCTTACTAACATAAAATGGCTGCTTCATATGAGTTTGAGGGCATGTTTGTGAAATGTCCTGAATGAAATGGACATATTTAAAAAACACTTTGGGCCTTTTCAGCAATATAGATCTGATTCTGAATTAAGGTAATTAAAGGGAGTATGTCACTTCATTGGAATTTGGTAGTCATAATATTTCTTCATCTGAGAAAGGCTCTGATTGGTCAAAGTTTTTTCCCCCTTCATCTCCTTCCTTGGGAAAGATGATAGATTTTCAGGCCTGGCCAGTGGATTCTTATGGAGCCATTGATCAATCAGAGATGAAGCCATAAGGGCACTTCTCTGTCAAACGAACTAATGATCTGGTGTAGACAGGCCTGGTTTTAAAAGGGAAGAAAAGCCCTCTACAAGTAGGAATTTGCTTGTAATGCTGAGTTAAACAAAGGCAAGGCAGACTAACTGTGCAGCTGACAGCTGCCCCACCCCACCCCTGAACTGTCTGTTAGAAGAAGAAGAAGAAGAAGAAGAAGAAGAAGAAGAAGAAGAAGAAGAAGAAGAAGAAGAAGAAGAAGAAGAAGAAGAAGAAGAAGAAGAAGAAGAAGAAGAAGAAGAAGAAGAAGAAGAAGAAGAAGAAGAAGAAGAAGAAGAAGATGATGATGATGATGATGATATTGGATTTATATCCCGCCCTCCACTCCAAAGAGTCTCAGAGCGGCTCACAATCTCCTTTCCCTTCCTCCCCCACAACAGACACCCTGTGAGGTGGGTGGGGCTGGAGAGGGCTCTCACAGCAGCTGCCCTTTCAAGGACAACCTCTGCCAGAGCTATGGCTAACCCAAGGCCATGCTAGCAGGTGCAAGTGGAGGAGTGGGGAATCAAACCCGGTTCTCCCAGATAAGAGTCCGCACACTTAACCACTACACCAAACTGGCTCTCCAAGGACCAGGTAAGGAAATGGGGACAGTCTAATTTGGTGGAGCACTGCATACCCCCATTTAATCTAATGGCCAAGTATCCCCTCATTACTGAATACTGTTTCTCTGTATATTTGATGAAAGAAAGTGATAACTGCAGTGATACCTGCAACTGCTATTTTAGTAATCCAGAGCAATCACCAAGGAGCAATTGTGGGTTTTTTTCTTTCCAGTGAGCCAGTGTGGTGCCGTGATTTGAATGTTGAACAAGAGACCCAGGTTCTGATCCCCATTCTGCCATGGAAACTTGCTGGTGATCTTGGGTCAGTAACATACTCACAGCCTAACCTACTTCACAGGGATTTCATGAGGATAAAATGAAGGGGAAGTCAGCCATGAGGTCCCCACTGGGGAGAAAGGCAGGGTATTTGAAAGCATGAGATGCTGTCATGCCCTGGCCTTGTCCATGAGGCTTAGAGGACCTGGAGAAGCCTACCTTGAGTTACTAGTGGGCTTACATCTCTCAGCATCCCTTCTGTCCCTCTGACTGAGTGAGCAGAAGTTCTGGAGGGGAAACTTCCCCAGTGGAGAATAGAGGGATGGGAAACTTCCCCAGTGGAGGGGAAACTTCCCCAGTGGAGAATAGAGGGATGGGACCTGGGAGGAAAGCATAAAAAGACCTAGCAAGAGAGGGAGGAGAGTTTCCTCATCCAAAGAGGGGTAAGTTGCAATCAGAAGAAGGCAATGTATAGTAAATTGTGTCAGGGCTTTTATTTTTATCTGTACCCCCGTTTACTGTTTCCCCCCTATTTCTCTATTGCACTAATAATTTTACAACCCACTTGTTTCTTCTTGAGCACTTACAATAAACTTTTTGTTTGTATTCAGCCTGGGTCCTCATGTCTCTGGTCATGGATAAAAAGGACTTACTGAGAAGGAAGATAAAGGGGTTGGGTGGGTGCTCTGGGCCCTCCCAGACAGACCCATACCAGAGCGGCAACAGACAGTATAGGTCCTCCCTGGTCCCCTACTTGTGACAGATGTATACAGTCTGCCTGGAACATTCACATGCTCAGCCCTGCCTTAGAATTCAAGCTGTCCCGTGGCCAGCTGAGCATTCACACTTCCTTTAGCTCCAGTAGTCTTACAAAAAGAAGAGACTGCTTGCGATTAGATCTCATTGGCTAATGCATAAGCCTACCTGACTTGGTTTGTCTGGCACATGTTTGCTTTTTTCCTGCCTTTTTTGCTCTTCGCTTTCCTGTTCACCCAGCTCTGCTCCTCATATGCAAAATTTTTTTTTCAGTTTAAGCCTATTGAAACCAACGAGCTCAGATTGGTGTAAAAGATTGCCCTGTAACTAATTTCTGACAAAGAATATGACGATGGAACAAATTCAGTCCTTTCAGCAAAAATCAGGATTTTTGTATGAAAAAAGAATTAAATATTTAGGTGTTGTTATTTCAAACAGATGCAGCAACTTAAAAGTAGACAATTACGATAAAATACTTAAAGAAATTTAAAAAGATTTGGAAAATTGGCACGATCTGAACTTATCTTTAATGGGAAGAATAGCCCTAATAAAGATGAATATTTTACCAAGATTACTATTTCTGTTTAAAACCATTCCAATATTGTTAAATAGTGGATTTTTTCAAGAATTGAACAAAATGGTTGCCAAATATGTTTGGCAAGGCAAAAAACCTAGAATGAAACTAAAGACATTGCAGGATTTTAAATTAAGAGCAGGCGTGGGCCTGCCAGACTGGCAGTTATACTATAAAACATCTGTACTTTTATGGGAAAGAGACTAGATACTTTTGAATGACAAGAGACAACTGATACTAGAAGGACATGATTTGACTATGGGATGGCACGCATATTTATGGTATCAAAAACTTGAAGGCCACTCTTATTTTAAGAATCATTGGTTTCGAAAATCTTTGTATCATACGTGATCGTGGTTATCAAAAACTTCCAAGATGGGTTTCTCCAGTAGAAGCATTTACACATCCAAATCTCCTAAAACTAAATCAGAATTATAGGTACGACGACTTGTTGGGAAAAGACAACCAATTGAAAACTAAAGAAGAACTGGAAAATGTGGATATCAAAATGAATTGGTGGTTGAGAATGCAAGTTGAATCTATATATGCCAAAGACAAGGTGATAGGTTTTAATACAGAACATGTGTTTGACAAAAAAAATTTGGGCCCACAAGAAAAGTTAATCTCCAAATTATATGCATATCTACTTCAAATGAAGACAGAAAAAAAAGGGAAAATAAATTTGTGAACAAAATTGTATCGGGAGGTAAAAAAATTGTTGACCAAGCAGGAATTAAAAGGAATTTTATAAATATTATGCTAAGTTCTTTCAAGCTCAAAAGGTGGAGAAAAGAAAAATAGATGCATATTTACAGAAAATTCAAGTAAATCCCTTAACAGAAAATATGGAAAAGGCATTAAATGAACCAAATGAAAAAAATTGAAGTTGAAGCAGCTATAAATTCAATGAAAATGGGAAAGGCACCGGGTCCAGATGGTTTTACAGCAAAATTCTACAAAGTCCTCGTAGAGACATTAGTACCGAAACTTCAGAAGTTGATGAATATTATAAGGATTGATGGGATAATACCAAATACATGGAAGGAAGCAACAATTTCATTGATACCAAAAGAAGATAGAGATACAACAAATGTAAAAAATTACAGACCAATTTCATTACTTAACAATGACTACAAAATATATGCTAGGATACTAGCAGAATGACTCAAACAGTACTCCAAATGAGACCGCACCATCGATTTATACAGGGGCATTATGATACTGGCTGATTTGTTTTCAATTCCCTTCCTAATAATTCCCAGCATGGCATTGGCCTTTTTCATTGCAAACGCACACTGTCTTGACATTTTCAGTGAGTTATCTACCACGACCCCAAGATCTCTCTCTTGGTCAGTCTCTGCCAGTTCACACCCCATCAACTTGTATTTGTAGCTGGGATTCTTGGCCCCAATGTGCATTACTTTGCACTTGGCCACATTGAGCCGCATCTGCCATGTTGACGCCCACTCACCCAGCCTCAACAGATCCCTTTGGAGTTCCTCACAATCCTCTCTGGTTCTCACCACCCTGAACAATTTAGTGTCATCCGCAAACTTGGCCACTTCACTGCTCACTCCCAACTCTAAATCATTTATGAACAAGTTAAAGAGCATGGGACCCAGTACCGAGCCCTGCGGCACCCCACTGCGAAGACTGCCCATTTATACTCACTCTCTGCTTCCTATTACTCAGCCAGTTTTTGATCCACAAGGGAACCTGTCCTTTTACTCCATGACTCTCAAGCTTTCTAAGGAGCCTTTGATGAGGAACTTTATCAAAAGCTTTCTGGAAGTCAAGGTAAACAACATCTATCGGGTCTCCTTTGTCCACATGTTTGTTCACCCCCTCAAAGAAATGTAACAGGTTAGTGCTGCTTCGTAAAATACAGGAGTATGGAGAATTGACAGGCTTTTATATAATAAAGAAAAATTGAAAATTTTGTGCAAAAATATGACAAAGAGTCAACAGGAAGAACTGCAAAGTGCAACAGAGTGTGAGGTCACTTCAAAAGTAAAATATTTAGGTGTGGAAGTTACCATGAAAAATATAGATTTGTATAAAAATAATTATGAAAAGCTTTGGCGGAAAATTGATGAAGATTTGATAAAATGGAACAAATTGAACCTGTCTATGCTGGGCAGAATTGCTGCAATTAAAATGAATGTTCTATCAAGAATTATGTTTTTATTTCAAACAATTCCAATTGTGAAGGACAATAAACAATTTAGTAAATGGCAAAGAAAATTTTCAGAATTTGCATGGGCTGGGAGAAAACCAAGGATCAAAATGAAAATCTTAACTGATGCAAAAGAAAGGGGAGGTTTCAAGTTACCAGATCGAAAATTGTATCATGATGCAGTGTGTTTAGTATGGATTAAAGAATGGATGATGTTATTAAATAAGAAACTCTTGGTTTTAGAAGGCCATGGAAATATTTTTTGTTGGCATGCTTATATGTTGTATGGGAAAAATAAGATGGATGGTTTTTTCTCAGACCATTATATAAGAAGAAATCTGCTAAGTACTTGGTCAAAATATAAAAAAATATGGTGATGAGAGAAAGCCGCCATGGATTGTGCCAACTGAAGTAATAAAATTATCCTCAGAAACAGATGAAGGGATGTGGTTAACGTATGAACAACTATTAAAAATACATGGAGGAAAGGTGGAACTAAAATCAGCTGAAGAATTACAATATAAATATAATTGGTTTCAACTACAACAAATTAAGAGCTTGGTGGAACAGGACATTAAAAATGAAGGTATAAGACAGAGCAAACAGAATTGGAAAAAATGCTATTGGGCGATAATGAAAAGTTGATTTCAAGGATTTATAAATTACTATTGAAGTGGTCTACAGAAGATGAAGTAGTTAAATCTCAAATGATAAAATGGGCAATTAATTTTAACAAAGAAATACAAATGGAATCTTGGGAGTATTTATGAAAGAACTCTATGAAGATATCGACATGTTACAACATTAAAGAAAATTGTTTTAAAATGCTGTATAGATGGTACATGACACCTAAGAAACTGGCAAAAATGAATAATCAGGTGTCAGACAGATGTTGGAAATGTAAAAAACATGAAGGATCTTTCTACCATATGTGGTGGACTTGTGCAAAAGCAAAACAATTTTGGCAAATGATTCAGAAAGAAATGTCAAAAAATTTAGGTTATGATATCAAGAGGTCTTCAGACTCTTTTTTGTTGGGATTACAAATGGAAAGTTTTCTGAAACAAGATAGAATGTTGGTGTGGGATCTGCTTTCAGCTGCAAGGACATTATATGTGCAGTTATGGAAGCAAGATAAAATACCAGAAAAATGGGATTGGATTTTAAAAGTTATGTCATGGAGTGAAATGGACAAACTTACAAGAATCTTAAAAGTATGATTTGGAGACGTTCAGAAAGGAATGGGAGAAATTTCAAAATTACATTGAAAAACAACGTTGGAAAGTAAAGGGACATTTAGTGATTTTTGATAACAGCTGAAGTGGGGTGGAATAATGGACTAAAGTCTATGAAGGGAAAATTTCTTATTTTATTGAGTTTAAGGAGAAAAATGAAGATGAACTTATAATTTCTTGTTTTCATTTCTTTCTTATTGTTATAAGGTTTTAAAATGGAGATTCTTGATTTGTTAAGTTACCTTATCTTTCTTTATAATTTTAAGTAAACACCGGCGGGGGTCAAGAAAAGGGGAGGTGAGGAGAGGGGGGGGGGAGTGATGTTTTCAATTTGTATTATTTTTTAATTTTTTTTAAAGAATACTATAACAATATATTGCAAATTAATAAAATTGTTTTAAATCACAGGAGTGGGGGTGCCAAATTGGGTTCCCCCCGGTGCCCAAGACAGCCACCTAGTTTGCCTCTCTCCCCCCCACCGCTGTTGCTGCTGCCACCACTGCCACCACCACTGCCACCACCACCAGCAGCCCCCTCCCACCGCGCTTCCCCACCTCCCTAAGCTCACTGCAATTAGGCCAGGCCCTATCGGCTTTGAGACAGCTTTGCTCCCCTTCACTTCCAGTTCTGGAAAGGAGGGGGGTGTCAGCGTAGGGTTCATGGACGCTCCAACAATGGACAGACTCTTTTTCATTTGAAAATAGTTTCCTTTATTGGATACAAACATGTTACTGCTACGAGAGTTCTTTGAAAGTGATAAGGTACACGCAAACTAGCTTGGCCTTTATGGCCCAGGATCAAAGCTAGGGGGTTTAGATCATTCTCACAATACCGTTGCATTCTACTTCTAAGAGGTGCGAGGTTCGCACCCTGATATCTTGCATAGCTAGCCGCGTCCGTTCTCTCTCCCCCACCGGCGGTCTCACATCGGCTGAGAGCTGGCCACATAGTTTGCACTTCAAACACTTTTACAGCTCTTGGCGCCAAGCTCCTCTTTCCCCCCCCCCCACTTCTCCTGCTCTCCCAGCTAAATTATAGTTACAGTTCACAGGGTTAGTAAGCAACACAACAATTTAGGCATTCTGGTTAATATCAATTTGAACACAAGCTGACAGGGAGGAGAAGCCTCCTCCCACACTGGCCTCAAAAAATACATGGCTGCCTAGAAGTCAGTAGGGCCTGGCCTTGTCACAGCAAACTTTGGGGGGGGGGCATGTGATGGAGTACGGCAGGGTGGAGGGAGGGTGGGAGGCGGCAGCAGTGGGGGGGGGCACTGGCAGGGAGCTTGCCTGGGGTGCTATGCGCCCTAGGGCCAGCACTGTCCATGGCCAAACCATAAACCAAACCACAAATGGAACTGAACCTGACCATGGTTCATGGACCCACAAGCGTGTTGAAATGTACTGCAGTCCCTTAAAACAGGGTTTGCAGAAAACACGAAAAACAACTGAGCAATGGGGAGCAGCTTGCTCCTTGCCCCTCAGATGTTTCAGACTTGTGCACAAGATGACCCAAAGCAGCTGGAAGTGCCTCCCAACTGTTTTTAGGCTGTTTTATGCAATTCCTTTAAAGTTTAAAGAGACTGCACAAAACAGCCTGAAATAAATCCTTATTTTTTCTCAGATAATTGTGTACAAGCCTTTTATGAGATGACCTGGTGGTGGTGATAAGAGACAAAGAAGTACTTCCTGCCTTTGTGACCTGGTTGGGAGGAGTGCATGCACATATAAGGTTTCCTACACAGAGTAATGAGGCAGCTATACCTTTTTAGACACTATAATCTATAAGTCTAAAAATACTGCGACGTTTAGAACACATAGGAAACCAATGGAATGTAACCGCTATTTACATTTCAGATCTTTTCATTCCAAAGCCCTCAGACGGAATTTGTCCTATGGGCAATATCTCAGAATGCAAAGGAACTCCTCAGACGCAAACAATTTTTTTCAGGAAGCACAAACCTTAGACAGACAGTTCCAACAAAGGGGTTACCCACAGAATATACTCTGAGACAGTAGAAGTAAAGCAATCAGAACAGATAGATTTAGTTGCTACAGGATCATCCCAGAGAGGAGCATATGAAAAGAATGGTTTTGAGCTTACAGTATTCAATTATTAAGAGTTCAATTATTAAGAGCATTGTGCTTTGACATTGGCAGATATAAGTAGCCATTCCGGAGTGTGGAGAAAGACCTATTGTGGCACATAAGAGAACACGTAATTTAAGAGATCAGCTAGTGAAGGCAGATAAGCTATCTTATTCTCATAACCAGAGTAGTGTTAAAGGGGTTTTTTGTTGCCATAAATGTCCTGCCTGTTCAAATGCAGTAGAGATTAAAGAATTTTCTTACCCTACAGGGGGCTCTGTTTCCTTGGGTTTTTTCACAAATTATGAAACAAGGAACACATGTTACGTCATCACTTGCCCTTGCAACTTATTGTATTTTGGATATTCTATCAGACCTATCAAGGTGCGCATCCTTGAACACAAGTTACACATACATCATGCCACCAGGGAGGCTCCTTTTGCAAATAATGTTATACAAAAAGCACATGATGTTGAGGATTTGCGATTTAGTGTAGTCTATACATTTAATCCCTGCCCTTATAATGATGTATAAGAGACCTAACAAGTGATATACCTTTAAATAGGAGAGGCACAGTGACCATCTCAGGTGTATTTCATTGATAGCATGGCTTAAACTGTAATGTGACTAACTGTTGGTGGATGCCTTCAATGCTGATATGGAAGGTAATTAACAGCAGCGTCTTGTAGACTATGTATAAAGACTGGAGGAAGCCTGCGTGAGTCAGCAGCCATGAATGAATTTTATAATCTGATTTGCAGTATGCCCCAGTCTGTTTAAGATATAATTGTATGTATTTTGTATAAAGATTGGAGGAAGCCTGGATCAATATAGAGGATCGTTACAATGAATTCCGGCACTATTGGACCAATTGAATTTTATTAATATAAAAGGATTTCATATTGGAAATAGCTTCTATAACTGGACCGGCTTGCCACTGGACTATCTGCAAGGATACATATGCGACTTTGGCATTTTTGCCACATGTGGACAGTAGCTGCAATGAGCAACTGACATGGCTTTCCTTTTGTATTATTTCCATTATTATGTTCTATGATGATACATGGTGACAATTGATGTTTGGGAATTTAGTGGCATTTAAATACATTTCTATTGAATTTTTGGTACACGGAGAGTTGGTTGCGTATTTCTGAAACAGATGAGTGGCGGGGAACACCTCTCCAATGCTAAGCCATTTTTAGTCACCCCAGTTACATTGGTCTCGAAAAGTCCCCCAAGGCAGTGTGGGTGGAGGAAAAACGGAGGCAGGCTGACAAAGACAGATCAGCCCCAAGGAGAAGCAGGCGGGGGGGGGGGGTTCTAATGCAGAGCAGTGAGCAATAAAGTTGACAAAGATCATCCCCAAATGAAGAGCAACCTAGTGTGTGTGTGTGGGGGGGGATAAAATGGCAGAGAACTATTTAAGCCCTCCCCCCCAAAAAAAACCCCAGTCTCACAAAAATCCCCAAAGAGCAATCCCACATCTTACTGCAACCCAAAGTGCAGGCAGGGGTCATTTTGTAGAAAAAGATGTGCCAGAGCTCATTATCACAAATCATTTGCATAACTCATTTGCATATGCCACACGCCCCTGACATCACCAGAAGGTGGACTAAATTATATCAGCTGCTTGAATTAGAATTGTCATAATAAAACCTTACTTCCATCATACTTTTAAAATGACTTTCCCTTTATGTGGCCACAGTGGCATGATGAAGATTTCCATCTGTCTGCTTTATATGTTTTGGTTATTTTCCCTTTTTTTGTGGAGGAAAATATTAGAAAGTTTGTCAAATCTTAGCAAAATTCTTACAGGGGGGTTGAATGATGGAGCCCAGAAGCAAGTATTTGGGAGGGGGGGTAAGAAGGAAAAAACACAATAAAATTTAGAGGTTCCAGAGCTCTGCTCCTGTGAGCTCCTGCCCAAAATGAGGCCTGAGTGGGGGTGAAGTAATTTTTTTTTAAAGGAAGGGAAACCACCAAGGACGTAGGCAGCAGGAAAATCCCCCTGAATAAATATGCTATGTGAAATGAGAGAAATTCAATCCCAGTTTTTCCACCCTTTGCAGCAAGCAAACCAAATAGCAAGACAGAGGAACCCAGGGCAAAGCAAAGCCTCCTGGCCCCTGACTGAGTAATCTAGCTAAGCAATCTGCGCCCCCCCCCTCCAGTAGTCAGCAGCAAAGCTCTTTATCTCACCATGAGTTTGTTGTTCAGTTGCACAGTCAAGTCCAACTCTTTGCAACTCCATGGACAAAGTCACGCCAGGCCCTCCTGTCTTCCACCATCCTCCAAAGTCTGCTCAAATTTATGTTTGTTACATCAGTAATGCTGTCCAGCCATCTCATCTTTTGCCGTCCCCTTCTTCTTTTGCCTTCTGTCTTTCCCAGCATCAGGGTCTTCTCCAGTGAGTGCTCCTTTCTCATTTGGTGGCCAAAGTATTTGAGCTTCAGCTTCAGCATTTTTCAGGGAACAGTCAGGATTGATTTCTTTTACGACTGACTGATTTGATTTTCTTGCAGTCCAAGGCACTCTCAAGATTCTTCTTGGGCACCACAACTTGAAAGCATCTATTCTTCTGCGCTCCGCCTTCCTTATGGTCCAACTCTCACAGCCATACATTACTACTGGGAATACCATAGCTTTGACTATATGGACTTTTGTTGGCAGGGTGATATCTCTACTTTTTATTATACTGTCCAGGTTCACCATAGCTGTTCTCCCCAGGAGCAAAAGTCTTTTAATTTCATGGCTACAGTCACCATCTGCAGTGATCTGGGATCCCAGAAATGTGAAGTCTGTCACTACTTCCATGTCTTCCCCTTCTATTTGCCAAGTTGTGATGGGGCCGGATGCCATGATCATAGATTTTCTGATGTTGATTTTCAAGCCTACTTTTGTGCTCTCCTCTTTCACCCTCAACAAGAGGTTGTTTGGGTCCTCCTCGCTTTCTGCCAGTAGAGTGGTGTCATCTGCATATCTGAGGTTGTTGATGTTTTTCCCAGAAATCTTAATTCCAGTTTGTGCTTCATCCAGGCCATCATTCCACATGATATACTCTGCATATAAATTAAATAAGAAGGGTGACAGTATGCATCCTTGTCAAAATCCTTTTCCTATTCTAAACCAATCCGTTGTTCCATATCCCATTCTGACTGTTGCTTCTTGACCCTTACACAGGTTTCTCAGGAGACAGGTAAGGTGGGCTGGTACTCCCATCTCTTTAAGAACTTGCCACAGTTTGTTGTGATCCACACAATCAAAGGCTTTAGCGTAATCAATAAAGCAGAAATAGACGTTTTTCTGATACTCCTGTGCTTTCTCCATAATCCAACGAATGTTGGCAATCTTATCTCTAGTTCTTCTACCTCTCTGAAACCCAGCTTGAACTTCTGATAGTTCCCAATCTACATGCTGCTGAAGCCTAGCTTGTAGGATCTTTAACATGACCTTGCTGGCATATGAAATGAGTGCAAAGGTGCAATAGTTTGAACATTCCTTGGCATTACCCTTCTTTGGGATTGGAATATAAACTGACCTTTTCCAATCCTGTGGCCACTATTGCATTTTCCAAATTTGCTGACATAATGTGTGCATCACTTTAACAGCATCATCTTTTAGGACTTTGAATAGCTCAACTGGGATACCATCATCTCTATTTGCTTTGTTGTTAGTAATGCTTTCTTAGGTCCATTTGACTTCACACTCCAGGATGTCTGGCTCAAGGTCAGCAGTTTCACTCTCATGGTTGTCAAGGACATTGAGATCCTTCTTGTATAATTCTTCTGTGTATTCTTGCCACCTCTTCCTAATCTCTTCTGCTTCTGTTAGGTCCCTACTGGTTTTGTCCTTTATCATGGCCATCTTTGCATGAAACATTTCCTTGATTTCTCCAATTTTCTTGAAGAGATCTCTTGTCCTCCTCATTCTGTTATTTTCCTCTATTGCTTTGCATTGTTCCTTCAGGAAGACCTCCTTATCTCTCCTTGCTGTTTTCTGGAAATCTGCATTCAGTTGAGTAAATCTTTCCTTTTCACCTTTACCTTTCATTTTCCTTCTTTCCTCAGCTATTTGTAAAACCTCAAAGACAGACACTTTGCTTTCTTGCATTTCTTTTTCTTTGGGATGGTGCTGATTGCTGCCTACTTTACAGTGTCATGAACCTCCATCCATAGATCTTCAGGCACTCTGTCTATCAGCTCTAGTTCCGTAAACCTATTCTTCACCTCCACTGTATATTCATAAGGGATGTGATCAAGGTCAGACCTGAATAGCCTAATGGCTTCCCCAGTTTTCTTCAGAGAAACAGTTTAGAGACATAGAAGAAATTATGAGAAGATTGAATCACAAACAGCCAGTGAATCACAAACAAGGCGGACCCAAATTGTGGCTGATTTCGCACTGACCTTTTACTGGCGCGACCACCCTCCTCACGCCGGCGGATCTGCAGGGATTTCGCACCAGAAGCGCCGGTGCAGCCAAAAGAGCCGGCAACTTCCGTCCCGAAACCAGCTCAAACGGAAACCGCCAAGAAGCAGGAAAACGTTTGAGCGGGTTTCGCGACGGAAGTAGCCGGCTCTTTTGGCTGCGCCGGCGCTTCTGGTGCGAAATCCCTGCAGATCCGCCGGCGTGAGGAGGGTGGTCGCGCCAGTAAAAGGTCAGTGCGAAAACGCCCTGTGAGTTTGGGAGTGCAACTCTGTTAGGCACTCTAGTGGGTATATCCTGGACTGTGCTTGCTGGTTTGATGACTGATACTATCTTACTTTAGAGTTAATTTATGTTTGGTAACCCGGAGAAGAATCCAGGAAGAGAACTATAAACTTGTTTCGCAGAGAAGTTTGGCTAGTAAGAGGCCATAAAGGGCAAAGTAGGTATATTGCAGAGAAATGTTATTAAAGGAGATTTACACTTTAAAGAGACAAAGGAACTTTCAGGAAAAGAAGATTTCCATACTGGAACATACAGGAATTCTTAGGATGCAGATATTTACTGGGAAGGGGACACAAACTGCATGTCAAAGAGACAGATGTTCTGGTTTTGCAACCTCCAGAGCCCATGTTTTGTGCAAGCTTCCATGAGCATATGTGTGTCCTCCTCTTCAGGACTACCCACAGTCAAGAGCAATGCTTTGGGGAACCTGGAGTAGTTCATAGATGGGGATGCCTGTAAACATGGATGTGGCAGGCTACCCCCAGATACAAGGCATAACAATGGGGTCACAAGTATGCTGGAAGCTGCCACAGTAGCTGCCAGAGGGAGGTTCCCCATGCAAGATGTGGTGTCCTCCTTTCATAAATGCTTTTGAATACACAGAAAGAGCCTTTGGCCACCCCCCTGAGTGTTTGCTTCAGTTTTCAACAGAAGCTCCAGCGAGTTCTACATTATTTTAGAAACGTGGTGTAGAGGTTAGAGCATTAAGGGAAGGACGGTGGCTCAGTGGTAGAGCCTCTGCTTGGGAAGCAGAAGGTCCCAGGTTCAACCCCTGGCATCTCCAAAAAAGGGTCCAGGCAAATAGGCATGAAAAACCTCAGCTTGAGACCCTGGAGAGCCGCTGCCAGTCTGAGAAGACAATACTGACTTTGACGGACCGAGGGTCTGATTCAGTATAAGGCAGCTTCATATGTTCATCAGAGTAGGATCTGGGAGACTCTGGTTTGAATGGCCACTCCGCCATAGAACTGGAAGGAGATTTATCAGTGTTTGTGGGATATGTGTGTGACATCATGACATTGCCAGTGATACAGTGACATCACTTCTGGGGCAACCCAGAAATGACATCACTATGTAGGGACAACACTGTAGCAAGAGTTCCGGGTGAATGCTAGAACATCGCCTTTATGTGGTGACTTCTGGGTTGTGCTGGAAGTAACATCACAGCGTCACCAGCAACTTTCTACTTGCCAGTCCATTGAGTAGTGGTGGAGCAACAGAGTTGCCGGCAGGAAATCTTCTGGCAGCCGTACAATGAAGCTTGCTGGATAGGCTTACCAGGTTGCCCACCACAGCTGGTAGGCAGAAATATATTAAGGAACATTATTTCCAGGAGGGTTTGGCTCATTGTGTTTGTAGTTTTTATCTTTGTTAATCTGTCCTATTTGCATAACTCTTCTTTCACTTCATCAACTGTACAACATTTCGTTAATAAAGTAGTCTTTTTCATTCACTCCGCCTGGATTCTTCATGCCTCATATTCAGCCATACAGTGGAGATTGAACAGGGAACTGCTTCGGGAGGCTGGAAGAGTGCTCTGAGTCCTCTCCATTCAAGCTCTTGAACCAGTTTTCGCCTGTACTGGGGCTAAAGGGGGCAGGGCAGAAGGAGAAGGATGTGAAGGGCTGGAGGGTTCTGTGGAGGGGACTACCCACCCTCAACAAAACCCAGCACTGCCTTGCCTCCTTCTGCAATGATACAGCATAAGTGCAGATTTTGAGTCCTTGCAGGCCTTCCTCCTTGTCCTTGCTGCCATCATCTCGGGGCTCAAGCCTTCCCTTTTCACTTGCTCTCTGCTGTCAAGATGACAGGCTGTGTGTGTAGGAATGGCCAAATGACCTTGTCTTAGAGAAAGCAGTAGACAAGTGTACCTTTAAGTTTTATTCAGAATGTAAGCTTTCATATGCTCTTAAGCAGACTTCATCAGTCTGATGAAGTCAGCTTAAGAGCATACGAAAGCTTACATTCTGAATAAAACTTAGTTTGTCTTAAAGGTGCACTTGTCTACTGCTTTGTTCTTTTGCTTTAGACCAACATGGCCGCCTACTGGGATCTTGTCTAGGAGAGTCTTCCTTCCCCTTCCCTTGTTCCAGGCTAGGGGTGTGTGTTCAACCAAACCAAATAAATACCCCCCCAAATACCTTATCAATATTTTTCAGATATTTATTCAGAGAAATGCAGATTAGACAAACTGATTTGCCTATCAGTATAGTTGGCCCACATAGAAGCCAATGTTGTTTGGCTATATTGCTGAGTCACACCACTGTCGCCGCATGTTGGAGAAGGCATTCCCTTCGCTCATGGAGATGTGCTGCAGAGAAAGCATGACGCTGGGGAGTGAAGTTAAAACTTAAATGTCTTTCCTTCTTTTGTTGGGGCATATTGCCAAAGCAACATGACTCCACAAGTGAAGGGAAGACATTTAATTTTTAACTGCCTTCCCTTCACTCATGGAGGTGTGTCGCCGCTGGGGTGCAACTCCGCAGGTGAAGGGAAGGCATTTTTAAATGACTACAATCCCGGAGTTGCATTGTCATGGCAGCATGCCTCCAGAAGTGAAGAGAAGGCATTATAAAATGCTGAATACATTTTAGTTTCCCAATTATTTACCCAAATCAGTATGGTATTGGAATTCAGGAATATCAGGAGATATCAATATTTTTTAGGCCCAATGGACCCAAATCCCACTCAAAAAGCTAATTTTTGTGTGCATGCCCTTACAGGCTCTTGTGCCCCTCATTCTTGTTAGATGGCTCTGCTCCTATTTCACTCTCACCTCTGGCAAGGTAACTGAGGTACAGGGCAAATTGAGGTCCAAGGGGTCTGCTGTTCAGCAGCAGTTCCACATCCAATGGACCACATCCTTCTTTTACCAGCTGATGGCTGCAAGGCAGAGCCTGTGGGGGGATGTGACATTTCTCATCCACAACTCTACAGGTTTCCCTTTCAGGCAGTGGAATATCACCTCTCACTCACCTCACTGCAGGTTATTTCTGTTTGGCCAACATTTTTCTCTGGACCTCATATTGGTGTTGGCAAAGGCGAAGTCTTCCTTTTCACTGTTGTCCCTGGGCTCAATAGCCATCCCCTTTCACTCACTCTCTGCTTTCAAGGTGATATTGATGGCCAAGGGCCTCAAGAGGTTCTTCCTCCTTCCCCTTCTTCTGAAGCTCCAAGTGTCTGGTGGGCCTTCCCTTTCACTTGTGCCACTGGCAACCTGATTGTAGTGCAGGGCCAGCCAACATTCCAAGGGAAGAAGTAGCCAGGTTCTCATTTTCACACAGCAGCATGTTGTTCCCTGGTGTAGCAATGAGTCCTAGCCATGGCATTTCACTGTGCCTGCTTGCAAGGTGATTACAGGGCATGGCCAGATCCTTCCAGGGAGCATCACTGATAGTTGCAATGCTGAACATATTGTCCCTGAATGTATTTTCTGCATTCCAGAGCCATCCCATTCAACCTTCCCAGTTTCATTTCACCTAGGTAATGTTGGGGTATAATGGGGGTCTTCCTCACTATTGGCTAAGGTCCTCTGCTCAGTGTGAGCAAGAAGACAGGGTGGCTCAGAGCCCACCTAAGTCTAGGTTCCCAAATGTTTCCTCAACTGTTGAGGTTGGACTACGGTAATGCCCTCGAGGTTGGATTACTGTAATGCCCTCTACATGGGGCCCCTGTGCCGAACCCGGAAACTGCAGCTAGTGCAGAATGCAGCGGCCAGGCTGTTATTGGGGCTCCCTAGATGGGAGCACATACAGCCGGGCCTGCGGGAACTACACTGGTTGCCAATAGTGTACCGGATTCGGTACAAGGTGCTGGTTATTACCTTTAAAGCCATATATGGCCAAGGACCTGCCTACCTTAGGGACCGTCTCTCCCCATATATTCCCCAGAGGGTACTGTGATCTGATTCACAAAATCTGTTCACAATCCCTGGGCCGAAGGAGGCAAAACTGAAAGTTACTAACGAAAGGGCCTTCTCGATCTCAGCCCCCCACTGGTGGAACCAATTGCCAGAAGAGGTGCGGGCCTTGCGGAGCCTTGCTCAGTTCTGCTCTTTTTCAGCTGGCCTTTACTTAATGATCTTGCAGCATACTGTTGAATTAATACCGTCGCCTCAGAAAAAATGTACGATGTATACCATCAAGATTTTAATATTAATCTAATCTGAATGCTTTTTAATTACAATGATGATTAATTTTATAAATGTTTGATTTATAATATGTATGTACGTATAATATGTATTCTTTTAATTGTTGAAGTGCCTGAGGGACGGTGGCTCAGTGGTAGAGCGTCTGCTTGTTTTAATTGTTGAAGTGCCTGAGGGACGGTGGCTCAGTGGTAGAGCATCTGCTTGGGAAGCAGAAGGTCCCAGGTTCAATCCCCGGCATCTCCAACTAAAAAGGGTCCAGGCAAATAGGTGTGAAAAAACCTCAGCCTGAGACCCTGGAGAGCCGCTGCCAGTCTGAGAAGGCAATACTGACTTTGATGGGCCAAAGGTCTGATTCAGTAGAAGGCAGCTTCATATGTTCATATGTGTTGTGAGCCACCCTGACCCTGCTTTGACGGGGAGGGTGAGATACAAATTAAATATTATTTTTATTATTAAGAGGCTGGTGGTTATGCTGGAACCATTCCAAAACTCACTTCTATTTTGGCCCAGCATTGATGACGTGGCCTATGTCTTAACAGCATCGATCTTAAACTTAAACTTTCTGGGACAGTCCGCCTTCTTCACATTCATAGTTTCCTCAAAAACCATCCCTTCAGGAGTTTCTGGTTACTGGCAATAATGTAAGCAATAGTGTATACATAGCATAAGCATGTTGGGATGTTTTGGCTAGGGGAAACCCAGACAGATCATACATATTTTTCATTACCATATGATAATCTTTGCCAAAGTAGTCTGGCATCGAGTTGGTGAAAATCCAAGAGTAGTGTAAGAACCTGATAGGGTTAGAAAAGTGGGCAGATGAATCAAATTAGGTATAAAAATTGAGGGGTGTTAACAGGAAGTCAAAGAGAGGATATAAGCCCCTCTCCCTCATTTCCTGTCTCTCAGGTATCTGTCTGAAGGAAGACTCCCTGGAGATAAAGTCTTTTTGTACCAAGTTATCTTTGGCCACCTTAGAATATGTTTCACCACCCTTTCCTGGAGGGCTGGTAAGATTGCTACCTGGCTTTTTCTTTTTTCTCTTGTTTGCTTGCATTGCTT
Source organism: Heteronotia binoei (assembly GCF_032191835.1). Taxonomy (NCBI): domain Eukaryota; kingdom Metazoa; phylum Chordata; class Lepidosauria; order Squamata; family Gekkonidae; genus Heteronotia; species Heteronotia binoei. Next base: position 73,523,824 of record NC_083235.1, read on the forward strand.
TATGCTGCTTAAAGAAAACCTATTGCTTCATTCTAATTGGGGTAATTCAGGTTAATCTATAGGCTCTCTGTATTTTTCTATGTCGGGGTATGTTCTGGAAATGCTTAATGTGATTAAAAGAGAAAATCCTTGTTAGATCTTAGATACCAGTAAAATCCAATGAAACTGGATAGCCTGGCGTCCAAGTTCTTTCTTTTCCTGAAAGCGTTATTCCCAGAGTAAGATTCAAATGATCCTTCTCACAACACAAGTATAGTCTGGAAATAATGCAGGTTAACAATACACATGGTAGCGATTGTTCTTTCTGTGCAAGGAAGATGGCTGCTAGAGTAAGGAAAAAGGGACTCTCACCCATGGAAGGGGTCATCTCCAGGATGGTTGAGGAAGACTGGGGGTGGGGGGAGTTGTGCTGCCATTACCAACATTACACAGTCAAAGGAGTCTGTGAAAGTGAGTCTTGTGTCATGCATTTTGTCCTGTATATTCAAAAGCATGCAGGGAGCTGAAAATGATCATAAGCCACTGCCTTGACTGCAGCTAAACCAAAACAATGTGAATCTCCTTTTGCTTAAAGAAGACGAAGAATCCCACTTACATTTTGTGCCTGACTTGTGCATAAAACTTCCCCAGATTTATACAAGCCAACTCCATAAGTCATTCTCTTCCCAATCGGGTCCTATATCTTGATGACCTTTTAGAAACCAGTGACTGCTTTTCTGTTGTTATCCATAATTGGAAAAGCACTGGAGATAAGAAAATTTATAGCAATGAATGATCTACCTGAGAAAGACAATAAAGAATATCAGACAGGAGAAAGGGGGAGAGATGGTATAGAAACACAGACATGAGTATGTGCATTCATACACACACACATACCCCTGAACAAAATGAATTTAGCTTTAAAAAGAAAACTTGGCTTTTAAAAAGAAATCTTCATATAATCCCATAGTCCTTCTAATTTTGAAAAAAGGTAATTTGGGACTATTGAAAGGCAGAGAGAGACAGCATATCTATTTTGCCTTGCAGATACAAGCTGACATTGGTGTACTTTTATTCCTTAAACAGTACTCACCTTCCTCTTACTGCAGTTTTAATAACAATAAAACAGCCTCAAGAACAGCGACTTGATATGTTCATCCTTCCTTGTTAGGTGCTTTAACTGATAAAATTTTTAAGGCCCATCAGGGAATATTTATATGACCTTCAGATGCATTTGTTTGGAAATCAGAGGGACCCAAATTGCTTGTGCTCCACTAATTCCTGGAAGATGTGCTCCAGGGTGACTTTTGTCCTGCCCCTTTGCCACAAAATGTCACAAGGTCTCATATTGGCCCCATGAAACTCCTGGGATAACCAAGGGATCAGAGTAAAGTGAATTGTCTCTTTTTCTTCTAACTCCAGGGAGGCAGCAAATGTGGTGAAAAATATCTGGAGTCAGTGACTGATTGGATAAAGCAAAAAACAAACAAACCAAAAACCCCAAAACTTAATTGAGACAAGATAGATAGATAGATAGATAGATAGATAGATAGATAGATAGATAAATTTATTGTCATTGTTCTCAACAAAAAGAGAGCAACGAAATGAGGTGCTCTTCCACAAAACATACCAACACATCAAACACACATATTCATATTCATACCATTTAAATACATCTAAAACCATTTAAACCATTAAAATACATCTAAAACAGATAAACATTCATAAAACCATTAAAACCATTTAAACCATTTAAATATATCTAAAACAGATAATCCTTCATAACCCTGCATTTAGCCTAACCACAGCACTTGGATAGAAACTGTCCTTAAATCTGTTTGTCCTAGCCTTCAACACTCTATATCGTCTACCTGACGGTAAGATCTCAAATAGCAAATGGCCCAGATGTGAAGGGTCCCTTAGACGTAAGTGCTGTGGGTCAAGAGTAAAACAGGGGAGAATAAATATACTAACGGTTCTGGATGGGGTTGTACAAAGTATGCAGCTGGGAGTTCTCATTGTTCCTGGGTAATCAGGTGGAGGAGGTGGTCACTGGCAATAGCCTTTCCTGAAGAAAGCACATCTCACCAGGGTCATACAAGTCTTGGAAACATCCAGATTAGATTACTGTAACTCAACTCTAATATTGTTTGGTGTGGAGCTGCCCTTGAATATGATTCAGAAACTTCAACTGGTGCATAACGTGGTAGCCAAAATGTTAACAATGAGCTTGTAAAACCAACTGCTATATCAATTGTGTTGACTTCCAGTTCATTTCTTGGCCCATTCAAAGGGCTGGTTCTGACTTTTAAAGCCTGGATCCAAAAGTCTGCCTTCAATTGTTAGTTTTAAAGAGACCATTCAGATAACCTTGTCGCAGGAGACATTTGAAGAAATGTGATTATATCTCATTTGTACATTCGTCTATACTTCACTTTATTCCCCAAAGGGGACCCAAAGTGGCTTACAACATTCTTCCCGTCTCCATTTTATCCACACAACCACCCTACGTGGTGGTGACGGACCCAAGGTCCACAGCAAGTTTCTACAGCGGAGAGGGGATTCAAACCTAAAACTTCCAGATCCTAGTCCAACACTCGAAAGTGGGCCATGTGTGTCATAAAGAGTAACATGAGGTATGAAGATATAAACTTTACAAAAATGATTTCAGATACCGAATGGCAATAGCAGGCTTGATTGGATTAGGTGTGATATGCAGAGGGGAGGTAGGCATGGAGATACCATGAGATAGGAAACCTAGGGCTCAGCTTGATCCAGGAGGATGCAAAGAATGAATGGAAATAAATCTAAAGAAGTGAGCAGTGACTCACAAAAGCTCATACCCTAACACAATTTGTTAATCTTCAAGGAGTGACTGGACTTTTACTCCTTCTACTGCTGTTAGAAACACAGCATTAAAAAAAAAAGTGGGTGGGCACTTTAACCTTCCAGGAAATTCACTCGGTGACCTAAGAGTAGCAGGTCTATTACAAAGCCGCCCTGAGCCACTTGTTGGGAAGGGCGGGATAGAAGTCATTAAATAAATAAATAAATAAATAAAGACATTTCAAAGGAGATTAGAAAGAAAGACGAGCCTGCTGAATCGTAACAGATAATGACGCTCACGACAATGCATCTTCCAGGACTGAACTGAGACCTAGATTTCTCCTCTCGTTACCAATGCCTGCTATTGTCATTTGGTGTCTAAACTCACTTCACTATCCAGGATACAAGAACAGATGGACTCACGTTCTAGCTGTATCTGAAGAAGTGAGAGATTACTTATGAAAGCACATGCCCTGCCACAAATTTTGTTAGTTGTTAAGATGCTACTGGACTCTTGCTCCCTTCCACTAATGAAGATTGCAAGCTGTGCTGTTAGGTTTCTTTCCCCCCTGTCTGCTGGCATTTGAAAGGGGAATCTCTCTCTCTATCTGGTTTTTTCACTTCCCCTCTGTTGTGTCCTAGGCTCAAATGGGAGAACTGTTATTTTTGGAGGGAAGCCGAACAAGCCAGAGCTTGAACTCCACACCAGGGTTCCAGAGAAGGCCTAAGCGTGCCCAATCAGGGGAAGGATTGAAACATAAGTAGTCAATCAACATCCAGGCTCATACTGTACCCTGATAGGCCCCTTAGGGCCCTGTAAATAGCCAATCCGTGTAGATAGTTAAGGACCAAGCAGAAGGGGGCAAGAATTGTATAAAGGAGAGGGAAGTTTGAACAGAGCTCAGTCTGTGTGTGTGTGTGTTCCTGAAGTAAAGCTTGCTGAAATCACTCTCCGACTCTGGTCTCTTACTGCGCCAACCCCAGTACTTTACACCCTCCCTCTCTCTGAAGAAGTGTGCTTGTATACAAAAGCTTATACCTGGAACAAAACTTTGTTGCTCTTAAAAATCGCATGCAACTCCCCCCCCCCACCGCCGCCTTCCTACTGGACCCTTGCTCCCTTTCACCAATAAAGATTGTAAGTTGTGGTGTTAAGTTCCTCCCCCCACCTCCAATCTGTTAGAAGAGGAAAGGGGGAATTACTCTCTCCACTGCTCTGTCTGGCTCTTTCACTCCTTCTCCCTCCCTATGAAGAAGTGTGCTTTCACATGAAAGCTTATACCTGAAATAAAACTTCATTGGTCTTAAAGGTGCCATAGGACTCCCTCCCTCTCTTTCCATCTCCCTCCCTTCCTCAAAGGAGGAGGGGGGAGCACTCAGCCAATTGAGAAAAGGGAGACTTGGCTTTCTTCCTCTCCTCTGTGAAGCAGGAAGCAGGAGAGGAGAGAGCTGGGATGCAGGAAGCAGATGATAGCCAGTTGTTTATGGGCCAGATAGAAGTTCTGGTTCTGTCTTGCAGGCCATATGTTTGATAGGTCTGCACTCCCCCACACTGAGCCCGTTAGGGAAGGGCAGGATATAAATTTAATAAAATAAATAAATAAAATAAATGTTGTACTTTTATTCGTTTCTTTAAACAAATGTTATTACAGTTTGTTTTTCTACATGCCATCTTATATGAAGGAATGTTGGTTCCTAGGGTTGAGGGACCCATGCAATTTAATAGCAATGCAAACTAGGGGGCTGCAGTAGGAAGGGGAGAAAATCATCCCTCCTCTCTTCCATTTCTGCATCTACCCCACTGAGTTGGATGGGGCAGAAAACTCAACCTAAATCTAACACTATGTTCTTTTAAAGAGCTATGCTGTGGTAAAGATGCAAATAAATAAGTCATTCTCTGCCAGGACTAGTTGCAGGGCGCTTTTTTTTGTAGCAGGAACTCCTTTGCATATTAGGCCACACACCCCTGATGTAGCCAATCCTCCAAAAGCTTACAGGGCTCTTAGTACAGGGCCTACTGTAAGGTGTGTTTCCCTTAGACCAATGTATTGTTAGAGGTATATGTGGGCTTCGGTCTCCAGGAATGACTGGGCGTTTTCCCACAGAGCTTACCTCAGAGCGACGTCCCTCTTCACCGTGCAGCGTCTGCGCGGATTTCCCACCAACTGCTCCGCATAACCAGGAAGAGCCGCGGCTTTTGTGTCGCTAACGTAAACTGGTTTTTAGCAGTTTACATCTGCGACGCAAAAGGTCCGGCACTTCTTGGTTATGCGGAGCAGTTGGTGGGAAATCTGCGCAGACGCTGCGCGGTGAAGAGGGACGTCGCTCCCAGGTAAGCTCTGTGGGAAAATGCCCACTGTCTTCATTAGCTTTTTCATTGGAGCCTTGCCACACCCCTAATCCAAAGGTATGGGTATGTCCCACCCCTCTACTATCTTGGAAGAGGATGGATAACATAAGTCCCCCTCCTCAGGGGGAGCAGTTGGAGTTACCCCTCTTACCTGAGTTCCGTTGGCTTGTGTTACCTTTCCTTTCTGTTTCTGGGTAGCACACTTCTGTTTCCACATCTGGAACAAGTCAGGTGTTATCTTCTTTTTTGGTACTCCTTCCCTGAGAAGCTCAACAAACATCTGTCTTCGGGTCACTTTTGGCTTCTTACTCTCCTGCCATTCCTTTTTCTCTCCTGTGGCAGCCCATGTCCTAGGTTTATTTTCCCCTGGAACATCCCCCACCTGACCCAAAAGAATCGCCACATCTCCCACTGCTTGTCCTGGAGCAGGTCCTAGCAAAGCTAACAGAGCACCATGCAGCCGGGGTGGGGCTCCTCTAATTAACCGTGCTCTCATGCCAGCTATGAGAAGCATGGGATCAGGACCTGGGAAGTTGGGGATATAGATCCCGGTTTGCATTGACATTCCTCTAAGCTGCGCTGCTGCCTCAGCAATGGTATGCCAGGGTGGCAAATTCTCTTCCCAATCCATGGGGACAGAGTACCTTTGTCTTATCCCCATACAAACCTGATCAAAAAGGGGCTGTGCTTAGCCATTAGCTCCCCTCAAGTACCCATTGATGAGGATGTCATTGGACAGGGAACCCAATTTCAACAATTCCTGGGGGTTCATATGCACACCTGCGCAGCCTTGGTCCCACTAGCCATTGGCTCAAAAGTTCCCTAGGTTGCTGCTTAGCACTTTTGGCAATTTCAGTTAATTCCTGCTGATTGAAATCCCTTACAGTGAAAGTAACCTGTGCTTGTCCCCCCAGAGGACCTTTTGCCTTGTTAGTTACCAAAGATCTCACCTGCACTTCATTGTCTCCACTTCCTTCCCCCTCTGTCCACTTTCCCTCACTGGAATCCCATGAATCAGCAGAATCCCAGTCTCTAGAGGCTTTGAGTGTTCTGACCTTGTGGGGGCTTTTCTTCTCCGGGTGTCATCTTACCTTAGCAATACAGACAGCCATCATGCTAGCCTGTTCTTCAGCAGCATGCCGGCTCTCTCTTGCCTTCTTAGCTTTCCTGCAAAATCAACTGCTGCTCCTTTAAGGCACTTATCTCCTCTGCCTGCTCCTGCACTTGCTCCCAGGACTCTTCTAATAACTCCAAGACCCTTCTGAGTGCAGTTAGAAGTAGCCAGCCTATTTTACCACATTCCTCTGCTTTGCCTTCTCCTTCTTTTCCCACCTTTATTTTCCTTAGGCATTTCTTTATAGCCCTGGGTGTTGGGCCTCCTGCCTTCTCTAACACAAGAGTCCCACTTAGTAGGTGGAGCCACTTGGTTTAATATATGTGCAGCTGGTGCCCATGCACTTGTACAGGACCATCCTGGAATACAACTTTGCACATGGCCTGCATTCCTCTGTCCCCATATTGCTTCAGGAATCCTGCTCACAGCGCCAATTGCATTACCCACGGTTCTGGAGATTCCTACAAGCAATGAATTGTGGCCAAAGAAATGCAGCTTTATTCAGCTTTAACAAAGAGTAACAGTGAAAATATTCTTCACACACCCCAGTGAGCTTTATAAGGAAAAAGAAAAGCCTACTTCACGAGGCTAGCAGTCTGTCCAGGAGTGCAGGGTTTCTCTACAACTTGCACACAGCTTAGAAGTTGGTCCTTAGACTTTTTTTTTACCGGGTAATGGATCAGAGTTGTCCACTGTGATGGTGACTAACAGTATGGACTGTCTGCCAGAGTCTCGAGGCGGCAGGAGGAAGGTGGCGGGCCTAGCTTGCCTGGGAAATTATAGATATTTGTATGCAAATGCTAGAAGGACCGCCTCTCCCCGTATGTACCCCGGAGAGCACTGAGATCTGGTTCCCAGAACTTACTAACAATCCCTGGGCCAAGAGAAGTTAGGTTGAAGGCCACTAGGGAGCAGGCCTTCTCGGTGATAGCCCCTCGTTGGTGGAACGATCTACCAGAGATGGTGCGAGCCCTGCGGGACCTGAACCAATTCCGCAGGGCTTGCAAAACATTTCTCTTTCAGTTGGCATTTGAGACAACATGTGGTAATTGAATTGATATAGAACCGGATCAACGAATGAACAGATATTTAGCCATCCTAAATACATCTGGATTACATCATTCTAGCACCTACCTTAATATATCTTATTATATTTTATTTGTTTTTATGTATTTTAAATAACTATTTGTAATTAATGTCAAATTATTATGTTTTTATGAATCATGGGACTCCCATGTCTGTTATACTGTCCAATAAGAATCATGGGATTCCCGTGCCTGTTAGCCGCCCTGAGCCCGCCTGGCGGGGAGGGCGGGATATAAAAATAAAATATTATTATTATTATTATTATTTGAAGTAAAATTAGTGAATTGGAATGTTTAGTGTTGGGAGAAAACATAGACATTGTGGGAATTTCAGAAACTGGGTGGAATGAGAAGAATCAGTGGGACACGGTGATTCCTGGATATATCGGAAGGATAGGGAGGGAAGGGTTGGAGGTGGGGTGGCTCTGTATGTCAGAGAGGATATACGGTCCAGTAAGACTGAGGTCAGAGAATTAGATTCCCTTTTAGAAATGCTTTGGGTTGAAATAGAGGGCCCAAAAGAAAATTTAACTATGGGAGTTTGTTATCGCCCACCAAATCAAAAGAGAGAGGACGATTATAATATGATGAAAGGCTTAAAGATAGCGGCTAAACGTAAAAACTGTGTCGTAATAAGTGATTTTAACTACCCGCAGATTGATTGGGTCAATATGTGTTCTGGTCGAGAGAAAGAGATTGAGTTTCTTGATGCTCTCAATGACTATGCTATGGAGCAGATGGTCTCAGAACCTACCAGGGGTGGGGCGATCTTGGATTTGGTCCTAAGTAATGCCCAAGACTTGGTGAGAGATGTAAAAGTGATTGCGCCGCTTGGGAGCAGTAACCATAATGTTATTGATTTCACCGTTTGCATAAATAGGGAGTTGCCCCAAAAGACTGCCACAACCACATTTAACTTTAAAAGGGGTAAATTCTCTGAGATGAGGAGGCATGTGAGGAGGAAACTGAAAGGAAAGGTAAATACGGTCAAAACCTTTGGGGAAGCTTGGAGACTATTTAAAACTATAATCCTAGAAGCTCAGATAAAATACATACCACAAGTTAGGAAAGGCACAAACAGGTATAAGAAGAAGCCTGCATGGTTAACAAACAAAGTAATGGAAGCTGTAAAAGGTAAGAAGGACTCCTTTAAGCGGTGGAAAACCAGTCCAAGTGAGATTAATAAAAGGGAACACAGGCTGTGGCAAATCAAATGCAAGACTGTGATCAGGCAGGCTAAAAGGGACTATGAGGAGCATATTGCAAAAAACATAAAGACCAACAATAAAAATTTCTTCAAATATATTAGAAGCAGGAAACAAGCCAGGGAGGCAGTGGGGCCCTTGGATGACCATGGGGTAAAAGGATTACTGAAGGAGGATAGGGAAATGGCTGAGAAGCTGAATGCATTTTTTGCCTCCATCTTCACTGTAGAAGATGAGAACTTTTTGCCCGCCCCAGAACCACTAATTTTGGAAGGGGTGTTGAAAGACCTGAGTCAGATTGAGGTGACAAAAGAGAAGGTCCTACAACTGATAGACGAATTAAAAACTAATAAATCACCAGGTCCAGATGGCATACATCCAAGAGTTCTGAAAGAACTCAAAGTTGAATTTGTGGATCTTCTAACAAAAATCTGTAAACTTTCATTGAAATCTGGCTCCGTTCCTGAGGACTGGAAGGTAGCAAATGTCACCTCCATCTTTAAAAAGGGTTCCAGAGGAAATCCGGGAAATTACAGGCCAGTCAGCCTGACTTCAATACCGGGAAAGTTGGTAGAAACCATTATCAAGGACAGAATGAGTAGGCATATTGATGAACACGGGTTATTGAGGAAGACTCAGCATGGGTTCTGTAAGGGAAGATCTTGCCTCACTAACCTATTACATTTCTTTGAAGGGGTGAACAAACATATGGACAATGGAGATCCGATAGATGTTGTTTACCTTGACTTCCAGAAAGCTTTTGATAAAGTTCCTCATCAAAGGCTCCTTAGAAAGCTCGATAGTCATGGAATAAAAGGACAGGTCCTCTTGTGGATCAAAAACTGGCTGAGTAATAGGAAGCAGAGAGTGAGTATAAATGGGCAGTCTTCGCAGTGGAGGACGGTAAGCAGTGGGGTGCCGCAGGGCTCAGTACTGGGTCCCATGCTCTTTAACTTGTTCATAAATGATTGCTCCTGTTTGCTGAGTATGGCTACAACAACAGCTTGCACAGCTCCACGAAAGCCTCGCCCTTCCAGATAGTAAATGGTTACGAAGGCAAGCCGTTCCCCTTACTGCCAAGCCCTGAGGGAACAGTGCCACCTAGCTCCTGCCAACAATGGTGGAATGGAGTGAAAAAGGGCTGGGCAATCATCCAGGAAAATCTAGAAATGGCCAAACGGGACTACAAGGCCTATTTCAACAAGAAGCACTCTCCTGAGTGGGACTTTAAAGAGGAGGAGAGTGTGTTCTTGTCCACCAAAAACCTTCACCTTCCACAGACTTGCAAGAAGCTGGCATATAAGTTCTTGGGCACTTTTAAAATCAAAAGGGTAATAAACAGGGTGACAGTAGAACTGGACCTTCCTAAAATGTTTAGTAAGATTCACCCTGTTTTTCACTGCAGTCTTCTTTGCAAGGATCCTGGAGTTACATCTTGGCACCCCAGCCCTCCAGAGCCTCCACCAATCCAAGTGAAGGGTCAGAGTCATCATGAGGCGCAGGAGGTGTTGGACTCAAAGGTCCAAAGGGGGGTACTATACTATCTAGTCCAATGGAAATACTTCCCCACAAGTTGTGATGAATGGGTCAAGTCAACTGACCTAAGAGCCCCCAACCTTTTAAAGAAATTTTACCTACTGCACCCAGACAAACCCCGAGCAAGAGCTTGGGGGGGGGGGTAGACATTGGAGAACACTGCTATGATATTATTCTGAATGTAATATGTAACCTGCCTCTTGACCTGACTAACTCCATTTTGAATTCTACTTACTAACCATGAAGCAAAGGCTCTGCATATCAAACAGCTTTAAATGTTACTAATTCCCGCTGGGAACTCTCTTCCATAGTACTAACAAAAGCAACAGTCCTTTGAAGATAACAGGCCTCAAGGAGAACCAGCAGGGCTCCTCCGTGGGAAGAGGAGTCACAGGTGATAAGATGCATGGAGGGTGTTACTTGTGGCCTAGAAGTGTGAGAATGCTTTATTGTTTAGAATTGCTTTGATGTAAGGGTTTAAAACTGTATGCCTGGGAACAGAATGTATCAGTTCCAATAACTGCCTTTTCAGAACTTTGAGATATCAAATAAACGCCTTAACTTTTGCAACAAATGGAGGTTCGTTTACTTTGAAAATCCAACGTCTGACACCAACCTTCTGTCATCTATTGATAACTTTTATATTGATTAGCGCACGGAAAGTGACCACTTGCCCCTAATTCTATTTTTAAGATTGGATCTGGAGGTTAATATGGTATCATCTTCCCAATCTGTGAAGGCCTCTGAGAATGTTCTAAAAAAAATCAAGCGGTCCCCAGCCCTAGAAAGGGAGTTTTCTTCCCTCTGAAGCACTGTGCAGATTAAGGCTCTGAAGCACTGTGCAGATTAAGGGATTCAATCATAAATTCCAATTCAGATGATACAATCCTTTCAGGATTCTCATTATTAATTGATTACTGTAGTTCTAAAGCTAAACCTGTGATCTTGTCTACGTCTAGTTTCTCTAGCTGGTTCGATACAGATTCTTGGAAACAAGAACTGAGAGCACAATTTAAAGAGGCCTGTCACTTCAAAGACCCACCAAAAATTAAGGCCAACATTGCTTGTAAGATAGCCTACCTGGAGCTTATTACATCCAAAAAGAAAGTTTTCTTTCAGAATAAATGGGACCAACTTTACCACTCGATAAAATCTAATGATAATAAGGCTTTCTGGAGAATCATTTCAGGTAATCTAAAAAACATTTCTGTTACTGACCCAAATATTTCTGCGCAAACATGGGTTGATTACTTCTCTAACATTTTTGCTACTCCATGTGTATCCCCTCCTATCTTAGCAAACCCAACAGTTACTGATATGCTGGCCTGGCATCCATTAACTCTAGAGGAAATCAGTGCTTTATTGAAGGATTTAAAAGCGGGTTAAGCACCAGGCCCTGATGGCCTTCCCGCTGAGGTATTCACAAAGTTTGCCGAATGGTGGCTCTTGCCCCTCACAAAATTGTTTTCTTTCATTGATCTGCATGGCTGCATCCCAGACTCTTGGCTTGATTATCCCAATTTACAAAAAAGGGGGGGGGGGTGGAGTTACCAGAAAATTTCCGCCCCATTAGTTGATTATCTATAGTGGGCAAATTGTATGCCAAACATTTAGAACTCCGATTAACTGACTGGATGCACATAGGCAACATCATAGGTCTTGAACAAATTGGCTTCTCCAAAGGCAAATCTGCTATGGACCATTGCTGCACTCTGGCCTTCCTTGCTGAAAAATATATGCATACCGGGACAAAAAAAATTATATGCTGCCTTCACCGATTTGAAGGGCGCTTTTGATTCGATAGATAGAGCCCAACTATGGCTTAAGCTAGGTTATCTGGGAATGGACCCTCGTCTGCTATTTCTCTTGAGGAAACTTCATTCTAATACTTTTTGCCAAGTGAAATTTTCTTCTACTGGTGACTTGACTAGCAAAATCTCAGTGTTAAAGGGAGTTAAACAAGGTTGCATGCTGGCCCCGCATCTTTTTAATTTATTTTTAACTGACCTGGTATAATTTTTGAACCCTATTAATGGTCATCTGCCTAAACTGGCAGGCCAAGTGGTCCCTTTATTACTTTATGCCGATGATACTAACATCCTATCTTGCTCAAGTGTGGACCTGCAAAGGTATTTGAATGCCTTCTATGACTACTGTAATTGTAATTCACTCTCTATCAATTATGCCAAATCTAAAGTAGTTGTCTTTTCAAATTGCTGGCACCCACAGAGATGGTTTATTGGCAACTCAACAATTGAGCAAACAAAAAAAATTAAATACTTGGGGATCACTTTCAATCACAAGTTAAGATGGGTTTCACATTGTAACACCACCATCAACTTGGTTAAATGTTCGGCTGCTCAAATTAAACAAGGGGTAACCAATTAGTTCCAGAAGCAATTAAGGTGTTCAAAGCCAAAACGCTAGCCCAAATTCTCTATGGTATCCCTATATGGATCTCAGCATTTACCAGGAAAGTGGAGGGCATTCAAGCCTCATTCTTTAGACAAATTCTTGGTATGCCAAAATCTGTGTCCTACTTTGCTCTCTGCTCTGAAGTGGGTCAGTCTTTGGTGGAGACAAAAGCCTGGATTGCAGTGTTTAACTTCTGGCTCAAAATTCACTTTAGAACAAATCTTAACAGCCTTCTTGATTATATGAAAAGAGACCCTTATATCTCATCCTGGACAGCAGTGCTTATGTCCAAACTTAACCAGTTGGTGATAGAGGTTGATGATTTTTTTTACTTCTGATGAGTCATATATCTTCAGATGTATTAAACTGAGACTGTGGGAGTTGGAGGAAATGAAATTACGGCCAACAGACCCTTATATTTGCTCCCCAGCTTCCTTAGGTCTTTATGCTTTCTGCAGCAAAATGCCCCATTACCTATCATACTTAACCATTCCAAGTCATCGCAGGGCATTTATGTTGGCTAGATTAAATGCGTTTCCCTCCAAAGTTTTACAAGGGAGATATCGAGTCCCTTTAGGCAACAGATTCTGTTCCTGTGGAGCGAATATTCCCGACTCAATTCAGCATATATTGCTTGATTGTTCCTTTTATCATAATCTCTGTAAAGATTTATTTGGCAAGCTTTCTTTCTCCCCAGATTTGTCTATTCTGCCACCCTGTTATTATTTATTGAACGATTCTGAGGGGGAGGTTAGCGAGGCTGTGGCAAAATTTTTGGCTGACATCCTCAAATTTAAATCTGACCATGTATGAATGCATCTGTAAGCTCAGTTTCATTTTGACTTTATCTTCAATGTTTAAATTTTTATACTCTGTGTATTTTTATTTGCAACTGTTATGCCATTAAAGGTCTGGTATTGTATGGAGTGGAGCAAGGCAGAATATTTAAATGAAGTTGAGGATGTGTGGAGATATGGCTGAATGTACAACCATGCTCCTTTCCATTATGCTGTTCTCCTCTTCTTTGGGAAAAAAAAAAGGTTTGCTATATGGGGAGCTAAGCAACTTGAGCGCTTGCAGATTTTCTTCTTGTAAACAAATGCTGAATAACTGCTCTCCTGCTAAAGCTATATATACATTGGGGGTACTTATCCTGCAAAAAGCAAATAAAAGAAAAATGTTGTTGCTAAGAAAATGTGAAACGGGTTGTGCTACTCGTCCCCTCACATAAATTATACAGGGCGCAGCCATGGAATTTACTCAGAAACGGTGGCCCAAACTGCTGGGAGAATTGTATTGTCACACCAAGTCAACATTTTGCTTTGAATGTTGGGAAACATGATATCTCAACAGCAAAAAAGCATGTTTTTAGATGAAGTCTGGGATATTATAATAAAGGAACTATGGCTGTTCATTCCTTATGCCCCCCCCACACACACAAAAAAGTGGATTGGAAAGGTCCAAAGAGAGAGCCAGTAGCTGCTACAATGTTTTGCTTCTCAACAACCAGTGAACATTGTCTCTTATAAGGACAGCTGCACTAGCTTTGAAGAATTATATGAGGGCTTTCTAATTTATTTTATTTAGTTTTCCTGGTCCAAGTGAAAGAACATGCCCACAGGGGTTATTCACAGCCAGTGGTTTAGAGATGAAAAGGTGCTCAGAAGATAATTTGAAAGGACCATTCACAGCATCCCACCCTACTTTTGCATACACATCTCCTGAGGCAAGAAAAGAGGCCTGACAGAAAACCGCTGACATTCCAGTAAGAAGGGAGTGTTTAGTGTAGGCAGGTCGCCCAGATGCCATTTGATGCTGCAATATGCAGCCTCAGGGAAATCACTTTACAGACAGGAGGAAGCAAGACATCTTGGGAGATAAAGCAGGGACAAGAGTATTTGCCTCACAGGGGTGGGTTGTCAAAATGGATTAATGTTGAGAGGGGGGATATGAGGTGACTGGAAAAGTGGAAATATCAAGCGATAAATTTATTTGAGTTGAGTTGGGAAAGTGGGGTTTGCAGCACACAGCCAAGTTTGCTGTCTGAATTAGGGTATTCTCCAAAGACTCACATTTGAGGTTTGCTCCAGTGTAAATTTGAGATAAAAACGTAAACCAGTACAATATAGAAACATGCTGCACTGGAGGGCAGTTTAGGATCCAGCCAGAGCCAGTGCCAGGCTTTTTGGTGCCCTAGGTGAGGCTACCTACTAGTACCCCCTCCCCCCCCCCATCTAACTGCAGCAGCAAGAAATTTGCTTTAAATCTGATGGCCAGAACTCCCTCCAAAGTTCAACTGTGCTTGTCGCAGCCTCACTCCTAGTTCCACCCTCAAAGTCCCCATATACTTACTGAGTCAGACTTGGGAACCCTAGCTAGATGATATTAGACCTACTTGACCTAGTGCAAGCACAGTGGTATTATAAATTTGGCTCTCACCCTGCTAACAAATATGAAACAATTGTTTTTAAAATGCAAGGCACCCTCAATTACAATTAAAGTACTCGTGTTCAGTCTTCAGCTGGTAGGTCTGTTTTGCTTTGCTGTAACATTAATCCAGCTGCTTCTCTAGAATTAACACTAAAGCATATTTTATGGCAAGGGGAAACCTACACTTGGTAAAAAAAAAAAAATAATTTTTGCAATGGGTTGATAGTATGATAAGGGCAACTTTGTAACGATGAAAGAAAGAATCAAAGCTAGTCATGACACCGTTAACATTTATTTAAAGTCATCCTCTTTTGGAAAGGAACAAATATTTTAAGTCCTTTGGACATAGCCCTTTCCAGAGATTGAGAGTACATCCACACACAAGAAATGACCCAGAGGAAAGAACCAGACATACAAGGCCTCATATACAACAGGGTGTTTCTACACTAATAATTACAGAATAATATCTACCATTTGCCTTTTATACTTAGATTGGATTTGAATACCCAACCCTCACAAATACCTCTTTACTACAATTAATAACCACGATTGTCAGGAGAGCCAGTATGGTGAAGTGGTTAAGTGTACAGACTCTTATCTGGGAGAACCGGGTTTGATTCCCCACTCCTCCACTTGCACCTGCTAGCATGGCCTTGGGTCAGCCATAGCTCTGGCAGAGGTTGTCCTTGAAAGGGCAGCTGCTGTGAGAGCCCTCTCTAGCCCCACCCACCTCACAGGGTGTCTGTTGTGGGGGAGGAAGGTAAAGGAGATTGTGAGCCGCTCTGAGACTCTTCGGAGTGGAGGGCGGGATATAAATCCAATCTCTTCATCTACCTCACAGGGTGTCTGTCGTGGGGGAGGAAGGTAAAGGAGATTGTGAGCCGCTCTGAGTCTCTTTGGAGTGGAGGGTGGGATATAAATCCAATATCATCTTCTTCTTCAATGTTACAAGGAGGAAGTGATCACCCTATGATTTTAAAAGCTGTGAACATGCGCGTATTTAACTTGGAAATAAATCTTACTAAAATTAGAAAGTATAGTGGGGATCGAGAGAAGCCTTGTTATGCCTCTGCCTCACGAGCCCCACCCCTTCTCACACTTTCCATCCAAACTTCCTGGCTCCCTACTGAGAGGGGATGTTTTCCCAACCCAGAGCCACTCTGAATCGGCTGGAGGAGAAAAACAACCACGTCTCGATTGCTGATTCCTCTCTTGTGCTGCCTCATCCTCGGCTTGGGAAAAATGGGGGGGGGGGTGTTCCTTCCCAACTTGGGCCGCGGTCAGACGCACCATCAAATCCATCAGCAAGGCGTTCCTGTTTTGCCGAGTGCCTGTCCCGTCGTTGACTGATCAGATGGCCCGGCCTTTGCGCATATCCATAAACAATGCCGCTGATTGGCTCAACCTCAGGGACTATTTTCTAGAAATACGGACTAAACAATGATTGTGTCACAAAATTCAACCCCACAAAATTAAAAAGAAACATTTGCAGCTGCTCGGAATTCATCTGTTGTGGTGCTTAAAGCACCCAGGAGCCCTTTCGCCGTTTGCCTTTTGCTGATCCTTTTGCGGTTATGCGTGTATCGCTAAGATTTTTAAAAAATGGTGCTGATCTGGGATGCAAGTTGAGACGACTCGCTAACGCTGGCATGATCAGACAGGGGAAATCTGTTTTTTGGCCCGTCGTCAAGCATTTAGAACCGGATTTTATCCACTATCAAAAAAGTCCGACAGTAAGTCGCAGCATGACGGGATACCCACAACTCACCGACTGCTCCCAGATGTTGTCGTGTGGACGTGCACTTTCAATCCGAAGAGCATGCGCTGCTGTGTCGGATAAAAATGTATGTCTGACCGCGGCCTAAGTGTGCCTATGGGTGGCAAGTTTGGGGAGAGTGCATTAGCAGGTCTACTCCAAAGTAAGTCCTACTAGTTGTAATGGGACTTACTCCCAGGAAAGTGTTTTAAAGGTAGGATTTGTCCTTTAGAGAGAAATCAAGGCCTGTAAAAACTGAAGAGTTTTAACTTGAATAATCTGTGTTTTGAGGTCCCAGTGAAGCAGATGAGTTCCAGCTTGAAATGAGTGGACTGCTTGGTGAAATGAATTGCCCGTACACAACACTAATATCCCTCCAAACCAAAGGGATTCATGCTGCTGGGTGCCGAAAGCTACTGGCAGGATGCAGCTTTTCATCTTGGTCAGATGGAGAAAACAGAGAACCGTGAGATGCCACCGAACTTGCTCCAAAGAAGCTTGCAGCTCCATGGAGACGGGGATAGGAAGGCAGAACACCATTTCCCCCCATGAAAGTTGTGATCGCTTGGCCCTGATCCATGTACCCATCATGTATAAATGCAATGCAAAAAGCGCAGCTAAAATCAAGAGGATGGGAGAATCTGGACCCTTTCAAATAAAGAAAGACATCTGTAGTGCCATTTTGTGGCGCTGGAAGGAGCACGAAATAGCAATGAAGTATTTGCACAAAGAAAGAGGGGAGGGTGTTGGGATGGGGATCAGACAGCAACAAGTTTGGTGAAGGACCTTGCCTACACATGTTAAGGGAGCAAAAAGACCAGATGAGAGCATAACATGTACTAAACTTTAATGAAGCCCTGATCTCTTTATGAGAAGTGGAGAAAAAGAGACTCAAACAACAGTGTAAAATGGATGCAGAAATTCAATAGAAAGAACTCTACAGATGTTAGATGTGTGAACTGGTGGTTCTTTTGTGGGCAACTATGGCTGTTTTTGTCACCAGCTCCAGGTCTCTTCAACCTCTGCCTCGTTTGAATGTGATCTCTCCCAGGATTCCCCTCTGCAGCTTGGCTTCCGAGGGATATTCCAACTCCTAGGCTGGCCTGAAGAGCTACCAGACGGGTGCCCTAGGAGCTTGAAGCCCAAAGAAGGCCAATATGGGATGCTGGGCTTTGTACACTAGCCAGCGGCACATGTGGGTTGGCCCAGAACCCCAACAGCCCCTCTCCCGACTGGCTTCTTCCAGCTCTGCTCCCTCAAACTGCCAAAGCCATCAGGTTTGGCTCCAAAACCCAACTGGAGTGAGACTTTTCCTGGAGCGATTCTGCTGAAACCACCTTTAAGGCTGAGTGGCTGGGTGGCAGTCCCATGGCAGTGAGTTCCACCCTCTTGCCCTGAGCCACACCTTCTCATGGGCAGAACTCACTGGCAGGTGAGCATGGCCTGGAGCCATTGCTGGTGGCTGGCACTGTAGAGGTGGCTGCAGCAGGATGTGTGAGGAGAGGGAGGGGCACCTGTCACCCCCGTGGTCAAGTAGGCGCCTTAGGTGATGGTCCACCTAGACTACTTGGTAGCACCGGCCCTGAATCAAGCTGATATTTAACATACTTTATAGTTTGTGGATACAACCATGTAGTAGAGAGAAGCCAAGACCTTTCATCAGAAAGTTTACACCTACAGAAATGATTTCAGAATGGAAACAGAAAAGCTCCAAAGGTTGATTTTGGGGCCAATGCCAAATCAGGGCCTGAATGGTTATTGCACTGATCATATGTTCCTAGGATCAAGCATTTGGTAGTTTTGTGTCCTACAATCTAAAGTAATAAACATTAAACTCCTATCATTGAAATTTATGACACACTGGTATTTATCTCCTTCAAAACTACATGCTATAAAAGCATCCTATTTATCTACTTGTTTGAAAGGTTGTGGGGATGTTGGATCTTTTTTACATTGCTGGTGGGATTGTCCCATTATTGCTCATTTTGGGGAAAACATCCTAACACTGAATTGATTTTTGGTTACAAGTCACTCTGAACTCCAGAGTCAATAGTGATAAATTTATGGGAAAACTGGGATATTCCAGAAATCCAGGGGGATTTAATTGCAATATGGCTCATAGCAGCTAAATTTCTAATACAAGGATGTCAAACTCATTTGTTATGATGACCAGATCTGACATAAATGAGACCTTGTTGGGCTGGGCCATGCTGGGCTGGGCCATGTGTGTTCCTATTTAAGATTAGGTAGCAGAGATATAAGCTTTACAAAGGACACAGACAAACACAATTAAAACAATTTAAAAAAAAACCCACCTTAAATAAAACTTAGGAACAAGATTTCTTCCTCTATAAGGAAACTGTAAACTTTGGATCTGGTTGTTATTTGTGAGTTTGCTATACTCAACAGCAAGTATAAATGAATATACAAGTAATCTGTAGTTTTAAATACTGTAATTAATAGCATTTATGTTGCTCCATTAAGAGGTAGCTTGGATTTATAGGTTACAAACATATGCCTGTGACAAGGTAGCCATCTTAGTATTCACCCCTCTAAAATGATCACCCTATCATTGCTTTAGTTGTCAAATATTACCCTTCAGAAACTGGCATGGTTGGCACAGGTAAAGACTTTTGTGGTGCGTTCACACTACACTAAATAATGCATTTTTACATCTGGATTTTTACTTTGTAAGAATAGCAAAAATCTGAATGTAAAACGTTCAGTGAACACACTATTGGTTTATTTGAACACACTGACAGGGAAGGGAATCAATAGGCTTTTCTCACATGAGAGAGTGTCTCAAGCAACCAGTCCCTTCTCCATCCAATCTCCAACTGCCCCACTCTCCAACTCTACCTCCAACTGCCTAACTGATCCCCCTTTCTCAACAGTTAGCTGCAGTTCTCCAGTCAGAGTGAGTTCCATTAGCTGTCACTCATTTGCAGTTCCATTAGCTATCACTCATATGCACTGCCTCTAAGAATGCATATGCCTCTGGTCCATCACAGTGCGTTATGGACATAATACCAATGTGGATCTGTCATGTTATATATCCTACAAAACAAGAGGACAACACTTGACTAAGGGTATCCAAAGATGGAAGAAACTGTGATGTAGGCTCTAAAAGTCAATTATATCCAATGAAGATGACTTCAAATACTATTTGCGTAACAATTTTTGGTGAACTTACATATACCAAATGCCACACTCATACAGTGAATAGAATGCACTAGGACATAACCCAGTGAACAACAATATGATAACACTTCTAAATGACCCTATGCAATATATTTTAGGTTTGATTAAAAATGTTACCTAGGAGGTGCTTTTTGTTGTTATTGTTGTTGATACACAGAGGACACAGTAGTACAATTTCTAATTAATGAATTTCCTCATGTGCCAGTTTTTTACACCTTGCCCGAAGTGCACAAACTAAGAAAGCCACCACTGAGATGCCCCATTGTCCCTGGCTTCAACTCTGCGTTGGAGCCTTTATCTACATATGTAGATCCCTTCTTCCAACCTTTTATTATTACTATATTATCTTACACAAAGGATACTATGGCGTTTATAGTTAAAGTTGAAAATTTGGCCATTCTAACAAGTGCAGGCTGGTTACATTAGATGTCTCCTCATTATACACTAATATACCACAAGATGAAGCTAGGTTACTTGTACAATAGGAATTGGAAAAGAGACAAGATCAATTGCCACCTATCTATTTTCTATTAGAGACTGTGGAGCTGATTCTGCTCCCTTCCTTGGGCTGATGGCGTTGTTGCTGCTGCCATCTTCCACTGTCTTATCATTCTCCATCTTTTAAAAACCGAACTGTTTGCAAGGTTTTACTTTCCATGTTTAATTTCAAGAACTGCATTTCTGGCCCCGAGACAGTGGCATTAAAGAGACAGGGTGAACAACAACTCTGTGAGCGATGACTGCATGGTTGGTGGTTCCCATGCTACGTGGGCCACCAGCTGACACTAAGTTAGGGCATGGGCCTTAGCGGTAAGTCAGGGAGCTGGGCCCCCTTGAGCCTCACCATAGCTGTGGGCCTGCATAGATTATGCAGTGGTTGATAGAATGGTTAACTGGTTCAACACTATTCATCCCTTGATACATTGATAAAACCTTCCAGCACAATACAATGACATATCTGGATACAATTGTGGTTAGAACATTAGAAAACATTCCAGCTGTCAAGCCTTATGTCAATGGGACAGATAGAAATTCCTATTTGCATTTTAGTTCCTATCACCTTGGACATCTTCAGATTAATTTACTGAATTTCTTAGGATTGGAAGGAACTCTATACTCGAAGGTAACTTCAAATCACAAGCATCACAATTAGCAACACAGTTTTGTGACCATGGTTACCAATAGAGAGTTATAGAAAAGGTGCTGGCACCCAAGAATTAGTTCACTGTGAATTACTTCAAGACAAACCTCACACCTTTAAAAATATAATCATAGAATCAAAGAGTTGGAAGGGACCCCTGGGTCATCTAGTCCAACCCCCTGCACAATGCAGGAAATTCACAAATACCCCCTCCCAATTCACAGGATCCATATTGCTGTCAGATGACCATCCAGCCTCTATTTAAAAACCTCCAAGGAAGGAGAGCCCACCACCTCCTGAGGAAGCCTGTTCCACCGAGGAACCACTCTCACGGTCAGGAAGTTCTTCCTGATGTTGAGCTGGAAACTCTTTTGATTTAATTTCAACCCATTGGTTCTGGTCCCACCTTCTGGGGCCACAGAAAACAATTCTCTATATGACAGCCCTTCAAGTACTTGATGGTGATCATATCACCTCTCAGCTGCCTCCTCTCCAGGCTACAAGTAAAAAGCAAAGCTCACGGTCTATTGCTGCAAAACGTTTTCTATATTTACAAATATCAAAGTGCTCATAAATAGTAGAAATTCATATTCATATACTTGTATAATGTGCAACGGTTACAATTTACAATGCCGACTCGAAGAAATATTATTTTATAAAAAAGTCAAAGCTTAAATGTCCCAAGGACTTATCCACTGAAAAGAGCACAGCTCAATCTTCTTGGCTCAACGTTGAGGTGTAGTCCAGTCCCGATTTCGATGAAAAAGCGCAACAGCAGACCAGTATCCACACCATTTCCCAGAGAGCTTCCTCAGGCACATATACAATATTGAGATGGTGATACAATCACAGGTTCATTTTGAGTCATGCATGCTGCTGGCACTTGAAGTTTTGGGTTTTCTATGATAGCTCCCTTTAGGTGTTAAATTCTTTATTGATATACCACATACTGTCCCTTTAAAATTGTTAAGTTTGGGGGACAGCTGTATCTCATTAATTTTTTTAATAGTAAATTAATTTTATCTTGATAAACAACTTTATAATATCATAAAACAAAATACAAAGAGTACATATAATACAGGTGCAAAGAGTTCATTTTATATCGTTTCTAAGAGCTACTAAGCATCAAAGTACATTCACTCTCTTATTTTTTTTTAATATTGCTAAGCCGGCTGTTTTTTATAACCAATTACTGAACTACCATACATCATTTAATTAATCATTAAAATAAATAAATCATGTTTGTATAATATGGATTACTTGGTAATATATCCTGTTCAGTTAAACATGGGAATCACAGGGTACCAGATTTTTACAAACTTTGAAGATGTTTGTTCCTGAGAGTACAAGATATTATTTCTTTCCTGTCTTGCATCTCTCAAAACATCTAATGTTCATTTCTTTTGACTTTCAAACATCTGGCGTTTATTCTATGTGGCTCTTAAGTTAAGCAAGTTTGGCCTAATCCTGTTTTAGAGATTAGACCCTTGCTTGATCCATTTTTTAAAAAAGCTTGAAGCCTGCTAATGGTCTGGATCTGGTTTGTACTATTCATTTTTTCTTAACTTATGTGAGATTTGGAGATATCTGTACCAAGGAATTGTTTGTCCTACCTTTATTTCCAATTGAGATTCTTCTAGTCTTCTTTCTCCATCAGATAGGTCTATTAGTTTGGTTACCCCTGCTTTTTGCCATTTCAAAAAAGTGGAGTTATCCTTTCCTGAGGATAATCATGCTTGGTTTTTTAAAAAAGGTTATAGATGACATCTTTGAGACTAAGACCTGGCTCCTCGTATCCCATATTTTACAAGCTGTGTCTAACATATGATACTTTTGTGCTTAGGTTCTTCCCAAAAAGCCTCTGCCAGCAATATAGGCAATGAGTACGAGTTTTTAATTTGTAACCGGCTTTTCTCTGTGTTTGTATTACAGGACCATATAAAATTTGCCAGAATGGAGGATTCATAGTATTTTGTTAAACCAGGAATTCCCCAACCCTCCTCTTTCCATTGGCCTACATATTGTTTCAAAGTTTACCCTATGGGTTTCATTTGCCACCCCCCCCCCCAATAATAATAATTGAAACTGCCATTTTTGTAATTCCTTTCTCAGTATCTCTATTGGGATTGTTCTGAACAAAAATAAATATTTTGGAAGTACAAAGCTTTTCACGAGATTTTTCATATCTGCCCTGATTAATTTTAGTTGATTCCAACATTTCATTTGTGTTGAAGTATCCAAATATATTTCATTGAAACGATTGATTCCCATGTTTAACTGTGATTCCCATGTTTAACTGAACAGGAAAATCAAAAGGCATGATTTTTGATGCTTCGATTGGTACATGTACTCCTAAGTGTCTTCAGAGGGCCCTCTTCCAAAAAGAGAAAGTCCTCCCTATGCTCCATCTCCAGATCCCCTTAGGGAGATCTGCTCCTCTCCCCCACTTTCCCCTTCCCCTCTGATGATGACTAAGAGCTCGAATGTAGAGTTAATAACCCGGGACAGGTAGGCAATTTGAACAGGGACAAATGGTGGTGTAGAAAAAATAATCAGGGATAAAGGGAAGATAAATGGCCTCGCGTCACTCTGAAAAAAATCAGGCTTAGGTCCTAGTGGGGAATTATATATGTAGAATTATGAATTATATATGTAGAATTTTACATTTATTAGTTACACAATGAAGAATGAGGTTTTTTAAAAAAGTAAGCTGCTGTTCAAAGATACCACAAGGGCTCAAGAAAAGAGAACAAAAAATGGGGGGGGGGCTGTAACTCTCCAGGAAACAAACTGAAAAATTTAACTGCATTGTCTGCTAAAAGCTTGCAACAGGGCTGTGGCCTGTGTCTCATTTTATGGCAATCAGCATGTGAGTAATTTGCTGGGTTTCTTCTGGTGACTTCAGCAGCAGTACAGACGTTCATTGCATCTTTTTTATTTCTGGAAAGGTACCTCAAGTTTCAGCAGACCTCCACCCATGCTGAATTTGGGTTGGAGACTCCCCTAGACTAAAGTACCTTCAACGTCTGGATCCTGTAACTGCTATACTTTTCCTCCTGAGCATCTAGTCTTGGGTCAGAGTAGAATTAAGATGGGCTAAGGTCCTAAGCTATGTCAAATAGCTCCATAACATTACCTCAAAATCACAATTTTGGGGAGTTAGTGGACCCTAAATCTGGGGCCCTATACTGTAGTTTAAATGGGTTATATAGAGAGTGAGCCTCTGACTGAGGTACACTGCACACTCGGCAGCAAACTTAAACAAGAGGGATTCATTTCTAGAAATAGCTGCTTATTCTCCTGTACTAAACATTGTTCCCTGTTTGTCTGCGTGAGAATTTGGTAATACAATCAGGCACTAATAAGTTCATTTTCTACTTGACTGCTCATTCATTCAAATGTTAGTACATAGGCAGAATGCAAGCTTTGCAATTGTGGGACTTGACTAATCAGTTCATAATGAATAATATATATGAAAAAAGATAATAGAGATAGGCTCGGATCATGCAGACTGAGTGCCAACAACAAAGAGAAAAAATGAGACTGGTAGTACAGTGTTTGCTATCAGCTTCCATGTATAACTTTTCAGAGATGGAAGCACATGGGATACACCTTGCACATAGAAGCTACAGGTTCTATCACTGGTATGTCCAGCTAAAAGATCTCAGATTCCACAGAGAGGGAGGGAATGTGCCAGAGACCCTGGAGAACTGTTTCCACCAAACAGGACAGATTAAAGGAATCCATTAGCAGGACCCAGCATATCCATAAACTACATGTTTTCTTTAAAAAAAAAAAGGTAAAGGAAAGGTCCCCTGTGCAAGCCCCAGTTGTTTCCGACTCTGGGCTGACATTGCTTTCACAACGTTTTCACAGCAGACTTTTTACGGGGTGGTTTGCCATTGCCTTCCCCAGTCATCTACATTCCCCCCCCCCGCAAGCTGGGTACTCATTTTACTGACCTTGGAAGGATGGAAGGCTGAGTCAACCTGGAGCCGATTACCTGAAACCAGCTTCCGCTGGGATCGAACTCAGGTCGTGAGCAGAGCTTAGGACTGCAGTACTGCAGCTTGACCACTCTGCACCACGGGGCTCCTCCTTACATGTATTCTAGCCATCATCTATTGGATGGTTATAAGATCCCATGTATTGACCAAGTGATATGTGTTTAAATGCTAAATAATTCCAAACATTCCACCACCCCCTAATCTGCCATTCATTGCATACCATTTCTAAAGGTAAACCTCGACATATGTTGGGTCTAAACTTCTTTTATCATTAGCACTGGATAAATATAATTTATTGGTATCCAAGTTCTAAAGGACAGTCCAGAGATGAGAAAAAGCCTGAATTATTATAGTTTCATATAGATAAGAACTGGGATTTCTGCATATCAGATTCTTGCTATTAAAACTGAACCAATGCTTGATGTCATTTTGGAACATAACATGACAAATAACACATAAATAGCTTGTAAATGGAAGTTTAAAATGCTCAGAAAGAAACTAACACATTGAAAATGCCAGCAACACAAATGCATAAAACAACTTAGGTCGGAAGAACAGAAAGATATATTAATACATAATTTAGGCACAGGAATTCTAATCTACTGCACTAGCCAACAAATTCTACATCTTGAACACTGAATTTCTGGTCACCATCAGTTTTGCTAAGACAATGAGCAGAAATCCTACAGGCCTACTACAAGTATAAATCTGCATGTAGCTCTCTTTGTTTTGCTTGGCAACCAAGTTCCACATGAGCAGCCTTTAAACATGTGGCTGAACTGTAATAATGATAATTATTGTATGGCGGTGTGCTGTAGAGCCGGGAGATCTGAGGATTGTTCTAAATCTTCCAAAATCCTCACTCATTTTAGGGGGAACTAGACATTGGTGGGCTGAGAGAGCTCTGAGAGCTGTGACTGACCCAAAGTACCCAGCTGGCTTCATTCTGAGGAGTGGGGAATTGAACTCAGTTCTCTGGATTAGAGTCCTCCTGTTCTTAACCAGTACGCTAAACTGGCTCCCTTGGCTGAACTGTGCTATGCTGGCAGACAGTCTTCAAGCAAGAGTGATCCCCTTATAAATGCACACACACACACACAAAACAGAATGCAGGCATTCACACCGAGCCCTCCAGTGCCTGTGAAACATCCTTTTCTTGAAGTGGAAAGAAAGAGAGGAGTACAGGGCAATTGTTTGTTCGGAAAGGTGCCCCCATGTCATCTTGTTTTATTTTTTGACATTGCAGAGCTCTGCAGAGTGATGTGGTTGCCAAGGAAACAAGGAAAGTCATGCACAGGGCTGCTGCCACATCATGAAGTGTGAAAAATGCTGGCAATCCACAACTAAGCTCGTCTGGCTGGCGTACTGCCAATTACTGCCAACTGCATTGTGTGGCTGGAAAGACAATGAGAAAGAGAACCTTGAAAAAGCGAGTGGTGGTGTGTATGCGTGCTCTTGTGTGTGTGTGTGTGTATAATGAATAAAACAGCAGTCTGAGCATCTGCTTTCATATGAAGAAGGGTTGTGTGTGGAAGGAGTCTCTGTTTCAGGACAGCAGCCCAAGGTTATCAACTCACAGAGAAATCTCTGCATTAGCTGTGGAAACATAAATTCATCCTGAGGCAGCAGCCAAGGACAGTCAGTCACAGGCAGCTGTGACAGGCTCTACCTTTTTTATGACTCCCATTATGAGGATTCTATTATGGTTGGCAATTTGCAATAATCAATTTGAAATCACAGTCTGATTAGTTAATGCACCTTTGGTTGATGTCCCTCGAGTATAGGAATCTGTAGGGGATTTCCTTTCTTTTGTCTTTAAACACATATTGCAGCTGAAGGCATGGACATGTCTGTGTACACAGGTTACAGGTCTGTATATACCAAGAGAACCCAGTGCACAGGTTTTGAACTGTGAGACAGTTCAAAGAAAGCACCCACTACTTCTGAACCTAAAAAACAAAGAAAGTAATAGAATCTCATATTTTAGAACACCAGCTGAGCTAGTGTAACATGAGTTCCAAGAGAAAAATACTGGTTTCAGGTAATGTCCCTGGTTTGGATATGTCCCTTTGTCATGAACTCATTAAGTGATCTGAAACAAGGCAGTCTCCATCCCCAGACGAGGTTCTTACCCATTAGCAAATAAAAGGTGATAATAATACTGTACTGTATCCTAGCACCATACCACTGAGCAGAAGGGACAATGTTGTGCAATTCCCCTCCTCAATACAACCCACCTAATTCAAATAGCCCTTTAACTATGGTGAGTCCCCATTTGCCTAGCAACATCTTTGTGGGGATCACAGGAGGCTGTTGTGGAAAGGAGAAGGTGGGAAAGAGTGATAGTATGGCAGAATGATAATATGGCAGAATGGCAGCAGAATGATAGTACGGCACAAGCCTAGCTTATAGGGTTGTGATAATACTTTACAACAAGAAAATAAAAAAGTGCATGAAATGCTTTGAATGTGCTAAAGTGCTAATTGAACATATGAAAACAGGAGATGTCTCTGAACTGTTCAATAGCTGCACTATAATGCAGAGGCTATTATTCATAATTGCCTATGCTGATCCTGAGAATAAGGCATTTGTAAGGCTGCACCTCACTAGAGGCAGAGCACAGGCAGTTGGGCTCTGAGAGAGTGGGAAAGGGTGCTGCTGAAGGGGTGAATGTTTGCCTTTTCTTAACTGTTAGGGAGAATTAGCTGAACACTACTGTGTGGACAGAGAGAGTCAGAGGGGGGGTGTGCTCGCTGGGGAGAAAGGAACTGCTCTTTCTGTTTGCCTTTTTTGACTGGGTGTCAAGCTCCTGCATATATCCTTCCTTAGAAGTTGAATTGTGGTATTTACTACCTAATAGCCAGGACCATCTGGCTAGGGGAGGTTTAAATTCTCATGAAGCACTGTTGTGTCTCATAAGTGTGAGAAGGAATGCTCTGGTAGCTTCAAATGCCCTTATGTCTTTGATATGCAGTTCTTCCTCTTTTGTTGTTTATTATAGTAACATTTGACCCTTAAGGTAGAAATGCCCGCCAAATAGTAATAGCTGTGAACCCCCATTATGTATCTCTGTATGTGCTTTGATTCTTCAGTTCTTTCAGTTACCTATCTTGTAAGCATCTCTAGGTCTTAATAAATGAATCTATTTGAAATAAACAAAGGATATCATTATTGGGACTATCAGCGCTTGACACTGGGCTGTAGCTGAGTGTAACTGATTGCATCAGGTGATTGTTGCTGATTGGAAGTGTCTGTGTTACCTGGGGCTGACTGCTGGCCCCACCCTCTTTGCATTTGTAGGGTTGCACCTCACCAGAGGTTTGAGCTTTTGGTGCAAGTTAAAAAAACAAGAGCTAAAAGGCTCTTGGCCTGTGGCTCTTAGCCTATGGGCTATGAAAGTAGCTCTGGAAGGACCAGGAAGCCAGGGTGAGGAAGCCAGGGCCCTAACCTCTTTGTGTTTCCAATAAGATATATAAAATCTCCATAAGGAGAGCCACATAAACATGAAGGGTTGTATATTTTATTTTAAAACAATTTAAAAATGCAATTATGAAGGCAGAATGCCAGCAAGGGGTTGGGGGCTATCCAGTGTTTAGCACTGAGATTCATATCTATGACTATGTGTCTACTGGACAGAAGTCTTGTGTGTGTGATTAGTGCAAGTATCTCCTGGTTCTCAGGGAATCACACCACTGGGGCTGAGGTGGCTGACCTGGAGAAGCAGACACAGTCAGTTAGACACATGGAAAAGACTCTTAGATGTGTCCCACTCTGAAAATGGCAGCCCCACTGCTGTCAGGGAGCATGAGGGTTGAAAGGCAACAGGGTACCATGCTGAGGATAAGGGGAATGTACCCTCAGAAGGGATCTCTTCTTCAGTTTGTGAACATTTATCTTTTCACACCAAGGAACCATCCCTGGGCAGGGAGGGAGGGGAAGTCTTGATAGTTAGTGATTCAATCCGTAGGCAGGTAGACAGCTGGATGGCAAACCCACATACTGACCATATGGTGACTTGCTTGCCTGGTGCGAAGGTAGTGGACATGATGTGTGTTCTAGATAGGCTGGTAGACAGTGCTGGGGAGGAGCCCGTGGTCATGTTAAACGTCAGGACCAGTTATGTGGGGAAATGCAGTTATGAGGTCCTGAGGGGAAAATTTAGGCTGCTAGGCAGGAGACTCAAGGCCAGGACTGCCAAGGTAGCCTTCTCAGAAGTGCTACCTGTTCCATGCGCAGGGCTGGAGATACAGGCACAAATTAGTAGTCTCAATGCATGGATGAGTTGATGGTGTAGGGAGGAAGGGTTCAAATTTGTTAGGCTCAGGGATGCTTTTTGGAACAAGTGGGAGCTGTACAAAAGAGATGATCTCCACTTGTCCTGAGAAGGAACCAAGCTGCTGGTGCAAAAATCAAAAAGGTGGCAGAGCAGTTTTTAAACTGAATCTTGGGTTGTGGGCCTAACATGCTTGGTAAATTATAGATGTTCATATACAAATGCTAGAAGTGTCTGAGGTATAACTGGAGGGTTGGGATGCTTAGTGTTGGGGGGGCGGGATATAGACATGGTGGGCATTTCAGAAATTTGATGGGATGAGGAGAATCAGTGAGACACAGTGATTTCTAAATATTAATCATATTATAAGGGAGGGAGAGAAGGAAGGATTGGAGGTGGGCTGGCTCTGTATGTCAGAGAGGGTATACAGTCCAGTAAGACTGAGAAGTTAAGAGAATTAGATTTGCTTTTGGTAATGATTTGGGTTGAAATAGTGGGCCTAAGCTCAGCTCCGGGAGCTTATTATCGCCCATGAGATCAAGTTAGAGGATGATTATAACATGATGAAAGAATTAAAGAGTGGCTAGACATAAAAACTGTGTCATAATAAGTGATTTTAACTACCCACACATTGATTGGGTCAATATGTGTTCAAGTCGGGAGAAAGAAATTTAGTTTCTAGATACTCTCAATGACTGTGCTATGAAGCAGATGGTCACAAAACCTACCAGGGGAGAGGCAATCCTGGACTTGGTCCTAAGTAATGCCCAAGACCTGGTGAGAGATGTAAAAGTGATTGCACAGCTTGGGAGCAGTAACCATAATGATGTTGATTTCACCTTTGTATAAATAGGGAGTTGCCTCAAAAGACCAACCACTTTTAACTTTAAAAAGGGGTAACTTCTCTGAGATGAGGAGGCATGCGAAGAGGAAGCTGAAAAGAAAGGTAAAAAGGGTCAAAACCCTCAGGGAAGCTTGGAGACTATTTAATACTACAATCCTGGAAGCTCAGATAAAATATATACCACAGGTTAGGAAAGGCACAAATAGGTATAGAAAAAGCCTGCATGGTTAACAAACGAAGTTATGGAAGTAAAAGGTCAGAAGGATTTCTTTAAGTGGTGGAAAGTTAGTCCCAGTGAGGCTTTAAAAAGGTAACACAGGCTGTGGCAAATCAAATGTTCTGTAAGGGAAGATCTTGACTCAGTAACCTATTAGAGTTCTTTCATGGAGTGGACAAACATGTGGATAAGGGGAACCCAATAGATGTTGTTTACCTTGACTTCCAGAAAGCTTTTGATAAAGTTCCTCATCAAAGGCTGCTAAGTAAGCTCAAGAGTCATGGGGTAAAAGGACAAGTCCTCTCATGGATCAAAAACTGGCTAATTAATAGGAAACAGAGTACGAATATAATTTTCACAGTTGAGGACAATAAGCAGTAGGGTACTGCAGGGCTCAGTACTGGGTCCAATGTTTTTTAATTTGTTCATTAATGATTTCAAATTGGGAGTAAGCGTGAAGTGGCTAAGTTAATGGATGACACTAAAATGTTCAGGGTGGTGAGAACCATGGAGGATTGTGAGGCATTCCAAAGGGACCTATTGAGGCTGGGCGAGTGGGCGTCAACATGGCAAATGAGGTTCGATATGACCAAGTGCAAAGCAAAGAGCAAACCCCATACATTGATGGGGTCCGAACTGGTGGAGACTGACCAAGAGAGAGATCTTTGAGTTGTAGTATATAACTCACTAACAGGGTGTGACTGCAATAAAAACGCCAACGCTATGCTGAGGAATATTAGGAAGGAAACTGGAAACAAATCAGCCAGTATCCAGTGTTCTCTCTAAGCTGTGGAGTCATGTGAGCTAAAATTCTACTTTGTGAACTACTGGCATAAAAGTTGTGAGCTACTGCATAAATTAGTTTGCTCTGGGGCCAACCTTCCTGAGCTAAGATAAAATGTGTGAGCTGGAGGCTAAAAAACTGTGAGCTAGGTCACACTAACTCAACTTAGAGGGAACATTGCCAGTATCATAATGCCCCTGTATAAATCGATGGTGTCCTCATTTGGAGTACTGTGTACAATTCTGGTTACCACATCTCAAAAAAGATATTATACCATTGGAAAAAGTGCAATGCCATGCTGGGAATTATTAGGAAGGGAACTGAAAACAAATCATCCAGTATCATAATGCCTCTATATAAATTGATGGTGTGGCCTCATTTGGAATACTGTGTACAATTCCGGTCACCGCACCTCAAAAAAGATATTATCATATTGTAAAAAGTGCAGAAGGGGCAACTAGAATGATTAAAGGGTTGGGACACTTTCCCTACGAAGAAAGGTTTAAAAGTTTGGGTCTCTTTGGCTTGGAGAAACGTCGACTGAGGGGTGACATGATAGAGGTTTACAAGATTATGCATGGGATAGAGAAGGCAAAGAAAGAAGTACTTGTCTCCCTTTCTCACAATACGAGAACTCGTGGACATTCAATGAAATTGCTGATCAGTTGGATTAGAACGGATAAAAGGAAGTACTTCTTCACCCAAAGGGTGATTAACACAGGAGGTAGTGGCAGCAACATGCATAGATGGTTTCAAGAGAGAATTGATAAACATATGAAGCAGAGGTCCATCAATGGCTATTAGCCACAGCGTATTGTTGAAACTCTCTGTCTGGGGCAGTGATGCTCTGTATTCTTGGGGCTTGGGGGGGGGGGAACAGTGGGAGGGACTTCTAGTGTCCTGGCCCCACTGATGGACCTTCTGATGGCACCTGGGGTTTTTTGGCCACTGTGTGATGGAATGTTGGACTGGATGGGCCATTGGCCTGATCCAACATGACTTCTCTTATAGTCTTATGTTCTTATGTTATCATGAGCAACCATTAGTGTGTTTTGAAGAGAAGTAGAGGAAAGCAGAGAGAACAGGCAAGAAAGATATTATGTGTCAGGGGAAAGCTGTTTTGGTATATCTATGGAACAATATGAGGTATATGTTTATATAAAATATTGAAAAATCAAGTCTTGGCACATAGTCAGAGGCTTTTGCATTAGAGAGTGATTAAGAATATCTAGCTTTCAATTGAAAGCACAGAGAATTCATTTAAATGCTTAGAATTTTCTCCTTCATTTATCCTGTAATAATCAACAAACCCAACTTATTGGGGGCTGAATTTGTGGCTCAAGCTGGTAGACAAACCTAGGAAGTGCTTCTTCTGGCTGCCACATGTCCATTTGCAAATATGGCACTAGTTTCACGCCCTGCAGTATTGGGCTGGCCGACCACCTTCAGCCAGCCTATGTGCAAGGGGTATCCCAGGAGAGAAGCAATGATGCTCACTGTGGCTGCTGTGCTACTTAAATGACTGCCACTGTGTGCCTCCTGCTTTTCTTCGACTCTCTTGGAGGTTAGGAACACAACAGAAGCTCTCCTGTGTGACCGTGTGTTCCAGCACAAGGAAGAGGGAAAAGGATTGCCTCCATGCTCTCTGTGAAGATTTAAAGGGCTCTGAAAGCACCAGCTGTTCTGTGGACTCCATTTTTGGCACACATCATAAGAACATAAGAGAAGCCATGTTAGATCAGGCCAATGGCCCATCCAGTCCAACATTCTGTGTCACACAGCGGCCAAATATATACACACACACACACACACACACACACTGTGGCTAATAGCCACTGATGGACCTCTGCTCCATATTTATATCTAACCCCCTCTTGAAGGTGGCCATGCTTGTGGCCACCACCACCTCCTGTGGCAGTGAATTCCACATGTTAATCACCCTTTGGGTGAAGAAGTACTTCCTTTTATCCGTTTTAACCTGTTTGACACAGAGCCAGGTGCCTTGTTTAAATCAACAAGGTTTCCACTCTAGCTCAGAACCAGTGGTCACAGTCCATCAGATCTTCACCATTTCAGCTCGCATATGAAATTATTTGCAAGTGGCATTCCAGTGGGATTCCAGTGTATATACTGCAAAGAAACATTCCTGGTAAGCTCCAGGTCTTTGTGGGCTGTATCTATTGCTAAGTAACTTATTCTTTTTTTCTTTTTCTTTTTTTTGGGGGGGGGATGGTTGACTTTCAGGGCAAGGGTGAGGTAAGGTTATTTTCTGCAGCAATATGGTACATATGCCTGGGGGGGGGGGGACGATGGCTCAGTGGTAGAGCATCTGCATGGGAAGCAGAAGGTCCCAGGATCAATCCCTGGCATCTCCAAAAAAGGGTCCAGGCAAATAGGTGTGAAAAACCTCAGCTTGAGACCCTGGAGAGCCGCTGCCAGTCTGAGAAGACAATACTGACTTTGATGGACCGAGGGTCTGATTCAGTAGAAGGCAGCTTCATGTGTTCTTCATGTATGTGGGTGTGGGTGCTTCTCGTGTGACCTTTCACTACCACCCATCCATCAGGTAACCACATATTTAGTGGTTAAGGATTTCATGGGCATGTGCAGCATTGGGAATTATTTTAATTAATCAACTAATATAAATAGTGTAGTTATAGGGAGTTGGGAAGCTGTTCAAGCACCTGATTACTCAACATCTGTTTTGCCATGAACTTGTTCCAGGCCACGTAGAGGTCCATCAGTGGCCACCACCATACCATAGACCTTTATTGGCATTAATATAAGAATACAGTATACTTTAAAACCAACAGTAACGCTATAGAATATAATAAAACCTTAAAAAACCCAGCAAAAGTTAAATGACATAAAATAGCTGTGGGCTATGCATGAGTAAAAGCCTCTCTGATTTGGATCGCAACCTGTAAAAAGCAAGCAACGTGAGTAGTGACAAAGTTGTGTTTCCCGTGGAGTAAAAAGCGAACCTTGGCATTGTCAGAAAGGCCTTGATGGTCAGAGAGCAGAGCATCTAGGTATCTTTCTCGTGGACTGCTATAGAAAGGGCAGTCCAGAAGAACATGAGGGACCGTTTCGATGACTCCTTGGCTACAAGGGCATCGTCTAAGATTGCGGGGGATTCTGTGGTATCTTCCGGAGAGGATGGCCGATGGTAATGCATTAAATCTAGCCAGCATGAGTGCTCTTCTTTGGTGAGGATCAGTTAAAAAGAGGAAATAGGGAGCTAAAAACCCAGGAGTCTGGGATAAACCCAGATAGCTTGGGGAGCAAGTTTTCCGAGCTGCCTCAGACGTTGCAACTGGATATCTAGTAGTCTGCGTTTGATGGATTGAAATACCGCAGAAGCAGAGGATAAATAAAATGCATCCAAGGAAATTCCTATGGATGTGATTTTCTTTTGGATCAGGGTCAACCATTTGGATGCATGATGCAGGCCACGTAGTTTGCAGCATCACCAGCTTTTTATCGTTTGCAATTTAATTTGTTCTGGGTTTACCACTTTGGTGCTGCCAGCTAGACTCCCACTGCCAGGCATTTATAGTGTGGTCTAAGTTTCTATAGTGTCTAGCACCAGTAGTTTATTATAAGCGTTACCTGAATGTGATAGTTATAGTGGGGTACACTATAATATGGTTATATAACATAGTTATAGACAGTGTGGTATACTATACAGATTTTAGGAATTGTTTGTCATTATGTTTTATTGGTTTTAAATCTATTGTTTATGTCTATAGTTGTGACTGGCCCTCATTTAGTGATTGCATTGTTTCGTGTATGCTGCAGTAATCTGATAAATTGAATAAGCTAATAATAATAATAATAAGGTGTTTTTATGGTAAATTAATTTAAAGTAGATTCCCATATCATTAAATCATAGTTTCTAAAAGTGTTGCAAACAAGGACTAAGGTTCAGCAGGCCATAATTCAGGGTCATCCAAGAAAGGCTTGACAAGAAACCTGCTGTGAGAGAGCCAGAGTCAGCGGGCAAAGGAGACCACTTTGAATCCTGTCAGACCTTTACCCCGTACCTCAGGAGAGCCATAATTAACGGTGTCAGAAATAAATGAAGGCATAGGTAGCAGTTTTGAAGTTCAAAATAAAGAATAAGTTTTACTATGTACAGATTGGCTGGGAAAGGAGGTAATAATATCAGAAGTTGTATATTTAAACAGTTGGCAGGCAGAACATTAAATTATAAATACAAAGGAACACTCCTTATGTTGGCAGGCTGGTAATATAATAGCAAAATAAACAGTCGGCATTTCCCTCACACTGGGTAACACTCTCAAACAGAAAGATGTTTGAGATGGTTTTGGCTTCTCAAATATCTCCACATACTAATCTCAGAGGAATAACTGAACTTGTGACAGAACTTCCCACCACAACCCCTTTCCTCTAGCAAACTAGGTATCCTCCTGACTGAAGAGCTATACTCTGGACTGACACCCTTGAGGGCCTTTCACACTGACACCTCATACACTTGTGTCAAGACCCCTTAAACTGCTAGAATCTCTGTCTGTTTGCTGGGATCTTCACACAGCCACGAGAACCTTTTGTTCCTCTCATAGTGTGTGTTTTGTGATCTTCGTTATAACCAGGAGTCTGCCCTTTGTCTCTGACAGAACTCTTATGCAGTCTTCAATCTCACTCTGCCTTGTGACATACTGAGACACAACTCTGAGAGTCTTCCCCTGGAAAGGCCACTGTTAGCCCCTTCTGACAAACAGGAACTCTCACAGACCAAAGCTCTAATCAGAAAACCAGCTCAGTCCTAGACTGCCCAGTCAGCAGTCTCACCCAGACTTCACATCTGATCTCCACCGGAGCTAAACTGGAACTCAACTGAACATCAGCTCAGTCTGCTCTCAACTCAGGAGAATTCTCTCTCCCTGCCCCCTTTAACTTGTTACATTGGTGACCATGGAGGCAATTATCAATCAATCAATCAATTTTTATTTGTATCCCGCCCTCCCCGCCGAGGCAGGCTCAGGGTGGCTAACAACACAAGTCAATAATTTACACTGTACAATATTTAACAGTAGAATGCAATTCAACAATTTAATTAAAACTCTATTAAAATTCTAAAAGCAATAAAATTAACTAATATGTTGGTGCTATTGTACAGATGGTAAGCTTGCTCAGCAGTCTTTCTCTTGGTCGGTGAAGGCCATTCGGAAAAGGATGGTCTTGCAGGCCCTGCGGAACTGTTCAAAGTCCCACAGGGCCCACATATCCTCCAAAGCTGGTTCCATAGGCGTGGAGCCACAGCAGAGAAGGCCCAAGTGCGGGTACTTTGTAGCTTTACCTCTTTTGGCCCGGAAATAGTCAGCAGGTTCTTCCCTGCTGACCTCAGTGCTCTCTGGGGTTCATACAGGGAGAGACGGTCCCTAAGGTAGGCAGGTCCTCGGCCATATAGGGCTTTAAAGGTGATAACCAGCACTTTGTAATGGATCCGGTATATAACTGGCAGCCAGTGCAGTTCACGCAGCCCCGGCTGTATGTGCTCCCATTTTGGGAGCCCCAACAACAGTCTGGCAGCTGCGTTCTGCACCAGCTGCAGCTTCCGGGTTCGGCACAGAGGCAGCCCCATGTAGAGAGCATTACAGTAATCCAATCTCGAGGTGACCGTTGCATGGATCACTGTTGCCAGGTCCCGACGCTCTAGGAAGGGAGCCAACTGCCTTGCCCGCCTCAGATGAAAAAAGGCTGACTTGGCAGTGGCTGCTATCTGGGCCTCCATTGATAATGAAGGCTCCAGTAGAACTCCCAGGCTCCTGACTTGGCACGCCGCTTTCAATGGCGCCCCATCAAAAACCGAGGGAGATATCCCCCCCCCCCCGAGCGCCCTGACCCAAGCAAAAGACCTCTGTCTTCGCTGGATTCAGTTTCAGCCCACTCAGCCTTAACCAAGTTGCCACAGCCTGCAGTGCCAGGTCCAGGTTCTCTGGGACGCAGCCGGGCCGGCCATCCATTAGTAGATAGAGCTGGGTGTCATCAGCATACTGGTGACACCCGAGCCCATATCTCCTGGCGATCTGGGCAAGGGGGCACATATAGATATTAAATAGCATCGGTGAGAGAACTGCTCCCTGAGGCACCTCACAATGTAGTGTGCGTCTCTGGGAGAGCTCACCCCCGATTGCCACCCTTTGTCCCCGATCCTCGAGGAAGGAGGAGAGCCATTGTAAGGCCAACCCCCTAACCCCAACATCGGCGAGGCGGCGGGTCAGTAGCCGATGGTCGACCGTGTCAAACACAGCCGACAGGTCTAGCAGCATCAGCACCGACGCACCGCCTCGATCCAGATGCCACTGGAAATCATCTGCCAAGGCGACCAGCACCGTCTCCGTCCCATGGCCCGGGCGAAAGCCAGACTGGCAAGGGTCTAGCCAATCACAGTGAGTGTCTCACTTGTTACTCATGCAGGCTGCTTTCAGTCTATCACACCTGCATAACATGATGTTCACTGCTTCTAAATTGTCCAACAACACTCCACAAAGTGCCCCCTCCAAAAAACCAGTAGGTGTCAGAGGCCCAGCGAGACAGTCCAAGAACACACAGGATCTCACTAGGGTCACAGCCAACAGCAGTCTGACTCTCCCTCCAGCAACAGTGCCAGACAATTCGGCTGTCCTTTAAGGAATTGCCCAGGCATTGGAGCAGTTCACTTAGTGTCTTCAATTATTTATTTATTTATTTATTTTTATTTATTTTAGTATATTTCTATTCCGCCCATTCCCCATAGGGCTCAGAGCAGAGTACAACATACGATAAAACAATAAAATACAATAAAAACATTCCATAAACAGACAACTCAACAGCACTCAGATTACCATGTCATCACATATTGCCCAGCCTAGCCATCTCACATCATGATATCTCATAGAGATGGCAGTTTTTATTCCATTTCCTAGCACAGATGACAGTACTGGCTGGGGAGGCCAACCTGATCAAGCTGCAGCCTCAGCTAAAAGCCTGGCGGAACAGCTCCGTTTTACAGGCTAATAAGCCAGGATCTCAATAGGTAGGGCCCGGATCTCAATAGGGAGCTGATTCCACCAGGTTGGGGCCAGGACTGAAAAAGCCCTGGCCCTAGTTGAGGTGATGCGGGATCTGGTACTCAATGGGCAGCCAGTATAGACTGCAGAGCGCCAGCTGAAAGCCCACCCGTAAAGGTGGTGCAGTCAGCAGGCAAGCCACCACATTCTGCAGTAGTAAGCCAACGTAGAGTTTTCTTTCAAAATAAATAAACTCATTAACAGTGTGACTGTGCAACTTGAACTGCCAAAAAATTGAAGCATATACACCCGGTGTTTCATTGTAGCCTACTCAAGAAAGACCCTGGGCTGGACCTGTGGCAGCCAGAGCCAGCTGTTCACTCTCCATTTTGGTGGATGGTCAACCACATCAAGAAGTCAAACAGATTTTAGACTCTGAGATTAAACAACGTGTCTTGTACTATTTTATTAGCTGGAAGAATTTTTCGGAAGGGCACCATAAAGCTACTGACAACAATGCCAAGGAATTGATTCAATAATTTCACAAGCAGTTTCCTCATAAACCAAGAGGAGATTGATTGGGGGGGGGGGGCAGAATGTCAGGAAGGATCTGAGCTTCTGCCAGTATTTGGTATGTGGATAATATCCCTTTGTATTTTAGGCTGTTGTTTAGTGTGGGTCATAAAAGGCTATTTAAGTTTTCTGGGAACACAGGCACCACCAGCTTCTCCCTGGAGCCATCTGGCTGGATGGTCTTCACACCTTCCAGATAAACAACCAGACTTTTTCAGGACTTTTGAAGTATTGCATGTATACAGGAAAAGGGGGGGGGGGAGAAGGGGGGTGCTTGGGAAAGTGTACTTATTGAGCTCTGTAATGGCCTTGTGGCCCCCTGGCAAAGTCCAAATGGTGAAAGGAATGATTCTGCAATGACTCAATAAATTTTACCTATGTTTTCTATGAGAAAGTAATTTGAACAATACTTGGCAAACCTTACACATTTACTCCCAAATTGATATGATTATTAACATATTATCCTATTAAGGCTGCGCGCAGAATGCTTCAAGAGGGTTTTACTTACGGTTTTTGTATCCCCTTCGCTGGCACCAGAATTGCCACTGATTTTCGCCATTATACACACTGGGCAAGTAGTTACAAATTCTGAAATGTCTTTCTTCATCTGAGGCCACCAGAATTGTCTATTGACCAGATGTAACGTCTTCACGTAACCGAAGTGGCCAGACAGTTTATTACAGTGACAGTGTTGTAATATCGCCTGCCTCAGTGCTTTTGGAACATATAGTTTCCCATCGTGGTACCAAACCCCGCCCCGTCCCTTTAGTTAATCCTTCTGGCTTTCCCTTGCCTTCTCGTTCTGCTTCTTCTATTAGTCTATTACCCCCCCACGGCTCTGGCACTCCCTTTTTCTTCCTCGACCGGGTAGTCACAGCGCCGGCCACCGCACTGGGGGGAATGATGGAGTCCACCACTTCCTCCCTCTGACTCTCATTTTGGGGTAGTCTGGATAGCGCGTCGGCTAAGAAATTTTTTGCCCTGGAAATTTGTTTCAGGGTGAAGTTGAACTTCGCAAAGAATCCCACCCACTGAATCTGCTTTTCAGTTAATTTCCTCCGATCAGTCAGCGCTTCTAAGTTCTTATGGTCGGTCCAAATCTCAAATGGTACCCTCGCCCCCTCCAGCCAGGACCACCATGTTTTTAATGCAAAAGTTACTGCAAATGTCTCCTTGTCCCACACTGACCAGTTGCACTGCTCTGGTGAGAATTTTTTTAGAGATGTAAGCACATGGTCGCAATCTCCCTTCCAAGTCCCTTTGCATTAGTATGGCTCCTACAACCACATCAGAGGCATTGCATTGGACCACGAAGGGCTTAAGTTCATCAGGATGGCTTAATACTGGTTCGCTTGTGAACAACCGTTTAAGTTTCTTGAAGGCTTTTTGGCAGGCGGGAGTCCATGCCAGCTTCACTCCTGGCTTCTTCGCCTCCGGTCCCTTCCCTTTTGTCTTAAGCAAGTCCGATAGGGGTAACATCACCTGAGCGAACTCCTGAATGAAGATCCTATAAAAATTTGCAAACCCGAGAAAGGATTGTAGCTGTCTACGTGTCCTCGGGGGTGCCCAATCTAATACTGCCTGTATCTTAGCGGGGTCCATGGCAAGCCCCTTCTCGGAAACTCTGAATCCTAGATAATCAAGTTCAGTCTGATGGAACTCACACTTGGATAGTTTCGCAAACAACTTGTGCTTGTACAAGGTGGAGAGCACCCTCCTCATTAACGGTACGAGAATATTATATATATATATATATATATATATATATATATATATATATATATATATATATATATATATATATATATATATATATATATATATATATATATATATAATATAATATAAAAGATATGGTGATGAGAGGAAACCACTTTTTCAAGAATTGATATGATATGGACTACAAAAGATCTTGGACTATTAACGAAAAAAATAGAGATACTTCCTAAAATAAGGGCAGACCACAATCCAATAATGTGGTCTGCAAAGTCAGGGAAAAAGACTCCAAGGTGGTGGATAAATGAGGACTTGCTACAGAAACAAGAGATAGTGGTGTCTCTGGAAAAGGAAACTAAATGCTTCTTCCCAATAAATGAAAAGGAGGACACTCAATTTCAAATCGTGTGGGATGCTTATAAAGCGGTAATGAGGGGCATTTTAATAACACTGAATAATAAAGATAAAAGAGCCAAAAATAAGCAAATGATGGACATTCAGAAAGAAATTGGAAAAAAGAAGGAGCTTAAAAAGCAACCTGGGAAAAAGAAAATTATAAGAGAGATTACAATATTACAAAGCCAACTGTGCCATTTGCTGAATAAAGAAGTAGAATGGAACTTAAAAAGACTCCAACAGAAATCTTTTGATGGTGCGAACAAACCTGGAAAATACCTTGCTTGGCAAATGAAAAAAAGAAGGGAGAATAAAGTAATCAGCAAAATTGTGTTGGGAGGAAAAGACATTGTTGATCATGAGGGAATTAAAAGGGAATTTTACAAATACTATGTCAAGCTGTTTAAAAGCCAAAGCATTGATAGAAAAAGAATTGATGAGTATCTACAGAAAATTAAGGTAAACTCCCTAAGAGAAAATATGGAGAATGTGTTGAACAAACCAATTGAAAGAGGGGAAATAGAGGAGGTGATTAACCCAATGAAGTTAGGAAAAGCACCTGGTCCAGATGGCTTTACGGCAAAATTTTATAAAGTTCTCGCGGAGACGCTATTACCAAAACTTCAGAAACTGATGAACATTATAAGAATAGATGGGAAGATCCCCAATACATGGAAAGAATACCTGGGTGTAGAAATCACAACGAAAAATATTGATTTGTACAAAAACAATTATGAGAAACTCTGGCGTAAGATCGATGGAGATATGATAAAATGGAACAAATTGAATCTGTCTATGCTGGACAGAATTTCTGCAATTAAGATGAATGTCTTACCGAGAATTATGTTCCTGTTTCAAACAATTCCAATAGTGAAGGACAACAAACAACTGAATAGATGGCAAAGAAAACTATCAGAATTCATATGGGCCGGGGAAAAACCAAGAATTAAAACGAAAACTCTGACAGATGCGAAAGAAAGGGGTGGATTTCAACTGCCTGATTTAAAGTTGTATCATGATGCAGTATGCCTGGTGTGGATTAAGGAGTGGAGGACATTATCAAACAGAAAGTTACTAGCATTAGAAGGACATGGAAAAGTTTTTGGATGGCATGCTTACATGTACTATGGGAAAAATAAGATGGATGGCTTCTTCTCACATCACTATATCAGAAGTAATCTGTTAAAGACCTGGTCAAAATATAAAAGACATGGTGATGAGAGGAAACCGCTTTGGATTGTACCAACAGAAGTAATAAAATTGTATTCAGATATCAAAGAAGAGAAGTGGTTATCGTATAAACAACTCTTAAAAATTCAGGGAGGAAAGGTGGAATTAAAATCGGCTGAAGAAATACAATATAAATATAATTGGTTTCAATTGCAACAAATAAAGAGTTTGCTTGAACAGGACATTAAGAATTATGGAATAAGACAAGAACAAACAGAACTGGAGAGAATGCTGTTTGGTGAAAATGAAAAGCTGATTTCAAGGACATATAAACTATTATTGAAATGGTCTACGGAAGACAAAGTAGTGAAATCACAAATGATAAAATGGGCGATAAATATAAATAAGGAAATACAGATGGAATCATGGGAATACTTATGGAAGAACTCTATGAAAATATCTACATGTTATAACATTAAAGAAAATTGCTTTAAAATGTTATATAGGTGGTATATGACACCTAAGAAATTGACAAAAATGAATAATCAGGTGTCGGACAGATGTTGGAAATGTAAACGCCATGAAGGATCTTTCTACCATATGTGGTGGACTTGTGAAAAGGTGAAACAATTTTGGCAAATGATTCTGCAAGAGATTTCGAAAGTTTTGGGATATAATATTAAGAAGGCACCAGACATCTTTTTATTGGGATTACAAATGGAAACATTTCAAAAGCAAGATAGGACGATAATTTGGTATATGCTTTCTGCTGCATGGACATTGTATGCACAAATGTGGAAACAAGACAAAATACCAGAAA
Source organism: Heteronotia binoei (assembly GCF_032191835.1). Taxonomy (NCBI): domain Eukaryota; kingdom Metazoa; phylum Chordata; class Lepidosauria; order Squamata; family Gekkonidae; genus Heteronotia; species Heteronotia binoei. The sequence goes on from NC_083235.1 coordinate 73,566,678, forward strand.
TGTGGGAATGGACTTTAAAAGTTATCCATTGGAGTGAAACGGACAAATTTACAAGAATCTTAAAAGAACAAGAACTAGAGAAATTCAAAAATGAGCGGGGAAAGTTCCAAAAGTATATCGAAAAACAATGGAACATTAAAGGACATTTGGTGATCTTTGATAATGGTTAACTTTTAAAAAAACCCTATGTATGGATTTAAAAGTTTAAAAAATGGGATTATTGGATTATAACTTTAAAAGTTATAACAGTTTTTAACAGTTTAAAAAATGGGATTATTGGATTATAACTTTTTCGTTTCTTTGTGAATAACTAAGAAGGACTATCATGAAGATGGACTACAACTATAGCCTTTGGAATTCTTATGAAGAAAGATTCTTTAATAGATAGTTTATTACCTTATAACAAATTAAATAAAATAGTAATAGGGAGATGTTTGCTAAGGGGTTGGCACTGCCGGGGGTCATCAAAAGGGGGGTGGGGTGGAGAAATGTTATATATGTGTATTAACTTTCAATAACAAATGATAATATGCTATTACAATATATTACATTATAATAAATTGCTTTAAAACAGAAAAAACAAAATATGAGTGGAAGGCAACAAGTAACAGTAACCTTGCCAAAGCTTGCCTGCATCTGATTAGGGCTTCAGTAGGAGACCTCCTAGGAACCCAGGGTATGTTGACTTGTGCTCCATGGTAGAAAAAAAAACAAGGATACAAATCTAACACAGAGAGCACTATATTATATCGGGCTGCCTACCCATTCAGCAGCAGGACTCTATTTTAGCCTAAGGGGGTATTCCACTATAAAATGTTAGGTCAAAACCACAACATCTTTCCTTGGATCCCCGTGGGTAGCAGGGGCTGGGAAGAAAGGAACAAGTGTTTCATTTAAAGAGGGGCGGGGGAGAGGCATTCCAAGGCCGGATAGTACCAGCAGTAACCTTCTGAAGAAGAAAAAAAGAGTCATATTGCTGCAAATGATATTACCTGGCAAAGCAATCAGGGATGGTATTTACAGCTTTGCTACCATTTTTATGTTGTTTTGCATCTGTTCTACTTATACTAAGACATAGAGGGGAACATCTGTTTTCAGCTGCAGTCAGATGCAACATTCACCAGCCAGAGGTTTCCCTGCTGTTTCTATGGGCTTTAATTATGTTTGTTTCCATAAGCAGGGTCATCTCCCCTACTGCAGACAGACACATGCCTTGACTTGGTTGTGAGCAGTGAGCAGAACCTGGTGTTGTTCAGGTTTATTTTCTCGTGCCTAGCCCCCTGTTCAAGTCACCACAGTAACCTGCAGGAGAAGTAATGCAGTCCTTGCGCAGATGTCACCTCCACTTTAAAGAGACGGGCAGGCCTCACAGGCGGAGGGAAAAGACACCAGAAAGAAAAGAAAAGCGCTGTAATCAAGGTCTCATCTCAGCTGACAAGATAGAATGTATAAAGGGAGAAAAGGATCCATAAGAAGGAACAGGCAGCCCTCAGGGCCTTGTCAGATCTGCTCACTGTTAAAATCTATATGGAAATCTGCCAAATAAATTTGGCCAAAACTAGGAAGAAGCTCTAAAAAGGTCTTGTGACACCTTCCCAGGTTTTATATAAAGGCCAGTGCCCCTTTAAAAGGAAGTTGTATGGCAGGAAGAAAAAAAGGCAAAGAGTAGTTCTTTGTAAATTAAATTACCAAAGGATAAATGTGTGACATGGCCTGAATCTTACAGTTCAGCGCCATATCCATTCCTGGCTATGTCTCACTATGCAGCCTTAGGGGTTTGGTGCTTTGCCCCTGTGCTTGTTATGCAGTATAATCCTACGTAGGTATGTTCAGAAGAAAATCCCACTCAGTTTAATTGTGTGTATTTTATTTATTTATTTATTTGTTCGATTTATATCCCACTCTCCCCACCAAAGCAGGCTCAGGGCGCTTTACATGTTCATGTATATACATGAAATATAAAAATATATTAAGACATAAAAATATAAAAGCATAAAAAATATCAAAACATTTCAAGTGCTATATTGATTTTTAGATGGTGATCTGTTTGATGAGACGGATAGCTGCCTATTCGGTTTGTTGGTTTGTTTTCATCTCATCACATATGCTACATTTCACCAAGTATGGCGATATATCCACAGTATTCCAATGTATTTCTCTTTTAGGATAGTGTATCAGAATAATGCTTTTGTATTGACATACTCAAACAAGGGATATTGGCTGTTTATCTCATTACAATGCAAGACCAACCCCTGTATCCCAGCATCAGCAAGGCGGTGGGTCAGTAACTGATGATCAACTGTGTTAAATGCAGCTGACAGATCTAAAAGCATCAGTACCACCAATCCATCTCTATCCAGATGCTTCTGGAGGTCATCTGTCAGGGCGACCAGAACCGTCTCCATCCTGTGACCCAGACAAAAAACAGATTGAAAAGGATTGAGCATGGAAGCATCCAGAAAGTTCTGTAACTGCACTGCTACCACCCTCTCAATAATCTTGCCCAAAGAAGGCAAGTTTGACACTGGCCAATAGTTTGCCAATACGGTCGGGTTCAATGATAGTTTTTTTAGAAGAGGGCAAACCACTGATTCCTTAAGAGGCTGAGGGAAAGTCCCTTTAGATTGGGATCTGTTAACACTTTCCCTCAAGGGAACCCGTAATTCTCCCTTGCCAGCTTTTATTAGCCAGAATGTGCACAGGTCCAGACTACAAGTGGTTGAACATACAGTCGAGAGCGTTCTGCCAACTTTGCCAATACTGTCGGGTTCAATTATAGTTTTTTTAGAAGAGGGCAGACCAGGCTGAGGGAAAGTCCCTTTAGATTGGGATCTGTTAACAATTTCCCTCAAGGGAACCCGTAATTCTCCCTGGCCAGCTTTTATTAGCCAGAATATGCACAGGTCCAGACTACAAGTGGTTGAACGTACAGTCGAGAGCGTTCTGCCAACTTTCTCCCGGCTGAGTGGAGTGAAATAATCCAAAAGCTGACTAGAAGATGTACATGGAGCCTTGAGTTCATTTACTGTTTCAACTGTGACAGGGAGGTCACGGCGGAGTGACAAGTCCTTATCTGCGAAAAAGCTCACAAAAGCCTCACAGCCTATATCCAATTCCCAAGCATTTGATTTACCCTGCAGTATTGTAGTTAGACCGAATTGTTCTAAACAATTGTACTGGGCACAAGTTCACAGATTTACTCCCTAATAAATGTGCCACAGCCCCCAGCTACTACTATTCAGTTGGCCAAGGGAGGGAGGCAAGCCTCTTCTATCAGAGCTGTGGCTCACTCACAAGAGGCAGCTGTCACCTTCCCCCACCAACCTCGGTCCTAGAGCCAAGGGCCACAACTGGTGCTCACCCTCTCATATTCCTTTCCTCACTCACCACTCTTAATCTCGTTGACTTTTTTGGTGATGGCTGCATTTGGGTCACTCCCTCTATCCAGCAGGAAAGGACAGGAATCTCAAGTGGTGTCCAGCTGGACTTGGCAGTGTGGCCAGTGGTTTGCCTCCCTTACATACTTGCTTTTCTCCTTTGGCTCTTGCACTCTCTTTCCTCATTCTAGGTCTCTAGGTAAACTCTGTGGTGGAGGAGAAGAGCTTGCAAGCCTGCCTCTTTCCCCCTTCTTCCCCACTTCACACATGGTGGAAATAGTCACCTACCTATGGGTCAGTGCTCAGTGGCTATACATGCTTACTTATGAGTAAGCCTGCATTAAGTTCCTCCTCAACATCAGGGAGCCACACAATATGGGTGAAAGAGCTGCATATGACTCCTGAACTGCAGCTTGGTCACCTCTAGTCTAGACAGTGACTCTGTCTTCATACATTTCACAGGTGAAATTATCGTTAACTCTTCACATAACAGAGACACCAGTTCAGGTCAACTACCAAGATATCTTCTTGGCAGCCTTTGGAGGTAGGCTTGAATAAGAATTACTGAACAGACACATTTCCCCGTTGAAAGTTGGCTTGTGACCACAAGCAATTTTGTGACTTTTTTTACAGAACCCCTGCAAAAGCCTCAGTGAACTGCTGTTTGTACATTGGTACTATACTTTTGGTGCAATTGATTATTATTTCTGTTTGTACTGTTAATTGTTGCAAATAAATTATATATATATATTTAAAAGTTGTCTTGGGACAATGAGGACTTCCACCCTGGGTTTATTCAGTAGTCAGAAGGAAGATGCTTCCATACTATCCTATACCTCTAAAGGTTGAAGTCTCCCCATATGTCGCCATGCATCAGCTACTGTCTTCAGCTTGCCACATTCTGGCTTTTCTCTCACTAAAATACCATGTTTCCAACTCTGGTTTGGGAAATTCCTAAAGATTTGGGGTGGAGTTTAGGACAGGAAGAATTTGGAGGTGGGAGAGATATAATACTACAGAATCCATCCTCTGAAGCTGCCATTTTACCCCATGGAACTTATCTCTATAGGGGATCAATTGTATATCTGGAGGTTACCTTACCAGGGGTCATTTTGTAGAAAAAGAGGTGCTGGAACTCATTAGCACAATTCATTTGCATATGCCACACACCCCTGACATCACCGGAAGGTGTACTAAATTATATCAGCTCAGCATCCACCTTAAAATGCTTCTTGAATTATAATTGACATAATAAAACCTTACTCCCATCATACTTTTAAAATTACTTTCCCCCACGTGGCCGCAGTGGCATGATGAAGATTTCAATCTGTCTGCTTTATATGTTTTGGTTATTTTCCCTTTTTTGTGGGGGAAAATATTAGAAAGTTTGTCAAATCTTAGAGTTCAGCAAAATTCTCACAGGGGGTTTGAACAATTTCAGAGAGCTCTGGGATAGAGCAGAAAAGTGCTACAAGGGTGAGGTTTGTGGCTCAGCAGCTGGGGAAGTTGCTGAAAAGTTCTGAGTTTGTGTGAAGGGCTGAAGGTGAAGGTGATTGTTGCTGATTGATTAGGAGTGGCTGTGTTCCCCACCCTCTTTGCATTATTAAGCTGCGCCTTGCCAGAGAGCTAAAGGCTCTTGGCCTGTGGCTCTTAGCCTGGGGGCTCAGTAAGGACCAGGAACCCAGATTCCTTGTGTTCCCAATAAGGTAAGTAGACTCTCCAGACGGGGAGCCACATAAACTAACAGGGTTTAAAAGGGGACTGTATATTTTAAAAAGCTATCATGAAGGTAGAATGCCAGTAGGGGGGTGGGGGCTTTCCAGTGTTTTGCACTGAGTGTCACATGTATGACTGTCTGCCCACAGGACAGAAGTCTTGGGTGTGTTCTGATGCAAGGAGCTCCTGGTCCTCAGGGAATGAGTTCATACCCTTGAGGCCGAGGTGACTAACCTGGAGAAGCAGAGACAGTCAGTTAGGCACTCAGAGAAGACTCTCGGGAATGTGTTAGATGAGCCCCACTCTGAACGTGGCAGCCCCGTTGCTGCCAGGGAGCATGAGGGTTGAGAGGGAACACGGCACCGGGCTGAGGATAAGGGGAATGCGCCCTCAGAAGGGACCTCTTCTTCAGTTGGTGAGCGAGAATCCTTTGGCGCCAAGAAACCATCCCTGGGCAGGAAAAGAGGGGGGGTCTTGGTAGTTGGTGATTCGATCCTTAGGCAAGTAGACAGCTGGGTGGCAAAACCGCGTACTGACTGTATGGTGACTTGCCTTCCTGGTGCGAAGGTAGCGGACATTACACATGTAGTAGATAGGCTGACAGACAGTGCTGGGGAGGAGCCAGTGGTCATAGTGCATGTTGGCACCAACGATGTGGGGAAATGCAGTCGTGAGGTCCTGGAGGAAAAATTTAGGCTGCTAGGCGGGAGACTTAAGGCCAGGAACTCCAAGGTAGACTTCTCAGAAGTGCTACCTGTTCCACGTGCAGGACTGGAGAGACAGGCACTCTCAATGTGTGGATGAGATGATGGTGTAAGGAGGAAGGGTTTAAGTTTGTTAGGCACTGGGGTGCTTTCTGGAACAAGCGGAAGCTGTACAAAAAAGACGGTCTCCACTTGTCCCGAGATTAAACCAGGCTGCTGGCACTTAAAATAAAAAAGGTGGCAGAGCAGTTTTTAAATTAAATCTTGGAGGAAAGCCGATAGGAGACTAAATGTCTATGGTTCGGGAGGACTCATCTCAAAGAGATGAAGGGTTGGCTGCTATTTTTCTACCGGGTAATGGATCAGAGTTGTCCACTGTGATGGTGACAAGCAGTATGGACTGTCTGCCAGAGTCTCGAGGTGGCAGGAGGAAGGTGGCGGGACTAGCTTGCCTGGGAAATTATAGATGTTTGTATGCAAATGCTAGAAGTGTTCAAAGTAAAATTGGTGAATTGGAATGCTTAGTGTTGGGAGAAAACATAGACATTGTGGGAATTTCAGAAACTTGGTGGAATGAGGAGAATCAGTGGGACACAGTGATTCCTGGATATAAGTTATATCGGAAGGATAGGGAGGGAAGGGTTGGAGGTGGGGTGGCTCTATGTCAGAGAGGGTATACGGTCCAGTAAGACTGAGGTCAGAGAAATAGATTCCCTTCTAAAAATGCTTTGGGTTGAAGTAGAGGACCCAAAAGAAAATTTAACTATGGGAGTTTGTTATCGCCCACCAAATCAAAAGATAGAGGATGATTATAATATGATGGAAGGCTTAAAGATAGTGGCTAGATACAAAAACTGTGTCATCATAGGTGATTTTAACTACCCGCAGATTGATTGGGTTAATATGTGTTCTGGTTGGGAGAAAGAGATTGAGTTTCTAGATGCTCTCAATTACTGTGCTATGGAGCAGATGGTCTCAGAACCTACCAGGGAGGGGCGATCCTGGATTTGGTCCTAAGTAATACCCAAGACTTGGTGAGAGATGTAAAAGTGATCACACCACTTGGGAGCGGTGACCATAACGTTATTGATTTCACCGTTTGTATAAATAGGGAGTTGCCCCAAAAGACTGGCACAACCATGTTTAACTTTAAAAGGGGTAAATTCTCTGAGATGAGGAGGCATGTGAAGAGGAAACAGAAAGGAAAGGTAAATAGGGTCAAAACCCTTGGGGAAGTTTGGAGGCTATTTAAAACTACAATCCTAGAAGCTCAGATAAAATATATACCACAAGTTAGGAAAGGCACAAACAGGTATAAGAAAAGGCGTGCATGGTTAACAAACAAAGTAATAGAAGCTGTAAAAGGTAAGAAGGACTCCTTTAAGTGGTGGAAAGCTAGTCCAAATGAAAAGGGAACACAGGATGTGGCAAATCAAATGCAAGACTGTCATCACGCAGGCAAAAAGGGACTATGAGGAGCATACTCCAAAAAACATAAAGACCAACAATAAAAATTTCTTCAAATATATTAGAAGCAGGAAACCAGCCAGGGAGGCAGTGGGGCCATTGGATGACCAAGAGGTCAAAGGATTACTGAAGGAGGATAGGGAAATGGCTGAGAAGCTGAATGCATTTTTTGCCTCTGTCTTCACTGTGGAAGATGAAAAGTGTTTGCCTGCTCCAGAACCACTTATTTTGAAAGGGGTGTTGAAAGATCTGAGTCAGATTAAGGTGACAAGAGAGGAGGTCCTACAACTGATAGACGAATTAAAAACTAATAAGTCATCAGGTCCGGATGGCATACATCCAAGAGTTCTGAAAGTTGGTAGAAACCATTATCATTTTTTCAGACACTTCACATAGCTGCTGTAAAGCATGTTAGCAGTACATCATTTGTATCAGCCTTCCAGATGTAGATTTTCTACACAATAAGCCTGATCTATAATGAGCTACTTACTTACATTACCCAGCCAAAAGGTGTGGGTAGGATGAAGAGTCCTTGCTCAGATAGTATTCTTGAACTTGGCAGGTGTATACATTTATATTTAAAACATTTATGACCTACAACAAAAGTGAGTACACCCCTAAGTGATACTGTCCAAATGGGGCCCAAAGTGTCAATATTTTGTGTGGCCACCATTATTTTCCAGCACTGCCTTAACCCTCGTGGGCATAGAGTTCACCAGAGCTTCACAGGTTGCCACTGGAGTCCTCTTCCACTTCTCCATGACGACGTCACGTAGCTGATGGATGTTAGAGACCTTGCACACCTCCTCCTTCCATTTCAGGATGCCCCACAGATGCTCAATAGGGTTTAGGTCTGGAGACATGCTTGGCCAGTCCATCACCTTTACCCTCACCTTCTTTAGCAAGGCAGTGGTCGTTTTGGAGGAGAGTTTGGGGTCGTTATCATGTTGGAATACTGCCCTGCGACCCAGTCTCCAAAGGGAGGGGATCATGCGCTGCTTCAGTGTGTCACAGTACATGTTGGCATTCATGGTTCCCTCAATGAACTGTAGCTCCCCAGTGCCGGGAGCACTCATGCAGCCCCAGACCATGACATTCCACTGTAAAACAGAGCTGTTCCACCAGGTCTTTGGATGAGGAAGTGGATATCTATCTATCTATTCGACTGGTTGGCCTCCCCCTACACCCTTACGGCCTGCTGCACCACTGTATTGTGGAGCTATACTATCTTGCTTTTTATCACCTTGCTGAACTAACCTACTGCACTTTACTGAATGTTGAAGTTGTTTTTATTATGATTTTATTGTGATTTTAATTAAAATTGTTGTACTCTGCTCTGAGCCCCCCCCCCCAAAGGGGAAGGGGCGGAATAGAAATAAACTACTACTACTACTACTACTACTAATAATAATAATAATAATAATAATAATAATAATAATAAATTCCCACCACCATGCTTGACTGTAGGCAAGACAGGCTTGTCTTTGTACTCCTCACCTGGTTACTGCCACACACGCTTGACACCATCTGAACCAAATAAGTTTATCTTGGTCTCATCAGACCACAGGACATGGTTCCAGAAATCCATGTCCTTAGTCTGCTTGTCTGCAGCAAAATGTTTGCGGGCTTTCTTGTGCATCATCTTTAGAAGAGGCTTCCTTCTGGGACGACAGCCCTGCAGTCCAATTTGATGCAGCGTGCAGCATATGGTCTGAGCACTGACAGACTGACCCCCCACCCTTTCGACCTCTGTAGCAATGCTGGCAGCACTCATACGTCTATTTCCCAAAGCCAACCTCTGGAAATGACGCTGAGCACAGGCACTCAACTTCTTCGGTCGACCATGGCGAGGCCTGTTCTGAGTGGAACCTGTCCTGTTAAACCGCTGTATGGTCTTGGCCACCATGCTGCAGCTCAGTTTCAGGGTCTTGGCAATCTTCTTATAGCCTAGGCCATCTTTATGTAGAGCAACAATTCATTTTTTCATATCCGGAGAGAGTTCATTGCCATGAGGTGCCATGTGGAACTTCCAGTGACCAGTATGAGGGAGTAAGAGTGATAACCTGCTCTCCCTTCACACCTGATACCTTGTACCACTAAAGAGTCACATGACACCAGGGAGGGAAAATGGCTACTTGGGCCCCATTTGGACATTATCATTTAGGGGTGTACTCACTTTTGTTGCCAGCAGTTTAGACATTAATGGCTGTATGTTGGGAAATTTTGAGAGGACAGCACATTTACACTGTTATACAAGCTGTAGACTCACTACTTTACATTGTAGCCAAGTGTCATTTCTTCAGTGTTGTCACATGAAAAGATATACTTGAATATTTACAAAATGTGAGAGGGTGTACTCACTTCTGTGACATACTGTGTATTTGCTAATGGTGGTGACCAAATGGAGTGCTCCCATTGGCTTAGAGGTGCATTCCACGCACTCCAAAAACCATTGGCCCATCACAGCATAGTCAGTGTCTCTGGCCTCCCATTGGCTGACTCCCATGCCCCAGCCTACTGCAGGCCAGGGACTGTTGAACAAACCACCAAAACAGGCCATAATTTTTTAAAAGATTCATAGTGGTCATATACATGATCAAGAACCGGCAAAGGTACAGGAATAGTGATGCTGATGTATCTTCAACATCACTAGTATGTAAACATCAATGCGTAATTCCAGGGAGTTGTCATTTCATCTAGGTATACTGTAGTAAGATCACTACTATTAATATATATTTTAAAAAGGTAAAGGTAGTCCCCTGTGCAAGCACCAGTCGTTTCCGACTCTGGGTTGACGTTGCATCACAGCGTTTTCACGGCAGACTTTTTATGGGGTGGTTTGTCATTGCCTTCCTCATACATCTACACTTTACCCCCAGCAAGCTGGGTACTCATTTTACTGACCTTGGAAGGATGGAAGGTTGAGTTAACCTTGAGTCGGCTACCTGAACCCAGCTTCTACTGGGATCAAACTCAGGTTCTGAGTAAAGCTTGAACTGCAGCTTACCACGGGGCTCTCACTGTTAATATATACCAAGTATTAAACACTGTCTTTCAGTAAAGGGTGCTTCATAGGGGTTTTGTGAAGATAAAATGAGAGAGAAGAGCCATATACACTGTCCCGAATTCCTTGAAGAAATAGTGGGCTACAAATATAATCAGTCAATCAGAATGGACTTGCTTGTAATCAGTGTCACTGGCAATATGTCAAACTTCTCATTACTCACAGTTATGGAATTACCTTAATATTCTCTTGTGCGCCACAATAGTCATGATGTTAGTTCACGTAAATACAACAATGGAATAGATTAACAATGGAGGTACATGGTCAGCTCTAGAACAACAAGGAAAATACTTTTGTTTACACGGTACTGTTACAATTATTTCACTCTAAATATTGTTTATAGTTTGGGGGGAAATACCTTCACAGAAGGCAAGAGGAAAATAATTTAATCTGCTTTAGATATGACCTCTGTAAAATTGGTAAGAGTTATAAATCCCTAAGGCATGTACAGAAAGAGACAACTTCCTTATAGATTTCAGACGCAAGTACAAACTAACTCTGGTAAATTATCCTTTCATATATCTTTAACTTCCACCACAAGATGGCTCCCTGTGCATTTCATTTAACAAGTCAGCTTATTTTCTGCATTTCACATAATATACTAGCCTCAGCAAAAGAGTTGCCAATGTCACCTGTTTTCAGGTGTTCTCTCTCTTTCCAGGACACACAAATCTTTTGAAACATCATGGGTGCCCATTACTGCAATATTCTCTATTTGAAAGAGTCTGGGGACAGACACTACCCCAGTAAGAACAAAAGAAAAGGCCTGCTGGATCAGATCAATAGCCCATCTAGTCCAGCATCCTGTCTCATGCAGTGGCCAACCAGTTCCTCTGGATGGTCAACAACATCGCATAGAAACCACAACCTTCTCTGATATTGCTCCCTAGGAATTAGAGTGCGAGAATGTGGAGGTTTCATTAGGGTTTGTAGAATCTTTCGGGCTCAAGTGCCGTGTTCGACTGGAGAAAGTTTTTCTTCCAGACTTTCTCCAGTAGAACATGGCACTTGAGCCCGAAAGATTCTACAAACCCTAATGATGTTACCAGCCATGAAAACCTGAAATCTTTGTGGAGGTTTCCTTCAGTAACCATGGCTAGTAGCCACTGATAGACCTATCCTCCCTGGCCGTGAATGTATCTAATCTCACTGTAAATTTGCTCACATTACTGGTTTGGTTCACTTTTTTATTTTTTATTTTTTTTGCACACAACACTTCACAGCTTAGAGAAAAAAGATGGGGAGTTGACAAAGAGAATTTTTTCTCCTCCCAAAATACTAGAACTCAACACATCACATGAAGTTGATGTGCAGGAGGTTCAGGACAGACAAAAGGAAATACTACTTTACACAGGGAATTATTAAAATATGAATTTTGCTACAGGAGAATGTAGCGATGGCCACAGGAATAAACAATGTCTACAATGATGGTGTCCTTTAATTCCATCCTCCCTCCTTTATTATACCTCAAAATGTCTGTTCTAGCCAGCATTTTTTTTTAAATTCCTACCTCTTCTAAATTCAATCTCAGGTAAGTTTAGGCAGCCTCGTATGTGTGACAAGATGTGCCAATGTTTTCTAATAATCATGTTTATTCAGTACATGGGATTTGAAAAATGAAAGACACAGGTAATTTTATTAGACCTCTTCCAATTTCTGCATTCCAACAATTGAGCTCTATTCCTCTTGTAAGCTGTTTTATTTGCCTTTCAAATAAGATTCCTAGGGTACTCTCTATTTAAAACTGATTATCTAATTCTATTGATTCTTTTAAGAAATCAGACTCATAGGTGGAATTTCTTTTGGCCCTAATAAACTGCCCCAATAGTTATCTTTGTTATCTTTATTTCAGTTATACGCAGTTTTCTCTCAGGAAAATGCACAGGATTGCATGTTTGGGTCTTTCACCCACAAGGCTTAAGGTGGACCTGCAAAGGCCACAATTTGTGCTGTAGATCCTTGTCCATCCTGGTTGCTGAAATCATGGTGTCCATCATAACTTAACCATCAACTCAGTGTCAGCAAAGGGTTCATTGAAGTTTCAAAATGATCAGACTTGTCTTTGTTAAAAACTAAGTTTCATTTATTGATTACAACAATGTTACTCTCTACATGGATTCACTGAAACTGATAACAGATAGCTCGAACCATTGGCATTTATGAATACACTTCAAAGGCTTTGGGGCTTTAAACGACTTCTCATAATAAAGCTATAGTTGTTCCTGCAAGTAACACTTTCACATGCCAGCTTATCTCTCACCGGTGATGGTTACATTCTCCCCCCTGGTGATGTCCTTGCTTTGCTCGGGAGGCGCCAGGGCGGCTGGCTGAGCGGTTTGCACTTCAAAGGCCCTGCTGGCCTCTGGAGTTTTGGCAGCCTCTGTTCCCACCCCTCCTTCCTTTCTTGCAGGGCACATAGGTTAGTAGCATAGCATTTTATTCAGGGATGATATTAGTATGTATGGATTAAATACATTCTTAAAGTAATAAGACTTCAATGAAGCATTCAGGGCAACTACCTCAGCCACTCATAGAGATGGTTTTATTTGTCCAGTATTTAAAAATAAAACCCTACAGAAAAATATTGTGGCCAATTATTACTGTCTCTAATCTGTTCTTTCAAGGCAAGGTGACACAGAGAGGTGGCAGACCAACTCCAGGTATTCCTGGACAACTCATCTGCTTTGGACCCTTTTCATTTTTTTAAAAAAAAAGTTTTATTAGTTTAAGAAAAAAAGAAAAGAAGGGGATAGGGAATTAGGAGATATAGAACAAATTACATTCCGGTATTATTTTATCTAGAGAAACTTTCAAAAATTATAATTCTACAATCATTTCTTATTATAAATTTATCCTCTGATATTATTGTCTAAATTACACTAAGTTCATTACACATTTTATGGTATACTCCATTTGTTAAACTTGTCCTATAAATTTGACAATTCCAATAGAGGGAAATTTTATAATATAAAATTCAGGAAAAAAGGAAAAAATAAGTTCACATCAGAAAATCTTAAAGAGTCTTGGTTATCTAACCAGGCATAAAGTTAATCCAACATTTTCTCGCTTCTTCTTTAGATTTCCCAGTTAACGACTGGGATAAGAAATCCATCTCTGCTGTTTCCAAAACTTTTCCCACTAAGTCCATTTTCATGGGACTTTCCTGAGACTTCCATCTTTGCGCCAGGAGAATCCTAGCATCAGTATTGAAGTGTGCCGACAATGTCTCTTCTCTTTAGAATAGTCATCAGGGAATATATTCAATAAAAATAGTTCTGGTTTAAAATGAATCTGTGTCTTGGTGATCTTTTGTAACATTTCATGAACCATTTTCCAGTATCTTTTCACGGTTTCTCATGACCACCACATATGAAAGAAGGAACCAATAAGTTTAGTACATTTCCAGCATTTGTTGGAGATATTAGTATACATCTTACAAAGTTTCTGTGGTGTCAAATACCATCTATAAAACATCTTATATAAATTTTCTTTGAAAGTTACTGACCTAGTTAATTTGAGGTTAAGTTTCCACAGCCTCTCCCAATCTCCTAATGCAATCTTATATCCAAAGTTTTTTGCCCATTGAACCATACAATCCTTTACGACTTCGTCTTGTGTCTTCATTTGCAATAGATAAGCATATAATTTCGAAATTAGCTTTTCTTGTGGTCCCAACAAAATTTTATCAAATACATATTGTTCTGTATTAAAACCTGTCATCTTATCTTTAACTCATCTCAATTCAACTTGCACTCTCAACCACCAGGTCATTTTAATATCCACATTTTCCAATTGGTTATCTTTTCCCAGCAAGTCATCATACTTATAGTTCTGATCTGTTTTTAAAAGATTTGAATGAGTAAATGCTTCTACTGGTAAGACCCATCTTGGAATTTTTTTATAAATTCTCACTTTCAACCATGTCCAAACGTGGTACAAAGATTTTCAAAACCAATGATTTTTGAAATAGGAACGACCTTCAAGTCTTTGATGCCAAAATATGCATGCCAGCCCATAGTCAGATCATGTCCTTCTAATTGTAATTGTCTCTTGTCATTCAGAAGTCTCTCACCCATAGCAGTGCAGATGCTTTATAGTATAACTGCCAATCTGGCAGGCCCAAGCCTGCTTTTAATTTAGAATCCTGCAATGTTTTGAGTTTAATTCTGGTTTTTCTGCCTTGCCAAACATATTTAGCAATCATCCTGTTCAGTTCCTGAAAAAATATACTATTTAAAAATATTGGTATAGTTTGAAATAAAAATAATAATCTTGGTAAAATATTCATCTTTATTGAAGCTATTCTTCCCATTAAAGATAGGTTTAAGTCATGCCATTTTTCCAAATCTTTTCTGATTTCTTCAAGTAAATTGTCATAGTTATCGTTTTTTAAGCTACTACATTTATTTGAAATAACAATGCCCAAATATTTAATTTTTTTTCATGTAAAAATCCTGACTTCTGTTGGAAAGATTGAATTTGTTCTGTCGTCATATTCCTTGTCAAAAATTTTGTTTTGTGATAATTAATCTTTAATCCTGTGAGTTGACCAAATTGTTTAATCTTATTTATAAAGCAATCGATTGAGTCCATGGGCTGTTCTAAAATGAAGACTGCAAAAGCTCTAAGTTTATATTGTTCATTTTTTTTAACAGCTCCCTTTATGTTTGGGTCTTTCCTTATTTGATTATTCAGCATCTCTAGAGATAAGATAAAAAGTAGAGGTGACAATGGACAGCCTTGTCTTGTACCTTTTTGAATTTTAATAACTTCTGTTAGTTCGCCATTCACTGTCACCCTTGCATTTTGTAAAGAATATATTGCTTTTACTGCTTTCAAAAAATTCTCACCACACTCCATAGCTTTCAACTGTGGTAACATGAAATGCCAACAAACATTGTCAAACGCTTTCTCAGCATCCAAACAAATTAGTGCCAGTTGTTTCTCTGGGTGTCTCTCATAGTATTCCAAAACATTACAAACTGTCCTTACATTATCTTTTAAGTATCTTTTAGGGAGAAATCCAGCTTGATCTTAATGTATTATAGATTGTAAAACTTTCTTCAGACATTGTGCCAATATTGTGGCAAAAATTTTATAAACCACATTTAAAAGAGAGATTGGATGATAGTTTTTAATATCTTTCAAGTCGTTATTTTCTTTTGGAATCAAAGATATTGTGGCTTCTTGCCATGAAGCTGGTATGTGACCTTCTTCTTGGATCTTTTCAATAAGATGCTTAAATGGTAAAAGTAAAGAATCTTCATAAGCTTTATAAAATTCTGCAGGTAAACCATCTGGACCAGGTGATTTCCCATTCTTTTGAGATGTCATTGCCTCTCATAAGAACATAAGAGAAGCCATGTTGAATCAGGCCAATAGTCCATCCAGTCCAACACTCTGTGTCACAGAAGAACATAAGAGAAGCCATGTTGGATGAGGCCAATGGCCCATCCAGTTCAATACTCTGTGTCACATAAGAACTTCAGAGAAGTCATGTTGGATCAGGCCAGTGGCCCATCCAGTCCAACCCTCTGTGTCACACAGTGGCCAAAAAAATAAATAAAATTTTATATATATACACACACATACACACACACACACATACACACACACACACTGTGGCTAATAGCCACTGATGGACCTCTGCTCCATATTTTTATCTAACCCCCTCTTGAAGGTGGCTATGCTTGTAGCCGCCCCCACCTCCTGTGGCAGTGAATTCCACATGTTAATCACCCTTTGGGTGAAGAAGTACTTCCTTTTATCCGTTTTAACCTGTCTGCTCAGCAATTTCATCGAATGCCCACGAGCTCTTGTATTGTGAGAAAGGGAGAAAAGTACTTCTTTCTCTACTTTCTCCATCCCATGCATAATCTTGTAAACCTCTATCATGACAGCCCGCAGTCGACGTTTCTCCAAGCTAAAGAGCCCCAAGCGTTTTAACCTTTCTTCATAGGGAAAGTGTTCCAACATTTTAATCATTCTAGTTGCCCTTTTCTGGACTTTTTCCAATGCTATAATATCCTTTTTGAGGTGCGGTGACCAGAATTGCACACAGTATTCCAAATGAGACCGCACCATCGATTTATACAGGGGCATTATGATACTGGCTGATCTGCTTTCATTCCCTTCCTAATAATTCCCAGCATGGCATTGGCCTTTTTTATTGCAATTTCACACTGTCTTGACATTTTCAGTGAGTTATCTACCACCACCCCAAGATCTCTCTCTTGGTCAGTCTCTGCCAGTTCACACCCCATCAACTTGTATTTGTAGCTGGAATTCTTGGTCCCAATGTGCATTACTTTGCACTTGGCCACATTAAACCTCATCTGCCACGTTGACGCCCACTTACCCAGCCTCAACAGATCCCTTTGGAGTGCCTCACAATCCTCTCTGGTTCTCACCACACTGAACAATTTAGTGTCATCTGCAAACTTGGCCACTTCACTGCTCACTCCCAACTCCAAATCATTTAAGAACAAGTTAAAGAGCATGGAACCTAGTACCGAGCCCTGCGGCACCCCACTGTTTACCATCCTCCACTGCAAAGACTGCCCATTTATACTCACTCTCTGCTTCCTATTTATACAGGGGCATTATGATACTGGCTGATTTGCTTTCAGTTCCCTTCCTAATAATTCCCAGCATGGCGTTGGCCTTTTTTTTATTGCAATCGCACACTGTCTTGACATTTTCAGTGAGTTATCTACCATGACCCCAAGATCTCTCTCTCTTGCATGGAACCTAGTACCGAGCCCTGCGGCACCCCACTGTTTACCGTCCTCCACTGCGAAGACTGCCCATTTATACTCACTCTCTGCTTCCTATTAATTAGCCAGTTTTTCATCCAGAAGAGGACCTGTCCTTTTACTCCATGACTCTCGAGCTTTCTAAGGAGCCTTTGATGAGGAACTTTATTAAAAACTTTCTGGAAGTCAAGGTAAACAACATCTATTGGGTCTCCTTTGTCCACATGTTTGTTCACCCCCTCAAAGAAATGCAACAGGTTAGTGAGGCAAGATCTTCCCTTACAGAACCCGTGCTGAGTCTTCCTCAATAACCCATGTTCATCAATGTGCCTACTCATTCTGTCCTTGATAATGGTTTCTACCAACTTTCCCAGTATTGAAGTCAGACTGACTGGCCTGTAGTTTCCCGGATCTCCTCTGGAACCCTTTTTAAAGATGGGGGTGACATTTGCTACCTTCCATTCCTCAGGAACAGAGGCAGATTTCAATGAAAGATTACATACTTTTGTCAGGAGATCCACAAGTTCAACTTTGAGTTCTTTTAAAACTCTTGGATGTATGCCATCCGGACCTGGTGACTTATTAGCTTTTAATTCATCTATCAGTTGTAGGACCTCCTCTCTTGTCACCTCAATCTGACTCCGGTCTTTCAACACCCCTTCCAAAATTAGTGGTTCTGGAGCGGGGAAACACTTCTCGTCTTCCACAGTGAACTCTCCAAGTTTCCTTATTTTTATTGGTTCATTTAAGATTTGTTGGGAGAGACTTCCGGCAATGGCGGAGTGAAGCGGACTCCTTCTCAGTGCGCGGGGAGGGTGTTCTGTTTGGTGGGAGATTGAGGGGGCCCACTATTTGTGGACACCCCTTACGGAGCTGTCTGAGACGCTCCGAAGTCCGGGGAGCTGCTGGATGTGAGGGAGAGACGAAGGTTTCTCCCCCAGGACTGGCTTCCCCTTTGACCGTTTCCCAACCAACACTGATGTGCCCAGCTGTGCCGCCGGAAAGGGGAGAGGAGAGGAAGCGTAAACTCCTTTCAGCTTACCTAGAAAGGTGCTTTCCTATATCTGGATCTTCATTCCTCGTAGCGTCAGGTTCCCTTGCAAGCCGCGGAAGAAGAACTTAAAAGAAGCCCGCCGGTGAGCGGTTTTGTTTGAAGTAGTGGGAGTGAGGTGGAGTTGGTGAGTGTGCGGCGGCAAATGGCGGAGTGCGGGTGCTCGGGCGAGAGCGAGGCACGTAGTTGTTTTTCTTAACTTTTGGTGGATCGGCTGAGCGGCGTGGTGAACGAGTGGCTCTAAAACGTTCTTTTTTGGAGGGGGAAGAAGCAAACTGGGGGTGAGACGAACTGAGTTTGTTGGGTTATTTTCCTTTTTCCTGCTGGATTTGGTGGGGGCGATCGGGGGAGAGACGGAGGGCGAGGTGCAATGGCCGATTCGAGCCGAAGAGGGACTGAGGCGGAAGTTTAGAAAGTGCAGGAACCGGCCGGAATCTGAACGGTATTTTGTGTGAAACTTTCCCCACCTTGACTCTGACTCTTTTTGGACTCCTCCGTTCTTGGTTCCCCTTCCCCTCTCTAAGCAATTGTTACTGAAGATCGGCTTCTTTCCAGACAGATTTTATTATTATTTGTGGCAAGGATCAGCTTTGTTCCCTGTGTTTCTGCTCTCTAGAGCCAACTGCAGGCTGGCTGAAAGGGTAGAGTGGTAGTTTTTAGCAGCTATGGCTGTGGCTACGCTCTATTGAAGATTTTGGGTGCTTTTTGGATTATAAAATGCCTTTTGCTTAGCCACCTTGGAACTTTCCCTCTTCCGTCTGATCTGCGTTTATGGGTTTCTGAGTTAACTGCAAGCTGTTTAAAAGGGTAGAGCTGTAGCTTTTAGCAGCTATAGCTGTGGCTACACTCTATTGAAGATCTTGGGTGCCTATTGGATTACAGTTTACTCTCTCCAAGTTACTTTGGGAACTTTGTTTGCCTCTTCTGAACTGTACTCTTGCTTTTATGAACTGTACTCCTGCTTTTATGAACTACCTTTGGAGCCCTGAAGTACCAACTTATCAAGGCTGCTCTTATTGAACTATTTTTTATCAGAACTTTGAAGTATCAATTGGCTAGGGCTGAGAACAGTGCTAATCTATCAAACAAGGGCATAAATAGAGCAGTGAAGAGAGAAGAAAGAAGGGAAGAGAGAAGGCAGAAGAAGGAAGAAAGAACCGTTAAGATAAGACAGTGATTTTGGGGGGCAACTTGGGGAGCTTTGTGTTTAATCTTCTGGCCTAAGTGAATGGTTTAAATGTTTGAAGAGTAGTAGAACAATTTAACTGAACTTAATACTTTTTAAATTGTTGGATTCATCTGTTTTATCTCTGGTTGGGTATTCTTTCTTGCTTTGTGTTCTCTATTGAACTTCCCCACTGTCTTTTTCAAGGCACCTGGAAACTTTAAGCTGCCAATTGAATTTAAGAACTTAAGAATTTAAGAATTATTGGTGAATTGATGGTTATTGAATGGTGATTGGATTTAGCACTGTTTAGTAGTAATTTTGTAGACTTAGTATTCTGAGTAGATTCTTGGGAGGCTCAACCACCATGACAGAAACAAAG
Source organism: Heteronotia binoei (assembly GCF_032191835.1). NCBI lineage: Eukaryota > Metazoa > Chordata > Lepidosauria > Squamata > Gekkonidae > Heteronotia > Heteronotia binoei. Next base: position 73,586,359 of record NC_083235.1, read on the forward strand.
ATTAAAAAATTTCTGCAAGGTACCCCCCCGGCTGGAGGAGTAAGAGCAGGCCCAACAGGGTCAGCAGGCTCAGCACCGGTTCAGCAAGATGCCTTGGAAAAACTACAAAATATGGTTTCTGCGGGTTTCAAGCAGAATCAAGAAGCCCTAGAGGGGCTGAAAACTGATTTGATGTATCAGGTTAAAAAAACTAATGAACAATTGGCAGAATTTCAAAAACAACTATTGGCCAATACTCAGCAAGTTCATGGACTAACAGCCAAAGTCGACAGAATGGAAGAGCGTGATAGACAGACCGGCACGTTAGTCAGGGAACATCAAACAGAAATTATGGAGCTGGAGGACCGCGTGATGCGATTAGAAATGGAAAAGGCGGCAACGATCCTGCGTTTCCAAAATCTGCCTGAAGAGAAGGAGGAGGACTTAATCTATAAAATTATGGATATCCTAAGAGTTGATGATGAAGAATTACTGGAGGATGGCCCAAAAGACATCCTCTGGGCCAAAAGAGTGTCTTCAACTTACACAAGGAAATACAAACTTCCTAGGGAGGTGCAAGTCAAGTTTGCACGCCCAGAAATTACGGAGAGGATTTTACGGAAAGCTAGAGAATGTGAATTCAATTGGAAAGAAACCAAGATTAAAATTCTGAAAGAAATACCTTGGAGTGTGAGACAGCGGAGATTTAAATTTAAGAAACTATCTACTTGGCTAATTCAACATGAAATTCAATTCAGATGGCTGATCCCACAAGGTTTGTTTTTCACATTCCAAGCCAAAAGATTTAATATTACCACAGAGGCAAAGATGGAAGAATTCTGGAATGAACATGTGAAACCTAACGGATCTGATTCAGGAGAAGAACAGGAGCAAGAAGACTCCCCAAAACCTCTTGAGGGGGCGATTCCGAAAAAGAAGCACGAAAAGATCAAGACTAGACTTCAGAGCAGGAAAGACTTAGCCAATATACCGGATAGTAAGGATCTTCCAAAATGAATTCCAAACTGGGTACCAAAATACTTTCTCTGAACATAAACGGCTTAAATGAACCTGGCAAAAGAAGGAAGACATTCCAACAGTTGAGAAAATCGGATGCTCAAATTATTTGTCTGCAAGAAACTCATATTAGATATGATAATCGGAAGTACCTAGAAAATAAGAAATTAGGAATTTTATATTCCTCATGTGATCCATCCAAAAAGAAGAAAGGAGTCGCGATTTATGTTTCCCAACATATCAAGTCAAATTGCCTATACTCGGATGACCAAGGAAGAATTATCATAGTAGAAATTGAATTGAACGGACTTAAAATAATACTAGGGAACATCTACGCCCCCAATGACAACCAAGAAAAATTTTACCAAGCCTTGTATCTTAAACTGAGCGAATTCAATTCTGATAGGTACTGTATTGTGGGAGATTATAACGCAGTATTTGATATAAAAATGGATAAGAAATACGATGATCCTCAGAAGAGAAAGAAAAACCGTAATACAGTGCCGAATTCCTTTTTGCAAATGGTTGAGGAACTTAATTTGGTGGATGCGTGGAGAACAAAAAATCCGGTTACCACAGACTTTACGTTTTATTCTCACGCACATAAAACCTGGTCAAGAATTGATATGTTTTGGATATCTTTAAATATGATTCTCTCGGTCAGTCAGGCTGATATTCTCCCACAATCATATGCAGACCATAACCCAATTACGTTAATTCTGGAGCAGCAATCAAGAAATCCTCGATGGACTTTAAATTTGCAAATCTTAAGAGAAACACAATTTGTAGAATCAGCTAAAGAAGAAATTCAAGAATTCTTCAAGATTAATGTGGAAAAAGATACCAAAGTCCCAGTTATTTGGGATGCATTTAAGGCTTTCTTTAGAGGTGTTGCTATTAGATATACAGCGAGGAGGAATAGAGAACGTAAGAAAGCGTACAATGATCTCATAATGAAACTGCAACATCTTGAGAAGCAACAGAAAGCGAGAAATCCAAAGGAGGTGAAGGCCAAAATTAGTTTCATTCAACACAAGATTAATATTTTATTAGCAGAAGAAATCGAAAAAAAATTAAAATGGACAAGACAAAACCACTTTGAAAATGCAAACAAAGTGAGTAGATGGCTGGCATACAAATTAAGGAAAGAAAAGGAGAAAAAGATCATTAAAATGCTGAAAAGTGAAACCAATGAGGACTTATTTCAAAACTCTCAAATGGGAATCGTTATCCGAAATTTTTATAAGAACCTTTATAAGAAACAAAAAATTGAACAGTTAAATCAAGAAGATTACATAAAGAGAGTGGAGGTACAAAAACTAACTAAAGAACAACAAGTAAGTTTGGACAGTCCCATCTCAATACAAGAAATTGTGCAGGTAATTAAAACTCAAAAAAGTAATAAGACCCCAGGTCCGGATGGTTTACCGATTGAATTTTTTAGAACATTTGAAGATTTATTATTGCTACCTTTTAAGAGAGTTATTGAGGAGGCTTATAATACAGGGGTGATCCCGGATTCTTGGAAAGAAGCTTTAATTACACTTATTCATAAAGATGGCACTGATCCAGTAGAAGTCAAAAATTATAGGCCAATTTCACTTTTGAATAGCGACTACAAGATTTTTGCAGCGATACTCGCAAATAGATTGAAGAAAGTAATTCCAAGCCTGATTCATGAAGACCAAACTGGTTTTGTCCCAGGAAGATTAATGAATCAGAATGTGAGACTTTTGTTGAATGTAATTGAATATTATAAGGAACATCCGGATAAAGAATTTGCGGCAATTTTTGTTGATGCAGAAAAAGCCTTTGACAATGTTAATTGGAATTTTATTAAAGCTATATTGTCTGCAACTGGATGTGGTGAAAGGTACATCAGAATGGTGGAAGCGGTGTACTCAAAACAAATAGCAAAAGTGAGTTTTAATGGAGTAATGACAGACTCAATAGAAATTGAACAAGGTACAAGACAAGGCTGTCCTCTCTCTCCTTTACTTTTTATCTTAACGTTGGAACCGTTGATTAAGAAGATTAGAGAGGATACCCGAATTCAAGGTACAAGAATACACAGTATAGAGTTGAAGACTTTGGCATTTGCGGACGACCTCGTATTCATTTTGGAACAACCTGTTTCTTCGATACCTCTTTTGAAACAACAAATAAGAGAATTTGGCGAAGTCTCTGGCTTTAAGTTGAACGCTGCAAAGACTAAAATTCTATCCAAGAATATGACTGAGGACCAGATCCGGTTACTTGAGGAACTGTCAGGATTCAAACATGAGAAAAAAATTAAGTATTTGGGAATTCATCTTACAAATGATCTAAGGACTTTGTATAGAGACAATTATGAAAAAATATTAAAATCGATTCGTCATGACTTAACCAATTGGAAAGATCTTCAGATTTCACTTTTGGGCAGAATTGCAACAATCAAGATGAATATCCTCCCGAGAGTCCTGTTCTTGTTTCAGACAATACCAATTATGATACCCAAAATTTTTTTTCAACAACTTAATACCATGTCTAAGACTTTTATCTGGCAGGGCAAGAAGGCTAGAATTAAACTGAAAGTTTTACAAGACAGTAAGTTAAGAGGCGGCCTAGCTCTCCCAGATTGGAACCTATACTATAAAGCATGTGGCATGGCGTGGCTAAGAGATTGGTGTAAACTGGACAATAAGAGACTGTTGATCATTGAAGGCGCTGGCCTGGGTGAAGGGTGGCACAACTATATGTGGTACCATGCTCCTGCAAAAACGGGTCATTTCCTTAGGCATGAAATAAGAAGATCCTTGTACAAGATTTGGAGTGATATCAAGCTACAATATTTCTATACTCCCAAGTGGATATCTCCGATTGAAGCTTTGACTCACCCCAATCTGTATAACTGGGACAGCCCACAGGACTATGCATATTTATTGAATGATAAAAACGAACTGATTGAAGAAGAGATTGGCAAGTTAAGTTGGTGGCTTCAGTGTCAACTAAGATCAAGATTTCGGGCTGATAAAGAAAAAGGTTTTGTGAACACACAAATTGAGTTAGATTTGATTATAGAATCTAAGCAGAAAATGATCTCCAAGGTGTATGATTGGCTGCTACAAATTAAGATGAGTGACGAAGTGGTGAAGGAGACATGGATCCGTTGGCTCCAAGACTTTGGCTATAACATAGATTTAGAGGAATGGGAGAGATTATGGAAACAGAATTTAAAGCTGATAAGACCAGCAGATCTTAAAGAAAATTTATATAAAATGGTTTACAGGTGGTATCTTACACCTAATAGATTGGCAAAAATCTACCCCACATATTCAAACAAGTGCTGGAAATGTCGAGAAGTTAAAGGCTCTTTATTCCACATATGGTGGCAATGCAAATCAGCTAGAAAGTATTGGGTGCAAATTAACATCTGGACTCAAAAAATTTTAGAAACACAAATTACCCATGTGCCGGAACTATATCTCTTGAACATTTGCAGGCAGAAAGTGCCGGTAACAAAGTTGAAATTGCTAATGTATATAATTACAATTGCCAGAATACTATATGCCAAGTATTGGAAAGGTGAGAAAACCCCGAACAGAGAAGAGTTTATAAATAAACTATTAGAAACCGCTGAGGCCGACCTAATGTCCACAAGATTAAGAAATGGAAATGTGCAGAAGTGTCAGGAGGAATGGGATCCTGTGTACAAATGGGCTAAAAGTAAAGGATTTGACACGGAGTAACTATATTAAAACATGCCATAAATACTATCTAAGGAAAAGGTTAATGTTTAGTTTTAAACTACCTTATGTAAAGTACAGCTGAAATAATTGTGAAATTATAATTAGAAAACTTGTTCTTATTTTATCGAAACCTCTCCTCCCCCCCAGTGTGCTTGGTTGGGTAAGGGGGAATGGATGCTTGTATTTTGTCTATGGCCTAGCTTTTCATTAGTCTATGTACTATTTGTATGTGTTGCTTGTTGGTGTATATTTGTTCTTTTTCTTTCTCTTGTCTATGTATTGTTCTTTTCTATCTCAATAAAATGTAAAATTCTTAAAAAAAAAAAAAAAAAAATAAGATTTTTTGTTGTTGCTCTGTAAATTTGTTGAGATCGTTTTGCTTAATGTATTCTTCTAGCTCTGTTTTCTGGACTTGCTTCTCTTCATATAGTTTTCTGTAGAACTGCTCTATAATTTGATGTATTTTTTGTTTTTGACTTCTTTCTTTATTATTCTCATCTTTCAATGGTGTAATTATTCTTTTGGCCTTCTCTTTTCTCATCTTATATGCCAACCACCTTCCGGGTTTATTGGCATGTTCAAAAAATTTTTGTCTAGCATATCTCAGTTTAATCTCCATCTCTTCCATAAGATTCAATTTATGTTTTGTTTCTTTCACCTTTTTTGGAATTCACCTTTTGTTGGTTGTTTTTTAAGGTTGTTTTCAGCCTCTCTGGCTTATAACATCAAATTATGAAAATTTTCAGCTCTCTCTCTTTTTTTTCTTACTACTATATCTAATTGCAAGACCTCTATAGTAAGCTTTTGCAATGTCCCAAACTATTTGCATCTTAACATCTTGTGTTGTATTCTGTTTGAAAAAGTAATCCATTTCAGCCTTAGATTCTTTAGGAATTCTTCATCTTTCAGAACTGAAGTGTTTAAGTTCCATGTTTTTCTCATCCATGGGCCTTTTAGCTTTATCATTACAGGACTATGGTCTGAAATAACTCTTGTTTGAATTTCTGTATCAACTAGATCTTTAATCAGACTTGCCGAAAGTCAACACATATCGATTCTTGACTAAGTTTGGTGGCTGGAGGAGTAATAAGTAAAGTCTTTAGAATTAGAATATCTTGTTCCCCATGCATCTACCAATTCCATTTCTTCTGCTAATTTCCAAAAACTTAGTAGCAACTGAGAACTTTTACATTTCGTCTGTTTAGACATTTTTTTATCCAGTTGTCTATCCGAAACGGCATTAAAGTCTCCTATCAAACAGTATTCTGCCTATTCCAAATTTGCTATTTTAAAATGCAGATCCTGGAAGAATTTCTCTTGATGATCATTTGGAGCGTAAATATTTGCCAATTTTTTTTATTATCTACAGTGATTTTTACTAGTAAAATTCTTCCATATTCAGAAGCAAATTGCAATTGTGGGTTAAATTTATCTTTAATATATTTTGCCACTCCCTATTTCTTCTTACACTTATCTGTTGCTGTAAATAAATTACCTAATTTTTTATTTTTCAAAAAAATGTTGATCTTTCATTAGGATATGGGTTTCTTGTAAACAAATTATGTCCATTTCTAATTTTGCCAAATATCTAAATGTCTTCCTCCTTTTTGCAGGAGAGTTAAGATCGTTCACATTAATTAAAACTATTGACGCCATTATGGATTTGAGTTATCATCTTTTTAATCTTTTTTGGAGTATTGTCTTGTATGATATCTCCGTGGTTCATTTGGATTTTCTTCCCCAGAAACTTCTCCTTCCTCCTCCTCTTCATCCTTCTTCTCTTTGCTTTCTTTTTCCTTCATTCTCTCCAAAAAATGTTGCGCTTTGAAGATAGAGTTTATCCTATACCTGTTCTCCTGGTATGTAACAAAAGGCCCTCTGGCATTAACCACATGTAAGGTATTTCTCTTCTTCTCAGAAAGTCTGTTAACTCTTGGTATTCTCTCCTCTTTTGTCACACAGGCCAAGGAACCTCCCTCAGGATTTTCACCGCATTTCCAGCTATCATCATTGGTCTATCTCTTACTTGTTTTAAAACATCATCTTTGATCCTCTTTCTTGTGAATTTCAAATGTACTTCACTAGGCAGCTTGTTTCGTCTTGTATAACTCGAGGGTTAGAGTTAGGGTTAGAATTAGGGTTAAATTCTTCTTCCATCCTCTCAGGAGCCACCTGTAAAATTTCAGCCAAGGCTTCACTTAAATTTTTTTGCAAATCATTTTTTCTTCTGCTATGTTTTGGAACCTCAACATATAAGCCTCTCTGTCTACTTCCAGTTGTAGGAGTCTAGAGTCTTGTATACTCCGTTGTTTTTCCATATGCTCCATCTTTTGAGTATTCTTTGTCACTTGGCCTTCCAATATTTTTAAGGTCTTGTTGGTTTCAGTTGTCTGTATGGTAATTTCTGCTTGGTCTTTTTTCATCTCAGTCATCTGCTCACCCATGTTATCTACTTTGCTAGTTAATTGCACTATAGCAGTCATTAAGGCAGCTTGCATCTCTTTCATGTCTCCTTGAATGGGCGTGAATTTAGCTGGTCCAGAAGGAGGATTAGGTGAAGGAAACATTTGTTTTCCTTCTTTGTTATCTTTCTTTTTTACAGAGCCCTTAGGTCCACTCATTCTTACTGAAAATGAAAACACTCCCTGGCAAAAATCCAATAGCACTTCTTCCACGATTCTCAGGAGCCCAGCCATTGCTAAACTGCACTGTACCCATCACAATGATAGCTAGTACTGAAGGACTGGTGAGAGCTCTTTGCACATAGGTACAGTAAAAGATTCTGTCTGGATTTTGATAGGAATATTAACTGAACATAATTTGATGTAAAGATGTTATTATCAACTTCCTCCGGATTATAAAAAATACATTAACAACTGAGAAGATCTAATTATTTCAATAGACGTTCCAGCTAGGTACATTCAGCATTTTAGCCATACAGGCTAATCGTATTTAACAGGAATTGGGTCCCACTGTACACTGTCTGCATTATACCATAAACATCAAAAATTCAAAAAGCCCCACCTGGGCCCACCCACTTTCAAAGAACACTTGGCAGACACAAGGAAAAGTGTCAGCAAGCAATATAGCACTTGTGGGTGCCATGTTGATCTATTTAGTGAAAAGAATTACTCAATGGAATGAAGCTGTATACCGCTGGAGTATACCAGATAACAGCGAAGAAAAAACTCTCTGCGTAAAACGCAATTCTAACTTGTTATGAATAATAAGTATCAAAATACCAAAAAGAATATCACCAGTACACAACATCTGAGTCATACCGAGTTAAAACCTCATACGTTCCACAGTGCTCCTTCTGTCCTTATGTGACAAGGACGCCTGCATTGCTGACAAGGATCGTATTTCACTATGGCGTTCCTGCTATTATGTGTGAAAATCAGAGGAAGCTAGGAATTCAGGATTGACACGGTTGATGACTGAATATTTTTGGCACCACTGGACCTAGAAAATTTATTTATTTATTTATTTATTTATTTATTTATTTATTTATTTATTTATTTATTTATTTATTTATTTATTACGTTCAACTTATATCCTGCCCTCTCTGCAAGCGGACTCAGGGCAGCTCACAACATCATGTCAATACAGTTAAACCACTAAAACATAAAACCATAATTTACATATTTCAATTTACAAAACATGTTACAATTTTTAATACCATTCTATGGTGCTGCATTCATACAATATAGGCGGCGTCGAATTTCCGAACAGCGATCACCAGCATTCTATGTGATGTCCGGTGGCAGCCCTCTTTCCATCAAGCATGGAAGGCCTGCCTGAACAATTCGGTCTTACAGGCCCTGCAGAACGCAGACAGATCCCGCAGGGCCCTTATGGCTTCCGGAAGGGTATTCCAAAGCTCTGGTGCTGCCACCGAAAAAGCCCTAAAATTGTGCAATATTCACAAGATTGATCCCTAGAAGAAGGATTTGAGATCCGAAACGGCTTGCAAAGCGGACCAGTTCTCCACTGGACCCCTTTTTTCAAAGATTGTACTGAATATAATATAGTGGCTTTGAGCTACATAAGGACAGTAGGAGCACTGTGGAGCTTATGAGATTTTAACTCGGTATGACTCAGATGATGAGTACTGGTGATATTCTTTTTGTATTTTGATACTTATTATTCATAACAAGTTAGACTTGCATCTTACACAGAGAGTTTTTTTCTTCACTGTGGCTGAGTTTCTCCTCCGTGGTCCTGTCAACACTGTGACATATACCAGATAACAGCAGGAATTGTTGCTTGAGTTTAATAGAGGAGCACATAGTAAATTACTTGTAACAGAAAGCAAATAATGCTACAAGCTCATGCACAGTTACCTGTGAGTAAACCTCAGAGAATACAGAGTAAACAGAAATAGGTTTTAGGATAGCCAGGTCCCCATCAGCAGCAGCCACAATATTCAGTCAGAAAAAGATACTGCCTGTTACGGGGGTTAAGAGCTATAAGGAGCAACCCTAAGCAAGTCTAATGAAAAGTAAATCCCGTTTTATTCAATGGGTCTTCCTCCCAGAAAAGTATTCTTCAGCCATTGTCATGATTTTGACACACTTATAGCTGGAATTACTTAAGCTGATTACACTGGTCTGTATAGACTCCCAATCAACAAGGGGATGGGCTCCCTAAAGTTGCAGGTTACAATACTGCTGTGATCCATGCTGCTGATCATCTACAAAATGCTACATCTGAAAATGCCCTTATACAAATACTAAATGTATCTCCAAAATCTCTTCCTTGCTGTGTCTTATTAGCAATCGATCTGTGATCTCGCATCACCCGGTCTAATCTGTGATAGATTAATTCAATATCAATAGGCTGAAATGAAAAAATCAAAGGATTTCTGGCTTCTTTTCAACTCCTCGTAGAAGTTGTACACGTATCATTGTATCCTCCAAATCAGGAAGAGGAATTATCAGGTGATATGATCTCCCCTTCCAGAATCAAAGGTGTTTCAGTTTAAAAAACAGTTTCCATTTAAAAGATAGACTCTCCGAGAATGGTTTGATTTCCTGGTATTGTTAGTATCAGCAAGCATCATATTATAACTCATTGTCATAGCCATTATGTGCAAGACCTGTTTCTGCATGAAGGATTTCTATTAGCATTCACTGCTGTACATGAGGACAATGATTTTGCAGGCACCTACCTAGGCAGTCATCAGGGGGTTTTTTGAGCCAGTTCTGGCTGGCTTGGAGTCAAGGGTTGTGGCCTAATATGCAAATAAGTTCCTGCTGGGCTTTTTTGTAGAAAAACACTGGTGACATGAGGGGGTGTGGCCTAATTTGCAAATGAGTTCCTGCTGGACTTTTTCTACAAAAAAAAAAGCCCTGACCATCACTAAGTATAAAGTGAACCACAGTTCTGTTTCTGACATCTTAACAATTAGTTTTGTGTCTAATAAAAAAGACATCATTTTCTTTTAACTGATATCCTGCATAGACAAGAGTTGAATCCCAACCATTTAAAACTCCACCTCATTAGATGCCCTTGAGCCACTTTTTTGAGGGGAGAAGGAATCTTAAATATAGATGGGAAGAGCTTGTTCATCCCCACAGTAGGGGTGAGCATTTAATTTGGCCAAACCAAATAAAACCCTGAATAACAGCTGATTTGGCTGTATTCAGCCCTGAATAGAGCTGAATCAGATTCTCTAGTTATTTGGCGACCAAATATGGCTGGCTGAATACCACTGAATCAGTATTCAATTGTATTTGGTGGTATTTGGCTCTATTATACCCTATGGGCCATTGGAGTCTATGGCAAAATAGGTGCAATGAATTGTGCCTGGGGGAAGAGGGCTTGAGGTAAAGGCTCCAAATATACAGGGTAGCTGTAGCAGCCTCTATCCAACAGAACCCCCAAGTTTCAAAAAGATTGCACCAGGAGGTCCAGTTTTAGGGGCAGCCAAAAAACATACCCCTATCCCACCATTATTCCCTATGGGCTGTTGAAGTCAATGGCAAAAACTGGGTACAATTAATGGCAGCTGGGGGGCAGGGGGTTGGAGCAAAAGGCCACAAATTTGCAGGGCAGCTGCAGGAGCATTTTCCCCACAGAATACCCAAGTTTCAATAAGATTAGACCATGGGGTCCAATTCTAGGGGCACCCAAAATCGGCCTTTTCCCCCCATGGTGGTGGGGGGAAAGGGAGTCACTTACTTTTCCCACTATAATTACAGTGGGAAAGGTGACTCTAGGGGGCAGGGGATTTGAGAGAGAGGCACCAAATTTGCAGGGCTGCTTCTGGTGCCTCTCCCCCATAGAACTCCAAAATTCCAACATGACTGGAACATGGGGCTCAGTTCTAGGAGCATCCAAAATGGGCTCTTTTCCCCTATGGTGGGCAAAAAGCAATCAGTCACTTTCCCCACCGGTAGGGCTGGCGCGTGGGGTTCTGCCACGCGAGACAGAACCCCAACATGTGCCCACCTCCCTTCCCACCGGGGGAAAGTTTTCACTTGGGCATGAAGCGCACACGCAGCGTGATGACATCACCCAAAGGTGACATCATCACATCAGTCACTGAAGCGCCATTGTTTCTGGGTGCTGAGGGGCCAGGGGAGTTCCTCCGACCCCTCAGTGCTCAGAAGGAATGCATGGCACCGTTGTTTCTGGGATTTGAGGGGCCGGAGGAGTTCGTCTGACCCCTCAGTGCTCAGAAAGAACACACGGCGCTATCAGTGAAAGCACCATTGTTTCTGGGCGCTGAGAGGCCAGGGGAGTTCCTCAGACCCCCTCAGTGCCCAGAAAGAACATATGTTGCTTCTCCTCCTTGGCACGCTTCGAGTTCAGAGGGCATTGAGAACTGAAAGCGCCACTGTTTCTGTGCACTGAGGGGCCTGGAAAGTTCCTCCGAACCCTCAGTGCCCAGAAAGAACACATGGTGCTTCCCCTCCTCGGCACGCTCCAAGTTCAGAGGGCGACAAGGACTGAAAGCACCATTGTTCTGAGCACTGAGAGGCCTGGGGAGCTCTTCTGACCCCTCAGCATCCAGTCGGAGGCTCAGGGATGGCGTGAGCAGGGAAGGGGTGCCTGCCCTTCACTCCTCTTGGGAGTTGGCACCCTAGGCAATTGCCAAGGTTGCCTACTCCCATGCGCTGGCCCTGCCCACTGGAATCACTGTGGAAAAAGTGACTCTGGGGGGAGAGGGTTTGAGGGAGAGACACCAAAATTGCAGGGCAGCTTCAGGTGCCTCTCCCCACCAGAACCTTCATGATCCAGAAAGATTGGACCAGGGGTTCCTATCCTAGGGGCACCCAAAGAGGGTGATTGTTCTCTATAGTGGTGAAAACTACCCGAGGCATCAGGTATGCAAGAAGCATAATAGCACTATGTGCAAGCAAGCACCCTCACCACAATTGACTTTCCACTGCAGAGATTCTCTAGGAGAACAACTGAAGAATTGCTTGAGAATAAGCACATACAGGGTGAGTTCCCACTAGGACTTTTATTTTGTTTCATCCCTTTCCTCAAAATGAAATTCTACACTGAACTCAGATTCACCCCTAGTTTTATCTTGGGTTAGTTTTCATTTCTACACTAAAGTGTGGCTCCAATGTTGTCCCAGGTTATCATGAAGCTGTTTGTACCAGAGTTTTCTCACCCCTTTACAGTCTATCCTGGGTTATATTAGTATAGCAGCATAATTTGGTTTTTAATATTTAAGCCTCTGTTATCCCTCTGCCTGCACTTTCACCCATCAGCCACTTGTCAGTATGGTAACATTTTATTTCTGTGGGAGGCTTCTATTAAATCCCTTCCTTCTCTTTGTGATCCATCCATTGCATACCTTATGATCCATGTGGTTGCCACAACTACCTTTGTGTATTTTGTGTGGGGTTTCAGCTACTGCTGGCCACTCCATGAACACGATTCAATCTCTTTTGTTATGTGAACCGAAGCAGTGGATGATGGTGGGTGACTGTGGATGGGTGCTTGGGAAAATTACTGGAAATGGTTTGCTGATTGGCAGGTTCTCTCCCTTTGCTAGCTACTCATCTGATTCCATCCCCTGGGTCTCTGAGAACTCACTCTGTACCACTCAACACACAGCAGCCAAGAAGGTCAGAGCGCCTGCTCCAGCTGCAACGCCACTGAGGATGTTCTCCGCAGCTGAGAACGAAACGTCTGGAAGGAAAACTTTCTCCAGTAGAACATGGCACTTGAGCCCGAAAGATTCTACAAACCCTAACTCACTCTGTATGCCTGCTTGTCTATCCCCATCACTGTTTTCAGTCCCCCTCTCCTTTCTGCTGTGATTTCTTGGGAGCCTGGGCCCCTGGGGGCCCATTGCCATAATCTACTGAGACCTCTCCTCCTTTATTTCCTCCTGAGGTTGGTCAACTGGCAATGCCACTGCCAATAGATCGTTGCCTTTCCCCATGAAGTTCTCCTGCCTTGCTTTCTCCTAGGTTGATCCCCAGAGTTTTGGGATGCTGGGTACCAAGTTTAGGATGTCTCTTGGCAGTGCTCCCTCTAAACTGAGTTAGCCTGAGCTAGCTCACAGATTTTTAGCTTCCAGCTCACACATTTGTGTCTTAGTTCAGGAAGGATGACCCCAGAGCACACTAATTTATGCAGTAGCTCACGACTTTAATGCCAGTAGCCCACAATGTAGAATTTTTGCTCACAAGACTCTGCAGCTAAGAGGGAACATTGCCTCTTGGTACTCTGGAGGGCACTCTACAAAACTGAAAAGATCCTCCCCTCACTCTGCCTCTGAATCCCTCCCTCTCCCCCCCCCTTCCACTTTCCTCTCTGTTGATGACTATGGTTTTGTGTGCTTGTGTTGCAGCTCTGTAGGAAGTGGGCTGGAGGGGAGGCTGGCTTCTCTCCCCACCCACATCAAATGAATTTGAGGGACTCCCCCTTCTTGATTGTGGAGGAGAGTGCTCAGTGGGCAGCGTATCTCAAACTGCCAGGATCTTCTTTTTCTCCCGTTGGGAGGAGGCTGCCTTCCCCCCATGAAGCTCTCTTGCCTCACCTTCTCCTGTGTTGGTCCTCAGGGGTTTGTGGTGCTGGGTCCCAACTCTAAAGAGTCCATTATAGTTACACGGGACTGTGTTTATGTTCCAATGACACAAGGTGCCCAGGTCATGGCATGGTCACCACTTTCTCCCTTTCGGTTTTTTCGTGCAACTGTCACAATTATTAGCGGGGGATGGATTTCTAATGGCACATGGACTACTTATGTCTCCCCTTTCTAGAAGATGAAGAAGAAGATATTGGATTTATATCCCGCCCTCCACTCCGAAGAGTCTCAGAGCGGCTCACAATCTCCTTTACCTTCCTCCCCCACAACAGACACCCTGTGAGGTACATGAAGATATTGGATTTATATCCCACCCTCCACTCTGAAGAGTCTCAGAGCGGCTCACAATCTCCTTTCCCTTCCTCCCCCTCAACAGACACCCTGTGAGGTAGATGAAGATATTGGATTTATATCCCGCCCTCCACTCCGAAGAGTCTCAGAGTGGCTCACAATCTCCTTTACCTTCCTCCCCCACAACAGACACCCTGTGAGGTGGGTGGGGCTGGAGAGGACTCTCACAGCAGCTGCCCTTTCAAGGACAACCTCTGCCAGAGCTACGGCTGACCCAAGGCCATGCTAGCAGGTGCAAGTGGAGGAGTAGGGAATCAAACCCGGTTCTCCCAGATAAGAGTCCGCACACTTAACCACTACACCAAACTGGTTCTCATTGGAGTGGAGGATGACTCAAAGGATAAGAATAGAAAGCAATTAACTGCAAACACTAAAAAGGCAATCTATAGTGAGTCTTTCACTGAATGTGGATTGTCAACAGATCAGTTTTAATCCTGCCAGAGGCTGTTTAGAGACTCCCAATCAACAGCAAGAAAAAGTGAACATCCTGGGCTTTGGGGTATGTGGAATCACAGGTGGCTCTGTGCCTTTGTGTGCCTTGAGTATGCACTGAAGTAGAGAGCCTTTGGTGCTTGTTTTATTATTAATATTAAGTTGAAAATCACCTAATGCTGCAACAGAATTTAGAGACTCCCAATTAATATCTATACTTTGGTGGTTTCCCAGGCAATACTCATTGCTTGGTTGTGTGTGCTGTTCTTTTTTTGCTCTCTAGGTGGAATCGGAAATCCATTTGCAATCATGCACTAATACTTCTCTCCTCATGATTCTTGTCTGATCGAAACAGCTCAATGTAACTTTACTCTTCTTTCTGTAACTATTCTGTTTTCCGACATAGGTGGCAGCCTGCAACAAAGAGGGCAATCATGGGGCCAAATTGGCTGAAGTGTCACCAAACTCATGGATTAATTACCTGCACAGCAGAAAAAGATGGGTGGTGCTCATGACAGATGTTACCAACCAGATGCTTCACCAGACAGGAGCTAGACTACAGGTGAACCGCTGTTCAGACAACAGCTTTGCATGTGTGCTGAGCAGTGATCATAAAAAAGTAGTAGTAGATTTCAGAGCTTGATTGTTAGATTGTTAGAGCACATGATTAGCTGTTTCAAATTGAAAGTTCATCATGCTGAACTTTAAAGAGAAAACATGAAGCTCTTCTATTCATTAAGGAGTAAGCATGATCAATGTAAGTGGTCCATTTTTTCTTCCTGTCCAACTGATCAAGAGATGCAGTGGGTCAATATTATGAACTTGGGTAGATGCTGGTATTAAACATTTATGTGGTATTTGCAAAGCTTCTCACTGTGTGTGACCAGCAGTGTGGGTGTTGTGTATGTGGACTCATGTGGACATTCCTCACCAGTTTCCCCGCCTGGCTCATTGGAGCCTGAAGGACTGAGCTTGGGGACTCTTGAACAATGGGCAGTAGGATCTAAATCCCTACTGCCCTGGCCCAACCAGAAGACACCTGCTGGTTCAAAAAATCCAATGGTGTATTAGCATGGGAACCCAGGACTGTATATTGTTGGCCCCATTGGCCCAGTTAAGCAGTCTTCTTTAATGAAGACATCAGTCTTAGCAAAAATGGTGTCCTGCCTTAAGATGCTTATGGAATAAACTGCTGAATTACTAGACTGTGTGGTTCTTTGACTCGAGGTCCTGACAAATATGTGTTCTGGTTGGGAGAAAGAGATTGAGTTCCTAGACACTCTAAATGACTGTGCTATGGAGCAGATGGTCACAGAACCTACCAGGGGTGGGGTGATCCTGGATTTGGTCCTAAGTAATGCCCAAGACTTGGTGAGAGATGTAAAAGTGACTGCACAGCTTGGGAGCAGTGACCATAATGTTGTTGATTTCACCATTTGTATAAATAGGGAGTTGCCAAAAAAGACCAATACAACCACTTTTAATTTTAAAAGGGGTAAATTCTCTGAGATAAGGAGGAATGTGAAGAGGAAACTGAAAGGAAAGGTAAATAGGACCAAAACTCTTGGGGAAGCTTGGAGGCTGTTTAAAGCTACAATCCTAGAAGCTCAGATAAAATATATACCACAAGTCAGGAAAGGCACAAATAGGTATTTTAAAAAGCCTGCATGGTTAACAAACAAAGTAATGGAAGCTGTAAAAGGTAAGAAGGATTCCTTTAAGCAGTGGAAAGCTAGTCCAAGTGAGGTTAATAAAAGAGAACACAAGCTGCGGCAAATCAAATGCAAGACTGTGATCAGGCAGGCAAAAAGGGACTATGAGGAGCATACTGCAAAAAACATAAAGACCAACAATAAAAAATTCTTCAAATACCAGCCAGGGAGGCAGTAGGGCCCTTGGATAACCAAGGGGTAAAAGGATTACTGAAGGAGGATAGGGAAATGGCTGAGAAGCTGAATGCATTTTTTGCCTCCGTCTTCACTGTGGAAGATGAGAAGTGCTTGCCCATTCAAGAACCGCTGATTTTGGGAGGGGTGTTGAAAAACATGAGTCAGATCGGAGTGACAAGAGAGGAGGTCCAAAAACTGATAGACAAATTAAAAACTGATAAGTCACCAGGCCCAGATAGCATACATCCAAGAGTTCTGAAAGAACTCAAAGGTGAAAATGTGGATCTCCTGACAAAAATATGTAAACTTTAATTGAAATCTGCCTCCATTCCTGAGGACTGGAAGGTAGCAAATGTCATCCCCATCTTTAAAGAGGGCTCCAGAGGAGTTGGAAGTAAGCAGCGAAGTGGCTAAGTTTGCAAATGACACTAAATTGTTCAGGTGTGAGGCACTCCAAAGGGATCTGTCAAGGCTGGGCGAGTAGGAATCAACGTGGCAAATGAGGTTCAACATGGCAAGTGCAAAGTAATGCACATTGGGGCCAAAAATCCTAACTATAAATACAAGTTGATGGGGTGTGACCTGGAGGAAACTGGCCAAGAGGGAGATCTTGGGATCGTGGTAGATAACTCTCTGAAGATGTCGAGACATTGTGCAACTGCAATAAAAAAGGCCAACACCATATTGGGAATTATTAGGGAGGGAATTGAAAACAAACCCTCCAGTATCATAATGCCTCTGTATAAATCAATGGTGCAGCCTCATTCGGAATACTGTGTACAATTCTGGTCACCATACCTCAAAAAGATGTTATACCATTGTTATACCAGTGCACAAAAGAGCAACTAGAATGATTCAAGGGACCACTTTCTCTACGAAGAAAGGTTAAAACGCTTGGGGCTCTTTAGCTTGGAGAAACGTCAACTGAGGGGGGACATGATAGAAGTTTACAAGATTATGCATGGCATAGAGAAGGTAGAGAAAGAAGTACTTTCTCCCTTTCTCACAATATGAGAACTTGTGGACATTCAATGAAATTGCTGAGCAGTAAGGTTAGAATGGATAAAAGGAAGTATGCTTCACCCAAAGGGTGATTGACACATGGAATTCACTGCCACGTGAGGTGGCAGTGGCTACAAGCATAGCCAGCTTCAAGAGGGGAATGGAAAAGCATATGGAGCAGAGGTCCATCAGTGGCTATTAGCCACTGTCAGAACTGGAAGAACTTCAATCGAGGCCTAGGACTTCGTTACAAAAGTATAGACGTTTATTGAGAACTACAGTACTGAAGGCACAGAATAACACTGATAACGAAGTTAGCATTGGTTACATTTTTATGTGCTTGTGGCAACAACAATAAAACGATCTTTCACACGGCCAGAGACAACTGTCTGTTTCCCAGGGTCTGTTATCAGCAAGGGAGGATGGAGTCCTGCTGAGATGTCCTGGCCGGTCGGCTTCAAAGGGCACCCGCAGATATTGGCCAGAGGCTATCTGTCACCCTTCAGTGATCACAGTTTGTTTGAAATGCATAGCAGTCTGGTTAGTGGCCTGGCTGAGAGCACACTGGGTTAGTATCTGGTTACAATATGGAGTCAGTTAAGCTAACAGCATATAACAGCATGTAGGAAAGTTACAAGTTCTGACATACTGCCCCCCCTAAGCTCTTTGCCTTGGGCTTGTGTGGGTACAGTAGGTGGAATTTCTTAAGCAGCTGCAGAGCTGATACATCACTGGCTTTGACCCACTCGTCACAACTCGGGGGGAAGTACTTCCACCGAATCAGGTAGTGCAATACCCCCCGCCTGACCCTGGAGTCTAGGATCTCCTGCACCTCATGGTGGCTCTGGCCCTTCACTCGAGTAGGAGGTGGCTCTGGAGGGTGAGGGTGCCAGGACGTAGCTCCAGGATCTTTGCAAAGAAGGCTGCAATGGAAAACAGGGTGGATCTTACTCAGTAGCTTGGGTAGCTCCAGTTCCACGGTCACCTCGTTGATCACCTGTTTTATCTTAAAGGGGCCCAAATATTTGTAGGCTAGTTTCCGGCAGGCCTGAGGTAGCGGGAGGTTCTTAGTTGACAGGAACACCTTTCCCCTTCCTTAAATTCCCACTGGGGGGAGTGCTTGCGGTCAAAATGTCGTTTATACTCCTCCTTGGCCTTTTCCAGATTTTCTTGTATCACCTCCCACCCTTGGCGGACTCCCTCCCACCACTGCTGACAGGAGGTTTGCCCAGGGGCCCCAGCTGGAAGGGGGAGGTGAGGGAAAGGCTTGCCCTCATACCCATTGACTATTTGGAAGGGCGAGGTCTTTGTGGAGCTGTGCAAACTGTTATTATACCCATATTCTGCAAATGCCAGAAGTTCCACCCAGTTGGACTGTTGATAGTTGACGTAGCACCTGAGGTACTGTTCTAGAAGCCCGTTGACACTCTCCGTCTGGCCGTCCGTTTGTAGGTGGTAGGCGGAGCTAAGCCCTTGCTCTATCCCTGCGATTTTGCAAAACTCCCGCCAGAAGTTGGCAACGAACTGTGGCCCGCGGTCACTAATGACCTTATCAGGGAAGGAGTGGAGCCGGACCACGTGATTGAAAAACAAATAGGCTAACTTCTTGGCTGTGGGCAATTGCTTGCACGGGATGAAGTGGGCTTGTTTTGAAAAGGTGTCCACTACCACTAGGATTACTGTTTTACCTTGGGAAGGGGGCAGTTCTACTATGAAGTCCATCGACACCACCGCCCATGGTCGGGACACAATGGGTAGTGGTATCAGGTGGCCCGGTGGTTTTCCCCCTCTCCGTTTGGTCATGATGCATGTCGGGCAGGAGCTTACAAATTCCGACACGTCCCTTTTCAGGTGTGGCCACCAGAATTGTCGGGTGACCAGGTTGAGCGTTTTTACATAGCCAAAATGCCCAGCTAGGTGGCTGGAGTGGCATTGCGTTAGGACTTCACTCCGCAGGCTTTTTGGCACATAGATCTTCCCATTGTAATACCACAGCCCTCCTTCCCCCTTCTCAACGCCCTCAGGCCTTTCCCCTCCCTCCGCCTCTGCTTTGGCCGCGAAGCGTTCCTTTTCTTTTGGCTCTGGAGTCCCTGTCTTTTTTCCCGACCGGGTGGGGGAAATGAGCGAGTCTATCACCTCTTCTTTTTGGCTGTCATGCTGCGGCATGCGTGAGAGCGCGTTGGACAAGAAATTCTTAGTTCCGGGGATGTGCTTGAGCACAAAGTCAAATTTAGTGAAAAACCCCACCCACCTTATTTGTTTGGCGGTGAGTTTGCGCCGTCCGGTTAGCGCCTCGAGGTTTTTGTGATCTGTCCAAATTTCAAAAGGGACCCGGGCTCCCTCTAGCCATGATCGCCATGTTTTTAGAGCGAATGTGACTGCGAAGGCTTCTTTGTCCCACACTGACCAGTTTCTCTGTTCGTTCGAGAATTTGTGAGAGATGTATGCGCAGGGTCTCAGCCCTCCCTCGTCATCCCTCTGCATCGATATTGCCCCCACCGCGACATCGGAGGCGTCGCATTGCACCACGAACGGTTTTAACTCATTGGGGTGGGCCAATACTGGTTCGCTTGTGAATAGTCTTTTCAATTCATCAAACGCGCGCTGGCACTCTGGTGACCATGCGAGGCGTGCCCTGGGCTTTTTTGCTTCCTCCCCCTTCCCTTTCGTTTTGAGCAGTTCTGTGAGGGGTAGCATGACCTTGGCGAACCCCTTGATGAACCCGCGGTAAAAATTTGCGAACCCGAGGAATGATTGTAGCTGCTGTCGGGTTCGGGGCGGCTCCCAATCTAATACCGCTTGGATTTTCGCGGGGTCCATTGCTAGCCCTTCCCCCGACACTCGGAACCCCAGGTAATCTAGTTCCGTTTTGTGGAATTCACATTTGGTTAATTTAGCATACAGTTTGTTCTGATACAGGGTGGTCAACACTTTTCTAACCAATGGTACATGTGATTCTAGGTCTTTAGAGTAAATAATGATGTCATCCAGGTACACCACCACCCCCTTATACAGGTAGTCCCTTAACACTTCATTGATAAAATTCATGAACACTCCCAGCACCCCCTGCAACCCAAACGGCATCACCAGGTATTCAAACTGTCCCATCGGCATGTTGAACGCCGTCTTCCACTCGCCCCCCTCTTTGATCCGGACTCTAAAGTACGCATCGCAGAGGTCGAGCTTGGTGAATATTTTGCCCTCCGCCACCGTACTTAGCAAGTCTTTTATCAGCGGGATCGGGTAAGCGTTTGACATGGAAATCCTGTTTATCCCGCAAAAATCTGTGCAAAGTCTCAAACTTCCAGCCTTCTTCTTGCGGAATAGGACGGGGGCTGCATGGGGGGCCATGGCGGGGTGGATAAACCCCCGCTTCAAGTTTTTGTCTATGAACTTTTTCAGTTCTGCTTCCTCCGCCCAGCCCATCGAGTAAAGTTTGGCATTCGGTAATTCCTGCCCTGGTATTAGTTCGATGGTGCAGTCAGTTGGGCGGTGGGGGGGCAGTTTGTCTGCCTCCTCCTCACTAAAAGCCCTCCTCAAGTCTCGGTATTCCTTGGGAATCGATTTCACCTCCTCTATGGTCAGGCATAGCCGATCGTTTTGGGGTGGTGCCTTGGGGCCCCATTCTTTCCGCCAATGATGGTGCTCGCACCACCAGTCTGGGAAGCGCACAATCTGTGCTTCCCACTGAATATCTGGCTGGTGTCTCACTAACCAGCCCGCCCCCATCACTACATCGAACGAGGAGGAGGGGGCTATCACAAACGTTTCGATCCCCCAGTGATCCTCGGTCCCTACTGGCACCGCTTGGGTTTCCTCGGTGCACGGCTCCCCTTTCATCACTGACCCGTCCATCTGTTCGAATTGGATTGGGTGGGGTAACGGGGACCTGGCTAGCCCAAGCGCCTCTACGAGGCGGGGGGTGATAATGTCCCTAGTGCACCCTGAGTCTATTAGGGCCCGGGTGTGCATAAAACGCTTTAAGTTGGGGTTCAATAAAGTCACGGCCATAAATAACAGTTCCCCAGTAACTCTCACCATCATTGGTGCCGGCGCTTCACGGACCTGCTTTGTGGCACCTATTAAAGCAGGTCGCTGTCGTTTCCCGCCGACTCGGGGTCCCACGACTCCTCGCTCGATTCTGCGACGGTTATAATATCCTCGTCAATCGCCATGGACATGGTGACAGCGCCCCGACTGGGCTCCTTGGCTCGCCCCCCCCTTTCTTTGGGGTGGCCGCGAGCGGTTTGGGCGGCGGGGTGGCGGGTTTCGGCTTCTCGGGGCAGTTGGCGGCCAGGTGCCCCGGGTCCCCGCACCTGAAGCATCTCCTCCCTACCCCCACCGGGGTGGAGGTGGTGGGCGCCTTTTTCTCTTCAGGTTTGGTCGCCGGGGTACTCGGCCTTCCCCCTTTTCTCCCTAGTTGCTGTTGGCGGCGGATTCCAACGTGTTGCAGGTTCGTTTCCACCTCTCCAGCCAGTTGGATCCAGCCGACCAGGGTGTCGGGTCTGCCTTGGTGATAGCACCGGTCGAGTATGTTGGCGTTCAGGCCGTTCTTAAATGCCGTGTACTTCATCAGCTCGCTCCAGCCCCTCACTGCCGCGCAGTGCGCCATAAATTCGGTAGCGTACTCTTGGGTGGTGCGGTTCCCCTGCTCAATTCTCTGGAGGGCTTCGATGGCTTTTTCTTCTCTCAGGGGGTCGCCGTACTGCCGCAGCATCGCCTGGAGGAAGTCCACCACTGTCGCCAGTTCGGGTCTCCTTCCCGTGTATAGCCCCACATACCACTTCCTCGCGGCCCCCTTTAGCTTGGAGGCAATGTGGTCTACTCGACTCGCCTCCGTTGGGTAGCTCACGCCCCAATGGGTGAAAAAGTTGTTGCACTGGATGGTGAAGTACTCCACCTCATCTCCATCCCCGTCAAATGTGATCTGGAGCTCGCAGGCTCTCGCTCCATCCCCCGCCACCGGGGCCGCCGGTGCCGCGGGCCCCGCCGGCTGGGGCCCGGCTGGCGGCGGCGGTGGTGGGCCCAGAGGTGGTCCGGCTGGTGGGCCTGCAGGGCCTGGGGCCGGCGGCCCGGCCGGGCCCCCACCCCCGTCGATCGGGGGTGCCGCGGGCTGCCCTGGTGCTCCCCCGTCCGGCGCCGCCGGTGCTCCATCGGCGGGCGCGGCCGAAAGAATCGGTCCCCCTCCGGGGGCCCCGGCCAGCGCCCCCAGTCCGGCCCCTTGCAGGGCACGGAGCTGGTTCTGGATTGTGTCCAGTTGCAAGTGCATCTCCGCTGCCAGCTGGACGCGGGTCTCGTGCACCTCATCGTGGATTTCTCTTACCCACTGGAAGAGCTCGTTGCGGAGCACATGTGCCGGTTCGCCGCCACTAGGGATCGGGGCCCCCTCTCTCTCCAGGTCCCAGTCGTCCCCTCCGGTTCCGGTCGCCAACGCCTTGTATCTCTCGTCCGCGGCTTCCATGAGCGCGGTGGACTTACGCGGGGTCCAGCTCCTCGGGGCAAAGATTGCCGTGGAGAAGTGCGCTGGGTCCTTGACTTTTTGTCTCACCGCAGTCACCCCCGGGTTCTAGCGGCCTCTCCCCCGGGGGTGTGCTGGGCTCTCCGTTATCTGGAGCCTTTGCTGCCATCCAGCTAAGTTGCCAGTCCGGATAAGCTCCCAAAAAGGGATCAGTGTTATAATGTCAGAACTGGAAGAACTTCAATCGAGGCCCAGGACTTCGTTACAAAAGTATAGACGTTTATTGAGAACTACAGTACTGAAGGCACAGAATAACACTGATAACGAAGTTAGCATTGGTTACATTTTTATGTGCTTGTGGCAACAACAATAAAACGATCTTTCACACGGCCAGAGACAACTGTCTGTTTCCCAGGGTCTGTTATCAGCAAGGGAGGATGGAGTCCTGCTGAGATGTCCTGGCCGGTCGGCTTCAAAGGGCACCTGCAGATATTGGCCAGAGGCTATCTGTCACCCTTCAGTGATCACAGTTTGTTTGAAATGCATAGCGGTCTGGTTAGTGGCCTGGCTGAGAGCACACTGGGTTAGTATCTGGTTACAATATGGAGTCAGTTAAGCTAACAGCATATAACAGCATGTAGGAAAGTTACAAGTTCTGACAGCCACAACTTATCATTGGAATTCTCTGTCTGGGGCAGTGATGCTCTGTATTCTTGGTGCTTGGGGGGGGCACAGTGGGAGGGCTTCTAGTGTCCTGGCCCCACTGGTGGACCTCCTGATTGCAATTGGGTTTTTTGGTCACTGTGTGACACAGAGTATTGGACTGGATGAGCCACTGACCAGATCCAGCATGGCTTCTCTTATGTTCTTATGCAGCATTCCTGCAGTCACAGATTATGCACATGGAGCTTCACTGACATCTCCATACTCCCTGAGGAGTGATATGCTGTGATCAAGACTTGACAATTGCCCTGGGCACTTCTCTATGCAAAATGTTAGGTGCCTCTAGCAGATCAGTAAACATGTGGGGTGGGAAGATGATGGTACCCTTTTTATGCTCAACCCTATGGCGGGAGAGGGCAGGACAGAATGAAAGGACAATAAAAGTTGATTCACAGCCCCACTGCACAATCAACAATAGGAAGGAGAAAACCATCATGTCGAACCCAGGTTAGGAGCTCAAATGTAGAACTGATAACCTCGGTAAAAGGTCAAGGTAGTCCCCTGTGCAAGCACCAGTCATTTTCGACTCTGGGGTGATGTTGCTTTCACAACGTTTTCACGGCAGACTTTTTGTGGGGTGGTTTGCCATTGCCTTCCCCAGTCCTCTACACTTTCCCCCCAGCAAGTTGGGTACTCTGGGACAGGTGGACAAATTGAACCAGTACAATCAGTCATGTAGAAAAATAATCAGGGATAAGTAATCAGGGATAAATGCAAGGTTTAATGGGTGCTAGTCAAACTCTGGGGGGAAATCCTAGTGGGAAATCATCCACGGATAGGCCAGTTTCTAGCCTGCTGCCTGAAATAGAGCCTCTTTCAGCCTAGTAGATCTGCTCCCAAGTACAGTAAATCTGATGGCAAACCACAGCCCTGCCAAAGTATAAATCTGCTCTTGATTGAGTACAATAGCCTACTGCTTTCATCAAGCAGGACACAGATTTCCAACAGATCCTTGTCTGAATCTTTTGAAACAGTACTCCCTGGTCACAGGAGCATAGGGTTGCCAGGTCCAATTTAAGAAATATCTGGGGACTTTGGGGGTGGAGCCAGGAGACATTAGGGGTGGAGCCAAGATCGAGGCTGTGACAAGCATAATTGAACTCCAAAGGGAGTTCTGGCCATCACATTTAAAGGGACGGCACACCTTTTCAATGCCTTCCTTCCATAGGAAATAATGAAGGATAGGGGCACCTTTTGGGGGGCTTATAGAATTGGACCCCCTGGTCCAATCGTTTTGAAACTTGGGGGATATTTTGGAGAGAGGCACTAGATGCTGTACTGAAAATTTGGTGCCTCTACCTCAAAAAACAGCCCCCCCAGAGCCCAGATACCCGCGGATCAATTCTCCATGATTTTCTATGGGAATAAATCTACATAGGGAATAATAGAGCAGACATTTCCCTCCCCTCCCCCCGCTTTCTCACGACGCTGAAGCGGGGGAGGGCCTCCAAAACGGGGGATCTCCTGCCCCCACCTGGGGATTGGCAACCCTACAGGAGCATGAGTGGGCCTCATATATTTCTAAATATGGACTCCAAGTATGGCTGCCTTTTGTGAGGACTGAGAGAAGAAAAGAAAACAGGGTATCTCGTGGAAGTGCCACACAGCTTCATGTAATGTTAGACCAGTTCCCCAGCAAGCAATTGGTAATGCAAAAAGTAGTCTTTAAAAGAAGAAGGTGTAATGTAGCTGTCGTATCCTCTGAGATGTGGTCATAGGGTTGCCAAGTCTAATTCAGAAAATATCTGGGGATTTTGGGGCAGAGTCAGACTTTCCCATTTCCAAAATAAATGGATAAAAATACAGCAGTGCAGTTCGCCTGAATAATCATTTCCTCATCCCCCAGTAGCTGCAATTCTAGTAAGTGAAAGTGTAAACACGCAGAAAGCAGCCAAAATGCACAGGTTCTAATACTCACTTTGCCATGGAAGTTTTCTAGGTGACCTGGACCCAGTCACACACTCTTACCTACCCCATACAGTTGTCAGGATGAAACTAAAGAGTGAAAAATGTAAGCTGCTTCCAGTTCCCATTGCGGAGAAAGGTAGGGTATAAATGAAATGAAATAAACAGTACACAGTCTCTGGCACCAAATCTTTCTTTTTTCTGTATATAGGCTGTGGCACCAGGAGAGCCAGTTTGGTGTAGTGGTTAAGTGTGCGGACTCTTATCTGGGAGAACCGGGTTTGATTCCCCACTCCTCCACTTGCACCTGCTGGAATGGCCTTGGGTCAGCCATAGCTCTGGCAGAGGTTGTCCTTGAAAGGGCAGCTTTTGGGAGACCCCTCCCAGCCCCACCCACCTCACAGGGTGTCTGTTGTGGGGGAGGAAGGTAAAGGAGATTGTGAGCCGCTCTGAGACTCTTCGGAGTGGAGAGCGGGATATAAATCCAATATCTTCTTCATCTTCTTCTACCCAGGCCAGGATAGTTCAGGGATAACTTGGGTCAACCTAGTACTGACATAGTACTAGTACTGTGTGAATTGTAGATTTCTGTGACATTCAGTAGTGCTATTTCCTCAGGTTATTTTAAGACTCTGCATTTAAAAAGACTTTTCCTATAGAAATGTCTGGCATAATAAACCCTTAACCTGTCTCTGTACTGTCTGAGATTCTGTCTGGAATCCGAGGTGACTCAAGATGCTTGATTGCTTAGATATGCCTGGGGCCGCTCGTCTGTTTGAAAACTGCTCTTGTGGTTTTCTCTACTGAATTAAGGAACCAGCAACAGGAATGTAAAATATGGGATATTGTTAGTAATAAAATTGCCAGTCTTCAAAATCCTTCTTTTAATTTGAACGTTCAGGCAGCATTCGTAGATAATCTGTTCTTTGCTCATACATAATAACCGAACAATTACTTTATTTCTCAATCGTTCACCAACAAAAAGAGATCCTTCATTATTTATACTGCTTCCCCCTATCTAGCCCTGCCTCATAATCTCTTTGCAGGGAGACTCAGATTTATTCACAGCATGAAAGAAGTTCATACTTCTAGCCTGAAAAAAAGGAAGAGGGAAAAAACATGCAGAATTTTTCTTTTATTTTAAAAAAGCAAATGTTTATGTATGAGTGTCACCGGCTCTGGGAAAGCTATCCTCCAGGAGGAGCACACAGAGCAGTAAAATTATGCTACGTTTTATGCATGAATGCAGGACAAAGTACTTTACATTTACAGTAAACTGCAAAAGAACATTGCCATGTAGTCTTTCGTCCATTGGTCACCTTTATCCACCTCTCTACCCAAGACATTTTGCACATTGAAATTAAAGTACATAAAGACACTATCTACCCCCCCCCATTTATTTAGTGTAGTTTTATCCCACCCTTCTTCCAATGAGCTCTAGGCAGTGTACGTGGTTCTTCCCGCCTCCATTTTACCCTCACAATCACCCAGTAGGTTAGGCTAAGAGACAGTGGCTGGCCCAAGCGCAACCAGCAAACTTCCATGTCAAGGGGGATTTGAACCTAGGCAGGGCTTTTTTGGCAGAAAAAGCCCAGCAGGAACTCATTTGCATATTAGGCCACACATCCCAGATGTCACCATTGTTTCACATAGGGCTTTTTATAGGGAAAAGCCCAGCAGGAATTCATTTGCATATTAGACCACACCCCCTGACACCAAGCCAGCTGGAACTGTGTTCCTGCTTGAACCTAGGCCTCAAGAGCATTCTAACCACACCCAAAAGCTAAAAAGCAATCAATAGCTTGTGTGCATGAAGTAAACATATATAGGCTCCATTCCTGAGACCAGAAAAAGCAGCATTCCTGACCATGCGCTCATGTTGTCTACACTCTAACAATTCAGGGAGCAGAGCCAGAGGGCTCATTCAGCCTCCCCCTCTATGTGTGTTAAGGTTAATGTCATGTACAATGTCAAGTAAGGCTAGTGATTTAAAACAAGCTATTAAAACATGGGCAAATATAAAAACACAAAATTAGGCATGATGGATCAGAGCAAGGGTCTACCTAGTCCAACACCCTGTTTCCAGCAGCAACCAGTCAGACACCACAGAGGTCCACAAGGAGGAATCTCATTCAACATTTGCTAATTGCTTCTGATCATCCAACAATCAGATACGGCTGAAGCTGGTGGAAACCAATGTCAGTCTCGTAGCAATCAGAGGCAGGGCATTTTTTCCTGGGGGAACATGCCATAACCTCTTTGTGGAAACAAAATTCTCAAAAAAGTATCTAAAAGTATATGGGAGCACTGGGGGAGCATGACAGTCTTTGATCCAACAAAGTACGTTAAAACGCAGTTGCTTCATAGTCATTATTCAGCCTTTGGAACCAAAAGCAAAACCTGGAAAAGAACCGAGGAAGTTGGTGACGCATCCAAAGTTTGGAAACTGCTTTAAAGTAGAAGTAAGTCTGTGGTGCCTTAAAATAATATTGTTTCAAAGAATCCCATGTGTTCCTCTTTCATTTTCCTCTTGAGATTTCCGGCACCTGTTTTTCCAGGGAAAAAAAGCCCTGATCAGAGGCATTCTGAAACTAGAGGTCTCATTCAGCGACTTGGTTCTTAGCCAGTGATAGACCTATACTCCATAAATTTCTCTAGTCTAGTGCTCATCACTATGTCTGCAATACCAGGAACACTTTCCCATTATTTCCCAGTAGATCTGCCCAGGATTGTTCCCTACATCTCATAGCAGGGAGTTTCCCATGTTATCTACCTTCTGCGTCTCTTGAATCTACAGCCAATTAGCTTTGAATGAAAATATGGACAACTTTATTTATTTAAAACATATATCCTTCCTCATAACATTCTCAAGAACGTTATGACATGTAAGAAATCACCAAATGCTTGGGAAGGTTAAAATATCTTTAATTAGCAATTGAAACTGAAATAGTAAGTGCAGATGAATGGCAGAGTTGCCAAGAGATCTGGCAAAAAAATATTGTATCCCTTTAATGGAGGCTTAATGTGTAAAACACAGCCCTACCTGACAAAAGCCTCTGGCTGTAAAGGAAGGTGGGCCCAATTTGCCATCATGGAAGGAATGAGACCTATAAGTTGCAACTAAGGGGCTAAGAAGCCTTAGCAGTCACAGATTCCCACCCCTTTGTTGGAATTAGGGTTGCCAAGTCCAATTCAAGAAATATCTGGGGACTTTGGGGGGTGGAGCCAGGAGACTTTGGGGGTGGAGCCAGGAGACATTGGGGGCAGAGCCAGGAGCAAGGGTGTGATAAGCAGAATTGAACTCCAAGGGAGTTCTGGCCATCACATTTAAAGGGACACTTCCCCCACCCGCCACCACCATGAGAAAGGGGGCTCCCCTCACCCTCGCCGCTCCCGCCGGCCGTCCAGCTTCATTGCCGCGGGGAGACGGAGGCGAAAGAACCTCGCGCGCCCCTTTACCAGCTTCCCGCCGGCCGCAAAAGTTCGCAGAGAGAAGAGCCTCACGGTGGCGGCAGGGAGAGCAAACAATCCGCGTCTCCTTGGCAAAGGAACGCTCTCCTCTCTCCCCCCCCCTTTCCTTCCTCGCGCTCCAGTCGCTGAGAGGAGGCGGCGCTGGCGGAGGGAGGCAGAAAAGAGCGGCGATTTAGTAGGTGGGGCCGGGGAGCGCCTCGCGCCGCAGAGGCAAGGCTTGGTGAGGCGAGCGCCTTTTCCTGCGCGGTTTCTCCCCGCCCCCCTTTTGCCATACCCCCTTCCAATCAGGGACAGGCTGCCGCTGCCCCTGCAACGATCAACGGCCTTCGCCTTCCCCTCACCAAGTTTGAACTGTCCTTGTGAAGTCTTAGGAGAGGGGAAAGGGGGGCACCCCGGTGCCGTTTCCCCCCTCCCCCCGCTTCCATTTTTTGGGGGAGCGGGGGAAGAGGGTGGAAATCCTGGGGTCCCCCGCCAGGGCGGGAGGGTTGGGAAGCCTAGTTGGAATCATTCTTCAATTATTTGGAGAATATGGACATAGTTACTGCCTTGGAGGCTATTGTTTCTTCAGTTCTCCGAATATTGGTAGTGGTCAGAGGAACACTGAAGAACTGGTTTGATCTGTCTGGAAACTTAGTCTGAGACTGGTTTCTTTCCTTTTCCCTCTTCCCATCCCCTTACCTCCCACTTTGGTGCATTTCTTCCCAAACTTATCAGTTTGATGATTGATTTATTCACTTATGGGTTTAATTCATTGCAGGATAAGCAGGGTGTAAGTGAGGGATGTGGGAGGCCCAGTTGGGGAAAGGAGTAGCACCTAGGCACATCGCAATGCCCAGTGAGTTTGGGTGGGAATGGCCATTTTGTGGCACGCCAGAGATTTTAAATTGTGTATGGCATTGGGGAAGGACAAAAGCCTATCCAAACACAAACAGCCTGCACCATCACCTCCTAAGAGGCAGATGAGGAGGACAAAGTGGAGAAGTGGATTATTCTGGAAAAATTGGTGGCACTAGAAGAGTTGCAAAGGATAGCATTTGCATGTGGGCATTTATTGTCTGTCTGTCTATCTTTTATATATAATCTTACCTATCTTATCTGTTCTATGGAATTACATACATGGCCTCATAAGAATTTTTATTATAAATCTCCCCTGTATTATAATTCACCAGACAGTCTGGTCACAGTTCACCTATTCTCCCATTGGCTGAGCTGCCTGTTGTTTAGTCTCAATGGAGAGCAACCTCCAATCTCCAGCCCCAGGACAGACAAAGATTGAGCCACTGCTTTGCAGATGAGAGAAAGAAAGCCTTCCCTCGACTGGTTGAGGGAGAGAGGAGGAGGGAAAGAGTCAGAAAAAACCCTCCCACAGTTGGTTAAGAGCTCCTCCCTCTCCTCCTCTGGAAGGGAAACAGCCAGAGACAGGGGAGGAAATGGTGTCCCATGACAGCAGACCAGATACAGGAGAGGGGAGAGGGAAGGCAAAAGAGGGGGGGAAAGAGAGGATGAAGTCCTATGCTTAAGACCAACAATGTTATCAGAGAGACAGTGTTGGTCTGAAAGGTATCACTAATGGATTTTGAGGGAGAGGTCATTTGGGCCAGTCCTGACTAGGGATGCCGGTTCCAGGATGGTGGGGAATTACTTGACATTTTGTGGTTGAGTCTGAGGAGGGCAAGGTTTGGGGAGAGGAGATCTCTCAGCTGAATATAATGCCAAAGAGTCCATCCCATAAAGCAGTTATTTCTCCAGGGGGAGATAGAACTGTTGTTTGGAGTTCAGTTGTGATACCAGGAGGTCTTCAGGCTCCGCCTGGGGCTGGCTACCGTAGGCCTGGCAGCACCCTCTGGGTGACTTGATGCCACCTGACTGGCATGACTTAACTAGGCCTGGCTGCTTGCTGCTGTTCAGCAGCAGCCCCACTATGACAGCCACTGTGGCAGAGGAGTTAGGGCTTCAGAGTGGGGTCTGCCAGACCCAGGTTCTTGCTGTGGAAACTGACTGGGTGATTTCAGCCCAGTCACAGACTTTCAGCCTAATCTACCTCACAGAGTAGGGCTTGTAAGATAGGTTAGGCCTCTTTCTAGAGCCCATTGTATATTTCCTCACAATGGGCATTATTCCAAGTTTTATAATAATTTTTGCAGATGATACATAAAATCACATAGGCCATTAGGGACATAGGTGTTGGCCTGGAATTTGTATTATGTTTTCAGCTATAGTGCCCAGATGCTTCTGGAAGTGAGCTTTGGACTATGATAGGATCGAGTGGTCCCAGAGGAAGGCCATCTGTGAGATTTGGAAGGCCAAGGAGGCTCACTCGCTTGGGGGTCTTCCTCCCATGTCTGAGCATTCCCCCTGAAATGGTTCACCTCTGTCAAGATAATGGTGTGCAGCTCTCTGACTGAGGTAACTCTGTCTTCTTGGATGAGTTAGGACAAGGGCTCTGTGACCTCCTGCAGTGTTGGTGGGGTGTAGGGCACTAAGCAGAAGCTTGTTCCCTGGTGTGTGGTAGGCAGGATTTTTGCAAAGAGCTCCGATTTTGCAAGGGGCCCATTTGGGGAAAGGCCATCTTGCAACAACTGCTAGGCATGCTAGTGGCCTGTGAGACTTCCCTGTCAGTCTCCCTGGATGGCTTTGTGACTTAAAAGAAGGACATGGCCAAGGTTTGGCTTACATGTGGGCCACCTGGATGCTAGGCTTGCCAATCCCCAGGTCCCAGTGGAGGTTCTTCCGCTTTCCCAGGCTCCTTCCCACCACCAGTCAGCTGGCTGGCAGGGGAAAGCCCCGCCCCCAGAGGACCATGTGCCTTTGGAGGCTTCAGTCTCCGATTGAAAGGCTTCCTCTTGGGATGGTGTGTCTGTGTTACTTAGAAGAAGTTGGCAGCAACTCGTGAGTAGAGATGCCAATCTGTCGCTTCAGAGTTGCCAGAAACAGGGTGGGGGGGAGGGAAACGTCTGCTGAGTACTTCATTATTCCCTATGTGGAGATCGATTCTCATAGGTTATAATGGGGAACTGATCTGGAGGTTTCCAGGGCTCTGGGGGAGCTGTTTTTTGAGGTAGAGGCACCGAATTTTCAGTATAGTATCTAGTGCCTCTCCCCAAAGTACCCCCCAAGTTTCAAAACGATTGGACCAGGGGGTCCAATTCTATGAGCCCCAAAAGAAGGTGCCCCTATCCTTCATTATTTCCTATGGAAGGAAGACATTTTAAAACGTGTGCTGTTCCTTTAAATGTGATGGCCAGAACTCCCTTGGAGTTCAATTATGCTTGTAACACCCTTGTTCCTGGCTCCACCCCCAAAGTCTCCTGGCTGCACCCCCAAAGTCCCCAGATATTTCTTGAATTGGACTTGGCAACCCTACTGGATGCTACCAAGTCAGTTGGTTTGCACCAGGGCTGGAGGCTTTTCCACTGTGAAGGAAGGGTTGTTGATGCGCCTGTGCTTAGTGAGGGTGGTCTTTAGTGACGCAAAGAATAAAGGCTTGCACACAGCAGTGTTAAAACCACTATATACAATTTATTTACACCTCCACTCTCCAATCCGACAGAATGCTCCGCTGCAACACCACCATACATATCCCACACACAGTAAAGTGTCTTTGTACATTTATACATAAGGTCCAGCCAGGTAACCAATCAGCTTGCTGCTGAGTCATGCTGACATTGCCCAGGCTGATGCAATCTGGCAACCAGCCACCTTCTGTCACTTAGATGATCTACCTGGCAGTTCTGTTACTTTCACTTTCCCAGCATGTTCATAGAAACTGCTTGCATATACTGACAAGGGTAAGGGTTACCCCTTGCCTTCACCAGTTTATCAGCACTTGCCATTTTTTGTTATTGTTAACAAGTTAATAAAACTGCCCTCAGTTTACTCCAACCATGTTGTCATCTCGTTATTCCAACTATGGGGGTAATATTAAACTTTAATTAAACTAGCAATGATTCGTAGCCAAAACTAGATAAAAGGACCAAATCTTCTTTGAGCTTTCTGAGGCCCATAACCCTTTGTACAGTAAAGCCTCTAGGGTTTGCATTGTACAGTGTAATTCTCTGACCATTCAAAAACTTCAGAGATTTAAAGCATGTTTGACTATATAACTGCAGCAGCCATCTGAAATGTAACAAAACTTGTTTTAAAGTTTATCCATACCCTTTGCAACCTACCCGCCCATAACCACTGGCTCCCAAAGCCAAGGCTGAACCTTGCAAACCCCATTTAATTAATATCTCTTGCTGTAGTCTAATTCTCTTTTCGACCCGTGGCCGTCATCTGCCTGTCATCTCAGCTGATTTACAATGAGGTTTAATTAAACCCTATGTACATTATTCAGCATTCTTCAAAGGCAGCAGCAAAGCATCCAAGGGTTTTTAAAATGTCACCTGCTGAGACATATCACCTCCTTTTAAATAAATATGACAGTGATCAAACTTTGGCTAATTACGGCAACTTCATTATTTGTTTGTATGTTTTAATATTTAACTGCTTTCGTGTTCATCCAGTTACTAAGCAACAGCAAATAGAAATTAACTTCTCATCAGCATGTTCCCAACCCAGCTAATCAGCACTTCAAAGGCCAGACACAATAAGAGGTCATCCAACTTGAAATCACTTTACAGTGCACACTAATGCAGGGAGAATAATACTCCCCACGCTACTGCCTGCTCCCATCTCTAATCACTTTGACTCCCTTAGAGTTGTTCTGCCCTACAATAATAAATAGTTTGTATTGTTAGCAGTTTGATTCAGATGGTGCCAATGCAGCGTTTAGGCCCAAATAATTAAGATAAAGGGCTCTAATTAGGCAATCTATTATATTACAATACAGTGCAGATCCCACAGCAAAACCTCCACGATACCAAGACCTGTGTACGTAGGAAAAGATAGCCAATGTGTTCTAGTGTTTCAGCTTGAAAGACAGTTGCAAATATTGCATGGAAAATATGATTAGTATGCCCAACCCAGAACCGTCTATATGCGCTCTCAAGCCCCACCTCTGGCTACACCCACTATGCCTTGTCTTGTGGAATGGAAGCAATATGAAACATTAATTGAATGCTAGATGCGAAAAATGTTACCAGGTGATTTCAGCTGAAGGGGGGGAAACCTGAGGGAAAAGGATAGTGCAATAAACTGGAAAAGTCCAAATTCCTTATCAATTTCTTTTTGGTTGTTATATTTTTTCACATTCAAATATATTTTTCTTCAAGATTCAAAATTGTGTGACAATTCACAATAATAAGTTTTTTGGGGGGTTGTTTTAATGGACAAAGGAGACCCAATAGATGTTGTTTACCTTGACTTCCAGAAAGCTTTTGATAAAGTTCCTCATCAAAGGCTCCTTAGAAAGCTTGAGAGTCATGGAGTAAAAGGACAGGTCCTCTTGTGGATCAAAAACTGGCTGAGTAATAGGAAGCAGAGAGTGAGTATAAATGGGCAGTCTTCGCAGTGGAGGACGGTAAGCAGTGGGGTGCCGCAGGGCTCGGTACTGGGTCCCATGCTCTTTAACTTGTTCATAAATGATTTAGAGTTGGGAGTGAGCAGTGAAGTGGCCAAGTTTGCAGATGACACTAAATTGTTCAGGGTGGTGAGAACCAGAGAGGATTGTGAGGAACTCCAAAGGGATCTGTTGAGGCTGGGTGAGTGGGCGTCAACGTGGCAGATGCGGTTCAATGTGGCCAAGTGCAAAGTAATGCACATTGGGGCCAAGAATCCCAGCTACAAATACAAGTTGATGGGGTGTGAACTGGCAGAGACTGACCAAGAGAGAGATCTCGGGGTCGTGGTAGATAACTCACTGAAAATGTCAAGACAGTGTGCGTTTGCAATAAAAAAGGCCAACGCCATGCTGGGAATTATTAGGAAGGGAATTGAAAACAAATCAGCCAGTATCATAATGCCCCTGTATAAATCGATGGTGCGGTCTCATTTGGAGTACTGTGTGCAGTTCTGGTCGCCGCACCTCAAAAAGGATATTATAGCATTGGAGAAAGTCCAGAGAAGGGCAACTAGAATGATTAAAGGGCTGGAGCACTTTCCCTATGAAGAAAGGTTGAAACTCTTGGGACTCTTTAGCTTGGAGAAACGTTGACTGCGGGGTGACATGATAGAGGTTTACAAGATAATGCATGGGATGGAGAAAGTAGAGAAAGAGGTACTTTTCTCCCTTTCTCACAATACAAGAACTCGTGGGCATTCGATGAAATTGCTGAGCAGACAGGTTAAAACGGATAAAAGGAAGTACTTCTTCACCCAAAGGGTGATTAACATGTGGAATTCACTGCCACAGGAGGTGGTGGCGGCCACAAGTATAGCCACCTTCAAGAAGGGTTTAGATAAAAATATGGAGCACAGGTCCATCAGTGGCTATTAGCCACAGTGTATGTGTGTATATAAAATTTTTTGCCACTGTGTGACACAGAGTGTTGGACTTGATGGGCCGTTGGCCTGATCCAACATGGCTTCTCTTATGTTCTAATGGCTTTACTAACACATCTTCTTTTTGTGTTTGTCTGTATTGCTGGGAAGGGGAGGTTGTTAAAACACCTGTCTGGTTTAAAACAGTTCCTGAAGGAAACCAGTCATAACCCAAGTCTGAACAGAAACAGAAGACTGGTGATTATTTATTCACTTGATTTGTTAATTG
Source organism: Heteronotia binoei (assembly GCF_032191835.1). Taxonomy (NCBI): domain Eukaryota; kingdom Metazoa; phylum Chordata; class Lepidosauria; order Squamata; family Gekkonidae; genus Heteronotia; species Heteronotia binoei. The sequence goes on from NC_083235.1 coordinate 73,622,018, forward strand.
CCCAATCCTAGGTTGTGCCAAACTCTGGATGATGTACAACAAAAGGCATAAAGTCATTACACAAGTATGCAAACATTAACATCACAATATAACAAACTTAAAATAAAGTTGAAGAAGATCAGGTTAAAAAGAAGTCCAAGATGGCATCCCTAAAAATTTTGTCCCAATTCTGGATTGCCTGCCCACTTTTTGGGCAGGAAGAGGGGAAACACAAGATCAGGAGGAGGAGGAGGAAGAGGAAAGGGAGAGGGTGACAGTCATAATAATAGTAAAAAGCATTGTTGTTCTCAACCAAAAGCCTGACAGAACATCTCTGCCTTACAGGCCCTGTGGAATTGCAGACATCTTTGGGGCCAGAGATCACCAGCAGGTTGTTATCTGCACGCTAAAAGCTCTTCCAATCCTGAAGCCCCTCCCTCAGCCACAGAACCTCTATCTTCTTTGGAGTCAGTCTCAGCTTAATAAGTTTAGCTTTCCTCGAGGTCTGCTTTGAGAAGGGGTGCAGATAGGAGGCCATGTCTACTCTCCCTCACCATAGAGTACCGTTGAAAAATCTTTTACAATAAACACAATTTATACTAGCAGTTCTCAAGTTGCAGGTTGGGACTCAAAATTGGGTATCAGCTCTCTCACAGTCACAGGTAGGATGTGGGCGCTAACTCCTGGATTGAGAGTGGTATCTTTTAGGCCCCCTTGTCCTAGTGAAGGGGGCGGAAGACAACAGAGAGAGGCGCTTCCATATTCCTCCATCCCCTCCTTTGCCCTGCATCTTCATTCATTCCTAGAGGTCCAGTTCACTCAGGTTCAAAAGATTAGCTTATGTTTAGAACTGGCTCTTACTTCAAAATTTTTTAGGGTGATTGCTCTATATGCTTTTGCTTGCTTGCTTCTGGAATGGCAATTGGGTAACCAGTTACAATGCACTTTAGTAACTGCTGTGGGAATTTTTTACTTGGCAGTCTTACAGCCATGACTGAAGTAGCCTGCTTCCAATTTATCCCCAGAAAGCCACCGCAGGTCAATTGCATCTGTGGAAACAGGCAGAATGGCTGCCCTATACAATGGCTGACCCTTCCCAATATTTGAAATATTCACTGAGATGCTGATTCAGTTTGCTAATTAGCTTCCTATACATATGAAAAATTATCCTGATGTTTATATATATTTACCATACATCCCTGAGCAAATCTTGCAATAGATAATCGAAACAGAACAGATATTATATCCACTAGGGAAGGATCTGCAAGTTTGATTGTAGGGTACAAAATGGCTTTTAAGTAGAAGGTGGTTGGGGAGTGGAAATAAATAGGAGGGAGGAAATATCGCTGCGATGCTGTTTGGTAACTCTAATTACAAACAATGACACAATGAGTATGTTGCTAAGTTGTTTTCTGTTGCCCCACAAGGTTGAATCAGGAGCAATGGGCTGAAACTAAATCAAAAGAGTTTTTGGCTAAACATTAGGAAGATCTTCCAGACAGATCGGTTCCTCAGTGTAACAGGCTGCCTTAGGAGGTGGTGGGCTCTCCTTCTTTGGAGGTTTGCAGAAGCTAGATGGGCATCTGACAGCAATGCTGATTCTGTGAACTTAGGAAGTTCATGGGGGAGGCGGGTTGGAAGGGTTGCATCTGTGCTTAGTTCTCGTGACTCTTTCTTACATGCCCAGTAAAATTATGACTGCCATTTTGGGGTCAGTCAGCAATTTCCTCCAGGCCAGTTTTGCCAGGGATCCTGGAGGTTTTTTGTTTTTGTTTTGCCACCTTCTGGGTGTGGAGCAGGGGCCACTAGGGGTGTGGGGGGAGGTATTTTTTTTAATTTCCTGCATTGTGTAGGGAGTTGGACTAGATGACCCTGGAGGTCCTTTCCAACTCTGTGATTCTATGACACTCACTGGCATACCCAAACACAGCCAATTCATTTTAAAAGTTATATAATAATGTTTAGAATAAGGAATTAATTTTATAGCCATTGCAGTTTATTTACTTGTACTGTGATTCAAATTTATTACAAATTAAATTTTCCCCCGTCAGTTGTTTAACTTTAAGAGGCTCAGTTTTAATAAAAGAAAAAAACACCTTCCTGGAAATAGGAGATCACCCATAATTCACAGAGAATGCCAATGAGAAGATAACATCTCGGGAGTGCTTCCAAACACTAGCTATTGTTCTGAAATATCTATGCACATGCCAGTGTGGCAAATGGAAACTCTTTCAATTTCATCTACCCTACCTCCCACCATAAAATATTGTGGCCACATTGCCACTTCTGTGGCCATTTTTCCCCTGAGCATAGCAAAAGTAGTATTCAAAATGGAAAGGAAAGAAGAAGAAGATATTGGATTTATATCCCGCCCTCCACTCCAAAGAGTCTCAGAACGGCTCACAATTTCCTTTACCTTCCTCCCCCACAACAGACACCCTGTGAGGTGGGTGGGGCTGGAGAGGGCTCTCACAGCAGCTGCCCTTTCAAGGACAACCTCTGCCAGAGCTATGGCTGACCCAAGGCCATGCTAGCAGGTGCAAGTGGAGGAGTGGGGAATCAAACCCGATAAGAGTCCACACACTTAAGAGTCCACACACTTAACCACTACACCAAACTGGAGAGTTGTGGAAAGAAATGAGGAAGCAAAATTTAGCTGGTCTCTCAGCTCAGCCCAGTCTTACAGGTGAACGCACATACTCATTTCCTTTCCACTCCCACTTTCTATATAAAGCCAGAGGAAAGAACACGGAGGAAACAGTGATTATACATAGCACAGGGACCATCACTAGCAAGAATGACACCTATTACTGTCTTGCAGGCAAGACCTCACAATAAATGGACTTTATATTGTAGGTCTGCATAGGCAATATTTGGTCCAAGGATTAGAGACTATACACAACCGTATGCTAGTCATTCTGGAAGGGGAATCTTCTCAGAAGTTGCAACCTGCATTGTTAAGATTGCATCGGACTTATCCCTGCTTTTAGATATCCTGTTACTGCATGGGATAAGCAAACATTTTTGCTGGATGTGTGCCCATGTGAATATGGCCCTACTTTCTTTACCTTCAATTCTAAGAATTTGTTTGATTTTTTTATAAGTGAAGGAGATCAATATGTCTCTTGACAGGTTATTTTGCCTTGCATATTAAGTTAAGTCTGAAGATTTGTTCAGTTTCCAGGAAATCATCTTGTACTTTTAAGTAATCTTGTATTAATTTTCTGAACCCATTTTCTTAGTCTTGTTCATGGAATGATTCTAGAATGCTGCAAAATTGTAGATTATTGGTTCTGAGCTTTGCTTCTAAAACCTCAATCCATTGATTTGCTTCTCTTGGGGAGTAGATATCATTGTACTACTTCAAATTTGTCCTGTTTTCCTTCAAGTTTCTTTTGCTTTGTCTTGATTTCTTGAATTTCTTGTTTGTTTTCTTGAATCTTTTGGCTTATTTCTTGCAGTCCGGTTGAAATCTCCATTGTTTTTTGCTGTATATCTTCCCTGATGTCTTGTTGTAGTTGAGTTAAAAATCCTCTGTTTTCTTGCTGGAGTTCAGCAGTTAAAGTTTTAATTTGCCAGGAAAAGGATTTTTCTAACTTCTCAGTTATAATCTGAATATCTTAATCAGAGCCAATCTCCTATTTGTAGACCTTATTCCAGATGCCATCTTTCTTAGCTTTGCTAGTTTTTTTCTATGTCGAAATGCCTTCTACAGCCTCCCCACAAAGCTACATAAGTTTACATAGATTTACATAATCATAGCCTTACAATGTGGTGCAGGTTGCTACAATCTTAAAATATAATATGATATAAAATATAGACAATCTTAACAGTCTTTAACAATATAAACGGATAGAAGCATATAATATATATACTTTATATATTTGATCAGTTTCTATCTTCACACACACACACACACACCCCAGTAAAGGCTATATTATTAACAATATCAAGTATCTGCAAAATTTTAGCTTACAGTTGCTATTTTAGGCAATTGATGACAAGCTTCAGTACAAATTTGAAAGAAGAATTTAAAATATTTCTTGACAGTCTTAATTTAGGGGAAAAAGTAAAAGTAAGATAGGTATTTTGTTAGAAAGGTATGTTACCAAGCATGTGCTGTCCAGCAAATAGAAGCAAGAGCTTAGAATCTTGTCAGTTTAAATCCAGGGATAAGTGCAGGAGACCATCAAGATGGGAACCGTTGCTTCTTCTGTTCAATGTGACTGTTGTTCAAGTGACGACGACAACAAAAAAGTTACAATATTCCATGGATGGTACAGGAAGTAGTGAATATGAAGAAGGGTTATAAGTCAGTCGTTATTTCATATCTTTCGGCAAGCCAATGTTCTGTTGATTGTGTATAATCCAACTGAAAAAGCACAAAATGATATGAGAAGTAATCAATTTGAATAAAGGTTATGTGTTGGTACTTGTCTTATCTTATGTCCTTTTAATATGAGTTAAAACCCATATGAAAAAGCATAGTCTTTTAGAGCGGTCTGTTAAGATCCAATTTAATATCAGAAAATAGTCACAAAATAAAGGAATAATATAAGATCCAAATAAACATGTGGACAAAGGAGACCCAATAGATGTTGTTTACCTTGACTTCCAGAAAGCTTTTGATAAAGTTCCTCATCAAAGGCTCCTTAGAAAGCTCGAGAGTCATGGAGTAAAAGGACATATCCTCTTGTGGATCAAAAACTGGTTAATTAATAGGAAGCAGAGAGTGAGTATAAATGGGCAGTCTTCACAGTGGAGGACGGTAAGCAGTGGAGTGCCACAGGGCTCAGTACTGGGTCCCATGCTCTTTAACTTGTTCATAAATGATTTGGAGTTGGGAGTAAGCATTGAAGTGGCCAAGTTTGCAGATGACACTAAATTGTTCAGGGTGGTGAGAACCAGAGAGGATTGTGAGGCACTCCAAAGGGATCTGTTGAGGCTGGGTGAGTGGGCGTCAACGTGGCAGATGAGGTTCAATGTGGCCAAGTGCAAAGTAATGCACATTGGGGCCAAGAATCCTAGCTACAAATACAAGTTGATGGGGTATGAACTGGCAGAGACTGACCAAGAGAGAGATCTTGGGGTCGTGGTATATAACTCACTGAAAATGTCAAGACAGTGTGTGATTGCAATAAAAAAGGCCAACGCCATGCTGGGAATTATTAGGAAGGGAATTGAAAACAAATTAGCCAGTATAATAATGCCCCTGTATAAATTGATGGTGTGGTCTCATTTGTAATAGTGTGGACAATTCTGGTCACCGCACCTAAAAAAGAATATTATAGCATTGGAAAAAGTCCAGAAAAGGGCAACTAGAATGATTAAAATGTTGGAACACTTTCCCTATGAAGAAAGGTTAAAACGCTTGGGGCTCTTTAGCTTGGAGAAACGTCGACTGCAGGGTGACATGATAGAGGTTTACAAGATTATGCATGGGATGGAGAAAGCAGAGAAAGAAGTACTTTTCTCCCTTTCTCACAATACAAGAACTCATGGCATTCAATGAAATTGCTGAGCAGTCAGGTTAAAACGGGTAGAAGGAAGTACTTCTTCACCCAAAGGGTGATTAACATGTGGAATTCACTGCCACAGGAGGTGGCGGCGGCTACAAGCATAGCCAGCTTCAAGAGGGGGTTAGATAAAAATATGGAGCAGAGGTCCATCAGTGGCTATTAGCCACAGTGTGTGTGTGTGTGTGTGTGTGTGTGTGTGTGTGTATATATTTGGCCACTGTGTGACACAGAGTGTTGGACTGGATGGGCCATTGGCCTGATCCAACATGGCTTCTCTTATGTTCTTACGCTTTGGAAAAGAAGTGAAAAAAGTGGAGATGGTTTATTCCAGCCTGTTGGCAAAAACAAAAACCAGAAACAAAGAAACAGTACCAGCTTTACAGTCCAAACAACAGGGAGTGAAAAGCAGTGGCAATCTTCCAAAACTTGTTCAACAATATTTTGTTTTGCTCAAAAAATAAAACAAAAGAAAAGCTGTAGAGTAATATGAGGAGAGGAAACAAAGAAGCTGGTAAGATCCAAATAATTACTTATATCCAATTAGTTCTTTTAAATATTGTATTTACTTTACTTAGTCCAATTTAAAAGGTTTTTTTTTTAAAAAAAAAAAGTTTTATCTTGGCAGAGGGGTAGTATTTCCTTTAACAAGGAGCAGTAAATCTTGTTAGGATTCTCCAATGCCACCAAGGAGTGAGAAAATAAAGCAAGAAAATAAAGTTCCAGTTCTGTATAAAAGGTAGTAAGACAAGCCTTTAAATAATCTTCTGAGTAAGATCCATTTGAAAATATTTGCAAAGAGTACTTGGGCAGGCAGACTTACTTGGTTTTCCAACTGGAGTTCTCGGGACAACCTCGATGGTAGCCGCAGAGCAGAAGCCGGGAGACCTTGAGTCCACTAATTAAAGGAGACCCAAAATCTTCCATACTTCCAAAATGGTTTTGCTGGAGCCCTCCCTGTATTAGAAAGGGAAGGGGGTTGGGGTTTAGTCCATCGATCCTGCCTGGTTTTGAGCCCTGGTGCTGAGAAGCAGAGAGCACAAAACAAGCTGTGCTCTAGTCGGATGCCATGTTGACGAACATACCAGCAATAAGGATTTTTTGACTTGGTAACAAAGCCCTATAACGAGGGATATGCAGACAGCCCAAATTGAATTAAAATCAGAATGAGGGTCATCAAAGAGAATTCAAAGGAACTAGGTGATTTGTACAGGAAAGTGATTCCAAGGACGATGATTATTCAGACAGAAGAGAAGGCAGGAGGAAGCTTGAGAGGGATGGTAAGAGGGAGAGGAACAGAGATTGGCTTCCAGCAGGGGCCGTTTTGTAAAAACAGATGTTCCAGAGCTCTTTAGCATAACTCATTTGCATATTTTGCATAACTCATTTAGGGTCCCATAGGATAGAATAGAAAGATCAGGCCGCCGCTGCAGCACAATGCTAGAGAAGGCTTTTTAAACTTCAAACCCCTTCTCTGGGGTCACATCATAACAGTGCCCCAATCATGACCCCAGAGAAGGGGTTTAAAGGGCCGCAACATGATCCCAGAGAAAGGGTATAAAGTATGACACTCCTTCTCTAGCGTTCAGGCCCGTCGCCAGAAAACTTTAGGAGGAGGGGTCCAGGAGCTAAAAAAATTAGTGGACGGGGGCACAGGGCTTGGCTGCTTCTTCCCTCCAGCGGCCAGCCAGCCGGGCCCCTGCTCTCTCACTCTCCCCCTTGCTTGCTCGGTGAAAAGCTGCGTCCCACAGCCTCACTCCTGCTGCTTCAGAGCCTGGCAGGTGCAGGGCGAGAGCGCTGAAGGACCACAGCCAGCGGTTATGCGCCCTCAGGTTTGCTTCTGCTTGTGCTGATGCTGGACCTCTCCACAGCTCTGCTCAGCTGCTGCCCATGCCTCCCCACGGGCCGAGGGGGGGGCACTAGAGCAGCTGCCCAGGATGGAGCGCATCCTGCTGGGTGACAGCACACTTCTCTCTTGCCCTCTCTCCCCCCCCCTTGGAGGGGCCCTACAGTGGGAAGGGTGGTTTCAGTAGAGCGGCCTGGCCCCCTGGGACCTTCCATGGCTATGGGCCTGCTAATGTTTTGCCTGCCACCCTATCTCTCCATTGTATCCAATAGGCCCATAGGATAGAATGGAAAGATCAGGCCCCAGCTGCGGTGCAACCCCAGAGAAGGGGGTTAAAGTTTAAAACTGCTTCTCTAGCATTGCTCCTGAAGCCCAATCTCTCCATTGTATGGGCCCATAGGATAGCATGGAGAGATCAGGCTTAGAGCTTCTGGAGCACTGCTCTGGAGAGCTCTGGCCCCAACTGAGGCCTGGCTTCCAGACCTGAAATCAACACAGAATTCAACTCTAGAGAGGAAGATCTAGGCAACTAGCAAATTCAAAGGTGGGAATAAGGTCATGTATCACATGGCAGATGGGGCTGGGTTGAACAGCTGTTATGGCATGGGCTTATCCAAGAAGGCAGACCAAGCAATCTTTAGGAAAGTATTCTTTCCACAGTTATAAAGGTGGGCAGACCGGGCACAGAAAGCAAATATTGCTTATTACTGTGGAAACAAAAAAAGGAGGTGAATTAATACAAACTGGTAAACAGGTCCTGTGTGTTTTTGAAAGTTGTATGCCCAGACTTGTCCTTTCTCTTGTATACTTGGAGGGTGGTGTTTGCCTTGACACCAAGACAGCTAGCAATTCTCATCCTCCCATTCTCTCCTTTATCCACTCTGCCTCAGTTCATTCTTTACTTAACAGGATTTTATCCTTCTTTTATTTGAATTAAAATCAAAGTATCTGACCAGCTATGCCTCCAAAAGGACAAAGTATATTCCTCAGTCCTAAAAGCCCCACACTGACCCTGGTTCTCATGCTGGAAAATTACAGTGGAGAAGGATATTGAAATAAAGTATGAATATAGCTGGCTGGAGGGGAAGTCGGATCCTAGGCTGAAGCAATGGTCCTAAGGAGTGTGCATTTGGTTCTGCCTGAACCAAAAATAAATCTGAAAAACAGCTTATCGGTATTTTTCAGGTATGTTTGGCATCCCAAATGTATTCAGATTTTTTGGGAGGAGAACCAAAAAAACTTTGAAAAAAATCCCAGATTAAAAAAAAAAAAAGAAAAAAGGAAAGAAAAAAATCCCAGAAATTTTTAGGAATTACAGGCAAACCTGGATCAACAGCTGAGAGGCTGGAAAAGATTGCTCTCACCACTCGGCTGTTTTTGGGCTCTCTTCTGCAGTCCCTTTAAACAGGGAACAGAGCTCCAGCTGAGCCTGAAGAAAGAACTCTCCTCACAATATCAGCTGCTTTGCTGACTCTGTTGGGCAGTTCAGTTTAAAGGAACCATGCAAAAGAATCCCAGCTCAGCCAGTTCTCTGCTGGTTTTTGCATCTTTGCTGCTCCTTTTTTCCCCCCTCTGTATTTTTTGGGGGGGAGGGGGAGGTGTCTATTTGACCTGCAAAAACTGGGATTTCTGAAATATCCCAGGTTCAGATATTTTACCAGTATTGGGATCTGTTTTTTTTCAGGAATCCTCCCCCCCCCCCAAAAAAAAGTCCAATAGCCTGAACAAAAAAAAAAATACTAAGAAAAAAATTGCACACCCCTTGTCTTGACTCACTATCACTGTCACTATCTGCTACAGGTTCTTTAGATGATACTTCAGTGACTGGCCAAGTTAAGTGAAATCCAGCTGTGTAGCAACTGGAAATAATTATATTCCTGTGGCTAACTTAACCATCCATGAAAATCATGAACAAAAGCATTGAAGTATTCAGTTTCTGTGAGAAAACAATGACAGTACCAAAATCTCAACTGGAAAGCCACTTACAGCCAGGTTATTTGTAGATGGAATCCAAAGAGAGGGGAAGGATATTGACTCTAATATGCCAAGGATTTATTCTAAGTCAATACTACAATGTCCTGTATTCGGACACAACAACCTCTAGTAAAACCCAGGGGAAGAAACAAAAAGAGGCATTTTATTTCGGAGGAAGAAGGGCAAAACCTGAAAAAGGACATGCAAAAATTTGCAGTCAGCTCACCTAGCTTTAGACTTCACAGAAAGAGCAAGCGAAATGATTTGAGGCTCTGAACTTCATAAACTCCAAATAGGAGCTAATTCACAAAAGCATTTTAAAAAAACATTTGAGGAGACCACTTAAAGGATAAATCTTTCAGTAACTATTAAGCACAACAGAAAAGTAGAATATCTATGTTGAGAGGCAGGAAACCTCTAAATGCGATATTATTAGGGCTTCACCACCATAGCTTTCACCACTATGCCTTGCTAATAAGCTTCCCAGAGGCAACTGGCTGCTGCTGGATTAGATGGAACTTTGTATGACTCACCAAGGAAGTTTTCATATTACTTGTGCCAGGGATTCTTTTGAATGGGCTTGGTCAATGCCTGACTTAGCCTGCCATATTACTTCAACTTAACTAGTTGCCTCGACCCATTTTTTTAAAATGAGGTGGTTTCACACAGATTTTCACCACCAGATGATAGCCCCAAGGCAAGATGATGAAGTGAACTGAATCCAATTTTAATTTGTTTAGACAGACACAGGATTGTGCAAAAGTAGTGGGCATTTTAAAGTGGAAGAAGTAGTAAGGAGTTTAGGCCATTTACAACCAGTCCGGAATATTTACTACCAAGAAAGCCCACCCCAAACTCTTGGACAACATAATTATTTACTAAAGATGCGGTATCTTTTAGGATCAAATGTATTGTTTCACTATCACTTTTAAGAAGAGCGTCTATTAACCGGCAGGAACAAAATTTGGGGGAACCACATCTTTGGAACTATGTGGTGGCAATTCCGTTATGTTTTCAATACAGCATTTCACCGTTTCTGCTGCTGAGGGATTTTTCAAAGGAAATCTTAATGCTCCTGATTTTTTCATTTCCTAGGTCCAGATCTCAATCATTGCACAAATGTAATATATCAAGAAGTAGTGGCCTTCCAAAGTTCATATCAGTGACATAGATTTTGCTAGAAGCCATCCCTAATGCCTCCTTAGGATCTGGCCCCCCTCCGATGAGACCTCATAGGAGCGGGACCCGGTGACCTGCAGCACCCAGGCGGCTAACCACTCCGGCCTGCTTGCAAAGTTCTTTGCATATACCAGATCCCCTGGAAAGAATCCACTAGCACCTTCCCTGGTTTCGGGGGAACTGTGGAGGTCCATAGCCCGGTCAGGATGCAACCTGTCTAGCCTTTTGATCAACTTCCTCCCCATTAGTAACTCGGCAGGGCTTAACCCGGTGACGGGGTTGAGGGTGATTCTGTTATCAAATAGGAAGGCTGCCAGGCGGTGATCCCAATCTCCCTGTACAATGCGACCCAGGACCTCTTTAGTGGTGCACACCATGATAATAATAATAATAATACTTTTTATTTGTATCCCGCCCTCCCCGCAAGCAGGCTCAGGGTGGCTCACAACTTGTAAATACAGTGTACAATAAAACCGTATACAATAATTACAATTCCAGTTATAAAATCATCCTTAAAATCATTAAAATTACATTAAGGTTAAGATTATGGTGCTATAGTTAAGATCTTCCATAAAATCCAGTGACTAGAACATAAAACATATCCAGCAGGACTTTTTTGGCTCGGTATTAGATGAAGGCTATTTTAAAGAGGTGGGTCTTGCAGGCCCTGCGGAATTGGTCGAAACATCGCAGGGCCCATACCTCCTCCGGGAGTTGGTTCCACAGTAGGGGAGCCGCTATGGAGAAGCCCCGATCCCGGGTGGACTTCAATCTGGCCTCCCTTGGCCCAGGGATATTCAGCTGGTTCTTTCCAGCTGACCTCAGCGCTCTCTGGGGTTCATACGGGGAAAGACGGTCCCTCAAGTAGACAGGTCCTCGGCCATATAAGGCTTTAAAGGTAATAACCAGCACCTTGTAACAAACTCGGTACACCACCAGCAGCCAGTGCAGTCCGCGCAGCCCCGGCTGTATGTGCTCCCATCTTGGGAGCCCCAACAACAGCCTAGCCGCTGCGTTCTGCACCAGCTGCAGCCGCCGAGTTTGGCACAGGGTCAGCTCCATGTAAAGGGCATTACAGCAGTCCAGTCTCGAGGTGACTGTAGCATGGATCACCGTTTCTAGGTCCTGGCGCCCAAGGAAGGGGGCCAACTGCTTCGCCCGTCGAAGATGAAAAAACGCGGACTTGGCAGTGGCCGCTATCTGTGCCTCCATTGACAATAAAGGCTCCAGAAGAACCCCCAAGCTCCTGACTCTGTGGGCCGCTTTCAGTGGTACACCGTCAAAAGCCGGAAGGGGGATTTCCCCCCCCCCCACAGGGCACCACGGCCCAAGCAGAGGACTGTCTTCGTTGGATTCAACTTCAACCCACTCAGCCTGAGCCAACCTGCCATGGCCTGCAATGCTAAGTCCAGGTTTTCCGGAACGCAGTCAGGCCAGCCGTCCATTAGTAGATAGAGCTGGGTGTCATCTGCATATTGGTGGCACCCAAGCCCAAACCTCCGGGCAATCTGGGCAAGGGGGCGCATGTAGATGTTAAATAACATCAGAGAGAGAACTGCACCTTGTGGCACCCCGCACACTAGTGGGTGCCTCCGAGACAGCTCTCCCCCAATTGCCACCCTTTGTCCCCGACAATCAAGGAAGGAGGAAAGCCACTGTAAGGCGGACCCCCTAATCCCTGTGTCAGCAAGCCGGCAGGCCAGTAGCCGATGGTCGACTGTGTCGAACGCGGCCGACAGATCTAACAACATCAGCACCGCCACGCCGCCTCGATCCAGATGCCGCTGGAGGTCATCCACCAAGGCGACCAGCATTGTCTCCGTCCCATGGCCTGGACAGAAGCCGGACTGGTGGGAGTCTAAGGCGGAAGTGTCATCCAGAAATCTCTGTAACTGTGCCGCCACTGCCCTCTCAATAAATTTACCTAAAAATGGTAAATTCGAGACCGGTCAGTAGTTCGCCAATTCGGCCGGGTCTGCTGCACTTTTTTTCAAGAGAGGGCGGACCATGGCCTCTTTCAAAGATGTTGGAAATTGCCCTTCCAAGAGGGATCTATTTATGATATCCCGTATAGGATATCTTAGCTCCTTCTGACAAGATTTAATCAGCCAGGAGGGGCATGGGTCAAGATCACAAGTTGTAGGGCGCACAGTAGAGAAAATTCCATCGACTTCCCCTAAGCTAAGTGCATCGAAGTGATCCAAACTAAAATCAGAAGACAGGCACGGAGCCTCGGGTTCCAATACTGTATCCAACGTGGCGGGAAGGTCTTGGCGGAGCGACGAGATTTTGTCTGCAAAAAAATTCGCAAAAGCCTCACAGCCTATTTCCAATTCTCTTACATTTGGTCTGCCCTGAGGCAGAGTAGTCAGATTCTCAATTATCTTAAATAATTGTGCCGGGCGCGAATTTGCAGACGCCATCCTGGCCGCAAAGTATTCCTTCTTTGCGGCCTTGACTGCCATCTCATAAGACTTCATAAACGTTCTGTAGGATGTTCTCGTTGCTTCATCACGAGTATGCCGCCACCGCCTCTCTAGTCATCTGAGTCCCTGTCCCTGGATAGCCTGTCATGCCAGGCCTCTACCAGGTCATCAAGGGAATCGTTGGAGGGCCAGGGATCCTGCGGAGCCATTTGGAACCGTTCCGGGTCCATCAGACTCCGCGGGCGAGCCAAAATAGGCTCGCCGCCCATACAGGGTTGGGCTCTGCTTGGCCGTTGGTGGCTGGATGAAAAGGGGCGGACCGAATGTGCTGGATGAGGTACCGATTCAAGAACTCCTAGAATTCCCGAAAGATGAAAGCGGCCCCAATGTCTGTGACGAGGGTCTCGGTGATCCCATGAGTGCAAAAGACCCTTCGCAAGGCTCTGACCGCTGCCACGGTGGAGGTTGAATCTACAGGAATCACTTCCAACCACTTAGTGTATGCATCGACTAAGATAAAGGATATTTGGCCCTGGTATGGCCCCGCAAAGTCAAGGTGTAACTGGAACCACGGCCTCCTGTTGGACTCCCAGCGGTGAACAGGGGCACTGGGCAGATCAGGTCGGGACTCTTGGCAGGGTTGGCACCTTCAAACCCACCCTTCTATTTCCTTGTCCATCCCCGGCCACCATACATAGCTACGTGCCAGAGCCTTCATGAGCACTATCCCCGGGTGTGTTTCGTGTAGGGCTTCCAGCACTTGCTTCTGCAATGGGGGGGGGGGACTACCACCCTGCTACCCCAGAGAAGGCACCCCTTGTGCATGGACAGTTCTTCTCTGCGTGATGCGAATGCCTTGAATTCTGCGTCCAGTTTGCCTGTAGGCTACACCCTTCCCACCCAGTCTAAAACGCGTGCGAGGATACGGTCTCTACCCGTGGCCCTAGCTACCTCGGCGGTGTGGAGGGGCCTCTCTGGTAGAGTCTCTATAAGCATCACAAGGTGGGCAGGGGCAGGATCCATAGAGGGCAGCGGCAGGCGGCTGAGGGAGTCCACGTGACCCATAGCTTTGCCAGGGCGGTGGAGCAGAGCATATGTGTACGAGTTGAGGAACTGGTTCCACCGCAGGACTTGCTGTGACAGAATTTGCGGTGTCTGGTGGTCTGGGGCGAGGAGGCCCAGTAGTGGCTTATGGTCCATGGTGATCGTGAAACGCCTACCATACAGGTAGTTTTTATCGATGAGCCTATGAAGGGGTTCTGCGATGGCCGTTTGGTGATAAAAATTTAATAATCCCAAGAAACTTTGTAACTCCATCTTGCACGTGGGGGCTGGGGTGTGGACAATAGCCCTGGTCTTGTCAGCCATCGGGTGGATTCCCGCAGCATCTACTGCAAACCCCAAGAACTCTACCCTCAACACCCCAAGGGAACACTTCTCCCGCTTTACTTTAAGTCCCACCGCCTGGAAACGGCGGAGTACCTCACGCAGACGGCTGCTGAACTCCTCAGTGTCCGGGGTGGCGATCAAAACATCATCAAAAAATGGTTGCATTCCGGGGATCCCTTTGAGAAGAGCATCCATTATGCTCTGAAAAATCCCCGGAGCCACACTAACCCCAAATTGCAACCGCCGCACCTGAAAAGCTCCCCTGTGAGTCACAATGGTCTGGGCTTCTGCTGTCTCGGTGTCCACCGGGAGTTGCTGGTACGCCTGGGCCAAGTCCAGTTTCCCAAAAACCTTAGAGCCTGCTTCCAGTACGTGGCTAACCACCGGAACGAGGTATGGGTTGTCCTGAAGTGCCTTATTTATTGTGCACTTGTAATCAGCGCATATGCACACATCTCCATTCGGCTTCACTGGAGTGACTATGGGTGTTTCCCATGCAGCATAGGTTACCGGTTCTAGCACTCCCTGGGCCATGAGGCGGTCCAGCTTCACTTCTATTTTTGGTTTAAGAGTGAATGGAACTCGCCTGACCTTCAGCCTTATCGGTCTCACGTGGGGATCGAGGGGTAAGGTGATGGGAGGCCCCTTGTAGCACCCCAGGGACCCATCAAACACTTCCGGGAATTCCCAGCACACGTGCTCGAAATTTTGCGTTCGCATCTGCTGCACCCCCACTATTTGAATACCCAGCGATCAAAACCAGGCCAGCCCCAGTAATGTGGTGAGCTGGCATTTGACCACGAGAATTTCCAGCTTGCCCTTAAAGTTCTTAAACTCTACCCTTACAGTGGCCCAACCCAAAATCTATACAGGGTTTTTTGGAAGTCCCGCAGTATGTAGTCCGCCGGTCGCAGCCAGGGCCAGCCAGACAAAGTTTTTTTAGAGACTCCTCCGAAATTATGGAGATGGAGGAGCCCGAGTCCAGCTCCATTAGGCATGGAGCGCCCTCGATTAGGACCGACACCCTGACCTTATCTGGGGTGGTGAGGGGCAAGTTCATTACCTGCAGGCTGGTCGATGCGGTCAAGTAGGCATCGGTCGAGTCGTGGTTGGTGGACAGGCGTCTGTGGGTGGCCTTGGCCTGGCAATCCCGCGCTATGTGGCCACTCTTACGCAGTTCCTGCAGTCCATGTTGCAATAGGGGCAGTCCCGGCGCTCGTGTGGATCCCCACAGCTGGCGCACTTGGTGTTGGCTGGTCTCTCTGTCGCTCATGGCCGAGTTAGCGCTCTCGGCCCCATTCCTGGTTGGCGACGTAGCTGGTTTGTCTCCTCCTCCTCCTCTGGGTTGCCCGGTGCCATCTCCCCCTGGTGGACGGATTCCGCTCGCGGGTTGTTGTAAGCTTTGGTTGCTCTCTCAAACGCGGTGGCTTTGTTGAAGGCGAGTTGGAGGGTGAGCTCTTCCTTTGCAAAGAGCTTTTGCTGCAATCTTTCATCTCGGAGGCCCCAGACGAAGCGATCCCTCAGGGCTTCATCCAGCTTGTCGAAGCTGCAGTTCCCTGCAATTTGGCAGAGGGTGGCCAGGTAGACTGCGGCTATCTCTCCCGCCCCTTGATCCCTCTTGTGGAAGAGGAATCAGCAAGCGATGATGGAAGGCTGGGGCAAGAAGTGCCTGGTCAGGAGTCTGACTATCTCCTCGTACGTTTTCTCCGTGATCTTTGCAGGGGCCGAGAGACCCTTTGTGATCTCAAATGTGGCCTCCCCGCAGATACTCAGGAGTATGTCTCTCTTACGGCTGTCATCTGTAATCATGTTCACTCATAGGTAGCAGTCAACCTGCTCCATATAGGTCGAACTCTGCAAGGTGCCCCATCGTCCCACTTGGGTTAGCCGTGGCGGGGGCACTTCCATCTCCCTCGAATGCATGCCTTCCTCATCTCCGGCCAGGTCAGCGAAGTCCCGCTTGGGGAGTTACCTGGCTAGAATCCGATCCTCGTCACCACTGTAATGTACTGAGTGATGAGACGTGTTGAAGGCAACATCCTTTATTAGCGAGTACATCACAAGGCAAGGCAATGCGGGCCGAGTCCCGATTATATAAATATCCCGGAACAAGCCTCAGTCTGGCCAGGTCCAATCCTGGCCGGTTAAACCTCTCGCCACAGATCTTGATTGGACTTCCACTGGTCACCTCTGTAGCGTCCGCTGTGTTGTAATTTCAGGATGGAAATGCAAGACACAACAGGCCTATAGCAGGGGTGGCCAACGGTAGCTCTCCAGATGTTTTTTGCTTACAACTCCCATGAGCCCCAGCCATTGGCCACCCCTGGCCTATAGGATAGAATGAAGATATCAGGCTGCTGCTGCAATGTGACTCTAGAGAAGGGGTTTAAAGTTTAAAACCCCTCCTCTAGCATTGCACTGTAGAGGTGGCCGGATCTCTCTATTCTGTCCTATGGGCCCAAAATGGAAAGATTGGGCCGCTGCTGCAGCTCAATGCTAGATAAGGGGTTTTAAATGTTAAACCCCTTCTCTGGGGTCACACCACAGCCACAACCCAATCTCCCCATTCTATCCTATGGGCCCATAGGATAGAATTGGTTATCAATGTGGGGGAGGGGGTGCAAGTAGTTACCATTGCCCAAACAGTCGAGGTCCAGCAATTACTCTTCTGAAAACCACCTCTTGTTGGCTGGAACAAAATTTGGTTGCCATATTCAATGCTCAGCTGTCTGGAATCGATTGTGAAAAGTGAGACATGCTTGGCTTTTTAATGTACTTTGTACGAAGTGTACAGCGAGTGAGAGATGCTTCAGTATGAATCATAGTGGAATGATTGTACAGTGCCAATATATATGTTTATGAAACGCTGTATCAGCCGCCCTGAGCCCGCCCCGGCGGGGAGGGCGGGATATAAAAATAAATATTATTATTATTATTATTATTATTATTATTATTATTATTATTATTATTATTATTATTATTATTATTATTATGTGCAGGAGTCTCTAACAGGGTCTTCAACCATGTACCTGGAGTGTTTCACAACACAAATAATTTTTTGCACTCTACATTAGCGTTTGAGAATTATGTTATAGACAGCATTTGATGGTTCTATATTTGGTATATATTGTTATTTCTTGCTTGGTTATTAAGCAAGATTTTTTTTAAAAAAAAATGACATCCACATAAGTTTAAAAAATTGGCCAGCGAGTGTACCTTCAATCCAGTTGTATTGGATTACTGCCATTCTCTCCTTTAAGACAACTCTGTTCACGTACAAAGTTTGAGTCTGATGGCACCAAAGATATCTGAAGAAGTGTGCGCACACACAAAGCTTGTACTCAGAATAACTCTTGCTGCGCCTGGCCTCCAATGTCCTCCCTCCAGCCTCCAAAATCTTCCTGGGTCTCCCATGCTCTAGCCACCCCAGCCTGGGGAAGTCAAAGTGCCCAGGCATCACCGCTGGCCCACGAAGCTCGGTGGGGTGCTGGGCTGAGAGGCTGTTCAGGCGGGGGGTACTGGACTTGCTGGGCAGTTGTACAACCTTGACAATGGACCTGACTCCAGACAACTTTCTTGGGGAGCCTTGATGTCAAATCTCACTCTTGCCCTGCCATCATCAGCTACAAGTGTCAATATCATTCACACTAACTTTTCTGATCAAAGTCCGATTCTTTCATTTTAATCAACCTTCCAGAAAACTCTTTTTTGCTTTAGGTTTTACCATAGCTCACAAAAGACTGTTGGACAAGTGAGTAGTTCAACTGTACAAAGAAAGAGAAAGAAGTGAGGAGGGGCTGCTTTTGCTAATAATGCTAAGAGGCTGTAGTTGAGTCCCTTGGATAATTTTTATTGAAACCTGTGGGAGAAGTGACATTTTCCTGATGTTTTTCCTGCTCCAAGGAAAAGATAGTTTGGGCAATGTGCCTTGTTCAAATTATATTTACCATGTTACCTTATTGGCAGCTATTGCAAATTCAGTACAATTTTGGCGAGAGAACGGTAGATTTTTACAGCATCAGGTATGCAGAAGCTAAATGGAGACTTTCACAAACCCTGGACTTTGAAAAACCTCTTTCAGATCAGTCAGTGTCTCCTTCTGAAATTTTAACTGCATATCACACCATGTTGTTAGCAGGCTATGAAATTCCAGTAACTGGAAAAAAGCCCAAAGAAAAAACCCCACAGACATAAATGCTCACGGGAAAAAAGCCCACATGGAAACATGCCCATACTGAAAGAAGTCCACATGGAATAGGGTTGACAAGTCCAATTCAAGAAATATCTGGGAACTTTGGGGGTGGAGCCAGGAGACTTTGGGGGTGGAGCCAGGAGCAAGGTTGTGACAAGAACAATTGAACTCCAAAGGGAATTCTGGCCATCACATCTAAAAGGACCACGCTCCTTTTAAATGCCTCCCCTCCATAGGAAATAATGAAGGATAGGGGCGCCTTCTTTTGGGGCTCATAGAATTGGACCCCCTGGACCAATCCTTTTGAAACTTGGAGGATATTTTGGGGAGAGGAATTGGATGCTATACTGCACATGTGGTGCATGTACCTCAAAAAACAGCCCCCCCACAGCCCCAGATACCTATGGATCAATTCTCCATTATGCCTTTTTTTAAATTAATTCCAGCTATGTGGTACACCCAGTGACCATGACAAAAGACTATCTAACCCTAATAGTAAAAGCAACAATTATTTAACAACAACGATAATAACTCAGATATAATGCTTCATTGCAAATTAGCCAATCTCTTTAAGTAACTAAGGCTGATTCCGCACTCACCTTGCTCCAGGACAGGCTTCCGTTTCCGTGTGGAGCAAGTTGGCGATTTCACACCAGTTGCTCCGTGTTGCCATTTTGCGCGGGGCAAATCCGTAATTTGCTGTGCCACAGTGTAAACCTGTTTTTTCAGGTTTACACTGTGGAGTGGCAAATTGCAGGTTTGCCCCGCACAAAATGGTGGTGCAATTGCCAGCTTGCTCCGCACAGAAATGGAAGCCTGCCCCGGCGCAAGGTGAGTGCAGAATCAGCCTATGTTTATCTTCCACCTGCTCATATTGCTGCACAGAAGTGGCAACCATGTCATGTAGTGCCTCATGTCACGTAGAGCCAGTTTGGTGTAGTGGTTAAGTGTGCGGACTCTTATCTGGGAGAACCGGGTTTGATTCCCCACTCCTCCACTTGCACCTGCTAGCATGGCCTTCGGACAGCCATAGCTCTGGCAGAGGTTGTCCTTGAAAGGGCAGCTGCTGGGAGAGCCCTCTCCAGCCCCACCCACCTCACAGGGTGTCTGTTGTGGGGAAGGAAGGTAAAGGAGATTGTGAGCCACTCTGAGACTCTTCGGAGTGGAGGGTGGGATAGAAATCCAATATCTTCATCTACCTCACAGGGTGTCTGTTGTGGGGGAGGAAGGAAAAGGAGATTGTGAGCCGCTCTGAGACTCTTCGGAGTGGAGGGTGGGATAGAAATCCAATATCTTCATCTACCTCACAGGGTGTCTGTTGTGGGGAAGGAAAAGGAGATTGTGAGCCGCTCTGAGACTCTTCGGAGTGGAGGGTGGGATAGAAATCCAATATCTTCATCTACCTCACAGGGTGTCTGTTGTGGGGGAGGAAGGAAAAGGAGATTGTGAGCCGCTCTGAGACTCTTCGGAGTGGAGGGTGGGATAGAAATCCAATATCTTCATCTACCTCACAGGGTGTCTGTTGTGGGGGAGGAAGGAAAAGGAGATTGTGAGCCGCTCTGAGACTCTTCGGAGTGGAGGGTGGGATATAAATCCAATATCTTCTTCTTCTTCTTCTCTTTTTCACCTCTAGGCAACCTGCCTGTGCTTTAGCCAATGTTAGTCTGTGACAAGCCAGGTCCCTCTGCAGTCCATCGAATAAAGACCACACACTGGGATGATTGCAATGGAACAAGAAATTAAGAGCATTGTGAAATTCCTCACAACAGTTTATAGCAGGGGCAGCCAAACTTGCTTAACATAAGAGCCACACAGAGTAAACGTCAGATATTTGAGAGCCGCAAAACATGAGCATCAGATGTTTGAGAGCCACAAGAAATGAAAGGTGGAAAGAAAGCAAATAGATGGGGGGAAGGAAGAAGTGGAAAGAAAGGAACTTTAACTATAAATGCATTCTCCAAGCTGCCAGGTGACCTGGTTTGGAGAAGCGATTTAAAGAGACAAATGCCTTCTCCAAGTCAGCCGACGGGGCGGGGGGTGGGTGGGTCTTCAAGAGCCACACAATATATCTGAAAGAGCTACACGTGGCCCCTGAGCCACAGTTTGGCCACCCCTGGTTTATAGCCTTTGGTGACCGTTCCAGGGCTGCATCATGATGATTCTATATTCTTATAGGAAACTGCTATCTGCTCTATCTGCTGCACCTTCAATATATGTCGAAAAGAAGTACATGAGCACTGCATTGTAGCTGTCTTCATCTGGAAATGTGGCAGCAAGCTCATCAAAAACAGTTCTCACATCATTGATTGAGACAAAGGATAATGCAGCAAGAGATTTCAGTGTAATTTGTATGTTTATATTAGTTTCATGTTCAATCTTCAAACCAACACTGTTGATTTTCCTAAAGAGACTCTGACACAGGTGAAAATAACACCCTTTGACCTCAGCATGCGGAAAGGCAATCCTCACTGCATTCATGCAAGCCTTCTCAAAATCCACTAAAACCATTTGAGGTGACAGATCTGGAATCAATAGATTCATTATTTCAAACCTTCTATTATAGGTGCCCATGTTCTTTGTTTGAAGTAAAATGTAAATACATGGTGGATATGGATTACCCACCTTGGCATGCCGTGTGTACAGTTGGTAAAACGTATTTGGCACTTTATCAAAGGTGCCATCTCCATAGATGGTATCTGTTTAATTCAAGCATAAGATCTCTATCACCTAAAACCAGAATTCTGTCTGGATTTTTCCACGCAGGAATTGTGAAGTATCAGTTGCCTACACTTTTCAGGAATGTCAAAAGGTATGGTTTTGGGGTTAGGCAAATCACTGCTTGCTCTGTGATAGCTTTTCTTTCTTAAATAGCAGAAGAAATTAAGGTCTCATAGATCTAAGAAGCTAAGCAGGGATGACTCTGGCAAGTATCTGGAAGGAAGAAATCAATAAACAAAATTGGAATTAATTACAAAATGGCATAATGGAGAATTGATCCACGTGGCTGGGGCTCTGGGGGTCTGATTTTGATGTAGAGGCACCAGATTTGCAGCATAGCATCCTGTACCTCTCCCCAAAATATCCTCCAAGTATCAAAAGGATTGGTCCAGGGGGTCCAATTCTATGAGCCCCAAAAGAAGGTGCCCATATCCTTCATCATTTCCTGTGGAGGGAAGGCATTTAAAAGGAGCGTGGTTCCTTTAGATGTGATGGCCAGAAATCCCTCTGGAGTTCAATTGTTCTTGTCACAACCTTGCTCCTGGCTCCACCCCCAAAGTCTCCTGGCTCCACCCCCAAAGTTCCCATATATTTCTTGAATTGGACTTGGCAACCCTATTCCATGTGGGCTTCTTTCAGCATGGGCTTTTTTCCGTGTGGGCTTCTTTCCATGTGGGTTTATTTCCGTGTGGGCTTTTTTCCTGCAAGCATTTATGTCCGTGGGGTTTTTTCTTTGGGCTTTTCCCCTAGAACCAAAATTCCAGTGACCACTGTGGCATTAAAGAAGGTATATTCTTTGCTTCGTTGCAGTGTTTCTTTGACACAGTCTCCATTGAAAACAGTTGTTCTTTCTGCATCTCTTTAAAGACTGTTTCCCAATCACATCCGAGTCTGCTTGCTTCAAACTCAAAACTAGTTTTAGTGGAGATAATTCTGTTAAATAAGCGCCTGAACGTGTGGCCAAGATGCTTCCTTTTCTCGTTCGATGCCTTCTTTTCATATACAAATATCTATAATGGCGGAGCTGAGGAAGGGGACTTGATAAGAAATTCCTGTGCCAACCTTCCCGCCATTGTAATTTCATTCTGTCTTAGTAATCGTCTGATATTACATTGTTCCCTGCTGGAAGATTAATTAGCTAGTCTTACCCTCCAACATACCATCCCTCTGAAACCCTCAAGGAAGCTGGCATGGCGCCAAGTGTATTTGCTATGCAGACTAGCAGCTGCTTTTCTTCTCCCTTAACAACAGTTGCTGAGCCAACTGACTTCCTTTTCCCCTCCCTCCCTCTTTTTCTCCCCAATCCTCCACCAAAGCGGTGGTTAACTTTGAATGCCATAGGCTGGGTTGGGAGGGTATAGGGAGGAAGGGGAAAGGAAAATAATAATAATAAAAAAAACCTGCACACGTACCTGAAAGTCTGATTGGCATAATTACTCACACTCATTAAGTATGGGCTGCACTGCGTATGCAGATCAGGTGAGTCAAGTGCACAAGGCACATCAAGCTTCTGGAGCATCAGTTATGACTTTCAGATTCCTCAGTCCTGTCTAATGTTGTTGGGAAGAATGGGAGTGAGATGACATGTTGCAGGGATGGTATGCCGGAATGACAGAAAGCAACCTTTGCATTCAAGCTGAAGACCTGTGATGTTTAACAGAGAGATCCATGGAAAGAAAGGATGAGAAAGAAAGCAACATTGGAAGGAAAAGAAAACAGGGAAGGGGGAGTTGAAGATGGGAAGCCGTGGGGAACATGGTCAGCCATTTTGCATTTAAAGGAAACAGTGGGGCAAAGAGGTGAGGAGACACTAGCCTGCCTAGCTCCATTTCCTCATCTTCCACCCATCTTATTTTTTTCCTCTTTCTCCCACTAGATTGCCCTCCTCTGCAATCAGATCTTTGTCTTTTGCAGCTACCATTAGCTAAGGCAATGGCATTTTACATAACACACTTATTGTGAATTCTCTTGGCAAGCAGCCTAATCCAGCACTGAATATCTCAGCATGCTGGGCAGTATGTTTTCCACTTTTGTTTGGCTCAGTCTTTGTTTTTGGTGAGGTTGTTTTGCTTTTAAATTAGCTTCCGTCTGCCTTCATTATTTCAGTGTTTTCATCTTTAATCTCAAGAGTTGTTTTAATTGTTAGATAGCAAGCAAATGCATTTTAAAAAAATCTTTTTGATGGATTGTGATGTTGTTGTCTATCAACAGGCACCTTTGTGTTGTTTTTTTTTGCTTTACTAATTCATGTTCAAGTCTGTAATTGTGATCCATCGAAATCCCTCTCCTCCCTTCCTTGCCAGCTGCAGACATAACATGCTGGCTGGTAAATGAATTATTGTTATTTTTTTTTTATGGAGTGGGGGAAGAGGAAACTACAAGCTTAATGAAAACAGAAATCATGACATACATAGATTCTATCATATGCAATAAACCAGTGCTAATTAAACTGCAAACAATTCAGTTACCTTTCCTGAGAGGTCTTTAAGTAGTTATACCCATCTCCTAACACACTAGATTGGTCAGTTTTTTTTAAAAGTGCACTGTTCTGCCACTGTGACGCAGTGGAGGAAGAAAAATGCCAGCCCCCACGCCACACTGGATTTCCAGATAGGATTCTTGCTTGTGGATTATGCATGGTAACATGAGGCATTTTTTCAATCACAGAGATGCTGCTATTGAAAGCAGTTTATTAATATATCTTTGTGTTGGGGATTAATAGCTCCATTTCCTCATCTTCCACACATCCTATTTTTTTTTCTCTTTCTCCCACTAGGTTGCCCTCCTCTAAAATCAGAGCTTTGTCTTTTGCAGCTACCATTAGCTAAGGCAATGGCATTTTACATAACACACTTATTGTGAATTCTCTTGGCAAGCAGCCTAATCCAGCAGATTATATAGCAGATTAATATATCCTTGTGTTGGGGTGTGTGTGTTTTGTGTGTGTGTGTTTTACAAAGGAGCAATAACATCCCTGAAATAACAGCGCTACCAGCTGATATGGGTATTTTGGACCTGGTACATGCTGATTACATTTGTGTTGTTGTTTGTTTATTCCAAGTAATGCATCTAACTGCACTTTCCAAAACTACAGGCAGTTTATACTGCTCTATCCACCAAGCTATACAAGACACACTTGAGGATTTCAATGTGGCAGTCACTGAAGGCTGCGCAAAGTTGTCGTCTTTCCTGGACACATACACATTCAAAAACACTGAGACACAGCAGGGTTTCTGCAGCACAGCAAACACCAGGGTGTGGCAAAAGGTTTCCTAAGCATATGAGACCAAGACGGCAAGAATGGATCAAAGTGTTGTCATGAAGTCTGATTAAACTCCACCAAGCTTAAGACTGAAGCTCAGATAGAATACTGAAGCTGAAAATAACACCATCATACCCGGTATCTCTTGCCCACTTGCCCCCTTCCCTCTTTCCTATCTTTGTGTACTACATGAACATGAATTAAACTCTGATGAATGCAGTATTAATTAATTACAGGAAGATGTGCGTGACGGGGAAAGGGGAGCGCTGCGGCTATGCAAATGAGCCTAGAATGCACAGCTGTAAATTTATTTTTATGTGGTGGTATTTCCCCCCCCCACCCTTCACTCTTTGCCCACAGGATTTAGTGACAAAACTGTGTATTAATAAGTTAGCATACCAAGCATACAAGCATCAAACAGAGGCATTAAGGAGAATTACAGTCATCTATCTCCTGCTGTCAAGATGAGAGGGGGAAACAAGATTTCTTGCTGGCACTGCTCTGTGCCACCATTTTCTTATGCTCATAAGGTGGCGAAGAAATCAATTGCAAACCTTCTAAAATGGCTGTTCCAAAAAGATACATGTTCAAAGTTTGCTCCCATTTATTTCCAAAAGATCTCAAGAAGGAATAGGACAAAGTTCGTTTGCTAATATTCTATTAATTAAATGCATTTTTAAATGAAAGCAAGCAAAAAGCAACAACATCCAAGCACTATATCCACCGATTATCACAGAATATTATCGGAACTACACACTTAATGATCATATGATGCCCAATAATATGAGCAGCAGGAACAATCACACAATATGGGAAATGCAAGCTTAACTGCAGTAAGATACACATGAGCTTAATTTTAATCTTTTATCGTGTGCTTGTCTGTGTACATTCAGGTCTTGTATACATCTAAGGACTGGAACATCTAAGGACTGGAAAGCTAAGTGCACCAAAGCACATACATATGTTGTGCTCTACTCATTCTATTTCATATGCCCTTTAGGAGGAAGCCATTAAGCGTTTCAGAATTGAGGGCATCTTGGCAAATCTAAAACTCATTGAAGTACCATGTTTCTCATTACAATTTGGCAACCTTATGCCAGTTACCGTATTTTTCGCACTCCGGAGGATAGGATGCACCTTCCTCCTGGGGGGGCGATCTGCTGCCTCTTCCTCCGATCCGGCACTTCCCCCGGGCCTGCTTGCCTGGTTCCATCTTCTTCAGGCAAGCACTGGGATCGCTCCACGTGGCCCCAGCGCTTTGCAAGCGCTGGCTTTAAACATCACAGCTGAAGGCAGGGACACAGGCAAGTAGGAAGCACACTGCCCCCTCCGCAGCCGGTGCTTGCAAAGCGCTGGGGCCACGTGGAGCGATCCCAGCGCTTGCCTGAAGAAGATGGAGCCAGGCAGGCAGGCGCGGGGAAGCGCCGGATTGGAGGAAGAGACAGCAGATTGCCCCCCCCTGAAGGTACGTACCTTCAGACTATAAGACGCACACACTTTTCCCCCCACTTTTTTTGGGGGGGGGAAGTGTGTCTTATAGTCCGAAAAATACAGTAAGTACTCATAGCATGTCTAGCATTCTTATACCACACATTTCTTTAGCTCCATCAACTCTTGGAGGGCTGCTATTGTACAACTACTTTTAAATTCGCAATGCTTCTGTTG
The DNA here is from genome assembly GCF_032191835.1 of Heteronotia binoei. Taxonomy (NCBI): domain Eukaryota; kingdom Metazoa; phylum Chordata; class Lepidosauria; order Squamata; family Gekkonidae; genus Heteronotia; species Heteronotia binoei. The sequence continues at coordinate 73,648,164 of NC_083235.1, forward strand.
AATGCGCCTTTTCATTCTTTTACAGTCTCCATTAAACCAGCTATTCCTCTTTATGTCAGTGGATGCCCTGTTGAGGTTATTTTTCGTGTAAAGTAGTCTAAACAGTTTTAACACCTCACCTAGATGATGCAAACCATTGCACACTGAGTGATACCACAGGACATTGTTAACAAGGGTGTTAACAAGATATCGAACTCATTATGGTTTGAGCCTTATCACTAGAGTCAGAGCGCCAGCATAAATGACAGACTTTATTTTGATTTTGTGAAAGAGGGAAACTTTGTGCTGGGATCACATAATGTTCTAAGGATAGGTCTATAGATACAGAGACTGGGAGGTGATCACTTCCCAAGAAGTCACCAGCTTTTAAGAATTTAAAATGGGGGAGATATTCAGGTGGGGACAGGATTCAATCTATTGCACTAGCTCCTTTGGGACTCACGTAAGTGAAGCCACCATCTCCATCAATCTAGTCATTCAGAGGGATAAAGCTTCTCTGAATTGCAAATTTAGCCAACTCCAAATCACCACTGTTTATTACATCGGCTTTAGGTTTTCTTTTATGCCAAGCAGGGCTAAGAAATTCATCATTATCAGAGCCTAATAATTTAGAGGAAAGCAGATAGTCATCACTGCCAATCCTTGCATTACAGTCCCTTGTTAGTACTAAAGAGGTCTCTGGAAGACAGGCTTGCAAGTCATCAACAATTTTACCCATACAATCCCATCTCTGGACCAATATACTAGGAGTGGAAGGGAGACTGTAAACAGAGGAAAGGATGACTGTCACAGAGGCTTGGCTATCCCCAGGTCCCAGCGGGGGTTCTCCTGCTTTCCCAGGCTCCTTCCCGCTCCCAGTCAGCTGGCCAGTGGGGGGAAGCCCCACCCCCACAACCACCATATGCCTTTCCACCTCCAGAGGCTTCAGACTTCACTTGGAAAGGCTTCCTCTTGGGATGGTGTATCTGTGTCTTTCAGGCTGAATGGGGGCAGGGCGGGGAGTAGGCAGAAGAACATGGCTGCTCCCAGACCCTCCGTTGGTTGCACAATCTTTACAGAGGTTGTTTGCATAGGAAAGGTAAACTTGAACCTTTCGTTGCTCTGTATTATCTTGGAAGAAGTTGGAAGTTCAGCAACTCATGAGTAGAGATGTCAATCCTCCACTTCAGAGCTGTCAGAAACGGGAGGGGGCAGAGGGAAATGTCTGCGGGCACTTCATTATTCCCTATGGAGATCGATTCTCATAGGGTATAACAGAGATTGATCTGGGGCTCTGGAGGGTTTTTTTTTTTTTTAGATAGAAGCACCAAATTTTCAGTATAGCATCTGATGAGTCTTCTCAAAATGCTCTCCAAGTTTCAAAACGATTGGACCAGGGTGTCCAATTCTATGAGCTTAAAAAGAAGATGCCCCTATCCATTATTTCTAATGTAAGGAAGGCATTTAAAAGATGTGTGGTTCCTTTAAATGTGATGGCCAGAACTCCCTTTGGAGTTCAGTTGTGCTTGTCACAACTTTGCTTATGGCCTCACCCCCAATGTCTCCTGGCTCCACCCCAATGTCTCCTGGCTTCACCCCCAAAGTGCCCAGATATTTCTTGAATTGGACTTGGCAACCCAACTGTCACATCATCCGACTTTAATGGAAGGCAATAATTAAATAATCTGCAACCAAAAGATTACAAGGTCCAATATTCAATCTAGTTGAAATTAAACAGGTTCAGCCCCCTCATGGCCTGCCCCCCCTTGGGCCTATGGTAGCTCTCTGAAAGAGAGTAGATAAACCAGGAAAGACAAGTTCTTCCATTAGCCAGGTCTTCAGTAATTCAGGGAACACTAAGAACATCTACAATCAAATATATCTTCCAATGATTTCAACCAGTAATTATGATTTTCAGGTTCTTTAGACACTGGAAGAAAAATAGTTACAGATACAAAAGGGGCAAATCTTGGATTGATGTTCCTTTCTTTTTTCTTTCTTTTTTAGGATCCTCATGATTTAAAGTTATTAATTTTTCCATAAAAAGAAAAGGGAAAGGGAATAGAAATGGGATAAAAGTAACAGGTACATCTATAGAAAGACAAAATAAAGAAATAAAGATAGTACATTCCGCATGTTGATATATCACTACGAATAACAAGACCATAGAGTACTTCAGTAAACTCAAAATAGAGTTAAAATAAACAGTATTATATGACTATTGTGCATTTAGGCGTATATAAATTGTATCATATTCGCAGTATATACCATAATAAACCATAAAAGTTCACATCAGTTAATTTCGTTCAGAAACTCAGCCTATAGTGTCCTACCAAACATATAATGGCTCCCAATATTATCTTGCTTCTTCTTTGGATTTGCCACAAGATAAATAGTCCATCTCAGCTGCCTCCAATAGTTTCCCAGTCAATTCTTCCCTAGTAGGTAGTCCTTGGAGCTTCAACTTCTGCACCAGTAATATTCTAGCTGCTGTATTAATATGTGCCATTAAATGTCTTGTGTCTTTTGTATATTCGCTAGAATATATGTTCAATAAAAATAATTCTGGTTTAAATTGAATCTGCTTTCAATATTTTTGTAGTAGTTCATGCACCATCTTCCAATAGTCTTTCACCACCTCACATGTCCACCACATATGATAAAAAGAGCCAACATGAGATGTGTATTTTCAACACTTATTAGACATTTTGACATAAATTTTGGATAATTTTTCAGGAGTTACATACCATCTAGAAAACATTTTATAAACATTTTCTTTAAAGAAGAAGAACTGCAGATTTATACCCTGCCCTTCTCTCAGAGAGGCTTACAATCTCCTATATCTTCTCCCCCACAACAGACACTGTGAGGTGGGTGGGGCTGAGAGGGCTCTCATAGAAGCTGCCCTTTCAAGGACAATCTCTGCCAGAGCTATGGCTGTCCCAAGGTCATTCCAGCAGGTGCAAGTGGAGGAGGGGGGAATCAAACCCGGTTCTCCCAGAAAAGAGTCCACACACTTAACCACTACACCAAACTGGCTCTCTGTTGACTTGATCAATTTAATATTAAGTTTCCATAGTGCCTCAATAGTGCTACAGCCTATATTCTTAGCCCACTGTATCATACCATCTTTTACAATCTCATCCTGCATTTTCATTTGCAATAGATATGAATATAACTTCTCAATCAATTTCTCCTGAGGACCCAAGAAAATTTTATCAAATGCATATTGATCAGTATTAAAGCCTATTATCTTATCTTTGGCATATCTGGATTCCAAATAAGTTCTCAGCCACCAACTCATGTTGATATTTATACACCCTAGTTCTTCCTTGGATTTCAACTGATTGTCTTGTTTCAGCAGTTCTTCATGCCTACAAATCTTAGTTGGACTCAGACTAACTTGGACTTAAAAGTTTTGACTGGGTGAATGCTTCAACTGGTGAAACTCATCTTGGTATTTTTTGGTAGATTTTCAGGTTTAGCCAAGCCCATGTAGAGTAAAGAGATTTTCGTAACAGATGATTTTTAAAATAGGAGTGACCTTCTAGCCTTTGATACCATAGATACAAATGCCAACCCAGAGTAAGGTCATAGCCTTCTAAAGATGTTTTCTGTCTTTCAGTAGAGCCCAGTCTCTGACCCTAGACAGCACACAAGCACTATAGTACAACTGCCAGTCTGGTAGGCCCAAGCCCGCTCTTTCTTTGGAGTCTTGTAACGCTTTAAACTTAATTCTTGGCTTTTTCTTCCGCCAAATATATGCAGAAACCACCTTATTCAATTCTTGAAAAAAAAGTATTAGGTAGTAGCACTGGGAGAGTTTGAAATAAAAATAGCAATCTCGGCAAAATATTCATTTTTATTGAGGCAATTCTTCCCGTTAAAGATCTATTCAGATCCTCCCATTTTTCCAAATCTTTTTTGATCTCCTTAAGTAATTTGGCTTGATGTTTCTACAAAGGCATCTCAAAGAGCTATCTGGACTTAATACGAAGATGGGATTATAGAATATGTGAATGTGGGATGAGACATGACGAAGTTCAAAGCACAATCCATGCAACTGTCACCTTCAGGCTAGACTACTGTAACTCACTGTATGCTGGCCTGCCCTTGAAGCTGACCTGGAAACTCCAGCTGTTCCAGAATGCAGTGGCATGAATACTGATGGCACGGATAGCACACATACAACCTGTGCTGCAGCAGCTACATTGGCTCTCAGTGGACTACCAAGTCAAGTTCAAGGTTTTGGTGTTAACTTGTAAGGCCTTGAGTGGTCAGGGACCTATAATATAGTGGGTTCAATGCAAGGAGGAGAAATGGTTGCAGTGATCATAGCTCTCTTTATTAGTTGCAGCATGGTTACGTCTGAGTTAGAAGACTGCTCAACTGGGCCAACGGGGCCAACTATATACACTTCAAGGTTCCTGCACTAGGACACTATAGGATCATTCAAATCAGCAGAAGGCCCGTGGTTGGAGCAGGGCAGCAGGGATTTGGATCCTGCTGCCCATTGTTCCTTAGTCCCCAAGCTCAGTCCTTAAGGCGCCAATGAGCCAGGCAGGAACACACATAAGCCGGGAGCGGTGGGGCCACAACGAGAACGTATTCATTCTCAAAGTGCCACAGGAGCCCTTTCTCTGAAGCTTAAAACAACCAAACAGAGCATTTAGAGATAAACAGCTTAAAAGACGGAGCCGACGGAGGTGGCGGGGATGACGTGACTGCGGCCGCTGCCAGAGTGTAACTGAGGCCAACAACCAGACGTCTCGCGACTAGGAGGCCCTGTACGGGGCGATTGGGACGTGGAGACCTGGTGAGCCGGGTACAGGGGACCATACTGCATCCCAAGGCAGCGACAGGGGAACTAGAACCCCCCTCTGTCCAGGACTCACAAGGGCTCAACTCGGACTGCTCGGGAGGACACAGAGGAAGTTTCAACTTTCCCTGGGTCGCCTGAGCTGTTGGAGTGAATTGGGCCCTTGGACAACAGACTGCATTTGCAGAAACTCTGGCCATAAACTTGCGAGCACTAGCACTTTAAGAAACTCCGGCCACAAACTTGCGAGCACTAGCACTTAAGAACAGTAGGATCACTACCCAAACTGGCAGCTCTGACTCCCACTCCTTATTGATAAAGGATTTATATTGCCGAAAACTAAGAGATGGAGTTGTTTTAGTTATTTAATTAGTGATATTATTAATTGTTTAGCATTAAGAGTTATCTATTTATATATTTATTAGCAGATTAAATTGAGGGGTTGGAACTAGGGGGTATATTTATTAATGTGCTAATGACGGAATTAAAGTTTTTTAGCTAATCAATTAAAAGAGTTTAGGGCTGGGGCTTAAATTTAAATAACTATGGATTAAATTAATAGAGGATTAGGCACTTTTTGGGATTTTGAGATAGAAGAGGGTGAGGAGGTTAAAGTTGTTAAAGTCTGACAACATAATGTAGATTTCTGTGATACTGCATAGTTTTAATGTTAAAAATTTTAAGGTTTTTAGGTTTTTAAATGTTTGATTTTAAATGTAATAACTTTGTTCTGATTTTATTGTTTTATTGTTTGTTGTAAGCCGCCCTGAGCCACTCGTGGGAAGGGCGGGATATAAATCCCAGAATAAAATAAATAAATAAATAAATAATAACTGGGCAGGAAGCCAACTTGGTATTAGTGAAGGACTGGGTATAAGTGTGGATGTCTGGCCTGGGGAACCCAGTGCTCATGGGGAGGGGAAGGTATGACGGTGGGAGCAGACGGAACTATATGGGAAGGAGGCGGAGACAAAACAGTGTTAGGCCCTCTTCCGGCCTGCGTCCCATCCCGACGGTAGCAGGTAGTGGGGCTAAGAGGGAAAGCCCGTCTCCGTCATTGGTGTTATGTAATGACAGGTCCATAAATAATAAGACCTCAATCCTCAGGGAATTCCTGCTTGAACAGGATATGGACCTGGCTTGCGTGACCGAGACCTGGGTGCGTGATGGAGAGATGGTGGTTCTCTCCCAGATGGCGCCCCCGGGCTACTCGGTCTTTCACCAATCACAGACAAACGGGCGGGGGGATGGGTGGCACTATTCATACGGGAGGGTTACTCCTTCAGGGCTCTCCTGGCCCCAATGATCGATGGTCTGGAATGCGCCAGTCTGGCATGGGATGTGGGGGAGGGGTTGGCGATTTGGCTGGTGTACCGTCCACCTAACGCACCGGCCAGCGCCTTACCAGCCCTGATGGGGGCCGTGGCAGGGTGGGCATTGGAGTTCCCAAGGCTTATGGTCTTGGGTGACTTCAATGTCCGTGCGGATGACATGGCCTCAAATCAGAGGCTGGACCTAGTGTCTTCCATGGCGACACTGGGACTCTCCCAATTTGTTACCACTCCCACGCATCAGGCCGGCCACACGTTAGACCTGATCTTTGCATCCGGGATTCTGATGGACGATATCGCTGTAGAAGCAGTACCATGGTCGGATCATCTGGCCCTCACCTGTATGGGCGGCGAGCCTATTTTGGCTCGCCCACGGAGCCTGATGGACCCTGAGCAGTTCCAAATGGCTCTGCGGGATCCCTGGCCCCCTAGCGATTCCCTTGATGACCTGGTAGAGGCCTGGCATGACAGGCTATCCAAGGCCATCAACGAAATCGCTCCCCGGCATTCTCTGACCCCCCGTAATAGGCTGGCTCCGTGGTACACCTCGGAGTTACGCCAGCTGAAACAGGGACTCAGACGACTAGAGAGGCGGTGGCGGCATACTCATGACGAAGTGATGAGAACATCCTACAGAACGTTTATGAAGTCTTATGAGATGGCAGTCAAAGCCGCAAAGAAAGACTACTTTGCGACTAGGATTGCGTCTGCAAATTCGCGCCCAGCACAATTATTTAAGATAGTTGAGAATTTGACCACTCTGCTTCAAGGCAGACCAAATATGAGGGAATTGGAAATAGGCTGTGAGGCTTTTGTGAAATTTTTTGCAGATAAAATCTCGTTGCTCCGCCAGGACCTTCCCGCCACATTAGATGCAGTACAAGAAACCGAGGCTCCATGCCTGTCCTCTGGTCTTACCTTGGACCACTTTGACACACTCAGCCTAGGGGAAGTCGACGGAATTCTCTCTACTGTGCGCCCTACAACTTGCGATCTTGACCCATGTCCCTCCTGGCTAATTAAATCTTGCCAGAGGGAACTTAGATATCCTGTACGGGATATCATAAATAGATCCCTCTTGGAAGGGCAATTTCCAACATCATTGAAAGAGGCTATGGTCCGCCCCCTCCTAAAAAAAAGTACAGCAGACCCGGCCGAATTGGCGAATTACCGACCGGTCTCGAACTTACCATTTTTAGGTAAAGTTATTGAGAGGGCAGTGGCACTACAGCTACAGAGTTTTTTGGATGACACTTCCGCCTTAGACCCCTGCCAGTCCGGCTTTCGTCCAGGCCATGGGACGGAGACAGTGCTGGTTGCCTTGGTGGATGACCTCCAGCGGCATCTGGAAAGCACCAGCTGAATATCCCTGGGCCAAGGGAGGCCAGATTAAAGACCACCCGGGATCGGGCCTTCTCCATTGCGGCCCCACTGCTGTGGAATCAACGTATATATTGCACTTATACGTTGTGAGCCGCCCTGAGCCTGCTTGTGCGGGGAGGGCGGGATATAAATAAAAAGTATTATTATTATTATTGTTGTTGTTGTTGTTGTTGTTGTTGTTGTTATTATTATTATATTCACATTAGTCCACATACACAACAGACTACAGTATCTATGGGACTGCCTCCTCCAGTATGTCCCTGGGAGAGTGTTATGCTCCTTGGATAACAATCTGCTGGTGATCCCCAGCTCTAAACATATCCTTCTGTCCTCAGGCAAGGCCAGGGCCTTTTCAGTTCTGGCCCCAACCTGGGGGAACTCTGTGAAATACCATCTGGGCCCTATGAGATCTTATGCAATTCCGCAGAGCTTGTAAGGCAGAGATGTTCCATCAGGCCTTTGACTGAAAGCAGTGATGGTTTCCATTCTGGCTGGCACCCTCCCCCTTTCTCCTTTCACCATGAGTGGTCACAGTCCAGAATTAAGGGTTGAGCTGTAACTGTTATTGCCACCAGTGGATTATTTGATTGCTGTTGATCTTAAGTTTTCATTTTAAAATTTAAAATGTTTGACTATGTTGTACATTGTCCAGAGCCCTACAATAGTGGGGACTGGACAATTCATAAACTATAACATAATGTAACATAACATAACAAAACAAAACACCCCTAATGAGCACATACTGCTGGCTCAATGCACCAAGGGTAGGGTTGCCAAGTCCAATTAAAGAAAAATCTGGGGACTTTGGGGGTGGAGCCAGGAGACTTTGGGGGTGGAGCCAGGAACAAGGATGTGACAAGCATAATTGAACTCCAAGGGAGTTCTGGCCATCACATTTAAAGGGACAGCACGCCTTTTTAAATGCCTTTCTTCCATAGGAAATAATTAAGGATAGGGGCACCATCTTTTGGGACTCATAGAATTGGACCCCCTCGTCCAATATTTTTGAAACTTGGGGGGTATTTTGGGGAGAGGCACTAGCTGCTATACTAAAAATCTGGTGCCTCTACCTCAAAAAATAGCCCCCCCAGAGCCCCCAATACCCATGGATCAATTCCTTATTATTCTCTATGGGAATCGTTCTCCATAGGGAATAATAGAGTGCCTAGTAGACATTTCCCTCCCCCCCCCCACGCTTTCTAAAAAGGGGGAGGGCCTCCATACCAGGGAATCCCCCCTCTCTGCCCCCTCCCTCTCTCTCACACACACAGACAAATACTTACCATACTTGGTCTTCTTCCAGCAGAATTTGCTTGCTGTGAAAACGAAAGTAAGGCTGCACAGGAAAAGAAAGGGAGGGGCCATTCCTGTTTCCTGTGCAGCCTCAAAGGAACACATTTTAAAAACGGATCCCAAGCTGTAAAACAACATGATGCCTACAGGTATGTTCTCTCTCCCCCCGCCCCCAGATTTTTTAAGAGCGGGGGAGGAGGCTGAAAATTCGGGGGTCCCCCGCCAGGGCGGGAGGGTTGGGAAGCCTAACCAAGGGGCATTCCAGAAAAGTCAGAATTAGTTCACTTCCTACATGAATCAAATAGTAATACACTCATAATAAAAAGATAAAAGTGTTACTTTATTGTTCCAGTAAATTTTGGGCACAGTAACTTGTTTTTGTTGTTTATCAGACTCTTGTAAGCCAAGCATATTGTTGTCAATTTCTGCTTCCAAACTCTTCCCTTCCCTTCCATTTCCTTCTACCTGGTCAGTCTCCATACTCCAGGAATACCTGACTTAATCCTTAGTTCTCCAGTCTCCTAATTTTATGGCTAGATAATACCCAGTGGAATCCCTGTCCTTCTGTCCAATAAACAACATTGGTTTAACTCACCAAATAAAGGCCAAAGTACATGTTAACAGTAGTCACGTGGAGGCAAACTATGGTTTGGGAGGCAAGATGGTATCAGACTGGCTGCTGCTTATCTAGTGTGGAGTTTTATTTATTTTATCCCCTTTTAAAACTTCTCCTTTGTCTTGGCTTTTGCAAAAAGCAGATAACAAGAAGCTTTTTGATCTACTTTGGCAAGTTTGAAGTTTTAACTGTTTTAAACTTTAACTGTCTTTAGACTTTTTTTTAACCTCCAAGTCATTTTATCTGACTATTTGCTCCTGGTAGCAACATAGGTGAGTGGGAGTAAAAAATATTTCTTCTTTTTATATATGCCTTTCCTGGAATGCCAAATATGTTCTTGCACAGAAGTTATTTTAGTGGAGTTTAAGAAAAGTTGTTAACAAGAAGCATGTTAAAAAGAAGCATGCAAGACATATTTCCAAACATTGGTCCCCTTCAAACCTTGCAAAGCAGCCTCACATGCACAACCTCCTTCTTTTGAAAAACCCAGTATATGTATTTTCCATTTCTACCCTTCTATCCACAAACAATATTTCTCAAGTTTTCTGAAGCTTTAGTAGCTGAGCCTAGGGTTGCCAATCCCCAGGTGGGGGCAGGGGATCCCCCAGTTAGGAGGCCCTTCCCCCGCTTCAGAGTCATCAGAAAGCGGAGGGAAGGAAGGGAAATGTCTGCTGAGAACTCTGTTATTCCCCATGGAGATTTATTCCCATAGAAAATAATAGAGAATTGATCAGCGGGTATCTGGGACTCTGGGGGGGGGGTCTGTTTTGGGGGGTGGAGGCACCAAATTTTCAGTATAGCATCTAGTGCCTCTCCCCAAAATACCCACCAAGTTTCAAAAAGATTGGACCAGGGGGTCCAACTCTATGAGCCCCAAAAGAAGGTGCCCCTAACCTTCATTATTTCCTGTGGAAGGAATTGAAAAGGTTTGCCACCCCTTTAAATGTGATGGCCAGAACTCCCTTTGGAGTTCAATTATGCTTGTCACAGCCTTGATCTTGGCTCCACCCCAATGTCTCCTGGCTCCACCCCCAAAGTCTCCTGGCTCCACCCCCAAAGTCCCCAGATATTTCTTGAATTGGACTTGGCAACCCTAGCTGAGCCTGAAATTCTAAGGAGTATTACCGACTGCTAAGGCAAATCTATCTCCTTCAACAGCACTAGAACTAGGCTTGCCAGTACCCAGGTCTGGGTGGAGGATCCCCCAGTTTTGCAGGCTCCTCTCCACTGCCAGCCAGAGGGAGGAAGCCCTACCCCAACAGCCATTAAGTGCCTTTAGATCTCAGGCTTACAACTGCTTCTGTTTTGGATGGTTTGTGTGTATGACTTTAATTCACAGTTAGATTGAAGCTGCCTGGGGGGGGGCAGGAAGAGCCATGTGCGTGAGAGGGAGAAGAAGCAGGAGAATCCAGTCCCTCTGTTTGGTTTGCATTCCTTTCAGAAGCTGTTTATGTAGTAAAAAAGAATAGTAAGGAGTTAACTGGAATTTGAGTATGGTTTGTTCACCCACTCAAAGAACTTTAACAGGTTAGTGAAACAAAATCTTCCTTTACAGAATCAATGCTGATTCTTCCTCAATAGCTTTTGTTCATCAATGTGATTGCTAATTCTATCTTTAATAACAGATTCCACCAATTTACCCAGGATCAGTGTTACACTGATCAGCCTGTAATTTCCCAGATGTTTTTCTGGAACCTTTTAAAAAGATGAGTATTGCATTAGATGCTTGACACCTCCCAGGTCCCAGCGAGAGATCCCCCAGTTTTGCAGGCTAATCCCTGCCACCAGCTAGCTGGCTGAAGCCCTTCCCCAACAGCACCATGTGCCTTTAAATCTGTGCAGGCTTAAAAGAAGCCTGCAAACTGGCTGTGTTTTAGACTGTGCATGTGCCTTTAAATCTGAGCAAGAGAAAAGCTGAATGGGTGGGGCGAGTAGGCAGAGCCACATAGGTCTTCCCGGTGAGTTTCTGAAGCATGTGAGAAAGAAAGAGAAGCAAGCAGAGTCCCTCTGTTTGTTTGGAGGAAAACTCCCCCCCCCCAGGTTGCTCTGCTTTCATTTTCCTGTTAGTCTGAAGAAATTGGTTGAAATACAGTAGATGGTTACATTCAGCAACTCCTGTGAGTAAAATGCCCCAATGAGATCACAAAAGTGTGTGTGTGTTGTGTTTATTTTGTCTGCTTTGTGAGAGTGTGTGCATGCATAGTCACATCCATTTACTGGAACTGCTGTTGCTGGGGAATGAAGAACTAGACCGTATTCAGGTGAACTGCACTGCTGTATTTTTATTTATTTATTTTAGGGAATGGGAAAGTCTCCCAGCTCCTCCCCCAAAGTCCACAGATATTTTCTGAGTTGGACATGGCAACCCTAATTAGCTACCTTCCAGTCCTCAGAAATGGAAGCAGAGTTTAATTATTTTTGTCAGGAGATCCACAAATTCATATTTGAGTTCTTTCAGAACTCTTGGATGTATGCCATCTGGGCCTGGTAATCTGTTAGTTTTTAATTTGTCCATCGGCTGTAGGTCCTCCTCTCTTGTCACTCAATAAATCAATTCCTCAGATTGCCAACAGGCCCCTTTAACTCCAATTGGAAACTTAGAAAAGCATTTCACTGAGAGCTGGAGGTCTCAGAGAACCCTTATTTTGAGTTTTCTGGGGACTATTGCTTGTTAACAGGAGAAACTGTGGTAGCTATTTTTCAACAACTAAATTGTATCGCCAGCAAATTGGTCTTCTTAAAATTAGACTTTAAAGCTTTTCTCTAAAAGCCTTTTTCTTGCTCCTCCTCCTCATTGAAATGGCCAGTCTGCTCTAAATTGAGAGAATCCTTCCCTAAGGCATCTACTCTCTTAAATCAAAGAAGAAAGAATCACTTTGAGTCTCATTGGAATTAGGACAGGAATCACAGAGCAGCTGGATCATTTCGCCATTTACTCAGCAACCAAATAGTGCTTCACATTGCATCTAATAATTGGAATAGAAGTCGTTGGTCTAATAAGAGCAAAATTTGCTTCTCACTGAGTTACTCAGAATTGAATTTTGCTTTATTGATCGTATCAGTGCTGAATACCTTCCATATTTTAAATCTGGATTGAGAGTAATGTTAACTTCTGAAAACTCAACAATCCCTTTGATGCTACTTAAAATGACACCTTTTTTGACCTCCTTTGAAATTTCCCCCTCCAGAATTTTTGGGATTTTATTGTGAAGGATCTCCTAAACTGTTGCTCCCTGATCTTTGTGCTAAAATTCCCCTCATTTCAGATCCTGTGATCTCACCTGATGCAAGTTATTTAATAGATTTTGACCTAGTCCCCTTTTTGGCCAACAATACTTTTGTAGACCTAACATTTGTTTCTAGCAAAGTGGACAATCAGTCTGCTAAAATGAGGCCAGCCTCTGCAAATCCACCTGATGATACATCCTAGAATGAGCAGAGGAATTTTTTCTCCCCCTTGATCAGCTAAAGTACTCTTTTCATAAACTGTGCTCAACCGCAGATTCCTTTAAATGTTCTTATCCAAAGAAGGTGACAAAGATGTAAGTACAGCAGAATGGGAAACCCTAAGTAATACTAATGACAATCCTTTTTTGGATCTAGAGAACAGCTTAACCAAGCACCAAAAAGCTTCTTGCCCTATTCAGTGGAGCTTTGGATTGCAGTAAATTTTAATGCTAGGATTGGGAAGGATGACCAGTTCTTATGTAAGGCTTTGACCCAAATGATTTAACCCAGGATTTCCCAAACTTTACACACACACACACACACACACCCGTGGCCCGGTTATTTTTATACTTCTCCTCCATGGCCCACCAAAATTCGGGGGTGGACCCAGGAGACTTCAGAGGTGGAGCAAAAAAATTTGTTGCCGTTTTTAAGCCTAGGCCACTATTATGTTTCTATTAAGATTGGGGTGGGTGGGTGTATGTGACTTGCACCACCACATTCTGGATCAGTTGGAACTTCTGGGTCAGTCTCAAGAGCAGGCCAGCATAGAACAAGTTACAGTAGTCTAGTCTGAAGGTGACCGTTGTGTGGATTACCATGGCGTTTGACACAGTCAACCATCAGCTACTGACTAATCATCTCACCGGTGCAGGGATTCAGGGGTTGGCCTTACAATGGCTCTCCTCTTTCCTTCAAGGTTGGGGACAAAGGGTGGCAGTTGGGGGACATTCATCCCAGAGATACCCGCTTAACTGTAGTGCCTCAGGGGGCACTGCTTTCCCCAATGTTGCTTAACATCTACATGTGCCCCCTTGCTCAGATTGCCCGCAGGTATGGGCTGGGTTGCCATAAGTATGCTGATGACACCCAGCTCTATCTACTGATGGACAGCCGGTCTGACTGTGTCCCAGAAAATCTGAACCTGGCATTGCAAGCCATGACAGGATGGCTTAGGCTGCGTTGACTGAAACTGAATCCGATGAAGACAGAGGTCCTTTTCCTGAGTCACAGAGGTCCTGGCAAGGAAATTCCCCTACCAGCTTTTGACGGTGCACCACTTACAACAGCGCCCAGGGTCAGAAGTTTGGGGTTGCTACTGGAGCCTTCCTTGACAATGGAGGCCCAGTTAGCAGCCACTGCCAAATCCGGCTTTTACCATCTCAGGCAGGTAAGACAGTTGGTTCCCTTCCTCAAGCACAGTGACCCGGCAACTGCGAACCATGCTACGGTCACCTCAAGATTGGACTACTGTAATGCCCTCTACATGGGGCTGCCCCTGTCCCGAATCCGGAAACTGCAGCTGGTGCAGAATGTGGCAGCCAGGCTGTTATTGGGGCTCTCCATGTGGGAGCACATACAGCCAAGCTCCACGGACCCCGCCGAAGACGAAGTGCTGAAACCCAGAAGTAATCCTTATTTTACTTGTTCAGTAGCAAGGTACGTATCTTCTAATTGCTGTAAGGATTCAGGAGCAAAAGATAAAATCCTCTGATGGTGTCTCTCCTTGTTATGTTAAAGTGGTACTTGTTTATTTCACTTGTTATAATTTATGCCAATAAAGGTACTGAACTGAATTGAACTGATTTCCACATGGAGGCCCCTTGAAACAGCCTCTACATATATCCTGCTTCCAGTCTCCAAAAGTTACTTATTCCTTTTTTAAGCTAAAGCCCAGATGCAGCCCTACCTTAATGCTTTTTGGCTTTAAGTTCTACATGATCACTTTCACTACTTAACTGCAGCTAACACTACCCTTAACAATGCAATGTGTTGAAATGTTGTTAAAATGTTGACTTGGATGGGTAGAAAGATTTCCACCTGAGGAGTATGACTTTCTTGGCTGAGTCCCAACTATTTAGGCGGAGGTGTTTGTAAGTTTCCTGCATTGTGCAGGGGGTTGGACTAGATGACCCTAGAGGACCCTTCCAACCCTATGATTCTATGATTCTATTGCTGAAAGCTGTTAGAAATAAGCTCTAGTATTTTAATTCCAGCCAGCAAAAACAATTGCATGTCACCCAGGTTTTCCCCTCAAGTACTCCAGAATACTTTCCAAGCAGAATTAAACCCCTCTGAACCCCATTTGTCCGTTTAGGATTGCACTGTAAATATTTGACAGAGGATGCAGTCACTGTAACTCCTGCCCCACTGCTCCTTCCATCCTGCTAGCTGGAGCTTGCCCAACTTGCCTACAAGAAGAGGAGGCAAAATACAAGAACCATAGACATGTCCCAAACCTACTGTTGGAAATATGTAGGAAGCACACAAACAAAAGAGGAATGCATTTTAGAAGCATTTTTCATGACTATTATGTTCGGATATGAAAACTGGACAATGAAAAAAGCTGACAGGAAAAAAAATAGTTCATTTGAAATGTGGTATTGGAGGAGAGTTTTACAGATAACGTGGACTGCCAAAAAGTGGGTTCTAGATCATATCAAGCTTGAAATCTCCCTAGAAGCTAAAATGACTAAGGCTATTGTAGTTTGGTCACATTCTGAGAAGACAAGAGTCACTGACAAAAAGAATAACACTAGGAAATGTTGAAGACATCAGGAAAAGAGGAAGACTGAACATGAAACCAAGGAAGCCACCGCCCTCAGTTTGTAAGTTCTGTTTGGGAGGTTTATTAATTCATAGGGTTGCCATATCAGAAACCTTCAAAGGAAGTTTAGAGTACTAGTAAGGGGCCAAAAGTTTAAAAGATCAATAGCTATAGATAAAAGCACATGTGTCTATTACAAAAACATATAAAAACCTTGTAAGGGCCTGAAAAAAGCTTCATAAAATCATCAAAGTGATAAATGCACAAAAAGAACCATATATATTTGACCTCTTACTAGTACTCTAAACTCCTTGGTTGGTTTAGTTTCTTTTCCCTTCTCTTTGTGGTTGTCAAGTCAGAAGCCACTCAACAACACAGAGAGAGAGTCACGGCTACTGTTTATACCTTATATAAACTGGGTATGGAGAAGTTCTTGAGGAATAATTGGGAACGGGCATAGCAGCTGCCTCATCTCTGGGTGCAGCAACCTTTTTAAGCAAAGCTCTGGCAACCTTTGCACCTCCATCCCAAGAATAGCTCTGTTTTCAGGCAATCGAACTACAGGCTGGTTAAAAGAGCCTCTAGATCACAAGGCCTCTGCCTTCCAGGCAAGTCTGAGCCCTGTCAGAAAAACAAACTCTGCTTCAGCACAATGGTCCTAAACATAAATATAGGTTCATGTTTAAATCACTGGTTAAGTCAACTGTGAGCATAGCTTGAAGGGATTAAGGCACTGAAACCCTCAAACCTGTGGGAACTGCCATTGAAAAGGATAAATACAAGTTTCTGAATAAGAAGTAATAAAAGATAGCATGTAATTCTCCTAATGCCAGCCCTCATTAATTAAACCCCACACATACCCTACTGTAAGGCAGGCAACAATTAACAGCAATGTACAAATGGGCTGTGGGAGGCTCAGAGAATACAAGGTGACTTCCTGAAGGTCACACAGTAAGTCCACAATGAATAGACTACCAAGGACTGTTGCCAAGTCTTTCCAGTTCCAAATGTCTTGATTAATTGTGGCATTCTTCCCTACACTTCCAAGCCATTAGGTTAAAGGCAGGCTATCAAATTAGGCATTAAACGAAGTGGAGAGAAAGTGCTGGTAAGAGTTTGTAGAAAACCATTCAAATTGCAAGTGTGGGTTACAATAATTGCTAAATTATAGTGTGGCTGTTTCATTGCATGCAACCCTAACCTCCCCCGCCCCCAACTTTAGTAATATGCAGTGGCTGACTCCAGCAGACAAAACCCAGGGCGTCCTAAGTTATAGTTTGACACTCTTATTACTTTGATTATTATGATTATTACTACTGCATTAGCACCTAGAGGACCTAGCCAAGAACCATTGTGCTGGGAACAGCACAGTCACGAATAATAATAAAAAAATTGTTAAGTCTGACAATTTAAGTAGACGTGAGTGACAGTGAGAACTGGCAAATGGTAAGCGGAAGGTAATTTGACACACAGGGGTGGTATAAAGATCTCTTGGAATTATAACTGGTCTCCAGACGACAAAGATCAGTTTCCCCTGGAGAAAATGACTGCTTTGGACTTTATGGCATTATGGTCCCTCCCATCCCCAGACTCTACCCCACACATCTTCAGGATGCTGCCAACCTAGAGCTGTTAACCCAACCAAAGAAAGAATAACAAGTCTGGACTGTAGAGGTTCTTCAGGGAGCCTATCCCACGTAAAGGCGGGACAAACCAGCTCATTAACTGAAGTTCATGATGAATTTTAGCCAGTTTGTGGTTAATGAACTGAAGTCCATGGCAGCTCTACCGCCACAAACTTTCATGAAGTTTTAGCACAGTTTTTTGGTGGTTTGTGAACAAGACAAACTGGGGCTGATAAATTAACCTGCCTGTTAAACTCCAAGGCAACAAGGGTGGGGCAGAATTCTCCAGCCTTGGAAACACCAATAGGAGCTGCCATGACCCAGATGGGGGTGCCACCTGACGCTGCCAGCACTCTGGAATGAGGGTCCCTTGGGAAAGCCCGGAGTCCCCTCCCAAGCCCTTCCGATCCCTTGCTTTGGCCAAGAACACATGCGTGTAGATCAGACAGAGTAACAAAGAACAAAAGGTTTATTTTTAAACAGGAAAATCAATAAAGGAGAAGTGAAAGATAAAGTGTTTCAAAACTATAGTAATGCAGGTGAAGGAAAATAAACATAAAGTCCCTAATACGACTGAACTGTCCCTCGTCTGTTAGGCCCGGGCCTCGGCCAACTCATTCTCTCCCTCACAGTGAGGGTCTTCCTCCCAACAGCAGCTGTCCTGCCTGCTCGACCTCTCAGGAGGAAAGAATAGCATTTGTCCCCCAGAGAAAGCTTTTAAGCCCTTCTTCTCAGAGCCTACTTGGACACTGATGGGCTGAAACCAGCGCCAAGCATTCTGGGGATTGTAGGCTGTCTCTTTCTACTGAGACACAGGCCTCAAAGGCTCCCTAGGCCCACCAGGCCTCTCTCTCACAGCACAGATACATAAAGTTCATCAGTTTAAGAAGTAGAGTTGGGAGGAATTCAAGGCGCAAATACACAACCAGACTCAAATGGGTGGATTCCTTCCTCTTCATTCCATTTTCAAATATGGGTAATCATTCCTGAGCCTACACTAATCATCCCCAATACTAACCGTCCCAATAAAATCTATACCAGCCCTCCGACCCTGAAGTACTTCTCTAAGAAACCCTCTAATAATCGATTGATTAATTAATTAATGACCCAAAGCCCTCTAATCAAGCAATTAATATGAAAACCAAACCCCCCTAATCTACTACTGAGTAGAAGGAAAGTGGGGATACATCATTCAAACTAACTCCATGATCTCCTATACCGTGACCATGATCTCCTATATAATCTTCCAGAATTCTCAATAGTCCACAGACCGCACTGGTTGTCCTGGCAGCCTGGGCCTGATGTTCCTAGCCACAATATGTCCACAGTTGGCTGGTGCATGACACCTCCAGTGAACAAGCCTTCATTCAGTTCAGCTGGGTAGCATGAAATTGACATCGAGCCAGGGGACAATGCCTACTCTTGGTTCTGAAATGGAATCAATATATGTTGAGTGCATCCAGTTATCCAGTCTTGGCAGGGCAAGGCAGTTTCCACATAGCTCAGAATTTCTGACTCAATTGATTCTGGGTTTCAACCACATTGTGAGGCAGCCAAGACCAAACACTGATAGGTTGGAGTCACTCAATTTCCACTCACAGCACACATGACGAGCCAAAGACAGATGAAGAGAGAGCAGTCATGACTAGAGTCAAGGCCCTCCAACATCAGCTGAAGGTGAATGTGGTAACTGAAACGGAAAGTATCAGAGCCAGCAGCCCTGGAAACCCCAGGACGCCATGGTGGTTGAGCCCCCCAATGAGCAACCAGCCAGTCAAAGGCCCCCAGGGTCTGAATGCCACCAGTAAAGTGAAGATGGCCACCACAACCAGACCCAGCCACATATGTTCTCAACCTGCACACTCAGTCATCCATGCCTGAAGCTCAATGACTCTAAAGGCCCTGAGCTCCAGGCAATGACAGTAAGTCACTGACAATTCCCATGCCCAGTGACAGTGACTGGCCTTGTACAAAGCACCTTAGGCTCACCTGAGGAGGCAGGGCATGACAAAAGTGGATGGTTTGGCCTTGGACTCTGGCCTACAACCATTTTTACAATCAAATTTTATCATTGATAGACTGTCACCTCTTACTACTTACTATCTATTGGAAAGATGGTGGTTGCTGTTCCACCACTCCAGTGCTTACAATTTGACTAAGACTGGGCCTGAAGATGCTGATACTCTAGCAGTTAACATCAGCTTTACAAATAGCTGAGGAAAAAAAGGAAAGTGAAAGGCAAAGGTGAAAAGGAAATATTCAGCCAACTGAGTGCAGATTTTCAGAGAACAACAAGGAGGTATAAGGAGGCCCTCCTGAAGGAACAATGCAAAGCAATAGAGGAAAATAATAGAATGGGAAGGACAAGAGATCTCTTCAAGAAAATTGGAGAAATCAAGGGTACATTTCGTGCAAAGATGGCCACGATAAAGGACAAAAACGGTAGGGACCTAACAGAAGCAGAAGAGATAAGGAAGAGGTGGCAAGAATACACAGAAGAATTATACAAGAAGGATCTCAATGTCCTTGACAACCATGACAGTGAAATCATTGACCTTGAGTCAGACATCCTGGAGTGTGAAGTCAAATGGGCCTTAGAAAGCATTACTAACAACAAAGCGAGCGGAGATGATGGTATCCCAGTTGAGCTATTCAAAGTCCTAAAAGATGATGCTGTTAAAGTGATGCACACATTATGTCAACAAATTTGGAAAACGGAACAGTGGCCACAGGATTGGAAAAGGTCAGCTTATATTCCATTCCCAAAGAAGAGTAATGCTAAGGAATGTTCAAACTATTGCACCATTGTACTAATTTCACATGCCAGCAAGGTCATGTTAAAGATCCTACAAGCTAGGCTTCAGCAGTATGTAGATCGGGAACTACCAGAAGTTCAAGCTGGGTTTCGAGAGGTAGAGGAACTAGAGATCAGATTGCCAACATTTGCTGGATTATGGAGAAAGCACGGGAGTATCAGAAAAACATCTATTTCTGTTTCATTGACTATGCTAAAGCCTTTGATTGTGTGGATCACAACAAACTGTGGCAAGTCCTTAAAAAGATGGGAGTACCAGTCCACTTTACATGTCTCCTGAGAAACCTGTGTAAGGGTCAAGAAGCAAAGGTTAGAACAGGAGCAACTGATTGGTTTAGAATAGGAAAAGGAGTTCAACAAGGATGTATATTGTCACCCTGCTTATTTAATTTATATGCATCTTGTGGAATGCTGGCCCCTTTTAAAGTTAAATGTGGTTGTGTTGGTCTTTTGGGGCACCTTCCTATTTATACAAATGGTGAAGTCAATAACTTAGGGTCACTGCTCCCAAGTGGTGCAATCACTTTTACATCTCTCACCAGGTCTTGGGCATTACTTAGGATCAAATCCAGGATCGCTCCACCCCTGGTAGGTTCTGTGACCATTTACTCCATAGCACAATCATTGAGAGTGTCTAGAAAGTCAGTCTCTTTCTCCCGATCAAAACACATATTAACCCAATCAATCTGCGGGTAGTTCAAATCACCTATTATGACACAGTTTTTACATTTAGCTGCTATCTTTAATTCTTTCATTGTATTATAATCATCTATCTTTTGATCTGGTGGGCGATAACAAACTCCTATAGTTAAATTTCCTTTTGGGCCCACTATTTCAACCCAAAGCATTTCTAGAAGGGAATCTAATTCTCTGACCTTCTCAGTCTTACTGGACTGTATACCCTCTCTGACATACAGAGCCACCCCACCTCCAACCCTTAGCTCCCTATCCTTCTGATATAATTTATATCCAGGAATCACCTATGATAGGAAAAAAGAATCTGGCAATTTTCCCACTGTAATCACTTTGCGAAAATTGAGTCTAGTGGGAGGGGTTGAGGAAGAGGCACCAAATTTGCAGTTCAGTTTCAGGAGCCTCTTCCCCACAAAACCCCCAAGTTCTTTGGCTGCCCCACCCCACCATTATTTGTATGATGAAAAAGCTTATACAGGCAGCAGTCAGATTCTCGTCCTGGAGAATCTGCAGTGGAAGGCCAAGTAGTCAAGTCAACTGTGTTGAATGGGTGCTTGCTTGCAAGGAAAATAAGAATGCTATGTGCCCAGCGAACAAGTGCCACTGTGGCAGTGCTAGTGCCATGCACAGGATCTTAGTTCAAATTAGAGAATCTCTCTGATTCACAAATGAGGGGGCCCTTTTTGCAAGGACTGCAACACAGAGCTGGAGCATCAAATGCTCTGATGCCAAGCAGCAGGGATGGGGACAATCTGAACTGATAATAAATCAATAAGCTTCATCTATGCTTTCACAGCAGAAGTCTATCTGAGTGTTACTTGGCAAAACCTCATAGAATGATAACTTTCGTGTTTGTATGCTCATCTTGCCTTAATCCAATTTCAGCTATATCACCAAGTTCTTATGCATCTTGACTCTAACTGATTCTTCCTGACAGCCAACCAATCCACACCCCACACCCTATGTGTGACAGTAGAAGACTAAATAAAAATGTGTTGGTCTTAAATGTGCTAATGGACTCTAACTTTATTCTTACCTGTGC
This sequence comes from Heteronotia binoei, assembly GCF_032191835.1. Taxonomy (NCBI): domain Eukaryota; kingdom Metazoa; phylum Chordata; class Lepidosauria; order Squamata; family Gekkonidae; genus Heteronotia; species Heteronotia binoei. The sequence goes on from NC_083235.1 coordinate 73,669,755, forward strand.
TATCCTAGCTCTTCGGCATTACTCAGGGTCCACCATGAGAAGGCAAGCTAGGGTCACTCTCCAATTGAAGATGTTAGGGAGGGCCTCAGAGACTGAGAAGGAGGGGTCTGATCCTCCTCTGTCAGTAGCAACACACCAGCTATCATTGTCCCATTAGAGGAATCTTAGCCTAGGTGTGGCTGCCCTTCATCACTGCCCCCCCTCCTATCAACCCTGCAAAGGAAAACATTATTCTCAGCACTGTTGTGGGTACTGCTAGTTTCTGTCTGGGGCCCAATTATACCCTTCTAACAATCTAGACTAAAATATGTAGCGGGAATCTGTTATAGTGCCACTGTTTTTAATCAGCATTCAGTTTTTGCTTGGGGATGGGGGGAGTGGTTGAGCATTTCTCTGCCAATCAGACTGATTAATGGGCTGTGGCTCTCTATGGGCTCTAGCTTTAATTTTTGGAAGAGTGTTTCACCTCTTTCACCTCTTCTAGCACATACTGAGAGAGGATGCAGGCACAAGTAGGTGCTCACTTCACTCACTCTCAAACTCTTGTGGGAGTCTTGTGGGGAACACTGCCTAGTGGGAGAGGTTGGGGATGAACAGCAGCAGCAGTGGCAGAGCTGCCATGTGGGCCATGGAGGGTGACCGATGCCACATTTGCCATGTCAAACGAGAACACCTCTGTGTAGGTTTTGAAGGGCCCAGGGACATTCACAGTCTAAGAGATGATCTCCCAGTCCTCCTGGGTGAGCTAGCTCTCTGCCCGAATGACTCCACTCTCAGAGATCAGGGCATCCAGGGCTGCTCTCTATTCCACCAAGCACTCCAGCATGGCACAGTTGGAATTCCAGCAAGGGTTGGCATCACCAAAAAGGCTGTGATCTGGCATGCCTGTCAGTGTCTGTTTCTCAAGCAGCAGATAAGTGCCCTTATTGCTGTGTGAGAAGTGACCTACAATGTGCCAGGATTTCTGGAGGAGATGTCAGTACTCATGAGGTGCGGTGATGTACCATGCATCATCTCTGGATGTCTGGCCCAATGCAGATGGAGAAGGTGGGCCACACAGCAGATGTGCTTGAGGCCCAGATATTTGGTCATTGCCCTCATGTTTAAGCCACCATCTGTCATCATGAAGCCGGCAGTGACGTCCCTGCCTACCCACTCCTTTAACTGCTTTTTGATGATGGCTCTGATGTTGTCCACTGTGTGCGGCATGTTGAGTGGTTCAGTATGCAGCAGAGTCTGGTGAAAGCCGGCCTGGCTGCTCTGCCCCTGCCTACTACTAGCACCACCCTCAACCCCACTGGGTTGCCACCAGTGTGCAGTCAGGGAGAGATACTCATGCACATGTTGGGAGCTACAGAGATCCATGGTGAAGTGAACAGTCCCCCCAGCAGCACAGGACATATGTTCCTTCACAAGGGACCTAGTGGCCCTGTAAAGAAAGAGTACAATGGTCCTGCTCATTGTGTTTCGAGAAGGAATGCTATCAGGGCTCTAAATAGAAGAAGAAGAAAAAGAATTGCAGATTTATACCCCGCCCTTCTCTCTGAATCAGAGACTCAGAGTGGCTTACAATCTCCCATATCTTCTCCTTCCACAACAGACATCCTGTGAGGTGGGTGGGGCTGAGAGGGCTCTCACAGCGGCTGCCCTTTCAAGGACAACCTCTGCCAGAGCTATAGCTGACCCAAGGCCATTCCAGCAGGTGCAAGTGGAAGAGTGAGGAATCAAACCTGGTTCTCCCAGATAAGAGTCCACGCACTTAACCACAACACCAAACTGGTTTTCTGGAGCATCCTACACAAATACTGGAGCATCCTATGCAATCCATGATTCTTGAAACCCTTCAGTGATCATCTCAGCAATGTGTCAAATGACCACTTTGCTACCATGCTTCTTCCCCCCAACACACACCAAAGCAGAGATGCTTGTCATCCCTGCCCTATTGTGCAACTCTCCAGGAGAACTCTGGAGGTGGTTGCAGCATGACTTACCTCCTGGCTGGGTGGTGGTTGCTGCTTGGGCATCCCAGTGGCAGCTCACCTTTTCCCTGAAGAAGCTCCACCTGATGGTACTTTTTCAGGTAGTTCTGCATCCTGGCTGGAGTCAGGTGGGTGAGAGTCCATGGCTCCATCCATTACCAATCTGGGCCATAGGGAGCTGGAACTGTGCCTAGCGGGGATCCTCCATCAGCTGGAAGTACTTCCAGACATCAGAGTTTAATTGGGATCCCTGCTGCCCAGCAGCTCAGGTCTCCAATGGAACTGCCTCCTGTGAGAGGTGAGGGGCAGACACACTGTGTCTTGGGGTGCTTGGATGGAAGGAGATCACTGACTGGGAGAAGTGGGTGGAGATGGCAACACCTTGCATATCTCAATTTCTGGTTAAGTGCATGGACTCTAATCTGGGATTACCAGGTTTGATACCCCACTCCTCCACAAGCACCTGCTGATGTGACCTTGAGTCAGTCACAAGTTCTTCCAGAGCTGTTCCTCTCAAGAGTAGCTTCTATCAGAGCTTTCTCAGCTTCACATACCTCACAGGGTGCCTGTTGTGGGGAGAGGAAGGGAAAGGAGGAGATTGTAAACCACTCTGAGACTCCTTCAGGTAGTGAAAGGTGGGGTATAAATCCAATCCCCTCCTCCATCTCCCCCTCCTCCTCCTCCTCTTCTTCTTCTCCCTCCCCAGAAGACCTGCTGGTGTCCAGAGGAACCAAAGAAGTGGGCTGGTCATCCACGGCCAGCTTCTGCTTCAGCTCATCCACAACCCTCTGCATCCTTGAGGTGACCTCTAGAGACAGAAAACTGTCCCCAAAGCTTTGCTCCAAAGATGATTGCTGTTGTTTTCCTTGCTGCTGCTGCTGAGGCTCAGCAACAACAGCTAGAGGAGGGACTGCCTGAGCAGCAGACCCCTGCCCTGTGTCAGCACCTATGGACACCTCTATGGACACCTTGAGGAAGAAGCAGGGCATCTTCATTGCACCATGTGATGGACTTGAAAAAAGTCCATGCATCCAAGCTTGGAGTGAGTTAAATAGCAAGCTCACTGGGATTGGCTGGCTCCTAGCAACCAAAGTGACTTAAATGGGGGGCAGGGCCAAAACGAGGGGCTTTTTGCTTCAGTCTGGAGTTGCACAGAAAGGAGAAAGACCTGTTTGAGCATTGATAGCTGTGAGGGACAGAGCTGGCGACAAATAAGGCTCTGTTCTGAGGAGATTTTTATTTTCTTTTTAGAGACCAAGTAAGCCTCTGGTGACAGCTCTGTTTTAGGAGTGCTGACAGGCCAATAGTCAGACTCCTGTGTAAAATCAGAACATCATACACATACTGATAGCTGAGGGGTTGAAATTTGGTTATTAGAGGAGAGATCCAGGACAGACAAAGGCTTCAGACAAAAGAAGGGCTTGACTCTGAAGTTGTGGTTAGTGATAGAACCCTGAGGGAGAGTCAGTGTCCAATGGTCTGGAAGCAGGGTCTGAGGTGGACCTTCAGGGATAACCAGTACCTCAGGGCTTGAAGTGCTTTTGAGTGTGTGGGACAGTATAGTGCCAACCACATTTATACTGGGCACAGCTGATTTTTTTTATTTTATTTGGGTTATCCAAACTTAGGATAACCTAAGCTTCAGTTCATTCATTTGAAGGTTCGGCCAGCCTTGATAAGCACCCAGTGGGAGCACTGTGGGGTTTTTTTGTATACTCTTAAGTTCTGCCAACTGATTTATTTTATTCTTTCATTTTATTTCTGTAAATGCATTCCCATCCCCTGCCTTTGAAAAACCAATAAACCCTTTCTTTTGATTTTAAAAATTAAAACCTTGTATGTGTGCCACTTTCTGCTCAGGGGATTTTTGTCAGATGGCCAGGCTGGTCTGTGAGGAGAAATTTTTTTATTAAGGGATCACCTGGGCTGGGAAGAAGCCTCAGCTGAATAAAGGCTTCTTTACACACCACTACACCCGGAGGTTGGAATGGTGAAAGGCAACTATGAAGCAGTCATGTGCACAGATGTAGGTGGGGAAACACAGTCCTCCCCCTCCCCTCAACCCCCCAGTCTTCTCCTTTGCCTTGTCCCAGGGCACCTCTGCACTTCCTTCCTGCCACTCATGTCAACCTTGGTCCAAACTCTACCTAATCTGTGGGTGGAGTTTTTATGCACCTAAGTCACTGCACTGTGACATAAGCCTAACAGAGCCTGACTCCTTTTTAAAAACCCTCCCACCATTGGAATGGAATTTAAAAAGATTACAGCAGAAATCTTTTGAAGGTGCAAATAAGCCTGGAAAATACCTTGCATGGCAAATGAAAAAAAGAAGGGAGAATAAAGTAATTAGCAAAATTGTATCTGGAGGAAAAGATATTGTGGACCACAAAGGAATTAAAAGGGAATTTTACAAATATTATGTCAAATTGTTTAAAAGCCAAAAGGTAGACAGAAAAAAAATCGATGAGTACCTACAGAAAATTAAGGTTAACGCATTAACAAAAAACATGGAGAATCTGTTGAATAAATCAATTGAGAAAGAAGAAATAGAGGAGGCGATCAACCTAATGAAATTAGGAAAAGCACCTGGTCCAGACGGATTTACGGCAAAATTTTACAAAGTTCTTTCGGAGACGTTATCACCAAAACTTCAGATACTGATGAATACTATAAGATTAGATGGTAAGGTTCCTAGTACATGGAAGGAAGCAGTAATTTCTTTGATACCAAAAGAAGACAGAGACACCACAAATGTGAAAAATCACAGAACAATTTCATTATTAAACAATGACTATAAAATGTATGCAAGGATTTTAGCAGAATGCCTAAAACAGCACTTGAACAGTTTTATTAAAGAAGAACTAGCAGGATTCCTTCCCAAGAGACAAATTAGAGACAATATAAGAACAGTAATAGACATTATTGAATATTATGGAAAGCACCCCCAAAAAGAAGTTGCATTATTTTTCGCAGACACAGAGAAAGCATTTCATAATGTGAATTGGGATTTCATGTTTGCAGTGATGGAGAAATTGGGATTGGGAGAGGACTTTATTAGAATGGTAAAAGTGATATATTCTGAACAATCAGCAAGGCTCTGCATTAACACAGACTTAACAGAAAAAAATGATAATAAATAAAGGAACAAGATAAGGGTGCCCTCTATCTCTATTGATGTTTATTATGACTTTAGAGGTTTTGTTAATTCAAATTCAAGAGGATAAAGAGATAGAGGGGCTAAAAATGAAAGGTTTCTCCTACAAATACAGAGCATTTGCAGATGATGTGATGTTTATAAATGAAAACCCCACTCATGTAACACCATTGCTGCTTCGTAAGATACAAGAATATGGAGAGTTGGCAGGCTTTTACATAAATAAAGAAAAATCCAAAATTATGTGTAAAAATATGTTTAAAAGTAAGCAGGAAGAACTACAAAGGCTAACAGAATGTGAAATAACTTCAAAAGTAAAGTACTTAGGTGTAGAAATAACAACGAAAAATATTGATTTGTACAAAAACAATTATGAGAAACTGGCACAAGATGGATGGAGATAGGATCAAATGGAATAAATTGAACTTATCTATGTTGGGCAGAATCTCTGCAATTAAGATGAATGTTTTACTGAAAATTATGTTCCTGTTTCAAACAATTCCAATAGTAAAAGACAATAGACAATTTAATAAATGGCAAAAGAAGCTTTCGGAATTTGTATGGGCTGGGAAAAAACCAAGGATTAAAATGAAAATTCTGACTGATGCAAAAGAAAGAGGAGGATTCCAACTGCCTAACTTAAAGCTGCATCATGATGCTGTTTGTCTGGTGTGGATTAAGGAATGGATGACATTATCAAATAGAAAATGATTGACATTAGAAGGACATGGAAATGTCTTTGGATGGCATGCTTACATATATTATGGGAAAAATAAAATGGATGGTTTCTTTCACATCACTATAACAGAAGTAACCTGTTTAATACCTGGTCAAAATATAAAAGATATGGTGACAAAAGGAAACTGCTATGGATTGTACCAGCAGAAGTAATAAAATTGTATTCGAATATCAAAGAAGAGAAGGGATTAACATACAACCAACTCTATAAAATTCAAGGAAAAAAGGTGGAATTGAAAACAGCTGAGGAAATACAATAAAAATATAATTGGTTTCAATTGCAACAAATAAAGAGTTTTCTTGAACAGGACATCAAGAATTATGGAATAAGACAAGAACAAACAGAATTGGAGAGAATGCTGTTTGGAGAAAACGAAAAGCTGATCTCAAGGACATATAAATTACTATTGAAATGGTCTACGGAAGACAAAGTAGTCAAATCACAAATGATAAAATGGGTGATAAATATAAATAAGGAAATACAAATGGAGTCATGGGAACATTTATGGAAGAACTCTATGAAAATTTCTACATGTTATAACATCAAAGAAAATTGATTCAAAATGTTATATAGGTGGTATATGACACCCAAGAAACTGGCAAAAATGAACCATCGGATAGATGTTGGAAATGTAAATGTCATGAAGGATCTTTCTACCATATGTGGTGGACTTGTGAAAAGGCGAAACAATTTTGGCAAATGATTAAGCAAAAGATTTCGAAAGTACTGGGATATAGTATCAAGAAGGCACCAGATACTTCCCTGTTGGGATTACAAATGGAAAAATTCCAAAAGAAAGATAGAACAATAATTTGGTATATGCTTTCAGCTGCACGGACTTTATATGCACAAATGTGGAAACAAGATAAAATACTAGAAGTATGGGAATGGACTTTGAAAGTTATGTACTGGAGTAAAATGGACAAACTTACAAGAATCTTAAAAGAAAAAGATTTAGAGAACTTTAAAAATGACTGGAGAAAATTTCAAAAATATATTGAAAAACAATGGAATGTTAAAGGACATCTGGTGATCTTTGACAATGGTTAACTTTTAAAGAAACAATATATGGATTACAGTTATTGGACTATTGGATTAATGGATAATAACAGGGTTTTTTTAATCTTTTCTTTTTTTTTTACTTCCTAATGATTAAGAAGAAATAACATGATGATGGACTATTATTATAACCTTGGGTTTTTTGGAAGAAGATTCTTTAATAGATAAATTTTATTACCTTATAACAAATAAGATTAAATAACAATATGGGGACACTTATTAAGAGGTAGGCACTGCTCGGGGTCACAAAAGGGGAGGGGTGGGATGGTGAAAAAGTTATATATGTGTACTAACATTTAAAGATAAATGTTGATATGAGGATACAGTATATTACAGTACAATAAAATTGTTTTTACACAAAAAACCCTCCCACCAAAACCGTAACCTATCCTCCACTGTAGTGTTGCTGTTTTGTTCTAGTCTCTTTAAAGAAACTAGATGATCCTTCCTCTTCCTGGCTTAAGTTTTCAAAATTCTACCTGGAGATGGAAAGCATTGGGGAGGGACGCTGGCTCAGTGGTAGAGCATCTGCTTGGGAAGCAGAAGGTCCCAGGTTCAATCCCTGGCATCTCCAAAAAACAGGCCAGGCAAATAGGTGTGAAAAACCTCAGCTTGAGACCCTGGAGAGCTGCTGCCAGTCTGAGAAGACAATACTGACTTTGATGGACCAAGATAGGTCTGATTCAGTATAAGGCAGCTTCATATGTTCAAAGCAACCTTTTTAGAAGCACCAGTTTCTTCTTTTTTAAACTTCTCCTGACTAGAATCTGGGACAAACCAGATTTTCCCAAAATTTATGTCTTCTCTTCATTCCAGGAGTCCACCATGGTCCACAGTCAGGTCAGGCAGGCACAGACAGAACAGCAGCAGCTGAAGCCAAGGCCAGCAGCTAGTACAGTCTCTCTGACTCACTCAGCCAAGCCATCAGCCAGCCAGCAGTGGAGTCAAGCCACTAGGCAGCAGGAGTCCAGTTCTCCCAGATTAGAGTCCATGGTCTTAATCACAGTACCAAACTGGTTCTCAGACTACAAAGTAGTTCTGCTCCATGTGCAGGGAATGCATGGAAACTACACGGTGACAAACATTGCAACCATGATGCAGAATTTAATCGCTGTCTGAAATCATGACAGTAACACATGCAAATGTTTTAAAATTGTTTTTGTGTCTTATGTTTTTATTGTTGTTGATTTTATCGGTCACACTCGTGTACTTGTGTTGACCCTTGGTCTGTGAGCCGCCCTGAGCCTGCCTTCGGTGGGGAGGGTGGGATATAAATTAAATTAAATTAAATAAATAAATAAGAGTAGACTGAGAGAGTGGGTGGGCAGCAGCAACATCATTTGTTGCTACCTGGTCATGGACACTGGTGCCAACATGCTGACAATGGTGAAGGCTGTGTGCCTCAAGGGCATCATCTGCTTGGTGCACATACTTCATTTTGTGGTGAAGAATGCTCTGGGGTTGAGGAGCTGAGGGCTTCCCTGCTTGAGGTTTGCTGGCAGCTGGATGCCCACTTTGTGAACAGCATCAGATCTGTGCATCTGCTGCACAAGAAGCAGGGGGAAGGGAACTGAACATGGCTCATCCAGGACCTACCCACCCAGTGGACCTCCACATATACCATTTGGTGGAGAAGAGCACAGCACAGGATGTCATCTTCTCTGTGACCATCCTACATGAGGAAGAGATGCTCAGCATCAGCTCAAATGACTGGCTGACCCTTTTCCAAATGGTGTGTGTCCTGAAGCCCTTCCAGAACACTACTGACATGCTTTGTGCCCACACAAGTCATATACTCCCAGGCAAGTCATATACTCCCAGGCCTTGTCAGAGAGATTGCAGGTGGGTATCACCACCAGATTGCATTATCTCCGGAAAGCATGGGAGTACAAGCTGGCCTGTAACTGTGACCCATGGATTAAGGTCAGCATTGCTCTCTGTAATGTAGAGCTCATGGAGTGGAAGCGTGAGGTTTGCAAAGAAGTGTGGAGGCTTTAAGCAAACAGACATGGCCACAGAGAACAGCAGATGGAAGAACCGGCGGGGGTGGGAGGAGAAGGAGCCACAGACCAGCACCTCTGCCTCAAAGAGCCTATATAGGCAGAAACCCCATTATTGTTTCTTGATAGTGAAGTGGGAGGTCAGCAGCAGTGATGGATAAGCCAGGGGTGCCATGGTGGAGTATTCAGCAGAGGTGATGGCGAGAGAGTATTCATCAAGTCCCCTGAGCCCAACTCTGCCAGTCCCCTTGAATACTGATCACATGCCATCATCTGAGCCAACCTCCCTTGACTGGACACGAATCTCCTATCTTGCCCTCCCACCAGTGTCCAGAATGAGTGAGTGTTCTCCCACCTGGGAGTCCTTCTAAGCCCCTGCCACTGCTGCCTGGACCCAGCCAGGGTGGACAAATGGTCCTTCCTGAAGGTCAACCTGCCTAGGATCTGTGCGCGTGAGAAAGAAAAAATTACATGATCTGCCTGAAGTAGCACCATTGTCATTTATCTGATTGTTTTATGGTTTTAATACTGTTTTTGTTTGTTGTCTATTTTATGCTGTTAGCCGCCTTGAGTCTGTACAGAATGGGTGGGATAGAAATATAACGTAAATAAATAAACAAACCTCACCCTCACCCTGTTGGGCCACCCTGTTTTGGACCTGGTGGAGTAAGATCCAGGCCTACCGATGTCCCTCCGCATGTTCCTCCATTCCTCCTCCTCTCTGGCTGCGCTGGCATGTTGTATGCAGGTTGCACCCTTGGCCCTTGAGTGGGAGGATGGACGACTCCACGAGGTGAGGGTGGGTGGACTGAACACTGTACACAAACAACTTGTACCTCATGAGAAAACATCTACCTCATAAACCAACCCACCCTAAGCCTGTTTGTGGGGAGGTCAGGATATAAATTGAATAATAAAATAAAATAAAGATATGTCATTGCACTATTTTGGGGTTGGGGTGTCAGGGGTGGACTCTGGGATTCCAGCCACCATGTCTACATATGCCAGTGCACACTTTGGTTTTTGGCTGTCAGGGTTCAACTCAGGGCTTTGAGCTACCATGTCTACATATATCATTGCATGCCTTGGTGTTTGGCTGTCAGGGCTGGACTCAAGGCTTTGAGCCACTATGCCTACATATGCACCATTTGGGATATGAGTGTCAGGGCTTTGAATCACTATGTCTACACATGTCATTGTACCCTTTGGGGTTTGGGTGTCCGATGGCACCCATCACATCTACATGTCATTGCAGGCAGGTATAGGAGAGTCAGCCAGGGATCCCCTGTGAGTCTGGTGTCTCTAGCATGCCAGGGGTGTATGTTCTACCACATCACATCTACATGTCATTGCATGCTTTGATCTTTGGCTGGCAGGTTTGGACTCAGGGCTTTGAGCCGCCACATCTACATACATCTCAGGGCTTTGAGCCACCATGTCTACATATGTCATTGCATGCTGGTTTGGGTCTCAGGTGATCTCAAGGTTTTGAGCCACTACGTCTATATATGTCTCGGCTTTGAGTCACCACGTCTACACATGTTGTTGCACACTAGTTTAGGTTTGGGTCTTAGGTGGTCTCAGGGTTTTGAGCCACCACATCTACATATGTTGTTGTATGCTGGTTTGGGTTTCAGGTGGTCTTGGAGCACATTGCACCAGTTCTGCTAGGCTGGCAAAATCCACCCCCCCTTCAGTTTCTCAGGGACTTTGATTCTGTTCTGCTGAACTTCTAGTGCCTTTGCTTTTTCTTTCTTCCACTGGAAACAATGGAGGATGACAGAACCTTTGTTAAGGGGTCATAACTTGGACCTCATAAATCTAATCCTCATCAAACATGGAGGGCGGGTATAGGAGAGTCAGCCAGAGATCCCCTGTGAGTCTGGTGTCTCTAGCATGCCAGGGGTGTATGTTCTACCACATCACAAGCTTCATGAACTGGTTTGGTTTGTATGAAGCCTTTTTCATTCATGACAATCCATGGTTAGGTTTGTGGGTCTGCACAAACAGTACCATGTTTTCTTGGTTCGTACCCATCCTTAATCCCATGTGCTACCCATTTAGAGGCAAAATGAGGAAACCTCCATCCATCTCAGATCAGAATGGGTTGAGTCTTTCTGGGCATGTTTGAATGCCTAGAAAGGTCTTTCTTGCCTAGGTCTTTCTGGGCGTCTTAGTCTCAGATGAGCTCTCCCACTGTTACCTGATTTCTCCAGCTGTCTCCCTCCCAGTTGCTCAGACTTACTGGCAGGGGAAGGATGGGGAAAGCATCTGACTAGGCTGATGAAAGATGAATTAAACTTCTGAGAATGCTCAGAGCTTTCATTTCTTGGGAACTCTTGGGACTGTATTTTACTCCTTCCTTTTCAATGAACAATCAAGAAAAAGAACACCACAGTTAACAAAATTCCTGTTAGCAATGGAGGCTCTCAGTATTCCTCAGAAACATAAATGGGGGGGGGGGGCGAGCATAAGAAACAACGAGGGCAATTTAGAAGAACGCTCAGCTTTTGCTGGTGGGTTCAAGTAGCTGGCTCGAGGTTGACTCATCCTTCCATCCTTCCGAGGTCAGTAAAATTAGTACCCAGTTTACTGGGGATAAAGTGTAGATGACTGGGGAAGGCAATGGCAAACCACCCGGTAAAAAGTCTGCTGTGAAAATGTCATGATGCGACATCACCCGAGTCAGAAACTATTGGTGCTTGCACAGGGGACTACCTTTACCTTTTATTCTTCCATGAAGCTGAGTGGGTGAGTTTTGGTCTGTCACTCTCTCTCAGCCTATTTGTACCTCTCAGGGTGTGCAGGAGGGACAACCAAACTTTATGGAAGAAAGACAGGACAAAAATATGATGGACAGCTGTATTTCCACAATGTGTCCCTGCTGGTAATTCAGCCAACTTTTTTCTGGAACAAGTATCATTTGTGGAAATCAGCCCATAGTTGAAAAACATCATCATGTCAAGCAACCTTCTGACAGGACAGGTACTTCTCAAAAAATGGAGTAATGCACCGATGCATTCCCTGTCCTCACACACAATTTCAAATATTCTGGCTCTCATAAATACCCGAGCCGTTGCCAAGCTCTCCCAGATCAAGGGCAGTCCCATGACTTATCCACTAAAGCCAAAAGAAAAATGACAGAAATGCTAAACGCTCTGAGGAGGAAAAACATTACCGCATCCGAAGGCCCTTTAAATGATTTAGACACAACCCGGCCTGCAACAAGAATCTATTTTGGTTAATCTCTTCGTTGCAAATCTTGGAACTTGTGAACCTGCCGGAGGCTTCTGTCAAGGGGACTCTATTTAAGACTGCTTATTGGGAGTAACGGCTGTGCCCCACTGCGACCTCCAAATCTTTTCAAGCTGTTCTTATCGCTTAGCCCAAAATATACTTGCCTTGAGGACATAGAGAAAGGGTTTTCTTTTTCCTGTACAAAAATAATTTTGCTAAAATGATCTGAGCGAGTTGCATCGGAGGAGACCAAATAATTCCAAATGCAAGGGTGCAGGAGTTGCAAATAATCTTCTTGTGTTTCAGGAAGATTTTTTTTAAAAAAACAACAGTACTGAGAGCTTGAATGGCTTTGCTTTGATCGCCGGGCACACGGTGCAGAATTTGAGGAGAAAGGAATCGTTTAATCTTTCACACAAGCTGCTTAATGATGGTCGTCTCCAACCGCAATTGAAGAGGGAGAGCTAAGAGGCTCATCTATATTGCTGGTTGTGTCATTTCATTCAGTCCAGTTCTGGGTCACAACCCTTTTACTTCTTCTTGACTGCTTCAACGTGGCTAACATTATTTTGTTCTGGTGCTTTCATTTATTTCACGGAGGCTGGCCATCCCAATGATGTAAAATCAAAGTTTACTACCTTTGTGGTTTTTTGGGTGCATGTGTATCATGCAAGATTTGCCTTAAGATTTATACAAGATTAATAGGAAACAAGTTCACATAAATACATGCCTTATCTTCAGGAGAAAATCAACAAAGGCAATAGAGGGAAAGCCAATGGAGGGTACAAGGCAGAAAACTCTTCATGACACATGCATTTGCTCCAGAAAGAAACCAATGCTGGTTGCATTTTGATATGATTTGGCCTACTTCTTGTGCAAAACAACGTGGTGTTGATGGTAAAGCAGCAATGGCGCACAATAAAGGTGGCCTGCAGGATGATTAAATGTTAACTACAGGCCTCATTTTGGGTAAGAGCTCATAGCAGCGGAAGTCTGGAACATCTAAATTTGATTGTGCTCTTTCTTTCTCCCACCCGCTTCTGGGCTCCATTATTCAAACCGCCTGTGAGAATTTTGCTAAACTCTTAAGAATTGACAAACTTTCTAATATTTTTCCCCACAAAAAATGGGGAAATAACCAAAACATACAAAGCAGACAGATGGATATCTTCATCATGCCACTGTGGCCACATAGGAGGAAGTAATTTTAAAAGTATGATGGGAGTAAGTGTCAGACAATGGAACTTCAAATCAACCAGACTTCGATTTGATACAAAGTTTAGGCTTTATTAGAGAATCCATAGCATCTGAGCGAAGAAAGATTGGAACTGATACAGTGTTGCATATGAGCACATATCTTAAAGAATTCTACATGAAAGCTTGCTATGCAAAACCCCACACATCTAAACATTGCTAGGTCGGGGTGCTAGGTTTCACACGGGTACTTCCTCTTATCTCTTTGTTATTGCTGCTTCACAGGAATGGCCGAATTGCCAGCCCTGAGGCACTTATCTTCAAAGGAAAGTATCTTTTGTTAGTTTGCAGGGAAAGGAATGTTCACACCAACTATTAGTAACATTCTGTGGTCTCTATTTTGATATGCAGCAAGCTTTCTCATGGTTAGTATCAATGCTAAGAAAATGGAGTCAGTGAGGCTAAGCATTTATTGTAGTTATATTCCAGTTTCTGACAGTAAGGTTTTATTATGACAATTCTAATTCAAGAAGCATTTTAAGGTAGATGCTGAGCTGATAGAATTTAGTACACCTTCCGGCGATGTCAGCGGTGGCATATGCAAATGAATTGTGCTAATGAGCTCTGGCACCTCTTTTCCTACAGAATGACCCCTGGTTACCTACAAGGTATTTTGTGTAGGAGAACTATGATACTTAACTCTATGAACTATGATACTATGAACTCTGGTCTGGAAATTCATGAAGATTTGGTAGGAGAAACCTGGAGAAGGGAGGAACTTCAGCAAGGTATAGTGCCCTAGCATCCACCTTCCAAGGAGCCATTTTCTCCAAAAGAACTGATCTCTGTTGTCGGGAGATCAGTTGTAATTCTGGGGGATCTCCAAACCCTACTTTGAGGTTGGTAACCACAGCACCACTCTAGTATATTGGTGCAAGAAAGTGGAGTTTAGAGAGGGAAGAGATGACCATAGGGTATAATGCCATGCAATCCACCTTCCAAAGCAGCCATTTTCTCCAGGAAGCCTACACCCCAGCGACTCAGGTCCTTGCCTGATGCCCCTGTGTGCCTGGCTTGCCTCGCCTTCCCCAGTCCCCTTGGTTGTGTGCTCTCATGGCTTAAATCCTCTTCCTTGTCACTTCCCGTGTCGGCCTTCAGCTGTGGCTGTTTCTCCCCTGAGGTTGTGGCTGGTTTCTTTTTCCACCCACATTTCAAGGACCCACACTCCAGCTCAACCCCTGACTTGCCACACACTCCACTTTGGGCTGGTATCTAGAATATGAGATTCTTGGTTTACCCTGACATAAGGGGACTTTGAGTCACAGCCAAATCACCCCATATTCAGCCTTTTAAAATCCCTGTTATTAACTTTATCTGTTTCCCAGACAGCAGAGAGCCTCACAAAATCTCCATTGTGGATGGCCCTTATTTCTCAGTCATTTGGATGTAATGCATGCATTACGCATGGTTTTGGAAATGTAGCGCAGGGGATTGGGAGAGTGAATAAGATGAAATGGAATTGTTTGTGCAATCTAATCTATAGTGGTCTGCTGCTATACTAATAATGAGTTTATGCATTATTAATGGCAGTATTTATTCTAATAAACCAAAAACAGCAAATTAATATTTAATTCAAAATCTACATGCATAAAGTCTCCATCCAGCTTCTCTCAGTTCTGCATTCTTTTTCCTTTGGAAAGACTTTGACTGTACAGTTGCTATCAAATTTTGCCTCATCTATCCAGGAACTTGGGATACATATAGTAGTTGCATATCAATACCAGATTCATGTAACCAGTCAAAATCTGCCCCATGTTCATCCTAGATAAGTAAGCTTTTATTCATGTGAGAAAGTACTATGTGTTCTTGCAATATCTATATTTTCGCAAAGTTTTATCTTCATTCTCAGATATTATCATGAAGGGAAGCACATTTTTGATGGATGACTACATGTTTGCCGCTGATAGTGAAACATATACTCTAGTTCTATATGGAGGACAGTTTACTGAAATGTCACCAGTTTTGCTTTTATATCATCTGAAGTAGAAAGGTGAAACATCATAGCTGAAGATTCTATTATCATCTTAGGGAGAGAAATGGGCATTGCTCTGCAAATATCTTCCTTGCTGTTTGTAATTTACTTTTTTGTAAATTGCTGTTTGTGTTTTAGCAATTTACAATTTGTGTTTTAACAATTTATTAATAACAAATTATTAATAATAAATTGTTAAAACACGTAAATTGCTGTTTGTAACTGCAATAAGTGCCATTTCAAGTAAAACATATGTTCCAATGATTACTACATGTTTATGTAGCCTAAAGACTACAAATCTATGATGCAGTTTATGAAGCTGCCTTATACTGAATCAGACCCTTGGTCCATCAAAGTCAGTATTGTCTACTCAGACTGGCAGTGGCTCTCCAGGGTCTCAAGCTGAGGTTTTTCACACCTATTTGCCTGGACCCTTTTTTGGAGATGCCAGGGATTGAACCTGGGACCTTTTGCTTACCAAGCAGATGCTCTACCACTGAGCCACCGTCCCTCCCCTGAACTGTTTGACTGTACTGCACATAAATATTGGAGAAGGGAAACTTTCATGAAAACAAGCAATTGACAATATTCAGCCACAGTCAACTAAAATTGAAACTGGTAATTCTTCTTATGCACACAATGTTTAAAATTTTTACTGACTTTCTCTCTACATCAAATGTTTCACCCTTTGATATCTGAAGTTATTTCTCCTTGAGATTGATATGGTTCTCTCAAATAACCCTAGAGAATCATGACTTTGAAACACACTTCTCTCTTGACATGCAAGATATAGCTAGGCACTTTCTTTCCCCCTACTTTTACCATCTTCTCTTTCTTTCTTCATTTCATTTCACCTGCAAAAGGGCACCACCTGGCAACATGACCTTCTCACTACAGCAGAGGGAAAGTGATTCCACTTATATTTATAGGATTGCCTAGTGTTTGGCTTGCGTAACTGCAGGAGAACATCATTAACCTCCATAGAAAATATTAGGTCTCTGAATGAAGCCTCTAGGCTGTCAGGTTGAGGTGGTTTAGATTGTGATGAAGCATCTGGTTGATGCTGATTAAATCTGGTCAGTTTAGTAGGAGAAGGAACTTCCCCCAGAGACCTCCATAAGGATTGGGAATCATATTTGACAAAGCCAAAAGGGTGCTGCCAGGATTATGTTCGATCTCTCCCTCCTGGCCTTCTATATTACCCTGATAAGGAATGGAAATGGAGGAAATGTGTAAAACAGGGCTTGCTGCTGAAACACATCCCCCTGGGGAACCAATCCCTACTCTTTCTTGGGAACAGAACCTTACAACCTTCTTGTTCTATCGTGTCACAAAAAGATTGACATCCAGAACCCGCCCCCCCCCCCCCCGAGAGCAAAAAGTGGTTCTGGGTAAATGGCCTTTATGGACCACTCATGGGAGAGTGAGCCAGCCCTGCTCAATCTGTCAGCTTCTGTGTTTAAACTCCCAGGGATGTGGATAGCTTGAATGGAAGCCTTGAACTTCACTGCTAGGTCCCCTGCAAGGGGAGCTTCCTGACATAGAACTCAGGACCCTGGACCCCCTTGCTTGTTGAAATAAAACATCATAACTGTATTGTCTGTCTGGACAGGAATGGATGGGTTCCAAAGAATATCTGAGAAACAACTGAGGGCATAATGAATTGCTCACAATTCTAAGACGTTGATATGCAGCATCTTTTCATCTTCTAGCCAACGACCCATAGCTGACAATCCTTAACAGTGGACACCCCAGCCCAAAAGCAAAGCATCTGTAGTAAGAAGGACTACAGTTCAGAAGTTCAGAAACTCCAAAGGAAATCCCCCAGGATAAATTATTCACAGAGGACCACCACGGTAAAGAATATATGACAGGCCTGGGAACAGAGAATCTGTGCCATAAGGCATGAACACCAGCTCTATAACAAGATAGAGCTCCAGGGGTAACCTAGCCACAGGCAGGACTGTGGTAGTAGAAACCAAGGGCGATTTCCCACACAGCTTACCGAGGAGCAAAGTCCCTCCTCACCGCGCAGCGTCTGCTCGGATTTCCCACCAACTGCTCCGCGGATTCAGGAAGCGCCGCACCTTTTGCGTCTCAAATGGAAATCGCTAAAACCCTAGTTTACGTTAGCAACGCAAAAGGTCCAGCACTTCATGAATCCGCGGAGCAGTTGGTGGGAAATCCGAGCAGACGCTGCACGGTGAGGAGGGACTTCGCTCCTCGGTAAGCTGTGTGGGAAATCGCCCCATGTGTCCCAAAAGGTGCAGAATTTTCCAACCCAAATGGAATCAGTGAGTTCTGAACTGCCTCATCAAGTCAAAGGCAGCCTCCACCTTTCAGGAAGGTAGAAAACCCTTCCCCACTAGAGAATCTAGCGTAGCTCCAATAAATTGCTCTCAGATGGAACTATTCATGATTTATCCCAATCTACCATGAGTCTTAGTCTTTGACAGGTTTCCAGGACAAGAATGCAATGACTCAATAAACAGTCCTTGGAATCAGCTCCCATTAGCTAATAATCTAAATAAGGGAATTAATGGCAACCTGCAAACAGATATAAGTAATGACCGGGGCTAAATACCCTTAGAGAATACCCTGGGTGCTATGGTTAAACCAAAGAGTAGAGCAGTGTACTGAAAAACTTGGGATGTTGAAGGTGGATAGAAACATGAGAACAGGCATCTTTAAATCAATAATGATGAACTAACAATTCAATTTTAATTATGTTTTAATTATTTATATTGTCTTTTATTCTTATTATTTATAGCAGATTCTCTTTTAAACAGAGTGTGATGCTATAGGGCCAGACATCCTGAGCAGCAATCCCTGCCTCACACAGATTTCCCAACTGTACATTTCCTTCATCAAGGAAATCCACCAGCTGGAGACAGTCTTGCAGATAAGTTTGCACTGGGCTTTGCTCTCTTCCTGTAGGAAGCATGACCCATGCTAAGTGAAGAGTTCTATGAGACCCTGATCAGCCCACTCACCACTCTCAGTTTTCCCCATTTCACAAAATCAGTTCGACATTAAAAATTAGTTTGTTCTAAGCTGTATTAGAGGAGTGTCAAACTCATTTGTTATGAGAGCCGGAGTTGACATAAATGAGACCTTCTCAGGCTGGACCGTGTGCGCCATAAAATATAATGCCAGGTACTGGATATGTAACAGACAAATACAAGGATTTAAAGAAAAAAAAACTTTAAACATGCTTTAAATTTTAGCACTCTTGCAATATTGGGTTTATTTAACAGTTTCTGATAACTGACACCTCTTGCTCTAAATTATTGCATCAAAATTTGGGGATAATGTCTGTGCATTAGCAATCTTGAGTAGGGTGTTCAGGTGTGTATCTGTTAAGCTGCAAACCTACTTTTGCTTTATTTACATTCATTACAGAAATCTCATGGTCAAGGGGGGAAGCATGAAATGGCTGTGCATTGTGAGCTTTTGTACACAAGTTGCTTGCGATAGTCAGCCAGTGGAGAAAATAGCTTTGCTCGGTAGCTCCTGTGCGATTGAGCAAGCCTGGCAAAGCAAGCTGTGATGCAGAAGGAAGCAAGAGAGGGTGAAGGAAACAGATGACAGTGAGTTGGTCATGGGCCTGACAACAGCCCTCAGGTTGCATGCTTGACACTCCTGAGTATCAGGAAACAATCATGGACCCTCATCTTGATTTGTGTGTGTTTTGTTGCATTTGCAGTTTTTGCTTAAATACAATATAAAAAGTTTCCCTATAAACTCATGCTCCAGTTGTTCCTGTGCTAGTGATCACCGCAAAAGTAACCAAGAAGCAGCACATAAACATTATTGCAGAAATCCCCAGCAAGGTGTCCATGGCACCCACCAGCACCTGCCCTAGTATTTACTGTGTGTTCTTAGAAGGTGGGTGGGGCTAGTATGGTTCTTGCCCCATACGGCTTCTGATTGGCCACTGAGATCTGAAAGGCTTTGGGAACAGCTGCCATCATAGCATAAGGATCTTCACTGTGTGAATGAAGGTAAGCTGTGTGTATGCAATTATTTTTTTTTAAATATGTTCATTTGAAAAGACATCCTGCTAAGCAGAGCTGAAGAGTTGCTATTATTCAGGACTTTTTTTGTAGAAAAAGCCCAGCAGGCATTCATTAGCATATTAGGCCACACTCCCTAATGTCACCAGAGGTGCAAACACTTTGCGCTGCTAATTTCCAAGAGACAACTGAAACAAAATTGGGCTACCCACAACATAGTTCCAGGCCTATGACAAATTCCACCTGGCAGACTTTCCCCACGCATTTCTCAAGGGTAAATCTGGATGTTCCACCCAGCAGGAAGCTGCAACCAAACGCGTTCACTGAACAATGCATGGGAATGGAGCATGCATGCATTGGCAAATGTGTCTTTGTTATGCTCCAGAACACCCTTAAAAGAATTGAGTGCTACATCTACAATGTATTTATGTCTACAAAGCACAAAAGGGAAAAATAGAATCATAGAATTGGAAGGGGCCTCCTGAGTCATCTAGTCCAACCCCCTGCACAATGCAGGAAATTCACAACCCAAGTGAGATCTAGGTAGGCCCACAAGAAGAACCTTGCAGGATCAGACAAATGCTCCATCTGAATCCAGAATCTGATCTTCCATAGTTGACAGCCAGATCTCCTCCCCAGGAGGACTATATGCAAAGTAGCCAAAGATCTGTTCCACTGTTGCTCCTGGCAAATGGGATTCAGACCCACACTACTACTGGTCATAGAGGTTCCATTTAGTCATCATGTTTAAGAGCCCCTGAAGGACTTGTTCTCCATGAACATGTCTAATCCAGTTCTAATGTGAATTAAGAAAATATGTTCTACTCCCTGCTGTGAGTCTATTGCCAGTTTTAAGCCTCAAAGTATTATACCACTTCAAGATGTAGTGGTTATAGAGTCAGACTAACACTTGGGAGACCCAGGTTCAAATCCCCCACTCTACCATGGAAGTTTACTTGGTGACCTTCGGCCAGTCACAGCCTGACCCACCTTTCAGTGCTGTGAGAAATAGAGAACAAGGTAGTTCTGGATCCCTGTTGGGGATAAAAGGTGGGGTATATCTCAGTACCCTGAAACCCTTTAACTGGAGATGGTGAGAATTGGGACCCTTTGCATGAGAAAGTAGCCCCCCCACACACCATTCTACAATTATTGCAAAACTTTCCCAGGTGATCTTTCCAATAATAGTATTCTGCTTTTGCACCAGCCTAACCTAGACAAGGAAATCCACCATGCAAAAGCCCCTGGTCATATTACAGTTGGGGGTCTCCTTCCCCCCAAATGGGAAGGAACACAGGTAACTCCACATACCTCCCCCCGCTCCTCCTTTTACGCCTGAGTGGTGGCAACTCTTGCTGGAGGCGCTGGAAATTTACGGGTGGTGGTGGCTTAGCTGCTTCTGGGGGAAAGGGCACCCTTGGGGGCTCGGCTTGGTCTGCCAGGCTAAAGGTAGAATGCATTGACACAATGGAAAGGATAGGGTGGCAAAAAAGCCGAGAGTTGGCATTTTGCTTTTGCTTAGTCTGGCTGCAGGTGGCTCACGGTCACCTCTCGGTATGATCCACGCTACACGTCTGCCTTCCCAGCCACCAGCCCAAACAACAAGTGCATGGCGAGTGGTGAAGAGTCACTGGTTCCCCTTCCCCAGTTGAAGCTGGGCTGCTGCTGCCACTGCTGAAAGTTGCCAGTCTTCCGTCAGAACATTGCCTTCTTGGCACTATTGGCTGCATCTCCACATGGAGTTCCGCACTGTGGCACAGCATCAGTAGCAGCGCCCACCATCACCAACACTATCTTCCAGCAGAAGAACAGTCTGAAGACAACCTGGATGCACCCACGGTCCAAGCACTGGCACCTTATCGACTACATTCTGGTGCGCCAGAGAGACCTTCGAGATGTCTTACACACCCGAGTAATGCCCAGTGCAGAATGTCATACGGATCATCGTCTTGTACGCTGCAATCTCCGTCTTCACTTTAAACCCACACCCAGGAGAGGAGGTATCCCTCGGAGGAAGTTTCAGGTTGGCAGTCTCCAGTCAGCCGGAGACTTGGCCACTTCCTTCTCAGCTCAGCGTGCACCAAGCAGAGCACAGTACTGCTCACCACTAGTGGGGGAAGCTGTCATTTCAGGCTGGGAGGAGGAATTCAAGCAGCCAGTTCACCTGCACCAGGAAATGCCGTGGCTTGAAACTCAAGCCCTGTTTGAGGAATGCAACAGAGCAGTCCTCTCAGGAAGCCTTCCAAGACTATTTTTGAGCTGGAGCACTGGCCAAGCAAGCCGGAACTGTGTTCCAGTGCATTCCGGCTCAAAAAAAGCCCTATAAATTATGCTTAACCTCATTCCCTGATATTTTGTGATTGGGTATCTCTTTTGTGGCTGTCATTTTGTCATTGGCTCTGCCATCTGCAGTAGCTATTTTGTGGTTTTACCCACAATCCTTTGTCAGAATTTCAAAGGTGGCCGCAGGCTTAAAAAAAAGGTTGGGTGCTCCACTTACAGTTATATTGATCTCTTATATGGGCAGCTGTCATGTACAAAAACTTCTGGGAATCCTAGTAAATTTAGGTCCTCATTACACATTTTAGAGTTGCCACCCTCCAGGTAAGACCTGGAGATCTCCAAGTCCAATCTCTCAGCCTGACCTATAATCAGCTCCCTTCCACTACACAGAAATCAACCTTCAAGTTCATCTTTTAGAATGGGAAGGTCATTAATACTGCAGTTAAACTTTACCCAACAACAAAGCTCACAACAAATATGTTGCACCCTTTTGATTTGATCTTTCAGAACTTTTTGATTGCTGACAATTATTTATACTTATTTAATATATTTTTGTTCCACCTTTCCCCCAAAAAGCTCAGAGCAGCACTCATTATTCTCTTCTTCCCCATTTTAATTCTCGTAACAACCTTGTGAGGTTGGGTAGAAGGCCACAGTGATTGGCCCAAAGTCAATGAGCAAGCTTCATGGTAGAGAGGGGAGCTGAACCAGCATTGCCCATGTCTTCATGCTCTCAAATTGTTCTGCTTGTAACAGACAGGAATGTTGTAGACTAGAACTGAATAGTCAGTTTGCATTTCTTGCAAACATTTTTGTAGCATTCCCTTGTCCCTGGCTTGAACTGTAGGGTAACACAATGCAGTAAACTTACAATCCCATTATTCTAGTGAAACAAATGTGTGCAAATCAATATAGTACAGATATATAATGTTGCCATTAAGGGTAGCCTCTGAATGCGTTCTAGGATTCTAATCCTGGTTTAGAAAATCTTCCATTTTTTTGCTTTACCAAAAGGGGTAAGGACTGGAGTCTCCAAGCCTACAAATATATTTATTTACTTAAAACATTAGCTGTCTTTTCCCCTTGTAGGACTCAAAGTGGCTTACAATATAACGATTAGGGATGAGCATGAACTGGGGAAATGGAGGTTCATCCCAGTTCATGAGGTCACACAAAACACCTTGTTGCCTAACTGGTTCGTGTGAGATCTTCCCTCCCTCCCTTCTGGTAGCAGCCGCTCCCTGAGGCCAGAATGAAAGGGGGAAGTGGAAGATTTCACAAAAGCCATTTAAAAGGAATGCTGCCTTTAAATGTCTTTTGCACGTGGGAGCCCCTCTACTCGCTCTTTTTCAGGGATACCATGGACTTCATCACCAAAATAGAAGGATATGTTATGAAGGATGATGAGATATTGTGTACTATGAATGTACAGGCTTTGTATACAAACATACCCCATGAAACTAGATTCGTAGCACAATCATTTTTGGAGAAAGCGGGGAAGCAATCTCCACCATCTTCATTTTAGATACAACTATTGGATATTTTGGAGAAAAAGTTTTTTGGGTACAGCATCAGTTTTATTTTCAGATACAAGGTGTGGTTGATGCACTATTTGGAACGGTAAGATCAGTAATTCTTGCTATTATACTTTTTAAATGCTGTGATTGTGGGCTTGATGGTTAGCAGCATATTTTGTCTTTGGATAAGAATTGCTCTGATGAAGATCAACTCAAAACAGGAACAGAGCTGGCAACTCGTCTCATCTTATCAGAGAGGAGTTATGAACTGTATTTATTACTGTCTTGATCATCTGGTTGGAACATGGAATTGTGAACTGAATTGTTACAGCCTTAGGATTCTCTCCCACTAAAAAAAAAGCATGTTGTGTCATGCTTTAAAAGGGGAACCTTTGAATTTTTATGGAGTGAAACACAAGTACGTTAACTGTTTGCTATCTTACAATAAGTATTTGTATGTATTAATAAATTGTTATTAGTGCTGATTCTGTACCCCACAGACAAAAGTTTTGTTCATAGGTCTGCTTGTGGCTGAGTTGTTGCTGCTGTTGTTATTATTATTATGCAATTTTCCTCCAGGCCAGTTTGGCAAGGGATCTGGAGGTTTTTGGCATCTTTTGGGCATGGAGCAGAGGTCACTTGGGTTGGACTAAATGACCCTGGAGGTCCCTTCCAGCTCTTGTGATTCTATGTTTCTGTTCTATAATCTTTCTTGTTAATTGAAATGAATGCAAGCCATTTCAGTTATCCCTCTCATTCCCCCCACTACACAACACGACCCTCATGAACTTCCTTGAAATCACATGGAGTGTTACGAAGAGCAATGAACCACGAACCAGCAATGTTTGTTCCTAAATTAGGTTCATGATGTTTGTACCTATTCCTAATAACAGTTATAAATAACACTGAAAACAATATAAATAAGACAGTAACTATTTCAACACATAAAAGGTCACAAGTTAGATTCTTTAAAATAAAAAAGCCCCTCAAATCAGGACTGCCAACAAATAAGAACAAAATCAGTCAAATGTGGTCCTATTTAAAACTGGCTTCAACTGTGTCCTTAAAATCAACCATGACCAGGCTAGATGCCCCTCCCTGGGGAGGTTATTCCGTAAGTGTTGGGCTGCCACTGAAAAGGCCCTAATTCACATGTCCCCTCACCATGAGCTTCTTTGTTTGGTGGGTCAGTCAGGAGGACTCTTCTTGTGATTGTAGGTTAAACACCTCATTGTCAAGAATAGATTAGAGGGGGTTTCCGGGTTATGGCGCCTTGAGCTCAGGGGGGTCCACGGATCGTCCTCCTGGGGCCCCTCTGAATCAGGCGGTTGAAGGGATGCCATGGCCCCCCATAAGGAGACGTGGCCCCCCATAAGGAGACATGGCCCCCCATAAGGAGACCCTGGAGGGGTTTCCTTTTGGCATGGGACTTTTGCAGGAAGCCGGGGCATAGCGGCGGCTGTTTCTGTCCTTCTTGCATGCCCCGAAGCTTCACCGCCATGATAGCTAATACAGCAGAAAAAGGTGAACACCCAAACGCTTTCTTTCTTTCCTTTCAATAAGCTTCTGATGTATCGCTTTTCTACCCCAAGCATGGCAATTCTACTTGACAAGTAAGGGTGCTTTCAATACCACTGGCTAATGGGTCATTTTACATAATAACAAGTGGGTCAGCTCAAAGGAAGGGAAAGAGGTCAATTATACCTTTACTTTTCCGGTGAACGAGGCTTCAAAAAGTTAAAGAGCAACTTTAAGCATTGGCAACACTTCGAATTAGATGGAATACAGATACTCAAATCGACCCGGATTATAATTGGACATGTGTTAAAGAAGCTATTATTTGGCTGCAGTATGGTCTGAACAAAAACCAGATATATTCTAGAGAGAGCTGTCTCTGTCGTCTGACTGCAACTGAAATGATAACATTCAAAATCACAGCTGGAGGAGATTTGGAAGGACAAACTGAGTCTTTGAGCTACTTTCCAACTTGGATTAATAGACTGAGTTTGCTGATAGAGAAACACGGCATTGCCAAGTGAAATGTTTTATAAACAAGACATATTATGTAACATTAAATTCTCTGAAGCAGGCTCTTGGTTCATTAATGGAGTTGATTAAAAAACAAATGGGAGCTCTGATGCTGAAAGCTGGTGAAATCTCAAATCTACATGAGCAGAGTGTTAAAGAGATCCTGGTAACGTCTGTTGAATTGGAAGGGGATAGTGATCCGCTGGGAAACGAACAAAAGAACACCAAAATGGAACCTTATGGCACAGTTAAAAAGCAAGACCGGAAATCGAGACTGATTGAAGTTCTGCTGAGAGGAACAAATGGCGCGGAATTCTTCCTACCGTTACTGAGAGGGAGGATTGCATTAGGGAGTGAGAAGGTGCGTTTTAGCCAAAGAATCAAGATGTGGAAATGCTTCAGGAAGAAGGATTTTTGAACTCTCTCTCTCTCTGTGGATAGTCAGATATGGAACTCTCAACAAGAACTGACATGCGATTTTAAAACCAACATGCAATTTTAAAAGGCAAAGTGAAATTTTTGGATTACATTAAGTTGTTTCTTCTAGTGTAATATGGATATAAGAGCTAAAGGAATGAAAAGTTTTGAAAAGAATTTTAAGTAAATAGTTAATTTGGATTAAATTTTAAGAAGGCAGACAATGTAAGTAACTTGTAACTGGGCAGATCTTGTGGGCAGTTGGAGATGGAATTCCCAATAAGAACTGATATATGATTTTAAAAGGCTAAGTGAGATTTTTGGGCTATATTTCTAAGAAGGTAGACAACATAATTATCTTGCAATTAGGTAGATCTGCACTTAACAGATAAAGATATTTGCCTCTTATGCTTATTTTAATGATGATATTGTTAAATTAATAAGCTAGTTTGCATTTTCAATATGATTGAGTTAAGCAGCAAAAATCAAGACGTGAAAATTTTTCAGAAAGGGCCTTTGAATTGTTTTCTCTGTGGGTAACTAAATATGGAATTTTTAATGATATGCGATTTTAAAAGGTCAAGTGAGATTCTAAGGATGGAAAAGTTTTGCAAAAAATGTTAGATAAATAAGCAGTTAATTCTGGATCAATTGTTAAGAGGGCAGACAGCACAGCTATGTTTTAATCTGGTAGATCTGCTCTTAGTATGTTTGTCTGGAGAAACTGTCAATACTGAGATAGTCCAGCTAGTATATTTTATTTTTTGCTTGTTAAGGATTAATATATTGGTTGCATGTGTTTATTTTAATGATGATATTGTTAACCTAACAAGTTAGTCTGTGCTTTCAATATGGTTAAGTGTAGCCAGCCAGATCTGTGTTGAGACTGCTCGGGTTTTTTTTTTTTTTTTACATCTATATGTGCTGAAGAATTGTTTGGACTTGTATTATAAGTTATAGTTCAATTAAAAAGCTATAATGAAAGATAAAGTTGGTAAAATATATGGGGAGAATTTTATACTTGCGGGTAGAAAGAAAGGGGTATTTCTCTTGGAGGTAGAACTGTAACTGATATACTTGTATTTCTCTTTGTTTCTGTTTTTCCCACTTTGTATCCACCCTTCCCGTTCTTTAATGTATATTTGCTTGTGCTTCTTT
Organism: Heteronotia binoei; assembly: GCF_032191835.1. Lineage (NCBI taxonomy): Eukaryota > Metazoa > Chordata > Lepidosauria > Squamata > Gekkonidae > Heteronotia > Heteronotia binoei. The sequence continues at coordinate 73,696,568 of NC_083235.1, forward strand.
TCTTTGTAGTTAAAATCAATAAAAAATTATAAAACCAAAGAATAGATTAGAGTTTGACATATCTGATTAGAGTTCGTAACAGCAACGTATCGTATGTGGAAATGGCTTCAATTGCTACATGTCCATACTCTGTTGTTGGAGGACCCACACTGGCTCTTTCAAGTCTTCCTGACATGGAATACATTGCCAGTAATAACCCATGTTTTGAAGAAATACATGTAAAAGAGACAACCATCTAATCCAGTGTGCAATAATGTAGATACAAAGGTCTTAAAACTGGTTGGAAAACCCTGGATTTCCCATGTTTTTAATGGCACTTGCAACACACACACACACACTGTGATATTGGCTGACTAGCTGTTTATTTTGAAAAGGACATGCCTGGGTATGAGAGTACAGTGTCAACTAATGGAGCCAATTTTGAAAATACTACTGTTAGCCTCTCTTAAGAAGACGGTGGCCGTAAATGTTAGCAAGTGAGAAAGAATGAAATGAGCACCAAATTCATTGTTAAATTATGTGGCCCATTTATGGGAAAGCTTATGTTAAAACACACTGTTGGATATTGGGCTTTCGGCAAGTGGCAGTAATGAAAACATCTTAATTTACATGCAACATTTTCTTTCTTAGAGGTCCTTAGATTACACCCAGACCTTTTGACCTTCAGAAAGAAATAACTTTCTTCCCAGTTTCCATTCAAAACATTTATTTTTGGGAAATACATATTAAACACTATTATTTATATAAAAACAGGACTAAATTTGTCATAATGCATACAATCCACCTACAGGCCATTTTAATAAATTCAGTCGAATGTTTTAGTCTTGCTTGGTAAAACCTTTCCCTCAGAAACAGCACAATATAAGAGGAGAGAGCATTTTTGTCTTGCTTTTGTGGCTGAGATATTTGCTAATCTCACCCTCCCCTAAAAGAAACACATTTTCCCTTACCTTTTTCATAGTCTTTTAAACACTTGAAATACATATATATTTAGTTAATACACTTCTTTATTTTGCTAAAATATAGCAAGTCAGCATGTAACAAAAATAATTTTCCTCAGCTTAACACAGCTCATTAAAGATTCCTACATTTTTCAGTTTGGGAAGGACAACACAAAAGTTAGCTGGGCAAGAATGTATGAGAGTCTTGAATCAAAGTATGTTTGTGGGTATGTTCATTGAGGTTTGCATTTTAAAGAGGAAAGAAAGATGCCTGACAGCTTCTATCTATGGGGGGAAAGCAACTGTAAGGAGCAGTGTAAAAACTAGCAAGGTCATAGCGAGACTTTAAGGAGATAGGTTCACATGCTGGTATCATGAACACCCTGCAAGAAGAAGAGGTCATGTACTATCAGTCCACTAGAGGAACATGAGGATGTAAAACATTCCCCAGAGGCACATTTTGCCAGCTAAGAGTGTACAAGCAACATGAAATCTCAAGTTTCTCTTTTACGAATACCAGGAAACAGAACATTTTTGAGGACTCCACAAGAGGCAGCATGGCCAGAATTTTCTATTTTTGCAAAAGGGATACTAACATCCTATGGAGCTGGACACCAAATATCATGTTCCACAGAACAATCAGAAAGCTCTGAAAATCTAGGACCTATTGGCTCTTTCAACTGGATGAAACTGTTCCGAATGGGGCTTCTGCCTCTCTAAGAACTCCTTATCAGCTCAAAAATGAGAAAATGCACGATTTTCCTCCGCTGTTAGGGACAGAGGCTATGCAAATACCAGACCCAGCTTTTTATACACAGTGTGGCATTTCATATGAAGACAAACATGCGTGACATGCCTAGACGTGAACATCTGGGGAACTGTAGCCACGGTGACACCCAGAATTTGCACAATAAAAAAAAAATGTCAGAGCAGGGGTGGGCACAAATCAAAGCATGAATCGTGATTTGTGAGTTGTTCCAAATTGGTCCAGGTACTTGCACGATGCATGACTTGCAAAACAAAGAGGCTTGTTTTTTGGGTGGTTTATCTGTGTCGTTAACGGCAGGGGATCCTCATGCACTGCAACACACCCGGCATGATGACATTAGCGCACTGGCCATGGCACTGGGGGGGCCATGTCACATGTGATAAGAGCATCCCCAGCATGCCCAGTACAATAATGTCACTTTCAGGAGACGTCGTCATGCTGGGCACATTGCAGCGCACCAGTGCTTTCTAGCCCTCCTGAAACAAACGAGCCATGAATTGTTTGGGAAATAAAAGAAAAAAGGAACCGAACCAAACCACCGAGTTGGGCAAACCAACAAACGACAAAACAAACCACCATCGCTAGTCACAAGCTTTTCCAGGCTTATTCAAAGATTAGCATATTATTTCAAATAGCTGGATCCTTCTCCGTTGGGCTTGCAGAGATCTTCTCTGAGACAAGAAAGTGCACACAAAACTTCTGAAGACAAGTCTGAGTCAAATGCATTACATCGCATAAAAGCAGACTAGTGATGTGAGACACACAGAACGGAAACTGATGGGAAGAGGAAGCGCCCCTGACAAGAGCAGCTCCTTATGACAGGACGTCTCCCACTCTTCTCTGGTAAGGAGGCAGCCTCCTTGCTATTGCTGGCTTTTTGAAAGAAGACCAAGACTAGAAAATGCAGGGGGTAAACTATGTGTACTGTGGAACAGAAATGTGCCATGCAGTCATAATTCATCTCTTGGGCCACTCTCACTTTCAGTTTTCATCTAGTGATAGAAAAATCTGGACACGAAAGGCATGGGATTAGGGAAAGAAAAAACTCCACACAAAAGCACACATGCAAACACCCCTATAAAACACAGTAAAGCTTTGGCACTAGGTCAGTCATGTGGCTCAGAAACATCTCTATTTACCTGAATCACTGAAATCAAAGGCAGCGGGTGTGGGCTTCCCCTCCAGCTCCCTCCCACACAGTGTGGAAAAGACTGGCACATCTGGCTGAGACTTTCCAGGCCTGCACTAGTAGAGCTGCTAAAAAGGACTGCCTCATTCAGAGGAGGGCCACTTCATTCAGAGCAGCCTCACCCCTTTTTAGGATGTCCTTGACATGAACGATGGTGCTCTACTAGCAGTGAGGATACATGGATAGGATATGTGGTGCCCTCCTCTCTTGAGCAGCCAGGCCTGTTGTACTCATGCCTGCTGCAATACAAGGCAGGCAAAGAAACCTAAACTGTATATAAAATAGTACACATTTAATAAATGTGAATGCCGTTACACATTCTAATAATCGCCAAGCTACTGCTCATGCAATAGCTCTATCAATCAACAAAAGTGAACTTGTACTTAACTCTTAATACGTTCCTGCTTATACCAGGCCTGAAAATCACACACTGAGGTTCACCTTAAAGTAAAATATAGTTCCAACTTGTCACACTCAACAAGTGAGCAGACTCATTTCACGAGGAATCTTCCTCAGAAGACGATCAACTTCAAAAAGATTTTCAATGCAATTTCTTCATGGAGTTGTCTGGATTCTAGCCATAAATATAAAATAGAGAATGGAATAAACAAAGAATTGCTGGGAATTAAGCTTACAAAATATCCTCTACAAAATGCTAACACCCACAAATTTTCAAAGTTACACAGTTTATTCACGAGGGGCGAGGTTGCTCTGAATGGGGTTTATGCAGAAGGCAAATAACTGGAATCAGAGGCAGCAAGGAAAGGCTCCCTCCAACTCCCTCCCACACAGTGTGGAAAAGACAACAGTACATCCGCGGTTGAGACTTTCCAGGCCTGCACTAGTAGAGCTGCTAAAAAGGACTCACTCGTTCAGAGGAGGACTTCCACATTCAGAGCAACCTCACCCCTTTTAGGTGCAAGCAACCTCACCCTTCCTGCATAAACTTTATAACTTTGAAAATTAGGCAAGTGTTAGCATTTTGTAGGGTTTTTTGTAAGTTTACTTCCAAGCAGCTTTGGGTCTATCCTGTTATCTATGTTATATTTATGGCTAGTTCCAGGCAACTCCACGGAAGAAACTGTACTGAAATTTTTTTCCAGATTCCTTACAAAACAAGTTGGAACCTAGATGCTTGTTGTTTATCTGCTCACTCGCCATGTGAAACAAGCTGGACTATATCAGATTACTTTAATGTGGACTTTACCATGTGATTTTCAGGCTTGGTACAAGCAGGAATGTATCAAGAGTTACAAGTTCACTTTTGTTGGTATATAGAGTTTTTGCACAAGTGGTAGCTTGGTGATTATTAGAATATGTAGCAGAGCATTCAAATCTATTACATGTATATTATTATACAGTTCAGTGGCCATTTATCATGGTGGTTTCCTTACCTACATTTATATGCACTGTGATCTGCTGTATATACTGCAATACAATGCCCAGGAAAACATCCCAACCCCACAAGGCAAAGGTGTATGAAAAATCACCCAATGGATGAATGTACAAGAAGCAAGTCTGTTCTGCAAGGAGGCTCCGCTTTGGATTTCAAGAGTATGAAGGTAGTACTATCAATGGAAGTTACTCCTTCACTGAATTCCAGAAGAAGGGTGCTGGCCTATCTCTTCCAGGATGGGGGAGGGGGGGGGGCTCAGCTAATGCTTGACATCAAAGATAGCCAAGATTTTCCTGCTGAGATTATAGCTCAACCCCCCCCCCCCAATCTCTCCTCAATGGTTTGGTCACCCATTACTACACTCAATTGCCCACAACATGGAAGCACAAAATAGATGTTTCATGCCACAAAGGCTGGCAAAAAGATGCTACATTTGTTACAGAAAAAAATTGTTATTTGGTCAGTTACAGTCAGCAGTGTGAATATCAGTGGTAGAGAGGGGCAAGAACAGTGGCACCAGCAGAGGGATGGGGATTGTATACATTTCTTCCACATATATAGATTTTCTATCCCTCTGCTGGGGTGGGTGGGTGTGTGTGTGTATCAATGGGAGTTACTCCTTCACTGAAAGAAGACAGAGTGGGATGGAGAGAGAGCTGGGTCCTAGCTAGGTCATGAATGTTACATTTCATTGGCCACCAAGTCCTCCTTGTTAGCCACACCATTGGAGAGCATGTTCTGACTTTCATTCAAGCGTTTGACTCTGTAGGCTTCAAAATGGATGCTGCTGGTAATGTCCTTGATGTTTTGCATGTGTGTCCTACAGGAAGAAGGACAGGCAATCACACAGTGGAAGTAAAATTCAACAGCAATTTGATACACATGAAGACAATACTTGATTACATACCGTAGGTATGAGAACAAACTTTGCCCAAGACAAAACCAGGCTACATGGAACAATGGTCTGACTCTGTATAAAGGAGCGCCTTCTATTCTTGGATTCCTCCAACAGGGCAAAACTGGCATGGGAAATAATTGTTGTGCCAGTTCCACTCAACCTATGCAGTAAAAAGTGCCTATCCACTAAAAACTGTTGGGAGTAGCCACTGTAGGTAACATAGGTCTCCTAAAACAGAGATGAATGTATGTACTCTACGTTTCAATCCCAGAAGAAAAACAAATTAAGGTGTCAGCGGTGTTCACTCCCCTACATCTCTCCTGTTAGGAAAGTGCTACCAACCTGATCAGAAGATCCCGCAAGTAAGCAAACTCGCAATGTGTTGTGTTCTCAACTGTAAAAGGCAGGACACAGTATTAGAAGTTAGCATAAGATCAATGCATCAAGTTTCAGAGAAAGACAGGACTCATAAAGTCTCAACAGAGCACAAAGAACTTACAGCTCTCTTGAACACATTTCAGACCACCCAAGAAAACTGACTCTTAAGGATCTAGTTTGAAGGTGGAAAAGGATCTCTACAGGCTTCAGCCAATGCTGTGCCTTGGAGCTCTCTGTTGTACACAGAAAGAGCAAAATGCCTGGCGCTGAAGATGACTCTAAGCAATTTGCTTTGTGTCCACATTGCTGTTTTCATGAATTACCATAGACTGGCCACAGGAGGGAAGCAGAAGGCTTAAAATGAACAGATTCCCCTTCTGCTTTCAGGAACCATTTTTCTCAAAAGTAGGATTTTTTAATGACGCTAACAAAAAATAGTGCTGCGTGTTTCTTTGTATTTATAATAATTTTGGGAAAAGAAAAAGAAAAGGTAATTTAATGTGACTGTAAGGAATGCACAGATAGCCCCAATGGGACGTTAATAAATTTATCTCTACTCCATGTTTCCATTATCTCCATGTACTCCATTATCTGAACTCCATAGCAGGATGCCCAACAGTAGCTCTCCAGATGTTTTTTGCCTACAACTCCCATCAACCCCAGCCAGCATGGCCAATGGCTGGGGCTGATGGAAGTTGTAGGCAAAAAAAAATCTGGAGAGCTACCGTTGGCCACCCCTGCATACTGGCAGCACCACTACCTCCAGTGACACAACAGTGCAGGGGACAGCTGCCCTCTATTTCAGTTTCAGAAATGGAATTATCACAGCTAGTGCCAGCCAAATTCAGTGGAACAGGATCTGTCTATAAAGCCCTTCTTATGCAGTAAGTTACCTGTGCAAGCCCATTTAAAGACAGAAAATATTTTCCATGACTTTTGAGAGCACAGAGCAAGAGACAGGCAAGTAACAGAAAAACAGGTTGCTTACCTATAATGATCTTCGAGTGCTCATCTGTGCATTCACACTGTTGGGATAACTGGCGCTTGCATCAACCCCAGTGGTGATCTAAAGCTCCAGAAGTTTCTTCTGCATCCTACTGAGCATGGCCAGGGACTCCACTGTACATGTCCAGAGGAGGGTGCCATATTCTCGCCAGTTTCCTTCTGACCACTGTAGCAACCTCTATAAGTGGAAGGCTGACAGCAGAGGGGAAGGAGGGCAGGTAGTGTGAATGCACAGATGACCACTCAAAGATCACCAGTTACAGGTAAGCAACCTGTTTATCTTTGTCATGGTCTCTGTGCTTCACACTGTTGGGAGGTTAGCAAGCTAAGTCCTACCTGGAGGAGGGTGCTGACAGTCTTCATTGACGCACAGAAGATAGGATTGCGTTCCCCACCAATATTTTAGATCTAGTACGGGTGTTCAGTGCATAATGTCTAACAAAGGAGGTGGGAGTGGCCCAGGTAGCCACATTGCAAATATCCTGTAGAGGCACCCCTTTCAAGAAAGCTGTCGAGGCCGCCATAGCTTGAGTACTGAATACTACTTCCAGAAACTGGTCGTTTAGTACCCATTTGTGAAGTACTGCACCTCCTCGGCTGAGGAAGACTGCCTGTATGTTTTGGTCTCCCGCTATGTGAGACACTGTGGTTTGTATACTGTGGACTATGCACCAGTCCCACAATTGGATGGCTAGCCTTGCGTGGTTATGTAACTGAGGGCTGTGGTATTGTCTGTCTGTATGACTACTGTTTTTCCTCTTAGCGATGGGAGAAAGGATTGGAGTGCGAACCATATTGCCATCAGTCCGAGGAAGTTGATGTGTCGGTTGGATAGGTTTCGTTTCACATCGCTCCCATTGGCAGAGTTCTTAAGTGTGCTCCCCCACTCCATGAGAGGTGCATCATAAGAACATAAGAGAAGCCATGTTGGATCAGGCCAACGGCCCATCAAGTCCAACACTCTGTGTCACACAGTGGCAAAAAATTTTATATACACACATACACTGTGGCTAATAGCCACTGATGGACCTGTGCTCCATATATTTATCTAAACCCTTCTTGAAGGTGGCTATACTTGTGGCCGCCACCACCTCCTGTGGCAGTGAATTCCACATGTTAATCACCCTTTGGGTGAAGAAGTACTTCCTTTTATCCGTTTTATCCATGGTCAACGTTTCCAATGGTGTGACTGTCTGGAAAGGTGCCCCCCGCAGCAGATTGACTTCTTCTGTCCACCATAGTAGGGCTGGAAGAAGTGTAGGTGGAGTCCTCAACAACTCGAGTTGGTGTTGATGGAGAGGATTGAAAACTTTCAAGAACCACAGTTGGATGGGCTGCGTTCTGAGTTTTGCAAGTGGTATGACCGCTGTGGTTGCCGCCATCAGGCCTAAGAGTCTTTGGAAGACTATGGCTTGTACTTGGTATAGCGATGCTACCTCCCTGGCCAGATTCGCTAGTTCTTTTGCTTGTACTGGAGGCAGAAAGGCTTTCGCTTCCTGAGAGTCTAAAATCGCTTCTATGAATTGTACTTTCTGAGATGGTATGAGGTGTGATTTTTTGTGATTTACTTAGAGTCCAAGGTTTTCCAGCAGTTGTAAGGTGGTATGTTGGGATTCAGTCTCTCCTCTGTCTCTGCCACTAGAAGCCAGTCGTCGATATACAGGAAGATGACTATTCCCTGTAGCTTTAAGTTGGCTGCAATTACCACCATTGTCTTGGTGAACACTCTGGGTGCTGTGCATATCCCAAAGGGGAGTGCAGTATATTGATAGTGCTCTTGTCCTATGGCAAATCTGAGATACTGTCTGTGGTCTGGTCGGATGCTCAGATGAAAATAAGCATCCTGGAGGTCTAACATCGCCATCCAAATATGCTATAGGAGTGGGAGTATTTGCGATAGAGTGGCCATGCGAAACATTGTCACCTGTATGAAGTTGTTGTGCTCACTTAGGTCCAGAATGGGATGTAGGCCCTCGTCCCTTTTGGGTACAGTAAAGTATTGGGAGTAAAAACCCTGACTGAGGTGTTGGACAGGAACTGGTTCTATGGGCTTCTTGTCTAGTAGTGATGAGACTTCCTGGATAAGAGCTGTGTTTGGTGGTGTGATGGTTATCCCCGAAGGGGGAGGCAACTGTATGAATTCTATCGCATATCCGCGTTGTATGATAGAGAGCACCCAGGTATCGGTGGTAATATGCTGCCATGCTGTAAGGAAAGGGTATAGCCGGATACGAGATGACTGGTTTTGTGCAGCTAGGGCTGTAATTTGGTAGTCAAAGACCCTGTTTGGTCTGCTTAGCTGGCTTTCCCCTATTCTTTTGTTGTGTTGCTGATGGGAACTTTGATCTCTGTTGATATTGTTGTTGCTGAGAAGAGGAGTAGGAACATGACTTCCAAGATCCCTCTGGGGAGCTATGAGTGGATCCCCTTCTAGACCAGGGTCTTGACCATGTTCTTTGTTTGAATTGTTTAGACGTAGACAATGTGTTTAGGTTTCCTGATGCTTTCATACTCTTATCTATTTCCTGTAGGACTGTGTCCATGGTGGAGTGGAATAGTCCAGATCCATCTAAAGGTAAGTCTTCAATGGTAGTTTTCATGTCTGGTGTGAAAGAAGTGGATCTTAGCCATGAGTGCCTGTGAAGGGTTACTGCAGAGGTTAGGGCAGGGGTGTCAAACATGTGGCCCGGGGGCCGAATCAGGCACCCGGAAGGCTCCTATCAGGCCCTTGAGCAACTGGCTGTCATCCGCTTCCTTCTCCCTCTCTCTTGATTCCATTGCTTTGCAAGTCTTGCTCAATCACACAGGAGCTACAGAACAAAACCTCTATTTCTCCGTTGGCTGAGCCTCCTCCCATGGGGAGGAAGAGGGGGAGGGCAGAGCTTGTTTTTCCAAGCTCTCTCAATTGCACAGTAAAGCTACTGAGGCCAAGTCTCTCTTCCTTTTATTGGCTGAGGCTCCTCCCCCTCCTGTGTCCTTTATAAAGTTTATACCACTGCTACCTAATCTTATATAGGTACACACATGGCCTGGCCCAACAAGGGCTCATTTATATCAGATCCGGCCCTCATAACAAATTTCAACACCCCTGGGCTAGGGTTTTAGAAAAAGTGTCCAGGTTATGTTTTACTGAATTCCTCTGCTGTTTTGCCACCGCCATTCCTTCCTTCTGAATCTTTTTAATTTTGGTTTGTATTTCTATAGGAAGAGATGGTAGAATATCTGATAGTTGGTCCCACAGAGCGTATTGGTACCTGCTAAAACATGCCAGCTAATTTGCATTTTTGATGCCCAGCTCTGCTGTAGAAAGAACTTCTTCCTAAAGGCATCCATCTTCTTATCCTCTTTGTCAGATGATGAGGAGGCAGCGTGCTTTCCCTTAGACAAAGACGTGACAGCAAGTGAGTTTGGTTTGGGGTGAGAAAAAAGGAATTCGGCTCCAGGTTCCTGTAGCTTGTACATGTGATTGAGCCTTCTTGAGGAAACTATTTTTGACCGTAGTTTGTCCCATGCTGATTTCGCTGTCTGCAGTAAAACTGAAGTTAGTGGAAGGGCAACAGCAGTAGATGTGTCCTTCTGTACAATATCATAGACTAGGTCAGTTACCTCTGGCTGTGGTTGTGTCACTCTAAGCAAGGGTATTTGCCATCCTTTTCACCATTTTCCCATAAAATTTGAGGTCCTCAGAGGGGGAAATTGGTGCTTCTTCAGTTATTGGTATGGGTGGCGCTGGGTCCTTCAGGGAGTCTTCCACGATGTCGGAGTCGGGCTCTCTATCCGATGAGGACTGGTCATCCTCCGATGCAGAGTGTTCCAATCTGGAGGGCATGGTGGGTTTTTGTGGCTTCAGCACCGGTGGGGTCTCTTCCACTTTCCGCCGGTTCTTTTTGGGTTTGGTTGGAGGTTGTCTAACTGTTATAGCTGATTGGGTGTCCCAGTCTCTGGGCAGAATCCAGGGGAATGAAGGAGGGTACATTCTGTATGGATATCCCCATGGTCTCTGATTCCAATGAGGCGCTGGTGACATCGGCGGCCGGCAATAGTCTGGTGGAGGATATGGTTGATATGGATCCGATGGTTGGTATGGATCTGGTCTGTTTGGTTCAGTCGGGTGCTGACCAGGCTGGTCTTCTGGTCTCTTCAGGTGTGTTGGCAGCAATGGTTCTTTCCTCAGGGAAGACGGCCTGTTGTCCGGCACGGAGTCAGAATCTCAGTTGGGTGAGGGTGAGGTCAATTTGGTCAGTGTCGACCGCACCCGAGTCAGTGGGGTCTTGTTGATCGTCATCCAGGAAGCCCTCTTGTCTGCTTGCCGACTGTAAAATGCACGTCGGCATTGATGTTGACATAGACGGGTCTGGGATGGTAAATAGAGGCTGACGTGACTGGCCCATTAAGGAGCTTTTAAGCCTTTTAGACGAGGATCGGTCAGATTTTTCCTCCCTCAACCTATGTTTGTCCTTCTTTTTTGTAGCCGCTGAGGCTGAGGATCGTGAGGACGAGATTGCCCGCTTCAGGGCCGCCATTCCCATACCGAACCCCATTGGTGTGGGGGTCATCGGCATTGATTTCAATGGTGTATTGTGGCAAGGAGAAGCTACCGACGCCGATTCGACCAACACAGTAGGTTGTTTCTGGCCTGCGTTCTGTGGGGCGAGTGTGGAGGTGAGGAGAGCCAATTGCAGGGAGTGCCCGTCTGCCAGCGTTAATTTGCTCCAGCAGCGGGAACAGAGCTTGAAGCACCCCCACATAGGTTGAGGGCCTTGAGGGGCGTGGGGGAGGGGGAGGTAGGGAAGAACTGGAAATAAAATAATAAGTGAGGAAGAGTTGCTTTTTTTTTTTAGGAGCAGAGAGAAAAGAAGGAAAACAGATCACCAACTGGAGCTCAGGAAAAAAAACGTCCTGTCGCACACACGGTCAGAAAGAAACTGGCAGGAATATGGTACCCTCCTCTGGACATGCACAGTGGAGTCCCTGGGCATGCTCAGTAGTAGGATGCAGAAAAAAACTTCTGAAGCTTCAGATCACCGTCGGGGTTGATGCAAGCGCCGATTATCCCAACAGTGTGAAGCACAAGAGACCATGACGAAGATCTAAAAGCAGCTCCAAGACAAAAATGTGGGATGTATTTTCTCTGCATGGTGCTCCCCCTGCATGCAGAGATGCGTCTGTGGGAAGGGGGACATGTGCATTTGGTAATTTCAACAATCCCCGCAACACTAACCGTGGGTCAATTTTTCATTTGTATTGTAAATAAATGCATATTATTAAACCAGATATATTATTTTCTAATCTTCCTGTATGGTGGGGAGCAGCATATGCGTGGAGAAAATAATTCCATGTTCAGTTCTAGCTCACGCCCACCCTAACCTCTTGGACCAAGGAATCCACAGTCAGTCTCTATAGCAACACTAAGGCACATGCCTGCTGGCACACACACACACACACACACTTTCCACACATTTGGCCACGTTCATAGAGCATGAAAGACAAGAGGTTTGTCCATGATGGGCACAAGCATAGCTTGTTCCCAACGTTTACTCTTGCAACCTGGCTGAAGTGGAGTTTTCCTCTCCACAAGCTAAACAGCGACTGGGGGGCGGTGGCGGGGAGACAAGCCAAGTGCCTGCATTTAAATAGCATGGTGGACTAGAACTTAACTGAAGGCTTCCCAAACCTGGAAGTCTTTAATCTTGCTCTGTGTGTCAGGAAGGGAGTTAAAAGGATTAGGTGGTAAGTCACATGAAAAAAGCCTGAGACCCCAAACTTGGTAGACAACACTGAACCTGATGGACCGATGGTCTGGTTCAGTATAAGGTGTGTTCATGCATGAGAGGAGAGGAGGACTGAGGCAACAGCGTGAACACTGCAAAAAACTGTGTTCATGCTCATTGCAGAGCAACCTCTATTTTGATGGCAATAAGTGCTTTGAAAGCACTATAAAATAATACATGTTTACTGGGTTGGATCCAGTGATTCACAGGCACAAGGATCACCGATATTTCCCTTGTTCCCCTCCCCCAGGCAATCCCTTCTGACCCTGGGAGTTACAGGAGTAATAATCAGAATGGTCAGGGAAGCTGCACTGAGGAAGGGAAAGGGGGTGAAATCACCTCTCCTCTCAGCTAAAGGTGTAAGGGAAAGATCTAGGGGAGGGACGGTGGCTCAGTGGTAGAGCGTCTGCTTGGGAAGCAGAAGGTCCCAGGTTCAATCCCCGGCATCTCCAAAAAAGGGTCCAGGCAAATAGGTGTGAAAAACCTCAGCTTGAGACCCTGGAGAGCCGCTGCCAGTCTGAGAAGACAATACTGACTTTGATGGACGGAGGGTCTGATTCAGTAGAAGGCAGCTTCACATCTTCATATTAGGGTAGGGACGGTGGCTCAGTGGTAGAGCATCTGCTTGGGAAGCAGAAGGTCCCAGGTTCAATCCCGGCATCTCCAAAAAAGGGTCCAGGCAAATAGGTGTGAAAAACCTATGTATAACTGATTCAGTATAAGGCAGCTTCATATGTTCACCTGCATCCATCAATGTTTTCTGCTGGGTCCAATCATATAATTGTTAGAAAGGACCCCTGCAGTATCTGCATTCCTGCTGTTTCTATCAGGGGTTTCTTGTGATGTTCTTGGAATCACTGCTTCCTCGCATTGTGACAGCAGATGCAAACAATGACTTTTACACCAGGGCCTTGAAGAAGTTTCAGAGCATCACAGCACAAGCAAGAAAACTTCAGCACACGAAGACCAGAGCTTTGTATCTTTTCTAGCCTGTATCCCTACAACTGCCAAACAGTGAAAACAGGAAGTGAAGATTTGGTTAAAACTCTGGGCAATGACAGTCAAGCAGCATCATGCTTCACCTTCTAACTGTTCCAGAAGTCCTGCTGTTATAAAGCAGAATGTTCCATCCTCAGTTCTATTCAGCCTGTGATTCAGAAAGGCAGCAGGCAGTAGCCCTGCATTCAGGATACCAATACCTCAAAAACCCACCATATACCCACAAGATGCCACCAAACAAAAGCAATTCCTGTTTGTGTTTCAGGCAAACACGTGTGAGCAACTAAGTCCAGACACTACAGTTCTTATTCTGAGCAGCAGAGGGCGGCGAAGAACACTCACACAACAGGCAAAGTGTGCAGCCCTTGCCATTTTGCACCTTTCGAACAGCCTTTTGAGGGCAATTTAAAACTGCAGCTCTTGGTACAGAACCCAAATGCAGGCATGACAGCTCTTACCTTCAATTGTTCCCCATTTTGTTTTCCTTCCCAAAATTCGTCTGCCATTAATCTGGTATTCCTGATCACTGCCCACCACCGCAAATGGAATCATTTCCTAAAACAAAGTTGTAACATTTTCAGAGGAATCGCACCTCCCCATTAATAGCATATCCAAAGTTTCAAGAAGGGTTGGTTACTTTACTCCCCCCCAATTTCCACAACCTTGGGCAGTGGCTTCACCTGTTTGGTCAACAATTTCTCCCAAGGTATAAGGGGTAAGGAGTTTATAGCTAGGCAAACTAGACAAGGTGTTCTAAGCTGGGTTCTTAATTCCCCCCCCCCCCAAGAATTTCCCTTTTGTCCTTAATGCAGGGAGGGAGCCTCACACTTTGGGTTGTTATCACAATACCATTGAGAAGTTCTTAGAAAGGATGTTAGGTGCAGGCCAAAGACATCATTTTGAGCACCTGCTGAACAGGTGATAAGAAATGGCTCTCCCACTTACTCTAAATTTATCATTTATTAGCCGGTCTTCGGAGTCCTCATCAAACTGTTTCTGTGGATAGACATCAATGCCATTGGTAAGAAGATCTGCTGTGATCTAAGAAAAAAGAAACAGGAATGGAGCATGTTAACATTAGATACAAAGAGCAACAAAAGAAGCCTAACCGAAAAAAGAGCTAAGAGCAGTAAAAGAAAAACAGGTTGCTTACCTGTAACTGATGATCTTTGAGTGGTCACCTGTGCATTCACACCCATGGGATGAGGCACCGGCGCTGATCAGTGATTCCAAAGTCCGGGATTTCATTGCGCCCTGACCCCAGTGGGCATGCGAAACAGCCCCAGTGCGTATGCTCACCGAGCGGGCGCAGAGATCCCGCCAGTTCCTTCTTAACTACAGTCAGTCCAGAGACATGACCGGCAGCAGTGGAAAAGGAGGGCGGATGGTGGGAATGCACAGATGACCACTCGAATAGCATCAGTTACAGGTAAGCAACCTGCTGTTTATCTTCTTCATGGTCTCTGTGCTTCACACCCATGGGAGATTAGCAAGCTAGGCTTACCTGACGGAGAAAGATGGCGGTCATGCAGAAGTAGTGGCTTGAAGGATCAGATTACCCAGCTGTGCTCTGTGTTGCTTCCTGACATCTAGGGCATAATGCTGCATGAAGACATGTGGAGATGCCCAGGTTGCAGCTGTACAGATGTCCGTCAAGGAAGCACCCTTAAGGAACGCTGTAGATGTTGCCATAGCCCTAGTGGAATGTGCCCAGCAACGGTCTCTTTGCAAGTAAGTAGCAAAGTTTTATTGCTTCTGTGATCCACTTCGAGTGTCTTTGAGCAGAAACTTTGAACCCCAGCCTAGGGGTTGCATATGAAATAAATAGATTAGGATCCTTTCTGTAGGCTTTAGTGCGATGCAGGAAGAACAACAGGGCCCTTTTAACATTTAGGGCAGGGGTGGCCAACGGTAGCTCTCCAGATGCTTTTTGCCTACAACTCCCATCAGCCCCAGCCATTGGCCATGCTGGCTGGGGCTGATGGGAGTCGTAGGCAAAAAAAACATCTGGAGAGCTACCGTTGGCCACTCCTGATCTAGGGAATGAAGGCGTCTCTTCCTCCGAAGAGGGAGAGGGTAAGAAGGTTGGCAATACAACCTCCAAGTCGAGGTGGAAGCTAGATACTACTTTCAGGAGGAATAAGACATTGGAGGCCAAGGGTACCCCACTCTCGTGGAAGGAGATGTAGGGAGGGTCACACCGCAAAGCCACCAGTTCTCTCACTCTCCTGGCTGTCGTAACAGCCACAAGGAACACAGTCTTCCATGTGAGGAGATGCAGTGGGCAAGTAGCCAAGGGTTCAAAGGGCAGCCTTGTCAATCTATCTAAAACCAATGTGAGGTCCCATGCAGGAGATGGGGCCTTCAACGGTGGGTGGAACCTCAGAAGACCTTTCAGGAAGCATTTTGTATGCTGATGTGCGAATATCGATTTTCCATCCACCGGGTCGTGGTGGGCAGAAATTGCAGCTAAGTAGACCCGAATAGAGGCGTGGTTCAGGCCAGTGTCAACTAGTGTCAGGAGGAAATCAAATATGTTCCAGGCCCGCATTCCGAGGACTGGCACCTCTGTCCTCCACAAACATTGCTCTCATAGGAGCGACAAGTGGACGGCTTTCTGCTGTCCAACATCACATGCTGTAGTCGCTCAGAGAATGCTGAAAGCTGATACGCCAAGCCGTCAGCTTCAGATGAGGGATATCGTGATGAAATAGTCGACCCTCCTGAGCCAACAGGAGGTCCGGTTCCAAGGGAAACTTGTGGTGACATCCTCTCTGCAATGCCAGGCGGATAGGAAAACAACTCTGTCTTGGCCACCATGGGAGATCAGGATGCACTCCGTACACTGAGTCAGTCTGTGAGCCACCCTGGTGAGAAGGGGTATTGGTGGAAATAGGTAAAGGAACTTGCCTTCCCACGGGAACAAGAGACCATCCCCTAGGGATCCTGGGCCCACTCCTCCCCTGGAACAAAATTGTTTGCACTTGCAGTTGTTCGCTGTGGCAAAGACATCTAAAGTGGGATGGCCCCACTTCAGAAAAAGAGGGGTGAGGTAGGACCAGTTCATCTCCCATTCGTGAGGAGAGGCTTCCCTTCTGCTCACGGAGTCTGCTTGCACACTGAGCTCCCCGGGCAGATGAGTGGCTACTTTAAAAGTCTGCATTTGTATGCATTCTTCCCATATGGACGTGGCGAGAGCACAGAGTTTCCGTGACACCATCCCTCCCTGACAGTTTATATAACTCATGGCCGTCATATTGTCCGTCAAGTCCGCCACAACTCACCCTTCACTCAGCGGCTTGAATGACCGAACGGCAAGCTGGATGGCCATGAGTTCCAGGAAGTTGATGTGATGGTGAGTCAAGGAGGGGGGCCAAGGACCCCGACATGTAGAACTTCTAGGTGTGCCCCCCATCCCCAGAAAGAGGCGTCCGTGGTTACTGTGACCGTGGGAGGTGGAGTGTGAAATGGTGCTCCCTCGCACAAGATGGCCCTTGGTTTCCACCAGTCCAGGGAAATCAAAGCTGCTGGGGGAATCCGTAACAGTTTGGAGGTCTGATCCCTCACAGGGTTGAAGTGTCTGAGGAACCACAGCTGCAGAATTCTTATCCTCAGCTTCACAAAGTGGAGCACACTCGTGGTGGCTGCCATAAGTCCCAAGAGACATTGGATTTGGAGAGCTGTTTCTTGCTTCTCCATTTGCAGGTGGTGGACCAAGGAGATGGTGGACCTCCATTTGCAGGTGGTGGACCAAGGAGGCCCTGGAATCTGGCAGGCGTGCGAAATGGCAGGCGGTGTCCAGGATGGCTCCTATGAACTGGACTTGCCTGGCTGGAACCAGATGTGATTTCTTTGCATTCACCTGTAGTCCCAATTCGTTGAGCAACTGGAGGGTGACCTTGAGATGGGTCAGTAGGGATGTCTCGGAACTTGCAACTGCCAACCAATCGTCAATATAAGGAAACAGAATTATGCCTTGCAGACGAAGGTATGCCACCACCACTACCATAGTCTTTGTGAACACCCTTGGGGCGGTAGAGAGGCCAAACAGGAGGGCTTTGTATTGGAAATGGTACTTTCCAATAGCAAAACGAGGAAATTTCCTGTGGTCGGGGAGGATGCTGACGTGAAAATAGGCATCTTTCAAATCTAGTGTCGCCATCCAGTCTCCTTTGTTGATCAATGGTAGAATGCTCTGCAGGGTGAGCATTCTGAATTTTTGGTAAGTGATGCATCTGCTCAGGCCCCTCATGTCCATGATGGGGCAGAGCCCTCCCCCCATCCCATTTTGGGACTGTGAAGTACTTGGACTAAAACCCCTGACCCCCTAAGATGGTTGGGAAGGGGTTCGATGGCATGCTTGTCCAAGAGGTTCTGCACCGTCTCCATCAAGATCTCTGTTGGGTGGGTGACCACAAAATTGGGGCGGGTAGGGATCTGAGTAAATTCTATCGCATAACCCTCCCTCTATGATGGACAGGACCCACTTGTTGGAAGTAATCCGTCTCCATGCTTCAAGGAATCCATGGAGGCGGGTAGGTCCAGAGGAGGGAGGGGTGTGGGAATGGAAAGTACCAAAGTCAAAGTCCTTGCTTGGAAATTTGGTTGCCCTTGGATTTGTTAGAGTGAGAGAAGGAGGGAGTGAACTTAGTCTTGCCACCCGCGGCGAAGGAGCTCTTGTGATCCTGCTGTGCTGAGCGTGGTTTCTATGGCCTGTTGGGAGACTTGGAATGATAGGGTTTCTTGGGCCATTGCTTGGACCAGGGTCGAGATCTGCTTGACAGGGTCTGAGCCAGGTTGCGTGAAGTTTTAATGCTTTTGTTCATCTCCTGTAGGACTGTATCGGTGGTAGAGCTGAACAGACCCTCCCCTTCAAAGGGAAGGTCCTCAATCCAGGATCTGGTGTTTACCTGGAGGGCTGTAGCTCTAAGCTAGGAGTGCCAACACAAGGTAATGGTAGATGTCAGAGTCTTAGCTGCAGAGTCAACCATATGCTTAGAAGCAGTTAGCTGTTGTTTAGCTAATGACATTCCCTCTTTAATCAGCTTCTTAGTCGCGGTGCGTTTGTTGTCAAGCACAGTAGCCAGGAGTGGGGATAATTGTTCCCATAGGGAGTATTGATATCTGGCCATGCAAGCCAAGTAGTTGGATATCTTTGTGGCCAGGACACCCGCGGAGTAAAAGCGCCTGCCACCCAGGCTGAGTGTGTCTTTCTTGCATTTGAAGAAGAGGAGACCACCACTGAGTTAGGACAAGGGTGGTTGAAGAGGAACTCAGCACCTTGCTCTTGGACCCGATACATACGGTCCATCCTCCTGGAGATTAGGGTTGACGCAGGTTTGGACCATGGTTCCTTGATGGCTTGAAGGATGACCTTAGTGATTGGAAGGGCTACAGCCGTAGAGGTGTCCTTTTACATGATGTCAAAAACAGTGTTGTCAATGACAGGCTGAGGTTGGACTACTTGCAGTGACAGGGTCTGAGCCATTCTCTTAATTAACTCTCCATATGACTTTAGGTCTTCGGAAGGAGAGACTGGAAGGTCCTCAGCTGTTCTCGGATCCGGAGAGGAGTCCGTGCGTTGCTGGTCTGAGTGTCCCTCCGCTTTACCCTCGGAGGCAGATGGGGAAGATGGATTACTGTCCTCCAAGCTCTCCAATAGGTGAGGAGCATTGGGAATGACCTCGGTAGAGGGCGCTTTGTCCCAGCTATCTTTCGTAGCTCTCTTCCCCATCTTTGAGGTCAATGCCGACTGCATGCAGCACTCTTGTGATGAAAAAGTCGAGACCCTAGAATGGTGCAAAGCTTCTGATCGCTGATGCCAGTCAGGGTTGTGAGGGGGGTACCATGGGTAAGGAGCATGATAAGGATATCCCCCAAATGGGTAGGACCACAGGCGAGGGTCCCAGCTAGGTGGAGGTGGACGATGGAATGGATCTGGAGCTTCTGGACTGCAGACCTGCAGTGCCTCTTGAGGGGCAGTCAGGATCGAGCGGTCTTTTGGCTTGACAGTGTCAGGCTCAGATGCCAAGCCGGCATCGCTACAGCATCCCAACGTGGATCTTGAAGACACCGATCGTTGAGTAAGGTCGATTTACAGATCTGAGCCCGAAAGCGAAATAGGTTGTGTGTCAGTCGGACCCGAGGGGCTTTTTGATCGATCCAGGGAGAAAAAGATCTTTTTAGGCAGCACCTCTGGAAAGATTGCCGGGTCCTGCAGCTTTCTTTCTTAGTGGTGGGAAAGGTGTGCGCCAATCCTGGCGCCTCCTTATCTCCCTTTTGTACTTCTTTGGCTGGTGAGTGAAAGAGTCACCATCCCCTCTGGCTTTTTTAGCCAGGAAGAGGATTCTGAGTGGGAGACCGAGCCTGCACGCTTGTGGGTGCGGTGGGTTCCCGATAGTGGCTGAGTTGATTGACTCGCGACCAAGAGCAAGGTCCATGTCGCTGCCGATGCTGGCATTGAAGCAGCCATCACCGAAGTTGTTGCCACCGGGGCAGTCGCTGCCATTTGGGGTTTGACGGCCGACTTTACAAGCGCCGCTGAAAGCCTAGCTGCTCGATTTTTCCTGGTCTGCTTAGAGAATTTGGAGCAGTGATGGCAGGCCTCAACTCTATGGCCTCCCCCGAGGCACAGTAGGCAAAGTGAGTGTCCATCGGGAGGGGGAATCTTACTCCCACAGTGAAAGCAGCGCTTTCCCATAGACGAGTAAAGGCAGGAGAAGCTAAGAGAGAAGGGAGGGGAAGGGCCCCGGAGGTCGGTGAGGAGAGGAGCTAACAGCCTTTTTTTTTTTTTTTAGCAAAAAAACGAAGAAGGAAGAAAATGAGGAATGATGAACCCAGAAAAGAAAAGGTAAGGGAATTACCGACTGGAGTAAACGTGGAACGTGACTGTCCGACGCAGCAGTAAAGAAGGAACTGGCGGGATCTCTGCACCTACTCAGTGAGCATGCGCTGGGGCTGTTGTGCATGCCCACCGGGGTCGGGATGCGAAAGAAATCCTGGACTTTGGAATCACCAATCGGGGATCGGTGCTGGCGCTTCATCCCACGGGTGTGAAAGCACAGAGACCATGAAGAAGATGAATTCCACATGTGGTTTATGAAAAACAGAAAAGTCACTTTTATTTATCTAAGATTTAAGATTTTTGTGGGGTTTTTAGGCAGGAGCTGCCCAAAGCATCACAGCAAGTCCAAAGCAGATGAACATGGGAACTCCACATGACTAGTAAATCTTATTTCTCCACTCCCCCGATACTCAAAGCACAACCCTGCCTGCTAGGGTCAGGTTGGCCAGGACTGATTTGCCTTAAGCCTGCCCCAGGATTTTCACAGTCATGCCAGCTCTTGTAGTCAAATCCCCCTGGCCAAACTGTAGGCCAGAACTCAAGCCTCTTTTCAGAACTGTTTGCTGCAGACTGAAAATGGATCTAATAAAGTTCTCACCACTTCCACATAATATTAACTGGATACATCTTTGGTTGTAAGCACTAGAAAACTTCGGTGTTTTGGGAGATTTCTTCTGTAGAGCTCATCCACGTTATCCAGATACAGAAGTCTTGGCCATTGCACGCAGCTTCAACAAAATAATTTCTGCTGCTGCTGCTTTTAGGTCTTCTGATCCAAGGGCAGCAGTGGTAGGAAAGAGATCCATATGGTCATCTGAACGTGGTTTCTTAGATGCTACACTTTAAGATATACCGTTTTTGCACACAGCTTACCTCGCAGTCACAATCCTCTTCCCTCCGCAGCGTCCGGTCGGATTTTGCACCGTCTGCGCCGGAGTTACAGGAAGTGCCGTGGCTTTTGCATAGCAAACGTAAACTGGGTTTTAGTGGTTTACGTTTGCTACGCGAAAGCTGCAGCACTTCCTGTAACTTCGGCGCAGATGGTGCGAAATCCGACCGGACGCTGCGGAGGGAACAGGATTGTGGCTGCGAAGTAAGCTGTGTGCAAAAACGGTCGTAATGTTCCATAAAAACAGCAGCAGCTTTTCCAGTGGACTGGCTGTTCTGTCTGAGGATGGGATCTGCTGCTTTGCTCCTCCTGCCATGGATCCTTAAGTTTCTTCCAACACTGTTCCACAGACCTGCAGGAGCACAATTTCAGAGGACCCAGTCTGTAGTGTGTGTGTGTGTGTGGCGGGGGGGGGGGGGGCGGGGCAGAGACCAGGAGAATTTGCCTTTTTCTAGCGTGACTCTGCTCACACAGCTTAAGATCCAAGATACAAGGTGGGTTAGGGGAAACCAGCGCAAGGTAAAACAATGAGGCAAATAGCCAAAGCACTAAGAAAACAGACACCTGTGTTGTTCCTAGTTGCAAGGCTGACCACTTGGGGGTTGCAGTGTCAGGCAGGCAAGCTGACAGCATGAAACAAAGGCCAAAATATTAACAGTCTGGAATACTCCTGTGCTACGTCGTTTCCATTTCCCCAGCAATTTTACTGTGCATCTGTTTTTAAAATCTACCTGGAGAAATATTTGCAGGAGGAAAAAAAAATATTAAACAGGAAATTATGTTTATGTCTCTCTCCTCTAAGAGAGGGGGAGCCAAAAGAAACACATGGAGATTGATGAAGCCTTTTCCCTCTTGCTGTGAGCTGTGACTCAAGGAACGTGCAGGGCTCCGGCCAGCCATTGGAAACTGGAGAGCTGTGCAATCCGAAAAAGGCATCATCTGCTTACCCTTTGTTTGAAGTAGTCCCTCTCCTCTAGTGTTAATGTGTCGGCTTTGGCGATTACAGGCACGATGTTGACCACTTTGCTCAGGCGCCTCATGAATTCGATGTCCAGTGGTCGGAGGCTGAAAGCAAAATGGGGAGACTCTTAAAGGGAAAGGCAACCCAGAAATAAGAGGGTGTGTCGCATTTCAATTCTCAGAGCATTTCAATTAACATGAAAAACGCCAAGGAATCACCTTTTTCTGCCTCAGTAAGAGACTACACTTCAAGGTTCTGCCTCAAGTAATCAAGAGACAGAATGCAACTGTGGATCTGTGGATGCCCCCGGCTCCACTGTTGTCTGTGCTCCATGAATTAAGGGACCTTCTCTGTTCGATGAAATTGCTGAGCAGCCAGGTTAAAACAGATAAAAGGAAGTGCTTTTTCACCCCAAGGGTGATTAACATGTGGAATTCACTGCCACAGGAGGTGGTGGCGGCCACAAGCATAGCCACCTTCAAGAGGGGTTTAGATAAAAATATGGAGCAGAGGTCCATCAGTGGCTATTAGCCACAGTGTGTGTGTATGTATAAAATTTTTTGTCACTGTGCGACACAGAGTGTTGGACTGGAGGGGCCATTGGCCTGATCCAACATGGCTTCTATTATGTTCTTATGTGACACAGAGTGTTGGACTGGAGGAGCCATTGGCCTGATCCAACATGGCTTCTCTTATGTTCTTATGTCCATCTTGAAGGGGCCAGGATTTTGTTCCTGACCACAGTGAGTGAATTAGACTGTCAGAACTGAGGCTAGCACCACATTGAGGTCGCAAGAATTTCCCAGGCCAGGACTAAGCAACCCCTAGTCCACTTTTTATTTATTTACGTAAACAGAGAAATGCCACATGTGGGAAAACATGTAACAGCTGAACCAGCACCTCTACACTGTCAAGTCAGTCCTTAATAACAGCATTCCTATTGGGATATACTGCAGGAAGGTGCTTGTTCCCTTTTCCAGCATCTCAGAACAGATGAAGAAGGATTGGACACATATGCTGGCTCACTTGGATAGTAATGAGGTGATCCAGCCCTAAGATGTCTATATCTCCTTGCACCTCTTGTTCTACGGTTCAAAGTAACACCAGGATTTTTATCACCATGGACTGCATTAAGATTCACGGCATCAGCAACTTTTTTCCTTCTGTGCTTGAACTATTAAAGTCTACTAGTCTGAGTACAGTGGTTAAGGATGGAGCCTTAGGTCCAAATCTAGGTTCAACCATGAAACTTCATTGGCCTTGATCGTGGCCGCATCTCTTAGTTTAACATACCTGACAGGAAAATCGTAAAGCTAAAATGATGCATGCTGCCAAGAGTCTTAAAAGCGTGGGATACAAATGCAATAGAAAGATAAAATATTCCATATTTAGAATAAAAGAATTAAAAAAAAACCATATTAAGAATACTGTCAAGGGCTACCTAACAGGAACACACCTCGTCTATTTTAAGAATATCCTGACTGCACCTATTGCACAGACCCACATATCTGAAAGTCGTTTCCCATACATCCCAATATATCATCGACGACCTTTTGATTGCCATATTCTAGATGTCCTCTCAAAGAAAGTTGCTTGCTTGGTCTCTGCTAGAGCCTGTTCTTTCTCTAGAATGGATTCCAGCTTGTGGAACTGGATCTCTGAGGCAGGACAGGGGGCACCATCTTTAGATGTTTTTAGGAGGCCATTTTATTTGAAAGAAGAAGAAGATATTGGATTTCTATCCTGCCCTCCACTCCGAAGAGTCTCAGAGCGGCTCACAATCTCCTTTACCTTCCTCCCCCACAACAGACACCCTGAGAGGTGGGTGGGGCTGGAGAGGGCTCTCACAGCAGCTGCCCTTTCAAGGACAACCTCTGCCAGAGCTATGGCGGACCCAAGGCCATGCTAGCAGGTGCAAGTGGAGGAGTGGGGAATCAAACCCGGTTCTCCCAGATAAGAGTCCACACACTTAACCATTACACCAAACTGGCTCTCTCATTTAGTGCGGTTTAATGTGCAGGCATATTATTGCAAAGGGTGATTAATGGAATTTTACTGTGTGTTTTTAATCTTAGAATTGTAAGCTGCCTTAAGCCACAAAGTTATACTTTTTTGGGGGGTGGGGGGAGGTACTTCTGTATTTTTAATGCCCATGTGTGATTGCATGTCTGTACCTGAAGTAATGGTGACCTGTGATGACTGATCCCTACTAGGGAATGGAGGATATTCAGAGAGGTGGCTGAATAAATCCTGCCCCTGCCTCCAGTTCTGGTATTCCAAGGTTTCCATTCAAGTACTTGCCAGAGTTAACCCTGCTTAGCTTCCAAGATCTGACAAAATTAAGTCTGCCTGGGCTATCCAGGTCAGAGCTAAGTTATACATATTTTAATAAGTGATACTAATTATTTGATATAAATTAGTAATTTTGCCCTACTATGGATGTGGACTGTTAGAAGTAATAGGATACTTTTTTTCATTTCTGCCTGCATATACACTATGTGCATTATCTACATGCAATGCATATACTCTCACAATGTATGGGAATTATAATCCACATAAACAATAAGTGTAAAACACCCCTTATTATGTAAACATCAGCCAAAACAGAAGGATCAGAAATTTCAAAAACCAAAGAAGCATTTATAATTAGAGATTTTTTTTTACCAGCAAATGCAGTGCCGAATGCTTAGCAGACCGAAAGTGCTTCATTCCCCACCCTTCCTCTGTTTTCCAAAATATCTCGGTTGGTTTTGTAGGGACTAGTCATTCCATACCAATGACCCACAAAAAGAAAATCATTGTCTGAAGCAAGTAAAGCAATTTCATGAGAACTATTACATTGTGCTACATACAGTAAGCTAATTAGGACTATATTAATCCCTAGCCAGCACTGGTCTTTGCTGGACAAATGGATAAATCCTGGCTGCAGAAATTATTTATGTATTTATTTAGATTTATATCCCGCCCTCCCCGCCAAAGCAGGCTCAGGGCGGCTTACATATTCATGTATGGACAAGAAATACATGAAACACAAAATACAACTAAAACATAAAAATATAAAACCATAAAATTTATTAAAAACATTCAAGGTACTATTGATCTTAGATGGTAACCTGTTTAATAAAATGGATGGCTGCCTATTCTGTTTTGTATTAAGTTTAACTATTCTGCTGTTCCAGCTGGATGTTGTATATAAAACAGCTTTTAGGGTCATGCTAGAGGTGGTCTAGAGGTTTCAAAGTCTATTGTAGCCTGTCTTCTAATTAACAAAATACTTGGTGAAAGGGCACCATCTCGCAGGCCCTGCGGAACTGTATGAGCTCTCCTCCCCGCCAAAGCAGGCTCAGAGCAGCTTACATATTCATGTACGGACAAGAAACACATGAAACACAAAATACAATTACAACATAAAAACATAAAACCATACAAATTATTAAAAACATTCAAGGTGCGATTGATCTTAAGCAGTTTTGCTACAGAATCACTGAAATGCCTCCTAGCTGAAGAAGACGACTGTAGATTCGTACCTTGCCCTTCTCTATGAATCAGTCTCAGAGTGGCTTAATCTCCTTTATCTTCTCCCACAACAGACACCCTGTGATGTGGGTGGGGCTGAGAGGGCTCTCACAGCAGCTGCCCTCTCAAGGACAGAGCCTCAGAGCGGCCTACAATCTCCTTTCCCTTCCTCCCCCAAAACAGACACCCTGGGAGGTGGGTGGGGCTGAGAGGGCTCTCACAGCAGCTGCCCTTTCAAGGACAGAGTCTCAGAGCGGCCTACAATCTCTTTTCCCTTCCTCCCCCACAACAGACACCCTGTGAGGTGGGTGGGGCTGAGAGGGCTCTCACAGCAGCTGCCCTTTCAAGGACAGAGCCTCAGAGTGGCCTACAATCTCCTTTCCCTTCTTCCCCCACAACAGACACCCTGTGAGGTGGGTGGGGCTGAGAGGGCTCTCACAGCAGCTGCCCTTTCAAGGACAGAGTCTCAGAGCGGCCTACAATCTCCTTTCCCTTCCTCCCCCACAACAGACACCCTGTGAGGTGGGTGGGGCTGAGAGGGCTCTCACAGCAGCTGCCCTTTCAAGGACAGAGCCTCAGAGTGGCCTACAATCTCCTTTCCCTTCCTCCCCCAAAACAGACACCCTGGGAGGTGGGTGGGGCTGGAGAGGGCTCTCACAGCAGCTGCCCTTTCAAGGACAACCTCTGCCCTTTCAAGGACAACAGCTGACCCAAGGCCATTCCAGCAGGTGCAAGTGGAGGAGGGGGGAATCAAACCCGGTTCTCCCAGATAAGAGTCTGCGCGCTTAACCACTACACCAAACTGGCTCACCAAACTGGGCTGCAGATGAACCCTGCAGGATTCCTGCTTTTGTGGAAAGGGAAGGCAAAATGAAATTTTTGACTGAGGTGTGTGGGTGTTTGCCCGCAAGGCCTCTGCTTTATGGCTAGTCAAAGATGAAAAAGCTGCTAGCACAAGACAGGGAAAAGGCACAGGTAGAAGCTGGCCGGTCTGGTGTCAGGGTCATTCTTGAGCAGTATGACGAAAGCCTACACACCCCGTCACAGGAATAGGCAGAGTGGCTTCGATGCACATTTTTCTGCAAGGGTAGGGTGCTTCCAAAGTATTTGAGGCCTGGACCAAATGTGGCCTCCTGCTGAAGCCCTTAGGAGCCAGCTGGTCTCACTTTTCTAGGCTGCACCAACCGACTGGATTGGCTGTTCTGCCTGCGGATGGGATTTGCTGATTTGCTCCTCAGTTTGACAGCCCTGTTTAGTGTGGTGCAAGCCGGGGGCGTGTACTAGGGACAGGCATCCTGGAGCAGCCTGCAGAAACCAGAGTCTTTGAACGTGCAGAAGGAGCGGCCGTCTAAAGCAAGCATTACAGCATCGAGGCGAGTTACCCTCCTGATATCCCGCTTCCCCCACCCCCGGGCACCCTAGCGCCAACTTCACCAAGCATCTCTGTCGGAGATGTTTGACATCCCTTCCCTATCCCTCCTGCAGAACGCTCAGGGGCAGCACTGTAGGTGGTCGCTGGACAATTCGCCTGGTGGCAGCCACTTGGGGCACTCCAGCAGCAGCCTCTTCTCTCCCTCCGAATAAGTACCTCCTGGTGGTGCTTCTTTAGATGGTTTTACATCCCAGAAGTCATGAGGACTGAGGTCCTTTCCGAGACTGATCTAGGATTGTGCAAAGCAGGGATCCTCCATCAGTTGCAAGTGCATCCGGACAGTGGACGTGTAGGGGCACCCACATTGACCAGCAGCTGCACGCACCCCTGGATCCACCTCCTGTGAGGAGCTTGGGGCAGACATACCATGCCTGGGGGGCAGGAGATGGCTGAGGGGGAAAGGGGGTTGAGGTGGCAGCACTTTGGCATGCACCTCCATCTCTTCCTCTGGTGCCACCTCCAGCCTCCCCTCCTGTCCCTCCTCAGAAGGCCTGCTGGACTCTAGAGGAACTGGAGCTGTGAGCTCGTCACCCAGCTTCTGTTGCAGATCCACAATAAGCCTCTGAGTACATGGGGAGACCCTCCCAAGCCAGAAAACTCTCATTCCAAAGATCACCCCAAAAGACAGATCAGGCAGCTCCTTCTCCTCCTGCTGAGCCTCACCAACAAAAGAGGACCCTTGCCCAATACCTGTGGGCACACCTGTGTGTATGGGCGTGCCCCAGAAGCAGCCTCAATGAAGAGGTCCACATATGGCTTCTTCATTGTGCCACTCTGGTCAGAGGTGTGTTGTCCAGAGAGGTTGGAATGATGGAAAGCAGTTGTGGAGCAGTCCTCTGCACAGCTGGGGGGAAAACCGCAGCTCTTCCCCTCAGCCCTCTAGTCTTCTCCTTAGCCTAGCCCCCAGGGCCCCATTGTGTTCCCTTCCTGCTGCTAATGTTGTCCCAGGTCAAACTCTGTCTAACCTGTGGGGAGGGTATTTAGGAACCTAACTACTTGCACTGCAACCTGAACCTAACAGTCTGAAACTTTTTAATGAACCCTCCTACCTAAAAACTAAGGGTTTTCCCCCCTCTTTTTGTATTTTAAAAGAGCCTAACCTACTCAACAATGGTTTTCTTTTTTTCTTGTTTTTTTCCCTCTTTTTAAAAGGTTTTTTTTTTTTTAACTAGTGATTTCCCACACTATCCCTCTGGGTTAAGGCATATCCTTTAAAAGTTTAAGGCAATTCATTAAATGTCTCTTAACTAGATTCTATTGGAACAATCCTGATTTCCTGTAAAAAAATCCAGGTGCTCCCTAAATGAAAAACAGGACAAGCTAAAGGGGAATTAGTTATCTAAAATCACCTGCCTTCACCAAACCTCAGTCAGAGCGCCAAACAGCATGCTTCTTTTTAAAACATATACCAAGTCTAATTATACCACTGTTATGAAGACAAACCTGGCCTCTTTTAGTCCTCCTAGCACTGATCTAGTTAAAGGTAGGATAAACAAGAGCTAAAACCCTTGGCTGAGATTTATTTAAAAGTGTTAAAATAATTCCTAAAACCCTTATTAGTTACCAAAAGTCTATTTAGCAGCTCCTAAAAGTTGAAAGAAAAGATTGACTCAGCCTTCCATCCTTTAGAGGTCGGTAAAATGAGTACCCAGCTTGCTGGGAGTAAAGTGTAGATGACTGGGAAAGGCAATGGCAAACCACCCCATAAAAAGTCTGCCGTGAAAACACTGAGGTCAATGGCAATAGCGACCTGATTAGGTGCGATATACAGGGGTACTAGGGATGAAAATATCAGCGTCGGTAATAAGACAGGAGGCAGCAGCAACCCCAGGGAATCAAAGAAGCACAGAGCTGGAAGGGACCTCCAGGGTCATCCAGTCCAACCCCCGGCACAATACAGGAAATTCACAAATACCTCCCCCCACCCTCCAGTGGATGGCAAAAACCCTCCAGGATCCCTGGGGCCAAACTGGCCTGGAGAAAACTGCTGCCTGACCCCAAAATGGCGATCAGCATTTTCCTGGGCATGTAAGAAGCAGCCGCAAGAACTAAGTACTGGTACAGAGAAGGAAGCAGGAGAGAATTCCATCCCCCTGCATGCAGCCTAATGCATATCGACATTATTTCCTTTTTATCGAAAGCTAGCACAAGCATGTTTAAAAACAGTCTTTCTTGGTTTTCCGTCATCCAAAACTCGATACATGTCCATTTCAGAATTAATTTTCCATTTTTTACATACGCGTATCAGCAGGGGAAGAATGGCTTGTTTATTTAGCCTCCCCTCCCATTTCTGCAAAAGAAGCAGAGCCATTTGTAGGATTTACATTAAGAAACCTAATGCACAGAGGTGTGTGGAATGGGAGATTGGGAGGGGGGGGGCTATTGTTGAAGCGAGGCTTCCAATAAAAAATAATTTTCCTCTCCACCACCAGCGCCTCTCTATAGTTACCACCTTCTCCTCCAGAGTTACAGCCTTCCACTCTCTGGCTCCACGGCTGAGAGGGAGATAGCCTCCTTCCTCCAGCTTGTCCCCACTTCTGCAAAAGAAATCTTGCAGCTCGCAAAGCAAAAGCAATTCAAACTCCTCCACACTGCCTCCATTGCACTGCAACTTCACCAACGAAGGTTTCACTTTAGCAGGGAGAATCAGCATTTTCCGGCTGTAGGCAATGCAATCTCCAGGAAAGAAAGCTTCCTATCCCCCTCTCCAATCAAGCCACACACACCAAACCCCCCTCCCCAAACCATAACCTCTCCAAAATAGTATTCCAATTGCACAGAATTCAGCGGGTGCAAAGTGACCGGGGAAGTTGCATGGCCGAAGAGCAAGAAACAGACTAGGAGAAATCTCTCTCTCCTCCACCCCCCCACCCCCCACTTTTGCATCAACAGACATCAAAAGCCTCCTAAAAGCCAATGGAAACTTCTGAGTCTGCTGGATTGGAGCTCTCTCCTCCCCTTTATTGCTAAATGAATCAGGAAGGGTTCCCCCCCTCTTTTTTGGGGGGAGGGAGGGGGTTAACAATGGAAGCCTCTCTCAAAAAGCAGAATCAAACCTGATCACTTTAGTGACCCGCCCCCTTTTAAAAAAAAGAAACTCACCCCTCAGAAGGAGAAAGAGGAGAGAAGAAGGAAAAGGGTACTTGCGCACAAAAGCTTACACCTGGAATAAATGTTGTTGTTCTTGATACTGTTCTCACTTTCCTCCCCCACCCCTAAAAAGAGGAGGAGGAGCCCCTGAGAAGGAAGGAGAAGCTGTGTGTGTTCTGTGAGTGAGAGAGAGGCTTGTCTTTGTCTCACTCCCACACAAAACAGGAAGCAGCCACAGAGCTTACTGTGTGCACGTGTGTATGAGTGAGAGAGAGAGAGAGAGAGAGAAAAGGGAGGGCAACCAGGCAGGTAGCAAACAGGAAGCAAGGAACCACCAAAGGAGCTGGGGAAAAGCCAGCTATAGTGCGGCTGCAGTAGCAGCTCTGGAAAGAAAGCAGGCGGACAAAGTTTCTGGGGGACGGCAGATTTAAGCCCCAAGTGGGCTGGATGTGGCCCATAGGAGGTATCTTTGACACCCCTGCTCTATTTGGTAGCCAAATCAGATTGGAGAATCTGATCTGGCTTAATAAATACAGAATGTGCATCCTATTAGATATCTCTGGGAAACTCTGTGAAGTAATATTGAAACGGAGGAAAATAAGCTACATAAACATATTCTTGCTGGCTTACGGAATTCATCCCTGTACAAAATGTAATGTTTACCCTCAGCATTTCTAAACCTTGACTTCTCTATATTCCCTGCCTATTAAACAAAAACCTTTTATCCTATTTTGAAAGTTATGCAGTCGAAAATGACATTTCAAAGCGCGTCAGGCAAGAGGGGCTCCTGATCCTCCCATTCCCACGCTGGGTCAAAAGTCCAAATAAATCTCTGACGAAGGGTGAGACAATCAAGTCTTTTATACAAGGCTTTTTTTTGTAGAAAAAGCCCAGCAAGAGCTCATTTGCATATTAGGCCATACCACCTGATGCCAAGCTAGCCAGAACTGCATCCCTGCTTAAAAAGAGGCCTGGCTTTTATAACAAAGAAGGAATACATCATATTGAGGCAAAGAAACAGGAAAGGGAAAGAGGTAGAGAGTGAGAGAGACTTGGGGAGGGACGGTGGCTCAGTGGTAGAGCATCTGCTTGGGAAGCAGAAGGTCCCAGGTTCAATCCCCGGCATCTCCAACTAAAAAGGGTCCAGGCAAGAAGGCATGAAAATCCTCAGCTTGAGACCCTGGAGAGCCGCTGCCAGTCTGAGAAGACAGTACTGACTTTGATGGACCAAGGGTCTGATTCAGTATAAGGCAGCTTCATATGTCCATATGTTCACTTAGAGCAATAATGCATCAGAAATGAAGAAAATTCTGCTTTGTGAGCTACTAGTATTAAAATTGTGAGTTACAGACATCAAAGTTGTGAGCTACTGCAAAAAATATTGTGCTCTGGGGTCATCCTTCCTGAGCTAAGACAAAAAGGTGAGCTGGAGGCTAAAAATCTATGCGCTAGCTCGCTCTAACTCAGTGGGAACACTGATTGCAGACTCAATCTATCTTGATATAGACTGAGATGATACGCCTCTGCCCTTCTTTGGGCCCCAATAAGAGACAAATAACCTCTTGTCTTTACGGAAAGAACTTTTTCTGCCTAAGAAAGAAAGAAGAGCTATTTTGAGATCTAACAAGTCTTTTCTGCTAGGCAAGTTCGCAAGAGGAAAAACAGGCAAAACTATGTCTTGCACCAAACTGAGATGTAGGACCACCCTTTCATTAAAAAGCCTCAGAAGGGAGGTGGGATCACATCTAAGAGCAGCAAGCCTGCTAACACCATTGGCTGAGGTGATGGCCACTAAGAACACTGCCTTCCAGGACAAAAAGGCCAAAGAGCATAAAGCAAGTGGTTCAAATGGCAGTATAACGAGCAAATCTAAGACTAAGGTGTAGACTAAGGTGGAATAGAGGCAGGCTTGTACCAGGCCTCGCATAGAGTTGCCAAATGAACTGTTAACATGGGCAATAATGTAGAAGGTGGTAACTCAGATTGGACAAGCTGGTATATAAGTTCTGTAACTTCTGGAGCATCTGTGTTGATAGGAATATTTAGAGCATCAGACATCCTAGTAATTAATTCCAGGCTTTTGCACCCTCAGAAGGTGCACCCGGAGGTGACAGGTCTGGATTAGGGTCAGGTAACAGTGGGTCTTCTTGTTCCGAATCAGAATCCAAAGATTCTGAGGATGGTGCCTCAGGAGACTTTGAAGATCTGTCTGCAGGTTGAGAGAAAAGGTCCGCTGGCGTGTAGAGGGGAGGTTCTTGTTCCCTAGGTAACTGGTTTGGTGCTCCAGCAGCAGCGGATGGTTTGGATGGGAGACTCTGGTAAGATGGAAGAGTTGTTGGCATAGGCACGGCAGAGGCCAAGGAAGCTGAAACAACGTTTTGTGTAGTCTTCTGGGGCAGTTGGATATGGTGGTCAGATGAGAGGTGTTGTTGATACCATTGTTCATAGGTCCTCAGTGATGGAGATCGAGAGATAAGGGACGAGCGTTGATGCCTTCACCGGTAATAATCGTGATGCTTAGATGTAGATTGAGATCAAGAATAACTGCGGTGCCGAGATCGACTATGATGTTGAGAATGGTTTCCATGTCTGGAACAGGATCGTGTTCTACTTTGATGGCGAGAAGGTTGTGCGCTGTTCTGAGCGAGAGAGAGAATGACTTCAAGATCGAGATTGTTGTGAATGTCAAGATCAACTCCTACAGAGTGGAGAATGCAACCACTGATGGTCACTATCATGGGGACGAGACGAGACGACAGGATCGGAAGTCAACTGTCTTCATATAGGAGATTGATGTTGGAGGTTTGGAGGCTGCAGGTCATGGAACCAAGTGGAGCGGTCAGTAGTCATGTCTATGGTATTAGGGATCGACTGCAAAGCTGTGGAACTGTTGTCGAAAACGCGATCCAGGATTGCATTCAGGTCAAAGAGATCAGTGTCAGGAATAACAATAACTGTCGAAGCCGATGGATCAAGAGGTGCAGTCAGATTTGGTGTCGAAACAACCGGAGTGATTGCCAAGGTCGAAGAGGGCTCTTGCTGGTGCAGGAGCGGCAAGGTTTGCTGTTGCGAACGCAGGATAGGAGCATATGGAACCGAAGTCATAGTAGACATTGATCTGGATGTTGAAGTCGAAGGCACGGTAGGTCTAGAAGTCAAAGACTTTGACGAGTTAGAAGACATCTTCTGTCGATGTTTATCCTTCTTGTCAGACTTACGCTTTTTCTTTTGCAAAGCTGCCGATGAAGCCAAATCTCCCCGCTCTTTGGGGGGGAGGGGAGGTGGTGAATGAGGTTCTGGGTAGGGCATAAGTGAGGACTCAATGAGGTAACTCCGGAGTCGAGCAGCCCTATTCTTCCTGGTCTGTTTCCCAAATTCTCAGCAGTGGACACAGGAATCAACTTTATGGCCCTCTCCCAGACAAAATAAACAATGGGAATGGCCATCTGAAGGTGGAAGTTTGGCACGGCAGCGCAGACATCTTTTAAAAAAGGTGGTTTTTCCCTTTCCCGCCAGGATTTTTTTTTGGGGGGGGGGGTTGGGAAAGAAGAAAGTCACTCACGAAGGGTTCTTTTTTTTTTTAAGATGAAGGAAGATCAAAGAGATGAAGAAATGAAGAAAAATCCAAAGAACTGAGGAAAAAGACGCCAAGTTGGACGCTGAGGTAAACTGGGAGCGAACGCAACGAGGTCTGAACAGGGTGGTGGTAAAGAAGAAACTTAGTGGGGGCAGAGCTTTCCTCTCAGTTCTAGGCATGCTCAGTAGCTGCCTGCTCCCCAGAACTGGAAGAAAAGCCTGCCAAAAAAAGGCTGATGCTATGGGAGTCTCTGAGGCTGGATTCAAGCAGGGCTCAGAACGCAAGTGTGGGACTGTACAGGGATCATGAAGAAGATCCTAAAGTTAAACTTTCTGTTAGGTAAAGAAAGCAATCCCATTTTGTGCAGCTCAAGTGTTCTGAGTAAGAAGGTGCCCTAATTCATAAACATTGTTGAAAATCAAAGCACAGTTTCCAGATATCAGAATGCAATCTAATGGGGAATCTTGTTACTTCCTTGGTCAATCATCTCCTTATTCTAGCATGTAAATCAGGCTTTGCAGTCACACAGTAAAACTGGCATTTACAAAGAGGACATGAAGGAAACACAAGCTTAATTTAAAAGCTTAATCAAAGTCTGTGCTCACATGATGGAGAAATAAAGAAACAAACTAACTCTACTTCAAGACAACGCCGGAACCAATCAGTTGATTTACACAAACTTCTACTTCAGAACAAGCTAAAGCAGCAGAAGCTTTTCACAACCTCCCGCAACTGATCTTGAATTAGAAGAAAGCAATCCATCAAGCCAGAGCTGTAATGAGACGAGACAATAGCTCCAGCTTACGGGCTGGAGCAAGAGAGTCAAAAGGCTCATAAAAGCCACTTGGAGCCTTCCTGTTCTCACTTGGCTTGGTATATGATCAATATTTATTACAAGTACACTACAAAAAAGGAAGATTTCAGCAGAATTGAATTTAATCCAAATTCCATCAGCCCAGAAAGCAGTGCTCACTGCAAACTGGTCTCCACATCCCAAAAGCACTGAAGCTTGATGTATGTGTGACATGCTAATATAGGATACGTGTATAGGAAATCTGTAATGGAGGGAGAGTGCCAAGGCCCATGCATGGCTTAATTATAATCAAGAGAAAACATCAGAGGTGTTTGAGGCTTCTTGGCATGTTCATTTCTTGCGTCTGGAAACTTATACAGTTTTTTTTTTTTGTTATAATCCACAGCAGATATTACCTTTGGTTTACCAACTGGGAAAGACCTGGGAAAACCCTTTGCAGTTTATGAGCATTAGGAATAACTACTGCTCAGAGTTTCATGCTTCTCTGCATGATTCTGAGGGTCAGACACTTTTTGTTTCTCATGCATACGTTATTTGCCAGACGTTACCATGACCACATGGTGTTTTTTAAAAATAAAGCAATTTTAGTCATGACTAAAGCCGAACTGGTCCCATCATCCCAAGGTGTCTGCCACCAAACCCTGAAGAAATGTCCACATCGATTGAAGACCCTGAAAACAAAATGTGAATTCAGATCCTTCACTTTCTTTAAGCATTTAGAATAGATCCAACACTCTCCACATGGCTTCTGCTGGCCCCATTAAAGCTAATTCCCTCCCCCCCAAAGTTGCAACATGAGGCTGCAAAAAGTCTTGTTGTCTCTTCCCTCTGCTCCAACAGTTCTGCATCCGCACTGAAACTACTACAATTATTTTTTTAAAAGATGTCCGCTTTGACACCAGAGCAGGAAAGCAGCAAGCCATATGTGGCAGGAACCAAAGGAACACCTACACCTAACCCCTAGCAGGAGTAGAATGCTAGTTGTAGCCAAAAGTAATTGTAGGAATGTGAAAATCAGTAATGGAGTGTCTCATGGCTTCAAAACCATCTCTTATATTGGAAACACATGTTCCTGAAAGGAGGAGGAGAAACCAAACAGACTTCTTGGCACCAATAACTGTGCAAAGAGCAGGGACAGAGGCAAGCTGCAGGGTGCCAGTAGGGGGACTCTGTCAGGCAGTTTAATGTTCCAGTTGCCATATATGAGAGTTCCAGGGAGGACAGTCTATGGAACAGGTCCTTTACTTGACAAGACAGGAATCAGTACCCAAGCACATGGCCCAAACTGAAAAACATGTCTGTGCTCATGGCTAGTGCATAAAAAATGGGAAGGCGAGAGAAGTCCTTGTTGGGGAAATGCAGCACTAGAGAAGGCCACTGAGACAGCCTCCAAGATACAAAGAGCTCAGCAAGTAGCAGACAAGCATCTAGAACATGGGGCACAACATTTGCTTAGCTCCTGTATAACAAAGGGTGGTGCAGTCAAGAACAAGCATACATACGAGTGACCAGTAGCAGGGATGAAGTATATGCAACAGTGGACTCTGGTATCTGGTATCCGCTTCTTCCGGTTAATATTGAGCTCCTCCTGGAGGTATTTCTCATACTGGTCATTGATGAACTTCATAATGGGTTGCCAGCTGTGAAAGCAAAAACATACATGTAAAAGAAACCAAATCTATGCAGCACACTTCAGTGTGTACTCAGAAAAGGAATGTGATCCTCAATCCTAATCCACTCAAACCATGCTGAGTTAATTCCAAATGGACATAATTCCTGCACTTATGTGACAGCTATATATTTTTCCACTGCAGGATGAAATCCATTCAGCAGGTGTTCACAATGTATGATGTTACATGAATGTGGTGGGCTCTGGGGCCAGAGTTCACAGGAATACTCAGAGGAACAGCACCATTCCCACCACATCACAACCTACATCCTGTTGCCATGGAAATTGTTCCGGGAAAGAGTAGGCATATGGCTCCCCCCATTCATGGAGAATTGAAGGAACCTAGAAGATACATAGACATCATTTTTGAAGACTGAATGACAGTTTCACACACTTGCTCTTTATGCATGTATTATAAAGTGCACTAAATTTATGTATTATAAAACACATCAAAAATTCTACTTCTAAAACATAGGCACAGTTCACCCTTGAAGTATTGAATATTTGAACTAAGTCCTGAATCTATATAACATGATACAATTCAATATCTCTAGGTTAAGAGTCTTCAACTAATAAAAAAGAACCAATAATTCAATACCTCTAGTTTCATAACCTTGAACCACATTAACACAGGACCAAATGTGTTTTGGCCTCCAAATTTTCATATGTGCACACTATGACATATAAAGGTTGATTGTAAGGGATTCTAAGAGCCCCATGGCACAGTGTTAAAGCTGCAGTACTGCAGTCCTAAATTCTGCTCATGACCTGAGTTCGATCCCCAGGGGAAGCTGGGTTTTCAGGTAGTCAGCTCGAGGTTGACTCAGCCTTCCATCCTTCCGAGGTTGGTAAAATGAGTACCCAGCTTGCTGGGGAGAAAGTGTAGATGACTGGGGAAGGCAATGGTAAAACCACCCCGTAAAAAGTCTGCCATGAAAACGTGAAAGCAACGTCACCCCAGAGTCGGAAACAACTGGTGCTTGCACAGGGGACCTTTCCTTTCCAAATATTCTGTGTGGCAAAAGGATTAGGTTGCATGAAAAATTTTCTTAAACTTTTGAGCACACACATACAGGGAATACAGATTCAATAACTCCTTCTGACCATGGCTATCAAAACTCTCAAAGTGTGCGTATATCAACCTTCAACTAACAGCCTTTCAGGCTACTAATTTTCTTAGGGTCTGTGTTCCAGCAGGCTTATGCCCCCTTTCCTCAACTATGCAACTGTTTTCTGTTAAAAATACTACTACCTATTTTCTGTAGCCACATTTATTTATTACTTTCCATTTATATCCCGCCCTCTCTGCAAGCGGACTCAGGGCAGCTTACAACATCATAAAAACAATCAATCCAATAAAACATATAAAACCATAATTTACATATATCACTTTAAAACCATTCTATAGCGCTGGTTATATACATCGATGGTTGATTCAACCCTAGTGATGCATCTAGGCAGCACTGGTTTCTATGACTTTCAGGAGGAAGTTCTATCATAGCTTTACGTAGAAACTTAATTAGAATGATTTCTCAAGATAAATGACTTATGGTAACTGAAGAACTCCCAAATCTGGAAAAGTATGGTTTTGTTTTAGTGCCTTTGTTAGCACTAAAAACACAAGCGTTTTTCTATCAAGCTTCCACTGTCCTGTTGTTGAGAAAGCTGAATAACATGCTGGACTGACTTCTTAGGAAAAGAACAGCAGGCCTCAATCAGCTCTTTTGCATTCCGACAGAAGCCTTATTCTCACTGCTTGTAAAGATTAAATCCTTCCTGCTTCATAGCCCAGAGCTCTCTCTTGAACAACTTACCCCAAAACAAAGACTGGCTGTACTAGAGAGTGATGGTGGTGGTTGTGCACTTAGTTCTTGCCTGCTCTGACATGGCCAACTGGAATATCTCCCAAATCACTCAACCCTCCCTCCCTAGCCCCTCTGGCATACTGGCCCTTGCAGACTTTTCCCTTTCACAGCCACTCACCAGTTCTCATTGTTGATATGGTCTCCAAAACCAGGGGTGTCAATGACGGTCAGTTTCATATGGACACCTTTTTCCTCAATATCTGAAACAAGGTGAACAAGAAATTAAAGAACAAGGCAGCACAGACAGTGGAGAAAAACCCTTCATACACACTCCTTTTCACCTGAAAAGGGCATTGGAGCCCAGAGAACTTAAAATGCTTCAGAAACCTTATTTCTTAGAGAGCCAAGTGAAGATTTACTTATCCCCCTCTCCCATTTCTCAGGAACCCCCCCCCCCCCCCAC
This sequence comes from Heteronotia binoei, assembly GCF_032191835.1. NCBI lineage: Eukaryota > Metazoa > Chordata > Lepidosauria > Squamata > Gekkonidae > Heteronotia > Heteronotia binoei. Next base: position 73,734,974 of record NC_083235.1, read on the forward strand.
ACACACAAGACCTCTTCCATGATCTCTTGCCAAGGTTTACCATGTGTGATGGTCTTGATTTCAATTGTCTTGGGGATACGCTCTTCAGAAGTTGGCTGCACAGATTTGCGGCTGATTTTTGATTTGAAGAGGGTGTTGATTAGGGTAGATTTCCCCAGGCCACTTTGACCTGAAAAACAGCAGGAAGCAAAGATAGCAGACAATTAATCTTGTTTCACTAGTAACAGACCACATCTAGTCTAATAGTCTGTTGTACTGGATTTATTAGAAAACTCATCTGTTTCACTACTAATTTAATTGTCTGTTTTACTGGATTTACACTGTATTCTGATAACATTTGATTATGGACAGTAAGCGTGTCATATCTTATCCTCAGTTACAACAAAATTTGACAATGCTAATTTTGTCTCATGTGGCTTACCACAAAACTAAGTTGTATGAGAAGATTCTATTTGTATGCTATGATGATGATGTCCTCCTTCACAGGGCTTCCCTTTACCTTCATTTTGGCTGAGCACCCCCCTTTCCCTTTTCTTCTTTAAGTTTTTCTCTGGCTCTCCTATCCAGTCATTTGAGTGTATATTGGTAAAACTGACTCAGCTTAGGGAACTGAGGGTACAGACTAAATTCCTTATGTCCTGGTTTGATAATGTCACACATGGCTGATTTTTATTCAAAATAACTGTTTTAGCATTTGTTGTATTATTTTTGTCTATCTTATTTGCTTTATGGGTGTTGGGGGGTTTTTAGTTTCTTATTTCTATAATATGTAAAATGTTGGGTTTTTTATTTTAAAAACTGAGGGGAAAAGATCAGGTAGGAAACAGGTAAGGAAATTAATGAGGTGAACAGGCAACAGGAATGAGGTAACTCTGTATAAAAATAACCACCAGATAATTTGTTACAAAGAAGTAACTATTTCCGTTATTCAGATAGGTCTTTACAACTTGAGGAGAGATATTTCTTGGCAGTTTCTGCTTACATAAATAAGCATGCACTTCTTGGTATCACAGACACTAAAGCTGGTGAAGGCAGAAACATTCAAATATGTTCAAATTTCCCTTCTTAATCACTTAATAGGGATCACCCTCCCTTTCTAGGAACTATTTCCTTCAGGCTTGAATGGTGGTCCTTGATTCTCTAACTCCCTTCACCTTCCTTCCCAGTCCACTGTCAGTTCTTAACTGTCACACCTAACTGCCACCTTCAACTGAAGAACTCCACTGGAATTCCCTGTCACTCAGGGTTCTCAGACTGAGTTACAGCATGAACCCATTTATTGTCTGTTAGACTTCCGGTGAGGAATTATGGCAGGCTGACATCTTCATTTCTGTGGAGAAGCACTGCAGCAGGTGACATAGGCTGGGAGGTGATTTCTGGCTGATGTAATATCTCTGGATGAAAGAGAAGCTGTAAGATAGCCCAACTGTCCTCCCCACATCAGGTCCCTGTGAGCAATCTGTTAAAACAGAGTTTTCCTCCAGTTTTCTCAAGGTTTGAGCAGCTGGGAGGCCTGGATACATCTATGCTCTACTGTAGCTTTTATGTAAATTAAGCCTCATCATCCTCATTTCTTAACTTCTTCAGGAAATAATTAACTTTACAAACAAAGAGATTTTCACTGTGATAGAGATAAGATGTCTTGCAATAAGCCTTTTTAAAGAAAAAGACAAGGGTTTTTTTTGAGAGCTTCTAAATTTTAATCAACAATGGTTATTACCAGGAACACATTGAAAAAGCCTTCAAGGATTTAATGATTTAAGAACTTGCTGCAGAAAGGTCTACCAAGGAAAAAGATATAAGAAAGGTTTAAAAATTGGCCCAAATGTATGAAGATGACCCCCCACGCAGCTGAGAGTGCCATGAGCAGTACAGCAGTGGCAGCCACAGAAGCCATCAGTGTCCAGTGGATGGGCTGCTGGACTCAGGCCAGGAGGGGGCAGCATTGGGGGTTGCAGTGGAGGGCTACAGTGCCTTCTCCTCCTCTCAAGTTGCTCACTTGGGCTCCTTTTTTGTGGTGCCGCTTCTAATTTTTGCTGCAGTGCCATGCACCAGGGACTGAGGCTTGGCAGCCGCTGTGGCCTCTGCCCACGCTTCGTCCTTCCAGCTTGCAATAGCTTGCCCCTGCCACTAGATGGCAGCCCACTTTGCTGACACCCTAGTGCTGGCCCTGGTCTTTCTCCACAGTGTAGACCAAAGGAGGAGAGAAGCAACCTCAGCAGGGTACGATGACACAGAGTCTACCCTGCAAAGCAGTCATTTTCTCCAGGGGAACTGATCTCCTGGAATCACAACTGAACTCCAGACAACAGATGTCTCTCTGCCTGGAGAAAATAACTGCTTTGGTGGGTGGACTCTATGGCATTCTATTCAGGTGAGGTCTTTCCCTTTAGTGACAGACGTAATCTTGGTTGCCTAGCAACAGTCCCTGGCTAGCAGCTTCCTCAGTGGGCCAATCCTCATCTATCCTGGGGTCCAGGCTGAGGGAAGGAGGAACATGCCTTGGCCTTTGAGGAAATGCCCCCAGTGGGGACAGGCCTTGCCACCTTCATTCCCTGTTTCCCCACTGCTGCTGCCTACTTTCTCTTCCGAATGCCACAGAAAGTTGGTAGGCAACAGCAGGTGGGAGAGAGGAGTGGGCCCAGTCAATGGCATGCAATTTCTCTTGAGCGGTGGTTGATGGGCCCAATCACTGGAGTGCACACCACAGTCAATGGGAATGCTGGATTTGGCCAATTCCATTAGGGATTTAGAAAGAGGCTCTGGGTGAGTGCCCCCCCTTGCTGTCTCCCCACCCACCCACCACTCCGCCCCCCCACCACAAGTGGAGCTGATTTCAGTCATCTGGAGAGCAGCTGTAATTCTGAGTGATCTCCAGCCCTCACCTGGAGATTGGCAACAGTAGTTTCCCAGGAGGAAATAGCATTGTATCTGTCTGAGGTTCCACCCCTTAAAATTTCCAGGAATTTACTAACTTGGAGTTGGCAACCCTATCTCCTTCCTTCATCTGCCCCTCTGAAGTTAGCTTTCCACCACCTTCCCCCTCCCCTGCAGCCTCTACATAGGAAAAAAACAGTCTTTCTCCACAATGGGGGGAAGGTAAACCAAAGCAGCTTACATCATTCTCCTTTCCCCACTTTGATCCACACAACAACCCTGTGAGGAAAGTCTGTGACTTGTCTGAAATCACCCAATCAGCTTCTATAGAGAGAACCTGGGTCTGCCAGACCCCGCTCTGAAGTCCTAACTCCTATGCCACATTGACCGTCATACGGGGGCTGCTGCTGAACAGTAGCAAACAGCCAGGAGGAGGGTAGCCAACCCCCAGGAGGAGCCTGAAGAACTCCTGGGATGACAACTGAACTCCAAACAACAAATCTCTCTCCCCATCCTGGAGAAAATAACTGGAGGGTGAACTGTATGGCATTATATTCCCCTGAGGCCTCCTCCCTTTCCTGACAAAAGCAGCCTCTAGCAAGCACTTCCCAGGGGGCAGCAATGGACTCTATGGAAACACTCCCAGTGGGGCCTGGTCTCCCTGGCTACTTCTGTGGCGTTTAATAAATAAAATGCAGTTAAGAAATGAGCACGCTTGACAGGGAGGAAGAAATGCCCTTGCTTTCTTGAGAGTCTAGAATCACCCCTATGAACTGTACTGTCTATGAAGGTGTAAGATGTGACTTTTTGTGGTTCACCAGAAGTCTCAAGCTGTCCAGAAGGTGTAAGGTGGTGGCAATGTTGAGCTTTAATCACTCCTCTGTTTCTACCACTAGAAGTCAGTCGTCTATGTAGGGGAAAATGACTATTCCCTGAAGTCTCAGGTGTGCTGCTATCACCATCATTTTCTTGGTGAACACTCTGGGTGCTGCGCAGATCTCAAAAGAGAGTGCTGTATACTGATAGTGTTCTTGTCTTATCACAAACCTGAGGTACTGTCTGTGGTCAGGTTGGATGCTCAGATGAAAATAAGCGTCCTGTAGGTCTATGGTCGCCATCCAGATGTGTTTTTGTAGAAGTGGAAGTATGTGCAATAGTGTGGTTATACGGAACTTTTTTATTTGTATGAAGTTGTTGAGTGCTCTCAGGTCTAGGATAGGGCGTAAACCCCCCGACCTATGTGTTGGGAAGGAACTGATTTTATAGCCTTCTTGCCGAGTAGAGATGAGACTTCCTGAGTGAGAGCTGGGTTGAGTGGGGCAACTGTTATCCCCGAGGGGGGTGGTAGCTGAATGCATTCTATCGCATATCCCTGTTGTATTATGGATAGCACCCAGGTGTCGGTGGTAATATGCTGCCATGCTGGAAGGAAAGGGTAGAGAAAGATGGAAGATGACTGGTTCTGTGTAGATAGGTCTGTAACCTTATAGTCAAAGACCCTGCTTGGTTTGCTTAGAGGATTTTCCCGTTTTGTTGTTGTGTTCCTGAGGGAAACCTCAATCGATGCTGGTATTGCTGTCACTGAGAGGAAGAGTAGGAGCATGATCTCCAGGCCCTCGGGAGAACTACGAGTGGAGCCCCTTTTGGACCATGGTCTGGGTCATGTTCTTTCTTTAAACTGTTTAGAAGTAGATGATGTGCTGAGGTTTCTTGATGCCTTAACACTTTTATCTATTTCCTGCAGGACTGTATCCGTGGTGGAATGGAATAATCCTGTCCCGTCGAAAGGTAAGTCTTCTGTAGTAGACTTCATGTCCAGTGTGAAGTGGATCTTAGCCATGCGTGTCTGTGGAGGGCTACTGCAGAGGTTAGAGTCTTAGTGAAAGTGTCTAGGTTGTGTTTCACTGAGTTCACTTGTTGCTTTGCGACTGCCATGCCTTCCTTCTGAATCTTTTAAACTTTGGATTGGGCCTCTGCAAAGAGAGATGGTAGGATGTCTGATAGCTGGTCCCAAAGGGCATATTGGTATCTGCTAAAGCAAGCCAGATAATTTGTGTTCTTAATGCCCAGAACAGCCGTTGAGTACAATTTTCTCCCAAAGATGTCAATCTTCTTCCCCTCTTTATCAGACAGTGTGGAAGAAGCGTGTTTTCCCTTAGACGACGAAGTCACTGCAAGTGAATTTGGCTTGGGGTGACAAAAGAGAAATTCTGCACCAGGCTCTTGCACCTTGTACATGTGGTTGAGCCTTCTGGACGATACTATTGTAGAGGCTGGTTTGTCCCATGCAGATTTTGCTGTTTGAAGCAGGACTGATGGGCTACAGCAGTAGACGTGTCCTTCTGCCCTATGTCGTAAACAAGGTCAGTGACCTCTGGTTGTGGTTGAGCCACAGTAAGTCCAAGAGTATTGGCCATTCTCTTCACCAGTTCACCGTAGGATTTGAGGTCCTTGGAAGGAGAGATCAGAGCATCTTCAGTTATTCGTGTGGCTGGCACTGGTTCCTTCGGGGAGTCCTCCACATGGTCAGTGTCAGCCTCCCTGTCTGATGAGGAGTGATCATTCTTCAATGCAGACCTTTCCGAGCCGGAGGGTATGGTGGGTTTTTGCGGTTTCGGTGTCAGTAGGGTCTCTTCCACCTTCTGCCGGTTCTTCTTGGGTTTGGCTGGAACATCGTCTGATCGATATGGATGACTGGGTATCCCAGTCTCAGGGCAGAATCCATGGGAATGATGGAGGATACATTCCATATGGATATCCCCCAGGGTCTCTGATTCCAATGAGGCGCTGGTGACATTGGTGGCCAGCGATAGTCTGGCGGGGGATATGGTCGATATGGATCCACTGGTCTGTACAGATCCAATGGTCTGATTAAGTTTATTTCAATTTCAATTTATATGATTAGGTCAGTCAGGTATCGATCGGGCTGGTCTGGTTGTTTTGGAAGGGTTGGTACTGATGGCTCTTTGCTTGGGGTGGACAGTCTGCTGTCCTGCGCCGACTCAGAGTTGTTCGGTTGGGTGAGGTCTATTTGGTCGGTATCAACTGCACCCAAGTCAGCAAGACCCTGGTGTCCATCATCCGGGGAGTCATCCTATCTGCTTGGTGACTGCAATATGCATGATGGCATTGATGTCGACAAGGACAGGTCCAGAATGGTGGATAGTTCCTGATGCAGTCCGGGTTTTGGCATCTCGAGCTCTGTGGGGTCCGTGGAGCTCGCCTTCAGTGGTCCCCTGAACCAGGCGGTAGGAGGCATCTTGAGGGAGACCCTGAAGGGGTCTCCTGACAGCAAGGGGCTTTACAGGATCCAGGGAAACAGCGGTGGCTGGTCCCTGTTCCTCCTGTCTGCTCTGATGCTCCGCCACCACTGTCACCGTGATGGCAGCAAGAGATGAATGCCCAACTGCTTTCTTCTTCTAACAAGCTTTTGATAAATCATACTTCTATCTTAATCATTGAAATACTACCATGCAAATACCGTATATACTCGAGTATAAGTCGACCCGAATATAAGCCGAGGCCTCTAATTTTACCCCAAAAATCTGGGAAAACTTATTGACTCGAGTATAAGCCGAGGGTGGGAAACGCAGCAGTTACTATTCCTGTGGCAGGTAAGGCCACAATGCTGCCTGCAATGAAAGATGAGGAGAATGGTGATGAGGGAGTGATCAGCCGAAGGTTGCCAAATGAGGGAGACGACAGGGAGAGTTGAACTCCAGCTTTAGCTGTCCTTGGAATTCCGGAGATGCGGGCGGAATAGTGACTTGAGTATAAGCCGAGGAGGGGTTTTTTCTGCCCAAAATTTGGGCAGAAAAACTAGGCTTATACTCGAGTATATAGGGTAAGTCTTTTAATACTACCGACTAATGGATCTTCTACTATAACGCCAATTGGGACTATTCAAAAAAGGGGAAGAACATAAGAGAAGCCATGTTAGATCAGGCCAATGGCCCATCCAGTCCAACATTCTGTGTCACACAGCGGCCAAATACACACACACACACACACACACTGTGGCTAATAGCCACTGATGGACCTCTGCTCCATATTTTTATCTAAACCCCTCTTGAAGGTGGCCATGCTTGTGGCCGCCACCACCTCCTGTGGCAGTGAATTCCACATGTTAATCACCCTTTGGGTGAAGAAGTACTTCCTTTTATCCGTTTTAACCTGTCTGCTCAGCAATTTCATCGAATGCCCACGAGTTCTTGTATTGTGAGAAAGGGAGAAAAGTACTTCTTTCTCTACTTTCTCCATCCCATGCATTATCTTGTAAACCTCTATCATGTAACCCCTCAGTCGACGTTTCTCCAAGCTAAAGAGCCCTAAGTGTTTCAACCTTTCTTCATAGGGAAGGTGTTCCAGCCCTTTAATCATTCTAGTTGCCCTTTTCTGAACTTTCTCCAATGCTATAATATCCTTTTTGAGGTGCGGCGACCAGAACTGCACACAGTACTCCAAATGAGACCGCACCATCGATTTATACAGGGGCATTATGATACTGCCTGATTTGTTTTCAATTCCCTTCCTAATAATTCCCAGCATGGCATTGGCCTTTTTTATTGCAAACGCACACTGTCTTGACATTTTCAGTGAATTATCTACCATGACCCCAAGATCTCTCTCATGGTCAGTCTCTGCCAGTTCACACTCCATCAACTTGTATTTGTAGCTGGGATTCTTGGCCCCAATGTGCATTACTTTGCACTTGGCCACATTGAACCGCATCTGCCACATTGACGCCCACTCATCCAGCCTCAACATATCCCTTTGGAGTTCCTCACAATCCTCTCTGGTTCTCACCACCCTGAACAATTTAGTGTCATCCGCGAATTTGGCCACTTCACTGCTCACTCCCAACTCTAAATCATTTATGAACAAGTTAAAGAGCATGGGACCCAGTACCGAGCCCTGCGGCACCCCACTGCTTACCGTCCTCCACTGCGAAGACTGCCCATTTATACTCAATCTCTGCTTCCTATTACTCAGCCAGTTTTTGATCCTCAAGAGGACCTGTCCTTTTACTCCATGACTCTCAAGCTTTCTAAGGAGCCGTTGATGAGGAACTTTATCAAAAGCTTTCTGGAAGTCAAGGTAAACAACATCTATCGGGTCTCCTTTGTCCACATGTTTGTTCACCCCTCAAAGAAATGTAACAGGTTAGTGAGGCAAGATCTTCCCCTACAGAACCCATGCTAAGTCTTCCTCAATAACCCGTGTTCATCAATGTGCCTACTCATTCTGTCCTTGATAATGGTTTCTACCAAGAGGAGGATATCCCCCCCCCCTCCTGCAAGGGAGGCTTCAAAAAGACAAAGAACAAACTTAAGAATTCGCAATAATTTAAATTGGACTGAATATAGATATTCAAATGGTTGGCTTACAATTAAACAAGCTATAATGAGAACATTATTTTATTTCAATACGGTCTGAATAAAAGCTGGATATACCTTTAAGAGAAATGCATTTGATACTTGATCGGGACTGCAACCGGAATGTAAGAGAAAAGCACACGGATGGAGGAGATTCAGAAAGATAGACTATCTGGGACTTTGAGTGATTTTTTAACTTTGATTGTCAGACTGAGTTATACTGTGGGAAACATGGCATTGCAACTTGAAGCATTTGATAAAAAAGATGTTATGGTTACCATATTCTCCTTATATCAGGAAATCGGTCTGCTGGCAGAGTTGCTACAAAACAGGGTGGAAATGTTTATTTTGAAATACAGGTAAACTGAAAATTTACATGAGCGAAGTGGTAAAGAGATCCCAGTGATGTCTACGGAGTAGAGAGAAGTGGATAAAGATCCGCTGGGAAAGGAGTTGAAAGAAATCAAAATGGAGACATTATATGCAGTTACAAAGAAGAGGTGGAAATCAAGACTGATTAAAGTTTTTACAGGAGCAAGTGATGGCGTGGAGGTCTCACCACTTTTAGCAAAACGGATGAATGTGCCAAAGGGAGAAGAGGCAGACTTCATCAAGAAGATCAAGACTTGGAAAGCTTTCAAAAAGAAGGGATTAAAAACTGCTTCTTTTTTACATAATTGGTCAACATTGAATTAATAAAAGGAAACTGGCATGCAACTTTGAAATGGCGAGACTTTTAGAATCTGGATGTTTCTCTTCTGTTTGTTATTTTCATCTACGGATCGTATATTTTTAAAGCTAAATAGAGCAATTTAATAGAGAGTGGGTTATAGAAATGTAGAACAAAATAAGAGTCAATAGCACCTTTAAGACCAACTTAGTTTTATTCAGAACGTAAGCTTTCGTGTGCTCTAAGCAGACTTCATCAGACGAGGAATCCGGCACAGTGAGCAGAGCCACATATAGCTGGTAGGCAATGGCTCAGAATGTAAAATGGTACAGATTTAAGATCCAATGACAGAATAGTAAAATTATCTGGTAGGCTGTGGTTTAGAATATAAAATGGTACAAATATAAGATCCAATGATAGAATAAAATTAACAAATTGAGCAAACCTTTGATCTGAATAGCATGAGCATGTGAAAGCAACAAAACAGTAGTATGACAAAATGTGAATGCGTCTGTTCATGACACTATTGTTATAAACCTGGGCCAAAAGGAAGGAATTTCTATCTTAGAAGTTTTCCCATCCAACTAATTTACTTTTTAACATGCAACATGTATATAGTTTGTCATTAGGAGAAAATACATTAAAATATAGTGGGAGATGGGTTCAAGATATGTAATGGGATAAACAACCAATATCCCTGTTTGAGTGTCAATACAGCTAAAAGAGAAATACATTGGATAGTGATGTTCTTGTCCACCTAATTTACTTTTTAACATACAAACATATGAATGATGTTAATGTTTACTAGAATGATGCTTACAAGTTAAAAAATAAATTAGGTAGACAAGAACATCACTATCTGGGAAGAAAATAATGGGAAGGGAAAGAACGCTCTTTCTTTTCTTCTTTTTAGGAGTGGATGGAAGAGAAAAGGGTAGATCACCAACCAGAGCTCAGGAAAAGACATTCTGTCGCACACGTGGTCATAAAGAAACTTGTGGGAATATGGCACCCTCCCCTGGACATGCATAGTGGAGTCCCTGGGCAAGCTCAGTAGGAGGACACAGAAGAAAATTCTGGAGCTTTAGATCACCACTGGGGTCCTGATTATCCCGACAGTGTGAAGCACAGAGACCACAACAAGGATTGGTTGCAGAGATGGCTAAACTTACTTTTTGATAAGAGAAAAGATATTATTTACATTTATTGTTTACATGGAAAGCTCTTACAGACTTTTTGTATGAAACGAACAAAAAAAATGATGATTTGACAATTTGATGATTAAGGTGAAAAAGATAACACAAAAAAGAAAGCTCTTTTTGTAATTACAGTGTATGTGTTAAATTTGCAAATTTACTTATATTTGTTGCAGAGAAAATCAGAAGCCACGTCTTTATATATTTTTTCTCATCTTTTTCTTTTTGTTTTCTTAAACTTTGAATTTCTATTGAGCTTTTAAAAATATCTGTTGTTATTTTAAAAATTCTTAATAAAATTATTTTTCGGGGAAAAACATTTACTGTCCATCACAGCTGCATTACATAAAAGGGATATGAACTGCAAATGGATGTATACAACACATTGCCAACAACTCTAATTCAACCAACATAGTCAAATGCAAATAAATATTTTTAAAGTTAAGCATCAATCTCTAGATATCCAAATTTCTCATGCTCTATATTTAAATATACTTTTCCAACCCTTCATGAACTGGCAAACAGCTTTCAAAATGGCATCTTACATGTGAATAAAACAACTATGACATGGACTTTTCCATAACTGTTCTAGTTTTCAGACAGAAATCACTCCAGGGGGAGGTAATAGGTTGTTAGCACTTTATTATATTAATATTTTTATTTTCTCATTTTTGAAACATAATTTACTTCACACTGTTGTGAGAATAAAATGGGGAAGAGAAAACAATGTACGCTGCCCTGAACTCCTTGAAGAAATGATGGGTAGATGCATGGTGCTTCATTTGCTCCCCCACCCCAATGAAATACCTTATTTTAAAGCAAGAGGAAAGACTCCAAGGTTAGTGCTGGAATAATCAGCCATCCATTGAAATTGTACTTGCCATGTGATGTGAAATGAGTGTCAGGAATTAAACTGTACAGGTCCCCAATGAAAGGCCTTTCACTATCTGCACAGCACCAAATTTAGCTGGGTGCAAACACACACAAAATCACAGAACAGAAGAAATACAAAAACCATAAAGAGGAAGGGAAAAACATCCAAGACTACTTAAACATCTGGTTTCATTTATGGATTATATGGATGAGGATATTTAAGCCAAACTTTAGCTGACTAGGCAAAGTCAAACTTTTTTCTCTGTAGGTAAGAGAAGACGAAACAGTCCAGAATCGCTGGACTGGGTTCAGCTGGAAGCTAACAGGAGGTGAAAGATACATGAGTTTCATGAAGAATGGGAAGATTTATGGAAATGGATCCAAGCAGCCTATTTACCAGGGGCTCAGAATGTGGGAGTCCCCAGTGTGGAGCTAGGAATCATAAAAGGTGGGCCTAACCTTAAAGGGGTTACATTTTCCCATCTTTCTTTTTTGCAGTGGTAAACCAACGGATCATTCATCCTTCCTAGTATTTTGAGTTCAGCTTCATAAAATCTTTATTTCTTCAAATGCAGTACAGGTCATGAACCTGCCAAACATTCATCCCCCCAAAGCTAGCGAAGTTCTAATTCATCCACACAGATCCATAAGGATAAACCACAGCACATGGATCCAACTTAACTATGCAAGGCACGAACCCTAAACCAAGTTAAGAGAAAATCTTAAATTGACCTCAGTAGTATTGCACCACATTAATCCATGTGCTGGTTCATGACAACATAGCAGACATGAATAAAATTTGCAAGGAATAAAAAAATAAGTAAAGGTCCAAAGGAAATGTTGCAGTTTTAATTCCACAAACAACTTCAATGACCTGCAAAACATCGATTACATTTTTATGCTGTCACCATTATATCCACACAGAAATATCTTAAGCATTATACCAAACTGCCCCTTAAAATACTTTCTGTGCACTGTATCCTCATCGGTTAATCTGTTAATGCACACACAGAGGACAGATGCCAATTCAGTCTTCCAGAACTATATTCCAATTGTCCGTGAATACTTTATGGCTCAGAAGAAACAAGGGAAACAGATCCACTGATGTCCTCCTGGCAGTGTCTTCCATAAAGCCACAAAAAGAGAGATGGAAGAATTCTAAGATGAGCAGTTCACTCACTAAATATCTAAAATCAACACAAGTTGCAGAAATATTAAAAAAAGAGTAGAAAACAAACAAATCCTAGTAGCTAAAACAAAAGGACTAACAAAATTCAGATATTCATTGGGACAGTTAGGTCAAAGAAAACTTTAAAAATCTGCAGTTCTTGTTCTAATAAATAAGAACCTATCTAACTGTATCCTCATTGGTTAATCTGTTAAATCTGTACTTTTAAAAAAACCTATTAAAATACTATCTACCATCTAGCTCAGAGGTGGCCAAACTGGGGCTCAAGACCCACATGTGGCTCTTTCATACATCTTGTGTGGCTCCCAGAGGTTGAGGAGGAACTTAAGGCAGGCTTACCCTCAAGAAAGCATGCTTAGCACCTGGACCTCAGTCAGCCTCTGAGCACTGAGCCATAAGTGCACTGAGCACTCACCCAAGCCTCTGAGAATAAGCCTCTGAGCACTCACCCAAGCACTGCCTACAGTAAGCACTGCCTACAGCCAAGACAGACCTGTATGTGTTCAGTTGCTCCTATCATGCTGGAGGCACCTGGGAATACTATTCTCTTTTCTAGATAGGAAGCTGTTAAATGCATTGCCTCCTCCAGGAACTCCCTCCGCTCTGGAAGCTGCATGGTGAGCCAGCTCTCTCCAGAAAAGGGAAAAGACATGTTGCCTCACAGTCACACAATATGGTTTTTTACTAGGTATTTACTTAGGAAAACCAGGTAAGAAAAGGTCAGGCAAGGTCGGAAATTGGTTAATTTTACTACCTTTTCTTGGAAATTAATCTTTGGCATTGATGGATTTAAAGGGGGAAGGGAGCGGCCAGAAACCAGACCCTTTCACAATGCATCCTTAGGATCACTTTTCCTAGACAAGCTGCTGGTCAATGTTTGATGGCACACACTCTATGCAACTGTAGGACCTAATATTTTGATCCTAATTGCAGACCAGAGAAGACTGTAGAGGGAGTGATCCTGTGAGATGCTGAGAAAGAAGGTTGCCTGTGTCACCTTTTGAGGTACCAGACTCGTCCTTCTGAGGGAGTAAGGGGCCAGGCATAGCAAGGAAGTCTTGTATACTAGCTTGCAGGCTCCAAGCAGGCCCGTAGCTACATGTGGAGGAGGGTTGTGGGGGCCCTGCCCTTGACGTGGGTGGGGGCTCTCCAACTCAGGTCCCCAACAAGCTGTGGGGGCTTCTGCCACTGCCTCCTCCCTCCCCTCTTCCCTCACTCCGGAGGTGTGGGAGAAGCAGCCGCCAAGCCTCTGGGAGTCATAAGTCTCCTCTTGAACCTTCACATATCACAGCAGAATTTACACTATCACTGAATGAGCTGCGTATTTCGGAGAGCTATCTGTCCTTGATACAGGGTTTGCACCTGCACTCCAGTTTGTACTTCTGCACTTCGAAGACTGGATGTAACCGCTCAACAATGCCTTTCTGCAACCTGCTGACCGGGGCCCTGACCCGGGGGAGTTCCCCTCACAATCCAGCTGCACAACAGACTCCATTTCCTGTTCAAGTCCTCGAATGAGGGAGATGACTTGCCCCAGGCACAGAGCACATTGGTGGTGTCCTGAAAAGGTTTGAGGACATACTCCACCTGGGAGATGGTGAACTAGTCACTGATGCTGAGCTCACCCTCCCCATGTTGGATGGTCATGGAGGACATGACATCCTATACCATACTCCTCTGCTTCACCAAATGAGCAATCATGCCACAGGTAGAGTTCCACCGGGTGCCCACTTCCTGGATGAGGACATGTTCTGGCTCTCCTCCACCTCTCTCAGCAGCCATGCAGCCTTGATGCTGCATGAAAAGTGGCCAGCCAAGTGCCCACAGTTCTCCAGCAGGTTCTTGATCTCGTTGGTGACTTCACTGCACCCTGCTCTGGCATGGCTCCCCAGCCAAAGGGCATCACTCACCTCCAGGTGCAGCTTGTGTGCCATACAAACTGTGTTCCTGAGGCAGGCCCCTCAGCAGCCTTACGCATGTTTGGGCTACCATCCATGAGCAGATAGCCTCGAGACCACCGAACCACTTCCTCGGACTACTCTGTATAATCACCATGATACTGACTGCCATGTGCTCCACATCCATCCTCTGAGCATGGAGGAGAACTGCCTTGCAGCCAGGCAGAAGCATGCCTGCCCTCACCTGCGGCATCTCCTTGGACCCACTACAGAATTCTTCTGACTGCCACCAGTGGGCAGTGAGGGAGAGAGATCCGTGGTGGCGGCTGCTCCAAAGGTCCGTTGTCAGGTGGATGGTTTGCCCTTGTGCACTGCCGTTTGGGCAGCACCAGCAAGAATTCTCGAGCGACAACCCAGCCCCATGGACACAGAGGACATGGGGGAGTAGGTGCAGGGAGCCCCAAATCATACTTGAGTAGGAGGCTGCCACTGGGGGAGGCTGCGTTTGTAGCCCATAACCAGTCTGCTGAGTGGGAAGTGTTGCTATTCTCCCATGGCCATGAGTGTGGCTCCTTCCATCCCCTCACGGCTCCGCATGGCGAGCCAGGTAGTACCAGAACACGGATATTTGATATGGTACTTGCTCTCAGCTGCTAGGACATTGTATGCGCAGCTGTGGAAGCAAGAAAAAATACCAGAGAAATGGGACTGGATTATAAAAGTGATGTCATGGAGTGAAATGGACAAATTAACAAGAAAATTAAGAGACTATGATTTGGAGCTTTTTAAGCTGAAGAAGTTCAGAAGATACGTAGAAAAAGAGTGGAAAATAAAAGGACATTGGACAATTTTTGATAATGATTAAGTTCTTTTTATTTATTTTTTAGAACAAAAGTATAATTTGTGTTTTTTTAATAGTTAAAGGTACCTTTAATTTTTTTTAAAGTAAATAACACTGGCGGGGTTCAAGTAACGGGGGGAGGGGTGGGGGAAAAGTAAGATATGGGGTAGAAGAATTTCTCTCTTTTTAAGTCGTTATAAGATGTAGATATAGTTTTGCTACCATATGTTACTAATAAAAATTGTTTATTACAGAACACTGGATATTTGAGATGCAGAGAAAGGAAGCAACCCCACATCATGGCAGTGGAACAATCCCAGCAGAAAGCACTAGAGGAAGTAGGGGTGGAGTAATGGGGGTACTAGAGAGCAGCTAGGCAGCCCCAGGCAGGAACACCAGAAGATAGCAATCAGTAGATCCCAAGAAGTGGTGGGGTGAGTTGGCTGTTTGTGGTACAGAGGAAAGAGGCAACTCCAAGGCAAGGTCTGTGTACAAATTCAGGCTGAAAACCCAAGAAACAAGCGGGAGTATAGTAGAGGAGCAGAAAGGGAACCACAGGGAGTCTTCAACAGTGCGGGCAGTAGAAACACATAAGTGGGGTGAGGAGGACGTTTGGGATGCAGAGGAAAAGAAGCAACCCCAAGCCATGGACTGTGTAGAAATTCAGGCAGAAAACCAAGGAAACAATGAAGGATATTGTTGAGGAGCAGAAAGGGAACCCTAGGCAGCAACTCTTTAATGTGAGCAGTGGAACCCCACAATATGGTGGGTGTTTTAGGTACAGAGGAAAGAGGCAATCATGGAACAATTAAGTCAGAAAACACAGGAAAAGGTGAGGAATATTGTAGGAGAGCAGAAAGGAAAGCCCAGGAAGAGGTGTGTGTGTGTGTGGTGTGTGTGTGTGTGTTGTAGTTCTGCAGCTTGGCAATCACAGACAGCTGCTTGGAAACAGTGAAATGCTGAAGAGGAGCTGGGTGTTAGGCAGAAGGCCAATCAGTACCAGTGGACCAAGTCAGACAGAAAACCCAGGAGGAAGGGGAGTTATGGCAGTTCAGCAGCCTGGCAACCCCAGACAGCTGCTCTGAAACAGTGCAGGCAACCCAACCCCAAGAGGAGAGGAGATGAGGTGGGTGTTACACAGGAGGCAACTCCAATCAGCACTAGGGGACCAAGTCAGACAGAAAACCCAGGAGGAAGGAGGGGGCATTGCCATTTAGCAGCCCGGCAACCCCAGACAACTGTTCTGAAATGGTGCAGGCAACCCAACCCCAAGAGGAGGCAAGTTGAGTGCTGGAGATGTACAAGCAGGAGGCAACACCAATCAATACCGGTAGACCAACTCAGAGAGAAAACCCAGGAAGAAGTGGAGGCTTCTTGGAGATAGAAAGGAGTGAGGCAACCCCAGGCAGAGGCAGTAAGTATGGAACAGGCCCCTCCAAGGGAAGCTGACAAACACAGATCGCCATGTCCATGGCAGCGGTGACGGTGGGTTAAAATGGAAAGAAGTAAAATCAATATGCAGAAACACAAATCTCCTCTAAAGGAAAAACAACTCAAGGTGCGTATATGGGAGATGAAATCCCATCAAACTGATTTCCCCACAAAAGCACCCCCCCCCACGCACAAAAAAAAGGAAAAGTAGCAACCCCTCATCGTCTCACTGCAACCCAAAGTAAGGGGGAAGAAAGTGAGAAATGGAAAAGTGCAGAAAACTCCCCAAATCCCTCCCCCCCAAGCACCCAAAAAGTTTTCAAAGAGCAACCACTCACTATCCCACTGCCACCCAAGGTGGAGGGGGTGTGGACCGAAATGAAATTTTTAAAAATGAAAAGAAGGCAGACAGCACACTTTGGAAAACCGAATGAATTCAAGCCAGGTGTGCCCGCTCACCCACCTGTAGATGCAAAGTTAGAAACCAAGGGGGGAAAAACAGCAACAAGGGAACCCCAGGGAAGCCAAAGTCTCCTGGTTCCAGCTGACTGATAATGATATCTCTAAGTCTTGTGCGGCAGTGTGTATTGTGGCCAGGAGATCCACTAAATCCACCCCCCCCCCACCCCCAGCCTGTGTTTAAAACATCGCCTGTGTTTAAAAGCATCAGTGCTGAGAGACTGCAGCAATGTGGTGGATCAAGGCTGCTATATCATTGGGTCAGCCTTTAGAATGAGGCATTGGCCAGAGGGCTTTGGAGTAGAGATCAACACAGAATTGGTTCTGACCTTGGGATGAATGCAGCCCCAATATAGTGAGTGGTAAAAGCACAGCATGCCTTAAACATAGACCGTTCCCTCCCCGCATGACTAACAACAAGAACAGAAAACTCCATCCACTTCAGCTGGTCTTCAAAACTACAGGGGCTGGGGAGGTCCAAACAACTCCAACTAAAGGGCACAATAACCTTCTGACTTACAATACTTATGGTAAACAAAGGAGAATTTCAAGGCTCTGGTAACACATGCCTCTAAGAATTTCACCTTGAACCTGAAGGCAGCCAGGAAAAAGTTCCTTCAGTCAGGCCATTTAAACGGTCTCCCATCAGGCCACACATTCAGACTTATGGCAAGATATGAATAAAGGCAGAGAGTGGGAAGGTTTCTATAAGTCAAGAAGGGTCTGCCCACCCCACCTCCTAGCTTTCTCTCAGGCTGGAGAGATGGAAGGGGAGATCCTTCAGTTGGGCACCCTCTGCCAGGCCATGCCTCCAAGCTTCTTCCCTCAAAACTGAGGAAAGGGAAGGAATGATGGAATTTTCCAGATCGGAGGTCTTTGCCTGGTCACACCCCCAAGCTTCGTCACTTGGAACTGGGAGAGCGGAGGGAGGGGTGTTCTTCCGTCAGACGACCTCCAGGCTTTTGGTCAGAGCAGAGAGAAGCCATGCACAGAGTCATTCAATCAGGTAAGAGAAAAGAGGAGAGTGCTATTTCTGGACGTATGCCCTACCGTCACTTGAGGCAGGGCTTGGGTGTCAATTCCAAGGACTTCAATGTTGAAAGGATCAAGTCCGCTGATGACAGGGTGAGCCCAATGGAGAATAAATCAGACACCGAAGATTGATTTCATGTCAACAATGGTGAATGACCTCAAGAAGTGGAAAGGCATCAACATCATGGGGATTGTAAACATCCCTACAACAACTGTCAAAGTCTGATAACAAGGACAGGGACCATTGATGTCAAGCTGAGCCCTAGGTAGATGGTTGCGACTTCACATTGGGGCTGCTCAGTGTCGTCAAGCAACCCCTCCAGGTTTCTCCCCTCAGAGCTGACAAAGTGAATGAGTGGGGAGAAGTGCCTTTATTCAGGCTGGTGCACAGAACATGGAGGGAGAATGTAGCAGGAAAGACAGAACATGGAGGGAGAATGTGGAAGGAAACACAGAACATGGAGGGAGAATGTGGCAGATTTTATTTGTTAGTCTTCACCAAAATGAACAGTGAAAGAATTAAAGGAAGTATATAAAGGTAATTATGAGGGAAAATGTGTAAGAAAAATCTAGAGTTTAAGAGTTTGATAAAGGGAAGAGCTGCTCTCCCTGTAGAGGCAGGAAAAGAACTGGAGGGCGGGTCATTCCGAAGGCACCAAGAGGAAGTAGAAAAAAGTATTTCCTGCCTCCCTGAACGATGGGTGGGAATAACCCACAGAGATGGCTTCCAACTCAGAGGGAGCATGTGTCTTTTTTCAGGCTGGTGTGCAGCCAAAGCCTTTGAAAAGAGCTCTTCTGAGTCCAGATCTATCCATACATGGCTTCAGGGGAAAATTAGTGACAGTGAGAGCAGGTCGTTCTGTTGTGTGAACCTCTAGGCAGTTGGCATAGAGAACAGCTGATTAACAACACCATGTAAACAACAGTTGGTCCAATTCTGAGGAGGCTCCTTTTGAGCCACAACGACACAGTGGAAATCTAGAAACAATTCTTCTTTTAAAAGGAAACTTATGAGAGAGAAGTCTCCTCAGCCTCAAAACTGTGAGGAAAAAACAGAGCACAGCAGTGGAGATCCTCTCTCTGTGTTGGCAAAAAAAGAACTGAAGGAGTAGCAGCCCCCCTCCTAGTAACGTGGTCATATTGGCAGGACGGTGCCAGAGGGAAGAAAGGTTCACCTAGTTTATTAGACCGCTTGGCAATCTTTTCTGGGCTGGCCTGGGACTCCTTAGTCCCCAGGTGGAACTGCACAGAAACCACAAAGATGAACTTGGAATTTTAGTAATATATTGGAGAGATTTTTAAAATCATAGCAAACCACATTCCAATCTAAGCGTCAGTAAGTTATTACCACCACAAGGATGGAAAGAAATAATCCTGCCAAGATGACACAAGCCAGCCTCACCATGAAATGCGCTGCAAGCAGCTGTACGTTCTAATACTGCTTACAAAAAATGTAATAAATATTTCAATAAGGTTATATGAACATTCAACATATTTATGTTTTTTAATATATATTTGATCAAAAATCCATATTTTTCCAAAAATCCACCATGTATCACTTGTTGGGAAAAGACTGTGTTTTTAAACAAACCCCCATGTTGGCACTGGACTCTTATGGACTATATATGAATTGGTGTTTGCACCTTGCCAGTTATGGGCAGCAGGCCCACACGGATTGTCAGTTTGCTGAGCCAGGCCAGGGTTAGAACACACCTGCTTGGATTGCTATGTCTACCCAGCTATGACTACTCCAGATTGACGGCATAGCCAACACAGACCATCAACTGTGATCCTGGTTCCTAGAAACCCAGGCAGCTGCAGATCAAGGGGAAGCCATGCTCCTGGAGAATTTTTAAAAGGATAACATGTTTTCCTGCCTACCTCCATGAAGACATTTCAGAGGGTGCATATACCGCATTCCAGCATCATTGCATAAGCTTTACCTACGCAAATACAACTGTCTCACTGCTAATGAAGGACTGTTGCAATTAAAAATACAAAAGACTGCCTGTCACCTGGCCAGGAAATCATCTTCTATCAAAAGAGCATCATTGGAGTTATCAATCAGATCCTGTCACACATCTCCTTTCTTTTCAGTTATTTTGTCTTCCTCAATGTCTTTCTGGAGAGCCAGTTTGGTGTAGTGGTTCAGTGCGCGGACTCTAATCTGGGAGAACCGGGTTTGATTCCCCACTCCTCCACTTGCACCTGCTGGCATGGCCTTGGGTCAGCCATAGCTCTGGCAGAGGTTGTCCTTGAAAGGGCAGCTGCTGGGAAAGCCCTCTCCAGCCCCACCCACCTCACAGGGTGTCTGTTGTGGGGGAGGAAGGTAAAGGAGATTGTGAGCCACTCTGAGACTCTTCGGAGTGGAGGGCGGGATATAAATCCAATATCTTCTTCTTCTTACCTACGGTTCCCATTTGGATTTTATTAGCATGTCCAGACAACCACATTTGTCCCTCGAATTTAACTCATCAGCATCCTGACTTGCCTCGGTTTGATGTCGGTATTATTAGACACCGGAGAAAGTCCAGTCCTTTTCTGCAGAAGTGGCACATATTTGGGTTATTCCTGTTTAGACAGCTCATGCGGAATACTGTGCCTTGGAATGTTTGGCATCCGCCTTCCGCCCCTCCCACCTTTAAAAAAAAAAAGCCCCAGGAGACATATGCACAACCAGATCATTGGGAATCTGAGGTGAGGCTTCTGCTTCTCCAATCAACACAGAATCCACGTGAGTGGAAGAACGGGGGGGGGGGGGGAATATTTTTTCAATGTGGACGATTTCCAGATATCATTGTCACTGCCCATTTTCAGAAAAGTATTTCGTAGGAGTCCCCTAGTTTGAATGGACAATGTTAATTCCCGGAACTTCCACCCCCTCCCCCCTTGAAGCAACATTGATTCCCCACCTCCCAACGTTTGGGAGCACGTTTAATGAAAACACCACTGCAGGAATCACCGTATGATTGCTCAGCAACTGAATGAGAGTGAGAAGACTTTGAATCTGCCTGATCGGTTGTGTGCATGCTCCAAGAGAAGAGCGTGATAGCATTCTGTATGTCTGATCATTCAACGATATCGGGACAAGTCGCATTCTTAGATGCTCATCTGATCAGCCCTGCGTCGAATCAATATTCGGCGGTTCAAATTGGAGCGCTGCACACCCGCTTTTAATGTGACGTGTGACCGCACTCACAGTTTTCTTCGTTTTAACATATGACCTACTCAGAGAACTATTATTGATCTCTGAGAATCTCTTGTCTAAAACATCCTGGGAACCATCACCAGGCAGGAACATCATGGGCTCCTGCCTCGGGATATGAAATTGGCTATTTAAGGCTACCTTTTTGGCAACTTGGGTGTGACTCTGAGAGTACCTTTACCTTGCTGCTGGAGCCATCCCCATTCTTGATCTGTTTGGGTCCATTATTACAGGTGATGCTGGTCATCTCATGCTATCCCTTTACCTTCCCTTTGTTTTCACTGCGGAACTCTCTCGTCTTGCCAGATAGGTACAGTATACCACTTAACAATTCATCCTGCTAATGCAAACGTCTGTATCTTTTCATATCTATTTTTCCTAGTTCTCGTCTTGCCAGATAGGTACAGTATACCACTTAACAATTCATCCTGCTAACGCAAACGTCTGTATCTTTTCATATCTATTTTTCCTAGTTCTGTATTGCTTGTGCTGAGGGTGTGCTTTTAATTTGCGTGATAGAGATTATCCCCAATAAAATTAATTTGATTTAATTAAAGAACTCTCTTCGGGTCTCCTGGGAAATACTGACTGCTGTATATATAGGTTATAACTCCCTTATTATTTTGCCGTCTTGCCCATCTAACTAGAATCCCCCAAATTAATTTAAAAAGCCAATTTGGCTAACATGCTGGGACACGGGCGATACTTCAAACAACATATATATTTGTATATATGTTGTTTGAAGTATCGCCTATGTGCCAGTGATATAAGGTGGATTTTAAAAAAAATCTTTGATGCACTTAATGAATCCCAACACATTAAAAAAATATATAGTGGATTTTTGATAAAATATATTAAAACACATACAAATATATTGAATGTTCATCTAACTTCACTGAAGTATTTATTATGTTTTTTGTAAGCAGTATTAGAACATATACCTGTTTGCAGCATATTTCACAGCGAGGTTGCATGTTTAGTGTTGCTCTGTGTCTACTGTGGTCCCTTTAATTATTCCAAGGTAACACAAATAGCTATCACACAAGGAGAACCCACTGAACAACACTTCCAAGGAAAAAAAGACTCACCAACTACCATTATGTTGAACTCAAACCCTTGCTTCATGGCTTTCCTCCGCATCTGCTCGAGGATGGCATCGATCCCAACATAGCCGAAGTCAGCCGTTGGCTTCTCTGTCCGCGTTGGTGCAGCTTGCTTAAGGGCAGCATCTCGAGGGGTGTCTGTCATGCTGCCTGGGTAGCTGGGAATGGCCTCTGAATCTGCTGGTGAAAAGGGAAGTCGTAATACTGACGGTAAGCAAAAACATGTAACGATGTGGAATGGTACACTATTGAAAATCTAAAGGACTCCTTTCTTAAATGTAAATCTGCCAAAACAATCATCTGTGGTTTTACTTAGTATGGCATAACTTATTGAAGTGAGGTGAACTGTCTCAAAGGACATGACTTAATTGTGGTGGTACCTTAGCTACTTCCTCACTATTACTATATATTTAGTCAGCTTTGCTAAATTTCAGGTTCCAGGTCAAAAAAAAGTATTTCCATTGGTGCAATCATTTAGTCATTTCCTTACGTTTTATTGCTCCAAAATGAAACCTATGTTAAATTAAACCTATGTTTAATTTATATATAGCTTTTTATTTGTTGCTAAATTTAAAACTTTTTTTTTTAAAAAAATGCTGTTCTCAATGGCTTTTTTGACAGATTGCTTATAATTCTCACTTGAGAATCCTATGGATTTGAAGCAGCTGTTAAATACTATTAATGCATTCATAAACACTGAAGGGTATGGGTCACATCTTAGTCACTGGGGTTGACAATGTGGAACAAAAGCCAGCTAAAATTGTTTACCATAGTTTGGGTACCCTAACCTTCCGTACAGAGAATAACATCAGTCCCATCCCTGATTGTACATCTAAGTTTCTATTTTTGAACTATTATGAAACACACACAAAATTTTTTTCCTTCTGTGCAGAAATGGAGGTTGAAGCTTAGATGAACTTACTGATCACAAGCATAAATGTTACAGAAAAAAACCGCTGCTGCATAAACTCTTACTTTGCCTTGTACATACCATGCTTTGCTTCTTGGAAACTGGAAGTTTGTTTTTGAACACACACACAGCCCCCTCTGCATCTGGGGTACTATGTCTCTCTCTACACAACCTGGACTCAGGTTTGTGCCAATCTGTCAGAGAATTTGAAAACGATTTGTGCACAGTGTTGGATGAGATGACCTCCAAAAGCCTTGTGATTTTAAAACTCAATCTGAAAGCACATTGCGATAGACAGTTGCAAATATTCCTGGATTTAAAAAAAAAATGCTAGGGCAAGAAAGCCCAGATGCCTTTCAATGATTCCTGAGTTAGCATCATTTTCAGAAAGGGAGAGCCAAGCAATTTTCCTGTTTTTCTCACCACTAAAAAAAAAAAAAAAAATCCATATGGAATTAAACCACTTGTCATCAAATAGCAGCCACTAAGTGAAACAAAGCATGTTTGAAGTCTTATCCATTACAAACCAACCTGAAATAGGAGAAGATAGACAAAGAAACCAGAACACCCCAACTCTTGCACTTCATACTGTCCGATAGAATGCATCCACAATGTTGCATAAAATCAAAGATGATGTAGTAGATAGGAATAGGACCCACGAGGCTGAAACTTTAGATTTTCCCCTATCTGGATGAGATGGACAGTTTCCTCACTCAGATCTACTGAACCAGGCTTTCAGTTCCTACAAACCCTAAAAGTACTATAGAGGATCCAAACCCAGAAGCCTCATGATTTGTATTCTGGCACTCTTTGTATTAAGCTGTTTCAGGCTGCAGAATTGGGCAGTGGGGGGAGGTACAGAAATGTTCCCTTCCAACGGTCTAATTTAGACCTTGCCAGTTTTTCTTGTTTTGTGTGTATACATGCTACCAGCTTACTAGTTTCCCCATCTTTGGATCCTTTTAAGATCAATCTGTAGCACAAATCAGCTTTTGGGCAGTCACTGATCTGTGACACCACGAACTGGATATGAGTCTACCTTAGCTGCAGTTTCAAACACAAAATGGGAAAATAAAAAATTAGTCCCTCTTTTTAAAAGAAAAAGCAAAGAGCTGTAATTAAACAGTGACATTTTATCTCCAAAACCTTTCCCCAGAAAATAAATAGTTGCTGATGGCTAATTAATTCCATTCTAGCCCTCTTTCCCATGCTACTTTGGAAAGTCTACTTCTGACACGATCTCATCTTTTTTTGTTTCCATGTCTTCTTTTCTAAACACAATTCATCTTCCCCATTTGGCTATTTTAAATAGTCTAGATTAAAGCGAGTCATCCATTATGGCCATTGGAGGGGGAGGGGAAGCTGTGTGCCAAAAATGTGTGCTTTGTACACAACGTTTGGCAGGGGGAGAAGTCTACACAGAACCAATGACTCTTTGCATCCACTATGCAGGAGCAAACGACTCTACAAGGCAAGGAAATGAAACTCCATCACCACAGTGCCACGGCTACAGCACAGCTGTTCAAAACCCATTTGAAGCAGACAAAGATATCAGGCACTTGGCTCACAGGTGTCAAACAAAATGTCAAACTTTTTTTTTTTTTTTGCCTATTGTACAAGTTTGCTATGAAAGTTCATGGCAACCCAAAGAGCCAGATGGGAACATTCTATCTCCACCATCCCCGGAAAATGCTGCTTATTCTTCTCCAGGAAGCTAACCGGAACTTGGGCCAAACTGGAGATTGCAGGTATTCTATGGAACCATCCTGAAACTTGTAGATTTGAGTGCATTTAAATACCATGCATACAAAGCTTACAGCTAGTTATAGATTGTAATCAAGCCCTTCCAGATTGTGTGGTGACCTACATCTCTCCCTGCTGCTTAGAGAGGCCTACAGAGAGTGAAAAAGAAATGTACATTTCAGTCTCCGCTGAAAAACCTACAAATCAAACATGAAGCGCATGCAAGCCTTAATACACGACAAAACTCCATACAGAACAAGGAAATGTCTCACTGCATACTAGTTTGCACTTGTCTCCCTTACTT
The DNA here is from genome assembly GCF_032191835.1 of Heteronotia binoei. Classification (NCBI taxonomy): domain Eukaryota; kingdom Metazoa; phylum Chordata; class Lepidosauria; order Squamata; family Gekkonidae; genus Heteronotia; species Heteronotia binoei. The sequence continues at coordinate 73,760,080 of NC_083235.1, forward strand.
TTTGCAAGAGCACTGATCTCCACTCATCTCTCAATCATATAACAGCTGTTGAGCTCCCCTTCCCACAATCATGTAACAGCTATCCTTCCCACAGACAAACAAGAAATAACTTATTTAGGAAGTTATGGACCACTAAATAATCAGAGATCATTTTGGTCCGAGAATGCACTTGGATTTAAAAATTTCAGGGACAACCTTGGGCTTGACTTGAAGAAAAAACAAACAAAATGTTTGTCCCAATATGCAAGCAAATATTCCCAAAGCTCTCATGGATTCAGATGAGTAAGAAATTTATATTATCACTTACCAAGTAGTGCCAATAGCTGTCAATCACATTTAATCCAACTACTGCCAACCTTGTTAAGCTGGGGAGACGGATGATCACAGACTGGTATGTGTGCATGTATGGTGAGGGCATTAGTATCCTAGATGTAGGGCCACTTAGACAAAAGGAAGTGGTTTGTAGTCACTATACTCTTGATGTTTATCTGCTCTGCTATCACCTGACTGCCAAGACCAGAAAAACAAAGATTTCTGTAGAAAGTTCCAGTAAAAGTAAAATTCAATAAAATACTTTTTAAAAACAGGCACCCATTCCAACTGGACTATATTCTCTAGTCTCCTCATAGGGTATTTATCCATCCAGATATCATTCCAGAATGGTTGTGATTATGGAGTTAAATGCAGAAATTTGAAACAGATTCAGAAATTGATTGAATAGCCCAGTAATCATCCAATCAATCAATCAATCATTTTATTTATATCCCGCCCTCCCCGTCGAAGCAGGCTCAGGGCGGCTAACAACATCAAATCAAATACAGTAAATTATACAATAAATATTTAAAAGCAATAGCTAGTTTAACAGTTTAGTTAAGATTCTAAAATTACTAAAATTAACATTCTGGTGCTATTTCAACAGATGGTGAAAGTCACTTAGGCAAGTCCCTCTATCTTTTTAATCGGTGAAGGCCATCCCGAAGAGGATGGTCTTGCAGGCCTTGCGAAACTGTTCAAAGTCCCGCAGGGCCCGCACTTCTTCCGGGAGCTGGTTCCATAAGTGTGGAGCTACAATAGAGAGGGCCCGCATGTTAGTGCTCTGTAGTTTTGCATCCAGATACCTATGAGGCAGAAAAACTTTGTATATGTAACATTTGGGTACTACAATGTTGGAGGTGGCTAATATATATATTTTTTTTTGCAGGGGGAAGAGCCCTTTTTATGAAAGCAAGCTTTGTATCACCACAGAAGGTTTTTTTTTTAAAAAAAAACACTTTGTACAATTAAACATGCCTTAAAATAAAAATAATTATGTCAGCAAGATTGTTTTTTTTAAAAGGGGAAAGAGTCAAATGAACCCATAAAACAGCACTTCTATTTGCATTTAGATGGAGATGAATCTACATATGCCTTTAACATTTGCATAATCCGGGAAACAGAAGAGCATGTGCCACATAATTTGAAAAAAGAGGGGGAATGTAATTTAAAAAAAATTCTAAAAGAAGTTGCAGAAGTATCATTCTTATATAGCTATGTCTTCTGAAAATATGCATATCAAATTTTAAAGTCCTGTTTCCCCCTTTACTTGCATCATCGTGAAGGATACAGCAACAGAATACCTGCTCACCTTCTAGCTCCCAAATGGTGGGAATGAGTCAGCGAGAGCACAGTGCAGCTTATAAAATCTGATTTCAATCAATTCACAAAGAAGCAGACAAGACACGGTCTTCTGCAAACACGCTGTTCGGAGAGCCACGCATACTACATTCATGAGAAAATGAGTTCGACTAGTTCCTGGCCCCTCGTGCTCCTTTCCCCTCATATCTTACAAACACAGCTAAGGGCCAAACTAGACATGATGGCATCCATGGTTTCAACCCCTGGATGAGGACACCGTTGTAAAGAGATTTAAAAATACTGTGAGGGCGGGCTGAGGTGTTTGCCCCCTTCCCCCCCCCCCAGCATATTTTCAAGAGATGAAACTGCTGTGGGGTAACAGCAGCTGTTTTAGCACTTGAAAAGGCATATGCTGGGGATGTCTCAGCCTGCCACAATGCAAGCCCGATCAGGATCAGGCCCTTGCAGCATTTTTTAAATCTCTTTAAAATAGCAGGCTGGACCTGTGGGTGCTGTCCTCTCTAGTTTGGCCCTGAGATCAAAGACTTTGATTGAAGGAAACTCATTGTGATGGCTCAGAATCATGGCACGTTGCTTGCCTTATTTCTTGGGTTAATATTCGTATGTTACAAACCAAACCTTTAAGTGCCTACATTCTGACAGTACAGTGAGTTGTGGGGTTCCCCACTCCCAGAAGCCCCTAAGTCTTCGAATTTAGTTCTGTGGTGTGAAGGGATAGGAGTGTTATGAGTTCAAAAATAAGCCTGACTCACTCATTGGGCAAGCCAGAGTCTATGTATGATATCTAAAAGCCACATGTGCTAGTACAAAACCACCAAGAGAGAGATCAACAGTCACCATTCACCAAGAAGGAAACTGCATTTCGAAAGCACTCAATACAAAGGGGAGCCTCTTAAGAACACAAGGACAGCCCTGCACAATCAGTCTAAAATGCACACTGAGCCCACCGTTCTGCTTCTACCATGATTCACCAGTACTTCTTGCAACTGAAGTTGATAAAACCAATTGTTATCCTAATCCTTTGACATGTCTAAAAGAAACATTACGGCACATTTTTTCTTAATTTATTATGTAAACTCTACTTAGTAATAGAATAAGACATGATTGCATTTTTGAACTTTGCTTTTATTTCTGTACTTGCAATATTCCTAATAAAATATTTTAAGCTGGGGGGAAAAAAAGTTGATAAAACAAGGTTCATTCCGGGAAACAATGAGCAAAGTGCCAATTTAAATGTCTCAATAGCCATATGCTGGCCACTGCACATATTTGTGTGGTTATCTTTAACTTCTTATTGCCTTGATTTGAATCCAGTAGCACTTAAGAGACCAACAAAATTTTCAGGGTATAAGCTTTCAAGAGTCAAAGCTCCCTTCATCAGAGCTTTGACTCTCAAAAGTATATTCAGAAACCCTTGCTGATCTCTAAATTGACCCTAACATAGATCTTACTGGGCAATATGTGTTCATACATAAATACCTTCAATTCCTTTAGGTTTTACAGTATGCCAGAATTGGGAGCGAGAAGGCTGATTATCTTGCTATGTTAAAGTTATTATCAAGGACTTGCAAGCATTACAACATAGTCATATCCAGAACAGCACACACACTGTGGACTTAGTGGTCAAACACAGAATTCCTCATGTTGAAAATTCTGGCTTTTACGAAAAATAAGCACAGTATTCAGTCATAAAAAGTAGGAATTTGTGATCCAGAAAACGGCTTCAGTCAGTGCTCTGTATAGCTTCCTGTGTCTCTTCCATAAGTTGCTATCAACTGCTGTCCTGGCCCTTGCCAGCAACTAATCTCCAAATTTTCCCCACTGCTTCTTGCCGTATCTGTCCACATCTTTCCCATAGGCTCCAGAGTGGAGTGCAAGAAGAATACTGTCAAAGTGAAAATATGCAAACGCCCTTTCCAGAGAAGCAATTGTGAGAGGTTGTTTTTTGGGGGTGGGGGGAGTATGTCATTCATATAGCCAATGACTGTTACTTTCAAACTGTGTTTTGGGAAACCCTGGAGTTCCTCAGTTATGACAGAACAGTTTTCCTGAAAAGACAACTCACCCACAACTGCTGAACTTACACTGCAATGATCCACCGAACAGGAATATGAATATGTTCTAACACCAGATTTAAATGTGAAGCTGGCAGGCAAGAAGAACTTACCTGTGAGATACTGCCCTCCCATTTGGTTAACCTGAGCTGTCAGCCACCAGGCATGCTATGTTGCCATGCCACAGATCCATAGCCAAGGCAGGCTTTGTAATATTAGCATGCCAGCAACACACTATGCTCAGCAATCCACAGGAGGAAACAATGGGTCACATGGTTAAGGTCTTCTTACCAATGAATGTCATCAAAGATTTCAGGTTTTCACAGCTGGTAACATCATTAGGGTTTGTAGAATCTTTTGGGCTCAAGTGCCGTGTTCTACTGGAGAAAGTTTTTCTTCCAGACGTTTCGTTCTCGGCTACGGAGAACATCCTCAGTGGCGTTGCAGTCGGAGCAGGCGCTCTGACCTTTATTTATTTATTTATTTCTTGGCTGCTGTGCATTGAGTGAGGCCAGGGCTGCTGGAGAGCTGCTATTTCTAGGCTGGAGGGGGTGTGGTGAAAGGGCAATAGGTTTGTGGATGTGCCCATTGTTTGGTGGGGCTTCCTGGAAGGGTAGTGATAAGGAAACTGGCTGTTGAATGCGACCATTGTTCTGTGTTAATTGCTGGAAGGATTGGAAGGGGTGTGAAGAAAAGGCAGATGGTTGTTGACTGTGCTGATTGTTCTGCTGAATGTGCTGGTTGTTCTGTGAATTTCTGCAGTTTATAGTAGGTAGGGTGTTTTGCAGAGCTGGATAGCAAGATTGGTGGATGGAAATGCCTTCTTCCTTTCTGTTAAAGTTGTGCTGGTGTTTGTAAATCTCAATAGCTTCTCTGTTCAGGCGGGTATGATAATGTGAGGCTGTAGAAAGGACTTCAGTTCTTTCAAAGTGGATGACGTGGTCTCCTTCTTGAAGTGCATGCTCAGCTACAGCTGATTTTTCTGGCTGAAACAAGTGACAGTGTTTCTTGTGTTCGGTGAGGCGGGTGTTGATACTGATATGAAATATGATACTGAGGCAGGTGTTGATACTGATATGAGAAATCCACTTTCAACCCCTGGAGTCTACAAAATACCCTGCTCCTGTGGTGCAGTCTACATTGGCACTACCCAACGCAGTATCAACACCCCCCTCCCAGCAATTAACACAGAACAATGGTCACATTCAACAGCCAGTTTCCTTATCACTACCCTTCCAGGAAGCCCCACCAAACAATGGGCACATCCACAAACCTATTGCCCTTTCACCACACCCCCTCCAGCCTAGAAATAGCAGCTCTCCAGCAGCCCTGGCCTCACTCAATGCACAGCAGCCAAGAAGGTCAGAGCGCCTGCTCCGACTGCAACGCCACTGAGGATGTTCTCCGTAGCCGAGAACGAAATGTCTGGAAGAAAAACTTTCTCCAGTAGAACACGGCACTGGAGTCCGAAAGATTCTACAAACCCTAATAAATCAATGTCATGCTTAGCAAGACCCAAGCCCTAATCTCACAGCCAAACTAACTTAGATGGAGAGATCTTTATCAATTTTTTTAAAAGCAGCAGTGGAGCAGTACTGCATAGACCATTAAAAATAAGGCAAGAAGAAGCAAACAAATGATATCCTAGATGTAAAATTTTGAGGCCAATGAGTGACTCTGACCCAGTTACTAAACTGAAGAGGAGATTTTATATTTGGATTGGCTTCAAGGGAGCAAGGGAGCTGTACTGCCTGCTCACCCCCCCCCCCCGCAGGAGCCCCTTCCAGCCTCGGATTTTGCAGAGCTACCCCGCCCACCCCCCAGCTCAGTCCCTTCATTGCTACCCACCTGCCAACAGCACTCCTTATAGGTGGCAAGGCGGAAGAGGGCACCAGAGAGGCAGGTGGCAGCAATGGAGAGTGAAGTCGCAGTGGAAAGCGGCACTATGGGCAGTGGGGAGAGTGTGGGGAGGGGTGCCCACCACCCACCCCTCTCCAGGACACCAGTGGCGCCCCCCTCCTTGCAGCACCTGGGGCAAATGCCCCCTCTGCCCCCACCTAGATCCAGCCCTGATGTTTAGACTGTGGCTGTAAGTTCTTAGTTACATAGCCAGTTTTCTCTAAAAGCTCTGCAGAAGCAAAAGGAGTTTAACCATTTTTATTGTTCTAAGTTAAAATGTGGGTTATCCCCTTCTCCCCATGCAGAAACGACTAGTGCAGACTGAAAAACAGTAGCTTTCATGAATCAAGAAGCCCCAGTGCGAGAACGTGCCCTGAGTTTCCTAAGAAATATACCACCTTATATTTTAACTAGAGCCTCTTCTGAAACAGTTGCATGTGTGTAAGTGCTATCAAGCTGCAGCCAACTTGTAACAACCCTAGCAAGGGGCTTTCAAGGCAAGTCAGAAGCAGAGTTGGCTTGCCATTGCCTCCCTCTGCAGAGTCTTCCTTGCTGGTCTCCCTTCCAAGTACCAACCCTGCTTGACTTTTAAGAGCTGCTGAGATTGGGCTAGAACCATGTCGCCTTCCCTATACTATATGTGGTGCGTTTACTTGGGTCCTCTTCTGAAGCCCTTCTCTGGAGACTCTCACAGTCAGTGACAGGAAGGATGGTGACCGGGAGGAAGACCTTTTAAGATGTGCTACGTGTCTCTCTGTAACTCCATTCCCTGCGACATTCTATCTTCATGTTGATTTCCCGTTGGATTATAAAGTTGTATGCAGGGGTGTCAAACTCATGTCTGCAGAAGCAAAAGGAGTTTAACAATTTTATTATTATAAGTTAAAATGTGGGTTATCCCCTTCTCCCCCTGCAGAAACGTTTCGTTCAGACTGAAAAGCAGCAGCTTTCATGAATCGAGAAGCCCCAGTGCAAACTCTCCTCCACTTGCACCTGCTGGAATGGCCTTGGGTCAGCCATAGCTTTCACAGGAGTTGTCCTTAAAAGGGCAGATGCTGTAAGAGCTCTCTCAGCCCCACCGACCTCACAGGGTGTCTGTTGGGGAAGGTAAAGGAGACTGACCGCCCTGAGATTCAGAGTATAGGGCATGATATAAATCCAATATCATCTTCTTCTTCTTATGAGGGTTGGATCTGACATAAATGGGACTTTGTGGGGCCAGGACATGCATGTCATAAAATGTAATGCCAGGTCGTGGCAATATAAACTTTATAATCGACACAAACACACACACACACACATTTTATTTGTGTTTGTGCCCATTATAAAGTCCATATAGTCAAAGCGATGGTATTCCCAGTAGTAATGTATGGCTGTGAGAGCTGGACCATAAGGAAGGCCGAGCGCAGAAGAATAGATGCTTTTGAGCTGTGGTGCTGGAGAAGAACCTTGAGAGTCCCTTGGGCTGCAAGAAGATCCAATCAGTCAGTCCTATGGGAAATCAACCCAGACTGTCCCCTGGAAGGTCAGATGCTGAAGCTGAAGCTCTAATATTTTGTCCAAAAAATGAGAAGGGAGCACTCACTGGAGAAGATCCTGATGCTGGGAAAGACAGAAAGCAAAAGTAGAAGGGGGCGGCAAAAGAGGAGATGGCTGGACAGTTACTGATGTAACAAACATGAATTTGAGCAGACTTTGGAGGATGATGGAAGACAGGAGGGCCTGGCGTGACTTTGTCCATGGGGTCGCAAAGAGTCGGACTCAACTGTGCGACTGAACAACAAATATATATGGAAAGGTGGGAAAATAGTGGGATTTGGCAATGCAATTTTTAAAAATAAAACATCAAGGGAAAGCACAAGGATCACAGATGAAACTAAAAATATAAAATGCTCTGAGTCTGGGAAAACATGAAATGGCTGGGCACTGCAAGCTTCTCCCCTCCCCCGGGGTCTACTCAGATTGGCAATGGCTCTGAACCCACAAATCATCAGGGTTAGAAAAAGAGTCCTGTATCACAAAGTTTTATGAAAGTTAGCAAGGATGCAGAAAGAAAACTTTAAAAGGCGACATCAGCTTCCAATAGCACTACAAAGAATCTTCCTTGCCTTTACCGTGCATTCCCCTACTGTCTACATGAAATGCTTCCTACTGCCTGTACCAGCAGAAGCGCTGATTCACTGGCAATGTATGCCCTTCATTAGCCAGCACTGGGGCTCCTTTTTCCCCCCTGCCAAGAACAGCGAGCTATTTATTACTTGTTAAACAATTCTAAGCATCTAAACAAGCCTTCAAGCATGGAAGAAAACAAAGGCTCTTCTTGTGGCACCGAAGTAATTAGTTCCACAGACAAGGACAACACAAAAGAGAAACGGCATAAGCATTTGCCAGTTGGACTTCATATGCATCTCGATGGATAGGGTGTGTGGCCCCGGCACTGTATACCTCTCTCTGCCTGAGGCCTTACTACAGGGAAGAATTTCAGCCTGCACCACTTGCTATTCATTGTTTACTGACTCAAATAAACATACATTATACTAGAAGAAGAAGATATTGGATTTATATCCTGCCCTCCACTCCGAAGAGTCTCAGAGCGGCTCACAATCTCCTTTACCTTCCTCCTCCACAACAGACACCCTGTGAGGTGGGTGGGGCTGGAGAGGGCTCTCCCAGCAGCTGCCCTTTCAAGGACAACCTCTGCCAGAGCTATGGCTGACCCAAGGCCATTCCAGCAGGTGCAAGTGGAGGAGTGGGGAATCAAACCCGGTTCTCCCAGATAAGAGTCCGCACACTTAACCACTACACCAAACTAGGCAGGGAGGGGTTATGTTGGCCTCCATTAGAATAGTGTGCCAAGTTGGGTTCTCCAGTTTCCCATACTGCAGCTTGTTGACTTGCATTTGTAGGCCTTTCAACCTGCTGACCCAGCTTCATCATGTTCCCGAAAAGGCAACTCAGCTCCCCACTTCTAGCAGCTTTGCTGGTCAGAGCATTTTCTTCCTCTTGGATGACCACACTGAGAAAGTTATAGGGTCAGCCCCACTCCCCCACCCCCCAGTAGCCTATAGAAAATTTCTGCCATGTGCCTCTTTATCTATGAGTTAGCACCACTTTGAGGTGGAGAAGTGACATCCAAGTTAAGTACATTAGATGTAGATAGTACTTTAATAAGACATTTCAAATCCATATATCACTCAGCCAACAAAACATAGACTATATTAAATCTCCCCCTTACAATATAATGAGCTGCACTTCAATAAGTCCATGATCAAATTGGCATTTGAACCCAGGAGCGAATGCCAGCAAAACATGCTACCTTCTGCTACTGCAGTGTACATGACAAAACCAGTCATATAAATAAACTAGTATAGCCACTGCTGATAAATTTCAGAATACTTCATCATTTAACGCTATATACACCATTAAATTTTTGCACATTTTCAATCCCCTAAAAAGAAGAATTGCAGATTTATACCCCACTCTTCTCCCTGAATAAGAGACTCAGAGCGGCTTACAATCTCCTATATCTTCTCCACCCACAACAGACACCCTGTGAGGTAGGTGGGGGCTGAGAGAGCTCTCCCAGAAGCTGCTCTTTCAAGGACAACTCCTGTGATATGGCTAACCTAAGGCCATTCCAGCAGGTGAAAGTGGAGGAGTGGGGAATCAAACCCGGTTCTCCCAGATAAGAGTCCGCACACTTAATCAAACTGGCAGCAGCCCCACTTATAATAGCATACCTCCACAGGAACTGGATAAGCAAGACTCATGTGCTCATCTGACACATTTTCAGGTATTTATATAGAAAAGAATGCCCTTGAATTGCCAGTTAATATCTCCCTTCACATTCCTATGCATACTATGGACTCAATAGTTTAGCACTATTAAAAGTATGTGGTGGAACAGATTACACCTACCTATCCTTCTCTATTAATGGCATAGTGTTAAGACTTGTAGTCGTCTATCCAGAAAGACTGTCTGGCTCCCTCATTTACATAATTAACATCAAAACTTGAATTCAGTGCTTCTGCTGATAATATCTTGATACCTTACATCACAGAACTGTGAACAGCACTTTCCTTTTAACAACTGGAAACTATGTCACTGCTTTGCCCTCGGGAATATGTAAGATTTTGGCACTAGCACACATAGACACTCTCATTCAGGCACTCTACAGGGTGTGTGTGTGTTATTTTTGTAATAGAGAGACAAATAAGCATCTTGCTCAATGAACTGGAACTGAATAGAGTTTTCTTGTGAAAGGGAGATGGGCAAAATAGGATCCTGCAACTCACCACAACTTTGACCCTGTAGAATGGAGGATCATTGAGCATAAAAAAACTAGAAATTAGATTTATGAGCTGGGATCCCTTGACTCAATTAGCTTCCATGAAAGTAGTACAAATCAATGCATTAAACTGGATATGACATATATCGTATTCAACATGTTCAACAGGACCAATTTGGAAATATTTACCTAACCTAGTTAAATCTGATAAAGTATTTTGACATAGCTTTGGGAACCTAGCAGATCCCAAACTAGTCATTAGTCATGCAGTACTTTTATTACAATATACAGATTCTAAAACCAGTACCTTCAAATGTGTTTCATGTGAGCCATTCCTCAAAAAAATGATGACTGGTTGAGAAATATGAATTGAGAAACATCATACTTTGATATTGCTTATTGTTGATCCTTGAGTATATTTGGTACCACATTTTTCAAGAGGACTAGAAACAGAAAAGAGGATTATTAAAAGTTTTATGCCATATTTGCAGGTACCAGCCAGGGGTAATCATTCTGAGACAAGCAGCAACTAACCAGGCAGGGGGGGAAATGGATCAGTAAACAGACCCACTATGTCTACGTTCCCTTCCCTTGCAAAAAAAAAAAAGTTTACAAAAAGATGCAGCTCAGCTGGATGTTTGCCTTTCCTTCACTGCGCTGCCAAGTGCTTTGGCAATGCACCTGTCTGAAGACAGGCTTATTATTCCTAAGGAGACTGGGCAAATGATATTCTAGTATTTTGCTTTGTAAAGAGTTAACGAACTAGGGTGAGAAATCACTGGTACTTCCTGGCAACTCAGACTAGAAATCTGGTTTCAGCCTGGCCTGCTGGAAACACAACATAATACATTTTAGATGGATTACACCCCCAGTTTTATGAAGTGGATAAAGCTTTATCCACTATCAATGGGCATTAGTGTTTTAATCTTCTTAATCTTGGTGGAAATCCTCCACGAAGCCAAACATGGAGTTGCCCAGGAGCAGCTGGTCTCCCTTTTTCCTCAATAAAAACTCTTTCCAGGTTCACATTAGTTCAAGGGAACTAGAGCCAGGTTCAGCTGGCCGATTGAATTAACCTGCTAGCTTTCTCAAATTTGACCACTCCCACCAGCCCAAGTCAAATTAGGTTCCTGTACAGACAATCAGTAAGGCAAAATAGCTACTGTAAAAGTGGCATAGTCTATGTGCCATCACTTAGACATTTTGGATATAAACACAAACAATTAAGTAAGACTGTACTGTTTTTAAGAATCATATGCTCCAAATATTTTGAACATTTATAAGCCCCAAGTTTCTCCCAAGCAAGTGGTACCCAGGCTAGGTAGCACTGGAAATATCCCCACCTGTTCAGGACTGGCAATAATTTGTGCGTAGAAAAATGGAGAGGAATGGGGCTACGTGAGCAGAAAAAAGGAGATAACTGAATTATTTTATTAGTTATGTAGGGAATGTATATTCTGCCTTCCCAGAAACTTGTTTAAGGTGCCTTACAAGAAAAACAATATATTGAGTTCGAAGATATTGACTTGGATTAGAGAAGGGGTGTCAAACATGCATTTCTACAAGCAACTGGCTGTCATCTGCTTCCTTCTCCCTCTCTCTTGCTTCCTTCTGGATAACATCTTGTTTTGCAAGGCTTGCTCAATTGCACAGGAGCTACAGAGCAATTTTCTCTATTTTCTCCATTGGCTGAGGCTCCTCCCTTGGGGAGAGCCGGTTTGGTGTAGTGGTTAAGTGTGCAGACTCTTATCTGGGAGAACCGGGTTTGATTCCCCACTCCTCCACTTGCACCTGCTGGCATGGCCTTGGGTCAGCCATAGCTCTGGTAGAGGTTGTCCTTGAAAGGGCAGCTGCTGTGAGAGCCCTCTCCAGCCCCACCCACTTCACAGGGTGTCTGTTGTGGGGGAGGAAGGGAAAGGAGATTGTGAGCTGCTCTGAGACTCTTCGGAGTGAAGGGCAGGATATAAATCCAATATCTTCTTCTTCTTCTTCTTCTCCTCCTCCTTCTTCTGGAATAGCTTGCTTTGCCAGGCTCTCTCAATTGTACAGCAGAGCTACTGAGCCAAGCCTCTCTTCCTTCTATTGACTGAGGCTCCCCCAAGTCCCTTGTGGAAGGAACGAAAGAGCCAGAGCTTCCATTGCCCTGTTCTCTGGATCCCATGGGAGAAATACGAAGAAATCATCTTTTAAGACCAATGAGTCCTAACGTTTTAAGCATGTTTTAATTTTTTAAAAAAATATATTTGTGTTTTTCTGTGTTCTTTATAAAATTTATACCATCTGCTACCTAATCTTAAATAAGTACACACACGGCCCAATCCAATAAGGTCTCATTTATGTCAGATCTGACCCTCATAACAAATGAGTTCGACACCCCAGGATTAGAGTCTGGCCTAGATGCTCTCTTTGTTCCAACTAGCTTAAGAAATCCCTCCAGACCAAATCTTTTGCTGTGCCCTCAATGAACTACCCAAGTACCACCATTTTCTTCCAGCAGAAATGGAGCTTTCTTCTCTTTTGTAAGTAAAGGTGTTCTCCTCTGTACAATGTTTTACTCCAGACCAACTGCACATTTTGGGAAGCTTAGGACTAATGTTAGCACTTTCTGAACAAAGCTGCTGAACAGCTTTAGTAGAGGCTGCTATTTAGCTCCATCATCTGTTGGTTTTATTTTGTCACCCTTTCATTTCCTGTTACTTGTCAGTCTTAAACTGTGAACTCTTCAGAGTCAGAGAAGAGCAAAATGTGTAGTCCAGTTCTTGTATGCAAGTTTTCACCCAGTTGCCGTCAACTCTTATAAGCAACAGGAAATACGAAGAATGGAGAGAGGTGGTGTTATGTTAAAGCCAAGCACACAGAAATGTAAGATGTAGGTCCTCAATTTCTACTTTCTAAGTACAGTGGACAACAATTCCTGCATGAAAGGCATATTTTCTATCCTGTTTAAGGGTCTAATTCTTACTCATTAAACATCTGAATGCATGCAAAGTTGCACATATTTTTAAAAGAGCTAAAACGCAAATATATTGTAGAATGACCCTATTTCTGTAGTTGCTGTGGTGCACATGGAAACTTTCATCATCAGTGCAAGAAAAGGAAACATCTTCTTCTCTACCCCCACTCAAGCTGAACTTCCTAGCCATCCCTTTTTTTTTTCTTGTGAGAGGTGAGAGGAACTGTTTCTAGAGAAATAGGAGTTCTTTTCTACTTGAAGGACACAGCAGCAGCAATGGTTACAGTTCCTGCCCAGGCCTTGCTGTCAGCACAAGCACAAAGAACTTAAGACTGCATCCTTCTTACGGCACTAGTAACCCCATATCTAATTTTATGCATACTCAGTCACCACAACATTCATTCTCGCAAATCGGCAATACATCAAAGAAAACCCACCACTACCGACATAGCTGAATTTGCAGCATTTATCAAAATGACATCTAACAGCAAAATTATTCTGCACATTTTATTCTGCAATTTAGAAAGTCACCAGCACGTTAGAATTGCTCAAGATACCATCTGCAGGTAAGTTTTCAGAGCAAGCCCCTGTGCCCATTCAGAGCAAGCCCCTGTGCCCATTCATCAGGTTATATAATCTGTGGAGCTCACCAGGAGCTAAGCTCTGAATTTCTGGGAATGTCAACATTTGCCCTGTAAACTGGAGTTTTGCCACATAAGAAAAAAAAAATCAGACCAAAGAGAAAATTTAATCTAACTCTGGAACTACTGTGAATACAGACACTAAATTAAATTGCTCCAAAGAGCAAATTACACTGTTTAAACCCTTAACCCTTTCATATAGAACTACCGGTATATTCGTTCCAGGAAAAGGAGACCAGACTAGCAAAGGAGATGCTGAGCAAACCACCTTGTCTTTAAAAAGTACATTCCTATGTAGTGAGTCAGACCCAATTGGCTGACCCTCTGCAAAGAAGGAAGAATGTGTCCCACAGGCCCACACTTTCAGCCTGATTGCCGTCCATCAGCTAAACCTGTCAATGCAAAGAACTTTTAAAAGGTTCAAAGATAATCAAAATAAGCAAGGAAACAAATCAAGATGGGTAACCATCTCAGTCTGTAACAATAAAAAAAGACCAAGAGTCCAGTTGGACCTTAAAGACTAACAAAATTTGTGGCAGGGTATTAGCTCTTGTGACAAAAAGTGAGCAGTGTCTCACAAAAGCTCATACCCTGCCGCTAATTTTCTTAGTCTTTAAGGTCCTACTGGGCTCTTGATCTTTTCTAAAGCAAGCAATACTAATGGTGAAACATTGTAAGCAAGCATTCTTCACAGACTGCAAACAACACAGAAAAACTTCAGAACACAGATAGGCAAAATGAACACTTTACTTCTTTCTGGGCTTGGGCCAGCCCCAAAGCGGCACAACATGAGAACAAGGCCTAGCCCACACCACCCTGAATCCAGATTCCAATGTACCCTACCCATTACACTCACTAGCCCTTGGTCCAGAGGCAAAGAGGAATGTGGTGGAGATGGTGGTTACCACCCAAAAGGCACCCCTGAGAGCAAGGGCCCTGGGGCAGGCATGCAGGAGACCGTTTGGTGAGATGTGCCACAACCTCAGTGCTTCGGGGCTTGGAGCCTCAGCAGAGCCAGCAATAAGGTCCGATGCCCATGGGATGTTGAGAGCCAAAATTAAGCAAAAAGGAGCTGGTGTGCCAGGAGAGGCCTCATCAGGCACACCCGATGTGGCCCCAGCACAAGGCCCCTGAAGGGAGACCGGCACTTCCCCAAGAAGAGATGGAGAGCAGGGAGAGAGACAGGAGCCAAGCACAACCAGTCCTAGAGATGGAAGGTCAGTTCCAGGAGGTGCAGGGCCTGGTCAGTGAAGAAGCAACAGTGCAGGGAGCAATGGGGGTGGACCACTGGAGGGACAGAGAAGAATAAAAGGGAGCAGTCAGGCAGAGGTTTGGGAGGAAGATGGTTTGGGCTCTGGAGGCTTTCCCAGAAGTTACCCAACAGAGAAGAGGAGGAAAGTGGTGATCGAACCCCCTCCCCATTCTGGGAACTCCAGCCGCTTCCAAGAGCGATGGGGGCAATGGCAGAGGGTAGCAGACCGGCAGAGGGGGCAGGTGGGGCTCAAACAAGTGGTAGAGAATATGGGCAAAGCCTCACCCCTAGGACGGCCTTTACCCCACCTGCCTACACCAATGGTGTAAATGAGCAACCAGCCACTGTTGTGTCCCTGGTATTCATCCCTCTTGACTGTGCTGACAAAGTATTCAGTGGAACTGATGGAACAGCTAACACAGAGTCAACGGAGGCCACTGACAACATGGATATGACTCAATTCAGGCAGTGGTTGGCAGAATACCAAGCCCAACTACTACAAGAAGTGACCCAGCAACAGAGGGTGGCCCAGGCCGCATGGTAAAGGACATCCAGCAAGTCTTAGATGCCTCTTAGCCCCAGGAGAGGTAGAGGCATTGGGCCTGACAAGATGCTCAGCAAAGGGTTTTGGTTCTCACTAACTAAGATGGGTCTGGAAGACAATGTAGAGGTGTTCCTAGAGACATCTGAATGCACCATGGAGGTGACATAGTGGACTCAGACCCAATGTGCTTTTATCCTAGACAGGGCCAGCCCTTCCACTAGGCAAATTAGGCATTTGCCTATGGCACCAGCCCTGGGGGTCGCTGAATTGGGTGCCTCCCACGTGACTCAAAAGGCCTTCCCTGCTCTTGTGCTGGCTTTCTCACTTTCCTGTTGCCTTCCCACTCTCACGCGGGCTTTCTTGCTTTTACGCTGGCTTCCTCATTCTTATGCCAGCTTTCTCGCTCTCATGCTGGCTTCCCCGCTCTCGCACTGGCTTTCTTGCTCTTGCGGCAGCTTCCCTGCTTTTGTGCCGCTTTCCCCGCTCTTGTGCCAGCTTTCTTGTTCTCATGCCGCCTTCTCCACTCTTGTGCCACCTCACCTGCTCTCACACTGGCTTTCTCGCTCTCTTGCCGCCTTCCGCACTCTCACACCAGCTTCCCCGCTCTCGCACCAGCTTTCTCGCACTGCCTTTCTCATTCTTACTCTGGCTTCCCCACTCTCCTGCTGCCTTCCCCACCCCCATCTCTCCTCCCTCTCTGTATGGGTAGTGGGGCATGGCACCGTGGAGGGGGACAGCAACCTGCATAGGGCTCCACGCACCCTAGGGCTGGCCCTGGTCCTAGAGCTTTATCTCACAGGTGAGGTCCAGGCAGCCCTCAAGGCACTTGATAAGGTCGATGCAGTGGACTAACTGAAGCTGAAAGTGGCAATCTTGGATCTATATGAAGTTACCCCCGAGACCCACTGACAGAAGTTTAAATCCCTGACCCTTCAGCCCACTGGCAGGTCCAGAACCTTGATGGCTGCTCTCAAGAACACTGTGACTTGTTGGTTACAACCTGTGCCTGCTGATGAGTAAATCATGCTTGGAGCAGCTGTTGCAGATCTTGCCCCTGCAAATATGACACTGGATTGCCTGCTGGAAACCATGGGAGATGCAGGAAGCCCAAGAGCAGCCTTAAGGAAACAACAAGCCTCATCAGTTTTCAATGCGAGCCAATTAATGAATATTTTTACTTGATTGTACTCTCGTTTTACAGAATACACCATTTTATCTGGTAAACGCTACCCCAGTTTGTAATGATTGTGCCAGGAAAGTCAAGAAATAATCTTCTCCTTTTGATAGGCTCAGATAAACAAACAGTATAACTTTTTAAATAAAAAAGAAGTATGCAGCAGGTTTATGAGCAAGATTGGAGTCCAGTAACCTTGAAGACCTACAAAATTTCCAGTGTATCTGACAATGGGATATTTGCCTCTCATAAGCTTATAACCTGGAGAACTTGCTTGTTTTTAAATTGCTACTGGACTCGAATCTTTCTTTTCTAAAGTAGATCAACATGGCTACCCACATGAAGCAATATATTTGTTTCTTCTTCATTTAAACAATTGGCGGCAATAGAGTTAAATGCACACTGTTGTATAAAACTGTCAGTACCTGCAGAATACAATCTGGTGAATAGCTCATGCCTGTTCATGAGAGAGGTTGTGAGCAGGGAACTAACTTATTAGCAACTGCAACTGCCCACTAAACAGCTTGCTCCCAGTTCACATTTCTAGCTTGTTAACCACTTTTCTCCTTGAAGAGACCCCAAACTCACAACCATCCACTGAAACCTGACCAGAAGTGTACATGCTGGTGGCGGGCTGTCTGGGAAAACGAAGCAAACACAAACAAAATTACATGTCAAGAAAAAAAGCCAGTTCGTATTCATGCATGGCGGGATCAGCTGAACCCATTCAGAATGAATCACAAATCAGCCATTTTTAGTATAGATCATGATTCAGTTCGTGCCCATTCCTATTATATACCATATTAACCTACAAAGAAGAGTGGTTTGGGTTTTTTTTTTTGGGGGGGGGGGGGGGGGTGTTTGGCTTTTCAAAGAGGAGGAGGGATGTCTTCAGCTAAGTTATTAATGTATATGAACTTGTCCATTCTGTCACCTTCTGGCTCCACTGAATGGTGGTGGGGCTGCCACCCCTTGACCCAGCTGACTGGTGAAACCAAATCCCTGCAATCTCTAGCCTGGACTTCAAGCCTATTTGTTGAGTTGCTTCCATCCTCAGAAGTCTAATGATCAGGGAGAATCTCTGCCTTGCCCTGCTGCAGAACCTGTAGGAGTCAGCTGTGCTGTGGGATTGAAAACTTGGCCCAGGAGCACGGAGTGAGCACCACTCCCACGAGCTGCGTCATTTTGATCTGTGTTCAGTAAATTTGGGCTTTAAAAAGGGAAACTAGGGGAGAGAGCCAGAAGGCAGCCCTCAAGTTTTGTGGGGAGTGGAGATGCAAGGCAGAGAAGATGGAGGCTTCCAGGAGTGGCTGGCCAACCTTTTAAGGATTTTTTCCCCTAAATTCACAGTCATGTGTTTTCATGAATAACCTTCTCTTTTGGGAGCTGCAAGCCTAATTGCTTCTTGCTTAACCATTAGTCCTTATAATCCCTAAAACCAGATCTAAACAAACGGATCTGAATTAGCTTACTTTCACTCCTTGCCTCTACTTTCTATTGCCTCCCTTTGCTGTTTCCATCACTGTCAAAATTTAAATAGAGGGTCCTTCAGGAAGATGTGTATTTGTTGTTTACAAAGACTTCTAGAAATAAAACATGAGGAGCCCATCTTGAATTAAAGACTATTATATGTTTAGAGAGTCCCGTGATGCAGAGTGATAAACTGCAGTACTGCAGTTCAAACTCTGCTCAGAACCTGAGTTCAATCCTGGTGGAAGCTGGCTCAAAGTTGACTCCATCTTCCATCTTTCTAAGGTTGGTAAAATGAGTACCCAGGTTGCTGGAGGTAAAGTGTAGATGACTGGGGAAGGCAATGGCAAGCCACCCCGTAAAAAGTCTGCCAAGAAAACGTCATGATGTGACATTACCCCATGGGTCAGTAACGACTCAGTGCTTGCACAAGGGACTACCTTTACTTTTTATTATATGTTACAATTTCCTTATTATTTTCAACATTTTAATCCCATCGTTCTTCCAAGCATCTCAGAATTGCACACATGGATCTTCCCTCTTCCATTCTGTTTTCACAAACCTGTGTGAGATAGGTCCCAAGTTCAACACCTGACATTTCCTGAACAGTTTCAGCTCCTGTTGCACAAAACCATGAAAAGCCACTGCTAGTCAAAGCGGACAATATAGGGATAGACAAGTGACTTGAGCAAACTGATATGAACATAGAGATCAAGAATATGTACTATAAAGTTTTGTTTGTTTTTTAAGAAGCATACTAATTGTGCAGTTGTGGTGGCCCAACTGGCGCAATGATGGTGAAAAGTTCTCTTGCATCATACTGCAAATGTTACAGTATATGCTTTATTTCCCAATACAGATTAATCTCCACATAGGGAGATTGTATGCATTTTAGCAGGGAGATTTGCATGCCATTTCAGGCCCTAATCTTTTGAGTGTTTATTTCTCCCCGTCCCAGTTTCTCCATTTGTGCTATACTACTTTTACAAAGTTATCCTGCACCTATGAATACAGCACTGCGGAAGTCATACGATTACTTAGGGCTTCTGGAAAAGCAGATTAAAACCAGCAGAGGGTAAAATATTCTAAACCCCTGGGGTCCCTTCCAACTCCATGCTGTTATGTTTTGTTGAATTATGGGCTCTATGTTTCATTCTGCCCATGTTTCCTTCAGAGAATTAGGTATTCAGCTAACAGCCTGATTGTACACAGAGGTTTCTGCAGATAATGAAGTGCCTTTCCATGGGATTAAATAATATTCATATAGCTTTTGCCTCTTTGTTCTCATTATCTCCAGTGATGCCACTAGGTGAAGTGCGCTCCTCCCAACCCATCTTTATGTATTTTGTTGTTCTGGCACTAAAAGCACAATGAAGGCCAAGTCCCTCTGAGTCTGATGGGATATTCTCTACTTGGAAATTTATGAGATCCCAGATTTTAAAAATCGGCTTTGATGCACAGTTGCCTCTCTTCTGTTTTAAACACTGCTGCTGATCCGCAGACAATTGTATCTGTATGCTATCGGCAAAAAGACCCCATGGAACAAACAACAACAACAACATTGTGAAATGCTGTGAAATGAAAGATACAATAAAACAGAACCAAAACCCACATGTTTTATTGAACAGAATAACTGCTCTCTGCTGTCAAAAACAGGTTGTTTTCAGAGTCTGCCACACCATGTTTTTCTGAAGCTAATAACAAGGCATTGCATTGTCAGAATACTTCAATCCATTTCAGTTCACTGTAATCTACCAGACTGCTCTAAGTCTTCTCTGTGGTAAACAGACTGACATTGTGCATGGCCTCAAAGGTCATCCCTCAACTTCGCAGACATACTAACATTAAGGGCTCTACTCTGCAGAAAGATAAGGAAGAGGCTCTAAAAAAGATGCATAGTACAAACTAAGGTGTGGCAAAATGTGTGAAAGCACCTAACTACAGCCATTAATCAGAAATAAACATTTTCCTTAAAGCTTAAAACCCACAAGATTCAGAGACAGAATCTTCACTGGATACTCACTATGAACATATGAAGCTGCCTTATACTGAATCAGACCTTTGGTCCATCAAAGTCAGTATTGTCTTCTCAGACTGGCAGCGGCTCTCCAGGGTCTCAAGCTGAGGTTTTTCACACATATTTGCCTGGACCCTTTTTTTTGGAGATGCCGGGGATTGAACCTGGGACCTTCTGCTTCCCAAGCAGATGCTCTACCACTGAGCCACCGTCCCTCCCCGGGTCCTTCTCCTCTGAGGACAGGAGGACATCTTGTGGGAGTTTCCTAACCTTCTTTCAGGGAGACAGGAAAATTTAAATATTTGAACTTCCTGTTCCTGTTAGGAAGCACCCTCCTTCAGTTCGGCAACTCTCGTAGCAGTACAACAGTACATAAAAACAGCATAACTGAAGAATACAACTATTAATAAACAGTTACGATGAGAAAACACAGAACAGGAAGACACCCTAATCGTATTCTAACTCGTGTTGAAACATACACCCCTGCATGGGCCTATAAACTCACCCCTGTCTGGGTAATCTGGTTGCCCCATACAACCGCTTCCTCATGACTTATCTACTTGACTACAAACATTTTGTTTATTTGATATGATGACGGTGGTGGCCTCTTGGGAGGGCCAAGATGTCCTCCTGTCCTCAGAGGAGAAGGACCCTTCATGGTGAGTATCCAATGGTCATTCTCTCTCTGAGGCAGGAGGACATCTTGTGGGACATTCTAAAGCAGTGTCCCATTTAGGGCGGGTTAACACCGTCCCCGTCATCCAGAACATGTTGAAGCATCTTTCTACCAAAAGCGGCATCAGCCGAATCATAAACATTAATCTGGTAATGTTTAATGAATGTTGATAGTGAGGACCAAGCGGCTGCCCTACATACTAATTCTACAGACGCGTGTTTGGCAAATGCTGCATTGGTTGCCGCACTCCTCACTGAATGGGCTGTCATGCCAACTGGTGCTGGTATCTTTTGTGCCCGTACGCCTCCACGATGCACTGCCTTATGTTTTTACTAATAGCAGGCTTGGACATCTTCCCCCCCAGGTGTGGCAGGGAAACATTCATGAAAAGAGAATCTGACTTGCGTATCTGAGCCGTCCTGAGTAGGTAGCATTTTAATGCATCCTGATGTCCAGCATATGACATGTTCTTTCTTTAGGATGCACCGGGTTAGGGCAGAAAGACGGAAGATAAATCTCCTGAGCCCTATGAAAATGAGAAGAAACTTTTGGTTGAAAGGTAGGGTCTGTGCGCACGACCACTTTGTCCTTATGAAAAATGCGTAGATCCAACTTAGCCGAGAGGGCTCCCAGCTCTGAAACCCTTCGAGCTGATGTAACTGCTATCAAAAACAAGGTTTTCATTCTGAGAAAAACTAGTGAAACGTCCGAAACTGGTTCAAACGGTGACCTGGTTAACGCTGAGAGGACAGTATTTAACCTCCATGTTGGGAACCTGTGGACTTGAGCGGGTTGAGATAGAGAAACCCCTCTTAAAAAATGTGATATATGGGGATGTCTAGACAGACCTACCCCCTGTAATTTTGGAAAAATTGATGACAAAGCTGCCACCTGCCTTCTTAAGGTAGCTACCCAAAGGCCCTGACTCATGCCCTCTTGCAGAAAGCCTAGGATGGAGTTGACTTTTGGTGACATAGGATCTACTTTTTTCCTCTTATATCACTGGACAAACGCCTTCCAAGCGACACCGTAAATCCTCTGTGTTGACTTCTGGATGCTAGCAATGTCTCCGTCACTAATGAAGAATAACCTCTCAAAATTCTTCCGCTCAACCTCTAGGCGGCCAAGTGGAACTATTCTGGACGCGGATGAAGTATTGGACCTTGGTGTAATAGGTCGTGGGAGACAGGCAGATGTATTGGCGGATGAGTTGATAAGTTGCGAAGATCTGCAAACCATGGTCTTCGAGGCCAGTATGGTGCCACTACTATACCCTCCTGAGCAGTTTGGGTAGCAATGGAATGGGAGGAAATGCAAACAGCCTCTGCCCCGGGACAAGGAAACCTTGTGAAATATCTTTCGAGTTGATGATTCGTCGGGGATGCAAATGGGTCCACCAGCGGCCTCCCTAGTTGCTTGATGATCTGATGAAAAACCACCCTGTTGAGGGACCATTCTCCTGGATTCAGCTTCTGTCAGCTTAACCAATCGGCCTGCATGTTGTTGATTCCTTTCACATGTTCTGCATGAATTGAGGAAAGGCGAGTTTGAGCCCACACAAAGAGCCTGCAGGCCTCCTGATGAAGAGCCAACAACTTCGAACTTCCTTGCTTGCTGACATAAGCCTTCGCTGAAATGTTGTCCATCTGGACCAACACATGCGCTCTGACAATTCTCAGTCCAAACTGAAGTAACGCCAATCTGACTGCTCTCAGCTCTAGCACATTTATGGGAAGCTTTGACTCCTCCGTTGACCATGCACCTTGAATTGGGGAATTCTGGAAGGTGACTCCCCAGCCCCCCAAGTTGGCATCTGTGAAAATCTGTTCCCAGGATGGTACCCCAAATGCCTTCCCCTTAGCCAAGTTCTCCTTCTTCGTCCACCACTGAAGGCTCCGCTTGACTAAGAAAGGAACCCTGACCGTGGTGTCTATTTTTCTCAAAATCTGGCTCTGAAAAGGCAACAGGAAGCTCTGAAGTTGTCTCACATGGAACCTCCCCCACTGAATCGCGTGGAGATCAACAGTCCTTGTAACTTTGCAAGAGACATCAGTGGGGAATAGGTGCTCTTTATGACATAAATTGATGTCTCTCTGATCTTCCGGGCCTTGGTATCTGGAAGGAAAAGTCGCGTTTCTTGCGCGTCTATTATAACTCCTATGTGTTCCAATCTTCTCGATGGAAATAGAGCACTCTTTTGTAAATTCACTATAAAACTTAGCGATTGAAAGCATTTGATCATTTGTGCCGTGACATCATGAGCTGCAATCTCTGACAACGCTCTGATGAGAATGCCCTGTTCCCGTAACATGACTATGGGAGCTGTAAGCATCTGTGTGAAGACATGTGGAGTCGATGATAGACTTAATGGAAGAGCTCTGAATTGGAAGTGACGATTCCGGTAACAAACACGTAGAAACTTCCGATGGCCTTTGAAAATGGGAATATGCAGATACGCTTCCGTTAGATCTATTGACGTGAGAAACTCATTTGACTGTAGTGATTCCGTAATGGCTCGCAGTGTCTCCATCCAGAAGTGCTTTGTCACTATAAACTTGTTGACGTATTTCAGATTCAGCACGGTTCTCCAATCTCTGGATCTCTTTGGAACAGTGAAGAAAATCAAATAAAAACCGGTTTGTATTTCATTTGGTGGAACTGGCTCTATTGCCTTCTTTACATTCCTGTGGCTTGGAGATTGCAGAAACCTTTGGGGTGGAAAGGACTAAAATTCCAGCTTGTACCCATCGGCAATTATCTCCTTGCGCCAAGTGCCTGCTAGCGAGGACATCCACTGCTGAGAGAAATGGTGGAGATGCCCGCTGACCGGAGTAGTAGTCATGCCTTTGTCTTGGGATCCCTATCTGGTTTGTCTGCATGTTTGTTGCCAGACTTGCTGAATCTGCTGCCGAAATTCTGTCTCTGAAATGGCTATCTCGAGTCTGAAGACGATCTTCTGTTCTCTTGTCTGAATCTAGGCAGGGAATGCTGTGAACGAAAGGACGATGAATATGTCTGTCTTCATTCCTGCCTTCAAAAAAATTTTGGCATCGCTTTCTTTTTGTCCTTGGTTTCAACCAGAATTTTATCTAACGTCTCTCCAAATAGGCATCCGCCCACAAATGGATAGGACATTACGATATTCTTTGAATGCGTGTCATCGACCATGCTCTCAGCTATAACGTCCTTTGCACTGCTGCTGATGAAGACATTACTCTTGAAGCAAATACTAAGGAATCCAAAGTGGAATCAGTTAAAAAGGACACCGCCTTTAGAACTCTATTTGCCCCATCAATGGCTCTGGTATTTTCCTCAGGTATCAACTGAAGTAACTTGCGCAAACACACAATACTAGCTGTAGCAACCATGGATCCTACTGCCGATGCCTTAAGGATCATAGCAGCACCCTCATGTTCCCCGTGTAAAGCAAAATCTGCCTTTTTATCTATTGGGTCTTTTGAGGCTCCCTGGCCGTCTTCAGATACCAGACCGTAAGACTGCAGCGCGGTGATGGGTGCGTCAACCAGGGTTGCCTGAAGGAACTCATTAGTAAATGAGTAAAGATGATACAACTTCTTTAAGAACCCCGGGTATTGCTTGTTAGCGAATGGCTTTTTCCATTCTGCTCATTTGACGTTCAAAATAGGCCACAAAGGGAAAGGCCTTTCCTGTGCCCACTTGCTTTGGAAAGAACTCAACATCACCTTCTTTATGCCTCTTTTTTGGCTCTGTCGCCTTCCTCCTCACAAACATCTGGATCATCATTTACATCTAATGCAGTGAGAGTTTTAGACTGCAAATAGCTGTAATCTTCAGCTTTAAAAAAATCTAGAGGAAGGCTCAGGCCTTTCTTCCTCCGCTGAAGAAAACTCCCCCTCCTCCCTATCACTGTTCTGTTCTTCCTCCCTTCCTTGCATTAAACCCCTGACGTTCTCCTGGCCAGTTAACTGCTTCTGTGCAGCCTTAGGGGGCCCATGCGACTTCCCAGAACCAGTAGCCCTTTTGGGAATGGGAGACTGAGAGGGAGAGGAGGATGAGGAAGACCTGTTTCTCCTTCTGCCCCTCTTAGGCCAGCACCCTTTTAGCCCTTCCAGAATTTGGCTGGAAAGAGTTGCTATAAACTCTGGGGGAAATAAAACCGGGCCTACCGCCCCTTGCATGGAGTCTTGCCTGATCTCTCTCTGAGCTCCTCGTGAGGAAGCCCCTGCAGTGGAACAATCACCCTGCGCCATTAAAGCTGCGCCGGGAGCGTTACTGGGCCCCAAGATGTGCCTTGCCGGCTCGCAATGCTCACCACCCTCAGAGTGCGACGTCATGATTCTTTCTTAAGGGAAGAACGGTGGCTCAGTGGTAGAGCATCTGCTTGGTAAGCAGAAGGTCCCAGGTTCAATCCCCGGCATCTCCAACTAAACAGGGTCCAGGCAAATAGGTGTGAAAAACCTCAGCTTGAGACCCTGGAGAGCCGCTGCCAGTCTGAGAAGACAATACTGACTTTGATGGACCAAGGGTCTGATTCAGTATAAGGCAGCTTCATATGTTCATATCAGGGGAGGGATGGTGGCTCAGTGGTAGAGCATCTGCTTGGGAAGCAGAAGGTCCCAGGTTCAATCCCCGGCATCGCCAACTAAAAGGGTCCAGGCAAATAGGTGTGAAAAACCTCAGCTTGAGACCCTGGAGAGCTGCTGCCAGTCTGAGAAGACAATACTGACTTTGATGGACCAAGGGTCTGATTCAGTATAAGGCAGCTTCATATGTTCATATCAGGGGAGGGATGGTGGCTCAGTGGTAGAGCATCTGCTTGGGAAGCAGAAGGTCCCAAGTTCAATCCCCGGCATCTCCAAAAAAGGGTCCAGGCAAATAGGTGTGAAAAACCTCAGCTTGAGACCCTGGAGAGCCGCTGCCAGTCTGAGAAGACAATACTGCCTTTGATGGACCAAGGGCAGTATAAGGCAGCTTCATATGTTCATATGTTCCATGCCTTCCCTCTGCCCTTTGCAAACTGCTGCGGCTTCAGCTGTGCCGCGGGCGGTTTTCATGCGCTTTTTAGAGCGACTGCGAAGTAGGCATCCCAATGGGGAGTACCGAGCAAGCCAACTATAGGTCTTGCCAGCTCCGCTCCAATCTCCTGTCGGTCTTAAGGGCTCCTGCTCACCAGAAAACCGTCCTCTTCCCTTCAGGGCATAAGTAGTCTGCCCAAATTTTTCTAAGTCTGCTCCTCAGTAGCGGCAGAAAATGGCCACCGGGAGAACAGAGGCAGCAAAAGAGGGATTAGGATACTGGGAAGAGGGACACGGACAAACACAAGGCTTAAAACAAAGACAAACAACCAGGAACGAACAAGAGTAAAAAAATAAAAAAGGAATAACTTTTCTTTTCCTCACACAGCTACTAAAAGTTCAGGCAAAGCCTGACGGTTGCTGCTCTCCCTGATGAGGCAGGAAAAGAACTGAAGGAAGGTACTTCCTAACAGGAACAGGAAGTTCAAATATTTAAATTTTCCTGCCTCCCTGAAAGAAGATTAGGAAACACCCACAAGATGTCCTCCTGCCTCAGAGGGAGAATGGACCACTGGATACTTACCGCGAAGAGTCCTTCACCGCTGACAAAAGGAGAACATCTTGATAGTGTCAATCCCACTGCCCAATCGAGGGAGGCAGAAACAAATTTTCAGCTTCTTGTCTTTAGCCTGAGTCACCCACTCCAGTTTGGCGACTCCAACAGTTTAGAGTAAGCTATTACCTCCACAGTAGAAGAAAAACAGAAGAACAGCAGGTATATACACAAGGTGGATGAACAAAGGCCGAGACAAACAGAAGAACAGCAGGTATATACACAAGGTGGATGAACAAAGGCCGAGACAAACAGAAGAACAGCAGGTATATTCACAAGGTGGATGAACAAAGGCCGAGACAAACAGAAGAACAGCAGGTATATTCACAAGGTGGATGAACAAAGGCCGAGACAAGAAGAAAAACCAGATGTTCTCCTTTCCTCAGAAGAGAAGGGCATTTCACAGTAAATATCCAATGATTCGTTCTCCCTCTGAAGTAGAGGACATCTTGATAGGGACCTTCCAGAGCAGTGTCCTCAATTACTGGGTGAGGTAGAGTCATCATCACTTATGATGTTCTGCAGCATTCTTCTACCAAAACTGGCATCAAATGAACTGTATAGAAGCAGAGATTCCATGATGGAGCACAGGTATCCCATCCTGAAGTGCCTCACCTTGACAAACTTGTTCAGGAACTTTAGGTCCAGGATGGCCCTCCGATTCTTTCCGGCACTGGAAAGAATATGGAGTAGACTCCTGACCCATAATTTGGAAATGAAATTGGCTCAATGGCCTTTATCAAAAGAAGGTGTTGAATTGTTTTAATAGCCCTCTGCTGTTTTTCTGGTCTTTTGGAAACTGGTGAACATATGAAGCATTCTTGGTAAGAGCTTTGATTGCCATCATCACAGCTTCATGTGCCTTAAGGCGAAATCCACCTTCTTGTCAAGGCTGTCTCAAATGCTTTGCAGAGCTGTGATAGGAGCATCTACTAGCGGTACCTGTAAGAGTGATTTTAGGTGTTTTTCAAAGTACTCAGGAAAGGGAACCACTCTTCCTGTGAATTCTGATATTTGGAAAAAAAACCCCTTGTTCCTAGACCTTTGGTTAGCATCATGCGAGGTTGCTGGGAGTTCTAGTGCAATTAGGGCTTTGGCTAGTAAGTACTGATATTCTTCAGCCTTAAAGAATCTATTTGGCTGGTTTGGTACCTCTACATCCTCCTCATTTTGCTCAGAGAGAAACTCTCCCTCATCCCATCCCTCTGCCTTTGAGTTAGAGAAAGTGTCTGAGTCACAGCCTAATGCCAAATGCTTCCTTTTTCTTTAGGTGGAAGGGCCCCCTTTTTGGGCTGCCTTATGTTCGCCAAGCATGAAGACCTGTGATCCCTAGGTCTGAGTTTGTTGGGCCTTCCCCTGTCCTGAGAGGAAAGAGAGGGCAAAGAAGAAGAATAGCAGAAGCCTAAGGGGATCTGGATCTCCTACACCCCCTGGTAGGGTTATAGGTGAGGCTCTGGCAGATATCCCAAAATTCCTCCTGTATAGCTTGCTTAGTAAAACATAAGATCTGGAGCCAGAGGGTCTTACGTTACCAGGGCTGGACTTGTTGCTGTAACTGGAATACAACTGGGGGTCATTAGGGCCTCCCACATTGGCTTGGCTGGATTGTGCTTCACTCAGATGCCCAGCTGGAATTTGGTAGAGGCCTCCAACATTTTCTCAGGTGGGCAGCTCTCCTGGGAAGGGGCGCCCACAAAGTAGGTTGACTCAAAATTGCTGCTGTAGTAAGCCATGTGGCCTAATATAGCTACTGGCCTAGGTGCACTTCAAGTGAGGCAATTTTTCTTGGTACAATTTTTTCCCCAAGTACCAAGGGATCAGCTGCAGCCACATGTATGGACTGCATGTGGGCCATGCCGGTCTCCTTGGCGGTCTTCCTTGTGCCTTGGGCCAGAGGTGCCTTGCCGATGAGGGAAGAATTGGTCTCCCTTGCCAACAAGAAACCACCATTGTCTAGCAGGCATGACATTCCTTAAGCAGTTGCTACATGCTTTCCTGTTCTTGGCAGCTGAACAGACTGCGAGATGCCTGCAGGCTGCCCATTTTTTCTGTATGCCCTCCGAAGAGGGAGAGCAAAAGGGGAGAAAGGAGAGAGGGTAAAGAGGAACAGAGATAGGACAGAGCCTGTTTGCCCAGCCGCACTCCCTTCTGAGGCAGGAAACACTGGTGAGAGTGACTCCCACAAGGCTGAAGACAGGCAGCTGAAAATTAGTTCCTGCCTCCCTTGATTGGACGGTATGAATCGCCCAATCAAGATGTCCTCCGCATCAGAGGGAGAATCTACATTCTCTCTAATCTACTGACTGTTGTCCTAACTGCCACGTATTATTCAAGGATATTTCAGGCCTATTTACACCTAACTCTTGAACCTCACCTCTGGACTAAGTCTGATTCTGGCTACTACTTTGCTAAGCTAAATATATGCTTCATATATTGATACATACTCTGAATATTGAAGCACAATATGTACTGCTCTCCACAGAGTCTTATAATGCAGGCTATAACCCAAGTGTTGTGTGTACAGAGTAACACCAAGACAACTCCAAAAGACACACAATGGTTCACTTCATAAGAAAAGGAAAGTTTTTAATATTTATGAGCAATCTCTCACTGAAACCTTAAAACAATCCAGTGTCAGGATTCTAGAAAGGTCCAGTGGTTTCTGTGTCATGTCCATCTGCCATCCTTTTTCATGAATTACAGTCCCCACTCCTTAAGCCGCCAGCTTGAAGGGCTTTATAGCTCCAAAACTTTTTTTGCCAGCTGACCGGCTGTTTTCATTTGTGATGACAAATGAGTTGTTAAAAGTTTCCTGTTTATCTCTGTGGGGCAGCATCAGAAACTGAGTGTATGTTCCTGGGTAGACTATTTCTCCTACCCATTTCCGTAGTAAGGAAGTGCTTCCCTGGGAAACCAATGCATGCTTCTTTTGGACACAAAGATAGACCGTGCAGCAGCAAACAACCAGAAGAAGGCAGTCTGTATGATGCTGGTCCAGAACATCATTGTGTGGTCATAGGATATCCTAAGAAATACCTTCACCCTAGTACACAGGTTAGGCAATGAGCAACCAGAAATCCATGTGCTTAATTTATCCCTGCGTAAAGGGCATCCTTCTCCTTTCTTCTGCACTGCTTGAAATGGACTGGAGGGAAGGCCGGGATCAAACATGCAAACAATTTGGGAGGGAAGAATCTTCTTGATGGCATACCCATCTTTCTCAACTTCCACAGCAGAAAGGAAACAGAGCATGCTTCCTCGTCAATTCCTCCTGTCACTGGAGGACTTTGATCTCCCCCCCTTCATATCAGACAGAATCAATGAATGCACGAGGTGGCTGTTGCTGGATTTGGAGGCAGCCTGGGGAGGAGTGTAGGATACTTGATACCTGAACTACTGTTGCTGCAGTGTCTTAGTCTCTTGGTTTAATTATTTACATAGGCAAAATGTTCAACCGACAACCTTCCAACAAGGTCTAAAACAGAAGAGTCCTCGGTTTCCTCAGAAACACCTGATCCACCCTGACTTGGATAGCCCGGGCAAGCCCGATCTCGTCAGATCTCAGAAGCTAAGAAGGGTCAACTCTGGCAAGTACTTGGATGGCAGAACTCCTTGGAATACCAGGAGTCAGGAGGTGGGGGCACGCTTTATTCAGCCAATTCCCTGAAAATCCTCCAGGCCCCAGTAGGGGTCAGTCACCAGAGGTCATCATGACTTCCGTTACACAAACACACATGGACATATAAATACAAAAATACCCCTCCCCACCAAAAACCCCACCTGATCCATTTTCCGCTGAAGTCTGTGTGTGTGGGGGGGTGTAAACTGGATATAAGCAACACAACAATTGTCTGTTGTGTCTTGAACTTGTTAATTCTTGTACTTCCCAATGTAATTTGCAAATTGCTGCTCTCTCTCCCTCCCACACCCTGCATAGTAGATCTGGTGTATTGGTCAGTAGGTCAGACAAGGATTTAGATTCCAATCCCTGTTAGCCACAAGAAACCCGCTGCGTGGCTTTGCACCAATCACTCCTCTCTGCTTAACTAGCTCACAGAGTTGTTGTGAGGATAAAATGGAAGAGGCCTTGTGCACCGTTCTCAGTCCCCTGAAGGGCAACAATAAAATGTGATGAATACATTGCCAAGACAGATATTCTTCCATTCTGTTAGCATTACTTCCTTCTATTTTGGTTAGCTCCTGGCATGACTGCCTTTGCCAGATCTGGGATGGTCTGCCAGATTTTAGAAAACCTCTAGACAAAAACTGAGATGGGCTATGTGAAGTTGGGATTAGCCAGTTGGCACGATTGACTATTACACCCCTGGGATAATGGGTGGCTCATGGAGGAAGGTGCGCACAGTGCAGAACCCAACCTAGCACAACAAAGGCACCATGGCTACCATACTGGCATATTTTGACATCATCAAGTAATCATGGCTATACTCCAGGCAACAGCTACCTTTATTCCCCTCACAGCAGAGATTTCTTCTCTCCAACTCTTATCTGAACATGCTGATCAGCTATTTCAGCCACGTCTAATTTAAACTTTTTTCAAATCTCCAATCCCACCTCCTCTTCTTCAAGGAACCACAAGCTGTCATTCCACTTTTCATTCCCTCCTGTGCCAGTGGCCACTGTGTGATACAGAGTGTTGGACTGGATGGGCCGTTGGCCTGATCCAACATGGCTTCTCTTATGATAGTCAGAATGCCTGAAGAACTATGGACTGAAGTTCGTGACGTTGTACAGAACACAGCGATCAGCACCATTCCAAAGAAAAAGAAATGCAAGAAAACAAAGCGGCTGCCTGATGAGGCGTTACAAATAGCTGAGGAAAGAGAAAAACCAAGGTGAAAGGAAAAATTCACCCAACTGAATGCAGATTTTCAGAGAACAGCAAGGAGAGATAAGGAGGCCTTCCTGAAGGAACAATGCAAAGCAATAGAGGAAAATAATAGAATGGGAAGGACAAGAGATCTCTTCAAGAAAATTGGAGAAATCAAGGAAATGTTTTATGCAAAGATGGCCACGATAAAGAACAAAATCGGTAGCGACCTAACAGAAGCAGAAGAGATCAGGAAGAGGTGGCAAGAATACACAGAAGAATTATACAAGAAGGATCTCAATGTCCTTGACAACCATGACAGTGAAATCGCTGACCATGAGCCAGACATTCTGGAGTGTGAAGTCAAATGGGCCCTAGAAAGCATTACTAACAACAAAAAAAGCGGAGATGACGGTATCCCAGTTGAGCTATTCAAAGATGATACTGCTAAAGTGATGCACACATTATGTCAACAAATCTGGAAAATACAACAGTGGCCACGGGATTGGAAAAGATCAGTTTATATTCCAATCCCAAAGACGGGTAACATCAAGGAATGTTCAAACTATCACACCATTGCACTCATTTCACATGCCAACAAGGTCATGTTAAAGATCCTACAAGCTAGGCTTCAGCAGTATGTAGTTCAGGAACTACCAGAAGTTCAAGCTGGGTTTTGAAGAGGTAGAGGAACTAGATATCAAACTGCCAACATTCGCTGGATCATGGAGAAAGCACGGGAGTATCAGAAAAACGTCTATTTCTGTTTCACTGACTACGCTAAAGCCTTTGATTGTGCAGATCACAACTGTGGCAAGTTCTTAAAGAGATGGGAGTACCAGACCACCTCACATGTCTCCTAAGAAACCTGTATAAGGGTCAAGAAGCAACTGTCAGAACAGGATATGGAACAACTGATTGGTTTAGAATAGGAAAAGGAGTTCGACAAGGATGTATATTGTCACCCTGCTTATTTAATTTATCTGCAGAGTATATCATGCGGATTGCTGGCCTGGATGAAGACGGAATTAAGATTTCCAGGAAAAACATCAATAACCTCAGATATGCAGATGATACCACTCTAATGGCAGAAAGTGAGGAGGACCTAAAGAACCTCTTGTTGAGGGTGAAAGAGGAGAGCAGAAAAGTAGGCTTGAAACTCAACATAAAAAAAAATAAGATCATGGCATCCGGCCCAATCACACCTTGGCAAATAGAAGGGGAAGACATGGAAGTAGTGACAGACTTCACATTTCTGGAGTCCAAGATCACTGCAGATGGAGACTGTAGCCATGAAATTAAAAGACGTTTGCTCCTTGGGAGGACAGCTATGGCGAACCTGGGCAGTATAATAAAAAGCAGAGACATCACCCTGCCAACAAAAGTCCATATGATCAAAGCAATGGTATTCCCAATGGTAATGTATGGCTGTGAGAGCTGGGCCATAAGAACTGCAGAAGAATAGGTGCTTTTGAGCTGTGGTGCTGGAGAAGAATCTTGAGAATCCCTTGGAATGCAAGAAGATCAAATCAGTCAGTCCTAAGGGAAATGACTGCAGACTGTTTCTTGGAAGGTCAGATGCTGAAGCCGCCCTGAGCCTGCCTTGGCGGGGAGGGCGGGGTATAAATAAAAATTTACTTACTTATTGTAAAACTTACAGAAGCTGCGGAACTTGATTTATTGACTACAAGGTTACGGGATGGCAATATACTTAAATGTGAAGAGACTTGGGAACCGATATTTCGTTGGGTTAGAAGTAAAGGTTTAGTAATGGATTAGTAGAAACATATAAAACTATTCTCTGTCTACTCCCGGGATGTAAGGGAAGATGTTTGTGAGGTGGGGGGAGACTGAATCTGAAGATGTGATTGTGGTAGACGTATTATATGTTTATATGTTTATATGTTTAAATGTTTATATGTTTATATGTTTATATGTTAAATGTTATTATTTGTCTTTCACTCGGGTGCAATAAAATATCTAAAACCTAAAAAAAAAAAAAAAAAAAAAAATTACTTACTTAAAGCTTAAATACTTTGTTCCACCAAATGAGAAGGGAGCACTCACTGGAGAAGACCCTGATGCTGGGAAAAACAGAAGGCAAAAGAAGACGGGGACGGCAAAAGATGAGATGGCTGGACAGCATTACTGATGTAACAAAAATGAATTTGAGCAGACTTCGGAGGATGGTGGAAGACAGGAGGGCCTGGCGTGACTTTGTCCATGGGGTAGCAGAGTCGGACTCGACTGTGCGACTGAACAACAAAGATTGCTACAGCACAGATATTGTCTCCAGATTTTGATGCAATAATTCAGAGGAAGAGGTGTCAGTTATCAGAGACGGTTAAGCAAAATTTTGCAAACCCGGTAATGTTTTAAGCATGTTTTATTTTAAGTAAAAAAAATCTTTAGTTGTGTTTGTCTGTGCCCTTTAGAGTGTATCTCTCTGCCACCTGGCATGACATCTTATGACACACCTGGCCCGGCCCAGCAAGGTCTCATTTATGTCAGATCTGGCCCTCACCACAAATGGGTCACTGGTAACATTTATTTATTTATTTCATCAGATTTATATCCCTTAACGGGCTCAGGGGTGAATCCTAAGGGGCTGTTCCCTCTTATCTTGCATGACCAATTTCAATGCAATTGACTCCAAGCAGTCCAAACAGCCATCAGGAAGTTGGGGGTTTCCCCCCAAGCCCTCCTAAACCATGACACAGACTAGGCAAAATCACTCGTTAAGCAGAGAGTGCTAGATATAGAAAGACAAACAGATCTTCTCAGTTCCCCAGACTATTTCTCTTCAGCAAACAGTAGATATATAGTTGCCCCCGTAGCCTACCTATACTTCCTTGACTCTCACAACACTAGAAGAGCCTTTACCCTAGCTAGGAGTATGTCCCTGCCATCTGCAGTTGTAGAGGGGAGGTATAAAGGGACTCCTTATGCACTTAGGCTCTGTTCCTGTTCCCAACCTGAAATAGATTCTCTGGAGCATATATTCTTTAATTGTTCTTTTCATATGGCGAATCGAATAGAAATTATCAGCCCGCTGTTGGAAGGGTTCCCTGGCAGGTCAAATAAACTCAAATTAGATTATCTTCTGTCTGACAGAAACCACCACACAACAAGACAGGCGGCTAGGTTCTGTTCCCAGGTTTATAAAGAATGCAAAAAGCAAGACAAATAGGCCAAACTGTAAATCTTTTAACAAATTTTAAAGTAACTTTTTAAAAGGTTTAAAGGGTTAAATAATAATCTTTTATATTCTTTTTTACTGTTATAACCCTTAAATCATCTAATCTTAACATGCAGGCTCTTTGTGGGACTTTTTATAAGGTAATTTTAAGGTTGTTCTAAATGACGTACATTTTCTGGTCAATGACTGTAATAATAATAAACTAAAATATCCTTGGCTTAGAGGGAACACTGCATCTGGGTAGGATTTTCAAAAGTTACAGCAACCACAATTCCTGCCATTCTAAGAGACTGGATGGCATTGGTTCCTCCCCACATATTCCAGAACCATAGTATTAAAAGGTAACAGGAGCATTACAAAAATTCAAGAGGATTTATTTGTTTCACTACTATCACTTGGCAGAATTGTGGGATTACGAAATCCACATGGCAGTGGAGCATGAACGAATTGCACCTGTCCGCCCTAAGGTGTCTGGGTAGCTACACACGTCCTAGGCATATGTTATCGTTGCCTCACAATAAGCATCTTCTAAAGGAGCCCCCTCAAAAAGCCCCCTTAGCTGAGAAAGAAGAGAAGCTGTTCATATGAGGGTTGCTTTCTGGACAAAGGAGGAATTCTCTGACTGGGCAACAAAAGCTCTTTCTTTTCTTTGAGGAAGCAGAGCACCACATCGGACACATTTATTTGCCTGTTTTCTCCTGGAATTGAATCTAAACAATGATAACCTTATAGACTCAGCTGGTTATTCTTGTTTGCATCTGTTAAAATATTCCATTATATTGTATGCTTGCATACCAATTTGCTGTTCAACCTCTGCCCTGTATGTATGGATTGGTAAAAGCCAGTATGGTGTAGTGGTTAAGTGTGCAGACTCTTATCTGGGAGAACTGTGTCCCCACTCCTCCACTTGCAGCTGCTGGAATGGCCTTAGGTCAGCCATAGATCTCCCAAGGGTTGTCCTTGAAAGTGCAGCTTCTGGAAGAGCTCTCTCAGTCCCACCTACCTCACAGGGTGTCTGTTGAGGGGGAAGACAATAAAGGAGATTGTAAGCAGCTCTGAGACTCTGATTCAGAGAGAAGAGCGGGGTACAAATCTGCTGTCTTCATCTGCAGTCTTCCATTCTGCCTGAAGAAGTGTGCATATACACGAAAGCTCACACCCTGGTTAAAACTTTTTTGGTCTTTAAGATGCCATTGGATTCTAACTTTATTTTATGATTAAAGAAGCCAAGGGTTCTTGGTTTCCTTGCTGTTTTCAAATAATCTCTAAACATGTGTGTGTCCGGAAAGGTTACTTTCAATTGCTTGGATCCAGCCAGCAAGAAGATTTCTGCAGTTAGGAGGGAAATTTTTGCTGATTTCCCCCCTCCTGAGGGCAGACACTTGACTCTACCTTTGTTGCTCTTCCTGGGATCCCCTGTATCCCGGCAGCAGCATTTCAGGGACATTTGGAGGCTGCAGTGATAAGGGGAAGACAAGCAAGTCACACTTTACAGATGGAAACCCGTCTGTGGAAATCCTCATCTGGATCCAAACCAATGTATATACAAGGGCCTGAGGATGATCTTATTTGCTACACTTCTTTTACACATACAATTTGTTCATAGTTGAAGAGGCCAGTTGTAAAAAAATGTGGCCACTGTTTGAAGCAAACAGCCCTGATTTGTATTAGTAGTGATAATACTTAGTGTTTATATAACATGACAAACACTTAAAACACTTTGCATACCCTTAAAAATCCCCCAAAAGGTGTCAGTATTATCTCGATGCTGCGTGTGGAGGCTCTGGAGAAGGGATACTGGCTTGCCCAAGGCCATTCAGACGAGCAAGAGGTGAGATTTGGAAGAATCACTAGCCACTCTCACAGTATTTAATTATCTGAAGAAGTAAACAGTGACTCATAAAACCTCATGCCCTACTGCAAATTTGGTTAGCCTTTAAGGTGCTACTGTACTCTCCCTTCTACTGTTACAGACAAAACACGGCAACCCATCTTCATTTATCAGCATTTAATTACTTCAGTGACCTCATGTACTATACATATTAAGTTCTCAGTAACTGGAAGCATTATAGCTTTGATTTAATACTGATGTGGAATAATCAGACAATATATCTGCAGTCAAAAACATGACATATAACCAAGCCTCTCTCTATATAAAGTTATTTGAGTAACAGTTCAATTATCGCTGAACATACTCTGCTCTATCAGCTATGATCAAATGTTTTCAAAACTGAGGAAAGATGGAATTACTAGCTAGCACTCGTGCAGCATGTTTACTCATGGGCTCCCAGGTAAGTATGCATCAGATTGCAACCCCAAACTCATATGCCAATCACTTCCAGATGCTGAAGAATTGCTGGAATTTTCTCTTGGTAAGAAGGGCCCTTTAATTGTATACTAGCCAGAAGAGGGGCCTCTGCACACATTATGTTTCTAGAGCCCCTTGCCATAGCACAAGTTAGCTGTACTCTGAGGTAGCTTTCACCTCTATTATGCCAGAAGTTACTCTGGTAACCCCTCAAGCATGAGGGTAACAAACAGCATTTTTTTTTCTTTTGTTGGGGTGATAACAGCGCATCCCATCCCAACAAAAGGAAAAAATGCTGTTTGTTACGCTCATGCTTGGGAGGAGATGAATGGGACATCATAAAGGAGTCTCAGTTAACCTGCAATTATAAAAGATTCACTTACACATTTATTTCCAATTCTGACAAATTTATTGCTTCAACTGTTGTCCCCCATTAATTAAATCCAAACAGCTGTTGACCCTAACTCGTTATTTATGTTTTCTCTCAAAATATATTCACTACGTTATATGTTAATCTGCTGTTCAGCCTCTGTCTATAAAGGTGAATTATTTCCTTCTGCTTCATTGTATCTGAAGAAATGTGCCTGCACATGAAAACTCATACCTTGAATAAAACTTTGTTTGTCTTAAAGGTGCCACTGGACTCTAATTTTGTTCTTCTGCTTCAGACCAACATGGCTACCCACTTGGATCTAGTAACCCTTCACCTTGAATACTGGTGAACTCCTCTCCAGGAGAGCCAGTTTGGTGTAATGCGGACTCTTATCTGGGAGAGCCAGGTTTGATTCCCCACTCCTCCACTTGCACCTGCTAGCATGGTCTTGGGTCAGCCATAGCTCTGGCAGAGGTTGTCCTTGAAAGGGCAGCTGCTGTGAGAGCCCTCTCCAGCCCCACCCACCTCACAGGGTTCTGTTGTGGGGGAGGAAGGGAAAGGAGATTGTGAGCCGCTCTGAGACTCTTCGGAGTGGAGGGCGGGATATAAATCCAATATCTTCATCTACCTCACAGGGTGTCTGTTGTGGGGGAGGAAGGGAAAGGAGATTGTGAGCCGCTCTGAGACTCTTCGGAGTGGAGGGCGGGATATAAATCCAATATCTTCATCTACCTCACAGGGTGTCTGTTGTGGGGGAGGAAGGGAAAGGAGATTGTGAGCTGCTCTGAGACTCTTCAGAGTGGAGGGCAGGATATAAATCCAATATCATCTTCTTCTTCTTCCAATGTAAGCAGTAACACGTGTGGAAGTCCCACAGCTTGATTAAAGCTCAGCCCTTCTTTAAGGCTCTTTCTACCAAGAGGCAGGTTAACAAAACTTTCAATCTGCAAAGAAAGAATTCTGAACCTTTCATAAGCCTTAACTAAAAATATGAACAACACAGGCCAGTAGCCCTGGGCAGTCATCTCCCCACACCCCCTGCTGAAATTAAGCCTAAATACGCATAACTGGAATGAACACATTATCCCCCTTTTTATTCCCACTTCTGCCTCTCTCCTCCCAACTACACCAGATTTTCGATTGCAATCTTCTTAAAATATGGACCTGTCGTCTTGCATGCTACTGGGACATACAAAGAAGAATACAGTCACTACTACACACAGTCACTACTACTACAGCTGCCTAGGGAACTGGTGAGCTCCCCCTCACTGGCAGTGTTTAAGCAGCAGCTGGACAAACACTTGTCAGGGATGCTCTAGGCTGATCCTGGATTAAGCAGCAGGTTGGACTAGATGACCTACACGGCCCCTTCCAATTCTGTGATTCTATGATTCCATACTGCTTGCAGCCTTTAGATCCAGCAACTTCAACCAAATCAGTCATTGCAAACCTCTCCTAGGGTAACAGCTTCTAGAGAGGTACCAATGCTAAGCAATTGCTGCAAAGAAAGCAGAGAGTCCACCAGCACTGCACAGAACAACAGATAAACTGCACCTGACTTAAAATAAATTTGTTAGCCTTTAAGGTGCCAGTAGACACTGGTCATTATAGAGGTAGAATTTCTATTTCTTTCTTTTTAAATGTACTTGCATCTATACCCTGCCTTTCTCCACAATGATGACCAAAAGCAACTTAGATAGTTCTCCTCTTCCCCATTTTATCTTCACAACAACCCTGTGGTGTAGCTCACGCTGCGAGTATGTGACTGGTCCAGGACCACCCAGCAAGCTTCCATGACAGAGCAGAGATTTGCACCTGGGTCTCCCAGATGCTAGTCCAACACTCCAACTAACCTTCTGCACAAAGATGGACTACAAACCATGGGGAATATTCTGCCATAGCATACCTGAACACATCTGTCACATGAAGCTGCCTTATATTTATGATTTCATTCATTTCTATTTAGTTCACAGCAGTATAAAAACTGAGATAATGAATACAGTTAACATATAGTTAAAGCAGTACATACAATATAGTTAAAACAGTATAAAGTACAGAGTATAAAAAGCAAACAATTAACAACTGATAGCAGTGGATCCAGCATTAAGCCCCCCAAATACACTCAACTGGGAAAGGTCTGATGGAAAAGCTCAGCCTTACAGGCCCTGAAGAATCCAGGGAGATACCGCAGGGCCCAGAGCGCATCTGAGAGGACATTCCGCAACTGAAAAAGCCCACTAGAAGGCATCACCAGTAGGTTGCTAGATGACAACTGCAGCCACCAAGTGGAGTCATAAAGGAAAAATACTGCAAGAATATCGATCTGTATTGTCAATTCTAGCAGTGACTGTTCAGGGAGGGGACATCCGCATCACCAACCGATTCTTTTGACTGGAGAAGAGAATTTAATCTAGAGCCTTCTGTGTGCTGTTCCAGTGAGCCACAAAATGGCTGCTAATCTTTGAAACTGTGCAATCATTTCAGATTTGTACCCATAGATTGCATGTGTCCCCAACAT
Organism: Heteronotia binoei; assembly: GCF_032191835.1. Lineage (NCBI taxonomy): Eukaryota > Metazoa > Chordata > Lepidosauria > Squamata > Gekkonidae > Heteronotia > Heteronotia binoei. Next base: position 73,799,519 of record NC_083235.1, read on the forward strand.
ATGCAATCATACCAATGGAAGCTTTAGAATACTCCCTCAGCTTCTGTCCCCAAGTGCATCTCATCTGCTTCAGCTATATCAATAATGCACCACCTGTACTAATGGGAAGGATGGGAAGAACCCACCAGGATTCAGCACCTTCCACCAGCCCAAGTTTGTACCAATCCATGCAATTAATTCGCTTTCTAGACATCACTGTACAATTATATGATCTATGCATTAGTCACATTTTATTTCAGGGAACAACCAATCACTAAAATTATTCACATGCTCCTAGGCTACATCCAGATCACATCACATGATCCACTGTGTCAAGACCTCCAATATTTCATCTGCACTAGTCCTTTGGACAGAGACAAACATCATCTAAGTTCACCTGGAGAAGTGAATAAATAAATAAGTTATCAGAATGCCACTGGTTGTCACTTAGAGCTTCCATCTGAAACCTGCCCAGCGCATCATGAAGAAGTGTCTGCAACCTCTCTTGAAAGCAAACACTTACACAAGCTTTAGAGGACAGGCTTGCTCTTGATTACGGACAACCCATCAACTTGAAGCAACTATTCACTGCCAATGATGAACTACTCAGCCAAGATTCTAGTCTCTGCAACAAATCTCAGCACCCGACTTCTCTATCCCCGTAACGTCTCAAGCAACACTAGCATGGGACACATCAGCCATATTATGTCAAGGGCTCATTCACCTGTATATCTTTTAATGCACCAGAGGCTGCCATGTACCAGCAATGTCCTCGTTCCTATTTATACTGGCAAAACTGGATTGTCTCTACACGAGAGAATAAATGAACATAAACCAGGCATTAAATAGCAGTAGTCAGATTAGCAAGGGTGAATTTCAACTTTCCTGGACTCTTAAATCAAAGACTTCAGCAGAAGAGTTTCAATGGGGCACTCCAGTAAGAAGCTGCTAGCCTACAATTAATATGTCTATTTGACAGTTCCCAACTTGGACAGAATAGGGACTGGGAGTGGTCTGTTCAAATAAGTGATCGTCCCTTTTCACTTCTATACTGTTCATAATATTTTTCCAATTAACCAGCAGTTGGAGTGGTCCACATCCAGTCCAACTAATCATTTAAACTTTACTGGATGGTTGTAAACTGCACTCCATAATGTAACATCTCTGTCTTGGAATGCTGGACTTTCTGCTCTTTCTTTGTAATAGTACTATTCTTCCCCATCCATTTTTATCCTTGTACATTTCCATAGCTATCTATATGTCAAGTGAATGTAACACTTTGTGCACCCGATGAAACGGGTGCAAGGTCATGAAAATGTATGGCACTCTAAATTATTAGTCTTTAAAGTGCTTCAAGATTTATGGGATTGGATTGTGAAAGTTTTATCGTGGTGTGAGATGGACAAACTAACTAAAACTTTAAGAGACTATGACTTAGACTTATTCAAAAAGGAGTGGAAGAAATTCAAAGGATATATGGAGAAAGAGTGGAACATAAAAAGACATTGGACAATTTTTAGTATTAATCAAAAGTATTATATTTTGATAGATTAGTGGTACCTTTAGAATTACATGCAAATTTATAACTTCGGGGAAGTCAATATTGGAGGGAGGGGGGTGAAATATCATATGGTTTAGTATAAGGGGAAAAAAGATAATTAAATATTGTAACCATGTGTTATTAATAAATTGTTAAAACACATAAAGTGCTTCAAGACTTGTAGTTGTTCTGCATACAACTGACCACACAACTACCATTCTGGAATTTGCCACTAGACTCTTTTTTCCACTCAAGATAAATAAGCACTACTTCAAAAACTTAAACGTGGTCTAACGACTTATGCCCAACCACAGTCCAGCAATCTACCTGTGTAGTGGTGGGTGAGGATGCATGATCACAAGTCTGGCAAACACCATGGGAGATTTAAAAAGCTGTACACCATTAGAATTACAATACATTCACAAGCCATATTCTAGTAGCCCCCTTCCATTTGTGAAACATCTGGATGCCTATAATATGCAGATGAATTGCATCCTTCTATCTCATGAGATTTCTTTCAGCATCTATATGAAATTATCAGTATACCCAGCCCTTTACAAAGCAACACAACTAACAACGGGGGGGAGGAAGTCTCTGCTCCAAGGAGCATACAGTCTACATGTGAGATAAGAGGAGAGGCAAGGTTTTTTTTTTTTTTAAGTGGACAGGACAATCTGAGCAAATGCAAATGATTAGATTAGTTTGGTTGGAGAAAGGCATTAAGGGCCAAAGACATCAAAGAAAATAGGGGCTTTGAGGAGAAATGTAAATGAAGAGAGACTTGTCCTATACTGCTGAGAAAACATTTGACAAGCAAGGTCTGAGTATCTGCAATCTGTCTCTCCCCACCAGTCAGGAACAATGGGACAATAACTGTCTTAGCTGCAGGTAGCTTCCTGGCCAGTATGCCAGTGGGGGGGGGGGGGGCGGCAGGGGGAGACAGCACAGCAGATCTCAGTGGGCCACTGTAGCATTACATTAATCTAGGTGCAGTTCATCCCAGATTCAGCATTGCCGTTAGCATGATCTGAAAAAGGTTGGTCCTCTTTTTAACTTCTCTTCCTCCCATAGGAAAATTAAACCAAATACGTTGGTTTTACAAACAAAGGAAGGATTCAGATGCAGCGTGTTCCAAAAAAGCTTTAAAAGGCATAGTTATTTTGCCTTTTAAAGTTATTTTGAGGAAGATCATAAAATCATAGAATTGGAAGGGAATTGCAAGGTTATCTAGTCCAACCCCCTGCTCAATACAGGGAATTTACAAATACACCCCCCCACACACAGTAACCCTGGTTCCATGTCCAGAAGATTTTTTTTGGGGGGGGGGGCACAGTCCAGGATCCATGGCCAAAGAAGGCCTGAAGAAAAATTGCTTTCTGGTAAGGAAGTGGCAAACAGCATTTTCCTGTATGTGTAAGAAAGGGCCACAAAAACACAACCACTGATGCAGCCCTTCCTGCCCTCCCTCTCATGATATGCCTAAGTTCAAAGAATCAGCATTGCTGTCAGATAGCCATCTCGCCTCTGTTTAAAAGCCTCCACAGAAGGAGAGCCCACCACCTCCTGAGGAAGCCTGTATCACTTGAGGAACTAGGAAGTTTTTCCTAATGTTTAGCTGAAAACTCTTTTGATTTAATTTCAACCCATTGGTTCTGGCCCAACATTCTGGGGCAACAGAAAACAACTCCATACCATCCTCTAGTCTATATGACTGCCCTTCAAATACTTGAAAGTTATCATATCACCTCTCAATCATCTCCTTCCCAGGCTAAACATACCAGCTCCTTCGACTTTTCCTCATAGGACTTGAACTCCAGATGTATTTATATATGCAAATCCACTTCAGAAATTTATGCAGAGGGAATCCACGCAGAACTTTCTAAAACCCACGACTCTTTGCAATGTTTTCAGTACTGCATACTTAAAAACTGCAAGTCAATGCAGAGGCCATATTTGAATTTTCAAGTCTGTTGCTTTCCCCTCCTGATGTGACACCCAATGTATCATCTCTTTCCATTTCTCTTCTAGATACTCACATGAGGGCTAACTGAAGCACCACCCGCAGTGGTCATGTGGTCTTCTAGTCTTCAAAACCCACCATTAGGATGAAGCAAGTCTTGTGGCAAGAACAAGGGCTGCCCGTTAAGTGACACCCCTCCTTCACAATTAGTACACAGTAGACATCACTACAGAGACTAACAATGCATATGGCCATAGTTTATTGTGAAATTCTCTCCCTGGGTCCCGAGATGCTCAGGAGAAAGATAGACATATAAATGTTTTAAATAAATAAAATCAATCAAAGTTCAACATATGATCAACATATGAAGCTGCCTTCTACTGAATCAGACCCTCGGTCCATCAAAGTCAGTACTGTCTACTGAGACTGGCAGCGGCTCTCCAGGGTCTCAAGCTGAGGTTTTTCACGCCTATTTGCCTGGACCCTTTTTAGTTGGAGATGCCGGGGATTGAACCTGGGACCTTCTGCTTACTAAGCAGATGCTCTACCACTGAGCCACCATCCCTCCCCAATATGAAGCTGCCTTCTACTGAATCAGACCCCCCTGGGTCCATCAAAGTCAGTATTGTCTACTCAGACTGGCAGCGGCTCTCCAAGGTCTCAAGCTGAGGTTTTTCACGCCTACTTGCCTGGACCCTTTTTAGTTGGAGATGCCGGGGATTGAACCTGGGACCTTCTGCTTACTAAGCAGATGCTCTACCACTGAGCCACCATCCCTCCCCTAAAGTTGAAATTAGCTTTATCAGGCGGGGTAATTGCCAACTGTTCCCAAGATAAATTACATACAAACCTTCGTAATAAACTGACAGCCTGCAGAATCTCTTCTGAACTGAAAAGGGTTGCCAGATGTGCCATTATCATTAAAGGAAGTCCCCTGTACATCTCAATACCATACTTGAATGACCATGAAAAGCTTCAGCTGCCCATGTTCACTTAGCAATTTTTAACACAAGTAACTCTCATGCTCAAAAATGTCCTTTGCCAGGAAATTCTCTCTCTCTCTCGGCCTCCTTCCCTCAACCCACATTTTTTTTTTAAAAAGTCCTGCCTCATTTCAGGCAGCCTCCAAAGCAGCAAAAAAAAAAAAAAATCTAGCAGTTACTGTTGAATGTAGCAAAATCTTAGAGAGACCAAAAAAAAAGTTCCAAGAGGAACAGTTAGCAGAGTTTAAAAGCCAAGGCATGTACAAGTCCAACACCTACCTCCAGGGCTCATGTTCTGCAAAGACAGGAAAACACAGTCGCTCACACTACGCCTTCTTAAGCCAGATGACTAGATAGTAAGAAGCAAAGGGTGTCTTTGCATAGATGTGTGCGTGTCCAGTGAAGGGGGGAGGAGGAAGGGAAGAGAGAAATGAATTATGGTTTAGTTGTCCCCTCTCTTTAGAATGCAAAAAAAGGGCAAAGAAGCAGAACTCCACAGAAACAGAACTTAGCACACTCAGCTCCATTAGCCAAATATTTACAAAGAGATAGCTTGTGAGGCACAAAGCCCTTTTCTTTCTGCAGCAGAGAAATCTGGTCAAGGCATGGGAACTGAATTCCCCAGACTCTCCTCCCCTCTGCTTTCAGGTCTCAGACATGGGGGGCTCATCACCTTTTCTCCAAGTGGAGCTAAAAAAGAAAGGCATCCCTTCCGCGGATTGTACTAAGCCCCCTTTCCCCGCAAACTCAATTGCCTTGCCAGAAAACTGATCAGAAAACACAACACTTTCTTCCCTTCCTCCGCCCCGCCCCCCCCCCCCTGGCAAAGTCAGGAAGGGGGAGGGGAGAGAGAGAGCAACCTATCTGTAGCATATTACAAAGAAGCAGAAAAGTTTGAATTGTTTTAAAGAACAAAGGCAGTTTTAAAGGAGACTCACCCAACCAGCTGAAAACTCGCTTATCCTCCTGGCTATGTTTGCTGAGAGACCCGCCCCCTCCGGGGTCACATGGTTTAGAACGCTAGTCAATGATCAAAGGAGCATTGTCACTCTGTGAATAATGAGCATCCCACAGTGCAACGGACTTAGGCAGTAGCTAGAAGAGGGGGATAATTACTGCCCAGGGGTGCAGAGAGCCAACCAGAAGAAGCAAAAGAAGGGGAAAGGCTCAGTCGAGCAGTTTAAAAAGAAATGGGGTTGCAAGTCCTCTTTGCGGCAGCCCAGTATCTTAGGGGAGGGTAAAAGAAGATAATTCAGTGACTGAAACAATCTCAAGGCAGCCCCTGCAGAAAACAAGAAATGAATATCCGACTTGAAACAACTTTACCCCCACAATAAATCTTATTTATTTCAGTGGGATCTGAGAGTAAATATAGATTTGCGACCTTGCATTCCTATGCAATTTAAGGCTTACCCTGCTGTAAATATGGGATCAAGCTGTGTACTCCTTATGGACTTGACAAGTCAAGGACACATTGGTCAGGATGCAATGTGAATATAAGCATGTTTATTTGGAAAACTGGGTTTGTGAGGAAGCTTCAGGGTTTACTCAAAGAAGGGTTGTTAGATTTGAGTCCAGCAGCACCTTAAAAAACAAGAGTTTCAAGGTACAAGCTTTTGAGAATCAAAGCTCCCTTCATAAGGCACAGCAGTGCAGAAATGTACATCTGAGTCCTTTTATCTTAGTCAGAACGTGGGAGGGGAACTGCAAAGAATGCTTGTAAAGGATGCAAACTTAAAATGTATATTGCAATAAGCTTGATTAGAGGGGAAATGCCTGGAGACAGAAAATTAGCTCCTTTAGTGAGATAAAAATTCTCTGTCCCTAATCATCCAGGGGGAGGGGGCGTTGTTCTGAACTTGTGAATTAATTCTAGTTCAGCAGTCTCACCTTTTATTTCCCCTTTGAAATTTATTTGTTTGAAGACTGCCACACAAGGTAGGGCTGCAGCCTTGGCCACAGGAAAAAGTCACACTGAGTTCCCCAATAAACTTGATATAAAATCAGAAAGCCACACTCTAAAAGCATGAATGCTTACTCGGTACAGAAGTCTGGGGACTCTACACTGGCAACTAACACATCTGTTTTACCTATTCTTATTCTTTCTTTCCCCTAACATACAGCCTACGAGCTGTATCCGGTCCCTATAGGGCCCCATTACGTCCTACCAAGCAACTAGGGTTGCCAAGTCCAGTACAAGGAATATCTGGGGACTTTGGGGGTGGAGCCAGGAGCAAGGGTGTGACAAGCATAACAGAACTCCAAAGGGAGGTCTAGCCATCACATTTAAAGGAACCCCACACCTTTTTAAATGCCTTCCTTCCATAGGAAATACTGAAGGATAGGGTCACCTTTTGGGGGGCTCATAGAATTGAACTCCCTGGTCCAATCTTTTTGAAACTTGGGGGGTATTTTGGGGAGAGGCACTGGATGCTATGTTGAAAATGTGGTGCCTCTACATCAAAACACAGCCTTCCCAGAGCCCCAGATACCCACCGTTCAATTCTCCACTATTTCCTATGGAAATGTCTCCATACAGAATAATGAGTGTCCAGCAGATATTCCCCCCCCCCTGCTTTCTGATGACCCTGAAGCGGGGGGAAGGCCTCCAAACTGAGGGATCCCCTGCTTCCACCTAAAAGCAACTGGCTGTCTGCTGCTTCCAACTTCCTGTTTCTTGCACGGCGGTTCCTTTTGCCCTGTTTCTCCTATTCCCTGCTTCTCAGAGAGAAAGAAAGCCTTCCTTCAATTGGCTGAGGGCTCCATCCCTCCTCATTCTCTGGAGAAAGAGGGGTGGGTCCTGAAGTGGGTGAGTTCTTACTACTGCGAATGGGTAGCACATTTCCAAGGTCAGATGACTCAGGGGACCTGGTTTCCCCCAGAGTGTGGTAAAGCATAAACTTCTGGAACTGAGTATTCCAGGATAGGGCCGGCTCAAACTCGATCCTGGAGGGGAGGGGCTTATCCCCTGGTTTCCCAGTCATATCCAAGCCTCGCCTCCCATCTCCACTATTTAAACCTCCCCCCTCCAAAAGGTTTTCCAACATCAGACTACCCCTCTGTAGTCAAAGACCTGCATTAGGGGAGCTCTAAAAGGAACCCAGAAAAAACAGAGAACCCTGCTCTCAGGAAGAAGAAACATGCCGGCGGGGGGGGGGGAGGGGAGGAACACAGCATAATGATCTTTCTGAACCTAGATAGACCTTGAGCAAATTGTCCCTACTTGGAAGCTGCCCCACATCAGAGGGTAAGTAGGACTGACCCACTCCAGGACCACCGAGAAAGAAGCTTCACAGTGAAACAAAGCTTCCGTTCTCTGGTGGTCCTGGTAGTGGGTCAGTCCTTAGTACTGGGACATAACAAAGCGGTGCATCCCAGGGCGGGTTTAGCAGCTTCTCCAGGCAGACAGCATGCTACTGAAAGCAACCTCTGCTGAGGCCAGCTTATCTATCCTGTGATGCCTGGTAAAGGGATGAACTAACTTCCATGTGGCTGCCTTACAAATAACTGCCAGCGAAGGAAAGGAACTACAGGCCGCCCGGGTGGCCACGCCCCTCAAAGGGTGAGCTGTAAAACTTTGGGGAGGATCTAAAGCTTCAACTTTATAGGCCGCCCTGATACAGCCCCTCAACCACCAATGTAAGTTTGAAGCTGTGAACTGCTTTCTAAAGATACTCTCCTAAAGGGGAGGAGCGAGGCCTCAGTGGATCTGGGTGGGCCAGTCCTGTCTGGGCAGGACTTAGTACCCAAGAACATTCAAACAGTCCCACTCTTTCGTTCTGTCAAGTAATAGGTTATAACAGAATGAAGGTAAAATTGTGGGTTCTGATCTCTGAAAAGGGAATTAACTTTAGGAATAGCCACCAGTGCTGGGCGTCACACAACCAATACCCTCTCTAAGCTGCAGAGTCCTGTGAGCAAAAACTTCACCCTGCGAGCCACCAACACCAAAGCTGCAAGCCACTGAACAAACCGGTCCACTCCGGGGCCACACACCCCTGAGTCAAGACAAGCATGTGCGAGCCAGAGGCCAGAACCGCGAGCCAGCTCACACCAATTGAGTTAAGAGAGAACATTGAATGCAACCTTATCAACATGAAAAATGCATAATTTCTTGTCTATGGGCAAGACCCTCGGCTCCAAAAAACCTCCTCGCTGATGTAACTCCCAATAGAAATTTTGCTTTATATGTCAGACTACGGAAGCTTTATATGTCCTTCAGACTACGGAAGCCATTGGTTCACAGGGCTTCTTACACAGAACCTAGAATACCCCATTCAGCTTCCTACTGGGGCCTATGTACTGCCCCCTAAAGGAACTCTTAACCTGTAGGTTGTAAGACCAAGGACTTCCTCATTTTTGTCCCCCTGCTGACTAAAACAGCCACCACCTGTCTTATCAGGGTAGTGGAACTAAGGCCTTTCTCTAGAGCAGTCTATTAAAAAGGCCACCACGTAACTTGTTGTGCTGCCCGTGGATCTAACCTTTATCTACATCCGAGACTGGAAGGACCCTCCAAGTGTTACTATATACACTACTGGCAGAGACTCTGTGGGGGGCTAACATAGTGTGACCACTTGAGTGGTACCAATGCTATGTAGCTGTTGCCTCTCAACATCTAATTAGTGAGGTTGAATATTTGCAGCTGGGTATGATACACCGCCCCCTGCACTAGCAGGTCTTCCTGCATCAGAAGTCTCCAAGAGTCTACTACAGAGGGTCTGCACTGGACCCTTCTGAGCAAGAAGGAAGCAATTACTATGATCTCTGCTCTTTGTTCTATAAACTACTAGAACAGTTTCTGGATAATCTGAAGTGGTGGAAAGGCATACAGAAGACCCCCTGACCAATTTTTGTTCAGTGGGTCTGTGCTACTGCCTTTTGATTTTGTAATCTGGACATGAATAGTTTCAGATGAAGATTGTCCTCTATAACCAAGAGGTCTACTCTTGGTGTCCTGAATTTCTGACACTCCTGTAGAAAGACTTTTCAGTTGAGCATCCATTATGTTTGCTCTACCATTTGTCAACTCAGCCAAACAATTACCAAGCTGGCAGAGAGCCAGTTTGGTGTAGTGGTTAAGTGTGTGGACTCTTATCTGGGAGAACTGGGTTTGATTCCCCACTCCTCCACTTGCACCTGCTGGAATGGCCTTGGGTCAGCCACAGCTCTGGCAGAGCTGTCCTTGAAAGGGCAGCTGCTGTGAGAGCCCTCTCAGCACCACCCACCTCACGGGGTGTCTGTTGTGGGAGGAGAAGACATGGGAGATTGTAAGCCATTCTGAGTCTCTGATTCAGAGAGAAGGGTGGGGTATAAATCTGCAATTCTTCTTCTGCAGACCACTGCATGAATAGCTTTTGGGGACTGAAGATGGTGCTCTGCCCAACAGATCAGTTGCCCATGTGTAAAGTCTGGACATGAGTCCCCCTCCCCATACTTGTGGACATAAACTTTGGCTGTAGTGTTGTCCATCTGGACCAAAACATAATGTCCCTTCTGAATGTTCTTGAACTGCATCAGTGCCAACCTGATAGTACTCAGTTCCAGAAGTTTATGCTTTACCCCACTCTGGGGGAAACCAGGTCCCCTGAGTCATCTGACCTTGGAAATGTGCTACCCATCTCAACGGACTTGCATCCATCATCACCACCAACCTCTCAGAGATTGCCCCTCAAGGAACAACCTGAGACCATCTGCCACCAGAGATCCAATCTGAATTTTACCAGAAAGTGATGTCTCAGCAATCACATGATCGGCGGTGGGGGGGCCTTGAAAGTGCCCCAGGAGCCCGCTCTTCACTGTTTTGCCAAGTTGGTGAGTGAGTTGGGAGGGAGGGGTAGGTGCCCTGCGGAGGGGGGGGCGGGCCTGCCAGAGAGGTGCGGAGATCGGGGCTGCCAGAAAAGTGGTGGTGGAGAGAGTGTGGGCCACCGGGAGGGGGCCTCCACCCAACTGGAATTTTCTAGCTAAGTGCCTGGGTGTCAGAAATTTTTCTTCAGGACAGATTGGCAAGGGATCCTGGAGGTTTTTGCCATCTTCTGGGAATGAAGCAGGGGTCACTGGGAATGTATGTGTGTGGGGGGGGGGAGGTATTTGTGAATTTCCTGCATTGTGCAGGGGGTTGAACTAGATGACCCTGGAGATCCTTTCCAACTCCATGGTTCTGCGATTCCTTGAATGTGTAGAGAAAGAAATCCTACCTGGCCAGAGAATGGGGTAGTTAGGAGAGCTTACTTGGGGGGAAATTGCTTAAAAATACCAAAATAATCTATCCTCCCAGGAAAAGTACAGACAAGAATAAGGAGAGAACCACACTAAAGGCATTAGGAATTCTTCTGAAATAGTTCAGCAACCACAGGGATTTAGAAGAGCCACAAGACCACGAGGTTCCTTGTCTTAATTAAGGTAGGTGTTTCACAGCAGGCTTTCCTACCAAAGTATCATTTGCCTTAACAGCTTTGTTAATGCTGCTGCTGGAAGATTGTTGAGCGAGCACGTCTCTTCCTTTGCTTCCATCTTACACTTGGCTGAGTGTTCATTAACTTTGTGCAAAGCATGCAGAGCAGATACTCTTCATGTAAACGAGTATAAAATAATATTTAGTAATTATATAGAGCGTTCAGTGCCCAAAGACCTTCACACACATTAGCTTGTAATTCTTCCAGCAGCTCTGTTATATAAACTGACAATATTATCTCCATATTATGGGGATGGGGGCTGAGGCTCAGAGATAGTGGCCTGCCGAAGGCCATCTATTGCAAACATGTTACAAGGGCCAGATCTGATATAAGTATCACTTTGTGGGGCCAGGCCATGCGTGCCATAAAATGTAACATGAGATACTGGAGATATAAATTTCATAAAGGTGATTTCAAATGGCAAATGGCAAAAGAACATAAGAGAAGCCATGTTGGATCAGGCCAATGGCCCATCCAGTCCAACATTCTGTGTCACACAGTGGCCAAAAATTTTATATATATATATACACACACACACAGTGGCTAATAGCCACTGATGGACCTCTGCTCACCACCAAAAAAATGCTGACGCTACTTTGGGAGTCTAAGAGGCTGAATTCGAGCAGGGCTCAGAACCCAAGTGTGTGACTGCACAGATGACCACTTGAAGATCATCAGTTACAGGTAAGCAACCTGTTTATATCTGAACCATTAGCTGAATTGACTCTGGAAGGACTTCTGTCTCCTGTATCTAACCACTCATAGTCCTTGTTACACTCTCATGGGGTGGATATTAAATATGCTTTCCATGATGGCAACTAAGAACCTCCAGTAACAGATTACAGAGTCTGAGCATCCACGGTTCATCTTCTGTCTTGCTGTGTAGCTCAACACTGGGACTACACATGCACAGGCCAGCCACAGACCTTTGTCTCTAGTCTTTAAATATTCCGAACAGGGGCAGCGCTCTTCCTAGGAGATGGCGCCTGCGTGGGTTTTCCCACCAGAAGTGTCATGTGCTCCTGGAGCAAGCCGCCCCCTTCCCTCAGTTCCTTTTTCCCACCACCACAAGTGGGCGTCTTTTTTAGTCAGCTCCATTTTAGCTAGATTTTTTCCTCCAGTGAAGATTTCTTTTTCTCTTTGCCCAGTTGAGACCTTTCCTTCTCCGTTTTGCCCAAGATGTGAAGCCAGATTCATTCACTGCAAATTTTGTTTCCCCCAGCAAGGTCTGTCATTTCTAGTGTAATGGCAACACAGACCCTATTCAAGAAGTGTGCCACTAAGATGAACATGAATTGTGCCTTCTTCACTGGTGAGAGCCATAATATCAGCACCTATCAAGTCTGTCAAAAGTTCACCCCAAAAGCAAGGGCTGTCAGAGCATCCCTCCTGAAGGCAGCTTTATGGGAGAAGGCACTCTCCACCACACCCCCACTGAAACCGATGTTGAGAACATAAGAACATAAGAGAAGCCATGTTGGATCAGGCCAATGGCCCATCCAGTCCAACATTCTGTGTCACACAGCGGCCAAATATACACACACACACACACACACTGTGGCTAATAGCCACTGATGGACCTCTGCTCCATATTTTTATCTAACCCCCTCTTGAAGGTGGCCATGCTTGTGGCCGCCACCACTTCCTGTGGCAGTGAATTCCACATGTTAATCACCCTTTGGGTGAAGAAGTACTTCCTTTTACCTGTTTTAACCTGACTGCTCAGCAATTTCATCAAATGCCCACGAGTTCGTGTATTGTGAGAAAGGGAGAAAAGTACTTCTTTCTCTACTTTCTCCATCCCATGCATTATTTTGTAAACCTCTATCATGTCACTTCGCAGTTGACGTTTCTCCAAGCTAAAGAGCCCCAAGCGTTTTAACCTTTCTTCATAGGGAAAGTGTTCCAGCCCTTTAATCATCCTAGTTCCCCTTTTCTGGACTTTTTCCAATGCTATAATATCCTTTTTGAGGTGTGGTGACCAGAATTGCACACACCACTCCAAATGAGACCGCACCATCGATTTATACAGGGGCATTATGATACTGGCTGATTTGTTTTCAATTCCCTTCCTAATAATTCCCAGCATGGCGTTGGCTTTTTTTTATTGCAATAGCACACTGTCTTGACATTTTCAGTGAGTTATCTACCACGACCCCAAGATCTCTCTCTTGGTCAGTCTCTGCCAGTTCACACCCCATCAACTTGTATTTGTAGCTGGGATTCTTGGCCCCAATGTGCATTACTTTGCACTTGGCCACAATGAACCTCATCTGCCATGTTGATGCCCACTCACCCAGCCTCAACAGGTCCCTTTGGAGTGCCTCACAATCCTCTCTGGTTCTCACCACCCTGAACAATTTAGTATCATCTGCAAACTTTGCCACTTCACTGCTCACTCCCAACCCCAAATCATTTATGAACAAGTTAAAGAGCATGGGACCCAGTACCGAGCCCTGCGGCACCGCACTGCTTACCGTCCTCCACTGCGAAGACTGCCCATGTGAATAACATGTGAATGTGAATAGCATGTGAATAACAATAGCAGGCTTGATTGGCTTAGGTATGATATGCAGAGGAGCAGTAAGCATGGAGATACCAGCACTGGTAATGAGACAGGAAACCTAGATCTCAATTCCATCCAGAATGATTCAGACCAGGAGGATGCAAAGAATAAATCTACATAAGTCTGACATTAGAAACCACAGAATTCAGTTATTAAGAATAGCAGTGCTCTTACATTTGTGTTAGTCCGGCCCTCTTAACAAATGAATTCAACACCTCAAGTCTACTCAGAGTGGCAGCAGCTCTCCACAGTCTCAGGCAGAGGTCTTTTACATCACCTATTACCAAATCCTTTAACTGGAAATGCTATGGGTTAAACCTTGGACTCGCTGCATGCCAAGCAGATGCTCTACCACTGAGCCACAACCTCTTCCTGATTTGCATTTCTGAGTGCTAGTGTGGAAGAAGGAATCATAAGGATAGTCACCCTCTGAAGTCCCTAATACAACACAACACTAACGTTGTCCATTTGGTTTTTCTACTGGCCCTTACTCCATGTCTGCATTGTATTGTCTTCTTTTTCCTCTCCTATCCCTTATGAATTATTCAGGACCTGATTTTTTCCCAACATGCCCATCTCTTGCAGCTGTTCAATCTACTACTTGTCCACTTTCCAACCTGAAGTAGTAATGGGTCAGAACCACTGGGCAAACAAGAAATCCAACATGTCTACAAAAATATCCCACTATTTTTAATTCACACTGAAGCTCTGCATTCAAAATTCTTACTCAATACAGAAAATGAAAGGAAAATTTATTTTAAAACGTAGTAAAAATGATTGCATATTTTATTACTTAAAAACAGAGCAGGTGAGATAATTAGAATACCAAGCTATGTCCTCCTATTACAAGACTACACAGTCTACTTATACTGCATTTATTGACACAGAGATTTAGCAAAAATTAAAACACACAGGAACCAGGGCAGCATCTCACCTACAGAGGGCAGCTCAGCCCTTCCTTATTGCTCCAATGGATATGGTGCATTTGTAAGTGGATGAAACTAAAATATCCGATTTCCCAAGTGCACTGGAAGAAAAATACTGAAAATACCTGAAGTCGCACCAGACTGAATATTGTATCCAAGGGCTTGAAGTTACATCATTAGGTTATGTGCATAAGCATAATTCACAATCTTTCAACATGCTTTAAAGACATTAGTCAGCGCGAGAACAGTTCCATTTAGGCTCTCTGTAATCAATGCTTTTTGGAAAGTTCCGCTTCTAGCACTGGTGTGATCACAGGCCATCGGATTTTCAGACAGAGGACAGGAAAGGAGTTCAGGGATATCTCTGAGGCTCAAAACAAGGTTAAAATTATGGTAGACATAGCTGGGGAAGAAAGGGCTTTTTCCCCATCAGATGTGCTGGTTCACCAAAGCTTTTGTGTCACAATAAGTTGGGGTTTTTTTCAGGCACAGAGACTCTTGAATTGGTTATTTTGGCTTCAGAAGGCGGCTAGCCCTCTAGAATCTCACTCACAGGGCTGTTGTGGGGATACAACAACAGTGGGGATACCCTTGAGCTCAAAGCAGGATTAAAAATATAATTGATGTGATAAAAATAAAATTCCCCATTAGATTATGCTGCCAAACAACCGCTCTTGTGCCACAATACAAAAATATCAAAAATATTGTGCAAAAACACTCTTAACTAGTATGTACAAAATTAAGTAACTTATATCATATAATAAACAGCCTACAAAAGTAGGCATACATTCATATACATCCAGTAGAAATCAAAGACAAACAGGAGTCTCGAATACAGTATTACAGGGAAGACCCCACACAGTCTCTTAATTTTCCAAACAGAGTACTGAGACTCAACAATAATAAAGTTCCACAGGAGTCCCTCCGTTGCTTGTTGACTTCTGAAGGAAAAATTCTTGCCTTCACGCAAACTCCGGCTTTGATTGCGTTCCGCTGCTCCTGCAGCTTCCTCGTAAGCCAACTGAAAGTTCCAGCCAAGTTCTCTCTCAAACACCCATTTTGGTATCTAATTAAGATACCATTACTGGTTCGCTCCTAAACTATATACTTAAGTGGCATTGAGTGCATTTTGCTGTCAATCAGGAATGGCTTGCTCCTAATAAAAATAAACACCTCATGAGGAGACCACAACTAGAGATAGTGCCAAACACCAAACGAACAGCGGTAGGAAATTACAAGCAGAAATCGTAACGTTTTTTTCAAACCTACTGTGTGTATTTTTTTTTTATCAAAATGGTGTTAGTACAAAGTTTCAAAACATTGAACATCACATTGGTTAATGCCAAGAACAAAACTTGACTCATATGGTAACCCCTGGATGGAGGGTAAAATGTTTCCAGAGACACAGTCTCAGAAAAAGCTAAATGACCCACAGGAGATTAAAAGTTCATTCAGAGGTTCTCTCTCTTTATACAGACGTCTGTACTTGATCGTCCCTTACAAACTGGCCACACCACTGCCGCAACTAGCTGGAACAGCCATTTTGCAAATTCATTCCTTCTTCAGGCTCCGGAACAGGGACTCACTCATATCAACACACTGCTTTCACCAAAATCACACTCCATCAAGTCAAGAAAATGCTGAGAGCATTTAGCCAGCAAAATCCAGAAGCCTTGTGCATCTGGTAAGCATCAGGACTGGCTTGCTCCTATTTAATACATGAATTGAGAGTATTCTGCCATCAAAAGGAACAGCTTGCTCCTAATATAAATATTGTAGGGAAAATTTTGTCAGAAAATCCAGGCTTTTGCATCTGGTTAGAGAGGAGGTTCAGGACTGGCTTGCTCCTAATATAAATATAAACATTTAAGTGGCATTGAGAAGTAAGTTCGTAATAACAATTAATATTAAAAAAAACACACACACATTCATTTAAAAAAATTAAGAATTTCCATTTCCATTTCACTGTGTGTTGCATTTCATTATAATTACCATCGTTTATTCCAGGGTGAGAGATGTTGAAGAAAAGACGTTGCCGAGAGCATTAACACTGAATTGTAACAAGAGGCTGATAACCTTGAAGGAAATAGGAATACTCTTGAGCAAAGTTCCCTCTAAGCTGCACTAGGGAGAGCTGGCCCACAACATTTTAACTCAGTGCAGGCATTTTGTGTTCAGCCCACTAGAAGGCATTTCTCCCTCCAATGGAAACAACTGAGGATAGGGGCACCTCCTTCTGGGGGCCATAAAATCGGACCCCCTGGTCCAATGATTTTGAAAATTGCCTCGAGTCACAGGAAAAAGTGGGAAATAAACATCTGAATAAATAAGTAGTTTGGGTAGGTTGATCATATTTAGGCAGCTTCCTCTTTGTTAGGTTAGGGAGATTCTGACAGTGTGTCAAATAAAATTGTCATGAAGGGTTAAAATGCTTGGGAAAATGAACTTATGTCTCTTACTATGCCGGTAAAAGGGGGCCGACTGCTTAGTAGTTTACCCTATATTACCGGAGAAAGATCTGGGAGCACCCCAGATCTGACTCAGACAGGATGTCTTGTACCTATAACTCTGGATCTTACAATAAAAGGAACTTTATAAAGAATAAAAGACTTTTTATTGATGGGGAACCAGGGTGGGATTTGACATGGAGTCAGATCTGCCTGGGCAGCAGCCCCACCCCCTCAACACGGACCCTCCGGCCAAGATGCTAGAGGAGCCGGACCCTGAGGAAGAAGTGGAGGCTGCTCCCAACATATAAAATGCATGATGTGGGGGAGGAGAAGCAAAGATTACAGAAAAGGCTTGGAAATGGGAGAGAAAAGATCAAAAGGCATCGTTGGGGGGGGATATAAAAGTTAAGAGAAACACAAAAAACACCAATGGGTTGCCCCCCCCCACCAGGCTCCTGCTGAGGCAGCCCTGATGTGCCAGCCCTGTGCATTCGAGGATGCCTCTCACCCATCTGAAGCAGAAGGGAAAGACGCCTCCCCCCGCCCCCCCCCCAAAAAACCCCACACAGTGCATATATCTGTCTCCCTCCCCGCTTCAGGAGACTCTGCAGAGTCCACAAGCAGGCAGGGAAGGAGGGCGGA
The DNA here is from genome assembly GCF_032191835.1 of Heteronotia binoei. Taxonomy (NCBI): domain Eukaryota; kingdom Metazoa; phylum Chordata; class Lepidosauria; order Squamata; family Gekkonidae; genus Heteronotia; species Heteronotia binoei. The sequence continues at coordinate 73,817,020 of NC_083235.1, forward strand.
CCGACATGCATAGGGGATCCATTCTTACTGCCTTCTCCCAGCCTGCGCATCAACTTGACCCCCTCCCAGCATTCCTTTGCCCAGCTCTGAGGACAGCTTTTGCTTGCCTTAAGCAGCGGGGAAGAGAAAGGCGCTTCCCTCCAACACACAGCACAGGCATTTCTTTCTCAACCCCTGGCTTGAAGCAGTAGAACAAAGTTGGAGTCAAGGAGCACCTTTAAGACCAACCAAGTTTTATTCAGAATGTAAGCTTTCGTGTGCAAGCACACTTCATCAGACGAAGGCATGCTCTGTTAACTGCTATTTGGTTCTTAAAGTCTGGGTTAAACTGAGAACTATTTTCTCAGAAGTATTCTCCCCCTGCTTGTTCAGGTATGGGACCAGACTTCACTGTCACTCTGTCTCTCTGTCTCTCTCTCTTTCTCTCTGTCTGTCTCTCTGTCTCTCTCTCTCTCTCTCTCTGTCACACACACACACACACACACACACATACTCGGAAGTACCAGGTCTGCAGACAGATCCCCAAGGATGTCTTTCGCCCACCCAAAGCAGAAGGAAAGGGAAAGCAGCCTCCTCAACACACAGCAGGCATTTCTCTCCTGCTTCGGAAGCGGCTGCGGAGTCCACAGAGGGAGGAGGAGGGTAGATAACACGGGGGAGCCATTCTTGCTGCCTTCTCCCCATGCATGTGCACACACAACCAGCTAGTCCCCTCCCTCTCTCCTGCCTTAACCCTAGCACAGTGCAGCTTAGAGGGAACTCTGCTTGACTCCCACCTGAGCCCCATCCTCCCCTCTCCCTCCGAAACTCATCTTTCTGGCTCTGGTGTCAGCTGCTAGTAGAGGCGGTACTTGCAGCCCCCAGCTCATCCTACCCCAGCTGAAGACTGCTAGGAGCCAGGGGAGGGGCTTAGCTATTCTCCCCCTCCCCCCCCCACTCTGAAGAAAGAGAGTGAGAAACCAAAAACCTCAGCTTTCAAACAAGGGGAGGGATGGGGGGAAGCCAAGACTTGAAGAGCCACAGGAGAGGGATAGAAGAGACACATGCAGCTCCCGAGTTTAGCTGCTTGCTCGCTCTCTGTTGGAAGAAACCAAGGTGATCCCTTCCCCGGCTACAGCGCCGGCAGCGCTTGCTCTGTGTCACGGGCTGGGGCCAGGCCAGGCGAAGTCCAGGGGCAGTCCAAGGTCTGTAGCTGGGTAGCAAGGAGGGTCCAAAGCGCCAAAACCGAATCACAGTCCAGGTATCGTAGGTCAGAGGTTCAGAAGCCAAAGTCAGGGGGTCCAGAAGTCAATGCCAGAGGCAGGGGGTCCAGAAGCCGAAGTCAGAAGCCGGAGTGGCTGCTAGAACGTCAGGTAAGTGACTAGTTGCTTCCACAAAGCCTCCTCCCAAAGCCCACAGCTATATAGCCCTCTGCTGTCTGTTGCCCATTTGGGCTAACTGCTGACTCAGAGGGCAGCCAGGATCCTGCTGAGACTCAAGCACCCTCACTCCTAGAAGGGCCAGAATCCTTTCAAAACTCAGGGCTCAGGGAGCGTCTTGCTCGTGAGCGTGCCGCCCTCCTCCGATCCCTGAGGTCCTGACGGAGGCGGTCATGCACACGAGCCACCCGAGAGGGCGAGGCAGGGGGGCTTGAATCTTCTCCAGCAGGAGGCAGGGGCACTGATGCAGGTGGCAGAGGCACAGTTTCTTCTGCAGGCTCGGCTTCTTCTGCAGGGCCCCCAGCACCCATGACACTCTGCTGCTATATGTATGTGCACGCAGCAGCTCGCCAGGTTGCGTCCCCTCTCATCAGCACCGGGTTGCTGCAGTGCAGGTGAGTCCAAAAGAGTGGCAGGGGTGAGCATCGGTGCCACCTCAGAGGCTCCGGCAGCCCCTCCTTCCAGTGGGAATGTTGGCACCCTGCGAGGGAGGAGGCGGAGGAACCAGGCCCGATGGGGAGGGGGGGAGGCGAGTGGTCGTGAGGCTGTTGCAGTGCTCCCTCCCCCACTGCCACGCTCCCCACGACTCCTCCACCAGCTGGGGCGGGAGCGCCGCTTCCTTCGCTCACTCACTCGCTTGCCTTCCTCCTCCTTCCTGGCAGGCGACGGCGCATGTGCGTGCCATAGGTTCGCCACCACTGGTCTAGGGGAACACTGGGGAAAAGACCATTTGTAATAGCCCCCACAGCAGCTTTTGAACTGGTCCTAAGTGCTGAATGGCTCAGGGCCCATGAACCTTATATTCAGTGGAAAAACAGAACAGTATACTTTGTGGATGAAGGTTGTAACACTCACACCTGGGACAGTAACTGGGGCCCTAACCCCCCCCCCCCAAAAAAAAATGATGGAAAGACTTTGCCTCACCAAAGCAGAAAAGGCTAGCATTCCTCAGGAGGCCTTTAAATAAATTAAAACGGTTATTCACATCTGAACCTATCTTAATTCACCCAGATAAAACTGAGGAATTCTGGGTTCAATGCGACGCATCAGATGTTGCTATTGGATGTGTCCTCCTCCAGCAAGATAAGGAGGGTCACTTATGCCCCTGTGCATATATTTCACAGAAATTTAATGAGACAGAGAGACAATGGTCTGTATGGAACAAGGAAGCTTTTGCAATTAAACATGCACTGGAACTCTGGAGGCACTGGTTAGAAGGTGCCAAGGTTCCTTTTGATGTATGGACTGATCACAAAAACCTGGAGGCACTCCACACCAGTAAGGAACTGTTCCCCAAACAAGTGCGCTGGGCTGGGTTTTTCTCACGGTTTGACTTTAAGTTGAAACATGTTCTGGAAAAAAAGAACTTTTTGGCTGACGCTCTCTCGGCTACTCCAACATGAGAGCAAAATGGAACCCAACATAGACTCAGTGTTCACTCCAGCGCAGTTGGGGGGGTAGTACAAACCCGTAGCCAAACAAAAAGGGAAAAGGTTCCCGCGGATTTACAAACCAAACTTAGACAGGCCGCCGAGGAAGAGGGGCATATTAACTTACCCCCATCGGTGGTAGTAAATACCGATGGTCTAGGGTTCAAGAATGAGAAATTGTATGTACCCAAATCCTTACACAAGGAGATATTACAACGGTGCCACAACAGTAAACTGTCAGGACATTCTGGATTTATAAAAACAATACATTTAGCACAAAGGCAGTTCTGGTGGCCAGGAATGAAGAAAGATGTTTCTGAATATGTGACTTTGTGCCCAATATGTATCATGGCAAAAAAGAGAAATGGGAAACCACCAGGACTATTGCAACCATTAGAAACAGCTACCAGACCATGGTCTATAGTCTCTATGGATTTTATAACAGACTTACCAGAAAGTGAAGGGAAAACTGTGATATTGGTTGTGGTGGACACATTTTCCAAACAGGCTCACTTTATCCTGTGCACAAAAATACCATCAGCCAAAAAACTAGCTAGGTTGTTTTTTAATCACGTGGTGCATCTCCATAGCTTCCCTGCTAAGATAATATCGGACAGAGGTGTACAATTCAGCCCCAATTTTTGGAAAGTTTTGTCAATTGACTAAGATGGAACAAGGGATTAGCTCCAGCTACCACCTCCAAACAGACAGGCAGACAAAACGCACTCATGCGGTGCTAGTGCAATACTTCAAAAATTTTCATAAATTTCCAACAAATGAATTAGTGTGAATTGCTGCCATTTGCTGAATATGCATATAATAACTTGAGTCATAGCTCAACTAATCACTCACCGTTCCAGATTGTGCATGGGTTTGATAGTAGACCATTACCTACGTTGCCAGGGGGCATCAAACAGAAAGCCACTGATTTCCAAACATGGTGATCAGACTTGGAGATCATATGGCAGTTGCTCAACGTCAATTGGAAAAGGCAAAAAAGACTTACAAACAAGCATGTGACAAGAAAAGGCAACCTTTTGGGGATGTACAGTGTGGGGACTGGGTGTATCTATCAACCAAAAATCTCCCTAATTTGCAACCATCACGAAACTTGGGACCCAAACACCTTCGGCCTTTTCAAGTAAAAAAACCTGATTAACAAAGTATCTGTAGAACTTGATTTACCAAAGACTTATCGTAATTTACACCCTGTGTTTCACTGCAGCTGGTTAAAACGCGCCCCCAAGGATGATACTTGGCACCCCCAGACACCAGATCCACCTCCAAAGGTGATCCAGAACCGATCCCACCATGAGACTGAATCTATTTTGGACTCTAAGCCCAAACGTGGAGTTCTGTACTATCTAATTAAATGGTTACATTTTCCTGTGTCCCAAATGGAGTGGGTAAGAGCAGAGCATGTCCAGGCAACCAAACTAATAAAGAAATTCCGTCGTCAACATCCTGATCGCCTGGGACTTATGGGGGGATCTTAAGGGGGGCAGAATGTCAAATAAAAATGCCACGAAGGGTTAAAAGCACTGATTGTTCTGAAAACTTATAAGGTTGGTCTCACACTTTCTTATCTCTCTTACTCTTTTCCTGTGTCTCCTTTCCCTCCGCTCCCTAGCCTCTAGTTTCCATGGTAACACACCTGTTGTTTAGTCTTCTATCCCAAAAGTAACAAACTATGTATCTAACGTGGTAGCCTTGAGTGGTTTGTACTATATTCAAAGAATGCTTGGGAAAATGTACATACATCTTACTACGCTGGGAAAAGGGGCCCGATTGCTTAGTAGTTTACCCTATATTACTAGAGGAAGATCTGGGAGCACCCCAGATTTGACTCAGACAGGATGTCTGTACCTATAACTCTGGATCTTACAATAAAAGGAACTTTATAAAGAATAAAGACTTTTTATTGATGTGGAACCGGGGGGGGATGTGACACAGTGATTGTTCCTCTTCTCCTATACTTGACCTGTAATGCTGTAATTGAGTTAAAAACAACCAAAGTAGACTGCAAGAGTCCCAGTGCAGGGTGACAGTCGGAGGCCAGGTCTACCACTATAGTGGACTGGGGTGGGTAGACTTAGTCCTCACAGAACAGGTCTACCGATATAGTGAGAACGAGAAGGTACACCTGTTCACCAGATGCCTGGTCTCTCAATATAGTGGACTGTGGTGGGTAGACCTGTTCTCCGGAGGCCAGTCTCCCAATATACTGGACTGAGCAGGTAGACCTCCAGAGGACAGGTCTACCAATATAGTGGAATGGGTTTAGCATATCTCATTATATAAGGACACATCAATCTCCAGTTGTGTGCATGCCCATGAAAGTTCACACCCTGAATAAAATTTTGTTGTTCTTAACAATGCCTTTGGGTTAGGGTTGCCAATCCCCAGGTAGGGGCAGGGGATCTCCCGGTTTGGAGGCCCTCCCCCCGCTTCAGGGTCATCAGAAAGCGGGGGGAAGGGAGGGAAATGTCTGCTGGGAACTCTATTATTCCCTATGGAGATTTATTCCCATAGAAAATAATAGAGAATTGATCCGTGGATATCTGGGGCTCTGGGGGGGGGCTGTTTTTTGGGGTAGAGGCACCAAATTTTCAGTATATCATCTAGTGCCTCTCCCCAAAATACCCCCCAAGTTTCAAAAAGATTGGACCAGGGGGTCCAATTCTATGAGCCCCAAAAGAAGGTGCCCCTATCCTTCATTATTTCCTATGGGAAAAAGGCGTTTAAAAAGTGTTCAGTCCCTTTAAATGTGATGGCCAGAACTCCCTTGGAGCTCAATGATGCTTGTCACAGCCTTGATCTTGGCTCCACCCTTAATGTCTCCTGGCTACACCCCCAAAGTCTCCTGGCTCCAGCCCCAAAGTCCCCAGATATTTCTTGAATTGGACTTGGCAACCCTACTTTGGGTTCTAATTTAGTTTTATTGCTTCAGACCAATACGTCTACCCACCTGGATCTAACAACTTTGTGAAGTAGGCTCACTCACAACTTCTATGCTAGTAGCTCACGAAGTAGGTTTTCTGCTCACTACATGCCACGGCTTAGAGGGAACACTGCTCCTGAAAACGTTTTTTTTTTTACAAATGAGTCTATATCCGGGTGCTCATTGGATGGACCTTTCTTGTAAAATTACAAAGCTGTACTTCGTCATAATGTGTACTAAGAATTACGTGACTTTTCGAAGAAGTTTTACTAAACATTGTTAGCCAGTATATCACAGTGTTTGTTTTTGTATTGCCTGTAATACGAACTGAGATCCCAGGTTGCTGTTTTTCCCACCTCGCGGTTGGCAACACTAATTTGCATCTAATCAGTTTCTGGATTATAACTTTTGAAAATATAAGTAACAAAAAGAGTTGTTTACAGACAAGAAAAGTGTAACATTTTGGGGGGGTTAAAGAACGGGCTTCTCAGTGAGATCCTGATTATCTCTGTATGCTGCATAGCTTGATCTTGTCAGATCTCAGAAACAATGACAGGTTGGTTTAGGGTTGCCAAGTCCAATTCAAGAAATATCTGGGGACTTTGAGGGTGGAGCCAGGAGACATTAGGGGTGGAGCCATAAGCAAAGTTGTGACAAGCACAACTGAACCCCAAAGGGAGTTCTGGCCATCACATTTAAAGGAACCGCACACCTTTTAAATGCCTTTCCCTACATTAGAAATAATGAAGGACAGGGGCACCTTCTTTTGGGGCTCACAGAATTGGACCCCCTGTTCCAATCTTTTTTTGAAACTTGGAGAGCATTTTGAGAAGAGTCATCAGATGCTATGCTGAAAATATGGTGCCTCTACCTCAAAAAAATAGTCTCTCCAGAGTCCCAGATACCCCCAGTTCAATTCTCCATTATACTCTATGGGAATCGATCTCCATAGGGAATAATAAAGTGCCCAGCAGACATTCCCCCCCTCCCCATTTCTGAAGCGGGGGAGCACCTGCTCCCACCTAGGGATTGGCATCTCTACTCACGAGTTGCTGAACTTCCAACTTCTTCAAAGTAACACAGAGCAACCAAAGGTTCAAGTTTACCTTTCCTATGCAAACAACCTCTGAAAAGATTGTGCAACCAACAGAGGGTCTGGGCTGCTTTCATAGCCACTGGGAGCAGCCATGTTGTTCTACCCCCGCCCTCATTCAGCCTTAAAGACACAGACACACCATCCCAAGAGGAAGCCTTTCCAAGTGGAGTCTGAAGCCTCCAGAGGTGGAAAGTCACATGGTGGCTGTGGGGGCGGGAAGGAGCCTGGAAAAGCAGGAGAACCCCCGCTGGGACCTGGGGATTGGCAAACTTAGGTTGGTTGGTACTTAGATGGGAGACCACCAAGAAAATCTGTAAAGAAAGGCAATGGCAAACCATTTCTGCTTCTTACTTGCCTTGAAAGCTTCTTGCTGAGATCGCCATAGATTGGTTGCAACTTGACAGCACATACAAAGAATTATTCTTAGTCTTATGGGAAAAGGCTGTTCCTTTGCTTTCCAATAGTTTACGATATTCTGTGAGACACATCTACTTATCCAGTACTACACAGACTTTTTATTATCAGAAATAAGCAGATTAGTGTCTTTCACAGGAGTTTCTTGTGGCATTATGCAATTAACTGAATCATCATAGGTTGTTGTTTCCTCTAAGACACTAAATCTATCAGAGACAGGATAGGAGACTTAAAGGTCACTAGCGTGTTTAGCACACCAACTCCTCTCTCTCAAGTCTGATGTTTCCCTGCCCTTCCACCACATCTCTCTTCATAATTTCTCTCCCACAGGCAGGCAGATTAAATATCACATGTGTTTTGCTCTTTTCCTAAAAGAGCCAATGAGATGAAGCATTCAATCTAGTATGGAGTAATGATCAGTATGCTGGACTAACATTTGGAAAAAGTTAGACTACTACAAAACCCCACTCAGCCATGAAGCTCACTGACTGATCTTGAGCTAGTTGTACTCTCAGCCTAACCTCCCGTAACAATCCACTACGAGGACAAAAGAGAGCAGGGGTGAACCACATATGCCAACCAGAGCTCCTTAAGGGAATGGCCAGTTTTAAAAAATGTGATAGACAGACCAATGTTGCTTTCACACACACTAAATAGCACACTTTTAATGCACTTTGCAACTGGATTTTACTGTATGAAAGGGCAAACTCCACCTGCAAACGGGCACAGAAGTGGATTGAAACTGCATTATTCAGCATGTGAGAAAACACCCAGAGTAATTCCAATTAACTTTGTTTTGAATCATTCTCCATGGTGGTCCAAAGAATAAGGCAGCTGGGACTCCTGATGACCTAAAACATGACACTCAGTATAAAACTCTGTACTATATTAGTCAGCTCCACAAACATTAACAGTGCAGTCCTTAACAAAATTATATCTTTCTAAGTCCACCAAAGCCAGTGGATGTTTGAAGGGCATAATTTTGCTTAGGACTGCACTGCAAGTCACCCACTTGAGAGAACAGTTCTCTTCCACTGCAGTGCAGCAGTTTTAGAGTGGGCCAAGAATCCCAGCTACAAATACAAGTTGATGGGGTGTGAACTGGCAGAGACTGACTGTCACGAGCTGGGGCTGAGTCAGGCAAAGTCCAGGGGCAGTCCAAGGTCGGAAACTCGTGAGCAAGGAGGGTCCAAGGCGCCAAAACAGAATCGTAATCCAGGTATCACAGGTCAGAGGTTCAGAAGCCGAAGTCAGGGGGTCCAGAGGTCCAAGCCAAAGTCAAGAATCCAAAAGCCAAAGTCAAGAGCCGGAGTGGATGCTAGGATGTCAGGTATGTGACTAGTTGCTTCCACAAAGCCTCCTCCCAAAGCCCACAGCTATATAGCCCTCTGCTGCCTGTTGCTCGTTTGGGCTAATTGCTGTCTCAGAGCAGCAGCCAGGATCCTGCTGAAACTTTAGCATCCTCACACTTAGAAGGGCCAGAATCCTTTCACCACTCAGGGCTCAGGGAGCGTCTTGCTTGTGAGCGTGCCGCCCTCCTCCGATCCCTGAGGTCCTGACGAAGGCGGTCACGCACACGAGCCACCCGAGAGGGCGAGGCAGGGGGGCTTGGATCTTCTTCAGCAGGAGGCAGGGGCACTGGTGCAGGTGGCAGGGGCACAGTTCCTTCTGCAGGCTCGGTTTCTTCTGCAGGGCCCCCAGCACCCATGACACTGACCAAGAGAGAGATCTTGGGGTCGTGGTAGATAACTCACTGAAAATGTCAAGACAGTGTGTGTCTGCAATTAAAAAGGCCAACGCCATGCTGGGAATTATTAGGAAGGGAATTGAAAACAAATCAGCCAGTATCATAATGCCCCTGTATAAATCGATGGTGCGGTCTCATTTGGAGTACTGTGTGCAGTTCTGGTCGCCGCACCTCAAAAAGGATATTATAGCATTGGAGAAAGTCCAGAGAAGGGCAACTAGAATGATTAAAGGGCTGGAGCACTTTCCCTATGAAGAAAGGTTGAAACGCTTGGGGCTCTTTAGCTTGGAGAAACGTCGACTGCGGGGTGACATGATAGAGGTTTACAAGATAATGCATGGAATGGAGAAAGTAGAGAAAGAAGTACTTTTCTCCCTTTCTCACAATACAAGAACTCGTGGGCATTCGATGAAATTGCTAAGCAGAAAGGTTAAAACGGATAAAAGGAAGTACTTCTTCACCCAAAGGGTGATTAACATGTGGAATTCACTGCCACAGGAGGTGGTGGCGGCCACAAGTATAGCCACCTTCAAGAAGGGTTTAGATAAAAATATGGAGCACAGGTCCATCAGTGGCTATTAGCCACAGTGTATGTGTGTATATAAAATTTTTTGCCACTGTGTGACACAGAGGGTTGGACTTGATGGGCCGTTGGCCTGATCCAACATGGCTTCTCTTATGTTCTTATGTTCTTAGAGACAACTCATTCTTTACATGGCACTTCTGTTTACCACTGCTACATTGGTGTTCATATGCAGTAAATTTGTCAAGTGTGGACCAGGGTTGCCAACAACCTAGAAAAAAATGTCCTGTCCTTTTAACAGAAGCTTTATGTATGGAAACAGGAAGCTTTCCATGCAATGGTGGTAAATAATAGTTATTTACTTCATTTATACCTCACCTTTCTACCCAGTAGGAACCCAAAGCAATCTACATCGTTCTTCCATTTTATTATCACAACAACCCTGCGAGGTAGCTTAGGCTGACAGTATCTGACTGGCCAAAGGTCACTCAGCAAGCAGGTCTCCCAAATCCTAGTAAATCTAACATCAACTATTATCAAACACACCATTATTAATAATAATAATAATAATAATAATAATAATAATAATAGTAATAATATACCTTTTATTTATATCCCGCCCTCCCCGCCGAGGCAGGCTCAGGGCGGCTAACAACATCAAGCAATATAACAAATGATACAGTACTTTAACAGTAGATAAGAATTAATTAAAAAATTTTAAAAACAGTAAAAGAATAAAATTAACATCTTGGTGCTATTCTGACAAGTAACAAAATCATTTAAGCAGTCTTTCAGTGTTTAGTCGGTGAAGGCTTCACTAAAGAGGAAGGTCTTGCAGGCCCTGCGGAAACGGTCAAAGTCCCACAGGGCCCGTACTTCCTCTGGGAGCTGGTTCCACAGGTGTGGGGCCACAACAGAGAAGGCCCGAGTACGGGTGCTCTTCAGTCTTGCTTCCTTCGGCCCAGGGATAGTCAACAGGTCTTTCCCTGCTCTGTTAAAGCAGGGAAAGACCTGCTCTGTTAAACCTCTGTTAAAGGGACAGCACACTCTTTTCTACAGGCTGCTGACAACCTTAGCGCAGACATAAACAGGCACATGGTCCAGTATGCAGTGGATATGCACAAGTGTGCTGGAGCCAGGCAGGTTCCTCAGTGTGCTGGCAACTGTCTCTGAGGGTGGAGGAAAGAGTACCTGCCCTTACTTTGCATGTTTTCCACTGGAAGTACTAGTAGAATACCAGTGTAGCATATGTTTCTGGTACAAACTGTAAAGTTGTTAATAGAAACAATCACAAATTGGATCCCCCCCCCAATAAATCAGGTTGTAGAGTTCTTAAAATTGTAAGATAACTATGAGGGGGGAGTGTCTAGGGGTGGGCAGAGGGGGTGGCTTGCCCCCAGCGCCACTTGGGAGGGGGCGCCAAATGGGGTGCTCCCCAGGGGATGGGTGGAGCAAGCCAGCAGCACCAAAGATTGGCTGCTTTTGCCACCTCTCTCTCGTGGAGAGGCAGCTAAAGCAGCCCAGCACCCCTCGATCTGCCTCCCTCTCCAGCTGGCTGGCAGGGGGTTTTAAATGGGTTGAGAGGGGAGATCGGTTCTTTTCACCGCTTCTCTGCAAGGCAGAGAGGCGGTGAAAAACAGCCCTGTGCCTGTGATCTGCCTTTCCTTCTCTGCTGCTACTGCCTCTCCTCCTCCCGCCCTTCCCCGCAGATGCCTCCTCCTCCTCTCCCCGCCCCTCTCCTCTATGTCCCTCCTACTTTGGTGGTACTTGCAGCTCTCTCCCCGCTGCCACTGCCCTCTTCTTCCCGCTCCTCTCCTCCATGCCCAGTTCCCTTCCCATTTGGCTGCCTTGCTGCTGCTTTCTCACCGCCAACAGAGAACACAAGCTGCCTGCCTCACAGAAGCTGTGGAGCTATGCTGGGGCATGGCAGAGGCACACTACATCGGGCTGGCAAAATCACTGCAAAGCTTCCTGCGTTGGGAGCCTGCTTCCCCACCCCCCTCGGTAACCTGCAGGCTGCCTCTGTCAGTAGCAGAGGACAGATATTTTTAAAGTTCCCTTTGCTCTTTCTTTCAAGTGCAAATGAGAGAGGAGGGAAAAACAACAACTCCCCCTTGTTCCCTGGGCTGTCTCTTCCCCCCTTCTTTAGCGGAGGGGAAAGGGAAAGTGACAGCAGAAAGCCCAAGTGGTACGGGAGTGCCTTGAGAAGCCCAGCAAAGTTTCCCTCCAGGTTTTGTGTGCGCTGTTTCTCTGGGATGGCTGCTCCAGAGCCTCCGGTCAGTTCAGCAAGAAAGAATCTTGATTGTTTCTGTGAGTAAGACTGGTTTGCAAGTTGCCCCCCTCCTCTCTCAGTAACAGAGGATTTTTTAAAAAGTTCCCTTTGCTCACTGGCTGCCCCCCCCCCCTTGGGTACTGTTAAGACCAAAAAAGTTTTATTTCAGGCAGCTGAAAAGTTTGCTGAAAAGAAGCCAGGCTATGTATAACGAGATCCAGGGCTTTTCGGTGGCAGCACCAGGACTTTGGAACACCCTCCCAGAAGCTATAAGGGCCCTGTGGGATTTGTCTGCGTTCCGCAGGGCCTGTAAGACCGAATTGTTTAAACAGGCTTTTGCGGTTTGATTGAGAAAGGGCTGCCACCGGACATCCTACAGAATGCTGGCGATCATAGTCGAGAAGTCAATACCGCCTATACTGGACTGAAATAGCGCTATAGAATGGTTTTAAAGTTAATATATGTAAATTATGGTTTTATATGTTTTATTGGATTGATTGTTTTTATAATGTTGTGAGCCGCCCTGAGTCCGCTTGCGGAAGAGGGCGGGATATAAATGGGAAGTAATAAATAAAAAAATAAAACTCCTTTGTAATAACATCAGTTGGCTTTTTGCTGCTGTTTGTGGCTGCTTTTCCCTGATATTACAGTGCAGAATTAAAGTTTTTGGGCTGATTGCTGTGGGAAAGGATTTCTCAGCTTTGGACTGTTCTGTTTGACATCTAATTGATGAAATACAAATTTTATCCCAGCAGTTTTCCTGTAGTCTTTGTTGATCTGAACTCTTGTATTTCTTGTTTTTCTCCTCCCCCCCCCCCCTCCAACCTGGCTAGCCCATTCTCGTCAGATCTCAGGAGCTAAGCAGATTGGGACCTGGATATAGTGCATGGATGGGAGACCACCTAGGAATAGCTGGGTTGCTACACAGAGGTAGGCAGTAGCAAACCACCTCTGAATATCTCTTGCCTTGAAAACCCTGCAGCGTCACCATAACTCGGCTGTGACTTTATAGCAATAAAATAAAATAAGAATCCTAAAAACAAAAAATTCATCACTCTAGATAAAGCCCATAAAATTGTTGTGTGTTTACACTCTGCCAGCCTTTTCCTAAAGTGAGTGCTTTCAGCAGAAATCCATTCTGCTCAGCTGTAGTTGTCCTTGTGGTGGTTATGTTTGGTTGGTCAATTCAGCCAGAAAGAGTCCTGTTTGTTTCTGTGAGTAAGACTTGTTTGCTGGACAGAGAGGTAGAATTTGATAAAACAGTTAATTGGAAACAAAGTGGTTGGTGGCCTGTTAAGGAATGTGTATGTACCTACCTCTCAGGGTGTTTGTTGTGGGGGGGGGGGAGGTAGAGGAGATTGTGACCGCTCTGAGATCAGAGTATAGGGCGGAATATAAATCCAAAATCATCATCTTCTTCTGGAAGAACCAGGATAGCATTTTTGAAAGCTGTTGAACAGTACATAATGAAGCTTATGCAAGGAGATGACAAGGCTTGCTTCCTTACTGAAGTGGTGGGAAACTTCTCTTAGGGTTAGGGAAGCCAGACTCTTTGAACCAATTTACAACCAGTACACCTTTGCCTCTGAATTCTGGTTAAGACAGCTATACCAACAAGTTCCGGATTTGTCTTCCAGTAGAGCCTTTCTGGATTTCCTCAAGCCTTTCATGTCTCCAACTGATCCCTTATTTAGGAATGTATGAGGATTCTGATCCAACTGGAACTCAAACTAGAAATCCATCTTTTGACATAGATACTTTTCAGAATGGACTCAGGAGTGGCCACATTCTGGGCTAGAGGTGGGGGAGATGATGATTTTAGATACCACAGGCCATGGACGCACTGGAACATAACCAGAGAGAATAAAGCTGGGATTCATGGGTGTGTGTTTGAACTGGACTGTACAATCTGTTCTAGAAACTAAAATTCACTCCAGACTTGGACTAGAACAGGATGAATAACTTCTAACTCTATCCAAATGCTTCCCCTGCTCACTATAATCTCTTTCTTTCTTTTTTAACTTTCATTACCCATGTCCCTAATTCCTTCCCTTTCCCCTTGTCTCCCAGCCTTATTCATTGTGCTGCACGGGGCTATCTCATTGGTCAGTAATCCTGACTATATTTCCCTGCTCTTCCCTGTGTGACATCCCTGTCCTGCTTCAGCCGTTCCAGAAAGTTCAGCAGAAGCAATACAGACTCCATCAAGGCTGGCCCCAGCTGGCAGCCAACTACAATCAGCGCTTCACCTGAACACAGACATGAAACTGCCTTAAGTAAAGGAAGGGGAAATATAAGGGGTGCCATTTTTTACTTTTGCCCCCCCCCCTCAAAAAATATGTATATTCGGCCCTGCATCTAGGATGCTCCATGTTATATCAGGCTAGGGTTGCCAAGTCCAATTCAAGAAATATCTGGGGACTTTGGAGGTGGAGCCAGGAGACTTTGGGGGTGGAGCCAGGAGACATTGGGGGTGGAGCCAGGAGCAAGCATAACTGAACTCCAAGGGAGTTCTGGCCATCACATTTAAAGGGACAGCACACCTTTTTAAATGCCTTCCTTCCATAGGAAATAATGAAGGATAGCAGCACCTTGTTTTGGGGCTCAAAGAATTGGACCCCCTGGTCCAATTGTTTTGAAACTTGGGGGGTATTTTGTGGAGAGGCACTAGACAATATACTGAAAATTTGGTCCTCTACCTCAAAAAACAGCCCCCCCCCCGAGCCCCAGACACCTGAGGACCAATTTCCCATTTTTCCCTATGAGAATCGTTCTCCATAGAGAATAACAGAGTGCCCAGTAGACATTTCCCTTCCCCACCCCCTCCGGTTTCTAAAGCTTTCTAAAGTGGGGAAGGGCCTCCAAACTGGGGAATCCCCTCCCTCTCTCTCTCTCACACACACACACACACACACACATTTACTGGGTCTGGCTACTTGCTCTGAAAACGAAAGCAAAACAAACGAAAGCTGCAGCTGACCTTCCCCCTGAGGTGCTTCCTGTTTCCTGCTTCCTGCTCAACTTTAAAGGCACAAAAACAGCAGAAACACGCATTTTGAAATGGGAGCTGTTTGCAGGTTTCTAAACCTGCAGGAGTGCTAGAGGTACACGGTGGCTGTGGGGGCAGGACTTCCCCCCAGTGGCCAGCTGGCTGGGGGTGGGGGGAAGTCTGTAAAACCAGGGGATCCCCTGCTGGGGATTGGGAAGCCTATAGGCAGAGTGACTTTCTGGCCTTCTCCAAGCTCAGAAAGGTATGGACACTTCCCACTAAGTTGAGATATTCAGAACCAGCAAAATTTCTGGCTTCTTTCCAAATGTTGAAGCTAGCAAGGGTTCAGGGAGAGATTCTTTCCCTCTCCTAAGCATGCAGAGGAGTGGGAATATTTTGTAACATCGCAGAGAGCCTTAGAGACACTCAGAAAGCAGTGAGATATCCCCCTGCTTTCCAGCTGCATCTGAGGTTCAATGCAAGAATAAACCCTCACCGTTCTACCAAGCTTTGAGCTGGGGAGGGGGGCAGAGCTTACCCAGTGCAGCCAACCTGAGCCTCGAGCTTAGCATTTTGTCAAACTGGTGAACCCCGGCTGACTTCCAAGGCCAGCCCAAATCTATAGACTCCTAAATGAGTTGGAGGGAGTTAAGATTTGAAAACAAGTATGCTTTCACTTACCTTCTCAAAAGCTTAATTTACTAGTAATATTGTGCATTCGGAAGCTCTAATTGTATCCCAATAGCCAATTTTCATGTCATCCACCCACACATTTCCTCCTTGATGTACAGATTTGGAAACTGCCCTAGCCGCTGGGCTCACCCACCGGTGAACAGGAAGAAAATCCTAGCAGTGGGTGAGCTAAGTTTCCACAGGCTGTGCTTTGAGATGCACTGGGCTGTGAGAGGAAGTAAAATCATCATCATACAGAGTTTGTCTAAACACAGTTGACGCTGTCTTCAAAGGTCATTCAAGTCTCATACTTTTCTCAGACAAACCCTGATAAGTTCTGAGAAATGTTTCTCTCACAGGATGAGACAGATTAAAGAGAAAGAAGCTGCTACAAGGAGGAAGACCTAGAGCTTGTACTAAGAGGGAGGACTCTCAGAAGATCTCTGGGATTAAACACAAATTTTGTTTGGAGCTTAAAAAAACAAATATAGTATAAAATTATGCTAGACCCCTTGGGAGCAAAGACCTCCCAATGAAAGCATCAGATTCATATTCTTCAGCTTCAGAAAAAACCAAAAAGAGGTAGGACAACAAGCCTGTACCTGTTTTATGCATATTTGCTCAAGAGTAGATCCTACTAAATCTCATGGTAAAGACTCTCAAGTAAAGGTGCACAGCTCTGCAGTATGAAATCAGTCCAATAACCAGGAAAACCGAGGAATATCCTGAGCAAAAATCTTACAAGTATTACAACTGCTTTTCAGATGGCAGAGATCAGCGAAATCTTTATTTAGGGTAGAGGATTTCTGAAAGAGAATTGCCACTACTCCCATCTATATGTATAACAAAACATGTGTCCTGACAGATTATCAACACCCAGCTCAAACCCCTGGACCTAGAAACTAAAGATTTGGGGAGTGCATTCCTTCCACGACATCAATGTCCACTAAGAAGGGATTTTTAGAAATTAGACCCCCTATGTGGGTAAAATGTGTTTTCCCAATGGGGAAAAGCAGTTATAATACTGAGTGATCTCCAGACCTCACCTGGAGAGTGGCAACAGTGGTTCCCCAGGAGGAAGTAGCTGGTTTGAAGGATGGAATCTGTGGCATTGTACCTGTCTGAGGTCCCACCCCTCCTCAAACCCCACCCTCTCCATGCTTCACCCCCAAATCTCCAGGAATTTTCCAACACGGAGTTGGTAACCCTATGTCCTTCGCAGCAGCAGCGTTTTATTACTTTAGAGAGCCAGTTTGGTGTAGTGGTTAAGTGTGCGGACTCTTATCTGGGAGAACCGGGTTTGATTCCCCACTCTTCCACTTGCACCTGCCGGCATGGCCTTGGGTCAGCCATAGCTCTGGCAGAGGTTGTCCTTGAAAGGGCAGCTGCTGGGAGAGCCCTCTCCAGCCCCACCCACCTCACAGGGTGTCTGTTGTGGGGGAGGAAGGTAAAGGAGATTGTGAGCCGCTCTGAGACTCTTCGGAGTGGAGGGCGGGATATAAATCCAATATCTTCTTCTTCTTCATCTTCTATTACACAGGTCAAGGGGCTTGGGCCCAGTGCTGTGTGCCTGACAGCCTGCTGACTGCTTCCACCCCCCCCCCCCCGAATCATCAGGTGTGGAGCTCTGCGTCCTGCGGTGGCAATCAGTTAAAGGAGACCGCAGACAGTTGAAGCACCTCCCTCTCTCTGAATGCTCAGCTGTGCAGCTCTGGGTTTTGAGGTGGCAATCAGTTAAGGGAAACTTCAGACAGTTCAACAGGCGTCCTGACTGACTCATCAACATCCAGCCCAAGCCCCTTGACCTGTGTAATAAAACGCTGCTGCTGCTGCTGCGAAGGACATAGGGTTACCAACTCCATGTTGGAAAATTCCTGGAGATTTGGGGGTGAAGCATGGAGAGGGTGGGGTTTGAGGAGGGGTGGGACCTCAGGCAGGTACAATGCCACAGACTCCATCCTTCAAACCAGCTACTTCCTCCTGGGGAACCACTGTTGCCACTCTCCAGGTGAGGTCTGGAGATCACTCAGTATTGCAGCTGCTTTTCAGATGGCAGAGATCAGCTCCCTTGGAGAAAATGGGTGCTTTGCAGGCTGGATGCTGTGTCATTATACCCTGCTGAAATTGCTTGCCTCCTGCTTTGGGCCACACTGTGAGTTTAGACCACTCACAGACTTTCAGCCTAATCTACCTCACAGGATTGTTGTGCAGACCAAAAGGGAAGTCAGCTCAGGCATTTTTCATAACAGTTGTTATGGCAATTGAGTTTCTAAATCTTTCAAAACCAAAACATCCTTCCTACCGAAAACAAACAAAAAAATCTAGAGGTAGTTAAATGCCATAGCAAAGCACAGGTTTCGGGCTAGTATCTCTATATTTCTGAGGATGGTTTGAGACAAGTGATCACACAGGTGTTCGAATATACATCTGTCCTTAGATTGTTCCCCTTGAGCAAACAGCCCAATTGCTACTTGATCCTGAAATCATATGAACATATGAAGCTGCCTTATACTGAATCAGACCCTGGGTCCATCAAAATCAGTCTTGTCTTCTCAGACTGGCAGCGGCTCTCCAGGGTCTCAAGCTGAGGTTTTTCACACCTATTTGCCTGGACCCCTTTTAGTTGGAGATGCCGGGGATTGAACCTGGGACCTTCTGCTTCCCAAGCAGATGCTCTACCACTGAGCCACCATCCCTCCCCTAATATGAACATATGAAGCTGCCTTCTACTGAATCAGACCCTGGGTCCATCAAAATCAGTCTTGTCTTCTCAGACTGGCAGTGGCTCTCCAGGGTCTCAAGCTGAGGTTTTTCACACCTATTTGCCTGGACCCTTTTTTGGAGATGCCGGGGATTGAACCTGGGACCTTCTGCTTCGCAAGCAGATGCTCTGCCACTGAGCCATGTCCCTGACCATATGCTGAAAGGAAAGTAATTTAAGATTTCTTTATCCTGTCATGTTTTAAGGTTGAAAAATAAATTTGTTATTCTCATGCTATAAATTTCAAATTAAACATCAATTGCAAGGTGACTTGCAAAAGCTGAGCAGTTCAGAAGGTCGGATTAAAGAAAAAGAAAAATGACTATTTATTTACAAAGTAGTTGACATTTTCTAAAGAGTTCTGGTTTCAGGAAGCGAGCTTCTTAAATCAAATCAAAGCTCTCACTTTGCAAGAGAACTGGGGTGTAAATGCATATTTAGATCTAACCTGTTCTGCAAAACGCTAATTATCCATACCCCATTCAGAAATAAATAAACGTTCCTAACAACATCATTTCAGTGCTTCATGATCATGATATCATTGTCCTGGACTGCAGCAAAGTCTAAAAGGCATGAAGGGAGGGAGTAATTCACATATCAACAGACACAGTAACCACAGCTCCTCTTTGTTTGTCGATTAACCACCTGAGGATGCACAAGTGCTAGACAGGCAATGGAAAGGGCTTTGCTTGTTCCTACTGGAAGCAAGACATAGGCTTGTGGGGGGGGGCGAGGCAGAGGGCTGGTGGGCGGGGCAGAGGCAGAAGGGCGGGGCAGAGGCAGAAGGCTCCCTCTTGTCATGGCCCTCCCTACAGCAGAGGACCTCCAAGGCCTCAGATTGGAGAGGGGAAGAAGAAGAAGAAGAAGAAGAAGAAGAAGAAGAAGAAGAAGAAGAAGAAGAAGAAGAAGAAGAAGAAGAAGAAGAAGAAGAAGAAGAAGAAGAAGAAGAAGAAGAAGAAGAAGATGATGATGATGATGATGATGATGATGATGATGATGATATTGGATTTATATCCCACCCTCCACTCCGAAGAGTCTCAGAGCAGCTCACAATCTCCTTTACCTTCCTCCCCACAACAGACACCCTGTGAGGTAGATGAAGATATTGGATTTATATCGCGCCCTCCACTCTGAAGAGTCTCAGAGCAGCTCACAATCTCCTTTCCCTTCCTCCCCCACAACAGACACCCTGTGAGGTAGATGAAGATATTGGATTTATATCCACTCTGAAGAGTCTCAGAGCGGTTCACAATCTCCTTTACCTTCCTCCCCCACAACAGACACCCTGTGAGGTAGATGAAGATATTGGATTTATATCGCGCCCTCCACTCCGAAGAGTCTCAGAGCGGCTCACAATCTCCTTTCCCTTCCTCCCCCACAACAGACACCCTGTGAGGTAGATGAAGATATTGGATTTATATCCACTCTGAAGAGTCTCAGAGCGGTTCACAATCTCCTTTACCTTCCTCCCCCACAACAGACACCCTGTGAGGTGGGTGGGGCTGGAGAGGGCTCTCACAGCAGCTGCCCTTTCAAGGACAACCTCTGCCAGAGCTATGGCTGACCCAAGGCCGTTCCAGCAGCTGCAAGTGGAGAAGTGGGGAATCAAACCCGGTTCTCCCAGATAAGAGTCCGCACACGTAACCACTACACCAAACTGGCTCCCCCACCAAACTGGCTCTCCAGGGGGATTCAACATCTGATTTCTCTTCCTTTCTGTATCCTCTGCTCACACATTGCCTGAGTTGGAATACTTCAACCTCCCTAGCCTTACGCAGATCTTCCTCGAACAGGCTGCCCTTCCAATTCCCTCCCAGGGCTGGCTCCACCCTTTCACCCAACCAAGAACTGCCGTGGAGCACCATCTCAACTGCAGCCGCCTGCTGTTTTGTGTGTGTCCTGGCCTGGCTGAAGCAGCTTCTAGCTGCGTGCAGCTTGCCTCACCCAAGTCAAGCTGAGTCTGCTAGCCCAGTGGGGGCCTATAATCAGACAAGGACCTAAGGTTGCCAGCCTCCAGGTGGGGCCTGGAGCTCTCCCGCTTTTACAACTGAACTCCAGCTGGCAGAGATCAGCTCCCTGGAGAAAACGGCTGCTTTGAAGGGTGGACTCTATGGCACTGGACCATGCTGAGGCCCCTCCCCTCCCTTCTCAAACCCCGTCCTCTTCCGGATCCACCCCCAAAGTCTCCAGGTATTTTCCAACACAGACCTGGCAACCCTACAAGGACCAAGCATTGCCCTTGATGAAACAGGCAGGCCCCACCTGCTCTGCAAGTAGGTTGGGGGCAAAGGATAAAAAACCCTAATCGGAAACCCATACATCAAGCCAAGCAAGAGACAAGGCCTTTGATGAAAAGGGCAAGAGTGAGAGAACTACTCATTACATTTGTGGAGGACTCTCAGACTGTGCAGTTCATTCAAAGGTATTCGTCTACTATGAGCCCTGGAAAAGAAAGCAGGCAGACAACTCCTCCTCTTCAAAGAAAGTAGCATTGGGGTGAGGTTTGTTTATAAGCACATTTCAAGCACTCAAGTCTAACTGAATTTTTTCCAGCATTTTTCTTTCTGTCTCACTCCCTATGTCAGAGCCAGGCTGGGAGAGAAATGCATAAGAGTAACAAGGCAATGCCGGATGGAGGTATGGTGGGGCAGTGTTTAATTCCTTTCTATTGTACAGTCTGAAGATCCTAGACCATTTACAAATCCAGCTATGCGTGTCTGGCCTTGACACATAAGTAAAAACTGCAGCTGTTTCTAGAACAGGAACACTGTCTTCTATCTGCCTAAAATTTGGCAGGGAGAGATGAGTCGAGCAGGGCGTTTTTTGAGAAGGAACACACAAGAACGCCGTTCTGGCCAGCTTGGTGACAGGGGTGTGTGACCTAATATGCAAATGAGTTCCTGCTAGGCTTTTTTACAAAAAAAAAGCCCTGAGAGACCATGAGAAGATCCCTATTTTGGAGGACAATTATAAGTAAAAATGTGGTTTCCATAAGAAAGAGTGGACACAACTATCTGATTTCCACTAAATTGTGACTGTCAATTAGAATGAAGTTTCAAGAGGTCAGTGTTGCGAATGCTTTGCTGTGTGCTCATGTCATTCTAAACTGGTTCATGGAGCTCGTGTTTTTGACTTAACACAGGGATCACAGAGGAAAGGTGGTAAAGATAAGCAGAATCAATACTGTTGACAGCTTCATGCCTTTGCAATGCAATCCTATGGCAACTTTCTTTAGTCTAAGTCCTCTGGGTTTGGATACTGCAACTCTACTAGTACAATGGTAGACATATCTCTCAGGATCTGGACTATTGCTTTTCCACTAGCCGAAGTTTTGAATTAGTCCTATATAAAACACACTAGAGAAACAAATTAACCACAGCCAACAGACCAGTGGTTCCTAAACCACTACCGTCCACCAAGTACCATCATTACTATCAAATCATAGAATCACAGAGTTGAAACGGAACTCCAGGGTCATCTAGTCCAACCCCCTGCGCAATGCAGGAAACTCACAAATACCTCCCTTCACACTCCCAATGACCCCTGCCCCATGCCCAGAAGATGGCAAAAACCTCCAGGATCCCTTGCCAATCTGGCCTGGAGAAAAATTGCTGACTGACCCTAAAGTGTCAATCAGCGTTTTCCGGGGTGTGTAAGAAGGAGCCACAAGAACTAAGCACTGTTACAACTCTTCCCGTCCTCCTTCTCATGATCTGCCTAATCCTCAGAATCAGCTTTGCTGTCAGATAGCCATCTAGCCTCTGTTTAAAAACCTCCAAAGGAGAGCCTACCACCTCCTAAGGAAACGTGTCACAAGTAAAAAAACAACATTCCAACAGCCCTCAAGGCAAGGCAATTTTATCTAATGTAATGACAATAATTGTGTGCTATCACATTGCAATTGATTCATGGCACCCAAGAACCATGTTTTCTTCAAAGCAAGAGGTGACCAGAGGTGGTATGTCATTGCCTTTTTCTGCATAGCAACAGACAGTCTTCCTTTGAGGCAGCGGTCACCAAAGTTAGCTGACCGGAAATGGCCTCAGGGACCCACTGTCAGTCCCTCAGTGGAATTTACCTAGAATAACCAAACAGGGGCTCTCTGGGACCTCTTAAAACCTTTATAAATAAAACAAAACTGTTCTCAGGTTCCATGCACTTTCACGTTAAAATACAGAATCTGCATTTTTCCTTCTTACCCCAGGGCTTTGAAGGGAGACAGAAGGAAATTATTTTTGCCATTTGTGGAAGAACAGGCCTGGTCTGGCCTGCAGGCCCTGTTTCACCTCACTCTCCAAAGGCTTTTCTTTCTCTCTTGGGTAGACCACCACCACCACCACCTGACCTTTGTAGGAATTGTGCACTGGAAGGGTCAGGACTCCCAGCTTCCTTTCCAAGTTCTGAGGCCTTGCTTCTGTGTCTCCCGCTGCCCAGCACCTGGTCACCATGGTGACAGTTTATCGCCTAGAGTGCCCCTGGGGGAACAGCCACTTGTCAACTGCCTGCCTTCCCCCTGGTGCTTCCTTCTATCATAGTCTGTCCAAGACAGTGGAGGTCTATGTGGAACAGAGAACCACTACCAGCATCAAAAGTTATAACGCATTTTATTAAAAAGAAAATGTTTACCAGCACAGCACCAGATTAAGAAAAGGGATCAAAAGAAATGGATAAAATGCAATTCCTCTGCCCCTCTGATATATGCCCTATCAGATGTTGAAAATATAAGACAGGCTCTTTAGCTTAGGATGTTATAGCTCTCTACAGAGGAACCATTATCTTGAAGCTTCCTCCAGCTCTCCAGGACAGCACATGGTTAAATGGCTCCCTTTTCCAGACCTCAGTTAAGGGTTCTGTCTGCTCTGATGGATCCAGCACAAAAAAGGCCTCCTCCTTGCTTCAAGGAGTTATTATTTTCTCCCTTTCCCCTCCCATTGACCTGGTCAGGCCAGCTTATAGAGGCTTTTCCTGAAATTTCCAGAAATTTCCTTGCTGAAGCCTCTCTACTATTAAATTCCTCCAAATCTCTGTTCCCTGCTTGGGGGGGGGGGGGAGTTTGACCATCCAGTTGTCCAGACCTATTAGCATTTGTATGAAGGTGGGCTAAGGTAAGTCTGGAAAGTAATTGAACTGGCTCCCTCCCCCACAGCCTATTCTCTGCCCAAAGGAAGGGGGAGTTTTAAAACTCCTAAGGAAGATTTTGCTCATTTAAACATCCAAGGAAACCTTCACACCATCATCAAACCAGCTGGTGACTTGGAGTGATCAAAGAGTACTGAAAGAACTCAAAGGTTAAACTGTGGATCTCCTGACAAAAATATGTAATCTTTCATTGAAATCTGCCTCAGTTCCTGAGGACTGCAAGGTAGCAAATCTCACCCCCATCATTAAAAAGGGTTCCAGAGGCGATCCGGGAAATTGCAGGCCAGTCAGTCTGATTTCAGTACCGGGAAAGTTGGCACATTGTAGGCACATTGATGAACAAAAGTTATTGAGGAAGACTCAGCATGGGTTCTGTAAGGGAAGATTTTGTCTCACTAACCTGTTAGAGTTCTTTGAGAGGGTGAACAAACATGTGGACAAAGGGGACCCAATAGATGTTGTTTACCTTGACTTCCAGAAAGCTTTTGATAAAGTTCCTCATCAAAGGCTCCTAAGTAAGCTCAAGAGACATGGGGTAAAGGGACAAGTCCTCTTGTGGATCAAAAACTGGCTAATTAATAGGAAACAGAGAGTGAGTATAAATGGGCAATTTTCTCAGTGGAGGGTGGTAAGCAGTGGGGTGCCGCAGGGCTCAGAACTGGGTCCCATGCTCTTTAACTTGTTCATTAATGATTTGGAGTTGGGAGTGAGCAGTGAAGTGGCCAAGTTTGCGGATGACACTAAATTGTTCAGAGTGATGAGAACCAGAGAGGATTGTGAGGCCCTCCAAAGGGATCTGTCAAGGCCGGGCGTCAATGTGGCAAATGAGATTCAACGTGGCCAAGTGCAAAGTAATGCACGTTGGGGCCAAAAACTCTAGCTATAAATACAAGTTGATGGGGTGTGAACTGGCAGAGACGGACCAAGAGAGAGATCTTGGGGTTGTGGTAGATAACTCACTGAAAATGTCGAGAGGTTTACAAGATTTTGCACGGGATAGAAAAGATAGAGAACAACCTACTTTTCTCCCTTTCTCACAATACAAGATTCGTGGACACTCAATGAAACTGCTGAGCAGTCGGGTTAGAACTGATAAAAGGAAGTACTTCTTCACCTAAAGGGTGATTAAAACATGGAATTCACTACCATAGGAGGTGGTGGCGGCTACAACCATAGATAGCTTCAAGAGGGGATTGGATAACCATATGGAGCAGAGGTCCATCAGTGGCTATTAGCCACATTATCGTTGGAACTCTCTGTCTGGGGCAGTGATGCTCTGTATTCTTGGTACTTGGGGAGGGCACAGTGGGAGGGCTTCTAGTGTCCTGGCCCTCACTGGTGGACTTCCTGATGGCACTTGTGTGACACAGAATGTTTTGCCACTGTGTGACACAGAATGTTGGACTGGATGGGCCATTAGCCTGATCCAACTTGGTCTCTCTTATGTTCTTATGTGACACAGAGTGTTGGACTGGATGGGCCATTAGCCTGATCCAACATGGTCTCTCTTATGTTCTTATGTTCAAAGGAACACTGATCCATTCTTCCAAGCAGATGATTATAAAATATGAATTGATTACAGAGCTTCTTGGCATAAAGAGGCAATTTTTCTAACAAATACAAGAATGAAAGAGGCAAAGGGGAAAAAACTGAGAGTACTTCAGGCAAAAACATCTACTCATCTTTGTTCCTCCACAGTAAGTCAACTAGGTGTAATACCTAACAACCTGTGACTGCTCTTTGATAACTGAATAACCTGATGGACAGTTTATGCAACTGATAGTGGATTATCTCCATGTGTTTTTGTCAGAGTTCTGTGGGACACAGCTTTAGTTGGGAAGGGCACAAGCATGTTTAAGTAACATCCTTACGGGTTAACGCATAGCTGGCCTGACTGAGAAGAAGACAGAAGAGTTACCAACATTTCAGTCTCATCTATAACAGAAACATACCTTGAACTATGCCTTATTGAATCTCCACTGTGTTTCTAAGTAACAACAGAAGTAGGGGGTTCTTAGAACCCAAGCTGGATTTATCTGGTCAAGGCGTATGCAAAGTAGAATTTCTTTCTGTGACATAAATCCGGACCAATGAACGGATGCCAACCTGGCAAAATGTATCAGTAGTGTGTAGCTGACTCTCATGATGCAATTATGCTGGATGTTGCGGCCAATTAGTATGCATATATGCTAAGGGATGGGCATGGAACACAAAAATGGTGGTTCATTTCATTTCATGGTTTGTTGGGTTGCCCAAATCAGTGGTTCAGTTTGGTTCATTTTTTTTTCAATAACCTGAACAAATAATGGTTTGTTGGTTTGTTTATTTCGGGAAGACACAGAATGGCCCCTTAGTGGGCTATAGATGCCAAACTTATGGCAAACTCTCCTCTCCTTCCTTACCAAGTTTGGTGCAAATTGGATTTTGGGGGACCAAGCTACAACCCCTCCAAAGCAGGTGCCCCCAGTAAACCGCTCTTCTAGGAGCTGGCAAAAGAAAGGGAAGTCACCCTGCAGCTTCCGGTCGGTTTCACCCCCAGGAAGCTTGGAAACTGACTAGACGCTGCAGCTCTGCTCTACCCCTGTGCTTATGTTTGGTTTCCTGTGAAACTGACTAGAAATGCAGGGGGCAGGGGAGAGCAGAGCTGTGGCATCTAGAAAGTTCCATGGAAACTGACCAGAAGTGCAGGCTGCTGAGGAGATAAGAGCTGCCACTTCTAGTCAGTTTCACTGGAAACTGACCAGAAGTGCACGTGCCAGTGCCAGGCTGTCTGGAAAAATGAAGCAAACATGAACCAAACAACACGCCAAGAGAAAAAGCTGGTTCATTTCATGTTCAGGTGTAGTGGGATCAGACAAACCAGTTCAGAATGGACCATGAATCAGCCATTTTTAGCATGATGGTTCATGGTTCAGTTCGTGCCCATCCCTAATGCTAACACATGCCAACATGTCATCAAGGCTATATAAAGTATTGTCCACTCTGAAAGGGAGTAGAGCAGCTTAGTATGCAGGCTTTGACTTAGCTCTGCTTTCTGTTTATTGCAATAAACTTTTTTTCCCTTCCTCCTCCATCAGACTTTGCTGAGCGTTTCTATTGGTCAAGAACACTTAAAGCACAGATTTGTGTAACAGTTTGGATGCCCTAAGATCCATTACACTTGTACCATGGCCACCACAAGCCACCTTGAGAAACATAGGAAATGTAAACTCAGAGCACCACACTCCAATTTTATTCAACATCTACTTGTCAAAAGGACCTCCATCCTTTTGCCTAGCAGGACCCCAGTGCCTTTAACAGCAGGATTTGTGCAGGAGATTCTACAGTTTCAGTAGAAAAGCTTGCACAGAAAAGCTTCACCAGTGGAATTTCTGCCAATTACTTCTGCAACAATGGGCACATCCACAAACCAACTGCCCTTTCACCACACCCCCTCCAGCCTAGAAATAGCAGCTCGCCAGCAGCCCTGGCCTCACTCAATGCACAGCAGCCAAGAAGGTCAGAGCGCCTGCTCCGGCTGCAACGCCACTGAGGATGTTCTCCGCAGCTGAGAACGAAACGTCTGGAAGAAAAACTTTCTCCAGTAGAACATGGCACTTGAGCCCGAAAGATTCTACAAACCCTAACTTCTGCATCTGTTAACGGCATCAGAGTCCATACAGAAAAAAGGAAGACAACTTGCCCCAACCACATGTCTTACAAAATCACAAAAGTTCTTGAACAATAAACAGATTTTGTCCCTCCAAAGCTGTTTGTTACATTTATATGGATATTTTCTTCCACTAGCTCAGTGCACCCCATACAGCCTAACTGTATTATCTTCAGATGTCAAATTTGCAAGCAATGTACTTCAAGAAAAGAATTGGAAGAGGGGTGTGGGTTTTGCATTCTCTCTCTGTTGCTCTCTCTCCTGCATTCTGCAGGGCAGTCTTGTGTGGTGGAACCCCAGCCCACATGAATACCCAGAAAGCTTGATACATTTCCCTTTATATGCCTGCCATCCCACACATATCCAAAGAAAACAAAAACCTCAAAAGCACAGATGCCTCCCTTGCTTACGAGTGAGGCCAGCATTACTGATTCATCTCATTCTTGGGACTGTTGGGAAAGTGTCAGTCCTAAACATGCCCCAGCACACTCAGGAAGCGAATTACAAAAGAGAGAGACACACACAGAGAGAAGTCTCCTTTCTTCACCATTATCTTGTTAGAAAACATTATGGCTAACAGCACAATGAGTGGACCCAGTAAAGGCCGAGCGCAGGCTGCGTTCCAAGGAGAGCTGCTTCTTCCATTTATAGCTATGTTGACTCCAGCTTTCTTGCAACATCTTAGCTCCAAGAAATAAACTGTGACTATGTGTGTGGTTTGACAGGAGAGGTGAAAAAGAAACCCCCAGAAATGATCAAGCTATCTTGTCTAATCGCAGTGAATTTCGATGCACTCAAAAACAAAGGTATCTTTGTGTAATCTTAAACGAGGGCTTTACTCCTTCCCCACAATTTATTGTGTTGGCATGTTAGCGGTCTCTTCCCCCTATCACATGCTGGCTAACAGAAAAGAGAAACATTGTGCTGAGGCAGAATCAAGTCTCTATAGATACTTTAAAAAGTAATCTTCTGGATGAGAAAAGTCCACTCCTATCTTGTTTCTTGTAAAGCAGAGAGGCCTTGCATCGGGCTCCAGTCTAAGGGTATGCACAGCAAAATTTCTTTCTTTCTTTTTCTGTTTACATCAGATTTTATTCAAAATTTCCACATAACATATATGTGTTTAAGTTTTGTTTGTGTCACAGCAAAATTTCCGAGCCAAGGATATACATGGAAATCCATGGAAATCATTGGTTTGGGTTGGTACAGCGGTTTTCCAAAAAGCTGGGATAATTGGTACAACAAGAACAACAACAACAAAAAATCCTCTTTCCTAAAACAATCCATCCATTTCCTGAGTTCAGGACTCGCCAGGAAGGCAATATGTGCTCATCTTTTCACATATCTTTTTACTCTTATCTCCAGGAGACAATCATCATTGCAACCCCACCCCACCCCATGCTGTTTCTGACTAGATAATGAACATAGCATCAGAATGAGAAAAGATGCTGTGACTCACCTAGTTCATGATGCCTCAGTTCCCAAACATTCTCAAAAGAAACCTGCCTAATTTCCCCTTAACAAACCATGTCACCTCACCTAGCCTTTGCCATTGCTGAACTGTTTTAACAGCAAACAGGCTTTTCTGTGTCTCACCCAAATGCAACCTTCTTTACCGACTGTTCCTTCTTGTACTGAGGACCCTCAACTTAAATGCAGGTTCCAGTATTTATTCATACTGTTTTTCCTTCACCTTATCATTTCGCCAGTATGATAGTTCAAGCGGTCTTCTTCCCCAAGAGACATCAAGAGGTTTGCAACCATCTATATTCTACACCACAATTCTGTCCCAGTTTTGGGTGCTTGCCCCCACGCTTCTGCTGTGTGGACAACTAAAAGCTACTCAGCATCTACAAAGCTACAAAGCCTGAGCCTTTCCCCATTACCCTGCAAATAGTTGGAACAGTATCCTAGCCTCATCAGCCAGGCTGTGTCTGCCACTGCTAATAGCTCTATTCACCCTTCATTACTGTAGCTTGGTTCTTGCCTCACCTCAGCAGTTTCTTTCCTGTTTTTTTTTGGTCTGACTCTCCAGTGTTTCTCAGCGGCTCACCACAAGTTCACTGACTGCAGTTTTGCACTAGAAGAAACACTTAACAGAGTGTAGATGGGACGGGGAGTCCTTGTAATGCCACTCAGCAATTTTTTTCCCCAAAAAAATACAAAGCGGCATAATATGCTGGTTTGTAACACAGCTGCAAGGCCTTTATTACTTATAGTCTGATTATAGGAGTCTTCTAGTGAATTTACAATGGGTCTTTTTACAAAGCTGGCATTTCAGAACATCTGGGCACTGCATTATCTAAATGTTTTAAACACCCTCCTACGCACATCATACTTCAGGTTTTGCAGTGGTGTGTGTGTGGGGGGGAGAGAAACATATTACCCTATCTACTCAACCACTCCCCACTCCTGATTTCTTTCCAAATGAAAAACACTGCAAGAGGTTGTTTTTTTTTAAATCCAGCTTATCTCATATTTGGCCCCTGCCCTGCCTTGCACAAAATTGGACAGCATGTGCTCCCCCACATACATTCTGTACTTGCTCTGTATTCACATCACAGTGCTGGAGGCTCTTTCCTGTTTAAAACTGTATCAGCAAACATAATCTAGACCAAATGTGTCAGCTGGTTTTAAGGAAATATTTCCCCAACAGCTTTTAGTCTCTTAGTGCAATTAAATTGTGGAGTGGCTCAGGGAGTTGGAAAGGATTAGTCACTGTGTATCTGCACAGCATTTTGCCTGGATTTTATTTTGAGAAAAGTTGCTGTGTTTATTGTCTTTTACGTCTCTTTTAAACCCCTAGCTACAATTAAGCAATCATGGGTGAGCAGAAAGGCAGAACCCCATAAGGCCTTGGCAAAATATACTGCAGGATTTGAGCAGCGGATTTCACTCTCACCATTTCCTACACCAATAGTATAACAGTAGGAAAGGACCAAATTGGAGGGGGCAGAGCTCTTTTTACAGGCCAGCGCTATTCCTTTTTAGCTCATCACAGAACTTGAGGAGCGGATCTACCCTTATATCAAAGGATCTTGTTGGCAAGGGATTGTCCTTTTAAAAAGACATGCCGGGCAAGACGTTTTTATTCCACTTTACAATTGCACCCTTCACTTCAATAGACCCTCTTCATGAATCAAACTCAAATCTTCAGTGGAACAGCAAAAGGTAAAAAAAGAAGAGGAGGAGGATAGGGATTAGGGTTTTCAAGGGAGAAGGCAGAAGGTGTACAAATCAAATCTATTGGATTGATATTGAGATCTTCTTTACTGCCTCATACTCTGGTCACCTGAACAGTATTTCCAGGTGAAGAGAAGAGAAAGTCATGAAGACTCAATATGGAGATGTACTCCTTTTCTTTGGATACATAGACATGAACTCAAACTGATATTGGTAGACTCTCCTGTATAAGATTAATTTAGATGTATCACTCACAAGAGAGTCAATTACAGCACGACTAAATATCAGAAACAGCTGATGTCTGTGACTCATTTCCCAACAGAAGAGGAGAAGAAATGAGTTATTACAAATTATGCAAGGTGCTTCCTTGATTAAAGAATTAAACTGGCATCAAACCAAAGAGGCCTTCAACATTCTGTGCTGCTCCATTACGATAAGACAATGGGCAATGTCTTTTGTCACTAAAGTATTATGGGTTATGCAGTTTCTCACTGCTGCACCCCACGACATGCAGCAGAAGAAAACATCGGTGCTGCAGTCATCCAAGTAAGCCTACTGTAATAGTTATGAGGCTGCAAAACATCAGTATAAACAGAATCTTCCAGTGGTGTTTCACTGAGCTACACAAAACAGCAGAAGGCCCAGCTTGTGGACCACCAGGTTGTTTTAATGTTGTGCTTGATCACAATGCAAGGCAAATAATTCTACAAACAGAACTGACAGATGGGTTCTTTTGGGGAAGAAAGAATCCATTCATGAGACTCTTGGGGGAAAGTTTGCTGATGCTGAACAGGGAAGGAGATTCTGGTTCATGTAGTAGAATACAGAATCAATTCAGTACAGGGGTGGCCAAACTGTGGCTCGGGAGCCAGATGTGGTTCTTTCACACACATTATATGGTTCTCAAAGCCCCCACTGTCCTGTCGGCTAGCTTGGAGAAGGCATTTCTCTCTTTAAACCACTTATTCAAGCCAAGTCAGAAGGCAGTTTGGATATTGCATTTAAAGTTGTTTCCTTTCCACCTCCACCACCCTTCCCCCGTCTATTTTCCTTCCTTCCTCCCTCCCTCCCACCCAAACATCTGACATTTATTCTATGTGGGTCTTGAGTTAAGCAACTTTGGCCACCTTTGGTTGTGTATATACTGTGCAACATCTACTGTGTCAAGTCACAAACAGCATGGCAACTCTCACAAGGGGCTTTCCAGTCAAGTGGAGAAGCAGAGGCGGTTTGCTATTGCCTTGCTCTGCAGAACCTGCCTTGGTGGTGTCACATCCAAGAACTGACCTGCTTAGCTTCTGAGATGTGATGAGACTGACCTATACCATTTTGACTTTCCTTCTGTTAACCAACATGTATGCTACGCAATCCTTGCAGTCACAATCTTTTCCAGTCCCACAAAGCTATCTAATCCTCACAATCACTACTAGCTTCTCCATTCTTTTGCTTCCTTACTCCACTGCAACCTCCTCCTCCCCATTCTCCCTCCTCAACACATTCACAGCAGAGGCAGCAGGTATAGGTTACATTTTATTGTTCTGCTCCTATTTTTATTATGATAACTGGTGAACCAGATGAGCTATAGACGACCATCGGCATGGCAAGAAGCAGCTGATTTTCAGCAACAGGATGCATGCAGTTGTCAAGCTTCTTAACTGTTTCCCCTCCTTCAACCGTTTCCAGACCTCTGCTGGAGAAATCAGAGAGTCAACATCGAACGCACACTGTCCCACCGCATAGCACGTCGCCACATCACCTCAGTCTCTGGGAGTGTGCTACCTGAACAAAGCAGTTCCCTGCTGCCAAAGTTGTCCTTTTTGGGGGTCACTGGGGAAACATTAAACACTAGAACTTTCCAGTGGCAATTATGTTGAGACAAACTCAGTGGCTCTGCTGCTTCACTTGAGTGTTCTGGGTCTGAGGTTTATTGAATCAGGTGACCCATCAAGGCATATAAGAACAGAAGAACATAAGAGAAGCCCTGTTGGATCAGGCCAATGGCCCATCCAGTCCAACACTCTGTGTCACATAAGAGAAGCCCTGTTGGATCAGGCCAGTGGCCCATCCAGTCCAACACTCTGTGTCACAGAAGAACATAAGAGAAACCATGTTGGATCAGGCCAATGGCCCATCCAGTTCAACACTCTGTGTCACATAAGAGAAGCCATGCTGGATCAGGCCAGTGGTCCATCCAGTCCAACACTCTGTGTCACAGAAGAACATAAGAGAAGCCATGTTGGATGAGCCAATGGCCCATCCAGTTCAACACTCTGTATCACACAGTGGCCAAAAATTTATACACACACACATACACACACACGTATACACACACACACACACACATATATATATACACACACATATATATACACACTGTGTAATAGCCACTGCTGGACTTCTGCTCCATATTTTTATCTAACCCCCTCTTGAAGGTGGCTATGCTTGTGGCCGCAGTGAATTCCACATGTTAATCACCCTTTGGGTGAAGAAGTACCTCCTTTTATCCGTTCTAACCTGTCTGCTCAACATCATTACTGGTCCAATGGAAAGAGCATACAATTCAATATGAACACCCTGAACTGACAGTTTATATGAAAGAGAGGCTGAAAAAAAAATGAACTGAAACATGGTAAGTATTTAGTATTATCATAAATCCTTGCTTGATGAGAATTCAGAATGAAGTACCAAATCAGCATTCACTTTTGATTGGTGCATGCATTGCTTACCAAAGTATAACTCTCTCACTGAATCTCCAGCACTATTATGAAATACAGCAGGCGGAGCCTCAATTATGGGCAATGCTCCTTAAGCCTGGAAAAGACACGATCCTTTCAGGGCACTTGGATTCCATGTTGGAAAAAGTATCTGCCGTCCTTCACTTCTTTTTCCCTTCACCAAACACACATCTCAGGGCAGGCAACTCATGCTGCTGGCTGCCTCATAAGTCAGTTATTTGGTCAGCAGTCCCCTTTACTACAGTCAGGAAGTAGCATGCTATCACTTGCTCCTTGCTGATTGGCTGCCTCATAAGTCAGTTATTTTGGTCAGCAGTCCCCTTTACTACAGTCAGGAAGTAGCACGCTATCACTTGCTCCTTGCTGATTGGCTGCCTCATAAGTCAGTTATTTTGGTCAGCAGTCCCCTTTACTACAGTCAGGAAGTAGCATGCTATCACTTGCTCCTTGCTGATTGGCTGCCTCATAAGTCAGTTATTTTGGTCAGCAGTCCCCTTTACTACAGTCAGGAAGTAGCATGCTATCACTTGCTCCTTGCTGATTGGCTGCCTCATAAGTCAGTTATTTTGGTCAGCAGTCCCCTTTACTACAGTCAGGAAGTAGCATGCTATCACTTGCTCCTTGCTGATTGGCTGCCTCATAAGTCAGTTACTTTGGTCAGCAGTCCCCTTTACTACAGTCAGGAAGTAGCATGCTATCACTTGCTCCCTGTCATCCCAGCAACCCTGGTATTCTGCTCCATTCCATTCTCCATTCCATGTTCCGCATGGCCATAGAGTTATTAAAAGGTGTCTGTGAATCCATCACTCCCAACACACCCCTGACACTGTTCATGTCAATGCCAGGGTTACAGCAGCGCGGATTCACACTCTCCGGGTGTATCTTGGCAACAAGGTATTTCCAGACTGGCTGGTAAATCCTGAAGTTTAGTCTGCATTAGTGGCTGAGTACTTGGCTACGGTATTGTAAAAGGGTTATTATATATTTAGGCAAACGCAATGAATAGTTCATCAATTCTGTTTTTTACACATTGCTTCTCTGTGACATTGCCTTAACTACTTTCTCTCAGGTTAGATCCTGCTTGTATTTTGTTCATTTATTTTTATTACACCATTAAAGGTTTTGAATCTGAACCTGGGGTTAAGCAAGCAAAGGGCTTAGCTATCGTTATTAATATTATTAATATCAATTTGATTTGTGAATTGGCCAGTCCCCGTTGCTATAGGGCTCTGGGGGATGTACAGTAACATTAAAACGTTTTCCAGATAAAAACAATGAACATATTATAAAAGCAGATGGTGACAACTGATGTATTAATTGTCCAAATTTACAGACTGCCGGTCACTTTGCAAGCAGGGGAGAAGGGGGCAAAACATCCTAAATTGCCACCCTAAATTGTTCAGAGGCAAGACTTAAGAGAACAGCTTCCTAAAATCAAGCCATTTCAGTCAGTATAAGAACAGAAGAACACAAGAGAAGCCATGTTAGATCAGGCCAATGGCCCATCCAGTCCAACATTCTGTGTCACACAGCGGCCAAATATATATATATATATATACACATACACACTGTGGCTAATAGCCACTGATGGACCTCTGCTCCATATTTTTATCTAACCCCCTCTTGAAGATGGCCATGCTTGTGGCTGCCACCACCTCCTGTGGCAGTGAATTCCACATGTTAATCACCCTTTGGGTGAAGAAGTACTTCCTTTTATCCGTTTTAACCTGTCTGCTCAGCAATTTCATCGAATGCCCACGAGTTCTTGTATTGTGAGAAAGGGAGAAAAGTACTTCTTTCTCTACTTTCTCCATCCCATGCATTATCTTGTAAACCTCTATCATGTCACCCCGCAGTCGACGTTTCTCCAAGCTAAAGAGCCCTAAGCGTTTCAACCTTTCTTCATAGGGAAGGTGTTCCAGCCCTTTAATCATTCTAGTTGCCCTTTTCTGAGCTTTCTCCAATGCTATAATATCCTTTTTGAGGTGCGGCGACCAGAACTGCACACAGTACTCCAAATGAGACCGCACCATCGATTTATACAGGGGCATTATGATACTGGCTGATTTGTTTTCAATTCCCTTCCTAATAATTCCCAGCATGGCATTGGCCTTTTTTATTGCAGACGCACACTGTCCTGACATTTTCAGTGAATTATCTACCACAACCCCAAGATCTCTCTCATGGTCAGTCTCTGCCAGTTCACACCCCATCAACCTGTATTTGTAGCTGGGATTCTTGGCCCCAATGTGCATTACTTTGCACTTGGCCACATTGAACCGCATCTGCCACGTTGACGCCCACTCACCCAGCCTCAACAGATCCCTTTGGAGTTCCTCACAATCCTCTCTGGTTCTCACCACCCTGAACAATTTAGTGTCATCCGCAAATTTGGCCACTTCACTGCTCACTCCCAACTCTAAATCATTTATGAACAAGTTAAAGAGCATGGGACCCAGTACCGAGCCCTGCGGCACCCCACTGCTTACCGTCCTCCACTGCGAAGACTGCCCATTTATACTCACTCTCTGCTTCCTATTACGCAGCCAGTTCTTGATCCACAAGAGGACCTGTCCTTAAGTAAGCAAGAAGAAGGAAGAATCCATAGAAAGGCAAAGAACTGACCTTCCCAGGAGACTTCAGCTCTATCCTTTAATACAGAAAACCTTCACAATTAGGAAAGGTCATTATAAGGGAAAACGTCATCTTGTCTTCCCTCAACAGTTAACGTGTTTAATAACGGACCTGCTCTTCTTTGCAAGCATTACCAATTAGTTTCTCAGGCTGACTGGTACCCTATCATCGTTAAGGTCAGAGTGGAAGTGGACAATTAGCTTACCATGAGTGCATATTTTCAGAGATAGGAGGGGGGAAGACCAGGCGCGATGATGTAATTTTCCAGAGTTTTCTCCTGAAGATGTGTTGTCAGGGCTTTTTTGGTAGAAAAAGGCCAGCAGGAACTCATTTGTGTATTAGGCCACACCACCTGACATCACCATTGTTTTGCACAGGGCTTTTTTGTAGAAAGAGCCCAGCAGGAGCTCATTTGCATATTAGGCCACACCCCCTGACACCAAGCCAGCCGGAACTGCATTCCTGCTCAAAAGAAGCCCTGTGTGTTGTGATTAGATGTCAACTGCATCTAACTTAGAGGGCCAAAACTATAATTGCTATCTGACTCCAGGGGTTAGCTAGCTGAGATATTAATGGACTGCAGGCCTATTTCTAGGTTTCACAATTGCTGGGACCGTAGGCTGCGCTTATTAGAGCCCTTCATCTGGATGTTTGTGCTGCCTCACATAGCTGCTGAACAGCATTAGGTAGACAAAGCTTGCTTTTTTGTTTTGTTTGCTGTATGGTCTATGGTAATCTGTTGGATGTATTTTCATACACTGTCTGTCTTTATAATAAATTACAGTCAGACACAGAGGTATTTTAAAATAACACTCTGGTTAGTTGCATGCAACTGCCCTGGAGACTCACAGGGGTCAGTCCATTGGCTCCTTGATGGCCATTCACCCTTTTTAGCTACTAGAACCAATTACTATCACATAAGGATAATGTCACATAAGGATAAGTCACATAATCATGACTTTGTTCTTTCTACACTGTGCATTTGACCTTGAGGAAAAATTCTGCTCAGCATTCCAGGAAATAAGGCTACCAATCCCCAGCTGGAGACAGGGGATCCCCCGGTTTGGAGGCCCTCTCCCCACTCCAGGGTCATCAGAAAGTAGGGGGGAAGGAGGGAAATGTCTGTTCATTATTCCCTGTGGAGACCGATTCCCAAAGGGAATAATGGAGAATTGATCAGCGGCTATCTGGGGCTCCGAGGGGGCTGTTTTTTTGAGATAGAGGCACCAAATTTTCAGCATAGCATCCGATGCCTCTCCCCAAAGTACCCACCAAGTTTCAAAAACATTGGACCAGGGGGTCCAATTCTATGAGCCCCAAAAGAAGGTGCCCCTATCCGTTATTTCCAATCTAAGGAAGGCATTTAAAAGGTGTGCGGTCCCTTTAAATGTGATGGCCAGAACTCCCTTTGGAGTTCAGTTATGCCTGTCACAACCTTGCTAATGGCTTCACCCCCAATGTCTCCTGGCTCCACCCCCGAAGTTCCCAGATATTTCTTGAAGTGGCAACCCTAACAGGCAAGAAGATTTCCTACCTAACATCCCACTCTCATATCCTTATCAGATAGGAAAAATTCATATGAGTCTATGGGAATATGGGCCTAAAATACGCCCATAAACCAAGTGGCTCCAACTAGAATGAAGGGTGAATCTCAGTTTGACTCATGACCATCTCACAAGAAATTATTAAGACGTCCTTGTAGCTGCTTAGGCAGGGCTGGATTAACAATTAGGCCAAATAGGCACTGGCCTATGGGCCCCCAAGCCTTTAGGGGCCCCAAGCCAGCTCCACCACTCCTATTCTCCCCCTGCTTGCAGCCCTCCCAGCCTGCACATGCAGCCAGCAACTGAGCTGCTCTTTGCCCAACTTGCCTGGTGCAGCTGCCGCTAGCGTCATCGCCAAGTTTGCCTCTCTCTTTCTCTCCCCTGCAGCTTTGTCAAAGGGACTTTTGAGAAGGTGCCTTGCAGGCTGCAGCGGTGGCACTGAGACTCTGAGATAATTTTAAAGGGGGCCCTGAGATTTTGACAGCCTAGGGGCCTCCACGGGGTTTAATCCGGCACTGTGCTTAGCGCTGTCAGCCTCCAGATAGAACCTGGAAATCTCCCGCTTTTACAACTGAACTCCAGCTGGCAGAGATCAGCTCCCTTGGAGAAAATGGCTGCTTTGAAGGGTGGACTCTATGGCATTGGACCATGCTGAGGTCCCTACCCTCTCCAAACCCCACTGTGCCAGCTATTCTCCAGCACAGACCTGGCAACCCTATAGCTGCCTATGCTCCAGTTCAGAATCAATCCCTTATCATGGGATTAGGCAAAGCTGTCCATTTCCTGCTGTGTTACTTGATATAGCTCTTTAGCTATTAGCTGGTGCCATTAGGCAGTCTGATAACACAAAAGGCATTAAATTCAAACCAAGAATGTAACTAATGCTCTGTGCAGATGATACCCTATCATTACTTTCCATCCCAACAAGCTATAATTTTCTGTTTATTGAAACTGATAACTAAAAGTTGGGTGATCATTGACAGAGATTAGGTATATTGGATCTGGGTATTTTATGGGGTTATAATTGTGGTTTTATTGTGCTGTCATTTTGAAAATCAATAAAATGTGCAAAGACAAACAGGAAGCTGACTTTGCTTGAGATAGGCAGTGGCATCTCACTCCCCATTTGGTTCCTTGTTCCTCATGTCTCTTGTCTTGTCCTTAGTACTGCCTTGCCTGCCTATGTTTGAACATGACAATATAGCATTTTTATGGATTTAATCAAATATTATGTCTTAGAAATTTAACCTAAGGAGCCCTCTCTGAAAAATGACTTTTGGAACTCCAATAACTTTTGGAACTCCTTCTATTAGGCCTACAACTTTTTGTATACATATGCTAAAATAAACCCAGCCAAGGCTAGTAACAAGGTAAGGTTATCACCATTTCTATTAGTAACAAGGTAAGGTTATCACTATTTCTCAAAAATTTCCAGTGGGTTGAAGTGGTGACCCATAGCAGCCAACTGTCTCACTGGAATGAGCACATTTCTGACAAAAATTGGATTTCTCCAGCCTTGTCCTTGCAGTTATTATATCTCCTACACGGGTCAAATTGAAGCTTGCTCAGACTTGGAAAAGAGTCTGGTTTCCTGTATTTCTGTACAGGGGAGAGGGAGCTAATTCCCTGTTTGACTGGGTAGGGAAATTTCTTCTCTCACTAGAAGCTCTATCCCCTTTCCTTGGCCCAAATAGGAGTCTTTGTCTACTTCCCAAACTTCTTTGCCAACTTTCCCCCAGTTCTCTGTCTATGTTAAACTGCTATCAGCCAAAGGCTAAAATCCAAAACTGTCATTTCTCAACTATTCTCAGCTAGGGCTGATATCAAACTGAATTCTCCTCAGCATCCAGTTCAGAAGTGTTTCTCTGCTCAGCTGATGCTAACCAATCAGATCTCTTGGAATGTCCTGTAACTCAAGGCTCTCTGGCTCTGTGAAGAATTAACCCTTCACAGTCCTTTATCTGTTTACACAGCTCTTCTAAGCTTTTAAAAGTATAATTCATCAAACTTGTTCCCTCAGTTTTAACTAAAAAGACAGGCAATGTTACTGGCAATCTGCAGCATTCCAATATTTTCTGTACTATCTTTCCATTTGTTTACTAGCCTGATTTGTGACAGTTTCTAAAATGTTGCATGCCAGAATATCTAATAAACAGTCATAGCGCTACTCAGGACTCTCAGAGCAAATGACTCCTTCTATTTTTCTCCCTCCTTTTAACTTCAGTTCTTCGATTCATGAGTCAATTCTCAAACACTTCCAGAGGAAGGGGGTGTTAGGTACTGCTATTCGCTTTGTAGCCCAATCAGAACTACTAATTAGTTGATATTATCTTATAGTACTATTATGATCATGTATAATAAAATGGTGAAGTATCTTTTACGGCTCATAAAATTTTTTAAAAACCAGTGTTTTCTTTCTTTCTAGGAAACAAGAAACTGATAATTAATTATTGATTCATGAATGCCACTGAAGACTGTGAACAGGAAATTATTCGCTAGATGGAAAGTTAAGGAAAAGAAGGAAGATTTAAAAGAGAAGCAGTCCCTTTCCTGGATTAATTTATGGCAGGTTCTTGCCTGAAGAGATGAATTTTTGCATGTGATAGTGCTAGTACCACACAGAACTCCAGTTTCAATGCTGAATCCATCTGATTATGGAAGAGGCACAAAGATAACTCTATTCTCACAGTTTCTGAAAATGCAGATAATTATCTAAGTTGCAAGGCTGTTGTAAAATGAATGCAATAGTGCACCTAAACAAATGAAATACTGTATAACTGCTGAATATCATATACCAGATATATATGAACATATGAAGCTGCCTTATACTGAATCAGACCCTCGGTCCATCAAAGTCAGTATTGTCTTCTCAGACTGGCAGCGGCTCTCCAGGGTCTCAAGCTGAGGTTTTTCACACCTATTTGCCTGGACCCTTTTTTGGAGATGCCAGGGATTGAACCTGGGACCTTCTGCTTCCCAAGCAGACGCTCTACCACTGAGCCACCGTCCCTCCCCAAACGATATATAAACTTGTACTGAAGTTCATAACATTTGAAATTAGCCCATTCAAATACCCTCTCTGGCTGGATACAAAAATCCCTCCTGATTTTGTGTTATGCTGTTTGAAGGACTGATATTTACCAAATAAGAATGGTTAAATCAAATGAATGAAACCTATGATACTATAGAACCAACATTTTCTGCTGTTTTGTATCTTTCTTCCATGTTAGAGACACTACAATATAACAAGATAATAATAATAATAATAATAATAACAACAACAACAACAACAACAACAACTTTTATTTCTATCCCGCCCTCCCCGCCTAGGCGGCTCAGGGCGGCTAACAACAACTTACACGTTAACATAAATAATAAAACTTGAATTTAACAATTAAAATTAAACATATAAAAACCAGTCAGTTAAGTTAAAATACATAATTTACGTTACACTATATATATATATATAAATATATCTGGCAGCAATAAAACTGTTATGGCGCTGGTTCTGCCAGTTTAGATAATCTTATAGATGGCGGTTCTTTGTACCAGGCAACTCAGCAGTCAGTGTCATTATAGGCTTGTCTAAAAAGGGCGGTCTTGCAGGCCCTGCGGAACTGGTCGAGGTTCCGCAGGGCCCGCACTTCCTCCGGAAGCTGGTTCCACAGTGCAGGTGCCGCAGCTGAAAAGGCCCGTACTCTGGTGTTTTGGAGTTTGACCTCTCTCGGCCCAGGGATGGTCATTTTGTTTTTACCCACTGACCTCAGTGCCCTCTGGGGTTCATATGGGGAGAGACGGTCCCTTAGGTAGGCTGGTCCTCGGCCATATAGGGCTTTAAAGGTGATAACCAACACTTTGTACTGGACTTGGTAGATAATTGGTAGCCAGTGCAGTCCGCGCAGCCCCGGCCGTATGTGCTCCCATTTCGAGAGCCCCAATAGTAGCCTGGCCGACGCGTTCTGCACCAGCTGTAACTTCCGGGTCCAGCACAGAGGTAGCCCCAAGTAGAGGGCATTACAGTAGTCCAATCTTGAGGTGACCGTTGCATGGATCACTGTTGCGAGGTCGCGGCGTTCCAGGAAGGGGGCCAGCTGCCTTGCCCGCTTCAGATGGAAGAATGCTGACTTGGCAGTGGCTGCTATCTGGGCCTCCATTGATAATGAAGGCTCCAGTAAACACCCAGACTTTTTACCTGGCGCGCTGGTTCCAATGGTGCGCCGTCGAAAGTTGGGAGAGCTATTTCCCCTCCCAGAGCGCCGCGACCCACACAAAGGACCTCTGTTTTCGCTGGATTCAACTTCAACCCACTCAACCCACTCAGATATTGTTACACTGTACTTCCCACCTCCCAGTCCATAATGTGAGAGATGGATGAGAAAACACACAACACCGTGATGTCACATCAAACGCACAGAGTTGTCAACAGACCTGGAAAAATATCCTATTACTTGAAGAGAAGCTCTATGTGTGAAAACTGGTAGTTTTACCCTTTAATGGCACGGAGATTAACATGCCAGCAAGCTGTATTAAAGAGACAACACTTTTCATCTAGGTTCTAGCAACTTTAAGTAAACATAAGGAAGAAGAGCGAGCAAAGGAACCCAAGCATTGGCAGTTCCATGCCTTTTAATAGCTCTAGTTGACCCTAACAAAAAAAACAGTAGCAAGACCTCAGCAATCAGTACTATCATGATTGGGAAATAGGGTATCTCACTACAGGTCATCAAGAAATAAATGAAAGAAACACAAGATGAATCATGATCACTCCGAGGAAATCAAGAAGACACAAAGTAATAGAAAAGGGTTAAATGCTTATGAATAATATTAGTACATGTGCAGGGAGGGGAGAATCCCATTTCCATTCTGCTAAAAATACAACCATAAATCCAGTCGCTAATAGTGGCAGTGGGTGATGAATGCTTGGCTCCAAAAAGATGACTCTGGAAAACTTCTGACCCAAAGTCATGTGTCCTTGCATGGAGATGTCACTTAAGTTGTAAGAAGCCCAGCCACCGAGCTGTCATCGCTCTCCTGATCATACTGAAATCAGGGGGTTCATTCATCTATAGCGCAAGCTTGTGCCAGGAAGCCTGTTATTGTTCCCCTTTGGATATTTCATGAATGCAGAAGTCATGGCATTGCATATTTTGAATGCAATGCCTTCAAAGTACAATGACATGAACTGAGAGGGAGGGAGACACAGAGGCTGGAAGCCAAGCACATTTGCCTGGAGAATAACTATAGTATCTAAAAAAATCCACTTCTTCAGAATGTTCTAGTTATATTATCCCTGAGCATAGAGGTAATGTGGATCAGGACTCTTTCTGTTGAGACAATTGACCTCTGCTTTCCAATTCTGTGCACATTAGGGTTATAAAACACAGGTAGGGTTTTCTCCTTTACTCCCAAATATTAAGAAAAATGTAGATGAGGTCTATTGCCTTTCCGCCTCTCATTTTACCCTCAACTTCATGAATAAATGGTAGGGCAGCCCTTTAGAATGAGGTTCAGAAAAGGAAATTTTTTTACAATGTGAGATTCCTTGTGCCAGTTTTCTAAACTTGGTTTTGTCAATTAGTTTATTCCTTAGGAGGGATCATGACTATAGCAACCAGTCATGGCATCTGTCATCATTAGACTGCTAGCTTTTCAGGACATGTCTACATATTACAATCTGGACATAATTTTGGAAAGGGGGATTTTACCAGCATGGTATAAAGGTTGCCAATCTCAGAATTTTAAAATGAGAACAATTTAAAGAGAACTGATGAAGTATCCAGCAAATTGTAGATATTAGTGCTTTCCAACTCTCCTATTGGCCCGTGGTGCTCACTGTATCACCCATTAGCCCATCAACTGCCACTCAGCTGTACTTACGTCCAATTGGCTGGGTCCACTCCTCTATGCCACCCACTGCCAGCCCAGCCACATCTTCCCTGGTGAAGAAAAACCTGTCTTTCCTCAAGTAGTGGCAAGTCTGGAGGAGACCTGGGCCACACAAAGAGGCTGCTGTTGCTGCCTGGAAAGCCAGTCTGGGGAAGCTTTCTTTGTGTCCTATTGGCCCATCCCTCCAAGTCTCAATTTTCCTTCAGTGGCTGTTGCTAGGCAACCATAGTATTCCAAGCTTGGTTCTGTCAGTAAACCAAGGGTAGAGCTTGGAGAGGGTGGAGCTTTGGGAGGGCAGGATCTCAGACAGATACAATGCCATAGACTCCAGCCTCCAAACCAGCCTTTCCCTCCTGGGAGTAAAGGAGAAGAATGTATGTGTTGAAGCCAAATTTTAGACTTCCCCAAGCTAAGATAGCTGGTTCTGGGTTGTTTATGAAGGAATATTGGAAACAGTTTACAATATGATGGCTGGAAACAGTATACAAGATGATGGCAAAGTCCTCACAGACTTGGGATCACTATTATTACGGCGGGCAACTCTCATCAAGCTTTTGAGGCCAAGGAAAGGTTCCATAATGAAACAGAAGACAATGTAAACAACAGCAATAAACAAGAGTGTGGTAGTGATGAGGAGGATATTGGAGCTTTAAGTAAATATAAGAAATAAGCTGGGCTGTAGGCAGAATTTGGAAGGTCGGGTGGCATTTACATTTGGGGGGGGGGCACTGATGCCCTGTCCAGTGCCCCAAATGACCTTCCCTCTAGTGGC
This sequence comes from Heteronotia binoei, assembly GCF_032191835.1. Lineage (NCBI taxonomy): Eukaryota > Metazoa > Chordata > Lepidosauria > Squamata > Gekkonidae > Heteronotia > Heteronotia binoei. The sequence goes on from NC_083235.1 coordinate 73,860,825, forward strand.
TCCCTCCCTGCCTGCCTCGGTCTCTTGCCACAACCCTCCCCTCCCCCCCCCCAACCAACTTGCTTCCAGGCTGCTTCCAGGCTGCTTCCAACTTGCTTCCAGGCTTCCCCAACCAACTTGCTTCCAAGCAGCCCCCAGCCCCCAGGCGAGTTAAAGCGCCTGTGAATCAGCTGTTCCGCGGGCCTTTTAACTTGCACAGGGGCTGGGGACTACTTCTGCTGCAGGCCCACACGCTGCTTTAGTGGCGAGCTTATCACCACCCCTTCTTCCCCACCAGTAAAATAACTTATGGGCTGGCAGCAGAAGCAGGTCCCCATGCGAGTTAATGGCCTTCGAAACAGCTGATCCACGGGCCCTTTAAGTAGCGCAGGGGCTGGGGGTTGCTTCTGCTGCCAGAAGTGGCTCTAGGGCGAATAGGCCCTAGGCAGGCAACCCCCCCCCCCCACAGTGCCCCCCAGCTGCCGTGCGCCACTTGCCCCCACCCGTCATGGTGGTGCTCTGCTTGCTCGCCCCCCGCCGCCACGCTCTGCTCGCTCACCACCACAGCACTCCCCCGCTCACCACCCCTCCTATCCCCGCTCGCCGCGACTGCTGCCGACCCACACGCTGTTTTAGTGGCAGGGAAGGGAGGGCTGTGGCAAGCTCACCACCACCCTCTCTTCCCCACCAGTAAAATAGCACTTGGGCCGGCAGCAGAAGCAGCCCCCAGCCCCTGCGCCAGTTAAAGGGCCCGCGGATCAGCTGTTTCGCGGACCCTTAACTCACACGGGGCTGGAGGCTGCTTCTGCCACCGGCCCATGTGCTATTTTACTGATGGGGAAGAGAGGGCAGCGGTGAGCTCACCACAGCCCTCCCTTCCCTGCCACTAAAACAGCACGCAGGACTGGCAGCAGAAGGGGCCCCCAGCCCCCTCAAATTATAGGGCCTGCGAAACAGCTGATCAGCGGGCCTTTTAACTCAGGCCGGAGGCTGGGACTGCTTATGCCCCCTGCCCCAGAAACAACCTCTCCACTGCCATGCAGCCATGGCAGAGGCCCCAGGGGCTGTTTGGGGCCCCAGAGTCAGGGGGCCTCTTCCAGAAGTCAGGGGGCTCTACCCCCACAGGCCCCCTCATAGCTACGGGCCTAGAAAGAAGCGACAATAAACAAGAGTGTGGTAGTGGATGGGGAGCATATTGGAACTTGGGCAGTTTTAGAGAAAGAAACAGCACCAATAGCTTTGTTCCCGATGTTATACATTTGATCAGAAAAGAGTAGATATGAAGTGTGCAAGGGGAATCTTTCATGGTCATTTGCCTTCAGTTCTTATCTCTTATACTGGACACAGGGCCTCCTTAGAGCTAAAAGCCGCTTTTGTATTAATCTCAGTGAATGCGGCTGTCTCATGCTTTAAATCTCTTCCTAGACAGCTGCTTTCATTGTTCAAACTGTACTCTCAACAGCTGCCCTGGGATACCGAAGCCTCTTTTAAATAAAGGCACCCCCTCTTCCAGCCTGCTGTTCCAGCCTGCTGTACTCTATAGCTTAAGGTCCATCTGTAGACTCCAATGAAGAGTTCAGACTCATACAATGCTTATCTCAACCCTGATGGAAACTCATATTATACAGAGGGCTTTGCAAGGTGGACCAGATTGCCTCATTTAGATTAATACCATTTCATCTCCAGAATATCTGTTCTATTGTAAACAGAGATAAGGCAAATGACAACCCTGGTTGCTTTTTACCTAAGAAATAAAGACTTCAGGCTGAAAAATCCCCCCCCCCCCCCCCAAAAAAAGGCTTTCCTCCTACTTTTTGAAGGCTTCTCAACAATTTATACATACACTACATCAGTGACTTTTTTTTGTTTCTTTCCTCACTGATCCTACTGACAGCGTAACACTGCAATGCCACACGCTGAACCAGATCTGCTTTGTACCATCCTCACTAAATGGAAATTAAGCCTATAATTAGACAGTGATGGTTTTCATACCATTCACATGGCCCATTTGAGCCAATCAGAGATTGTTTTTTTAAAAAAAATCATCAATTTTTCAGGTGTTGCTAAGAAAGGAGAGCAAGTTTGGTGTAGTGGTTAAGTGCGTGGACTCTTATATGGGAGAACTGGGTTTGATTCCCCACTCCTCCACCTGCAGCTGCTGGAATGGCTTTGGGTCAGTCATAGCTCTCACAGAGTTGTCCTTGAAAGGGCAGCTTCTGGGAAAACTGTCCTCTTGGGGAAAAAATGAAGTTAATGCGGCCAGACAGAATATATTTAATTACAGATTTCTTGCTCTCAAAGTATATTTTTCTGTACCATATGTTGCCAGTTGAAATTCCAGAAGCTAGGTTATTGAAGTGGCAACAACAATTTGATGAATTTATATGGGCATACAAGAAACCCATTTTAAATCAAATATTCTTTACAGGCCAGTTTCTCTTGGTAGCCTGGATGTTCTATGAGAGAACCTGAGCATGCATCCCACTCCAACAAATACAAAGACACACCTATGAGAGTTGGACTGTGCGACTGAAGAACAACAATATAAGCTGTTCATTTAATACAGATGGACAAATCGGACCTCAAACTCACCAGTACTGACCAAACATAACTGAGCTGTGAAAAAGTATGCATGAACATTCACTATTTAAAAAACAGCAACTGACAGTAACTCTTATGACAAAACAGTCACTATAGAGAAACACAAACACAGGCACATTTATATGCAGGTAAAGTACTGCAAAATGTTAAAAAAAAAAAAAAACAGTCCCACTTTTGCTTACCTTCTTGGCTCTTTGGTGGAATCTCAGCCACTGCTGACTGAAGCTTTGGTTCTGGTGGCAGGTGCTGATTGGTCTGGAAAATCTCCACATTTTCAATCTGTCTAATTGGTGGTACTGGAACCTCTGAAGATTTTGGTACCTGGATTTCTATACGCTTGGTAGCAACATCTAGCACAGGTGGACTATTAGCCTCAACTCTTCGTTGTGTCGGCTCAGGAATCTTTGAGGGAACTTCCATTCTGCGAAGAGCTTGATCTTGGGGCTTGCCTATATTGATCTCAGTCCTTCTTGTAGCAGTCTCAACAGGCTTATGCCCCAATACATCTGCTCTCTTGAGGCCAAATCTTGATGCTCCTGATGTGGAGTTCTCCACTTGCTTAGATGAAATATCAATGGAGATTTCTGTTCTTCTGGACACTGACTCAGGATGTTTTGGTCCAGAAAGGTCAACTCTCCTCAGAGAGGATTTGGGCGACCTTGGTGCAGGAGACTCCACATGTCTGGAAGGGGTCTCAGAATTTCTGGTGCCAGGATCCTGGAATTTCTGTGTAGAGCTTGATACTGAGGACCTAACAAGGGGATTAGGTGTCCGTCTTTGAGGAGTGGAAGGATTTGGTGGCTGATCTACTTCTTCAACTTCAAAAGATCTCTTCAGAGCTGAAAGATAAGAATAATAAATATATATATATATATAATTACATGAGGTGGAGAGAGATAACAAAGAGAAGTTTTTCTCTCTCTTCCAAAATACTAGAAATCAAGGGCATGCAATGAAACTGACGGGCAGTAGACTCAGGGTGGACAAAATTCTTCATGCAGAGAGTGATTAAAATGTGGGATTCACTGCCAAGAGGGTGTAGTGATGGCCACAGGATTAAATGGCTTTCTAAAAGGATTCAAGAGATTTATGGTCTATCAGTGACTACTAGTTATGGTGATTGAGGGAAACCTCCACATTCAAAGGCACTAAACCTCTGAATCCCGGAGCCATGGGGCAACATCGGGGGAAGGTCTTGGCCTCTATGCCGTCTTTTTGCCCTCCAGAGGAGCTGTATGAGACAGGGTGATGGACTAGATGGACCATTGGTCTGATCCAGCAGGGTTCTTCTTATGTTCTTGGTAGAGTGTAATAACACAGAAAGGTTATGACACAAGCAAATACCTGTTCAAGTCCCCAGACTTGTCCAATAGTCAGTAATGCAATGTTTGATTGTACTGTGTCCCTCAAACTATATAATAATAATAATAATAAATTTATTCTTATATCCCGCCCTCCCCCGCCAAAGCGGGCTCAGGGCGGCTCACATGACATGGTTTACACCATGATTATACTAAAATCCATCAATACATTAAAAACAATTAAAATAGTTAGATACAATTCAGATTAAGTTAATAAACAATTAAAATTTATCAAATATAAATTAAATTAAAGTGCCACAGTTCAGAATGTGTATAAGATGGCTAGGTGTCATCTCCGGGTGCCATCTTAAATGCGAGTTGATAGAGGGTGGTTTTGCAAGCCCTGCAAAATTGAGGCTCGCACCTCCTCTGGTAGTTGGTTCCACCATTTGGGGGCCATTGTGGAGAAGGCCTGCTCCCTAGTTGCCTTCAATCTGGCCCCTCTATATGTCCCATTGGACTAAAAGACTAAACCATGTAAGAGATATATTCATGAACAGAAAAATAACCAACTAAGACAGATTTCTCTGTTTCTCATGTTTGTTATGTAATTGGTTTTAGAAAACTTGAAATCCTAAATCTGCTTGGTGACCATCCTGTTTGTCAACTGATTTAGAATGAATTTATAAAAGTAGGGGTAAACTGAATCACTTTTGAAGTGTTCCAATATCACATTTACAATACCTCATCAGAGTATTTATTTTTAAACGCTCCATGCCAATCATGTATTTGCCTGGGACCCAATTCAAATAAGGGTGACCATGTATATCCCTGCCAAAAAGACAATCCCTGATAAAACTGGAATCCCTCTGAGGTTTTATATGGGGTCATAAAAGAGACGATAACTGTTAGAGCCACTGAGAGAAAGCCAAAGAGTAAAAGCTATGCCCAAGACTGGAAGTGAAGAGAAGCTTTTGTTTTTTTAAAAAGTTATACAAATAAATAGTATGCAAGGAATATGTGAGGTCACTTTCAGGAGACTCAAATCAGCATCATTCCATAAATTCTGATGTTGCAATAACTGTTGACCACCATCTGATCAAGCCGACTAATTTTATTGTAATTCTAACAATATTGTAATTCTAATGTTTCAATTTATTAGTATAAATAGGGTTATTTTATTTATCTCTGTACACTGTGTGTAATACACACACACACACACACGTCTCAAATTTAATAAATAAATAAATAAATAAGTGCCACAGAAGTTCACAATTTTGGGATAGCCTCAGTAGCTGGCCCAAGTTATTACTCACCACTAGATCATGGCCCTCCTCTTATTCAGAAGACAAAAAAGGGTTCTGGTTTACTAGACATATACTCTACATGTGCTGCAGATCTCTAAACCTCTATTTTTCCTGGAAAAGTGCAGATAAAAAAAACAACAACAGAACTTCTCAAATTCTTCCTTCCAAGGCAGGAAGCCCTTGGAAACCCTGAGAGTGCTTTTCACATTTTTTTTTGCTTAGTCATCTTGTTAACATAATTATAGGGCAATGCTCAGAAACACACTGAAGACAGACATATTTGAAATATATATGTACGACAGGATGCAAATTTGAGACATCTGCAAACCTCCTGTGAGATGGTTCATCCATCATATTTTGGGTTCATAACTTGACTATTCATATGTTATAAAATTTGTACCATCAGTGGCTTCCTTACATACTTAAGAAAGTGAACAAAGCAAAATAAGTGGACCCCACTGGGAAGGAGAAGTCTATGAACTCTTGAAAGCCCTTGAAGTGTAACCTTGCCAGAAAAGCAGCAATGGAAAAAAAACCTGTCCAGCTATTTTCTGCATTCAGGGTCAACAAAACATTTTATATGACAGGAGTTTCAGTAACATTCAACCATCATGGTCTGAATGCAGCTGCTGTGGCACACAATAATTCAGGAGCCCCCTTGTCGGGGGTGTTACATAAATGTACTTTTTTCTATCCTCATTTAAGCAAACTAGGAGGAAACGAAATCCCACCTAACTTGAGATTTATAAAACTGCATAAATGCAATGATTAAAACTCTCTCTCGCTCTCTCTCCATACAAACACACACACACACACACGTGTTATGCTCTTATATAGAAAACAAAAACCTGGATTTTTTGCACGGCTGTGAGAACTGGCATCAAATCAGTTATTTGTATTTTGTTTTTCAATGGATGTGGTTGCAGAAAACGCAAAAGGTGAAGAGGCATCTGAAACGCTGATCTTTCCCCAGTCAACTGGCATAAAACAGCTTTGTCACAAAAGCAATCACCTATGATATCCTTCCAGGCAAGCACCCCAGCTACAAGCAAGTGCTGGCTGTGCAGGCTCTTCCTCTTTCCCTCCTTTGTGGTGGCCAGGACTCTGGGGGAGGGACCCTTTCCAGTACCGTGCTGTTTCCCCCACTCCCCCTCCACCCCAGTTGGCCTTTGATACTTAACCAGCCGGCACGGGAATTGCAAACTAGTATGGGACTCTGAAAAAACTTTCACCTATCTGCAACTATGGTTAAAATATACTAAGTTTGTCAAGGATTACTGCCTTGATGTGGTGAGAGAGCTTGCGCGGTTCAGTGAGGCTGTGGGCTATGCCATGCAGGGCCACCCAAGATGAACAGGCCACAGCTGAGAACCCAGACAAAATGCGATCCACTGGAGAAGGAAATGGCAACCCACTCCAGTATCCTTGCCAAGAAAACCCTATGGACAATAACAAACAACTAAAAGATATGGCGCTGGAAGATGAGCCCCTCAGGTTAGAAGGTGCCCAATATGCTACTGGGGAAGAGCGGAGGGCAAGTCCAAGTAACCACAAAAAGAGTGAAGCGGCTGGGCCAAAGCTGAAAGGACACTCAGCTGTGGATGTGTCTGATGGCGAAAGAACAGTCTGATGCTGCAAATTACAATACTGCATTGGAATGTAAGATCTATGAATCAAGGTAAGCTGGAGGTAGTCAAACAAGAGATGGCAAAACTGAACATCGACATCTTGGGAATCAGTAAACTAAAATGGATGGGAATGGGTGAATTTAACTCAGAGGATCACTACATCTATTATTGTGGGCAAGAGTCCCATAGAAGAAATGGTGTGGCCTTTATAGTTAATAAGAGAGTGAGGAAGGCAGTAATGGGATACAATCTCAAAAATGACACAATGATCTTGGTCTGTATCCAAGGCAAACCATTCAATATCACAGTAATCCAAGTCTATACCCCAACCACTGATGCAGAAGAGGTTGAAGTGGACCAGTTCTATGAAGATCTACAACACCTTCTAGAATTAACACCAAAAAAAGATGTCCTCCTCAACACAGGGAACTGGAATGCCAAAGTGGGAGGTCAAAAGGTAACCAGAACAACTGACAAGTTTGGCCTTGGAGAACAAAATGAAGCGGACAAAGGCTAATAGAGTTTTGTCAAGAGAACCAACTAGTCATAGCGAACACCCTCTTCCGACAACCAAAAAGGCGACTCCACACATGGACATCACCTGATGGGCAACACAGAAATCAGATTGATTATATACTCTGCAGTCAAAGATGGAGAAGCTCCTCACAGTCAGCAAAAACAAGACCTGGAGCTGACTGTGGCTCAGATCATGAGCTACTCATTGCAAAATTCAGGCTTAAACTGAAGAAAACTGGGGAAGCCATTAGGCCATTCAGGTTTGACCTTGATCACATCCTTTATGAATATACAGTAGAGGTGAAGAATAGGTTTAAGGAACTAGAGTTGATAGACACAGTGCCTGAAGGACTATGGATGGAGGTTCATGACGTACAGAAGGCAGCAATCAGCACCATCCCAAAGAAAAAGAAATGCAAGAAAGCAAAGTGGCTGTCTGATGAGGCTTTACAAATAGCTGAGGAAAGAAGGAAAGCGAAAGGCAAAGGTGAAAAGGAAATATTCAGCCAACTGAATGCAGGTTTTCAGAGAATAGCAAGGAGGCCTTCCTGAAAGAACAATAGAGGAAAATAACAGAATGGGAAGGACAAGAGATCTCTTCAAGAAAATTGGAGAAATCAAGGGAACATTTCGTGCAAAGATGGCCATGATAAAGGACAAAAATGGTAGGGACCTAACAGAAGCAGAAGAGATCAGGAAGAGGTGGCAAGAATACACAGAAGAATTATACAAGAAGGATCTCAATGTCCTTGATAACTATGACAGTGAAATCGCTGACCTTGAGCCAGACATTCTGGAGTGTGAAGTCAAATGGGCCTTAGGAAGCATTACTAACAACAAAGCGAGTGGAGATGACTGTATCCCAGTTGAGCTATTCAAAGTCCTAAAAGATGATGCTGTTAAAGTGATGCACACATTATGTCAACAAATCTGAAAAACACAACGGTGGCCACAGGATTGGAAAAGATCAGTTTATATTCCAATCCCAAAGAAGGGTAATGCCAAGGAATGTTCAAACTATCGCACCATTGCACTCATTTCACATGCCAACAAGGTCATGTTAAAGATCCTACAAGCTAGGCTTCAGCAGTATGAAGATCGGGAACTACCAGAAGTTCAAACTGGGTTTCGAAGAGGCAGAGGAACTAGAGATCAAATTGCCAACATTCGCTGGATTATGGAGAAAACACGGGAGTATCAGAAAAACGTCTATTTCTGTTTCATTGACTACGCTAAAGCCTTTAATTGTGTGGATCACCACAAACTGTGGCAAGTCCTTAAAAAGATGGGAGCACCAGACCACCTCACATGTCTCCTGAGAAACTTGTATAAGGGTCAAGAAGCAACTGTCAGAACAGGATATGGAACAACTGATTCGTTTAGAATAGGAAAAGGAGTTTGACAAGAATGTACGTTGTCACCCTGCTTATTTAATTTATATGGAGAGTACACCATGCGGAATGCTGGCCTGGATGAAGCAGAAGCCGGAATTAAGATTGCCGGGGAAAACATCAGCAACCTCAAATATGCAGATGATATCACTCTAATGGCAGAAAGTGAGGAGGAGCTAAAGAACCTCTTGTTGAGAGTGAAAGAGGAGAGCAGAAAAGTAGGCTTGAAATTCAACATCAAAAAACCTAAGATCATGGCATTCGGCCCAATCACACCTTGGCAAATAGAAGGGGAAGACATGAAAGTAGTGACAGACTTCACATTTCTGGGGTCCAAGATCACTGCAGATGGTGACTGTAGCCATGAAATTAAAAGAGATTTGCTCCTTGGGAGGACAGCTATGGCGAACCTGGGCAGTATAATAAAAAATAGAGACATCACCCTGCCAACAAAAGTCCGCATAGTCAAAGCGATGGTATTCCCAGTAGTAATGTTTGTCTGTGATAGCTGGACCATAAGGAAGGCCGAGCACAGAAGAATAGATGCTTTTGAGATGTGGTGCTGGAGAAGAATCGTGAGAATCCCTAAGGGAAATCAATCCTGACTGTTCCCTGGAAGGTCAGATGCTGAAGCTGAAGCTCAAATACTTTGGCCACCAAATGAGAAGGGAGCACTCACTGGAGAAGATCCTGATGCTGGGAAAGACAGAAGGTAAAAGAAGAAGGAGACGGCAAAAGATGAGATGGCTGGACAGCGTTACTGATGTAACTAACACGAATTTGAGTAGAGTTTGGAGGATGGTGGAAGACGGGAGGGCCTGGCGTGACTTTGTCCATGGGGTCATAAAGAGTCAGACTTGACTGCGACTGAAAAACAACATGGACTCTGAAAAAACTTTCACCTATCTGCAACTATGGTGAAAATATACTAAGTCACAGAATACGGCTGCAAAGTAACAGAGCTGAAGTTCTCAGCAATCTCTGCCAAACTCTCATGCAGCTTTAAGTCACATTACGGAGAAAGCCATTCGCAACCGTCTCAGCTTTCATGGTACTTCCTCCTCTCCTTCCCTTTTACTCTCTCACGGGGATCCGAAAGATTGCCTTGCAGTGCAGTTACAGACACTGAGAGCTCTCTTTTCATCTGCAACTAGTTAAGAAACTAGCAGGGAGTACTCAAAGCACGGCAGTTGTGCTCAGTTTAAAAAGGGAGCAGATTCACTGAGGGAATACGAAACCCTTCATCTAAACCACAGAGGAGTCCTAGTCATTCAAGCTGGCCTATATCATAGTTTGTGTATTAAACGAAACAATGTTCAAGGACTATGTACAGCCAGCCACAAGGTATCCCTTTGTAAACTTCCTGAAGCAGAAATTCTGGCTGCACACAAATCCACTGCGGAGGGGGAAACTAGCAGAGAAGCGCTTCCCCTTAAAATCATTATTCATCACACTTAATTATGAACTATTTCATTATTGGCATAATCTTTAAATACCCGAAGGCCTCAAGTCAAGAGACAGGAAGTCTCAAAGCCACATGGAAACAAACTATGCGAGACAGCATCTGCTATGACAAAGCTATTATTGTGGAATCACACTGACACATTGCTGGCAGAGGTATATGTGCAGCACAGCCTATGCTGTCTGGAGACATCACACTACGTTTGGAACATTATACTTAACCCATCCTGGTTTGTGCATTACTGCCAATTAAAATAAATGGCTGTTTACATACTACATTTGCTAGGTAATGAGACACATTATCTCTTGAAAGAGGTTAAGTGTCTACTCGGTTAAAACTACCACTCAGAAAACATCAGGTCTTTATTGCTATCAAATGAGGACAACATTGCATTGAGTAATGAGAGTTTCAAAAGCACTGAGCAATAAGCTAAAAAGAACCCCAGAGACAAGCACCATAGAACTCCAACAAATGAGGTAATGAGGCAATGGTATCATACGTTCTTATAAGCTAGGGATGAACAAGTTAGCCTGGGAAAAGTTTGCAAATCAATCTCAATTATTTCTCTTAAGCATCCAAATGAGAATCTGCAGTCCATCCAGATCACTGGAAAACTCATCCCAATGTGATGGGGAGCAGGGTCTCAGCAGGCAGTGGGAATCAAGGAACGCGAGCTTCGGAAGTAGCCAGGCTGGGCCCTGAAAGATGGAGTGGCAATGGTTACAGAATTAGGGACCTGAGAAATGGAGAAGCCAACAAATCAAGGGTTGAAGAGAGCTGGAGTGGAGAAAACCCTTTCCCAGAGCCTAGTACAAAGAGGAACAATGTGTGAAGGGAGTTGAAAGATGGGGGAAGGAAAGAGAAAGCTGAGGGCCTGTGAGCTAAACAGCTGAGTGAGCAAGAGGCTGTGGTGGGGAGGGCGGAGATTAATTTCTCTGATTTGTAATAACCAGTCATACTTGGGCATTCATTAATTATGAATAATGATGACCCCTCTATCTGTGCTGGGCCACAGAAGGCTCTGGGTTATTGTGGAAACAGGTAACATGAACTGTACAAGGAAAAATCATACTCTTGTATAGTACAGAGATCCCATCTGTCAGTGTGTGAGAGACTGAGTTCAAGAGATCAGCACAAAGTTCTCACATCTGCCAGCCAACCCAGCCTGAATACTAACTTCCCCAACAGAACTGTTTTACTTGGACAAAACTGTTTTATTGTGATTGACCATCTTTGTCTAGAAACTGTAGCCATACTGTTTAGTGAAGTCCTCCCTGTGTTCCTGCCGCAGTATAGTCAGATATAATCAGTATAGTCAGATATTCCCTAGCCCAGTAGCCCAAGCAAGACAGCCCCTAAAGTTCGGGACTTGTTTCACTATGCCTCTTGAAGTGTCTTCAGATCAAGTCATTGTCTTGAAAAGCAACCAAAAATATATACCGTATTTTCCGGACCATAAGACGCACTTCCCCCCCCCCCAAAAAAAGTGGTGGGGGGGGAAGTGTGTGCGTCTTACGGAGCGAAGGTACCTTCCTCGGGGGGGGGGGGGGAATCCGTTGCCTCCGCCTCTTATCCCGCCTCTTATCCCAGAGGAAGCACCCACCCCCTCCGCAAACCCAGCGCTTCGCGAGCGCCGGCTGTGGAGGGGGCAGCGTGCTTCCTCCATGCCTGTCTGCCTGGCTCCAGCTCTGATGCTTAAAGCAAGTGCTGGGATCGGAGGGCGGAGGGAGCGATCCTGGTGCTTGCTGTAAGCGTCAGAGCTGGAGCCAGGCAGACAGGCAGGGAGGAAGCACGCTGCCCTCTCTGCAGCCGGCGCTCGCGAAGTGCTGGGTTTGCGGTGGGGGCAGCGTGGAGTGATCCCAGCGCTTGCTGGAAGAAGCTGGAGCCAGGCAGGCAGGCGCGGGGGAAGCGCCGGGATCGGAGGCAGAGGCAGCGGATTGCCCCCCAGGAGGAAGGTGCGTCCTATGGTCCGGAGTGCCTTATGGTCCGAAAAATACAGTACTTCTAGAATAGATTTGTGCCTTAGGCTAACTTAAATGAAGGAGCAACAAGTGGATCAAGCGGGACAGTGAAAGAATTCCAAACCACACACTCTTGTCAAGATTTTTCTTGGATAGTCAAATATTTGAAACAGACAAATTTTCATCTTCCAAGGACTGACTAAGCAGAGTGACAAATGAGATACATATTTTCTCACAGCCAGCAGAAAAAAATAGCAATTTAGTTAAAACCCAACTCCTGAATTTTGGGAAAGCTAAAATTACTCAAGAGTTTAGGACTGCCTCAGCCCCTTGACCAAACTATTCTCACTTCAGATTTCCTGCTGCTTTGCTTGTGTTTCTCTTTCCTTCTGCTACTGCCTAGAGTTAATCTTACTCCAAAACTAACAGAAGCCCAGGAGAGAAGGAATGCATAGAAAAAGGCTTCAGGAAGCAGAGAAGTCTCTAAAGGGGGAGGAGGGGAAAAGAAGAAGATTCAAAAATAGCTCATCCTGCCCAGGGCTAATGAAAGGGAAGTAAACAGAATGTGGTCCAAAGGGCTCTGCCTCCGGACTTCCCTACAGGGATTCTTTCCACTCCAAGATCTTTTAGTGCTCTTCTGCATTGCTTTTCCACTATCGGATGGAGCAAAATCATTACTGTATTTCCATGCAACACTTAGTATCGCATGATACTCCTACTGGAAGCCTGTAATATTGTCCCCATGACAAAAGAAGAAATGGGTGGCACATTACTAGTCTCTCTTGGGTTTGTCACTAGAAACCAGCTGAAAGAGTCTGCTTACTGACTCTGTCAATCTTCCAATTCTCAGTAATAGATTACTACAGCAGGGCTTTCCACATTCACTTTGCAACCATATAGAGCCTTGGGTAAAGTTTCTCAAAAAGTCATGTTTTTCCATTTTATTTTATTTTATTTTATTAAAGTATTATTCAAACACAAGCAAATACAAATACTGATGGCCCATGGTACTTCCTCACCCAACCTCCATCACTCATCATGTTCTACTCAACAGAGGAGAACAGGCACTGGCTATTAAAACAAGTAGTCAAACTTATAAGAGATAAAAAGAAGAAAAGTATATATGACTAAGAAGAAAAGAAAAGAAAGTATAGGACAACAGTAAAGACTGTGCAACTGAACGACAACAAAGGCTACATGCAACAATCTGTTCAAATGCGAAACAGGCAACATTCAGATCAATGTCAGGCAGCTGAGACTAGAACTTATTTTGACCTACAATGCATTTATTAGCGCATACTTCCCACTCCCCCCAAACACAATGACACAGAGAGAGAGAGAGAGAGAGAGAGAGAGAGAGATTGCATCCTTGGCTTTTTAATTTAGTATTTCCTGATATTTCTTCCTCTGAACTGGCTTGGGGAACTGGTTCTCCAGTAAGGAAAATAGCTGAACACCATGGTGGATAGGATGGGTACCGACAGGCCCAGGGACCTAAATTGTGTAATGGACTGGGAGCTGGTTTGTGGTCTATTTGCCCAGTCCATGTGATCATACTTTTGATGGACCACCCACAGACCAGTTTCTTTAGGCGGTCAACTTAGTTTGTGGGAGTGCTCTGTGGGCCAGATGACCCAGCACCAAGGCATTAATTGTCAAGGCAAACACGGCCAAGACTAACTTGAAAAGGCTGGATGGCCATGTGGGCAGAAAAGAACTAAAGGAGGAGGCATTCTCACCACCACCACCACCACCCCCCACACACAGGCTAGGCGTCCAGCAAAAGTGGGAGCCTTGGACGAGTGTCCTTGCCAGCTCCACGTCAGCTGGGGTGGCGGCAGCAGGACTGGGCAGGTTGAATTCTGGTGAGCTCTGCATAGTGATGGCGTTGAGCCCGCCTAGGATAATTTAAGCAGTGCAGCCAGTAGGTTCTGGCAGTGTGATTCTTGTTGGATTTCCACTTACAGACTCTTCACAACGCTCTTCCTGCCTGCTGTCTTGTCTTGGTCAGGCTGCTCCATGTCTTCTCTAGTGTCTTCCTGGTTTCACCAGTGCTGGCAGTTTGCCTAGGGCTCAGCTGAGCGCCCGGAGAGATAGCAGAAGCACCTGAGCTTCAAGCAGCCATAGCAGCACATATTGTTGTTGCTGGGGGGAGGGAGGGATCAACTCATCCCCTTTAAAATGAACAACAACAAAAACCCCATTGGTTCACCCCTTACCCCCACTACGAGGCCTTCCCTGATCGACTTCCTTCCCAGATCTGACCCTGATCATCAGGCTAGAAGCGAACCCTGCTTCCTAAGGACAAAGCAGGGGAATACCTTATTGTTGCATCACAAGCTTGAACAACTTCCCCCACACACACACACACCAAAGCAGCTTTTAACTGCGCAAAAAAGGTCAGCTTGTAGAGAAACTAGGGAGGAAAGGGGGGAGAGGATTGGCTATATTACTTTGCTGCATGGAGAGTTGTTGCTTATAAAATTTAAAGAGAAAGGGAGGGAGAGAGAAACCACTAGTTTTTCTTGTACTTGGTAGCTGTAATTCAGATTAGCTAGTTTGTTTTAGTGGATTTGCAGATATTGTTGTTCATTTTAGTACATTTTAATTCAGTGAATATTAATTTGAGGAAATATACTGGGCAATGTTCCCTCTAAACCGCAGTCTTGTGGGCAAAACTTCTACTTTGTGAGCTACTGGTATTAAAGTTGTGAGCTACTGCATAAATTATTGTGCTCTGGGGTCATCCTTCCTGAGCCAAGACAAAAATCTGTGAGCTAGCTCACGTTAACTCAGCTTAGAGGGAACATTGCTGGGCAGCATTGCTAGGTTTGCATGAGTTGCTAGTGGATTTACAGTGGAGTTATCAAAGCCTTAAGGGCTTGCTGCCTCAGACTTACTTCAAATTGAAGAAGGAAGAACGAAAGAGAAGTGGGTGATTCAAAATCGAAGTCTTTCTAGGGTCTGAGGTTTTCATTGTTCTCCAGGTTCTGTTCTTGGATTTGTAATTACAGTGCTATTTTCGTTAATAGGTTCAGCTGGGTCATTCTGGCTCTGTTTGAAGTTATTGTAGTATCATCTAGCCTTGAACAGGTGGAAGACATTCATTAGGCAAGTTTGTTTGGAGGTTTGCAAGCAGGTGCTCATTTTCTTAAAGTTTTACTTTGATCTCAATTGGATATTATCAGTTGGCAAGATGCCTTTTAAGTGTTTGGCTTCCACCAAAAAGGCCACAGTGAGTAGGAGCCAAGCCTGCCCCCCCCCAAAAAAAGGCTGGTGGGGGGAAAGCACCACCTCAAAATTACAGCAAGGCCTGAAAAAAGGGTGATTGAGGACCTGCCCCCATCTAAACCTGGCCCCTCTTCTGCCATGGCAGGGGGCAAGAAAGGGCCCCAGTCATGGGCAGGGTTAAGGAACACCAATCCTGCAGTTCTGCTGGGCATTGCGCAGACTTTGGAGCGCATTTCTGAGCATTTGATAAGATGGAAGGGCAGTTGACAAAGGAAGCACCAGGGTGTAAGAGTAGAACTAAGAGGCCCTGTTCTCCCATGGAGTCCATCTGACCCAGAGATTTTGGTGAGGAGGAAGCTCAGGATCATCCAAAGCACAAGAAGGGGTGCTCCAGGAAACGCAAGTCACTGTCAGCTCAGAAGTGTGAGGAAACCAGCGATGATTCAGGCTCAGATGAGTCTGCCTCTGATGAGGATTCCACACATGCACAAGGGGACTACTGGGTAAAGGAAGCACGCATTCCCAGTTTGCCACCTGGGTCTGGAAGCGTAGAGGGGAGGGAACAGATCCTGGTGTAGTACGGTGGACAGAACTACAAGACGCTAGCAGAGCTAATCTGGCCTTTAGCGACACAGAAGACCCCCAGGGCATTCATTTGCCTAGGAAGATCCAGGAGCGTATCCTGGATGGATATTATGTGGATGTGTTTTAATTGCTGAAGCCAGATAAAGAGGGTGTGCATGGGCCTCAGCCAGAAAAAACATAGTTCCAAAGTAACCGTGGAGCGTAATTTCATAAATTGGATGTCTGGGTATGCGTTCTTCACGGGGGTGGTGATTTCAGCTTACCCGGAGAGCATGGCTGGCATTTGGTCAACCACATGTCAAATTTTTGAAGGCTCACACTATGGCCAATGAGACCATTGCAATAGAATATGATGAGGCTTTTCGAAAGAGGGCCTCTTATAGCGAGGTGGCCAGGTGGGACCTCATTAATAATAAAATCTGGCTGGTGAAAGTTGGTCAACATATGAAGCCAAGGCCTGACTAGACAAAAGGCAGGTTTCATACGTGACACTCCTGGCAGAATTTGCTGGAAGTACAACCAGGGTAAATGCAGCCACACAAAATGCAAATTTGAGCATAACTGGCTGGGTCTAGACTGGCAGCTAGGGGTGGCAGTCTCCTGTCCCGAAGTAAGCCAGCAGAAAGAGAAGTGCCCTGGAGGAGGTCAGACTGCGTGCAGCCCACTGCCAGGACAGGGATAGGCCATGCGCGGCCCGAAGGAGCAGTCAAACCGCTCAAGCGCTTGAGCGGTGCTTCCAGGTGCTCCCCAGCCATTCAGATGGCTAGGAAAGACAGCAGGGAAGCACTGTGGCAATTTGATGGGGTGTGAACTGGCAGAGACTGACCAAGAGAGAGATCTTGGGGTCGTGGTAGATAACTCACTGAAAATGTCTAGACAGTGTGCGTTTGCAATAAAAAAGGCCAACGCCATGCTGGGAATTATTAGGAAGGGAATTGAAAACAAATCAGCCAGTATCATAATGCCCCTGTATAAATCGATGGTGCGGTCTCATTTGGAGTACTGTGTGCAGTTCTGGTCGCCGCACCTCCAAAAGGATATTATAGCATTGGAGAAAGTCCAGAGAAGGGCAACTAGAATGATTAAAGGGCTGGAGCACTTTCCCTATGAAGAAAGGTTGAAACGCTTGGGACTCTTTAGCTTGGAGAAACGTCGACTGCGGGGTAACATGATAGAGGTTTACAAGATAATGCATGGGATGGAGAAAGTAGAGAAAGAAGTACTTTTCTCCCTTTCTCACAATACAAGAACTCGTGGGCATTCGATGAAATTGCTGAGCAGACAGGTTAAAACGGATAAAAGGAAGTACTTCTTCACCCACAGGGTGATTAACATGTGGAATTCACTGCCACAGGAGGTGGTGGCGGCCACAAGTATAGTCACCTTCAAGAAGGGGTTAGATAAAAATATGGAGCACAGGTCCATCAGTGGCTATTAGCCACAGTGTATGTGTGTATATAAAAATTTTTGCCACTGTGTGACACAGAGTGTTGGACTTGATGGGCTGTTGGCCTGATCCAACATGGCTTCTCTTATGTTCTTATGTTCTTATTTGCTACCACTTTGGAAGTGGCAGCTTTGTTGGACACTCCAATGGTGCTGGAGGATGGGGTGAGGATGCGAGCAGGATGGTCTCCACTGTCATGGGTGCTGGGGACCCTTCAGAGGAAGTTGAGTCTGATGAGGAAACTGTGCCCCTGCCACCTGCACCAGTGCCCCTGCCTCCTGCTGGAGAAGATCCCAGCCCCCCTGCCTCGCCCTCTCGGGTGGCTCGTGTGCGTGACCGCCTCCGGCAGGACCTCAGGGATCGGAGGAGGGCGGCACGCTCACAAGCAAGACGCTCCCTGAGCCCTGAGTTCTGAGAGGATTCTGGCCCTTCTAAGAGCAAGGATGCTTGAGTGGTAACAGGATCCTGGCTGCCTCCCTGAGCCAGCAATTAGCCCAAATGGGCAACAGCCAGCAGAGGGCTATATAGCTGTGGGCTTTGGGAGGAAGCTTTGTGGAAGCAACTAGTCATCTCCCTGACATTCTAGCATCCACTCCGGCTTGACTTTGGTTCCTGACTCCCTGACTTTGGCTTTGGACTTCTGGACTCCCTGACCTCGGCTTCTGGACCTCAGACCTGCGATACTTCTACAGTGATTCGGATTTGGCACCTCGGACCCTCCTGCTTACTGGCTACAGACCTCGGACTGCCTCTGGACTTTGCCTGACCCGGCCCCAGCCGTGACAGATTGCTTCCACCGACAAACACCCACTCCACAGGATGGATGCTGAAGCAAGTGAAACCACAGAACTACTGGCTGCGCTCCAAGCCCAGGTACAGCAGCTAACACAGGCAGTAGTGCACTTGCAGCAACAACCTGCGGCCAGTGCTCCAGCCAAGTGCCCAGTTCCCCCACCTGACAGATTTGGGGGTGCCGTGGAAGAATTTCCTGCCTTCCTAGCACAGTGTCGGCTGTACTTTGAACTGAGAGCACGGGACTTCCTCAATGACAAAACCAAGGTGTGTTTCGTCATCAGTCTGTTAAAGGGGCAGGCGGCCAAATGGGCCACACCCTTACTGGTCGCGTCCTCTCCCCTACTGACTGATTACCAGGGGTTTGAGGCCCACCTGTCTGCTGCTTTCTCAAACCCAGTCCAAGCAGCCACAGCTAACCGGAAGATCAGGGCACTGAAACAAGGCAACTCCTCGGTGGCTCAATATGCCACTGAATTCAAGCTCCTGACCCGGGACTTGGCGTGGAATGAGGCTGCCCAGATGGACCAGTTTACTGAGGGGTTGGCAGAGGAGGTCCTGGATGAACTGGCCAGGGTGGAGCAGCCACCCACGCTCCAAGAACTTATCACCCTCTGCCTCCGCATCGATGGCCGCCTGGAAAGTCGCCGCCAAGCCAAGACCAGAGGGCGCCAGCTCCCTGCGCCGTGCTACCTGGCTCCTCGCCCGTCCCCAGCTAGTACCAGCACCAAGGATGAGCCTATGCAGCTTGGAGCTGCTCGACCCCGCCTGACCCCAGAGGAAAAGACCAGACGCCGCACGCAGAATCTGTGCCTCTACTGCGGCACGGCAGGCCACTATGCCTCTGGCTGCCCTGCTAAGCATCGGATACCTGGACCTTCGCTGCCACCGCCGCCAAAAGGGCAGCCCCAGGCGTAAGTGGACCCCCCAGCCTGGGGCGACTAGCTGGGTCCTCCGAACAGCGGGCTGATACCCCAGGGCCATTCCTGCTACCAGTCAAACTCCGTCTGCCTGACGAACGCTGGCTGTTCGTGTATGCCATGCTGGACTCGGGAGCGGCCCACTGTTTTATAGATGCCGCCTTTGTGAAGCAGCACCAGATCCCTGTGCAGACAAAAGGGATTCCGTCGCTGGTGGAGGCTATTGACGGGCGCCTCCTCCGTTCTGGCCCCGTCACCCAGGAGACCTGTCCCATCACCTTCCACGTCCAGCAGCACCAAGAACAGCTGCGGTTTGATGTCGCCCGCATGCCTCGCTTCCCGTTGATTCTAGGCCTTTCCTGGCTGAAGCTGCACAACCCCATCGTGGACTGGGCCCAGCAGGAACTACGCTTCCGAGACCCATGCCCCCATCTGACTCCTCCCACCACTCTAGCAGCTGGCATCCCGAGTGGTGGTCCTCAGCTCCCTCAGAAGTATGTGGACTTTGCTGATGTCTTTGAAGAGACAGGAGCTGATCAGCTTCCCCCTCACCGGCCCTACGACTGTGCCATTGATTTGGTACCTGGGGCACCACTCCCGGTGGGGCGTCTGTACCCAATGTCGGAGCCGGAGTTGGCAGCTCTGCGAGACTTCCTGGACAAGAACCTGAAACGCGGATTCATCCGACCCTCAACCTCTCCCCTATCTGCTCCAGTGCTCTTCGTGAAGAAGAAAAGTGGGGAGCTCCGGCTGTGCAATGACTACCGGGCCCTGAACAAGATCACCATCCGCGACCGGTACCCTCTACCACTGATCCCTGAACTCTTGGATCGCCTAAAGGGGGCCCAAATCTACACCAAGCTGGACCTCCGTGGAGCGTACAATTTGGTGCGCATACGGCCCGGAGACGAATGGAAGACCGCGTTTGGGACCCGATACGGGCAGTACGAGCACCTGGTAATGCCCTTCGGACTGACCAATGCCCCCGCTGTCTTCCAGAGGTTCATGAATGACATATTCCGGGACCTGCTCGACCGCTTCGCGATCATATACCTGGATGACATCCTAATTTACTCCCGCAATCCTGCCCAGCACGCCGAGCACGTCCGCCAGGTCCTGCAGCGCCTACGAGCCCATGGTCTCTACGCCAAGCTGGAGAAGTGCGACTTCGACCTGCGCTCCGTCGAGTTCCTTGGGCACATCGTGTCACCGCAGGGGATCCTCATGGACCCGAAAAAAGTAGAAGCGGTCCTGACCTGGCAGGCTCCTCAGAATCGCAAAGACCTGCAGCGGTTCCTCGGTTTTGCCAACTACTATCGGCAATTCATCCCGGCCTACGCATCCCTGACTACACCCCTGACTCAACTACTCCGCCCCAAAGAACCCTTCCACTGGTCCCCAGAGGCCGATAACGCCTTCTCCACCCTGAAGACTCGCTTTGCCACCGGGCCACTCCTGAGATACCCCGACCCCCAGCTTCCCTTTACGGTGGAAGCTGATGCCTCCAACGTGGCCCTGGGAGCAGTGCTGTCCCAGCGCGAGGAGCCATCCCAGCCACTACAGCCCTGCGCCTATTACTCGCGGCAGCTCACTGCTGCAGAGAGGAACTATACCATCTGGGAGAGGGAGTTGCTCGCGATCAAGGCGGCGTTTGAGGTTTGGCGACATTACCTCGAAGGGGCTCGCCACCCTGTTCAAGTGCTCACCGATCACCGGAACTTGGAACACCTCCAGACCACCCGCCGTCTCAACCAGCGCCAGATCCGGTGGTCCCTATTCTTCTCTCGCTTCGACTTCCGGATCTCCTACATCCCCCATACCCAGAACCGGAAAGCAGACGCGCTCTCCCGGAAACCGGAATACGCCCCTGCCTCAACTGAGACCGCGCCCGCTGCTCCAATCCTGCCGCCCTCAGTATTTGCAGCCACCTCCACTTCACCAGCACTCGTGGAGGACATTCGGGCTAGCCAGGCCAATGATCCCTGGGTCCAGCAACACCTCCAGGCTCTCCAAGATGACCCAACAGGGGAGTTCACGACTCGAGGCGGCCTCTTGCTACACCGCGAACGCCTCTATGTGCCGCCCGGGCCCTTGCGGGCAGAAGTGCTACGCCTGACCCACGACTCGTTACCCGCCGGGCACTTTGGACAGCATAAGACCACCCACTTGCTGACAAGGGAATTCTGGTGGCCACGAGTTCGCGCTGATGTTGCCCGCTATGTCAGCTCCTGTGACGTCTGCCGACGGGCCAAAGACATCCCAGCCAAACCCTCAGGGTTGCTGCAGCCCTTGCCCACATCTTCAGGACCCTGGGATACCATCTCGATGGACTTCATCACGGAACTTCCACGCTCCAAGGGTCAGACTTGTATCTGGGTGGTCGTCGACCTATTTACCAAGATGGCCCACTTTGTTCCGTGCCCGAAACTCCCCACAGCTCAGGAGACGGCCCAGCTTTACCTGCAACACATCTTTCGTCTGCATGGACTCCCAGCCCATCTGATCTCCGATCGGGGCCCTCAGTTCTCCTCTCGGTTCTGGCAAGCCCTCCATTCCAGCCTGGGTACTCGAGTGCACCTGTCCTCGGCCTACCACCCACAGACAGATGGCCAGACAGAGCGCACCAATGCCACGCTAGAGCAATATCTCCGCTGTTACACCTGTTACCAGCAGGATGAGTGGACCACTCTATTGCCCCTAGCGGAGTTTGCATACAACAACGCGGTCCATTCATCCACCCAAATGACCCCGTTTGCTGCAACCTACGGGTACCACCCTCGGTTCTTCCCGGCGATCCTACCACCCACGAATGTCCCCGCCGTCGATGCCTACCTGCAAGAACTCCGTGCCAGTCAAGACTTGCTCCGAGAGCAGCTACAGCAAGCCAAAGAGGCATATAAACGGGCTGCGGACCGAAAGAGGCAAGAAGGCCCTCCAGTGCAGCCGGGGGATCAGGTGTGGCTCTCAACTCGCTACCTGCGCCGGCCTGGTCGGTCTCACAAGCTGGATGCACGGTTCATTGGACCCTACCCCGTCGTTGAACAAATAAACCCCGTCGCCTTCAGGCTCCAGTTGCCACCCCACCTCCGCATTCACCCCGTGTTTCATCGCTCCCTCCTTGTTCCGGCTGCACCCCCTGACCCAGCTCGGACTCCTTCCCCACCGCCGCCACCACCAGTGTTGGTGGATGACGAGGAAGAATATGAGGTGCGCCAGATCCTGGACTCCCGGTACCATCGTGGAGGCCTCCAGTACCTGGTGGACTGGGAGGGATACGGCCCAGAAGACCGGTCTTGGGAGCCCGAGGACAATCTTCATGCCCCGGACTTGGTGCACCAGTTCCACAACGACCACCCCGACCTTCCAGGTCCCTCGACGGAGGGGGGCCCTGGGGGGGGGGATAGTGTCATGGGTGCTGGGGACCCTTCAGAGGAAGTTGAGTCTGATGAGGAAACTGTGCCCCTGCCACCTGCACCAGTGCCCCTGCCTCCTGCTGGAGAAGATCCCAGCCCCCCTGCCTCGCCCTCTCGGGTGGCTCGTGTGCGTGACCGCCTCCGGCAGGACCTCAGGGATCGGAGGAGGGCGGCACGCTCACAAGCAAGACGCTCCCTGAGCCCTGAGTTCTGAGAGGATTCTGGCCCTTCTAAGAGCAAGGATGCTTGAGTGGTAACAGGATCCTGGCTGCCTCCCTGAGCCAGCAATTAGCCCAAATGGGCAACAGCCAGCAGAGGGCTATATAGCTGTGGGCTTTGGGAGGAAGCTTTGTGGAAGCAACTAGTCATCTCCCTGACATTCTAGCATCCACTCCGGCTTGACTTTGGTTCCTGACTCCCTGACTTTGGCTTTGGACTTCTGGACTCCCTGACCTCGGCTTCTGGACCTCAGACCTGCGATACTTCTACAGTGATTCGGATTTGGCACCTCGGACCCTCCTGCTTACTGGCTACAGACCTCGGACTGCCTCTGGACTTTGCCTGACCCGGCCCCAGCCGTGACATCCACATGTTTGCATCTGGACTTGATTTTTTCATCCCTCCATCTGGGGGCCATCCCTGTGTTGTCTCAAACTGCTGGTCTGGACCCAGCCATTGCGATGCACGTTTCCACCTTCATCCCAGCCTGTCATGTTCACAAGTGCTTCTCAGCCCTTTGGAGGAGCGCAATCCCGTTCCGATACCGGTGGGAAAAAAAGGAAACAGAATGGGGTGATTGCAAAACTGCAAAAAGATCAGGATGGACTTAGCAAGAAGAAAAGTTTGAAAACACGTTGGAAGAGCCCTCGTGGCCTTATTATGCTGGAAGCGTCACCATTGCACCATCATCAGACACGTGGATATTTCTGTACGGGAGGGATGTGGTTCACTTATAAGAAGAGGGTGTGTAATGTACTCAGAGACGAGACGTGTTGAAGGCAACATGCTTTATTGGATGGTACATCACAGAACGGGCAACGCGGACCGGGACCCGCTTTATATACACTCTACCCGGAACGGCCCCCCAGCTGGCCCAGTCCAATCCTGGCCAGTCAAACTTCCCGCCACAAATCTTGATTGGCGGAGTCCTTTCGCGCGCTGAGCCGAGTGACCAGGGGATTTCCCCTGGTCGCCTCTGCTGCATGGCCGCGCGGTGCTTTACTTAAGCACAATACACTACAGGGTGTGTGGACATTCGGCTGTTCAGCATACGGGATGCCCTGCTTTGTTGGCTTCATACTTAGGAGCTTTGGTGGGAGCATGGGTGGGGCTTTCCCCTCCCTTGCTCGGTGGAGGTTTTGCACATCTGAGTGAATGCTTCTGAGGGAGATGGGCTTGCATGTCTGCCCCCCCCCCTCTTTTGTGGGACCCTGGGGCTTGAGCCACAACACAGTGAGGGTCTGATTCAGTAGAAAGCAGCGTCATATGTTCATAAAGGGGGGACTGCCAAATGGAAACGCCATTGAACTTTTCCAGAAATTGCCACAACACAGTAGACCCAGCTCAGAACGGTCAGTCCTCCCAGCCCAGCACCACACTGCAGTGGATAAGCCTCCAACCCACTCCACTGTTGGGTCCACATTTCTAGGTGGCACTCTTGGAGCATTTCCAAACTCGCCCCTGGGTGGCAGAGTGCTGGGTCTGCAGTGCCCAGGTCTTCTGCAGTAACCTGCAGAGGCACCACCCAACTCTGTTGCCGCTGGAGCAACAAGGGGTGAAGGTTGCACCCAGCAGGGAGAAGAAAAGGCTTGATCAGTAAAAAGCAGAGGGGGGAAACAGGAGTCCACATCACGCCAAAGGACTCACACTGAACCAGCAAGCAGGTCACATCCCAGGAAGCATGGCCGGAGCATGGGAGTAGGCCATGTAGGTGGCTGCCTAGGGCACCACATGGCCAAGGGGGCATTGCTAGGCGCCCCCTCCCCACATGCCAGCTGGCCCCACACCACCTCTTTCACCCGCCTGAGACTCGGGAGGAGGAAAGAGGTAACTTGGCCTAGCTCCCAGGCTGCCTTCCCTTGCAGGTCCATTTGGATGCAGCCGGTAGCCTCGGGTTTGGTGTTTCTTTTTCAGGCTGCTGGTGCACTCAGCATATCAGGCGTCTGATATATTGAGAGATCTATTGTTTTTGGAGCTCCCCCCCCCTTAAAAGACAAACCTGCTTAAAACTGTAGTGATATTTTGTTTAAAATGGAAAGCTGGGGAAATAGTGGGATTTGGCAATGCAGTTTTTTAGAATAAAACAACAAGAAAAAGCACAAGGATCACAGCAGAAACTAAAAAAAATATTTTAAAAAATATAAAATACTCTGAGCTTAGGAAAACATCAAATGGCTGGGCATTGCAAGCTTCTCCCCCTCCCCCCAGCCAGGTCTACTCAGATTAGCAATAGCTTTCCCTTTGGTTGTGGGTTCCCAGGTTAGAGTACTCACTAGGGCCAGTTCTTCGTTCTGACACAGGAAACAAACTGGAGAGGATAACTCCCGTAAGGCTGAAGACAGGAAGCGGAAAATTGGTTCCTGCCTTCCCTAATTAGATGGCAGGAATCACTGCTATCAAGATGTCCTCCACCTCAGAAAGTGAATTATGTTTCTCTTCCAACTGGTGGAGGTAATAATAATAATAATAATAATAATAATAATAATAATAATTTTTTATTTATACCCCGCCCTCCCAGCCGAAGCAGGTTAGTACTGAGTGAAGGCTCACACTTGGGTAGCATGTTTTGCCTGAAGAAGTTTGAGCCCTGCAGAGAGATCGCTACATGAGACATACACACATATCCTTCCCTCCTAATAAAAATATCTGGGCAACTAGTATCAACTGCAAGTTCTGTTGTATGCCGTTCAAAAGAGGAGTGTGCTGCAACTGTCAGATGAGATCATTTACATACGACTTACAGGCATTTTCTTATTCATACAGGCTTTCTTGTGCAGGAAAATCCTATGCTTAAAATCTCCCACTAGATTCTGCGATTCTTGATAGCATTCCACAGAGCTACAGTGGCAAGCTCTCAAAATAGCAGCCAAGAGGTAAAATACGTGCAAGATAGAGATGAGATGATATAGCCAGCATGGGCCCAAGGTTGCAAATCTACAAATAAGCTCCCCCTGCATTAACAAGCATCAGTGACTAGGGGACCTTGCGGAATACTGGTCCACACCAATTACTAAAAGCAAACAGACATAACAATATGAATCAGGGATACTATGCAGCACAAAACATCCTTCAAATAATTTCTTTGGCATACACCACTTGGTCTAATTCACTATTATATACAAAATGTTCCCTTGTGTACTTTGTGCATGTTGCTATTATGATTATTGCATTACAGCACAGCAGGAACTTTCCAAATGTGGCAGAAAGGATGGTTTCCCTGCACAGGAGGAGGGAGCTAAGGCCTGCAAGAGAGGCAGGAGGATAATTTAGCAGTATCCATCCTTGCCAAAAATATTCTATGTGCTTCACTGGAGGTGGGTGGGGGTGGTCTTCAAAAATGATCGGGAAATCACAGAACCACTTAATTGGAATCTGGGGGGGGGGAGGTGCTTGATATCAACCTGTCTTTAAGTACAGTCCTCCAGGAATTACCAGTTGTCTACTACTGTAGAAAACAGCTTGTTGTTACCTTGAAGTACCGAAGTGTGCCATGCCAAGAAGAGAAAATGCGGCCATTAAGCCAGCCTGTCATATGTAAAGCCAAGCCCAAGCATGGCAGTAAAGGCCCAAGAACAAAACCAGAGTTGTCTGTCAGACTTTCTACAGAGTAAAAGGTTTTGAAGAATATCACCCCACGTATATCTCACCCCCATTTACATTTAGCTCTGGTACTTCCAAAAAAGAAGAGAGCCAGCTTGCTGTACTGGTTGAAGCGGGGGGACTAGGATCTGCCATAGATAGTAGGGATGCCAGGTCTGTGTTGGAAAGTACCTGGAGACTTTGGGGATGGATCCAGAAGAGAGCAGGGTTTGGGGAAAGGAGGGGAGGGGCCTCTGCATGGTACAATGCCATAGAGTCCACCCTTCAAAGCAGCTAGCTGGAGATCAGTTGTAAAAACGGGAGATCTCCAGGCCCTCCTTGGAGGCTGGCAACCTACTAATAGAAGATTGCCAGGTAATAGGCTTCCCAACCCTCCCGCCCTGGCGGGGGACCCCAGAATTTCCACCCTCTTCCCCCGCTCCCCAAAAAAACAGAAGCAGGGGGAGGAGGGAAACAGCGCTGGGGAGCATGGCGAGCCGCCCCATCCCGGAGCGGGCGAGGCCGCCGCGCCACACTGCTGCCGCCCCCTCCCCGCCCACTGCAGCTGCTCCTCCAAGATGGGCCCAGGCTGAGCCCATCTCGGAGGAGCAGCCAAGAGGCGGCAGCAGCGCAGGGGAGGGCGAGGCAGGCCAGGAGCATGGCAAGCCGCAAATCCGGGCCCTACTAGGACCCGGACTCGCTGCTCGCCACGCCCCCAGCCCGCCTCCACCCCCCGCTCCGATTCCACCACAAAGGCGGAGCGGGCGAGGCCGCCGCGCTGCTGCCGCCTCTTCTCCGCTCGCCGTGGCTGCTCCTCCGAGATGGGCTCAGGCTGAGCCCATCTCGGAGGAGCAGCCACGGCGAGTGGAGAAGAGGCGGCAGTGGCGCAGCGGCGTCGCCCGCTCCGAGACGGGGCGGCTCACCACGCTCCCCGGCGCCGTTTCCCCCCCCTCCCCCTAGCTCCACCCCAGTGTCTCCTGGCCCCACCCCCAAAGTCCCCAGATATTTCTGGGGTTGGACTTGGCAACCCTACCAGGTAACCTTGGCTAGTCACTCTCTCTCAGTCTAGCCTACCTCACAAGGAAATCATGAAGCCAAAATAGGGAGAGACCAATGACTGCCACCTCACACTCCTTGGGAAAAGGGCAGGAATTTACAAGCGTACTAAATAGATAAATAGCACTTGCTTCAATATTCTAGCGCTGGGGTAGCAAGCCGTAATCAGTGTCGGGACCAAACAGGGACTCTGCCTTACTACTTGCCAGTCCCACACCGGAAAGGGCATCTGATGCCTCTTTTTTTGCTGCCCCTTGAGAAGGAGCATTTGGTAAGGGGGAAACTACTTGGAGTTCCTGCCATGTGTGCACTGGAAAAGAGAAAGGGAGGCCAAAGGGGAAGGCATGTCTGTCAAGCCAGCTGCAAGCACCCTGTCGTACTACTGAAATATCAAGAGTCAGCAGTGTAAATATTTGGAATGGTTCTGAGGCCCAAAGACTTCGTTATTGTCTTTAAATGCACAGCATGTTCCCATGCAGGCTCTGGCAGCCACTCTCCTGCCTCCTGTTCCCTGTTATTTACACTGTTTCCCCCCTTCCAGCCGAGAAAATGTAAATCTAAAACCTTGCTAGAGAGGTATGACTCTCCCTCACCACTGAGGTTTTCCTTCCTTTATAAGAAAAAAACCCCAAAAAACACCACTGCCTTTTGCTTGTGTTTTTCACAGCTAAAACTGGTCCCTTATCAGAAAATTCATCAAAGTCTATTTGTTCTCTGGCCCAGCCAGTCCACAGGAATTTCCTGCCCCAAACAGTCCTTTTCATTTGTTACATTTTACCACATGCATGAGGAGAGCACACTACATCTATGCCTCCTGATACACATGACTGCTATTTTGTCTTCAATGAGGAATGCACGTATTTTCAGCCTTAGTGCACACATCTCAAGGCTGAAAATGTCATCCCTTCTAGACAACATAGGAATCACACATATCTTGGAGGTTCACTTGTAAAGCAGCAGCAATGGATAATTCAGGCCTCTTGGGCTCTCCCACTCTTGCTGCTGCACCACTAACAAATCCAACAGCTTTGTGCATTCTTCCTCCTGAGCCAAAATCTTACGAATGCCTGCAAATGTAGTGAAATTGATAGAACTGGTTTTGATGTGGGTAAAACAGGTCCACAGTCCCACTCAACCGGGATGGACTGAGACAGATGGACTGAGGCAGAGATCTTCCCATCTTAATGTTCACATTATTGTTCCAATTGGGATCTTAAAACTGGCATAGTAAAGATACACTTAGGGCTTTTTTTGTAGAAAAAGCCCAGCATGAACTCATTTGCAAATCAGGCCACACACCCTGATGTTACTCTTTCAAGTAGGTTATTTTCCACATATTGACACAGGACAGTGCCATCAACTTCACGGATGTATGCTCTCACACAGCCCAATGAGAGACCTTGTTCCCCCCCCACACACACAAACACAGCCAAAGAGAGACCACATATGGTAGAGCGGGCAGCAGCAGGCCCAACTTCTCCCAGGGGGGCTCCACATCTTCACTCTCTTTGCGAGCCTGTTGTACTTCTTCACCCAAAGGGTGATTAACATGTGGAATTCACTGCCACAGGAGGTGGTGGCGGCTACAAGCATAGCCAGCTTCAAGAGGGGGTTAGATAAAAATATGGAGCAGAGGTCCATCAGTGGCTATTAGCCACAGTGTGTGTGTATATATATATATATTTGGCCACTGTGTGACACAGAGTGTTGGACTGGATGGGCCATTGGTCTGATCCAACATGGCTTCTCTTATGTTCTTATGTTGGAGGCTGGAGGCAGCAGAGAGGATGGAGCACACAATCTGGGAGTATGTGGCTGCCTAATGCCTTCCCTCTGCCGGAGATCTTTTTTGAGCCAGAGCTCTGGCCAAGCCAGCCAGAACTGTGTTCCTGTGAGTTCCTGCTCAAAAAAAGCCCTGCACTTGGAATCAAGACTGCCATGATCCTGGGCCTAGTGAGGCCTACAGGCTCCAGAGAAGCCTGCCTAGGAGTTACTAAAGAAAGCCTACATTTCCTAGGATCCCCTCTGTCCCTCTGATTGGGTGGCAAGGTTTTGGAAGGAAATTAGCCCAGAGAGGGGTGGGACCTGGGAGGAGAGCATAAAAAGAGCCAAGCGCAGACAGGGTGTGTTCTTTCCTGGAGAGGCTGCAAATAGAGGAATGCTCTTCTGGAACAGGCAGTAGGAAGATCCCTCACCCAATGGAGGTGGGTGAGTTTTGATATTAAAGTAGGGACTGTATAGCTAAACACGTCAGGGCTTTTGTTTATTTGCACCAACTTTTACTGTTTCATATTCACTATAGCACCGAATCTTTATCACCCACTTATTGTTTTATTAATAATAAACTTCTTTTGTTGTTTTACTGCCTGGGTTCTCACTTCTCCTTGGTCACGGCTAAGAGGATTTACTCATAAGGAAGGCAGGGGTGGTTGGATGCTCTGGGCCCTCTATACAGATCCTTACCAGAGGGGTGGCAGCCAGTAGAAGGCCCTTCTAGGTCCCTGCTGTGTGACAAAGACAAACAATCATTTGTCATTGAGTCAAATGCTTAGTCATTTAGTAGCCAACAAGGTTAACATGACAATTTTAAGTTTACTTAACTATACAATAGGTTGTATTACAAATTCCTGTTTTAACATTTTATTCACTTTTAGATTTGAATATTTTGACTGTAACATTTGAATTCTGTGAATACAGTTAGTTCTGTTGTATACCAATGCATGTTTCGACGACTGTTACATCCTTATTAAGCTTAAGACCTTTGGTCATAGATGCTAATAAATGAAACGAAATGAGTAGGCAACAAGCCCACTCTGGCTTTCCATTTTTTGACTGGCATCCCAGCTGTATCTCTTCCTGATACTTCCCTGCTGTTTTCTGAGGAATAAAGCATATGTAAACTGAGGCATAAGCAAAATGCTTAGGTTAAAAGATGGTTTCTCCCCAACAGTTTGTTGTAGTTGCCAAGAGGCAGCACAAAGCAACTGCTAAACAATGCTACAGGTTAAATAGTATTTAATTTGCCTAATAGACAATTTGAATATTAGGCAGAGGGGGAAGGCTGCCTGGATTTGGGGGACTGGCCTTTGGCAACCCTTCTGGGCCAGTCCCAGTGAAGAAAATGCACTCCATTTGCTTAGCAACACAGTCAGAATGTTCCTGCACTGAAGAAGGTTAAAGCGGCTGCCACACATGCATTTAGGTTATGTGATATTTCTCACAAACATCCCAGCAATCTGTTGCATTTACTTATCCTCCTCCTTCCCACTCAAAACTTTACAGGACAAAAATATACAGTAGCACTCCACAGACCCCTTGATTATTACTAGCTGTCTGTATCAATCCATCTGTTAAGATCCTGAGGGGGGCAAAAAAAATCTACAGCTTGCTGAAGTGCACATCTGCTTCTGCATCTGGTGATGAGCATGTGACTATCACTGGCAATAACTGAATGAGCATACGAAAACTGAAAGGGGATCAAACAGAAAAAATCCTCCCACTCAGCGAAAGAAAGAAAGAAAGAAAGAAAGAAAGAAAGAAAGAAAGAAAGAAAGAAAGAAAGAAAGAAAGAAAGAAAGAAAGAAAGAAAGAAAGAAAGAAAGAAAGAAAGAAGAAGAAAGAAAGAAAGAAAGAAAGAAAGAAAGAAAGAAAGAAAGAAAGAAAGAAAGAAAGAAAGAAAGAAAGAAAGAAAGAAAGAAAAGAAAAACAAAATGGAAGAAGGGCTGCAACTGCAATGGGGTTCAGTCTATAGCTCACTCTCCCTACTACCAAATGCCACTACACCCTCATCAAAACATGAGCTACATAACAAACAATAAAAAGGTAAAATAATAAATGGCATTCCAAGAAGAAAGTCACCTTCAGCTTCACCACAATCCGATTAAACATTTTGAAAATCTTTGGATCTGACATTTAAGCACTAGGTATTTCTATTAAAAAGAAAACAATATAAAAAAGTGTTCTGAGCTCGTTCCAGGAAATCAGAACCTTCTGTAATTGCAAACAACCGAAAGGCCGGGGGGGGGGGGGAACCCTACCCCAAGAATGATAGCCTAGGTCAGGGGTGGCCAACGGTAGCTCTCCAGATGTTTTTTGCCTACAACTCCCATCAGCCCCAGCCATTGGCCATGCTGGCAGGGGCTGATGGGAGTTGTAGGCAAAAAACTTCTGGAGAGCTACCATTGGCCACCCCTGGCCTAGCTGAAAACATCTGCTATCTATGTAAAAATACCAGCATGGACTAAGGAATGTTTATAAGCAATCCCAGCTTGCATAACAAAAGTCATTCATTCTGACATGGATGAAGTTACAGCAAATACACTGTGCTCTACAGCAGGGTTTCCCAAACTTTTTTTCCCCTGTGGCCCGGTTATTTTTACACTTCTCCAACATGGCCCACTAAAATTCGGGGTGGAGCAAGAAGACTTTGGGGGTGGAGCTAGGAGACAGGAATTATGGCATTTCCTGTGGTGTCACTTCCAGGTCAAGGGCCAAGTGATGTCACTTCTGGGGCACACTGAACCAAAACTCCACCTTTTTCTGTAATGTCTCTTCCAGGGCACTCTCCCAAACCTGCCTCTTCTTCTGAAGTAACTTCATTTTCAGAAAAATCTTTCTGAAACCCATGCTGAGCCAAAATGGGAGTGAAAAGTGGGCAGTCTGCAACTTTTTCATACATTCCCAGGATCCTCTCTTTCCACCCCCACACCTGTATGCACCTATCTGTTTGTGTGTTCTTTTCCAGCTTGCAAGCCCATGTTCACTTGCCTGCACCACCAACACACCCCTTCCTCAACAGCACTGGCCAGTGTATGCAGTTGGGAGTGCTGTTGCCATTGCCATCAGGAATGCCAGCACTGTGTATCACCCACACTGCGCCCTGGCAGCTGCTCTACCTCAAAATATGCTGACACATTTAGTAGATCCTTCCTTCAGCTGCTACTACTGGAACCCTGCCTCAAGCTACAATCAAGCTTGCTTGGTTTCAAGAAAATCTTTTGACAGCTATTTTTCATACTTTTCCTTCGCTGAAACACTGGAAAATTGCTGTGAATGGTAGTAGAGAATTGTACTGCAAATAATGAATTAATTTCATGAAGTCCATACAAGCTTTTCTGCAGTTATCCCAAAAAGGATATTTATGAGGGGATTGCAACTTTTCACTGGCTCTGTATCCCATGCCTTTAAAAGCAACCTGTTCTTCAGATGTTTAGCCAGTGAACTTATTTCATCCTTTTTAATATCTACAGAAGGAGTTTAATTTTGGTGTCAGACAGTTGTTAAAAGCAGGACCAGTAAAATGGTGCCAAGTTCATAGTACCATCACTTCCAGCAGTAATCTCAAATAATCTCTTTCTGCCCCACATCTCTCTCTCACACTCACTCACACAGAAATCTCATAGAAAGACCAGCTGGCTACAACTGGGGGTGCCAACTTTTCATTGGCAGAGCTCCTATGTCTGCAACAACAGTATGATGAACAGAAAAGTTTCATCCAGTAAAATGGAAGGAAGGAAAGAAAGAGAAAGGGAAAGAATGAAATGGAAGGAAAGGAAAGGAAAAGAAAGACATGGAAAGAAAGAACATAAGAGAAGCCATGTTGGATCAGGCCAGTGGGCCATCCAGTCCAAAATTCTCTCACACAGTGACCAAAAAGGACCGTAATGTCCACCAGTGGGGCCAGGGCACTAGAAGCCCTCCCACTGCTGCTTTCTCCACCTCCCACCCAGCACCAAGAATACACACAGAGCATCACTTGCAGGGAAAGAAAGAGAGAAGGGGGGACAAAGAAAAAAAGTCTTGCTCACCATCAGATGACCCCAGCCAGCAACAATTCTGCCCAGGGGTCGTTTGGTAAAAAAAAAAAAAAAAAAAAGCTACTAGAATGCCCACTCCCCACCCCTCCTGGCTAAAAAAAAATCCCCTTCTTTGCCACCCAGACCTCCTGGACAAATTTCACTAAAAGAACATATTGGAAGGCACATGAAAGCTCATACCTTGAAGAACACGTCATTGGTCTAAAGTGCCAGTGGACCCCAGCTTTTATCTCAAACACTGGGAGGGGGGGAGGAGGAAGGAGAGGGAGCCCAGCTCCTCTCTGCACAATAGAGAGACATTGGGGGATGGAAGAAAGCAAAACAGGGCTCAGGCTTTGCAGTCTGTGTCAGTCTTTAAGCCTAACTTTTCTCTGCACAGCACAGAGACATTGGGGGATGGAAGGAAGGAAAACAGAGCTCAGGCTTTGCAGCCAGTGTCAGTCTTCAAGCCTAGCTTTTCTCTGCACAACACAGAGATGTTGGGGGATGGAAGGAAGGAAAACGAAGCTCAGGCTTTGCAGCCTGTGTCAGTCTTCAAGCCTACCTTTTCTCTGCACAACAGAGAGACAGGAAAGGAAGGAAGAAGAGCTCATGGGGGCGGGAGCTAGCTTTAGCTTTTCTTGTTACCCGGTATTGAGGCTTCTGTGACCCAGTACTGGGTTGCGACCCTGCAAATGGGAAACACTGCTTTACAGCATAGGGAAGAAGAAGAAAGGATAATACATATCCAGCTCATGGTACGTTCTGTGAGTAACAGTACAGAAAGTCATGAGTTCAATCCCTATTACTGCTTCCTTTCTTCTTTTCATAATATCTCCTGTTCTCCGCCGTTAATAAGCAAGAATGTACAGTTGCCTCCTTTGCCTAATAGTCTAACAGAAAATATACCGAATCCTTGAAGATTAGCACTTATGTAACATGACACAGGTAGGGAAGTCATGGATGAACTGAGATACCAGGATTAGGGATGAGCACATGGTTCATGAGAAACCATGAACCACAGTTCGTGAACCTCCACAAATGTTTCAGTTTGCCAAACCAGCTAGTGGTTTCTTAGGTTTATAGCTGAGTATCTATAAGGTGCTCCTGAGTGCCCTTCTCCAATATCTAGAAATCTTCTTCCCAACCCCCCCTCACTGCCATCATGATCACACCTTTTCACCTTCTGCCCCCTAGATCAGAACCTTCTTGGTTCTTTCACTGCTCACTCCCTGGCCTTCCTCTACCACCTTCAAGGTTTGGCCTGCCAGCATGACCCCCACAACCACCATCAAACCCTTTCCCTTGTTGACAGCTTCCTTGCTGATATATACGCAAGGAGACATTCCCATCTTCCATGCCAGTCCATTTGAATTAATATGAACGAATCCTCTCCTACAGCAGCCCAAGCTTCCATATGACTACGACTCAATTTCTAACCATGACTGGTCTTCAGTATTATAACTGAAAAGCACCTCATCATTAAGAAATAACACAATGAAAGCACAATGAGTATGCCTAGCGACACTGTTTAGACATTTAAAGTTTACATTAGGCATGCGCAGGAGTGGGATCACACCCACCAGGCGCATTCTTAGAAATACAAGAGAACTGGAGACAGGAAACACAAGTCGAGCACCGGGAGAGTACTGTAAAGAAGGACTCGCCAAGGGTCAGAGCCAGGAAGAAATCCTTTCCAACACTCAATGACCTCATCTTGCCACTCTTCTGTGCTTCTCCATATGTGTGCGAAGAGAGGTAGGAGCATGCCCTGCCTCTTTGGACATGTACACTAGTAACGGCTTTGATAATCCATGCAGGGCGGGGGGGGGGGGGGTGAAAGGGTCAAGGCCAAAGAAGCAAGAAAGCTTTTTCAATACATTATGCCTTATTAAATGCTCCTGATTTGTTGTCTACTTATGTGAGCAGTATAACATGATAGACAAATACTCATGGAACATGCAGTGAAAACCGTTTTTGTGTCTGTGAAGCAGGGCATACAGCCGAAATTCCTCATTGTGGAAGTCTCCACTGTCATCTTCTATGAACGCACTCTTACATGCTACTGTGCTCACAAAGACAATCCTCATGAATGGTTATCTGGGCAGATCTGGATTGGTCCTATCATATAATCAATCTAAGATTTTTGGGGGAAATAAATAACTACTACATTTTATCTCATCCTTCCTCCAGAAAGCTTAGGGCGATTCAACTAAGAGAGAGTGATTGGCCTAAGGTCACCCAGTTAGCTTCATGGCTGAGAAGATCTGAACCCAGACCTCCTCAGTTCCACATTCACCCCACCATAGTAAGCTCAGATCTGCTTGTCCTCTTTCTAATGATGTGTCTACCACACATTGTATGATCTACTTCCACTTGTATGATCTACATGTCCACCACTTTTATGATGTACAAGTTTAATTAACCAAATTGTCAGGAGTCAATGCAGGATTCTGCTTCAGAATATGTCTGAAATGGATTCTCAGATTTTGAACTGAGTTGTGCACACCAGACTCAAGAAAATAAAAACATGGCACAGCTCTGGTCTTATCTGGTAAAGACTTCCTTCATGGAAAAACTGAAAACAGTATGCTGCCAAGGGGATGTGAGGTGACAGTCAGCCAGATGTATGCACTTCAGATTTTCTAGCTAATATTGCTCCTCTTTACCCAATTTGATAAACAATAGTTGAAGATCTCCTGAGCTCCCAAGACAAAGGCCAAATCCTACTCCTATGTGCCCTTTGAACCTATGAGTAAGAGCTACCACTTGTGGCCAGTAGCTGTGACTCAATGGAGATGCAGCTGTTTCCATGCTTCAGTCACCCCCTATATATATATATATATTAAAAATCACATTTTATTGAACATGTTTAAACATACAAACATCACAAATAGCAATCCCTTCATACTAAACAACTTGAACAAAATTACAAGCAAGAGTAAGGCATGCCATGTGGGAAATGAGTGCCCTTTTTTTGGCAGGGTTAGACAAGTATCCCAAGAAATTTGAACTGTCCAGCTCCTCCCCCTTCGCTGAATAAAGAAGTATCTTGCAATTCTAGGTTACCTTGATGGGTCTCGCCATTGCTTCACAAGGAAACAAGCCAGTTTTCATATAGGTTCATTGTAACCAAAACTGTGTAAACCCTCTGTTAAAACAGAAATCCTCAAATTGTTTTCCAAGAGGAGCAAAGTTCTGCAATTTGCATCGAGTATGCAGTTCTGGGTATCCAGGACCAACTGTGGGAGCCAGATGAAAACAACCAATCTGGCCAAAAGGGAAAGCTAGGATCTCGAGAACCCTGAGTCTGAGACAAGAGCCTATCCTGCAATACAAAACTCATCTGTAACACTGGGCATCGAAGAGGAGAGAGGGTTGCAGCAGGGTTCTACTTGAAAGCACGCGGCCTTCTTGCTGAAATCTCAGTTGCATTTGTACAGCAGGATGGACTCAGTAATGTTGATTTGCAAATCAGGCATATTTACGTATTTCTCATTTTTTGAGTATTGCTTTTGCTTCTTGTGGGTGTGGGCAGAGGTAAAAAAACACTCTGTGCCACGGAAGATCATCCCCCTCCTCCAGTGGAAATTGCACTCTGAATGCTTGCAGATTTCAGAGCTGGCAACTTAGAGGCTGGGGATTTCAGGATGCGAAATTCTGCTCTTAAAAAGAAGGTGCAAGGCCCTGGTGCAGGATGGCACATTCACATTTTAAAGCAGCATTTGTCCAAAGGTTTTTCAGCAAGTCCAAAATATACACCAAACACAAGGGCATGAAGGTATTTGTACAAATCTCGCTCTAGCAGTCTTTACCGCAGACAGGGATATGTCTGGTAGCAACAGAGATCATGCAATTTGGGCAGTTCATCTTGAAGTCTCTGATGGATGAGACTCCTCTTGTATGCTTCCTCTACTTCCAGGTTAATGCTGCAGCATTAAATAAGAAGCACAGAAGGCTGCTGAACAAGATGCAACACAGCTCCCATAGACGGTAAACTAAAGAGAAAGTTTCTGCAACAGAAAGCTCCTAGTATTTAAGACAGCTTTTAAAATTTCATTCCCCATTCTTCAGCACAGGAAAAGAGATTCTGTTATGCCTACGTCAGTCAAGCCCCACACAATCAAAGCAAAAGAAAACAGAACTGAAAACTGGAATTAACAATGGAGTAAAGCCAGCTTTCTGGGCTGACAACACAAACATCTCCAAAATCATTGATAGGCGCTCCCTCTTAATTTGCGGCCACGCTGATAATTCCTGTCTTGAAAAAATGAAAGACACCACACACAGCAGTCTGTGGAAAGAAACATACCCCCCTGAACCTTTTGCTGACTGCATGTAAATTCTCAGATTGGGTGGGCAAAAGAATATTATCCAAAAAAAGCAAACAAACAGGAGGAAGATAGGAGACCTTTCAGCCTTGTTTCAGCCACAACAAACTGCACAAGGCCGTGGCAGCTACTGCTTTCCTTCTCTCTCCAGTATACTGTGGAATAATCCAAGACTCTTCATTTCTCTCTCATAGACAGAAAAAATACAAGCAGAGAGGCATCACAACACACACAATGGAGATCAACCTCCTCTTACACACTAACGCCACTCTCTCAAACACACCTCCACTTGTCCAACAAAAGGTAAACACAACAGGTTTTAATAAACAGAGAGGCAGATTGTCACGGACTGCAGTTTTTAAAAACTTAGAAGTACTATACAAACAGCTGAAGGACTGTGAAGGGTTAGAAACAGAGAGCCTTGAGTGACAGGCTGCTCCAAGCAACCTGACTGGCTAGCATCAAATGAGCAGAGAAAGGTTTCAGAGTTGCACACTCAGATTTCTGTCTTGACTAAGTTGTACTGACAGTCTGATTTCAGCCTTTGTTGAGAACCATTTAATATAGACAGGAGAACTGGGAGAAAGTTAGCAAGGAAGTTTGGGAAGTAGACAAAGACTCCCATTTGGGCCAAGGAAACGGGGCAGATCTGCTGAGAGAAGAAAATTCCCTACCCAGTCTTTAGAGACTTTAACAGTCAGTTTCTAAAGTCTCTAAGGCAAATATGGTGTTTACAGAGAAGGGGTTTGGGTACTAGAAAGACTATACCAGCCTTCTGAAAACCAAAAGAGTTACAGAATACTCAAAGAAAGCGTACTGATGTGTTTGGGGGAAACACTTGAATAAAAAGCTTAAGCAACTCTCATTAGCTTGAAACATAAGAACTAAAGTCTGTGCATGCACTGGCTTTACCTCAGAAATTTCAACACTTTATTTCAACTGACCTTCCCCCTCTATGTTAAATAAAATATTTTGTTATTTTTTAATTTCAAAATGCCCTTGAGTTGCATTTTTGTTGAATTTAAAGCGGGCTCCTGATCCTTCCCTCAGATTCCTGGGCTGAGCCAACAGCCAAAATATCATACAGTGATAGGGTGGGACAGACAGAGTTCTTCAGCAAATAAGAAAACACATTATTAGGGCTGCTCAGTCAGTACAGGGGAAGGAAAGTCTTGCCTCTGGGGGAAGGAAGTGGATGGGGCCATCTTATAGATATACTTTCGAACAAACGTACATTTTGATAGGTATTCATGTACACATATATGAGTGAACACGGGAGGGATAAAAATCAGGTGGTGATGATGACCCAGAAAGAGAGATGGATAGGTCAGCAGACCTGTTCATACAATCTTCAGCTTCTCTGTAGAAAAAAAAAATCTGAGCAGTGACCTACTTTATAAGGATGTTATTCAGGTTTTTTTAAGACTAATATGCTTAACAGGCTATCTTATTGCAAATGCAGGCAGAAAATGGAAAGGCAACAAACAGCAGGCCTGCTCCCATGTGAACAGCATTCTCCTAGGCTCTCCTGATCAACCCAGCCAGGGCCTTAGCTAGAATTTGGAAGGTCAGGTGGCATTTACATTTTTTGGGGGGAAGAGGGCACTGATGCCCCGCTTAGTGCCCCAAACGACCTTCCCTCTAGTGGCTCCCTCCCTGACTGCCTCTCTCTCTTGCCACAACCCTCCCCTCCCCCTCAACCAACTTGCTTCCAGGCTGGGGGCAAAAGCAGCCCCCAGCCCCCGGGGCGAGTTAAAGGGCCTGTGGATCAGCTGTTGCACGGGCCCTTCAACTTGCGCAGGGGCTGGGGACTGCTTCTGCTGCCAGCCCACACGTTGCTTTAGTGGCAGGGAACAGAGGGCTGCAGCAAGCTTACCAGCTCCCTCTCTTCCCCACCAGTAAAATAATGTGCGGGCCGGCAGCAGAAGCAGGCCCCCATGCGAGTTAAGGGCCCGCGAAACAGCTGATCCATGGGTCCTTTAAGTAGAGAAGGGAGCTGGGGGCTGCTGCTGCCGGGAGTGGCTCTAGGGTGAATAGGCCCTAGGCAGGCGACCCCCCCCCCGGTGCCCCCCAGCTGCCACGCTCCACTTGCCCCCACCCACCGTGACACTCCACTCGCTTGTCCCCTGCCACCACTCCCGCCACTGCTCTGTTTGCCCGCTGCCACCATGGCACTCCCCCCGCTCACCACCCATCCTCCCCCCACTTGCCTTGACTACGGCCAGCCTGTGTGCTGTTTTAGTGGCGGGGAACTGAGAGCTATGGTGAGCTCACCGCCACCCTCTCTTCCCCATCCGTAAAATAACGTGGGGGCCATCAGCAGAAGTAGGCCCCCACGTGCGTTAAGGGCCCGTGAAACAGTTGATCCATGGGCCCTTTAAGTAGTGGGGGGCTGGGGGGCTGCTTCTTCTGCCAGGAGTGACACTAGGGCAAATAGTCCCTAGGCAGGCGAGCCTCCCGGTGCCCCCCAGCCGCCATGCTCTGCTCATCCCCACCCGCCACAGCGGTGCTCTGCTCACTCGCCCCCTGCCGCCACCCCCCACGGCCACGATCTGCTCATCCCCACCCGCCACGGCGGTGCTCCGCTTGCTCTCCCCCTGCTGCCGCCCCCCACCGCCGCACTCTGCTCACCTGCCACCACCGTGGTGCTCCCCCCCCCTCCACCTCCCACTCGCCGTGACTGCTGTTGGCCCATGTGCTGTTTTAGTGGCAGGGAAGGGAGGGCTGTCACCACCGCCCTCTCTTCCCCACCAGCAAAATAACACGTGGGCCGGCAGCAGCAGCAGCCCCCAGCCCCTGCGCCAGTTAAAGGCTCCGTGGATCAGCTGCTTTCATGGGTCCTGGGGGCTGCTTCTGCTGCGGGCCCACACGTTCTTTCGCTGGTGGGGAAGAGAGGGCGGCGGCGAGCTCGCCCCAGCTCTCTCTTCCCTGCCACTAAAGCAGCGAGCAGGGCCAGAGGCTGCCTGCGACTGCTGATGCCCCCTGCCCAGAAGCCACCTCTCCACTGCCCTGCAGCCACGGCTGGTTGGGGCCCCAGCGGCTGGTTGGCGCCCCAGAGCCAGGGGGCCTGCACACACACACACCCCAGGCCCCCTCGGAGGGGGCTCCGGGCCTCAATCCCAGCTGGAGCAAGAGGAAGTCAGGCCAAGCCCAACTCTGGGCTGAAAAACACCCCCCCCCCCCCCCCGAGCTGCCCCAAGAACCGCCGCCTCCAGAGCTCGCCGTGTGCAGAGGCCTCCCCAGGCCCCGGGCAGAAGCGCGCCGGTGCCCCCGGCAGGCCGGGCAGGGGAGGGGAGGGCAGCACGCGGGGCGAGTGCAGCGGGATCGGCCCCTCGCCTTCCTTACCCTCGAAGTCGGAGATGATCCCCTCCAGGTGCGCGTTGACCGCCGGGTCGGACATGGCCCCGCTCTGCGCTTGGAGCCGCCGCCGCCGCCAGTCCCCCGCGAGGCTGCTTGCCGTGCGCGCCTTGGGGCGGCCCCTAGCGGGGAGGGGCGGGGAGCTGGCTGGCAGCCCTTCCTCCAACAGGCGCGAATGAATGGAGCGAAGGCGGCGGCCGCGGCCCTCCCCGCCCCTCCCCGCCGGCGCCGGCCTGCCTTTTGCGCGCCGCCTGCGACGCGCGCCTGTCCGTCAAGGCAGAGGCGCAGCGGCGGCTCGAGGGTAGGGGCGGCCCGCCGGCTTCCCCTTCCTTGCGCCTTTGGCCCCGGGAGAGCCTCCGGTCGCCGATGCGGCAGCCCGGGAAAGCAGGCTCCGCGCTGGCCGAACTCGGGGGCGAGAGGGAGGCCGGCTGACTCGCTTCGGCTCCCCGGAGCCTCCTTCGCAGCGCCCGGGGGAAGAGCAGCGCGGAGAGTCCAGGGGCAGGACGGAGTGCTTTGGGACGCTTGCAGAGGTCCCGAACCAGCCGCTTCCTGCTCCGCCTTGGATTCGAGGCCACGGCGTCGGCAGAAAAAGGAGAAAAGCCGAGGCACGCGAGCTGCTTCTTAATCAGGAGCACACGGAATGCAGTGCGATATAAGGGCACTGAATAAGAATATAATAGGGTTGCCAAGTCCAATTCAAGAAATATCTGGGGACTTTGGGGGTGGAGCCAGGAGACTTTGGGGGTGGAGCCAGGAGGCATTAGGGGCGGAGCCAGGAGCAAGGCTGTGACAAGCATAAATAAACTCCAAGGGAGTTCTGGCCATCACATTTAAAGGGACGGCACACCTTTTCAATTTCTTCCTTCCATAGGAAATAATGAAGAATAAGGGCACCTACTTTCATAGAACTGGACCCCTGGTCCAATCTTTTTGAAACTTGGGGGAGTATTTTGGGGAGAGGCACTAGATGCTATAATGAAAATTTGGTGTCTCTACCCCAAAAAACAGCCCCCCCAGAGCCCAGATACCTGCAGATCAATTCTCCATGATTTTCTATGGGAATAAATCTCCCTAGGGAATAATAGAGTTTCCAGCAAATATTTCCCTCCCCTCCCCCCGCTTTCTGATGACCCTGAAGCGGGGGGGGGTCTCCAAACCAGGGGATCCCCTGCCCCCACCTGGGGATTGGCAACCCTAGAATATAAGAACAGCCCTGCTGGATCAGGCCAGTGGTCCATCGAGTTCAGCATCCTATCTCACACTGTGGTCAACCAATTCCTCCCGAGGGCCAACAACAGGGCACAGAGGCTGAGGCCTTCCCTTGCTGTTGCCTTCTAGCTCTGGGTTCAAAGACTTAGTGCCTCTGAATGGGGAGGTTCCTCTCAGTCACCATGGCTGGGAGCCACTGGTCATCTTCTCCTCCATGGATTTTTATAATCCCCTTTTAAAGCTGTTTGTTCCTGTGACCGTCACTGCGTCCACGAGCGGCAAATTCCACATTTTTATCACTCTGTGTAAAGTAGTATTTCCTTCTGTCCGCCTTGAACCTACTGCCCATCAGTTTCATCAGATCCCCTCCAGTTCTTGTGTTTTGGGAAAGGGAGAAAGAATTATTTCTGCCAGGTCTCTCCACCCCGTGCACAACTCTTTGTTTTCTGTCATTTCACCGGTTTTCAATCCATAAGAGAGCCCATCTCCTTATCCCTTTGGTGAGGTACCTTGTCAACTTTTTGAAAGTCCATATATATAATGGCTACCAGGTCACCGCCGTCAACATGTTCACTTTTTCAAAGAACTGCAAAAGGCTGGTGAGGCAGGACTTCCCTTTGCAGAAACCATACTGGTTTCTCCTCAGCAGGCTTTGTCCCTCTAGGTGCCCAAGTCTCTGATTACAGTTTGTACTAATTTGTCTGGGATAGACCCGGGGCCAGCACTAGACAGTCGGTGAAGTAGGCCGGCACCTGGAGCAGCATCTGGCCACAGAGGCAGAAAGTGGGAAGGAAGAGGAAGAAGGGTGGGCAAAGGCAGCAGTAGCAGCAGGGAGACAAACTGTCGGCAGGAAGCTGTGCTTGGGGGAGGTGGATGGGCTGCTGCTGCTCCTGCAGAACGGTGGGGGAACAGGGCAGTTCCTGTGGAGAGACCTTCACGGTCTCTGGGAACGTGTGCGTGGCCGTGGCGGCGTGTCAATCCTTGGCTGGGAACCAGTGAGCATGCCACGAAAGAGGGTTGACCACAGCGCCTCTCTTAGAGCACCTCTCAGTACCAGAGCCTGAGTGGGGATAACTGACTGGAAGTCTCTGAGCAAGATGCTTCAGCTGCGGAGGCTTCAGACAAGCACTGGATTTGTTCTTTTCTTATTATTTCTCCTTTTCTTTTTGCTGCCATCCTGAAGAGAACATAAGAACATAACAGAAGCCATGTTGGATCAGGCCAGTGGCCCATCCAGTCCAACACTCTGTGTCACACAGTGGCCAATATATGTGTGTGTGTATATACACACAAACACACATACATATATATACACACATACATAAAGAAAAGTGGATGGATTCCAAGCATGGGAAATGCAGGGTGGAAAGTGAATGGGAGGAACAGACTGGCAGCTTGGGAGTGGGAAGCTGGGGCAGGTGGGCATGGAGTCTGGGCATGTTGATAATTTTTCTAAGCAATGTTTGGATGCGTTTTATGGGGGTGGGAATGATCCATATGTTTCTGCCAGCCTCCTGTTGGAGAATGTATCAGTTTGTGTTAAATTGCCACAAAACCATCTGGAAAGCCTTTGCTTTTCCCCCCATGAGGGGCTGTGTGACTGGAGTTGGATCATTCGAAGTTATTTGTGATTTGTGTGCTAAAGCTGTTTTCTGTTTGAGAAAGAAAATCAAAGATTGATGTTGTTGTATTACTTATCCTCACAATTTTTTAAAAAAAAATTTAAAACAACAAATTTAAAATGTAAAAAGTTTCAAGTTTTCTTTTTTTTCATTTTCCATACATTTCTTCTGTTTTTTTTTTTTTAATTGGTTGGGGAGGGCAGTAGGTAGCCTCACCTAGGGTGCCAAAAAGCCTGGCACCAGCCCTGGATAGACGTTAAACTGACTGGCCTGTAATTTCCTGGTTTCCCTTTGGATCCCTTTTTAAAAGATTGGTGCCACATTTGTTACTTTCCAGTCTTCTGGTACAGTGGTGGGATTTAGTGATAGGTTACATATATGGGTTAGTAGATCAACGGTCAACACATCTGAGATCCTTAAGAACTTTTATGTGTATACCATCAGGATATGGAGACTTATTGCTTTTTAAATTCCCCAGTAGATCTGGAATTTTATCTCTAGTCACCTCAGTTTGGCTCAAACTCCCCTCCTGAAAATAGAGGCTGTGGTGTGGGTATGTGCCACACAGTTTCCACAGTGCACATAAAAGCAAAATAATCATTGAGCTTCTCTGCCATCTCCCCATCTTCCTTTAGGAATCCTTTTATTCCTTTTGTCATCCAAAGGCCCCAGTGTTTCTTTGGCTGGTTTCCTGCTCCAGATATATTTTTAAAAAAATGTTTATTGTTTGCTGTAATATACTGAGTGACGAGACGGGTTGAAGGCAACATGCTTTATTCAGTGGTACATTACAAGAGAGAGAACACGCGGGCCGGGTCCCGCTTATATACATTTCCCGGAACTGCCCCCCAGTCTGACCAGTCCAATCCTGGCCAGTTAAACTTCCTGCCACAGATCTTGATGGGCGTCTGGCGAGCTACATCCGGGGACCCGTGGGTTTCCCCTTGTCGTCCCTGTAGCGATCGCCATGCGGTACATTAGCTTACGTTTCAAGACATAACATTTGTCTTGATGCTTTTATTAATTATATTTATTAATTTGATTTCTCTCCTGCCTTTTCCACAAAGTAGGTTCAGGGCGGGTTACAAAATAGAGGTTTCTAATAACATACCAACTTTAAATATCTAAAAACAGCATTCATAAAAACCATGAAACAGTAACAAGATGGCATTCTAAAAGTATCATATCCTAGTTTTGTTCAGTTTTTAAAATATAGGATTTGATCAATGGGTTCCCAAGCTGTC
Organism: Heteronotia binoei; assembly: GCF_032191835.1. NCBI lineage: Eukaryota > Metazoa > Chordata > Lepidosauria > Squamata > Gekkonidae > Heteronotia > Heteronotia binoei. The sequence goes on from NC_083235.1 coordinate 73,905,771, forward strand.
TAGGTCCCTACTAATACCAGTCCAGTAGTCAGTTTGGCAGGCCGTTTGAGCATGAGGGGCCAGGGGAATAAATCAGTCATCTGTTGCCTCATCTAAAAGCCTGGTGGAATAACTCCATTTTATAGGCCCTGCTGAACTATAAAAGATCTTGCAGGGTGCTGATCTCCATTGGAAACGTATTCCAATGCCCTGGCCCTGGTTGAGGCTAGACTAATGTTTTTTGGGCTGGGGATTTCCAGCAGATGTTGATTGACAAATGCAAGGCATTTTGGGGTACATAAGAGGAGAGGCTGTCCCACAGGTATGTTTTTGGTCCTGGCCGCTCAGGGCCTTACAGCTTAAAAACAGCACCCTGGAACAGATCCAGCATTCTATCAGCAGCCAGCGCAATCTGCACAGCAGTAGCTGAATGTATGCCTGTAGAGACATCACATACACGTTTTCATACACAGGGACATTGTGATCAACAGTATGGTTGCCAGGGTGCCTGGAGTTTTGACTCGCACACATCTGCTCTAAGAAGTGGACTTTGCCCACGGTTTCTAAGGCTTATGTGGATACTATAAGCCTCAGCTTTGCAGCAGCATTCTACATCTCTGGATGGGAGTTAGCCAGAACTACAGACGAGCTTCCATCCGCTCCTTGCGTGCACAATCTCGGCCATTGCAGTGAACATATGAACATGAACATATGAACATATGAAGCTGCCTTATACGGAATCAGACCCTCGGTCCATCAAAGTCAGTATTGTCTACTCAGACTGGCAGCGGCTCTCCAGGGTCTCAAGCTGAGGTTTTTCACACCTATTTGCCTGGACCATTTTAGTTGCCGATGCCGGGGATTGAACCTGGGACCTTCTGCTTACCAAGCAGATGCTCTACCACTGAGCCACCGTCCCTCCGCAGTGGAAGAAGCCACGCCACCATTTGGCTTACAGATATTGGTGGAGAAGGCATTGGCAGAATCCTGGCTGTCTGAACACATGTGAGTCGACATGCGCGTCTTCAGACAACCAGACGTGGGAGAACACTATCCAGAAATCTTGCTGGTTAGGATGCTGTGTGAATGTGTGAGTGATTGTGACTTGTGTGAACAGCTCTAGAGAGCATTTCTATATTGGGGGGGGGGGGGCTGCTTCCGCTCTATCATTCAGCGCTGATTCTCCAGCCGCACCCAGAGGGCCAGATACCGCCTGTACAGGGGCTGAGCCTGACTGGAAAGCAAGGGGAGAATCACATGAAGTCCGGCCGCTTCCCGAGGCCTCCTGATCGCATCTATCTGGGGTAGGAATGTGAAGATAGGTCAGGACTGTTTAAGAATGGATAGAGACCCCCCCCCCTTCTCTTTTTCCTTAAGTACTGCATACCTTAATTGTTTTCCTTAATTAGTGTCCTTGGTAAATTTAGCAATAATTTCTGGAAGTGGAATCCTGTATACATAGATTCTAGGTCCTTTTGAGCCAAAGTTGCCCACCTGTCAATTCCCCAACCACTCTTGAGGGCATTTTGGCTTACAATAAGCATCACCACCTCTCCCCGCCCTATAGTCTGGGACTATAGTCTTGGTGGAGGACTGAGAAATTTGGGGGTGGGGGGTGGGAAGCTATTTCAAGGCAACAGTTTTGCCATCCCTCACCCAGGTCTCCGTCGTGAAAGCCAGGTCCATATTTTGTTCTGCAATGTGATTGCACAAAGCAATGTAATCACACTATTCCCATGATTTCATAGTTGGCCGGCTAGCTGCATCCTACATTTTCCTAGCCCGCCACACTTCCCCCTGGCTCCCCTGGCCCCCTGGCTTCAGTCGTGCTTCATGTTTAAATGCCAGTTTAGTAGTAGTAGTAGCAGCAGCAGCATGTTATAAATCTTTTAAAATATTTGCCATTTCTGAAAATAAGTATTCATCCCTTGTATTCATAAATGAACACAAAGGATAAGGAATTAATAACTCATTAATTGCTTTACCAGTTTACTAATCCCGCTTACAAGCAAGCTCTTTGGACCCTATAATAATCTGTGGCCCTTTTTTGGTTGGCATACTAATAGTTATTCAGAATAACAAGCTTTGCTCACGTTCTTTACATACCAAGAACTCCTGTGAATAATTTATAAATAATCTATAAAGTATAATATGAAACCAGACTTGATTTCTCTGTAGTGACACATCTTTCCACTGCTAGTGAAACTTTCCCTGTTTAACAGCCTACGTTTTTATTAATAGCACGACGCAGAGAATTCTGGGGATGGGGTGGGATTTCTCTTTAAACTGCTATCAGGCTAACTTCCTCTGTAGGGTTCAATTTAATCTGATAGGGGGGAAATGCATCTGTGCACTTTATGAAATAAAAAAGAATAGAAGAAGATATTGGATTTATATCCTGCCCTATACTCTGAATCTCAGTCTCAGAGTGGTCACAATCTCCTTTACCTCCCCCCCACTTCCCCACAACAGACACCCTGTAATGTTAAGTGGAGCTGAGAGAGCTCTTACAGCAAGCTGCCCTTTCAAGGACAACTCCTACGAGAACTGTGGCTGACCCAAGGCCATCCCAGCAGGTGCAAGTGAAGGAATGGGGAATCAAGCCCTGTTCACCCAGATAAGAATCCACACACTTACCCACTACACCAAGCTTTGCTTGCCTTGAATGTTTTAAGATGTTTTTGGCCTTGAGTTTGGAACAGCTAAAGCCCAGCTTATCACAGACCATTTTTTCACTCCACACCTGTTTGCATCAAAAAGAATTCCAAACTACATGGACATAAATGTCACTACTTTGTCCCAAATAAGTCTAATTACATTTTTGCAACAAAACAGACTATAGGTGCTATAGATCTCCTGTTGCAGCAACTCACTGGTGACACTTCCATAGTACTGACTTTCATTTGCCTCCTTATTCATACATAAAGCAGGAGTTGGGGAATCTATGTTTTGTTTTCCAAAAAAACCCCAGAGTGCGTAGGTGAAGTCAAGAGCTGCTGCAAACTCGGCACAAATGAGATCACCATCCAAATTTAACCTGATCAAATTGCTGCTTTATGCATGAATTGATCTCTTCCCTGGGTTGCCTTGAGGTTTTTGGTTGGGTCAACTTGAAAACTAGTGAGCAGCTTTGTGCTGATTCGGTTTGAAAACTGCATTGAGCAGTTCCCCACAAAAAATCAAGGCGCAAATAAAATGGCTGTGGAGGCAGCCAATCACAGCAGTTCTTCATTAGGACACAGAACAAGACTCGCACAGTTGTCTGCATATTTCTTCCCCCCCCAAAAAAAGCCCCTCTTCTAAGTTCCATGAGGCAGCCTGAGAATGTGCACGTGCAAATCAATCCAAACACTTCAGTTGCCATTACTGAATACCATATCGCATAGCTAAAGGGACACAGAGAGACACCGCACAATTAAGTTGGTAACTGTGGAGCATTACTGTTTTGGCGGAGTAATGGCCAGGTTGCGAGTCTGTGGGAAAGCAATATATAATCATATATGGATTTGTAGTTGGTGTTGTTATTGCAAAATAGAACATGTTCCAACATAGGTGAACAGACTGTCAAACAAACTGGACTGTGGCAATCTCAGATTGTAGTGATAGTTACAGGAGGGCAGCCATGTTAGCCTGCAGTAGAAGAACTAGATATGAGTGCAGGAGCACCTTAGAGATCGACAAAACTCTTGATGAAAAAGGATGAGTTGTATAAATAATATTCAGCCCACATAAGACACAAGATGCACTTATATTGTTAGATGTGACCGTCTCCTCCTATACTACCCAGGCCACCAATTAAGATCAGCCTTTCAGGCCCTGTTCTCTGTGTCTCTGCCTTCAGAGACGAGGCAGGTGGTGACTCCAGACAGACTATTTTCTGTGGAGGCAATTTGCCTTTGGAATGTCCATCTCCTTGGGGCTTTCATTTAAATGCCAGGCTAAAACACATCTTTTTACCCAGGCTCTTAGTCAGGGGGTTTAATTTACCAGCTTTTAAATTGTAGCCTTCTGCTTTATGCTGCTTATGTTCAGTGGCTTGTGTTTAATGGTTTGGGTTGGTCATGCTGCAGATTTTCACTGTAAGCTGCCTCAGGCAGGCCTTTCAATAGGTGACACAGAAATATTCTAAACAAATAACACATAAATCTTATTAAAACCTAAAAAAATCTCTCAAGTCAGCGTACAAAATGAGAGACTGAGCTGACCTTTCTGATGGAAGAACTGGATGGATATAAAGGTAATGGTGGAGAAACGGCTTCTCTCCTAGGTGGTTGGCGATAGGCAGGTCTTCCTTGTGCAGCATGCCAGTTTTTTTTCTCTCTTGTCAGAGGAAGAAGTCTGCTTGCTGGCACATCAGCTCACCTACACACAGCTGGATTTAGACAAAGGAATAGTCAATCATCCCCCTCCCCCTTCTGCAAGCAGGGAACATAGAAGCTTGGAGGACTTTTTGCTAGACAGGTTACAGGAAGGTGCTTCCTGGAGACAACAGGAAAAAAAGCCTTGACCTGGACTGACTGGGGTCAAGGAGGAGAAGAGACAGGTTTGTTAAAATCTTGCAAGTGGAAGGTGGTCTCTCTTTTCCTTGGGATGCTGAGCTGAACAGGCCTCTTGGCTGAGGTTGGGAGCAAGACTCCATTTTGGACCAGGTGGCTGACCTAGAGAGCTGGACCAACCCTCAAGGTAATGGAGGATCTTTCGAGAACTAGGACACTTAAGATAAAGAGCCTGTCCTAATTTTAACATCTAGTTAGGGCATATTTGAGAGAGAGGGACAGAGGATTTCCGTTTTGGCAATTTCTTTTGTTCTTCCATGTTTCAACATGGTGTGGTGCTAAAAGTATGCTTGTAAACATTTTCTTTTTAAATAAATATTTTAACTTTTGATTCTGGAAGTGGTTCTTTACCACATAAGACTAGGGTTGCCAGGTCCCCTCGTCATGCTGGCATGGGGCTTTGGGGAGCATTCTGGGACATCATGCAAAGTGCTGATGTCACCAAGAAGTGACATCATCAAGTCAGTGATATCAGGGGGCAATGCTCTGGTTTGGGGGCAAAACTCTATGGTAAAACCAACCTCAAACCATAGAATTCTGCCCTCCAACCAGAGTGTCACTGCGCAGTGCCCTGATGTGATGACTTAACTTCTGGGTGACATTATTGCGTCGGGAACATCACGCTGCATCATCACTGGGGCGGGGTTTCTCCCATCAGCCAGCCAGCCGGCAGCAAGCAGAAGCCCAGGAAACTGGGGGAAACTCCACTGGGAACTGGCAGCCCTAACATAGACCCCTCGCTGTTTTGGACACTCTGTTTTAAAAGGGAGGCAGGAGGAGGGAAGGCAAGCAGTTGGAAACTGGCTATTCCCCAGCGGCACACAAGGCATCGATCTGTTCCCATAGTATGGCTAGGCACTGGGCTAGCAGGAGACACTGAGGGTTAGGGCTGCTGTGTCCAATTCAAGAAATATTTGGGGACCTTGGGGGTGGAGCCAGGAGACTTTGGGTGTGGAGCCAGGAGACATTAGGGGTGGAGCCAAGATCAAGGCTGTGACAAGCATCATTGAACTCCAAAGGGAGCGCTGGCCATCACATTTAAAGGGGCGGCACACCTTTTCAATGCCTTCCTTCCATAGGAAATAATGGATAGGGGCACCTTCTTTTGGGGCTCATAGAATTGGACCCCCTGGTCCAATCTTTTTGAAACTTGGGGGGTGTTTTGGGGAGAGGCACTAGATGCTATACTGAAAATTTGGTGCCTCTACCCCAAAAAACAGCCCCCCAGAGCCCCAGATACCCACGGATCAATTCTCCATGATTTTCTATGGGAATAAACCTCCATAGGGAATAGCAGAGTTCCCAGCAGACATTTCCCTCCCCTCCCCCCGCTTTCTGATGACCCTGAAGCGGGGGGAGGGTCTCCAAACCGGGGGATCCCCTGCCCCCACCTGGGGATTGGCAACCATACTGAGGGGCCTGATCCCTTCGGTGGGAAACCCCTATAGTGACCAGGTGGTGGTGCTTGGCTACCCTAGAGAGAAAGAAAAGCCCCTTTAGGGGAGTTGGGAACCCCCAGGAAGGCAAGACAGAACAGGGCCTGCAGGCCAGAGTGGGCAGATTCTGTCACAGTAATAAAGGAAAAAATAACAACCAAGCTTTATTATTTGGAACCAGGATAACTCATGTCCAGCAATCATAATACAGCAACTCACATTTACAGAATGTGACAGACTAAAAGCAGAAATACCCACAATGCATCTCAGAGTGAAAAGTTTTGTAATAGGTACGTATTTACTCATGCATAGATAATTCTGATTACACGGACTGCCACTCATAAGTGTATCCAGCAGTTTTGAAACCAATGTTCCCTATCACAATACAGAATGAATACAGTTCCCTTTTTCTCCCTCTATCAAAATCAGTATCTTCTAATTTTGGGCAACGTTTTCAGCTGCAGCCAAAAGAAGGGACCAAGAGAAGCTTCCTTACACTTAACAGTAGCCCTTAACCCTTAGGCTTTCAGCTGCTGTTGAAATATAATCTGGTTATGAACATCAATAAACATAGATCCCCTTTCCAAAATTATTGTATCACAAGAGTTGATACTAGGTGGGTTTAATGAACAGAATACAGCGTAATCCTAAACAAAGTTACACCATTCTAAGTCAGCTAACTTCAGTGGACTTAGAAGGGAATAACTCAGTTTAACATGGCACTGGTAACTTGGTACCATTTGATTCCATCTTGCTGTATTTGTGAGTGAGATTTTCTCTAGTTGGTATTATAGGGAAGTACCACCAACTAGATGGATTCTCAGGAATCTTCTATAGGTGTACTTCAGCACGTGGCACTGATTTGCATTGGAGCAACACAAACAGAGCAGAATGCTATTGGACTTGGGAACGATGGACTGCAGGATCCAAAGCTCTGCAGCCCTGGACCAATCACAAACCCCCTGCTGGTTTGAATGACCCAATAAGGTGCTTGCACGGGAACCCAGAGATGTATATAAGTTTGGCCCCACGGCCTAGTTTCCAGTCTTGATTATGTGCTGTAACAGATAAAGAGCCTGTTATCACTCATACCATGACTCATCGATGCATAGAACCCACTATACAATATGCAGCTTATTTTCTTTATCGGACATGTTCCAAATGCACATGCATGCCACACCTTTGGGAAACCAAACTGTATCACTGTGGACTGCCATTTCTTTCTGACAATGACAATCCTGTCATCCGTCTTTTGATTCTTCACTAGCACCACCCCAGGAGAGAGAAGCAAAATACAATGGAAAAGCATGCCATGCACAACAGCACTACAGGGACACCAATTTACAGTAAATATCTGCAGTCAACTGGCAGACAATGAATAATGACTTGGTAGAGTTCTGATGAAGGGTATTTGTATGCTTCCTCATGGAAAAGCTCTTTTGCTCGTAGCAAATTATTGTATCATGGAAAATACTGTGCTAAACTTTTCTTCTGTATGTGCTAGTTTGCTACAGGGAATTTTTCGCATGGGGGAGCATTTGAAAAAAGCAACTGCTTCTCTGTAGTCTGAAAGCAGTAAAGCCCAGCTCCTCTGCTGTCTCCCTTCACCATCTCATTCTTTGTACCTGTAAATGGCCATGGTGGTTGCCTTTAGGAATTAAATATAATTACAAAATATGAATGGAAAGGGTTGGCTGGAAATGGTATGGCTTTCTACCTGTTGTCAGTGATTGGTCAGCGACATCACTGCCAAATTGGCACCTTCTCTTTACAAACATCTACCCTGCAGCTTCTGAGTCACGTTGCTTCCTTGCTGGCTTCTGCTGCCGACATTGCAGAAGCCGTGAGCTCTCACTAACCTGAGATGACAGCTAAAGCCCCAAAGTGGCCCTGTGCAGTGCTTCCACTGAGGGACGTCGGTACAAGCTTGCTTGCATGTGAACTGTCAGAATAGATCTGCATCTTCTGCAAGCAAATTGGTGCAACTCAAAGAGTAACAAATCCACAAAAATCAAAAGGTCTATTTTCAGTGTACCGATATGCATTCAAATCTAAGCAACAGACAGTGCAATCCTAAACAGAGTTACCCCTTTATTTATTTAAAACGTTTTATGCTGCCTTTCCAACTGATCAGAGTCCACAAGACAGTGAACATTAAACCATTTAAAGGTTTAAACCATTAAAATACAATTAACATTTAAAAATAATTTGGGTAAAAACACACAAACGATACTAGGAGGGCCGATAACTGTTAGTCACGGTATAACACATGAAATGCAAAAAAGTCTTCACCTGCTGGCAAAAGACATGATAGAGGGAGACAGACAAATGTCCCTACGCAGAGAGTTCTAAAATTTGGGTGCCATTACCAAGAAGGCTCTTTCTCAGATGACCACTCATCTAACTTCAGGGCATGTGACAGTGACCAGAGTGTATGGGTAAGTTCATATAGGAGGAGGCAGTTCTTAAGGTATGTTGGTCCCAGGCCATACAGGGCTGTAAAGTTTAATACCAGCACCTTGAATCGAACCCAGAAGCAAACTGGAAGCCTGTGTAAATGGAACAAGATTGGAGTCATATCACCCCTACAACCCACTCCAGCAAACACTGGCTGCCGCATTCTGTACCAACTGTAGCTTCTGGACAGTCTTCAAGGGCAGCCCCATCTACAGTGCATTGCAGCAATCTCATCTAAATGCTACTAGGACATGCACCACAGTGGCAAGATTTTTTCTGCCCAGGAAAGGCTGCAGTTGACTCACCAGCCAAAGCTACTGGAAGGCATTCCTAGCCACCGCTGCCACCTGTTTATCCAACAAGAGGCCCAAGTCCAGGAATACCATCACACTACAAACCTGCTACTTTAGAGGGAAGTGCAACTCCATCCAGAACAAGGAATAAGCCATTTCCCAGGTCAGACCTTCCCCACACCAGTTGCACCTCCATTTAGTCAGGATTAAGTTCCAGTTTGTTAGCCCTCGCCCATTCCAAAACTGCCTCCAGGCAGCTGTTCATGGTTCCACACTCTCTCTGGCATCTGCTGGAAGTGCAAGATAGAGCTGAGTGTCATAGAATCATAGAGTTGAGTGTCACAGAAGCATTGTGCAGGAAATTCACAACTCTCCCCCCACCCCCACCCCCCTCAGTAATCCCTGTTCCATGCCCAGAAGATGCCAAAGAAAACCTCCAGGATCCCTGGCCAAACCGGCCTGGAGAAAAAGTGTCAATCAGCTTTTCTCTGGGTATGTAAGAAAGTGCCACAAAAACTATGATATAACCCTTCCTGCCTTCCCTCTCATGATCTGCCTTAGTTCACAGAATCAGTGTTGCTGTCAGATGGCTATTTAACCTTGGTTTAAAAACTTCCAATGGAGAGCCCACCACTTCTGGAGGAAGCCTGTTCCACTGAGGAACTGCTCTAACTGGCTGGAAGTTCTTCCTAAAGTTTAGCCAAAAACACTTTTCACCTAATTTCAACCTGTTGGTTCTGTCCAATATAGAAAACTTTGCACCATCCTCTATATGACAGCCTTTCAAGTACTTGAACATGGTGATCAAATCATCTCTCAATCATCTCCTCCCCAGGCTAAACATAACCAGCTACTTCAACCTTTTCTCATAGGACTTGGTCTCCAGACCCTTCGCCCTCCTCTGCACAGGTTCCTGCTTGTCTATAATTTCCTTAAATTGTGGTGCCTAAAACTGAACGTAATACTCTAGGTGAGGTCTAACCAGAGCAGAGTAAAGTGATACCACCGCTTAGTGTGATTCCGGACACTATACTTTGGTTGATACAGCCTAAAATTGCATTTGACTTTTTAGCTATTGCATCACACTGCTGACATGTTTAGTATATGGTCCGACTAATACCTCTAGAGCCAACGGTAGCTCTCCAGATGTTTTTTGCCTACAACTCCCATCAGCCCCAGCCATTGGCCATGCTGGCTGGGGCTGATGGGAGTTGTAGGCAAAAAAACATCTGGAGAGCTACTGTTGGCCACCCCTGCAACCTATAATGAGGCATTGGATTTTTCCTACCTAAATGCAGAATTTACATTTATCCTGGTTACAATTCATTTTATTTATTTTAGTCCAGTTTTCCAGCCTGTCAAGATCATCCTACACCCTGACACTGTCTTCTACTGTATTTGCTACCCCTCCCAATTTAGTATCATCTGTAACTTTAATAAGCATTTCCTTTATTCCTTCATCAAAATCATTAATAAAGATGTTGAACAATTTGAGCTCGAGGTTGACTCAGCCTTCCATCCTTCCAAGGTTGGTAAAATGAGTACCCAGCTTGCTGGGGGGAAAGTGTAGAGGACTGCGGAAGGCAATGGCAAACCACCCCGAAAAAAGTCTGCTGTGAAAACGTCGTGAAAGCAACATCACCCCAGAGTCGAAAACGACTAGTGCTTGCACAGAGGACTACCTTTACCTTTTTTGAACAAAACAGGTCCCCAGGACTGATCCCTGAGGCACTCCACTTGTCACTCCTCTCCAAGATGTTGAGGAACCATTAACATATGTATGTTGTTCACTACAGTCCATGGGCTTAGGCTCCAAATCCCCAGTCAGGCTTAAGAGCTCACTGGCTGATTTGGCACTGCTTTCTCAGGCTATTTCACCTCGTAGGGTTGGTGTGGGGATAAAACTGAGGAGAGGTGGTGGGGTGAGTCATGTTGTATATGCTGCCCTGAGCTCTCCAGAGGAAAAGTGGGATCTCAGTGTGACAAACTGAAGCATCTCCGCATCTGTTTGCTGTGCTGCGCTATCAACTGACTTTATGGCGGAGTCAAGCTCCATAAAATTGAGGAGAGAAGGAGTAAAAATAGTTTTTACACCAGACTTCTTGGCTCGGAAGAAACAATCTGAAGGTTGTTGCAGAGGGTATCCATGTTGGTATGTAGTAAAACAGTTGAATTTGAGTTCAGAAACACCTCAGAAACCAACAAGAGTCTCAAGGTGTAAATTTAGAGTCAAAGCTCCCTTCATCAAACTTTGAGTTAATTCACGAGTTCAGAACAATGGGCCCCCCAGGGCTGAATAGCACTAATATACGGTACAAAGGTCTAATTTAAATAAGTCCAATTTAAATAACAAGCAAGGATGGAAATGGTGCAGTGCCATACAGGCAGTCCAAGCCAAAAGTCCAACTATTTTGAACTTTACCAGTTGGACTTTCGGCTTGCGCTATCCATATGGCATTGCACTGTTTCTGTGCTTGGTTGTTATTTAAATTGGACTTTTGTGCTGTGTTGTGTATATGAACTAAGGTTGTGTATTATTAATGGTGTTCCTGCCTGGCTCCTTGGAGACTTTAGGGGACTAAGGAACAATGGGCACTAGGATCCAAATACTGCTGCCCTGCTCCAATCATGGGCCTCCTGCTGGTTTGGATGATCCAATGGCGTCCTTGCGCGGGAACCCCGAAGTGTATATAGTTGGCCCCGTAGGCCCAGTTCTTCGGTCTTAGAGTTCAGCCACTGCCATGCTGTGCTTAATAAAAGAGCGTTGATCACTGCAACCTTGTCTCTCCATGCCTTGAACCCACTATATTAGATGCTGTATATTAGCGTTATATTGTGAGTGCATTAAGTGTTGTTAACCTCCAGGTAATGGCTGGAGATCTACCGCTAACTGATCTCCAGGCAACAGAGATCACTTTAACTGGAGAAAATGGCCACTCTCCCCTCCCCAAAGACTGCCCTCCTCAGTCTTCAGCCCCCAAATCTCCAGGTGTTTCCCAACCCAGTGCTGGCAACCCGAACTCAGATCTGCATTTCTACTCTACTCTGTCTGACGAAGGGAGCTTTGACTTTCAAAAGCTTACACCCTGATGCTCTTGTTGGTCTTTAAGGTGCGACTGGATGCAACCAATCTGAAGTTTGTGGGAAGAAGAAGAAGAAGAAGAAGAAGAAGAAGAAGAAGAAGAAGAAGAAGAAGATGATGATGATATTGGATTTATATCCCGCCCTCCACTCCAAAGAGTCTCAGAGCGGCTCACAATCTCCTTTACCTTCCTCCCCAACAACAGACACCCTGTGAGGTGGGTGGGGCTGGTGAGGGCTCTCACAGCAGCTGCCCTTTCAAGGACAACCCCTGCCAGAGCTATGGCTGACCCAAGGCCATTCCAGCAGCTGCAAGTGAGGAGTGGGGAATCAAACCCGGTTCTCCCAGATAAGAGTCCGCACACTTAACCACTACACCAAACTGGCTCTCACATTTAAATCACATTTAAGTCACATTAAATCACATTTAAGTGCTTCTCTAGGGGTGTTAATGTTATATGTGTTTGCTGTTGATGCTGGAGAAAATGTGATGGAAAATGCAATTATATATGCTAGCCAGTACAGTTTTTGCAACTATGTCAAAGAAATCAGCAGCATGTTGCCTCTCTTCCGAAAACATTCTGTGCCGTTGCTTCTGAAGAACTGGGGTTTGCAAGTCTATACGTTCTTAGCTGGCTCCTAATTAATCTTCAGTGTTATGCACAAAGTGTTTTCCAGCCACATGATTCTCGGGTATCTAAATGTGGCTACATTTCACTAGGCCTTTCATAAATAAGAAATCCAAGTTGAAATTCAGATCACATTAGAGTAATTCCAGAGACAGATAATTTCCATCTGAAGCAGAAGGTGAACTCAAGTGAACTGGTGAGGAAGATTTAAGGGAAGGAAACAGAATTGTGCAGCTGGGATCAGCTGAAAGACAGTTTAGCCCAACCTTACAACAGGACTTGCAGTTAGAAGCTCAATTTTGTTCAGTATATTAGCCTTTTAGGAGGTGCCTCTGCAGCACCCCAGATTTGGGGATTTGATACAAGAGTGAAGTAAAAGGGAAATCAGTGAATAAGTCCTGAATCCACAGAATTAGTTGATCGCTACTGCTAGAGGAACGGTGGCAGTAGTTCAGGCAGCTAAGAGAGGCTAACATTTTAGGATCAGTTTGATCTACAAACAGAACATTCTGTTTCAAAGCTTAGACGGGAACTAGAAGAGCACGTTTCCCTCGAACCTCATGGTGAAATGGATGTTGTTTGGATTAGACAGGCACTTATCAGACACATGACTGAACAGTTTGCCCAAACAAGAAATATTGATGAAACTTAAAGGAGAACTTTACATCCATTGTTCATTGCCTAATGACTTTACTACACTGATATAGCACAGAGGTTTCTCTCCCTCCAGAGTTTTTTTGCACATGGATTCAGCCAACTCCTACTCCACTTTGCCCTTGAGGCCAACAGGCTGTTCTTCGCAGGCAGAAGGAACATGACGGGGTGCAGTGAAACTGACCCAGGACCCTTCCTTCCCCTGCCCCACATTTTCACCAGATCCCAGTTGTACGGCATGAAGGAGAAAGAGATGTGACGAAGCTTCCAAGTCCTGCCAAATGGTCCTTATTTTCAGGGCCCAGGAAGTTGTTGCTGGGGTGGGATGTGGGAAGAAGAAGAAATGGACTTTCCATAACCAAAGCACTGAAGGCTGCTAGGGCTTACAGGCAGAAACTCCAGCTGCTGTCCCTCCTCCTACACACATCTTTGCGTTATACATTCACAAGGAGGCAAATTTTGCTCCACCGTTTCTATATGTATAGGACAGCATTCTCCCCGTATCTTTTTCTGTTCCCCCCCCCCCACACCCTCCTCCCAAGTTCGCTGCACAAATGACCAGAAGTCAGGGCTTAGTGACACAGCTCCAAACTCACATGCTCACCATCCTCATGAGTGAGCTGAGAATGCAGCTTAGCTCACTGTGTGGATGTCGTTTTCCAAATACTACCACAAATATCGAGAAGTAAGTGTGTCTGGAGAAAATGGTTGAAATCTGCTTAAACCGGTAAACTCATAACCTTTTTTAAAAACGGGAATTTTCCAAGCAGGAACATAGGAAAAAATGACGGGGACATTTCCTCTTTCCTGAACTCCTGCTGATTATTTTGTGCAGTATTTGTCATACACATGTTGGGAAGTTCTCACTGTCCTGAAGGCTCTAAGAAGAAGAGCCACAGCAATTGAAAGGATTGTACAAACAAATTTATAAAGAACTACAATTTCAAGAGCAGCTACTTAGAGAGATGATAGTGACAGTCTTATTTCCTGCAAGTAGGCTCCATTGAATAAAATGGGACTCACTTCTGAACAGACCTAATTAGCATTATTCGCTAAGACTGTTTCTAGTTCGATACCCCATTTAAGCTAGACCATTTGAAAGTCAGGCAAGTTATGGCCGATTTACATGAGATAGCTGTCCATATGAAGGCTGTTTTTAAGTCACTCCTCATGGCTCTCTATGAGACAAACTGATTATGTGCTGCAGCACACTTTGTGGATCAGGTCATTTTACATATGCCACCTCAAATGTCAAGAAGGGAAGTTGTGCCGTGGACTAATTTGGAATGGTGTGCCACAGTATGCAGTCCCTAGTGGAGTTATTTAAACTAGTAGTTGTAGCAGCTGTGATATATAACTGAATCAGTGTAAGCCAAATTCAAAATTTCTTTGGGAGAGCACATCTCCAGATCAGCTTCCCTCTCCCGCAGAAAAAGAACTGATTTGCCTGCTACTACTATTCTGAAGCATAGCTGATGTATACCAATTTTCTATTAAAAAGATGAGAGGATAAGCGACATCAGCTCTGGAAGCCCCATTGTAGGGCTTGTTCAGGGCCAGCTCAATTATATGCAAAAGTACAAGAGCTGATAGGAGCAGGGGTCGCTTTGTAGAAAAATAGGTGGTGGAGCTCATTAGCATAACTCATTAGCATATGCCACCCCCCACACCAGCCAAAAGCAACCCAATGCAAGAAAGGAGAGCCCTGGGTGAGCGAGGCTTGCTTGGGCTGGCTAGAGATCCAGCCAGCCCTAGTGGGTCTCACTCACTTGGGGCTCTCCTTGGCCGCCCCCTCCCACAGTCAAAAGGCCCGCAAGCCACTCGCCACTCAAAAATCACATAAGAAATGGAGAAAGGGTGGAGCATGGGAGCGTATGATAGGCATCACACACAGAATCTTAGATTCCATGTTGATGGGAGCGCCTTCCCTCACACATGAAACCTTAACCACCTTCTTAGCAGAGGCAACTGCCATCGTGAATGCCGGACTGCTGGTTCCTGTATCCATGGATCCCGAGAATCCAACCATCTTAACCCCAGCCACCCTGCTGACTCAAAAAACCAGAAACTGGTCAGCACCTCAAGGGGACTTCACCAACAAAGACCTTCACAGAAGCCAGTGGAGGTGAGTTCAACTCCTAGCAAACACCTTTATAGTGGAAGCAGGAGTATCTGCCAATGCTCCAAGCCCGACGCAAGTGGCAGAAGGCCGAGCCCAACCTCAAGGAAGGATACGTCATATTGCTGAAGGACAGGGATGCTCCAAGAAACTCATGGCTCATGGGACTGGTTGAGCAGATCCTGCCCAGCACAGATGGACTGGTTTGCGAAATCAGGGTCCAAGTTGCCGCACGAAAAGGCGCAAGAGATCGACCTGGGTCAACAAAGACTTTCACCAGGCCAATCACTGATGTGGTGCTGCTCTGCTCCAAAGAAGATTGTGAAGAATGGAACTCAAGTTTTGCATGCCTTAAAAGTTTACCTAGATAACTAGTAGTATAGCATGTTACGTATGCATGACCAAGTATAGAATTCCAGCTAGTATTGCATGTGAATAGTGGAATCCATAGTATTCCAGACGAGGAGTGTTCTGCCTGCATGAGAAGGCAGGGAATTAATTCAGTAAGAAGAAGCAAATGCTGTACCTTTAAATGCATAGAATTATTGGTTTTGTAGTTCTTTAGGTGCTGTAGGTCAGGTGGGATCATATAGTCCCCCCAACTGGCTAATTGTGGAAGGTTTATGGTCCTTTTCCTGTCTGTTTTACAATCCTTTGTTAGTTACTAGTTCAACATGGGAAACCAGGGGGACGTGTCTGTCTTTTCACCTCGCATTTATAACTTGTAAGAGCCATTTCAGCATGCATGTCCCACCTGATGGCAGGGTGCAGTGAGTACTCCGTAATGCCTTGGGATGTCAATAAAGTTTGTAAAAGTTCTGCAAGTGTGAGTGCGTGAGTTGATCACATCCGGACACAACTGTTATTACGGAGCTAGCTGCTGAGCTCTGGAATAATGACGTTCTGGGGTGGGTTTTTTTGCAAACTCAGTGGCTTTGTAGCCAGAAAACCATACAGGTTTTGACCAAAAACCTAAACAAGAAGAGTCCCCGAATAGCTCCAGGATCCCCCCACTGGCAGCAAGGTAGGACCTGGCAACTCTAACTCAAACATTCCGGAGGCAGGCGTGGGGAATCAGAGATGAAATTACACAGTTATTAAAGTTAGTGGGAAATTTGGGGATACAGCAAAGAAGAGAAGTTATGACTTGGAAGAGGCTTCCCAGATTTCAAACAGGACACAGGGCAAAGCTCAGAACTGCTGGGGGTGATCTGTAGTTCATACTATTAATAGTAAGAATAATTCAAAACAAAGTTGGAAACATCATGAGGGTAACCCCATCTGCCCTTCTTTCTTAGAGGAGGAACACTTATAACACCCTTGATGCCCATTCAGCCTCTCCTTAAAAGATGGCGACAAGTAACATCTTGTAACTTTCCTGGGCAATGTATATTGTGGTTTCACTCGGAAGCTGATGTACATAACTAATTTGAACCAGTTTCAAATTAGCAGCATCTTGGCCTATGATGCGGACCTCATTCGTGATAGGCATTTTGCTCTTGGCTCTTGATTTTTACTTTTCTGTCTTTGTTGCACTCATTTTCACTTGCAGAATTCCTTAATCACATTGCTTTGGCAATTAACTCAGCCAACAATGCCACTTTCAGCTCTTAAGAGAAGTTATGTTGCTTTCCTTGATTTCCCCCCTCCATGCTTGTCTCTTACTTCTACAACATATAAGAACCTCTCTGCTTTCGGCATTTTCATAGCATCAGCAATCTACAGAATGCCAGCAAATGCTCACTTCTTTACCAGCTATAGAGGCTAACTTAATTTTTGTACAGTTTATAAATGTTCAAGTGTAATTTCTGTTACTGATCTCCCATGATGCTGCACAACTGTCATCAACTCACAGAAAAAAGAGAAAGCTAACAGGAAACAAAGAGCCCCTTGGCGCAGAGTGGTAAAGCTACAGTACTGCAGTCCTAAGTTCTGCTCACCACCTGAGTTCGATCCCGGCAGAAGCTGGGTTCAGGTAGCCAGTTCGAGGTTGACTCACCTTCCATCCTTCCAAGGTCGGTAAAATGAGTACCCAGCTTGCTGAGGGGAAAGTGTAGATGACTGGGGAAGGCAATGGCAAACCACTCCGTAAAAGGTCTGCCGGGAAAACGTTGTGAAAGCAATGTCACCCCAGAGTCAGAAACAACTGGTGCTTGCACAGGGGACTACCTTTACCTTTTTAAACAGGAAACAACTGTATTAAGGCTGGATGTGTTGTCACTGGAAATGTTGGATTCAGCCCACTTAGTTTGGTTCTGATCATCAAGTGGATTTGTGGTTGCTTACTCACCTGGCACCTTCCCCAGACTGGGCTCAGAAAGGCTCAGCTGGAAGACTGGAGAGAAATTTAGACGACACAACAGTGCCTAGCTTGTGGCACTAATTAGAAAGCAAAAGAGCAACTTGAAACTGGAAGCTTTAAGCATCGCTTCCACTTTGCTCTCTGCATGCTGCTAAGATTTGAGCACTGGGGCCAAATTGCTGCTGTGTTTGTTCAGTTTTTAATGACCAGTACCAGAAAAACACCTTATTCTGCCAAAGATGGGGCTTAGTGAAGACTCACCCCCTATTTCCTGTAAAGCTCAAGAGATTTCTAAAGCTCTTGTTCTTCTACTGCTTGTGCTTTTATTGTTTTTGGTTTTTATGCTCGGGGTTCTGCTTTGAAGAAAAGCAGCAATATGCCCTTCAACATTCGACAAAGGAAAGGACAGACAAGCTTGGTAAAGCGGCTATCACTTAGTCTATGCGAAAGCCATCTCACCCATGACAGTGATAAAACCTGCAAGGCTGGCCACAGCATTTGGTTGCATGAGGTCAAGAACTGTGGCCCCTCCCTGAGGCTCCAGACACCCCACCCCTATGGCTAGGGTTGCCAATGATCTGGAGAGGAACAAAGTCTTACTGAAAATGTCAACTCACTGAAAATGTCAAGACAGTGTGCGTTTGCAATAAAAAAGGCCAACGCCATGCTGGGAATTATTAGGAAGGGAATTGAAAACAAATCAGCCAGTATCATAATGCCCCTGTATAAATCGATGGTGCGGCCTCATTTGGAGTACTGTGTGCAGTTCTGGTCGCCGCACCTCAAAAAGGATATTATAGCATTGGAGAAAGTCCAGAGAAGGGCAACTAGAATGATTAAAGGGCTGGAACACTTTCCCTATGAAGAAAGGTTGAAACGCTTAGGGCTCTTTAGCTTGGAGAAACGTCGATTGCGGGGTGACATGATAGAGGTTTACAAGATAATGCATGGGATGGAGAAAGTAGAGAAAGAAATACTTTTCTCCCTTTCTCACAATACAAGAACTCGTGGGCATTCCATGAAATTGCTGAGCAGAAAGGTTAAAACGGATAAAAGGAAGTACTTCTTCACCCAAAGGGTGATTAACATGTGGAATTCACTGCCACAGGAGGTGGTGGCGCCCACAAGCATGGCCACCTTCAAGAGGGGTTTAGATAAAAATATGTAGCACAGGTCCATCAGTGGCTATTAGCCACAGTGTGTGTGTATATATAAAATTTTTTGCCACTGTGTGACACAGAGTGTTGGACTGGATGGGCCGTTGGCCTGATCCAACATGGCTTCTCTTATGTTCTTATGTTCACTTTAACAGAGGCTTGATGGGATGTTACCTTCATGCCACGTAAAGCTTCAGCAGCCCATTTCCACACATAAAGCCTCTATGAAAGGGGCGGGACACATTTTCTAGGCCTGTTGCCAACTCTGCTAAGGACCTGTCTGGTAAGGGTGAAGTGCACTTGCAGCAGGAAAGCTAAGGAAGCCTTCCACCCCAGGTGGTAATAGGAAGTTTACTCGACATAACTATTCTACAATGGCCAGACTCCATGTAAGAAAGCCAAGCTGAATTAGGTAGTATGTTGCAGTTCTCTGTTTTGGCGTGCTGTACCACACACAGTGAATTGCTTGTTACTCCTTTCCTTACACCCACCTACGAAGTGTTTATGTATTGTCTCTCCTTATGGAATTCTCCATTTAAATATTAATCAGTTTCTTACTAAGCTATTAAAGACGTCTAGCTCAGGGGTATGATGTCATTCCTGCTTCATCAGCTTTAATTTGCTACAGGAGATAGGAGCTTGTCACCAAGGTAGAACTTAGGCGTTTTAGAACTAAGAGGGACTAGCAGGTTTCTCTCTTCCTTCTTTTCTGCCTGTTTAAAGACACATGGGCTGCCTGGGAGTGCTTCGAAGCACGAAGAACATTTGGACCCAGGCAGTGGAAGCATCCTGAAAACCTGGAAATGGTCCAGGAGAATAATTTTTTTAAGGTTTTTAATTTTTTATTACATTTAACAACAAGAAAAGAAAAAAATATACAAAACATAAACTTAGGGATGTAGACCGCGGGATGCATTATATACTTATATCATTAGAATACAAAATCCTTTGTTCTAACCTAACCCAAATCATACATTCTACAGTTAACCCCTTTTTACACTATATTCTTATTATCTTTCCCCCATAACCATTCATACAATAAGTTCCATTTCCCTTCTATCTATTTGTCTATTTGTTAATTTCTTTTCTTAATATCTCCATCAGAGTATCTACCTCAGCTCAGTCTAGAACCAACGAAAAAAACTTTCTTTCTTCTTCACTGTGATCCAAAAGAACATTTGGCATTTCAAGTCTGTTTCTGAATTGCATAGTATCAATTTGTCTCCCTGCGACAATGCAACCAGCAAGTTCGGAATACACTTTCTTCAGTTTTATCGGTGTAATATGCCAATGATATAACTTTAATGATTTGTCTCTCATCATCTGGCAGACCGATTCCTTCATTTTTCTCCTAATACACCTTATATAAACCTCTCTCAGCAAGAGGTGTTCCTTGAAATAAATAAGGCAAGCTCTATAGCCATTTTCTATATCTTTCTCCAATTCCTTTTTCTTCATACCAAGAACTGGTGTCAAGATCCCTACTATCACCTCCTTTATATCGTCATACCTATCCTCTGGAATATTCTGCATTCCTGAAATATGCACTACCTGCGCCGTTTCTATTCTCTCTAATCTGTCCCCTTCGTCTTTTTGAACTTTTTCAATCTCCTCAGACTTTTCATTCACTACTTCCATCTTTCCTTCCACATATTTTGCAGATTGTGTCAAGCCATGAATCTCTTCCTTTACTTCCGTCAACTGCTTTTGCAGGCCATCTAATTGCTTATTTACTCCATCTAATTGTTCTGTCAGATTTGCCTGCACCTGACTCAATGCATTCACAAAATACAATTGCATAGAATTCTGCAATTCCTCTATAACTTCCTGTGAGGACATTACCTCCATCAGTTTTAAAGTTCCCAATAATGGGACTAACCTATCTATTTTGTCTTACTTGTATGACCTACTCATTTTTCTATTGTCCAAGGTCTTACTGACACCCCAATTCCAATTCATATACTACTACTTCGCCTTACTTCACTCAAAATTCATACCTCACCTGCCTTTGACATTCTCACATGCCAGTTGGTTTTTATATCCTTAAATTACTATTCATTACCACCAAACACCCTTCACCCGAACATTCACATTCACTCATTACATATAGAAAATCAGCAGTAATAAAATTAACAATAGTTCATTCTTCAATCCATTAATTGTTTGTTAACTGTCTCTTTTGAATCCTTAATGTTTCCCAACCGCTTATCCTTCTGTCTTCCTCTTCTTCTTCTCCCTTTTCTTCCTCTTCTTACTCTCAGTCTCTGCTCCTCTCTTCTTCTCTCTTCTTCCCCTCTATATCTTTTCTTACGCACTTACTCCAATCTCTACTTCCTATTTCTTGTCTATCCTTAAATGGTTCACTGTCTCTTAACCTCCACCCTTACATTCCTGGAAACTCTATACTACATCAAATAACTTTTAACATGTATGTGCCGTGTCCCTTTTTAGCACAAGTTGAACATTTTAATTAATATAAGGTATATAAAAAGAAAGGTTACTTGGGAAAAAAAAGATTTAGAGTAGCATGCCTTTAAAATGTATATTTTAAATTCCATGTGATCTGATCTCCTAACAATAAAATTATGTTACCTATGGCCTCTAGAGTGAAACCTTCTGCACCTTTCAGTCACTACTCAGGTGCTATGGTGTCCTATATATTATAGGAAAACAGATATTGGCGGTCTATATGGAAAGCAAAGATGTCTTTAACTGCCTAGGGTTGGGCCCTCCCAGGTGAAGAGAGCCCTTCCCTTCCTGTTGCTCCTAATCGAGGGTATCGGCCGATATTATACTCCAGTTTTTTCTGCATTACATATTCATTTTCATTTATTCATTTAAGAAATCCCCAACGGATTACAAAATTCTAGCAAAGGACCAAATGCTGCAGAGAATGCCAGATTTGGTCATATGAATAAATCTTTTTTTGGCTTGGCTTCACTATTTCTGCAAACCATCCCAAAAAAGGGATGACTCTTTTAAAGGAAACAAAGTAGTCATTTTATACCGACGTGTTCCATCTTAGATATTCTTGACCTGTGTCTTAAGACTCACATCAGTTTCATGCCATGATGCAAACATACATGTCAGTTTTTCTCCCCCAAGCAGTGCTGATTTAACAAATTTTGGATGTGAAAGTGGCACCAATACATCATTGAGCATTCAGAAATCTACAGAAATGGTCCCTAAAACCAAACCCTTTATTGACAGGTTTCTAGTCTCTGTCATTTATTCTTACAAGTGATGCTTTCCCCAAAATGACTACAAGACTATCTTATGTATATCATCTTTTCTTTTTGTGCTGTTCTATACAGATTTTTTTTAAAAAACAAAAACAAAACAAAAAACTTTCAGGTGTGTCTTGACAAAGTGCTCACCTGGGATGGATATGTGGTTTTGGATACAGCTGCCTATTATCTGTTCTACCTTTGATATGGTATTCTAGGGATTGAGTAAGTAGAGTTCTGCTACTAATCAAAATAAAATTGACAGGTATTTGTTTCTGTAATCCAGGTACCATTCAACACAAGGATTAGGTGAAATTAAGCGAAGCAAGTCAATTTAACAGTGTTTTTTAAAAGTGAAACGATCAAGGTTTTCCTCCCTCCCTCCCACAACTAGATCTTCTACAAAACCAGATAGAGATAGAATGCACAAAAAAAAAAAACTAGTTGTCAACTTCAATTCAGGTTTCCTGTCTCTTTCTGTGAGCAGTTGTAAAAATGGCCTCGGGCTTTTTCAGGAAAAGGAGTAGGTAGGCAAAGCTTGATGTACAAGACAGCTATTCCTTTTGAGGTGATCTGTTACATAGAAGAAGACTGCAGATTTATACCCCGTCCTTCTCTCTGAATCAGAGACTCAAAGCGGTTTACAATCTCCTCGATCTTCTCCCCCGCAACAGACACCCTGTGAGGTGGGTGGGGCTGAGAGGGCTCTCACAGCAGCTGCCCTTTCAAGGACAACAACTGTGATAGCTATGACTAACCCAAGGCCATTCCAGCAGGTGCAAGTGGAGGAGTGGGGAATCAAACCCAGTTCTCCCAGATAAGAGTCTGCACACTTAACCACTACATGAAACTGGCTCTCTATACAGATTTTTAAGGACCAGAGAGTGAAAGAAAGTCATAGAGTTGGAAGGGACCTCTAAGGTCATCTAGTACAACACTCTGCACAATGCAGGAAATTCACCAATGCTCCCCCCGCCCCACACACACACATCCCCAGTGACCCCTCCTCCATGCCCAGAAGATGGCAGAAACCTCTGGGATCCCTTGCCAATCTGGCCTGGAGAAAAAATTTCTAAGTGACCCCAAAGTGGCAATCAGCAGATCATGATGTGAGATGGCTAGGCCGGGCAATACGTCATGTCATGGTAACCTGAGTGCTGTTGAGTTGTCTGTTTTAAAATGTTTTTATTGGATTTTATTGTTTTATTATATGTTGTACTCCACCTTGAGCGCTATGGGGAATGGGCGGAATACAAATTTACTAAAATACATAACTAAATAAGCAAACATACCCACTTTCCTCATAGGGCTTGACCCTCACCATCTTTGTCGCCCTCCTCTGGACATGTTCCAGCTTGTCTATATCCTTCATAAACTGTGGTGCCCAAAACTGAACACAATACTCTAGGTGAAGTCTAAACAGAGCCAAATAAAGTGATACCATCACTTCACATGATCTGGACACCATACTTCTGTTGATACAGCCTAAAATTGAATTTGCCTTTTTAGCTGCCACATCACACTGCCGACTCATGTTCCGTGTATGGTCCACTAAGGCCCCTGGATCCTTTTTGCACATACTACTGTTAAGACAAATCTCCCCCATCCTATAATGATGCATTTGGTTTTTCCTACCTAAATGCAGGACCTTACATTTATCCCTGTTAAAATTCATTTTATTTGTTTTAGCCCAGTTTTCCAGCCTGTCAAGATCCTGCCGTATCCCGTCTCTGTCTTCTACTGTATTAGTGACTCCTCCCAATTTGTTCTAATCTGCAAATTTAATAAGCATTCCTGCTATTTATTCATCGAAATCATTTATAAAAATGTTGAACAAAACAGGTCCCAGGACAGATCCTTGAGACTTTCCACTTGTCACTCCTCTCCATGAGGGGGAGGAACCATTCACAAGTACTCTTTGGATGCAATCTGCAACCAATCCACCTAACAGTAAGAGGATCCAAACCACATTTTACCAACTTGTCAACAGTGAGCACCTGCTGGAGATCCAGACCCTGTGGGACTTATCAAGATTTCACAGGACTTGTAAGACAGAGCTCTTCCACCAGCCTTTTAATTAATCCAGTGGGCGTCCTTTGAAAGTCATCACGTCCCCCAGCATTTCACCATTATGGTGTTATGTTATGCTGTTAGCCATCAGCCACATACTGTTTACTGCCTATGTCTGTAAGATTGCTTACTGTGCTACTCCTGTTTTGTAATATCTGTTCTTATGATATTATTTTAACTCTGTTGCTTTATTGTTGTAAGCCACCCTGAGCCCCCTTGCAGGATAGGGAGGGATATAAATCCAAAAATTAAATTTAATTAAATTAAAGAATAGCATTGGGAACCTTATCAAAAGCCTTACTGAAATTAAGATAAACTATGTCTACAGCATTCCTCTGATCCACCAAGGCAGTAACTTTCTCAAAAAAGGAGATCAGGTTAGTCTGACATGACTTCCATGCTGGCTCTTAGTAATCACATCCATCTTTTCTAAATACTCAAGGACTGACTGTTTGATAATTTATTCTAAAACTTTTCCAGGAATAGAAGTCAAGCAGACAGGCTTGTAGTTACCTGGATCTTCCTTTTTCTCCTTCTTGAAGAGGGGGACAATGTTTGCCCACCTCCAGTCTTCTGGCACCTCACCTGTTCTCCAAGAATTCTAAAGAATAATGGACAGAGGCTCAGAAATTACATCCGCAAGTTCTTCTAGTATCCTTGGATGCAGTTCGTCTGGCCTTGAGGACTTAGTTTCATTTTCAGCAGTTCTGCCCTTTCCTTATCACTTTGTTATCATCTGGAAGCATTCAAACAAGGCTAAAAAGAACAGTCCTGCCAGATTTGTCTACATCTGAAAAAGTCATTGACTCACCTGCCTGCACTCTTTCTTTTGAAGATGATTTAATTCTAGAGAAAAGCTGTGTTTTGTTTTTTGTAACAACAATCAATCCCACAGTATGTTATACAGAGAGACCCCAAATAATAGGACAGTAGAAGATATTGGATTTATATCCCGCCCTCCACTCCGAAGAGTCTCAGAGCGGCTCACAATCTCCTTTACCTTCCTTCCCCACAACAGACACCCTGTGAGGTGGGTGGGGCTGGTGAGGGCTCTCACAGCAGCTGCCCTTTCAAGGACAACCCCTGCCAGAGCTATGGCTGACCCAAGGCCATTCCAGCAGCTGCAAGTGGAGGAGTGGGGAATCAAACCCGGTTCTCCCAGATAAGAGTCCACACACTTAACCACTACACCAAACTCGCTCTCCTGCACAGATACCAAACCTACCGTCATGGGCCAGCAAGCTGCCACCTCCTCCTTGAAATCTGAAAAATCAGGCCCCACACTGACAGAATCCCCACCTGAGCAGATGGGTCCTAGAAATCCCAGGTACAGCAATAGCACTTGCCACCTCCTTGGACAGTTTGACTACAAATGTTGACTAATGCACTCCCATTCTGTTTCTCTCCCCACCTCTTCAGACACCTACATTTTTGGCACAGAAACACCAGATAAGGCAGCTTGGAAACTTCCATTTCAATTCAAGGTGCTCTGTGTGACCTTTAAAGCCCTTCATGACTTGGGACCCACATACTTAAAGTATAACCTCCCCACCCGCCCACCACCAATTTAGATTGGACCAGTGCTCCCTGCTAGAGGTGCCCTTCTTTTGGTGAGTTAAACTTATTTGTCATAAGATCTACAGCCTTCTCTGTAGAAGCACCCACACTTTGGAGCAGCTTACCAGAGAAAATGACTAGCAGCACAATCCCATGCAGAGTTACTTCAGCAACCTTAGACTGGAGTAACTGCATAGGACTGCACTGCAAGGGGCCTTCTCTGATGATATTTAGAAAGCTCTATAAGGCAAAGCGATGGTCTTCCCAGTAGTAGCGTATGGCTGTGAGAGCTGGACCATAAGGAAGGCCGAGCACAGAAGAACAGATGCTCTTGAGTTGTGGTGCTGGAGAGACTCTTGAGAGTCCCTTGGACTGCAAGAAGATCAAACCAGTCAGTCCTAAGGGAAATCAGACTGTTCCCTGGAAGGTCAGATGCTGAAGCTGAAGCTCAAATACTTTGGCCACCAAATGAGAAGGGAGCACTCCCTGGAGAAGATCCTGATGCTGGGAAAGACAGAAGGCAAAAGAAGAAGGGGACGGCAAAAGATGAGATGGCTGGACGGTGTTACTGATGTAACAAACGTGAATTTGAGCAGACTTTGGAGGATGGCGGAAGACAGGAGGGCCTGGTGTGACTTTGTCCATGGGGTCGCAAAGAGTCAGACTTGACTGTGCGACTGAACAACAACAAAAAATAAGGCTGCTTTATTCTAACGAGGCAGTAGAAATTAAATTTAATTATTATTGGGCCTTCCACCCCATGAAGTTTTGCTTTACTCTTACTGGGTTAAATTATTTATTTCGAGGTGCTAATGCTCTGGGTTCAAACACCCACTCAGCTATGAAGGCCTGTGAGCAATCCTTAACTAACCATTCTTTCCTAGCTTAATAGGGAGAGAAGGAAGGGACCCATGCATGTTGCTCTGATATTCCTGAAGAATAAAGGGTAGAATAAGTCAAGCGCCCCTTGAAGATGGTCCTTCCTGATATGCCTTTCTTTGTCTTGCTGCAGTCTGAGAGTCTGCGGGAAGAGCCTACTGATTAGGGATGGGCATGAACCAGCTCATGAGCCAAAATTTGGCCTGAACTTGGGCCAGTTTGGAGTCCCCAAGCCAATGTTTCCCAAACATTTGGTTCAGTTGTTTTGGACCATTTAAACCTCACAGGCGAGCAGTACAGGCTCCAGAGCTGAGGTTCAAATGGCTGCAAGGAAGCGGGGGGGGGGGGCGGGGGGAGCAAAACCGACTGGTGAAATGGCTTGCGTCCATTAAAACCTCAGCTGTGAAGGTTTAAATCTCAGAAGCAAAACGGACTGCTGAAATGGCTGCCCGCCATTTCAACCTCACAGCTGATGAACAGACCCACTCCACTTTGAGGTTGAAATAGCAGTGAGCCATTTCACCCTCATAGCTCTGGCAGGAGGATCCGCCCTGCTGTGAGGGTGAAATGGCTGCCAGCTTCAAAGTGTGTGTGTAGGGGTGGGGGGAAGATAAGTTAAATGGCTGCCAGCCTTTTAACCCTTCCTGGGTGATTCCCCCCCCCTTTCCCCTGGCCATGGAAAGCCACATCTAGGAGAAAGGGGGAACTGAATTTGCCAGACCGGCTTCATTCAAGTGGGGCCATTTTGGCTCAGTTTGGGGGTCACCCTGAACTGGGTTTTTTAAATCTGTACCAATCCCCACTACTGTTTTTTTAGTAAGATTTAGTTTGGGAAATATTTTTTTATATAATAAATGTTATTGTTACTGTCACACTGATCTTTGAAAATTACCCTAATGAGCCTCACTCTGCATTCATTCTGGCCACATGGTGGACAGGCTGGAACAAATGAGGACCCAGTGAGGTGAAAAGGCACTGTTCGATGAATGCAGATGGGCACCAAATACACATCTGCTCCTCTTCAAAACTGCCATCTGGGCATGCTTGAGCTGTGGATTCATTCTTTGGGTTTGTTTTTTAAAAATGGGAAGTTTAAAATCCAAATGGGTCCCAAACTCCTTGTGGCGGCAATTCTTTCCCTTTCTTTTATCTCCACCTGAAATACCCCAACCTTGTAATCCACACTAATTCCCTGCCTCTTTTCTATATTAATGCGCCTCTAATCCTCTCTGCTCCTCTCTAGTGTTGTGTAAACAAATGAATGCGGAGGGACTAAGGCAGCATTTAAAACAAGGATACAGCCCAGGGTGCGTGTGTGAAACTGGCCTGTCCCAGTTTGTTATCAGACCCACAAACCAGAAAGAGGAGGACAGCGGCAGCAGCAACAAGAGCAGTGAAAAGACCTGCGCTGGGTCAGCTGGAGGGTCCCTCCCAACCTTCCTCTCTCTCTGAATTGAGGAAGGCTGTGCACATGTGGCCACCACCTCCTGTCAGTGGGCGTGCACACTGACTTCCCCCTTTGCTTCAGCAGCAGAGGCTACCTTCTTCACCACTGTCACCACCAACTTCTCCACTGCCAGCCTCTCTTGCTTTTTCTCTGCCACAGTGCCAGAGAAGCAGCCTTGGGGAGGAAGAAGGGAGGGAAGGAGAAAGTCATGTACAAAGGTGGTGGTGGGGGAGCTGCTGATGGAAATGGAGATTAAGGGAATGGGAATGGGTAGGAATGGGAATGCCAGAGTGTACCAGAGGAGGGGTGTAAGGGACTGGAGGGAGCAACATGGAAGGGCAGGATTGAAGTACATGCAATGGAGTGCATGGTGGTACCTGTGCTTGGAAAGCCAGGAGAAATATAACTGTTGGGAGTGAGGGAAGGTGCCGAGTGTTTGTGTTTGGGGGATGGTGGCATGCAAGAGCAGGGGTTTAGCTGGAGGCTAAGATAACACAGGAGTCTTGGGCCACCTTAAAGACTGCATGAGATTTTGTTGCATAATGTTTTTAAATTTTCTAGGCATCGATACCATTCTTTTCTCCCCAAATGGGGACTCAAAGCAATTTGCAAATATCGTTCTTCCCGTCTGTGTTTTTGTTCTGACAACAACTGGGCAGGGTATGGTAGGCTGAGAGAGTGACTGGCCCAAAGTCACCCAGCAACGTCCATGGCAGAGCGGGGCTTATGAACCTGGGGGCGTTTTCCCACATAGCTTACCTCGGAGCGACGTCCCTCTTCACCGCGCAGCGTCTGCGCGGATTTCGCACCGACTGCTCCACGTAACCAGGAAGAGCCGCGGCTTTTGCGTCGCAGATGTAAACTGGTTTTTAGCGGTTTACATCTGCGACGCAAACGCCGCGGCTCTTCCTGGTTATGCGGAGCAGTTGGTGCGAAATCCGCGCAGACGCTGTGCGGTGAAGAGGGACGTCGCTCCGAGGTAAGCTATGTGGGAAAATGCTCTGGGTCTCCTAGTTGTTAGTCCCTGTGCTTGAACCTCAGCACCACGAGGGGTTTTGTGTGTCTTGAGCTGAATTCAGATGGCCAATTTGAGCCAACATAGGCACGATGGATTAAAAAAGCAAGGTCAGACAGGCCCAGCTGCTGCCTGTTCCACTCTCGCCGCTCACCCTGTCCTCCGATCTCTCTGAGGTGGATCAAATAGCTGCCACTTCCCAAGTGGTAGTGAATTCTTTTGCTGAGCTCCATCTGTCTTTCTGGGCACCTCAATGTGGGAATGTGCAAGCAAGGTGCACTGGTGGTGCGAACCCGCCAATCTGTTCTAGGCAATCATCAGTAATCTTTTTTTAAAAAATCCCAGAGCACATGAGCGTATGTGTGCATGTGCACATGGCTACTTAAAATGCAAGTGAAATAAAGAAACCCAAACTGTGCTAAGACGACGGCGCGCAACAACCATGTGAATGTGCCAAAGCGCCCCCCCCATGCGAAATACGGGTGCATCACATGGGAGCTTCTGATTGGGATTTGGCCATTCCAGTTTGGGGCAGCACAGTTTGGGATGCCTCTGGTGTGCATGAAGCTGCCCATCTGTACCCAGCCTTTGTGGGAAGTCAAATGTTTAAGTGGAAGGAAAGGAGTGGTGTGAGCAGACTTGAGATTTGCAGGAGAGTGGATTGATGTGGCTAAATCACACAGAGGTGGTGGGAGGAAAGGACTGATTTAGGAGTTCTGGTCATTGACAGATGGCTGCTGAATCTGTAGAGGCATCATGATTTTTGTGGTGGACTGAGCAAGTGTTGAGGGTAGCGGTTCCAGTTCCTTAGACAGTTTGTATTATATGTGCACGTTTTGGAGTGGACCTCTCTAACCAGGGAAAAAAACCCTGCTTCACACACAAGAATGCCTCCAATGTTGCAGAGACAGAAGTTGCTGATCTAGTGTAGTGGGGAAGTATAATTTCAGAGAAGGAGGACCCCTAGGATTACTTATGCTGGGGGTGGGGGGGTTGTGCACAGTTAAAGTTTCTCAATGGTGAGAGCCATGCTTGCGGTGGATTACACACAGTAAATTAGTATAGTTGACAAAATGGAACATTTGCATTGCTCTCCACCCACCAATAAAAGGATGCCACAAATCTCAGATAGGTGGAGTAGCAGTGTGAAGTTGGCATTAGTAACTTTTACCAGTTTTGGGGTCTGAACTATGCCCAACTTCAGGCTTTTGCTTCTAAAATTCTTTCTGTTTGGAACAACATATATTTAGTGAGCAGCTCTTTTCTGTAATAAATGTCAATACAAGTACATAAGTCAGAGCAAGAAGTGTCAGTTATTAAATACTGTTAAATTAAACGAGACCTTGTCAGGTGTAAAAACCTATAAGAGTGTTAAATGTTTTAAGCATTTGGTATTTTGAGTAAAAAGTAATATCGTTAATTGGGTTTGCCTGTGCCCTGTATTAAGTCTGTATCCCTTGTACCTGGCATTACACTTTATGGTACACTTGGGCCAGCCTGGGAAAGTGACATATCAGATCCAGTGCTTGTAACAAATGAGTTCTACAACTCTAATTTAAAGGGACTCAGAGGCTCAGAACAACAACTATTGAGTCTCTGGCACAAGACTCTGTGTGCAGAGCCTGAAAGGAGTTTTGCCTGTTTCTTGCATGTCTGTTCCCCTGGCACTTTTGGAGCCCTGTAATGCTCTGTTCCTGGAGAAGGACATTTTTATTGTACTTGCTTGTGCTTTATTCTTCACTACATAACTGCTGCCTCCTCACGAAGCACACAAGCCTGCTGCACCCCCAGAGCTGTCCCTGGGGACAACAGCTAGAATGCTGCAGCTGCCAATCCATTGCTTTTGCTAGGAATTATGTGACTGCACAAGCCCATTAGAGGTCATTTCCACCAAGGCTTCCAATTTGCAGTATGGGCCAGGGACTCAATCAAAAAGCAAATATCGCCACCCAGTGGTATCACAGAAACCAAGAGAGAACAAAGCAAGACTTACTTTCCTGAGGAGATAATAGGCCCTGTCTGTGCACACACTGGGGAGATCCTGATGTACATTCAATCCTCATCCCTCCCGCAGACACTATCCCCATGTGCGTTTGCAATAAAACAGTGTGCGTTTGCAATAAAAAAGGCCAACGCCATGCTGGGAATTATTAGGAAGGGAATTGAAAACAAATCAGCCAGTATCATAATGCCCCTGTATAAATCGATGGTGCGGTCTCATTTGGAGTACTGTGTGCAGTTCTGGTCGCCGCACCTCAAAAAGGATAGTATAGCATTGGAGAAAGTCCAGAAAAGGGCAACTAGAATGATTAAAGGGCTGGAGCACTTTCCCTCTGAAGAAAGGTTGAAACGCTTGGGACTCTTTAGCTTGGAGAAACGTCGACTGCGGGGTGACATGATAGAGGTTTACAAGATAATGCATGGGATGGAGAAAGTAGAGAAAGAAGTACTTTTCTCCCTTTCTCACAATACAAGAACTCGTGGGCATTCGATGAAATTGCTGAGCAGACAGGTTAAAACGGATAAAAGGAAGTACTTCTTCACCCAAAGGGTGATTAACATGTGGAATTCACTGCCACAGGAGGTGGTGGAGGCCACAAGCATAGCCACCTTCAAGAGGGGTTTAGATAAAAATATGGAGCACAGGTCCATCAGTGGCTATTAGCCACAGTGTGTGTGTATATATAAAATTTTTTGCCACTGTGTGACACAGAGTGTTGGACTGGATGGGCCGTTGGCCTGATCCAACATGGCTTCTCTTATGTTCTTATGTCCATATGTACAGGGACCATCAACCCACAGAAGTCCATTGCTGTCATTACAGGCAAAGGGGTCAATATGTGGAATGATTATAAAGGCATGTTGTAAGGCAGGACTAGGGAAGAGGCAGGACAACACCCTTTCCAGGGCCGCTTCTTGTATTTCTGGTGTAGCATTTAGCACTGAACCAAGAGTGAGGGTGCAGGTACTGCCTGACAACCCCTCCCCCCACAACCTTGTTCATATCTTTCACTGGACTAGATGGAAGACCCTCATTTTACCTGATTCTTCCTCATTCCTGCACATGCCTCAATCTGTTATGGAGTCTGTGGACAACAGTCCTCCACGACAGCAATTGCATCCTCAGCCCAAGAAATCACTGTGACTTGGTGATGATCGCATGGCCCTTGAGAGTGGGGTGGTGCTGAAAAATTGAGCCCCAGGTAAGAACAGCACTCCAAACAAGGAATCCTTCAGGCTCTGTATTGTTTGTACAAACATTGCACAAAAAAGTAGGCATGTTTCTTGAGGACTTTTGTATCCACCTTGTTATAATGCAAATTTCTAGACCTTAGGGTCATGGATGAAAAACTGAAATGTGCCAACACCATCTGCTGTAGAACAAAAAAGCCTAAAGGAGGCAGAAATTCTAGGGACCAGAAAACAGTCTGTCCCAGGGTGGTTCCAGAGATGTTCAGCTGTCTCGAACCCAACACCAGCAGTTCACAGCTGAGAAGGTATCTGAAATATCTGAGTGGAAAAGAACACAAATGCAGGATACTCAGAGAGCCAGTGTAGTGTAACAATTAGAGTATTGTTTGTATTAAGACTAGAAAGATCCAAACATATTGGGTTATCTTAGACCAGTTACTCTCTCTCCGCTTGACCTGCCTCAGGGTGAAGATAAGTGGAGGCAAGGAAAATATGTATCTTGCCTTGAACTTCTTTGAAAAAGAGTGGTAAAGAAGATGGATAAGAAAAATGTGATGACTGTGGCAACAACTCTTGCAAACAGAACATAGACATTTTAGTACAGGGGTCATTAAGAGGGCCAGATCTGACATAAACGAGACCTTGTCAGGCTGGGCTACATGTGTCGTAAAGTGTAATGAAGAAGATGATGATGATATTGGATTTATATCCCGCCCTCCACTCCGAAGAGTCTCAGAGCGGCTCACAATTTCCTTTCCCTTCCTCCCCCACAACAGACACCCTGTGAGGTAGATGAAGATACTGGATTTATATCCCGCCCTCCGCTCCGAAGAGTCTCAGAGCGGCTCACAATCTCCTTTACCTTCCTCCCCCACAACAGACACCCTGTGAGGTAGATGAAGATACTGGATTTATATCCCGCCCTCCACTCCGAAGAATCTCAGAGCGGCTCACAATCTCCTTTACCTCCCTCCCCCACAACAGACACCCTGTGAGGTAGATGAAGATACTGAATTTATATCCCGCCCTCCGCTCCGAAGAGTCTCAGAGCGGCTCACAATCTCCTTTACCTTCCTCCCCCACAACAGACACCCTGTGAGGTAGATGAAGATACTGGATTTATATCCCGCCCTCCACTCCGAAGAGTATCAGAGCGGCTCACAATCTCCTTTACCTTCCTCCCCCACAACAGACACCCTGTGAGGTAGATGAAGATACTGGATTTATATCCCGCCCTCCGCTCCAAAGAGTCTCAGAGCGGCTCACAATCTCCTTTACCTTCCTCCCCCACAACAGACACCCTGTGAGGTAGATGAAGATACTGGATTTATATCCCGCCCTCCACTCCGAAGAGTCTCAGAGCGGCTCACAATCTCCTTTACCTTCCCCCCCTCACAACAGACACCCTGTGAGGTAGATGAAGATACTGGATTTATATCCCGCCCTCCGCTCCAAAGAGTCTCAGAGCGGCTCACAATCTCCTTTACCTTCCTCCCCCACAACAGACACCCTGTGAGGTAGATGAAGATATTGGATTTATATCCCGCCCTCCACTCCAAAGAGTCTTAGAGCGGCTCACAATCTCCTTTACCTTCCTCCCCCACAACAGACACCCTGTGAGGTGGGTGGGGCTGGAGAGGGCTCTCAGAGCAGCTGCCCTTTCAAGGACAGAGCCTCAGAGCGGCTCACAATCTCCTTTCCCTTCCTCCCCCACAACAGACACCCTGTGAGGTGGGTGGGGCTGGAGGGGGCTCTCACAGCAGCTGCCCTTTCAAGGACAGCCTCTGCCAGAGCTATGGCTGACCCAAGGCCATTCCAGCAGCTGCAAGTGGAGGAGTGGGGAATCAAACCCGGTTCTCCCAGATAAGAGTCCGCACACTTAACCACTACACCAAACTGGCAGAGATATAAACTTCATAAAGGACACAAACACAGTTAAATATATTTTTTTAAAAAATCTTAAAATAAAACAAGCTGTGACACATAAGGAAGGAAGAGGGAGGGAGAAGGAAGCAGATGACAGCCAAAAGTTGCTCACGGGCCTTATAGGAGCCCTCTGGGGGCTTGATTTATCCTACAGGCTACACATTTGACACCCTTGTTTTAACAGCTGATCATGGGGCAATGGAGAAGCAAAACAGCAGCTATGAGCAGAAGAAGGCCACATCTTGCCCCATAATTGGGTAATGACGCCACTTGATTTTGGCAAATGAATGCACTAATGTGATAATCAAAGCCCTCTTTGAAGCCATAATAATATTACTAGTATGTTTAAAACATTCAGTACTCTCTATATTAATTATTTCAATAATCCTTACTGCAGCACAAGCAAACCAGTAAGTGTTTTTATCCCCATATTGCAGATGAGGCACTGAGACTGAAAAATCAGCTGCTATAGCCGTGACACTACTTCGTCCTAGAAAAAGGAAGTGCTATGGCTTGCTGAGAACTTCTGCGATCCTCCTCCACAAGCGACAGGACCAAAGTAGAAGCCTTGAACCATGTTTCGGAATTTTAGATGCAAAGGAGAATTTTGCTTCCTCCCTAATACATTCCAAACAGTTATTTCAGCTCCAATGAATAAATTTACTTTTGCCTTTTTATTTTAAAATAACAAATGTCCGATGACCACAGACATGGCCTGAAACAACAGTAATCAGAGAAGAGAGTAGATGAGAATGGTTAAGGTTTATTAGCTTTGCTAGAGAAGTATTAAAGAGACAGCAAAATGGCCACAATGCAATCATAAACACAGTTACACCCTTCTAAACCAACGAATGAAGTCAAGGGGTTTCAAAGGATGTGCCTTTCTTTAGGATTTCATTGTCACACTGCCTTTGGCATCCTCTGGCTCAGCAGCAAACTCCGTATTCCATTATAAGAATGATTAAATTTCTCCCTTTTGTGATCTCATGGTGATTACGAAATAAATTGCTGTACACACATGAGTTGCTGGATTGCAGCCAATTTCACACTAACACACTTAAACTAAGAAAAAGAGAACATTCCAGGGCTGGTGGAGTTCTCCTCAAACTCATAATCTGGTTTCAGTTAACTCTTTACTAACAATTTTACTACATCCCTCCCACTTAAAGAGTTCCCCCCACCTTTAGTAATCACCTAAATATAGGCCGCGGTCATACTCACCATTAAATCCATCCCTAACCCGTCGCTATTATACCTCGCAGCTTTTTTACAACGAATTTCCTGATCAGTCATCCCTCCATCCTTCAGTTCTAAGCAGCATTGGTCCCGTCGCTGGTTGATCAGAGGTCTCAACCAGACCTCATTTTTTGAGATGGCATTCCACACTCGTGCAAGCGCAGTACGTGGGATATTGTGCTTGGCTTTAAAAAAAAAAAAGTGCCAGAAAAGGTGGGCGATCTGCCCCCCCCCCATTTAAACACCCAGAAAGGAAGGGGAAGCCCAGGAGCTCTCTTTGCTGTCTCTCCGCCTGGTGGGGAGACAGCAAAGGTGGGGGATCTTCCTCCCCCCCCAATTTAAACACCCCGCTGTGGTGTTTAAATGGGGGGGGGAGCACGGCAACTCTCTTTGCTGTCTCTCCGCTTGGTAGGGAGACGGCAAAGGTGGGTCATCTTCCTCCCCTGGCAGGGAGACAGCAAAGGTGGGTCATCTGCCCCCCCCCCATTTAGGAAAGGTCCCCTGTGCAAGCACCAGTCATTTTCGACTCTGAGGTGACGCTGTTTTCACAAAGTTTTCATGGCAGACCTTTTACGGGGTGGTTTGCCATTGCCTTCCCCAGTCATCTACACTTCCCCCCACCCCAGCAAGCTGGGTACATATTTTACCGACCTCGGAAGGTTGGAAGGCTGAGTCAACAATTGCTGGCGCAATGATATCATTTGGAGTGGGGTCTCGCAGGGAAGCGAATGTGCGCTTGCGACGAGTCGGCTACAATGGAACATTCAAACATAGAAAGTACGCACGGGAGTCGTCGGAAGCATTCTTATTCCGGATTTAATGCACTATCAAAAAAGTCCGCATCCCAGTCGTGGCAGTGCGGGACACAAACGAGCCAACGACCATTGCCAGATGCTGATGTTTGAACAACCGCATAAAATCCGACATGCATCTGGCTTTCATCCATGCCCATCTTGTCAGTTTATGTGCATCTGACCTCGGCCATAGCCTTTCAAATAATCAAGAGGTCTTCTTACTCCCACTGGATTCGGTGGACTTCCACTGTCTCATTATCCCAGAATCTGGAAAGGTCAGTTTCTTCAGAATCTTCCGTAATTGGTGATCTGGAAGGGGGCATCTAATTACAGTGGGAATCTGCCTCTGAAATGTCACAGGGACTCTGGTTTTCTGAGTATTCATGTTCCTTGCCCACTTTTACAGATGCTTGTACATCGGTTCTCTCGCAGGTGTGGTCTCGATGTCACCTGGTGACTCAGCCATCAGGTAAACCAATTTCAAAAGATAGGGCCCCTGCCTGTGCTTGAATGCTGCCTGAGATCCAGACAGGGTGGAGGTACTAAAACTCTTGGGGTAGACATGATCCTGTACTCCCAAGTCTCTATATTTAACATGGTAATCATGATTACCTTTTTGCAAAGTCTGTTTTCTTTGCATTTCCTTTTCTATTTTGGGGCACAGTAAATCCAGGTGAGCCCATAACCTCCTTCCCATCAACTACTGGGCTGGACTCACTCCCTTAGTAGTCTGGGGGGGGATGTGATTCTGTATTTGAAGAGAAATTGAACCAACCTGGTCTCTAAAGTCTCAGATGTCATCTTTTTCATTTCTTCTCTGAAGGTTCTGACAGCTCTCTCAGCTAAGCCATTTGAAGCTGAGTGATAGGGAGATCTTTGAAGGTGTTTAATTCAATTCATCCACATGAGCTCCTTAAATTCCTGGTTGGTAAAACTTGGTCCATTATCTGTGACCAGTACCATGGGAAGTCCGAGACAAACAAAAGTCTAAGTTTCTCACACATTAGAGCTGAAGTTATGGAGTTCACTGGGTGAACTTCCATCCACTTGGAGTGAGCATCTATGATAATCAACATCTCTCCTCCCCCCCTCAAAAAACAAAGTCTTGCAAAATCTAGATGTATCTGAAGCCAAGGTTTTCTGGGCCACTCCCATGGATGTAAGGGTGCCAGTGCTGGTGTTGTTGACATTGAACATATTGCTTGCACTCCTGTTCTAAATCATCCAAATGTGGTCACCAGATATAGCTGCAAGCTAAAGCCTTCATGTGAGAGACTCCAGGATGGGCTTCGTGCAGTTCCTGCAGAATCTACTGTCTTCCTTGTGAAGGAATCACAACCCTGATACTCCACAAAGTCAGGTTCCCTTCTGACAATAGCTGTATTTGAATTTTCTCATACTGCACTCCAAGCAAAATCTATCTCTTAACGTATCCTCCAACACATTTCCAAAGGAGCAGTGTTCTGTAAATTCATTGAGTTTTGCTATAATCCAATACAGATTCTCCTTTTTTCCCCTCAATTGATTACAGAATTTAAAACAATCCACAATGACATTGGGTTTAAGAGTGTAATGTTCAGTCAAAACCTGTTGCAGATCTGGCAAACTTTTGTCTCCAGGCTTCTCAGTATGCAATAAGCCTCACGAGAGTACATAGGTTTTGCTGCCACAGACACCGAGAAACACTGCTTTCTGTTTAACTGCATCTGTGATCTCATTAGCCAGAAAAGAATGGCAAGTCTTTCGATAAATTGCTGCTAATCCTTCTCTTCCTGCTTAAATTCCTCAATATTGCCATACGAGGCCATGCTTTGTACCCTTATCACCAATCTTGTGATCTTACAGTGATTATGAAATAAATTGCTGTACTATTGTGAGCTGCTGACTGTAACACAACTGTTTTATTGCAACCAACTTCAGACTAAGCCAAAAACTTAAGCCCCAATTCATAGTCTGACTTATGGGAATCATTTGCAGCCACGCATGGAAAACCTTTCAAAATCAAGATGTGCAGGATTCATTTTTTCCCTCTTCCATAGCGATCAAAGCTTCTCCCTACCTTCACAATTTAATTAACAGAAATACTGTTCAGTGATCAGTTTTGCAGTCCCTCCATGTTCCAAGCCGCCCTGAGCCACTTGTGGGAAGGGCGGGATATAAATCTCGAATAAATAAATAAAATAAATAAGTGTGCTGCCTACTTGTCTTCATTTCACATTTTATAAACATGCCACATGTACATTTAACCAATTGAACATTTTTATTGTCCATGCTTTTTAAAAAAACAGAAAAATAAATGTCAAAGGGTGCAAAATACTCCAGAAACTGGAAGGGGGGAGGATAATGAAGGATTATGACATCACAGCTGCCAGCTAGCCAGTTCTGTGGAGAACTGGCTTCTTCTACAGTTTGACGGTGCAATCTCTAGGTACCTTTTACACAGAAATAAGTCCTGTGGTATACAGTGGAGATTTCTCCCAGATAAAAGGATTGTACTGTGACAGAACAGGGTTTGTTTGTTTGTTTGTTTGTTTGTTTGTTTGTTTGTTTTTAGC
Organism: Heteronotia binoei; assembly: GCF_032191835.1. Taxonomy (NCBI): domain Eukaryota; kingdom Metazoa; phylum Chordata; class Lepidosauria; order Squamata; family Gekkonidae; genus Heteronotia; species Heteronotia binoei. Next base: position 73,944,332 of record NC_083235.1, read on the forward strand.
TAAACCCAGTAGTGGAATAGGGGCATTTAATAAAAACATAGTAAGCATGCTTTACAGTGGTAATGCATGTTAGCACGTGGCTTTAGTAATTAATCCAGTAGCTGTGAATCAGTACATTACCAGAGCCAGAAGGAGAAGGCAGTCTAATGTAAATTGAGTGTATAATCCAAAACACACTAAGCTTTGTTCATATAGAAACATGTCCAGAGATGCTAAAGAGCTTGTCAAAGGCACATGGACCAAGTTACTGAGAGAAGTAGAACTGAAATCTTGACTCTTTGACCTGCTGATGATGATGGTGATAATTACTAATAAAGAAAAGAAGCATTGTCTATTTATACCCTACTTTTCTACCCTCCTCAGGGCCACAAAGACAGCTAACAAGTTAAAAACATACATAATACACACATGTCTTAGAAGCAATTATAACCAAACAAAACCCACATCCATAAAGCAAATAAATCCAAATCTAAAACACACACAAAAACAATAAAGACATAGGGCACAAAGGAGGGATCACTGAGGAAATGCCAGATGAAACAAGTCTTTAGCTACTGATGGCAAGGGAGCAGACAAGTCTCTCTTGATAATGACTTCCAGAGTTTTGATGCCACAGCCAAGAAGGCCCTGTCCAAAGTTGCCACTTGCTGAATCTCAGAGCTATCACAGCTGTCACATTGGAGGGGGGGGGGGGAGAATGATTTTTTAAAAATCCACTATGCAGGGGCTTATTCAGACACTGCATGGTCCTTGAGATTCCACTTGAGATGAGACTAGAAATAAGCTGTGGATTTGTATCCTTTATCATTTTTAGTGGGATTTATCTTGCCACAATAGTGGGAGAGTATGTACGCCCAAGGTTTGCTTTTGTTCTTATCCACAATTAGAATTCTCCATGGGTCAAATAACATTTGAATAAATCCAGGCAACTTGGTTTGATTTGGAGCCAGATCTGAGCTTCCCCCTGGTAGGAAAGCAGATCATGATGGGGAGGGGAAGGATGACAGATTCAATATGTGCCCTCTTCGTGAAATGGGAATTGGCTTCTCAGAACCACACAGACTGAATTAACCCTTTTCATGCCACCAGTTTCTTTCTTTCCAACATACACAAGGCGCTTTTTTTTGTAGAAAAAGCCCAGCAGCAACTCATTTGCAGCAATTGTGTTCCTGCTCAAAAGAAATCCCTGCACATCCTTGCTCTTAACCAACTAAGGGCATAAAAGTATGCTCCAGTGTGGCCTGAAGGCTCCAAAGGGCCCCAGAACTGAGACATGCATTAATGCAATGAATCATGGTGTGCGAGACGTACATCAGCTGAGAACAGCAGGATGCTTCTCCTGCCCCCCCCCCCAAGCCTCTCATTTAAAAAGCCACACCCCTCACTGAGCACATGCTCCTTCCCCACCTCCAGTTTCTGGCAATGACAGCACACAATCGAGTTTTCTGGCCTGTTAAAGGGTGATTTCTGTCGTACACTCCCCTCCTCCAGACTGATTCAGTCCTGTAAAGAAAAGCATCTGAAACTAATAAAAGCTTAGGGATGCCTTTCCTGAGAGTGGGAGAATTACTCACTGCCACTGAGCACTAGAAAGCAGGGCAACCCACAGCCAGCACGGCTGGGAAGGCTTGGAGGGGGAGAAGGAACAGCTGGTTCCAAGGAATCTCCTCAACTAAGAAACCCAACAGAGGATCAAAGGCAGAAATTAGCATTTGGATGGGAAAGGGAATTGGAATCCCCTCTAGCAAACTGGAGCTTTGGGGGCACAGAACATTCAAAAATCTTGAGACTGAACAAAATTGTTTAAAGCTGCATTCTTTCCTGCTCTTCCCCTCCAAGGGAAGACAGATGAACATTTATATGGGTGGTAATGCTATGAAAAAAATTTACTCTTATTAGACACCTATCAACCACTAGACAATTGCTGTTAACCACGCAGTGACATCTGATCTTCTCTCTATGCGCCACATTATCAGGATAGCTTATTTCTAAAACAAAATAGTCAAGAGCTCATTAAAGGGGCTTCCTCTTTTGCTTGGCTCATCATTGCCCAGTATAGGACTTTGATCCTTCAAGCTCTGCACCTAAAGGCAAATTTGTTACAACCTATTTAAACATATGTCACATTTATGTTAGTATCATAACACTGGAAGGGACCTCCAGGATCACCTAGTCCAACCCGCTGCACAATACAGGAAATTCACAACTACTTCCCTCCCCCATGCCCCCAGTGACCCCTACTCCATGACCAGAAGATGGCAAAAAAAAAAAAAAACCCTCCAAGAATGCTGGCCAAACAGGCCTGGAGAAGAATTACTGCCTGACCCTAAAGTGGTGATCAGCATTTTCCTGGGCGTGTAAGAAAGGGCCATGGAAACTGGTGCCACCTTTTCTGCCCTCCCTCTCATGAACTGCCTAAGTTCACAGGATCAGCATTGCTGTCTGATGGCCATCTAGCCTTGGTTTAAAAACCTCCAAAGAAGGAGAGCCCACCACCTCTGGAGGAAGCCTGTTCGACTGAGGAACTGCTCTAATTGTCAGGAAGTTCTTCCTAAGGTTGAGCCAGAAACTTTTTTGATTTAACTTCAATCCATTGGTTCTGGTCCGATGTTCTGGGGCAACAGAAAACAACTCCACACCATCCTCCATATGACAGCTCTTCAAGTACTTGAAAATGCTGATCATATCACCTCACAGTCATCTCCTCTCCAAGTTGAATATACCCATTTCCTTCAACCTTTCCTCATAGGACTTGGCCTCCAGACCCCTCGCCATCTTCATTGCTTTTCTCTGGACGTGCTCCAGCTTGTCTAATCCCTTCTTAACTTGTGGTGCCCAAAACTGAACACAAGACTCCAGATGAGGTCTAACCAGAGCAGAGCAAAGTGATATAATCACTTTGCATGATCAGGACACTATACTGTTGATACAGCACAATAACTGAATTTGCTTTTTTAGCTACCACATCACACTGCTGACTCATGTTCAGTGCAGTGTCCACTAAGACCCCTAGATCCCTTTCACACACACTACTGCCAAGAGGAGTCTCCCCATCCTATAATGATGCATTTGATTTTCCCTACCTAAATGCAGAACTTTACATTCATCCCTGTTAAAATTCTTTTTATTTGTTTTAGCCCAGTTTTCCAGCCTGTCAAGATCATCCTGTATCCTGACTCTCTCTTCTACTGTATTTGCAACCCCTCCCAATTTAGAATCACCTGCAAATTTAATAAGCATTCCCTCTATTCCTTCTTCCAAATCATTTATAAAGATGTTGAACAAAAAAGGTCCCAGGACAGATCCCTGGGGCACTTCACTTGTCACCCCTCTCTAAGATGAGGAGGAGCCATGAATAAGCCCTCTTTGGTGCCATCTGTCAACCAGTTACAGATCCACCTAACAGTAACAGGATCCAAACCACATTTTACCAACTTGTCAACAAGAATATTATGTGAAAGTGGAACCTTATCAAAAGCCTTCCTAAAATCAAGATAAACTACATGTACAGCATTCCCCTACAGCAAGGTAGTAACCTTTTCATAAAAAGGGGGGGGGGGGAGAGACCGATTTCCCACTAAATTTATGCCGCTCTCACTCTCCTCTTTTCCGCAGGGCTGCTGCTGGATTTCGCACAGATTGCCCCAGACCAGTGAGTTGCTCCGCCTCTCTTCTTCCCTCTGCAGCAGGAGGAGCCTCTGAAAACGGGTTTCTGTCTGCTGCAGAGGGAACTTGAAAAAGGGCAGGGCAACTTGCCGGCTCGGGGTAGCTTGTGTGAAATCCAGCGGCAGCCCTGCAGGGAAAAGGAGCAAGGAGACCAAAACAAGGTGAGTGGGAAATCGGTCAGAGAGAGAGATGTTAGTTTGACATTACATGTTTTTGAGAAACCCATGGTAACCACAGCAGTCCTTTCTAAATGCTCAAGGACTGACTGATGATTTGTTCTAAAACTTTTCCAGGTCAGATATCAAGCTGATGGGTCAGTAGTTACCCGGATCCTTCTTTCCCCCCTTCTTGAAGATAACGGCAACATTTGCCCATCTCCAATCTTCTGGCACCTCACCTGTTCTCCAAATATTCTCAAAAATAATGGACAGAGGTTCAGAAATTACATCTGGAAATTCTTTTGGATGCAATTAAACTGGCCCTGAAGACTTCAGTTTATTTAGCAACTCCTTTCCCTCATCAAGTGTTCCGTTTTTGTCATGTTGAGATTGAGAACCATTTCCCTTGCAAGATAAGACCAAGGAAAAATAGAAACTGAGCAGTTCTGCCCTCTCTTCACCAAATGTTACAATTTAACTTTCCTATCCCCACAAAGGGCCTACCATGTCCTTGCTCTTTTTCTTACTTTAAATGTAATAATCCTTTTAAATTGTTTTTTAGCATCTCTTGCAAACCTAAGCTCATACTGAACTTTACCTTTTCTAACACTTTCTCTGGTTATTTGTTATATTTAGCCTTGGTTATATGGGCTTCCTTCCATTTCCTAAATGAGTATTCTTTATTTCTCAGATCTTTAGAAAGCTGTTTATGGAGCCACTTTGGCTTCTTTAGGCTCCTGCTATTTCCCCTTCTCATAGGAATTCTTTGTGATTGTGCCTTCAATATTTCACTTTTAAGAAACATCCCCCCCTCTTGAACCTAGCGTTGCCAGGTCTTATCTGGTTCCCAGAGGGAGGAAGTTTCTCGCATGCCCGATGTGCCCAGTGTGATGACATCACCCAGAAGCGGCATCATTGCACTGGACACATTGCACCCGTATACCTCCTTTACATATAATGCTGCTACTCCCACTTTCTTAATGGTTTATTCATTTTAAACAAGTTGTACCCCTCAATCCTAATATTCCAATTTGAGCGTCATCCCACCAAGTTTCAGTAATGCCTATTAGGTCATAGTTCCCTTCCTGTATTAGGACACCCAGTTCCTCTTGCTTGTTTCCCATAGTCTGCATATTAGTATAAAGACATCAGAATCCATATTTGATGTGCCCTGAGGTTTTTGTTTCTGTGAGTTAATGTTACATAGTGTATGTGCCACTCCCTGCAAATCTTTAGTGTTCTTATCTCCAGTTATTGGCATCAGACCAGGCTTTGAATTTTTGTCTCACTCCCCCATAGGATTTAATTTAAAGCCCTCCTCATTAGTTTTGCAAGGCTCTTAACAAGCAAATTTTTCTACCCTTGTGAGGTGCAAGCCATTTCCCAATAGAAGAGCTTCATCTCAAGAGTGTAAGTCATGGTCCAAAAAAACCCAAACCTTTCTTCACGAAATCATCTACATAGCCAGACATTTACTTGCAGTATTCTTCTTTCCCTTCCTAAACCATGGCCAAGTCCTTCACCTTTTTACCCAGAGCCACGTCAGTCTCTCTTAATACATTCTGGGCTGTGCTGACAGTATCATTTATTCCCACATGGATGAGCGAGAAAGGAAAATAATCTGTGAGCTTGATAAGTCTTCCTACCATTTCTGTCACATCCTGGATGTGTGCACTTGGTAGACAACATACCTCTTGTGACAACGTCCACTTGGCACACTTTAGCCTCTACCTCTCTCAGTAGGTAATTCTCAAAATTACCAGCACATGCCTTCTCCTATATTAGGGAGCAGAAACTCAAGTTCTTTTATCCACAGGGGGCGAAGAAATTTCCATCAAACTTCTGGGAGTATGGCCCTCGTTCCAGTGGTCCAGAATCAATATCTATGGGGAGATCTGCTGCAACACTGTGTTGACTGGGTGTCAAGCCTTTGCCATGTCCTCCCACAAGATACTCAAGATCAAACGGTATCTTGCTAAGAAGCAGAAACAGAACCAGCCCATCCCGCTATGTATCAGTATGAAAACTGGCAATAAGATCAGATACAACTCCAAAAGGAGGCACTGGAGAAGGACCAAATGGGCCTGTAAAGAGAAGCCTCTCCAACCCTTGTGGCACATCTTGTCTTGCATTAAGACTTCAAATGGCACCAACCTGCCACAGGCCTGTTTTCAGAGCTAACTCACGTTGTGCATATTTTCATTAATAGACCTTTATTTTCACAAAGTTTTTTGAAAGAATTAAAACAAAAAAGAAATCTATGGGGAGATCTGGGAACCGACTGCTTAGCCGCAGAAGCTCAGAACGTCTTGTGATTTTCCTGCTCCTGTGGGTTACATTCTTCCATGTGCCCTCCTCCTGTGTTGGGTGCTTCTCCATTTGCTGGGATATCTTTCCCCCTTCCTTCGGTTGCATTCTCAAGAGTGCTTCATGTGTTCTGTCCAGGAACTCTTCATCTTCCCTTACAACGTGGAGTTTATGCAAGCGTGCCTCCAGGGCTGGCACCAGGTTTTTTGGCACCCTAGGCAAGACTGCCCTGACCCAACTTCCTGCCCCACTACTCACGCTCTTCCTCCCCCCACCACCCGCACACCTTTTGGGGCAGGCTGAGCACATTGACCAAGTGCACCTGCCATTGTTGACCCGCTGCCCCCACCCACCCACCCATCCTGAGTCCCAGGAGCAGCCAGGCCAGGCCAGCCCAGCTGTTCATGGTCCCCCCAGGGGCAGGAGCAAAAGGGGAAGGGAAGCTGCGCTGCTCCCAGAGCCTGGATGGAGCTGCCTTTTAAGGTGAGGGCAGCAGATGCCCCAAGCTCCACACACCCTTGCCGGCTGTCTGGGGCATTTCAGAGACAGCCATGCCTTCTCCCAGCTCCAGCTGGAGCTCCTGGCTGGTTGTTGCACAGAGACTACCAGAGCAGAAAAGAAGGTGGGAAATGCCCCAATCCCAAATGGCAGTTAGGGCAAAAGCAGAGTGTCTGCAAGTCACGTGCAATTGGAGGGATTGTGGCAGCAAGTCCTTGGGTCTTCTCCCGCCTTGGTGGTACAGACTGCAGCACCCTGGCTAGGAACTTCAGTGCTTGAGAGAGGTGGGGAGCTGGGCTCTGGCAGTGCGCAATGTCAGGCTTTGCACTTCACAGCACGGAGTGGAGCTGGGCTTGCTAAGCCTGGCTTGGGGACAGTGGAAAGAACCGACAGGGAGGGGGATGGAGCATCTGCCACCCATGGCCTGGTGGCACTCTAGGCAGCGGCCTACCTGGCCTACTTGGTAGTGCTGGCCCTCCATGCCTCAAATCCCTGTTTCTTCTCCTCCAGTAGGGATACCAACTTACACTTGCTGCAAGTGTAATTGCTGTTACCCGCAGATAAGAATATGAACATGTCACAGACTTTGCATGTCACTGCCTCAGCTCCCTCACCAGCTATGCTGCTGCAATCCATTGCAGAAGTGGTTCAGTTTTTCTTGCAATTTCCTGACAACTCTCCTGCCAAGTTGCCTCACAAGACTACTTGTGAAAGACTTGCAATGTCAAAAAAGCTTAACATATAGGATGAAGAGTTATTCAGTTTCTCACAGGACCCCCAGGGTAAGAGCCCTAGTGCTTTCACCCTTTGATTCATGCCTCTGGTGAGGAGGAGTCTTACGGAGTCCAAGGCTCTCCCACCAGACAGTGGGGCCAGCAGTTAGCCCAAGGTAAAACAGACCCTCCCCAATCAGCAATGATCAATTTCTGCAATCAGCTACAGTCAACTACATCTCAGGCAAAAAAGACAAACAGAAACAACACTTACTGAAACAACTGCCACTCTCCAGCAGGCTATACACACCCCCACACACTCAAACCTCCGCTAATTATCCCAAGCCATTATAGCACACACACACACACACACTCACACTCACACACAAATCAACCCCACTCATCATTATGGCAGCTTCCTTTTCTGCTCCTTCTCAGAGTCCAACTGACTGTGGTTACGGAACGACAGCAGGATTCCAATATGACCATGCATGTCTAGGTACTTGGCCAGTTATATTTTAATATTATAGGAATATTATGGTGGTTTCAGAAAAAAAAAATTCTGTCTGCCTGCCTATATGCTGCACATGGCATCCCACAATTTACTGTGGAAAGCAGCTGCCCATAAAAGCAGGAAAGGCCACTTTTCTGTGGTAACACGGAGGACCTAAAAGGGTCCATATCGATGCTATGCCAACAAACCAGAAGCTCCTTGCAAGACCTTCAGATAATATATTCTGTCTACTTAGACCAGGAGTCACAAATGTGGTGCTTATGGGCACCATGTGTCTGCTGACATCTTTCCTGATGCCTGCCAATTGCTTCTGGAAAATGAGAGGGGCTGGGTGGGGCATTTGTCCAGCAGGGCTTTTGATAGGCTGTGCCAATTAAAAGGCATCCTGTGTGACAGAACTTTTGCCTGAAATGTTAAATTGTTACCATCAGAGAGAGATTCAGGTGGGCAGCTGTGTTGGTCTGAAGCAGCAGAACAAAGTTTGAGTCTAATGTCACCTTTAAGGCCAAAAAAGTTTCAAGGTGCCATTGGGCTCAAAAGTTATTCTGTTACTATTAGAGTTATGTATAACCCCACTCCCGGGCATCTTGTTGTTCTCTTGCAGCAGCCATTTTATAACTGTGACAGCCATTTTGTGATTGTGCTGATCACCCTGTGTTAGAATTCCAAAGCTGCCCACAGGCTCAAAAAGGGGAAGCCCTGACTTAAACTATGCATCATGCGTAATGGAGCAAAAGGGAGCTCTTCCACCAGGCCTTTAGTTGAGTTTAGTTAATTTGGCCTCCCCCGTCTCCAGCTTCCCCAGTTTGGGGATTTGGATTGGCTGTTGAGGCAAAGTTTCGAACGGGGATCATGCTGTTTATGTCATGTATGGAATCTGTTTTGTTGCCTTTTTAATCTGTTTTAACCTGTTATAATAGGGTTGCCAAGTCCAATTAAAGAAAAATCTGGGGACTTTGGGGGCGGAGCCAGGAGACATTGGGGGTGGAGCCAGGAACAAGGATGTGACAAGCATAATTGAACTCCAAGGGAGTTCTGGCCATCACATTTAAAGGGACAGCACGCCTTTTTAAATGCCTTTCTTCTATAGGAAATAATTAAGGATGGGGCACCATCTTTTGAGGCTCATAGAATTGGACCCTGTGGTCCAATAGTTTTGAAACTTGGGGGGTATTTTGGGGAGAGGCACTAGATGCTATACTAAAAACCTGGTGCCTCTACCTCAAAAAATAGCCCCCCCAGAGCCCCCAATACCCACGGATCAATTCCCTATTATTCCCTATGGGAATCGTTCTCCATAGGGAATAATAGAGTGGCTAGTAGACATTTCCCTCCCCCCCACGCTTTCTAAAGGGGGGGGAGGGCCTCCATACCAAAGAATTCCCCCTCCCTGCCCCCTCCCTCTCTCTCACACACAAATACTTACTAGATCTTCTTCCTGCAGAACTTTGCTTGCTGTGAAAACGAAAGCAAAAGAAAGGGAGGGGCCGTTCTCCATGGAAACTGTTACTGACCCTTTCCCATGAAGCCCTTCCTGTTTCCTGCGCAGCCTTAAAGGGGCACACATTTTAAAAACGGATCAGAAGCTCTACAACAACATGATGCCTACAGGTATGTTCTCTCCCCCCCGCCCCCCCTCCCGCTTCCAGATTTTTTGAGAGCGGGGAAGGAGGCTGCAAATTCAGGGGTCCCCTGCCAGGGCGGGGGGGCTGGGAAGCCTATGTTATAACCTGCCCTGAGCCTTATGGGAGGGTGAGACAGAAATAAAAATAGCTCCTGGGCAGTGTCCCATCCAAGCCCTTGTCCAGTGTGGTGGTCAGAGTACATGATGAACAGAGTGTTGCAGTAGGATATAGGAGAACCAGGTTCCAATCCCTACTATGCCACTGAAGCTTGCTGGGCAACTAGGATTGCCAGTCTAGAGGTGGGGCACGGAGACTTGGAATCACAGCTACTGCTAATCCCCAGATGGCAAAGATCAGTTCCCCTGGGGGAAGCAACAGCTTTGGAGGCTGGACTCTGTGGCATTATACCACACGGAGCTGCCTCCCCTCCCCGAACCCTGCCTTCCCCAGGCCCCACCTGAAAAATCGCCAGAAATTCCCCAAGCCGGAGTTGGCAACCCTGTGGGTGATCCTGGGCCCGTCACTCACTCTCAGCCTCACCTACCTCACAGGTGAAGATAAGATGGACTTGAGAAGAACAATGACAGTCACTTGGGATGCTTACTAGGGAGAAAGGTGGGGGATAAACAAAGTTAAGCTAAAATAAATACATTCACAGTGGACCAGATTTAGGCCTGCTCGTCTTCAACAACATTGCTGTGTCCTTTGCCTTCAAACCATGCCCTGGGAGCACAGAAGGGACTCCTGAAAAGAAAGGCTAGCTCTCATGCGTTACAAAGGCTTGCCTCTCACATTTGTACTCGGGCCAGTGATTTCCCATTTTTCTTTTTCCGCACCCCACCCACAAATGCCTCTGAGGCAGAACAATAATTGCAAACATATTTATGGCTGGAATGGTAACCAAGAAGCACTGCTTGGACCCAGTCTCCTCCCCGCCTGATCATGTTTCACTTAGTTAACGAGATATGGGCTCTCTCTGTCCTGCTGCCAAGACTGCAGATATACTGCCGTTTGAGAAGGAAAAGAAAAGAAAAGGCACTGCTTTAGGCAGCAGAAGCATCTTAGCCTGCCTTCATGTTGGTGGCTGTGCTGGAAATATATACGTACACACAAATCCCAGCTCTCTGCAAAACAAGGTTAAACTCTGAATAAGGGCAAATGAAAAACAGCAGACTGAGAGATGATGCACATACAAGCAGAGCATTCACCCTCCGGCTGAAAAATCAGGATGGAGCTGCAGTGGCCTGTTCTGCAGTCTGATCTTTATGCAAATAAACAAACGGTATTGAAATGGGGTTTGGGGGGATTATTTTAGTTGCAGAATCCACTTTTTCTTTACGCCCCAGCACAGTACAGGTTACTGGTCTTTTGCAGTTTTGCAAGTTGTCTACTGGAGCATCGTTTGTTCACATTTAGAGGCTTTAATTCTTCAGCGGATTTCAGCCTCCACACACACACCCTCCCTGCAATAAATTCCTGAATTCTGCCACAGCTGACAGTGCAGACCAACTGCTTGGCAGTTCATTCAGTCCCCAAACCCACAACATTCTTATGGAACTGAACAGTATGAGAAAAGTTCTCCTGCAGCAGTAATTTGTACTGATAGAAGGAACATTCTGCAGGCAGAAACCTATTTCACCAGAGCAATTTCCACTGCTGAAGTGGAGCAATTCTGTGAAATCCCAGAGGCATGCTTGCTCAAGGAAAAAAAATCATGCTGTAATGTTACCGGCGGAGGTGGGCTGGAATGTACAACCACAATAAATTGGTCACTTTACAGATTATAATGGGATTTAAAAGGTAAAGAGTACAACTGTATTTAGATACCAGGAACATTACCCTTTACCACTGTGTGGCCATTAAAAAGTCCCCTAGAATTCTAGGGTGTCATGCCGCAATCATGAGTCAGCTCAATCATATGCTAATATACCCCCATACTACTGTCCTTCCACCCTGTGGTGCAACAATGCAATCGGGAGTTATAATATCTAATCTATATCTTTAAAATGTTACAATTGTAAAGTGACTCTCCTGCCATATGGAAACAATTTTTTTTTATAGGAAGCATGTTATCTTATGGTATCTGAAGCCAATACATTGTTAGGCATCAAATTCAATTGTCTGGATTGTGAAGTGTGGGATCTTTGCACAGGAGCAGATTTATGCAAAAGTCAGACTAGAGTACCACATTATTTGGAAAGAATCGGTTTTCTAACTAAACTCTTGTGTTATTCAGTCTTGGTATTCTTTCCTCCCTCCCTCTTCCTGTTACACCAATGGATTAATTTCTTTATGAATCCTGCCGGCTGGTTAGTTCATGTTTCAGCATTACAACTAATGGCAATTTCTGATTGCTGGAGATCTGTGTTAATTGTATATGAATTAAACTACCTTCAGAATGTGGTGAAATGCTGTTAATGGTGCAATGCCTATTTGCAAATGCCTATTTGCTTCTGTTTCTCTTTGCCTGTGCAACCTTCCTCAACCCCGTTTTCCTGGGTGGTGAGGAGTAGGGAAGGCAGCAAGAGTGAGAAAGTGACTCTGCAGATAAGTGCCTGACAGGGACATCAGCCAACCAGAGCACTTGGCCCATATCCCCACATCAACATTTTTATGGCCAGCATTCCTTCCAATAACACTGCAGCACTTTGCAACGAAGCCATTTCAGTCACCTAGTGATGACAGCAGTGGGCAAATATTTTGCTTGTGTCAAATGGCAGAAGGGAGGCCAGGGCGAGTTATAGGAAGAGCGTTTAAAAACAACAACAACTAATTCCTCCCATTGCATCATAGCGGATATTTTTAAGCGGGAAAGCGGCTAAAAGTTGAATTTGCTTCTATTCTACATCTTCTCCCCCACAGTTAAGTTGAATTTGCTTCTATTCTACATCTTCTCCCCCACTGGCAGGCTGAGGCTTCCATCCTCCCAAAAATACACATGGGGCAGGACAAGATGAGAGGAGGCTCAATTGTCTCTCCATTTCTAAAAGTAGTCCCGGCCTGAGACCTTGTTATGCATGAGCCCATGCATTATTTTTTTCAGAAATGGAGCAGCTTGATGGGAAGGACTGCGTCCTCACCTGCCTTATTTCGTTGTGTGATGCAATGCATTTTCTCCAGCTGGATACTGGAAATTAAGTTATTAGGCACAAGCAAGTAGAAACAGTCTGAAATTAGAGTTGCCAACCTCCAACTGGGGCCTTGAGATCTCCTGAAATTACATCTGATCCGCAGGCTATCTGTCCCCCTATGGAAAATATCTATTTTGGATGGTGGATTGTATGGCATTATATTATACTCTGCTTAGGTCCCTGTTATATATTTTCTGTGTTATGTATTTGCTTTGTTATGTATTGCATCTCACCGGGTTATTATTGCCTGAGCTTGAGACAGGCACTCCTTGCAATCCAGGATCCTGAAGCCTGGAAGAACTGGCCAATCAGGATCCTAGGCATGTAACAACTTGTATCAAAAATGCAAATATAGGATTTTGGAGTGATCCAATAGGAGTAACTGTTGCCTGCTAGGGGAGCATGGTTAACCATGGGCAGAGTGTATATAATGAGTAAAATGTCTGTGCTGTTTGTGACTGTTTCTTCTTGCAATAAAGCGTTCTTGGTTGATTCAGAGCTGGCTGAACTCACATTACAATAGTCCCTCCCCTCCACAAACTCGTCCCTCCCCAGACTTCCATTCCCAAATTTCCAGGAATTTTCCAACCTAGAGTTGGCAAACCTACTTTTGCTCAGATGTAGTTGGTCAGTTGTTGCTCAACTGTATGCTTCTTTGCTTGTTTTGTTTTTGTAACCAGTGACTGCTTATGCAACTAAAGATAAATTCTTTTCCTGAGACTGATGTTGTGGTTGGTCCCTGCACCCGCACGTAAAAACCTAATTTGGTTCGATCTTATCAAGATAAAGAGAAGGTAAGGAAATGATTATCTGTGTTTTAATAACTCTAAAAGCTGAAATTACCAGTTTCCCCCTATATCCATGATGGTGTGGAGGAGTTGGATGACACAATCTGTAGACAAGTCTCTTAAAAGAAATAGATTATCTGGGTTACAGGATATAGATGAGTGCTCCCAACATGTTGGTGGGAGCACAGGGGTGTGGAAAAAAGCTGAAGAAGTGAATTCCACAGTGAGGTTTCATACACCTAGGCCAGCTGAGTAAATTTCACTTTCCCACAGTACAGCAATTTGCCTGTGGGGCCTGATTTGCCACAGTGTTTTGATGATAAGAATACATCAATGGTTTTTTTTATTAAATACTTTTATTTATTTGTTTATTTTTACTAATTGTTAAATTTATTTTTATTAAATTAACTCTTGGGTTTAGTCTCCGTGTAGCACAAAGAGGAATAAAGTGGGAGTGACTAAACAATAGCTGTTAGATAGGGGAAAGGTGGATAAAAGTTATGGTTGTTTTCCTTGAGCTCCCTGAGGACACCAAGACAACTTCTGACATTATTGATTTCAGCGTTACTTATTCCCTTTGACAATTAATGTTTACATAGAAATTTAAATTACAAAGCAATTTACATCTCTTCCATTTGCTGCTTTCCCATAAAGTAAACTACCAAATCAACACACCTACAGATGGGAAACAGAAGCAGTGAGACAAGGACTGACTTCAAGATGTGCAATCCACAAATGTCCCAAGTCCAGTGCCAACTTTCTGTTTATTGCCCTTTGCACCATTTGGGAATTGTATGGCGCAATTTACTGTTTTAGTTATGGGCCAGGTTGAAGCAACTCTAATTTCTATTCAGTGGCAAATGAGCCAGTCAGTAAGGGTTGACTCACAAAACCCCATTATTGTGGCAATACACTGATAATTGTTCTCACCATGAGCATGTTCACCATCTACCCCAGCCAGAGTTCACTATGTGCTTTCTACCAACCACAAACCTGGTTGCAGGATGCTTGAATTAGACAGAGTTTTTAATCAAAATCTTTGCTACATGCAGTAGCCAACATTCCGTCATACATGAATCAGCCCACAGTAAATTAATTTTTTTTAAAGTCACACAACTCCAAACTCACAAATTCTAAAGAATACACACCAGAATCACAAATAACGCATACTTTCAATGAGACACTTATAAAATGTCAGGTAAGTCTCTGAATTTGATAAATTTGAAACAACATTAAACCAACTTTTATTAACCATTTTATTTATTGCTTCATTTATGCACCCCTAAATATAACACTACAGGAGACCTGAATGCCATTTATTTAGAATATACGGTTGCTGCTCATTTGTCAGGCAACACCTTTATTCCAACAATATAAGCTTTTATTCACTTGCACAAACACAGATAGCATTACACTGATGCCAATTTAGCCACACATTCCTAATCACTACAGATACTTAATGCACCAAAATCAATATGTGTTATAAATGTCATGGCCTATCTATGGCTGACTTGCTATACTCTTCAGTATCTGTGTAGCAATTCTGAGTATTCATATTCATTGTTGTACTCAGTCTAACCTACCTCACAAGATTGTTACGAGGATGAAGTGGAGAAGAGGACACAATGAATCCACTTTGGGTCTTCATGGGAGAGAAAGGTGAGAGGAAATGAAGCAGGTAGGTAGGCCAATATTTAATATAATCCTATACATAAGTAAGTTTATCCCCATATCATTATCCCCATATTGCAGAAGAATGGCTGAGCCAGAGAAAGTGACCAGAATAATAGAGTTGGAAGGTACCTCCAGGGTTATCTAGTCCAACCCTCTGTACAATGAAGGAAATTTATAACTACCTCCTTCCCACATCCCCAGTGCCCTCTGCTCCATGCTCAGAACATGGCAAAAAACCCATACCAAACCTTTAATGGCATCAGTTGTAAATAAAAATACACAGAATATAAAAATTTAAACATTGGAGATAAAATCAAAATGAAACCGAGTTTACAGATGCATTCATACATGGTCAGATTTAAATTTGAGGATGTCAGACAAAAATTTTGCCACAGCCTCGCTAACCTCCCCCTCAGTATCATTCAATAAATAATAACAGGGTGGCAGAATAGACAAATCTGGGGGGAAAGAAAGCTTGCAAAATAAATCTTTATGGAGATTATGATAAAAGGAACAATCGAGCAATATATGCTGAATTGAGTCGGGAAAATTCGCTCCACAGGAACAGAGTCTGTTGCCTAAAGGGACTCGATGATATCTCCCTTGTAAAACTTTGGAGGGAAACGCATTTAGTCTAGCCCGCATAAATGCCCTGCGATGACTTGGAATGGTTAAGTCTGATAGATAATGGGGCATTTTGCTGCAGAAAGCATAAAGACCTAAGGAAGCTGGGGAGCAAATATAAGGGTCTGTTGGCCATAGTTTCGTTTCTTCCAACTCCCACAGTCTCATTTTAATACATCTGAAGATATATGACTCATCAGAAGTAAAAAAAATCATCAACCTCTATCCCCAACTGGTTAAGTTTGGACAGAAGCACTGCTGTCCAGGATGAAATATATGGGTCTCTTTTCATACAATCAAGAAGGCTGTTAGGATCTGGTCTAAAGTGAATTTTGAGCCAGAATTTAAACACTGCAATCCAGGCTGGAAAAAAAACCCCTTCAGGATCCCTAGCCAAACCGGCCTGGAGAAAATTGCTTCCTAATCCCAAAGTGGCAATCGGCAATTCTCTGGGCATGTAAGAAAGGCCATGAGAACTAAGCACTGATGCAACCATTGCTGCCTTCATCTTGAGACAGATTTTGAGAAGTCTCCATCAGCATGAAAAGCATTTTTCCTGAATGGCTAGTGTGCCCATAAGAAGAAGATTTGTGGGCCAGTACTTCTGGAAGCACTGGGTCACTTAGTGTAGCAATTTTTAGTAGCAATTTTTAGCAATGAAAGGACTGTATTATTTATTCTATGGTGATTCAGGTTGGCTATAAGACTTAACATTCTTCCATATGATTTTTTGGGGGGAAACGACTCTATATAAGTGATTTACCCTTATGTACAACAATTTTGTTTGTGGAGCAATGTTTTGAAAAAACAACTCTTGTCCCAAGATAACCTAAATGTGTGTAGCCTTGCCTGGGGAATACTTGTTCCCAAATGAGCCTGTCTCTCGCCTAAGTTATCATCAATGATCCTAGGCTCACCTTCTGTAATCAGCTGGATGAGCACCAAGATTTTCTTTACTGTGGCCCTGCATCTGTGGAATGATCTCCCTTAAGAAATTCACCTGCCACAAAACATGCTGCAATTTAGGCGCCAGCTGAAACCATTTTGTTCTTCTAGACATTGTGGATTTTTGTGGTTGTTGATTTTTTCCCCCTCCTTCTTCTGAGAGGGTTAACTGTTAATAATGGGCACTGAGACAGGCGTGATACTTTTAGGGATGCGGAGTGTGGTATATGTCAAATAAATAAATGCATGAGGTAAAAAGAGCAGAAATACTCAGTGCAGGAATGGTTCTAGAGCAGGGATTCCCAACCCCCGGGCCAAGGACCAGTACCGGTCCATGTAGGGTTGCCAATCCCCAGCTGGGGGCAGGGGATCCCCCGGTTTGGAGACCCTCCCCCCGCTTCAGGGTCATCAGAAAGTGGGGGGAGGGGAAGGAAATGTCTGCTGCAAACTCTGTTATTCCCCATGGAGACTTATTCCCATAGGAAATAATGGAGAATTGATCCGTGGGTATCTGGGGCTCTGGGAGGGCTGTTGTTTGAGGCAGAGGCACCAAATTTTCCGTATAGCATTCAGTGCCTCTTCCCAAAATACCCCCCAAGTTTCAAAAAGTTTGGACCAGGGGTTCCAATTCCATGAGCCCCAAAAGAAGGTACCCCTATCCTTCATTATTTCCTATGGAAGGAAGGTTTTTAAAAAGGTGTGTGGTCCCTTGAAATGTGATGGCCAGAACTCCCTTGGAGTTCAATTATGCTTGTTACACCCTTTCTCCTGGCTCCACCCCTAAAGTCTCCTGGCTCCACCCCCAAAGTCCCCAGATATTTCTTGGCAACCCTGAGTCCATGGCCTGTTAGCAAACAGTCTGTGAGCTGTATAATTATTTAATTATATATTACAATCAGTGTTCCCTCTAAGCTGAGTTAATGTGAGTTAGTTCACAGTTTTTTAGCCTCTGCCTCACACATTTTTGTCTTAGCTCAGGAAAAATGCCTCCAGAGCAAACTAATTTATGCAGTAGCTCACAACTTTAATGCCAGAAGCTCACAAAGTAGAATTATTTGCTCACACAACTCCACAGCCTACAGGGAGCATTGGTTACAACGTAATAATAGTAATGAAGAGCACAATTGTATGATCCTGAAACCATCGCCTCCCCCACCTCCCCCACCCATGGAAAAATTGTCTTTCACAAAAGCAGTCCCTGGTCCCAAAAAGATTGGGGACTGCTGTTCTATTTTAAAAACTCCTGCAGTTGGCTCCTAATGCCAGGATAGGTGGGTGTGCTCTCAAACTCTGCTGCTGGACAGCGGAGCCCAGATTAGACCAGGACTGAGTTCAGTTTTCCTTAGCCACCATCCTGCCCCACCCCATGGTGGTTTTCTCTAGAACTTGTGGCTTTGCTTGCAACGTGAATTCCCAACAGCCAAAGTCAGAAACGCCTAGGAAAGCTATACAGCTCACTGCACTTCCCAGCCAGCACTTCTTCCTGTGCCAGCTAACAAGAAAAAAAAAGAGGAGGGAAACAGAGGCACACTTCAGAGCTAGAAAGAGGCAGCTTGTTCCTCATCCCAGTCATCAGTTACCTAAAAACAAAAAGTTATTTGAGACAGAAACATCAGAAGGCCATGGCCACCTAGTCTCTATGAGGCAACAGCTTATTTCACAGCCATTTGTTACAAACATGTTGAGAAAACCAACCAGCCAATGCCACAAAACTCCATGCCATCTCCAGCCCACATATTTTCTGGGTGGAAAGTGTGGTCATGCACTAACATGAGATAAATTTAGTCTAGGCTGAATATGAACATTCTCTCTTCTGATGTGTTCTTGCTGGACATGATTAGAGAGACTTTGTGAGTTCAGATACGTTCCGTCCTAAAACTTTAGGGCAACATTATATACCAAAAAAAACCCCCACCACAGCTTATATCTGTTAATACTAAAAGCATATACATTAAGTATATACATTAACTGATAAATCTGTTCAACAACTGTGGATGGCAAGTCAGCACTGTTACCCCCACATTCAAATGTGAGGGTCATCTAAAGCTACCTAGTCTAGTGGTTAAAGTATTACACTAGACTGAGGAAAACCCAGGTTCAAATACCTGCTCAGCCATGAAGACCACAAGGTGACATTGGAGCAGCCAATCTCTCTTACCCACAGTGGGTTATTGTGAGGACAGAATGGAAGAGGAGGAAATCATGTATGCTACCCTGAGATCCTTTGAAGAAGGGCAAGACTAAGAGGGTACTAAATGAATAAATAGTAATCCTACAGTTACTTGCTTGTTGCCCAGAGAAGAGAACCTCCTGGTTTACAACTCATGCCCTTAACCAGTATGCTGTTTTATAGATTCCTTTGCCCCCTAATGAAGAAACATTTTCATTACTTTGCCACCATTTTAAAAAAGATAACAAGGAAAGTATAAATCTGTATTACCTACTACAACAAAAATTTATGAATGCAGATAATTCTGCCTCTTGTCTATGTTATGTAGCGGTCTCTCATCAGTTTTGGAATGGATAGCCATTTGAAATGCTCCAAACAGATTTAGAAGCTAGTTATAAGGCATGGCCCAGGTTTGGGCAATAGCTTAGTCACCATACATATATCTTTTTGACAGTGGGACTGGTACATCCTTATCTTTGGCAATCACTTTCCACCTTAAAAGTAACTGACCATAATTTGGAAGAGATACTCTTCTGATTTAACGCTATTAGCAAAGTCCGATGAAAACTTAAATGTTTATTCATATCTCCAGCATAATATTCTCTTTGCCAATGTGTCATCTGTCCGTAAATGAAAAGAATATCCACAGCAGCTCAATTCACCACAGTTATAACACTGTGCATGAAATATGCATGCACCCAAAGGACCTTATCCTAGCTATAAGAACAGTGGCGGACTGGGTCTAAAAATATCGGTTGTCAGGAGGCAAAGGGGGCCCAACCACAAGCTATCATTTAATTTTTAAAGCTATCATTTAATTTTTATAAGAAATTAATAAAAAAATAAAAAATATGTAAGTGGAAAAAAAGGTGCAATTAAAACTTTTGCGCAATAGATGTGTATGTGTAACTACAGTGTACATTTATTGTACATTTTACTGGCAGTCTGCAGTAGACATTAAATGTAAATCCAGATGGCATTTTCTCCAGGGGAGCTGAGCTCTGCCTGCTGGAGATCAGTTGTAAAAGCAGGAGATCCCCAGGCCCCACCTGGAGGCTGGCAACCCTACATACAATGTAAATTTTTAGTTTCATTACAGTAATAATATTGGAACTTCTATTTTCATGCTACCAACAGGACATTAACATTTTTAACATATTGTCTAATGTTTACGTGGGCCCACTTGCCATCGGGCAAGCTGACACCCTGGCCAGTCCGTCACTGTAGAAGAAACCTCTTGCCCTGTAGCCAATTCTCATTGTAGCCATATAAACCATTCCAAAGGACAAGCCAGGGTGGAAGCTCCAGCCTTTCACATAAGTTTTGGCATGGAATAGAGTGCTAAACCAGAACACACAAGCAAACAAACAACAAGCAGCCAATTTCCAAATATAAAAGCATCCCTGAGCCAAGAATGGGGAGAGGCTCACTCTCCCTCCCCCTCCTGGGCACCCCACCACCACTCAGATTAACAGCTAACAGGCTCAGCATTCATCCCTTTCCCCGTGAAGACAAAAAATGAGGGGGGAAAGGGAGGAGGGGAGAAAAGAATGAAATGAAATCCAGATTCAGGAGACTGTTTTCATCCTGGATACTGCTGTTGCAATAATCTCTGTGTGGAGAGACTGTGAAACACTGAGTAAAGACAGAGCAAAAGTAATGAAAGTTAGTGAAGGCTGAAGTGAAATAAGAGTTTAGTTGATCCCCCCCCCCCCCTGGAAAGCTAGAAATAGAAAGGTGGATCTATGGGAGAAAGACAGAAAGCATACATATATACACACACGGCATACAAGATGACTCCATCACTCACCTGTAATCCGGTCCCTCTCCATTATACAATATATTTAGCATCCACGTGTCCCAAATTGTACTTAACAACTCTGCCTGCTGCCTTTCCCTCCTCTCCAGAAAGGCTTTTAAGGTTTTATTTCTTCAATTGGTTGCAATCATGCCTGCATCCAGATTACCACATTTCCATGTGCTGATCATATGTTTGTACTCCAAACTGAAGTAGCTTTGTCTCATTGAAGTAAAGAGAGAGAAATAAAGAGAGTGCCAAAGGCATGACCCAGGGAGGGAAAAAAAAATCCAACGTGATTTCTTTTCCCCTCTCACACTCTCAAAAAAAAAAATTTTTTTTTGCCACTGTGCAGGGCTACTGAGAGACCCAATTTACCAGCAAGAAAGTCTTAAAGACACAGCACACATATTTCCAGGACAATGCTGCTCTCTTGAGTTGTCATTTAATATTAACCAGGAGGTGTTCAGTAGCTTGGCTTCCTGGAACAATGCAACCAACTCATCCAGTTGCTATGAAGTCTCTCCAGGCTTAAGTTTTGCTGTCATTTCGCCTCCCTTACTCACTTTTTGGTTAAAATGTTTAACAGCTCCAGAATCCTGCTTATTCCTCCAGCCAGGCTGGTCTGAGGTTTTATCAATTTGTGTGTAAACTACTCTGCTGATGAACGCTGACTTCACTCTTCAGCGGAGAGAAACACACACAGAAAGAGAGAGAAAAAGAGAAGCACAGGCTGTCTGCTACCAGGAAGGATTACAGCACATGTTTGCTCACTCCGGTGGAAAGGCTTCTATTCAGTTTTGGCAAAGAGCCAGTGTCGCCTTGGCATGAGAAGCTGCTTGCTGGACCTTCCCTGATTGTATAGGCCATGACAGAAGGGACTTCCACAGCTGGCCTCTCAGTGACAGGCAACAGAACTTCCTTTGCTGGTAGAAGCAAAATGCGTGCGCTGTTACCCCAGCTCAGAGGAGAGTTAAACTTCCAAAAAGGTCTTGTCAAAACCTCAAGTCTGTCCTGGCAGGGCATCTTATGTGGAAAATAAATGGAGCAATCCCTGTGAGCTCATCAGAAATGGCAGCAATAAATGGCAAGGGCACAAAAATTAAAGGAATAGTCTTCCCTGGCAAAGATTTCCAAAGAAGGGACTTGGGTTTGCTTTCTGCTTTCAGTGGGTTTGCAAAAGGCGACTTTCAGCAGTTGGATGGGTTCTTCCAGCACAACGAAATTTATCAAGCAGCATGTCCGGAATTTAGCCAGCATTAATTTCTAGTCTAAATGACAGAAGGGGGCTGCAGCACAATTGATAGCTTAGGTGGATCTGGAAAGGGCTAGTGAGGGGACAGTCCTGCCTATTACACAGGCACATCTTACTGCAGATTTTCTGACTAGTCAAGTCCTTAAACTTGACATCAGGTTCTGTGCCTGTGTTATGCACCGTTCTTTTTTCTCCAATGCACTGTATATATTCTGCAACTACAACCCACCCCCTCCACTTTTCTTAATTGGAGTGGGAATGTCACTGTACAGCTTACCAGGGAGGTGTCAGCAAGTTGGCACAAAAGTCCAGGTGGGAGCAATTCGGAAAAGGGTAGTGCCGGAGGGGCCAGGAAATACAAGGGAGGGGTGCCGGGGGAGGGGAGGGGCTGGGATGTACCTGCAAGGACCCAGGAAAGAGAGGGATGTGTCAGCTGATGGAGGTCCAAGAGGCGATGTGAAGCAGGAACGTAGCAGTGAAAGCTGGGAGCCTCAGGAAGACAGCTGGAAACCCCCAGACCTGGATGTTATTAGAGAGGGTGAAAAAAAATATGCTTTCCAAAGAGAAGCAATGGAGATGGCTGCCAACCTTCCTACCAGAGAAAGGACTGGCCCTGAGACAGGGACAGGTAGAGGGCCTACAAGGACTGTGGCGTTTGTAAACAGGCAACTCAGGTGAGAGACTTGGGTGAAGGAAGCCAAATAGTTTGCACTAGAGTAGCAGTGGGGGTTTAATAGATTCATGGAAGATGCACATCCCCAGAGAGTGCTGCGATCCGGCTCTCGAAATCTGCTTGTAATCCCCGGGCCAAAGGAGGCCCGGCTGAAGTCAACTAGGGACAGGGCCTTCTCAATCTCAGCCCCTTGCTGGTGGAACCAGTTACCGGAGGGGGTCAGGGCCCTGCGGGACTTTGGACAGTTCCGCAGGGCCTGTAAGACTGTCCTCTTCCAGTTGGCTTATAACTGACCGGCATTGAAATATTCTGAAGGAAGATTGGAAGATAGCACGCTGACATTAATCGATTGATTTTAGTTGTTTTAATTATGTAAATTATTATGTATTTTAATTTTTAATTAAAATACATAATAATTTTAATCAGATTGTACTCCATGTTGAGCAAATATTGTTTAGATAGTCCATAATAACCCAACTTGGACTCCGTTTCTCTAATCCACGGAGGCACAAACGCGTCTCTTGCTATCAGCCCCGCCAAACTGGTGGGCTGAGTCATTAGTTTATACCAGTAAAGAATAGCAGCAATCCACAGTCTTGCTTTCACAATGACCATACCTGTTTCTACTCTGATAAATGAGTTGGGAGCACATGGAAGGACTTGTAGTATATGCCTAAGGAACTTTGATTGCACTTTCTCCGCTAAATACCAGAGATGCTGATATGGTGTTATACTCAAGGGTGCCCCATATAGAATTTGGGCGAGGGCCTTGGCCTTAAAGACCTTAACTGCAGCCGCCACGTTCTGCCCCCCGGAGGTCCAATAGAATTTCTCTATGGCTCCTGAACTTTTTGCTGCACTTGTTGTAACATATTCCACATGTGCCTTCCTGGACCCTGAGGCCTGAAAGACTACCCCTAGGTACTTAAAGCAGCGTGTCTGTTCAATAGTCCTATCGTTTATCTTCCAATGATGTACCTTGGGTCTATTTGCAAAGGCTAAAATTTTGGATTTTGAATAATTTATTTCAACCTGATTAGCTTGGCAGTAAAGCGCAAGAATTTTCATTGCTCTCTTTAGCCCAATTGGGGTCCTAGAGACCAGCACTGCATCATCCGCATATAGCAGGAGCGGGATATGCCTATCTGCAATCTTTGGAGCATGCACCTCTGGACCACTTAAATGTTCCCCCAGATCATTTATAAAGAGATTGAACAAAAGTGGCGCCAAGATGCAACCTTGCTTAACTCCCTTCCCTACTTTAATGGCTTTCGTGAAATGTCCCTTCGGGTTTATCCTTGTCCTGATCTTGGTATTCCTATATAATGCTTTTATCAATGCCAGTAGCCTCTGATCAATTCCCATCCCTCTCAATTTTTCCCACAGTACGTCCCTCTGAACCATATCAAAGGCAGATTTAAAGTCTATAAAGGCAGCGTATAGGGCAGAGGTGCTGTTAGAGGAATATTTGGAAATAAGATGGTCCAATACTACACAATGATCCAGAGTGGAACAACCCGGTCTAAACCCAGCCTGTTCTTCTCTCAGGATGTTATTACACTCAATCCACTCCCACAGTTTCTCTTTAAGATGGCTGGCATATAATTTGCTTAGGATACTTAAGAGACTGATGGGTCTATAGTTATTTGGGTCCTTTCTTAAGAATAGGTACAATAATTCCAGTATCCCAGCCCGTAGGTAGCCTCGCTGTCCTGTCTATTTCAGTGAATAATTTGGCAAGTACTGGAGTCTGCTTCTGCTACTGCCTCCTTGTCCACATTGGACCCTAGAGCTCAGATGCCAGTGGTGTCCACCATGGATTTAACACAGTTTGGGGAGTGGCTGTCAACTACACAAAGAGATTAATGGACAGACAGGGGGCAGCACAGGACCAATTGATGCAGACTCTAATACAAACACTGTAGGTCACCGGAACAGCTGTGGGGGCAACTGGAGATGGGAACCCTGCAGCTGGCCCTTTTTGTACACTCAAGATGAGTGCCTCTGATGATGCAGAGACCTATTTAGGGGCTTTTGAATGGATAGCTACAGTAGCGGAGTGGCCACAGGCTTAATGGTCAGCCGTTGTAGGGTCTTTCTTTTGACAGGACCAGTTCTGACCACCTCCCATACATTAAATGCTACAGATGCTGGTGAGTATAATAAGGTCAAGATAGCCATCTTTTAAAAGTTCCATATCACCCCTGAGACTTATAGGTAGCGATTCCAGGTGTATGGGAGAGGCAAAGAAGAATCAGTGTATGAAACAGCATATATGCTCTGGGAGTTAGAACAGAAGTGGCTCAAGCCTGAGGGAGCACAGGTAAAACAGGTGGTGGCTCTAGTAGTTCAAAAACAGCTGCTGAATACCAAATCTGGACCCTGCTGCTTGCGACCATTCTGGCAAAGCACTGACTCTCTGGAAGATCTCGTTCAGTTCCTGGAAGTAGGACTGGGTAGTTAAAAAACCAACAGTGACACTATAGAATATAATAAAACCTTAGAAAAAACCAGCAAAAGTTAAATGACATAAAATAGCAGTAGGCTATGCATGAGTAAAAGCCTCTCTGATTTGGATCGCAACCTGTAAAAAGCAAGCAACGTGAGTAGTGACAAAGTTGTGTTTCCCGTGGAGTAAAAAACGAACCTTGGCATTGTCAGAAAGTGCATCTAGATATCTTGCACGTGGACTGCTATAAAAAGGGCAGTCCAAAAGAACATGAGGGACCGTTTCGATGACTCCTTGGCTACAAGGGCATCGTCTAAGATTGCGGGGGATTCTGTGGTATCTTCCGGAGAGGATGGCCGATGGTAATGCATTAAATCTAGCCAGCATGAATGCTCTTCTTTGGTGAGGATCAGTTAAAAAGAGGAAATAGGGAGTTAAAAGCCCAGGGTAGTTGAGACAGCATATGGCATGTCTCTGATGGGAAGGCAGGCAAGCACAGTGGACTGGAGAGGCCCAGGGGAAGGAGATCAGACAAGGATGGGTGGTGTGGAGAGAGAGACCTGAGGCTCTAGAAGGGCAAGGATCTGTGCCTGAGGCCTGGGTGGGTGGTCCATGATGCCAGGTTGGGCATGGCCAGAGGAGATAGTACAACAGAATTGTAGCCTGGTTGGGAAGAATGAGAGAGGTTAGCAATGTATCAGATAGAGAAAGAGGAAAGAGCAGAGGGATGAATGGTGGCAACAGGGATGAATGGTGGCATCAGGGGATGCTGCTTTAAGTGTGGGCAGCTAGAGCACTTTCAGAGAGATTGCCCCTTAATGGAATGTTATTTAGCCTTCCCAGTGGAGCGGGGACAGAGGCACACAGCTGAGGCCTCATTGATAGTGCAGGTGACCTGGCGCGTCAGGGAGGGGTCTGCACTGTTGAATAGAGCAGTGTTGTATTCATCATACAGGAGGATTTGGTGCCCCTACAGTCTGTCAAGGCCAACTGCGGGATATGTGATGTGTGCTTGGGGTCCTGGGAAAACAGGAGATGGTGCCTTGTGAGGTACAGGTGGGACACCATCAGAGCACAGTATTGTTTGCAGTAGCGAAGCAGCTACCCCGTATCTCTTATCACTGGATAGAGAGCCCTGGTGGTTGGAGCTGCCTCCCTTAGGGATCTGGTGGACCTTATAGACCTGGCCTTGCAAGCCAGAGAGGCCTGGGGATTCTCAAGCTGACTCAGAGAACAGGGGAGGGTGCACCCTGGAAGAGGTCTCTAACACTTGAGCAGCGTATCCCTAGTTCTGACAATGGCAAGAGGAAGACGACTCCTTCCAGGTGATGTGGGATAGGGTGTCCATGTGGGAAGACCTGGTGATATCAGATCACCTCAAGAAATGTGTCCCATGAGTAGAGGTTCTATAAAGGGGTTCTGTGGCACACAGCCACAAGGGTTGGTGGTGCCAGTTGGTGGTGCCAGCCAGGATGAGGACGGAAATTTTGCACCTTGACCAATGGGGGTCTGTGATGTGCATTTGGACTCCCAGAAGGCATTAGACTGTATCCTTCTCCACTTCTTTTGGCCATCCCTAGGAGCTGATGTGATCAAGTTCTGTGATCCCCTGGCACCTGCACCCATGCCCTTACAGCCACTTCCCCTCATCTAGGAGACTTTCACACAAGTAGGGATGGATTTTGTGGGGGCCAAGCTGCATACACTCCAGGGACATTGGTATATTTTGGTGTTGGTGGATTATGCAATGTGCTTCACCACAACTGTGACTTTGTAGTCTATAAAGGCTCCTGAGGTAGAATGGACAGGAGTACCATGTGAAGTGCTGACAGACCAAGGGCTCAGCTTCACTTCAAGAGCCTTTCATTCAGGCCTCTACACTCAGGCCTCCTCATACCATCCCCAAACTGATGAGCTCATGGAGCAATTTTATTGTACCCTGAAAGGGATGCTACATTGTTGCACAGAAGAGTGCTTCTGGAAATTAGATAAGTTGCTAGACCTGCTCATGTTTGCCATTTGAGAGGTGCCACAGGACTCAACTGAGGCAGTTCTTTTCTTCCTAGAATATGGGTGATGACCCAGGAACTGTTGGTAATCCTGGCAGAGGTCTGGGGTGTGACTCCCTGAAAGGTCAACCAGTACATCTAGAACATGTAGTAAAGGTAAGGATACTGGCCCAATTACATCTTGCTTAAGCTCAGGGGATGCAGAAATATGGCTATGACCTTACAGCCCAAGTCCAGCAGCTGGCTCTTGGGGATCAAGTTTTGGTGTAGGCTCATACTGTGGGCTTGCCAATCCCCAGGTCCCAGTGAGGATTCCCCCGTTTCTGCAGGCTCCTTCCTGCCCTCAGTCAGCTGGCTGGCTGGGGGAAGCCCCACACCAACAGCCCCATGTGCCTTCAAACCTTGAAGGCTTAAGAAGACACTGGGAAAAACTGTTTTTTCTAGAAAGATGCTCTGTGCCTTTAAATCTTAGATCAAGCTGAATGTGGGTGGGACAAGCCTGCAGAACAATGTGCCTGTTGGAAGGGAAGGGAACAGAAGGAGCCCAGAACCTTCGTTTAATAATCTTCTCAGAGGCCATTTGCACAGGAAAGGGTAAACTAGAACCTTTAGTTTCCTTGTGTTATTCTTTAGAACTTGGAACTTCAGCAACTCATGAGTAAATTACCCTAGTGAGACCAAAGAAGTGTGGGATTGCAAACTATTTATTTTGGCTTCTCTCTCTCTCTCAGAGGAGATGCAGCTGGTTGGGGTAAGAAAATGAAGACTGTATTCAGGGGAACTGCACTGCTGTTTTTTTTTTTTCTTATTTATTTTAGGGAATGTGAAAGTCTCCCGGCTCCACCCCCAAAGTCCCCAGATATTTTCTGAGTCAGACTTGGCAACCCTACCAGAACTCCCTTTGGAGTTCAATTATGCTTGTCACAGCCTTGCTATTGGCTCCACCCCCAAGTATCCTGGCTCCACCCTCAAAGCCCCCAAATATTTCTTGAATTGGACTTGGCAACCCTAGGACCAATGGAGACCCCTGGGTGGAACTCTTTGGGGCTGTGGGGAGGACAGGTGAATACATGTATTAGAACAAAGTGGAAGCCTCATGGAAAGGCTGTAAGTAGTTCCATATTAATATGCTTAAACCTTAGTGTCGTAACTCAGATGCCGGGACCAAGTGCGCAGGATGCAACCCACGCACTGGTGATAAGAGTAAGATTTACACCAAAAGAAAAACACACACACGCACACAAGGAGGCGCCTGGAAAAAGTTATCTAGTGTTGCGCAAATCAGTCAGAAGCTTCTTCATAACTCAAAAAACTCTTTATTTACTTCTTGGTACATTCTTCAAAAAGCCCCTACAAAAACAAAAGACAAAAGACCCCTCCCAATACCGAGGGCTGCCTTTTATATCTTTCATGACTTAATAACATGCCACCTGTACCAGCCAATTAATTACCCTGTGTATTCTGCCCAGAGACAGTAGCTCACACATGCGTATATGAAAGAAACAATAAGTTTTCTCTAACAGCAAAATCAAGGTTATATGAAAAAGCACTGTCCACATTCTTTATCTCTCTCTGTTCTCAAGCCTGCATTCCAACACGTCTTCCCTGTACTTAAACTGAATGAATCCCTCACACCTTAGCATGAGGTTTTGGCCCTGTTTGCCATAGTGGAGGAAGCGCCAAAGGGGCAAGAGATACTGGCATGGCAGGAAGGTCGGCCCAAACTTCCAGACATACCCCAAGAAGGGTTAACCCCACATCTGCAAGTAGAGGTCAACGCATTTGTACAATGATATCAGGAGATTTTTTTCCCCTCCTGTATCTGGGGAAACCACCCTCACTGAACACTCAGGAAGGTGGTACAGAAACCCTATAGGCTGCCTGCAGGGAAAGCCTGGCAGCCAGTAAGGCAAGAGATCCAATCCATGCCGCAAACAGGGGTCACTGAACTTTCTGCTTGCCCCTGGCACAGTCCTATAGTGCTGGTGCCCAAGCCTGATGGCTCCCCGTGGATGTTTAGATTTCAGAGGTGTCAATCAGTCTGTTTTTGATGCCTACCTAGCCCATGCCTAGGATGGATCATTTGCTGGGCTGAGTAAGTGAGCCCCAGTATCTAACCAGCCTTGACAGGACTAAAAGGTATTGGCAGATTCCCTTATGGCACCAGGATAAAAGGAAAACTGTGTTTGTCACTTCTTGGGGCCTTTACTAGTCTGTGAGGATGTTGTTTGGCCTCCATGGGGCATCCACTAGCATACGGTTGACATCTGTTGGGTAATTGTCAACAATTCACAGCTGCTTATATTGATGATAAGAGCCCCGTGGCTCAGAGTGTTAAAGCTGCAGTACTGCAGTCCTAAGCTCTGCTCACGACCTGAGTTCGATCCCCAGCGGAAGCTGGGTTTTCAGGTAGCCGGCTCGAGGTTGACTCAGCCTTCCATCCTTCCGAGGTCGGTAAAATGAGTACCCAGCTTGCTGGGGGGAAAGTGTAGAGGAGTGGGGAAGGCAATGGCAAACCACCCCGTAAAAAGTCTGCCGTGAAAACAACATCCCAGGGTCAGAAACGACTGGTGCTTGGACAGGGGACCTTTCCTTTTCCTATATTGATGATATGGTGGTTTTTAGTCATTCCTGGGGGGAACACCTACAACACCTAGGTCGTTTTCGCACTCACCTTCCGCCGGCGCGACCCCCCTCTTCACCGCACAGGATCTGCGCGGATTTCGCACTAAACGCTGCGGAGCAGCCAGAAAAGCCGGAAGCTCCCGTCGCAAAAGCCGCGCAAATGCCAAACTGCTTTTTGGCGGTTTCAGTTTGAGCGGCTTTTGCGCCGGGAGCTTCCGGCTTTTCTGGCTGCTCCGCAGCGTTTAGTGCGAAATCCGCGCAGATCCTGCGCGGTGAAGAGGGGGGTCGCGCTGGCGGAAGGTGAGTGCGAAAACGACCCTAGAGTCAATATTTCAATGGCTGCAAGGGACAGCGATACAACTGTATGCCAAGAAATGTGCCTTAGTGAGGTCACAACTTCAGGATCTAGGGCACATAGTAGAAAATGGGAAGATATGGGACTCACTGGTTTTTATAGGTCCCTGTAGGACCTAATACAGTTCCACAGGATCCGCAAGACCAAAATGTTCTGCCGAGCATTTGGTTGAGACAACAATAGTTTCTAGATTGCCCCCCCCCCTTTTTGCCATCCACCAACTCTGTCCTAAGATCAGTTGTAATATCTACTGACACACGATGCACAATCCTTCTCTCAAGAACTTGGAAATTATGCCTTATGTGCCATCTGCTTGATTATTAACTGTACCGGAATGGGTTTTAATTCATATTGTAGTTATTGTTTTAACGAACGTGCCTGCCTGGAGGGTGGGCTAGAAATCAAATAAGTTGGTTAATCCCCCGCTATGCATCGATAATGACCCCTTTATAAGATCTCTTAAACAAAGGGGTTCCAGAACCAGTACCATAGCCAGCAGAGTGGGACAAGGCGCATATTGTCTGCATCATCTATTCTTAAGGGACCCAGTTTTATGTTCCCCTTTACTGTGAACATGGATGCCTGTGGAATGGGTCTCAGTGTGGTACTGTTGCAGCAATATGGACAGGAGGAGCACCCAATGGTCTTCCTTATTAGGAAGCTGTTTTCCCAGGAATGTGCCTATTCAACTTTCTGTAAAGAGGTGTTAGCAGCCAAATGTGCTGTAACCTCCCTTTGGCACTACCTCCTCTGTAACCCCTTCTTTCTTGTCACAGACCACACTGCTTTGAAGTGGATGAAGGACAGCGGACGGCACAATGAGCGAGTGCAGTATTGGATGCCAGTCCTACAGGCATATTGGTTTACTATTTACCCTAGGGCAGGCACACTACACTCTAATGTGGATTTTTTTTAACATGGTGGCAGGCTAGTTGGGGAGAGGATACTGACACCTTCAGGGGTGGGGTGTCTAGCAGCTTAACAGGGAAGAGCCAGCAGATTCGCATAGAACCCCAGGTAGGAAAAATTAGGAACAGGGTGGAGGCAGAGGGGCCAGGAAATAGAAGGAAGATATGCCAGAGTTTGGGGGAGGAGAATGGGGCTGGAGTGTATCTGCAAAGAGCTAGGACCTTGGCAAGAGAGGAATGAGGGAGCTGACAGAGGTCCAAGAGGCAACGTGAAAGAGGAATGTAGCAGTGAAAGCTGGGGCCTGAGGAAAAAAGCTGGAAAACCTCAGACCTGGATGTTATCAGAGAGGGTGAAGAAAAATATGCCTCCCAGGGAGGAGCAATGGAGAAGACAGCCATTGATCTTCCTACCAGAGAAAGGATTGGCCCTGAGACAGGGACTGGCAGAGGCCCTACAAGGACTGTGGCATTTGTAAACAGAGAGGCAACTCCGGTGAAAGATTTTGGCGAACAAGCAAGCCAAATAGTTTGCACTAGAGTAGCAGTGGAGGCTTAATTGATTCATGGGAGATGCTTTGTGGTGATAATGTAGTGTGATTAAATAAAAGAGCACCTGATTTGCAGCATCTGGGAGTTTCTGGCCTTTGTTACTCCTGGTTAAAGGGTGAGGTTCATATGAACTGCTACAGTCACTTGTGATGTGTGTGGAGCGGTATTCAAAGTCCCCCCCAACCCCGATTTACACAATTGTCCTATTGCAGCTGTGCAGTAACATCAAATAAGCACCTTCCATTTATATTCCTGCAGCTTAGTGTTGCACATGCATTTTAGCACAATTTTTGAGTCCAGTGGCACCATTAAAGCCAACAAAAGTTTATTCAAGGTATGAGCTTTCATGACCAACACAGCTTCCCACTGGATCTATGCCTTTTAGCATTAGTTCATTGAATGAACCAGAACACAAAGGCAGGCAGGCAAAGGGGGAAAAAAACCCTCTTGAAACTGACAAGATTATTTTGAAACTGACGAGAGCAGATGAGAAGCCCGGTTTTCCCACATTGCCATGCACTCTGCTGTGCTACTGGCCACTGGGAAAAATGGGAAAGAATCACACAATCTCATAAGTAGCATTAACTGAATGATTCCAAATGGAAATGGAATGATTCCAAATCTGAACTTGAAGAAGGAATTTGAAAAGGCTATTATATGACAAAAAGACCATTTATTAGGATGAATCTATAAACTATCGCTTCAATATGATACAGAGGCAGATGAAGTAAAGACATGTATGATAAGATGGATGCAAAACTTTGAGGAGGAGAGATCTTGCCAACACTGGGAAACTTTATGGACAAAAGATATAAAATTTAAAGCTGGTCAAAGAGAAAACTGGTACATGATGTTTTATTAATGGTAAATCAGCCCAAAGGTATTGAGACGATGGATAAGAACTATACAGGGACAAGAGGCAAACCTGCAAGAAACTTGTGGGGAAGGGGCATTCTCTTACCTTTGCTTCTCCCCGGGAGTCAATCTCTCTTTTTTTCTTTCCTCTTGTGGCAGCCTCTGGGGTATCCTGGATGCCACCAAAGGAACCCACAGCAGCGGCCTTCAGGCCTCCAGGAGGACATCAGAGGGATCTGGTGCTGGCTTTTGGGCCTCCTGGAGGATGTCAGAGGGAGTTGGCAGTGGTGGCATTCAGGTCTTCTGAAGCCTGCTGGAGAGACCTGACAGTGGCCTTCGGGTATCCTGGAGGAACCCAGTGGCAGCAGCAGCCTTTGTGCATCCTGGAGGCTTTCCAGGGCATTCTTGAGGAGATGAGGTAAGTCTATTGTCTGCACATGCACAGACAGTAGTTTTGAATTCTGGGGGAAATTTAAACTCCCCAATGTATTTTTTTTTAATGTTTTAAGATTTTTCTGCAATCCTGGGGAATCCCTCAAGTCTGCAAAAAACAAATCTGTTTAGCCTCCATGCCCCCCCCCTTCCCCCAATCTGTGGATGTAGATATCCACACAGAGGGGGAATTTGGGCTATTAGGTATATAGATTAGTTGGAAATGCAAAGTGGTGGGTGGCGCTTTTAACCATAGGTGGTGGACGTGTAAAAAGACAAGAGAATATTGGAAAGAAATACATGCAGAAATACAGAAAATTCTAAGTGTCAAATTTACTATAGCTGCTCAGATTATGTTATTTGGTATTTGATCTGATAATATTGAAACAATTCAGAAGAATTATTTAGATACATGATCACAGTTGCCAGAGTGACATTTGCAACAAAATGGAAAGCAGAAGAGTGCCCAATCTGAGAGGACTGGTACCCTCCCCTGTGGCCAGATAGCGCTGTAGGCAACCGTCTACCTCACCAACTCTATAGCGCTGCTTGCACTCCATTATATGAACTTTCCTCACATATCTGCTAAACTGTTGTAGTTACTAAAAATCCAGGGTGGGGAAGGAGCATGGGAAGTAGCATGTGGGATTAGAGCAATGCAGTTCTGCCAAGACATTTCCTTCAAAGAAGCATGAAACAGGCATTTGCAGAGTAAATCATTCCTTCTGTATGCTGAATACTTACAGAATTCTGTCATCCTCTGACACAGGATGATTTGAATCTCTCCTAACTTTTTCACTTATTTCTTTCATCACAATTCTGGATGTTGCCGGTATCCCTCCAGATATCTCACAGGATTAGGCAGCTAAAAATGATTCCTTTCCATACATGGTAAGAAATTCTACTTTTTACCTTTGAAATCTGAAGAGTAAATGATACAGAAAGGAATGAATATATATGACTCGCCATGCCTTTCAGAATCCAATCTGTGGAATGCCGAAATAACATGAGAAATGGAATATACCCAGTTCCAGATGAAGGCAGAGTTGGGGAAGGTCCTTACGAAAGACTTTTAAAAGGGGGTGGGAGGTTAGACTTTTTATTAGATAATGGGAAATGGTTTAAGGCAGAGCAGCAGATCTCAGTCCTAAAACCCAGATGGTGGGGCATCACAGATGCCTGTATACAGTATACAGTTATTTTATGCCCTCTCAAAGCACAGATTTTGCATGGGCCTATTTACCAGGCAGCCATGAAGGAGACCAAGGCACAACTGAGATTTTTCACTGTCAGACTCAACCACTTGAATGCCCTGCTCACGTTGAATGAATGCCCATATAAACCAACCGTTTTACTTAGCACATTCCCATGTCACCATCCCTCTACTGTATTCAAGAGGTTCAGGTTGTAATTTTTGGTTGCACTCTGTGACAGTTCTAGATGCAGCTGATT
This sequence comes from Heteronotia binoei, assembly GCF_032191835.1. NCBI lineage: Eukaryota > Metazoa > Chordata > Lepidosauria > Squamata > Gekkonidae > Heteronotia > Heteronotia binoei. Next base: position 73,978,505 of record NC_083235.1, read on the forward strand.
GCTTTCAACATTTACAAGATTATAGAACAAACTGAAATTGACCTTGCACATATCCTCACATTTGCCAGTCAGGGCAGAAGTACACAATCTATTTGGTTCAGAGGCTATTTTTTTCCTCACAAACAGAAAATAGCCACTAGGCTCAAGGGGGTGTGTGTGTGTGACCAGTTTCGCACTCAGCTTCGCACTCTCACGTAGCAAATGGAAACGGCTAAAAACCACTTTCCATTCGCTGCGCAAAAGCCGCAACACTTCCTGTAACTCCAACGCAGACAGCGGGAAATCTGATGGACGCTGCACAGAGAAGAGGAACGTGACCCCGGGGTAAGCTGAGTGTGAAATCGTTCCGTGTGTGCAAGAGCAGAGGGGATATCTCCCTTTCCATAATTTTTTTTGGCTGATCGCTGCTGTCCCCAAACTGCTGCTACCTGTGTTGCAGAAAAAATACAAGTTCCTATACAATCTACTTAGCTGGGATGGACAGTTAGAAGGTAGAAATTTTCAGCACAAAACGACATAAAGGGAAAGCACTGACAGGCTGTCTGTCAATTTCTCTTTGAAAGTTCCAGCCCCAGGAGTTATTTTCTGTTTATAAATTGGGGGGAGGGGAGGGGTGTAATAACCATGCAATATAGTGCATTATGTAGTTCTATTCTCATGTTGTGTCTATTTCCCCTAACTTTTGGGCCAACTATTTTCTCCAGTTGCTGAGACACGTTATAGACTCTTTAATCTTTTTTCTTCAGATGGGGTGTGGAGCCAGGAAGAAAAGCAAAAGCCAATTAAAGGCTAGAAGCTTTGGTTTAAACAGAGCTTGTCTTTCATAGCGGCCCCGTGGTGCGGAGTGGCAAAGCAGCAGTACTACAGAACTGTGGTCTGAACTCTCTGCTCACAACCTAAGTTCGATTCCGGCGGAGGCTGGATTCAGGTAGCCAGCCCAAGGTTGACTCAGCCTTCCATCCTTCCGCGGTCAGTAAAATGAGTCCCCAGCTTGCTGGGGGGGGGGGGAGTGTAGAGGACTGGGGAAGGCAATGGCAAACCACCCCGTCAAAAGTCTGCCGTGAAAACGTTGTGAAAGCAACGTCGCCCCAGAGTCGGATACAACTGGTGCTTGCACAGGAGACCTTTCCTTTCCTGACTTTCATACTCAAAAATACTTCACAGGGCAATGAGGGCAACTCTTGCAGAAGAAATACAAATAAAACATCCATTACATAGCTACTCAGGCTCAGACATCTTTGGATATTCTGCACGGTTTCAGAGATACAGGGTGTGTCAGGTTGAATCCTGGATTATCCACTATAAACAGGCAGTGAATGGCATGCATGAACACAGGACTTTCAAGGGTTCCAATGCATTTGTTGTTCCATTAACCACAAAATCATATGTGGTGTCTACACAGAATCCACATTCACATACCAAGCTGTTTTGTTCAGTTTTGGTTCATTTAGCCTGGTCTAGTTTATTCTGATTTGCAGCAGTTCTCCAAGGTCTTAGAAGAAGTTTTGGTTAATGTTTTCTGAGGTGCCACTTCCCACTTTTAGATTTTCAACTACTAAGAGCACAAGAGTCTCCCACTTAGAATGCTTTAACTTGTGGTAGTCTGTAATAGGTGGTATTTCTACTAAAATACCCTTGCAAACCAGTTAGCACAAGCCCATCCCCCCCCCCCCCCGGCTCTTGCTGGAACCATATTCTTGTTAAAAATGGTCTTTGATGTATCACTGAGATTTCATGTATCACATCACTTCTGCAACACAAATGTTATACATAGGGTTGCCAGCCCCCAGGTGGGGCCTGGAGATCTCCCACTTTTACAACTGATCTCCAGCTGGCAGAGATCAGTTCCCCATGATAAAATAGTTACTTTGAAGGGTGATAAAATAGTTACTTTGAAACTTTCACAATGTTTTCACGGCAGACTTTTTACAGGGTGGTTTGCCATTGCCTTCCCCAGTCATCTACACTTTCCCCCCAGCAAGGGAGGGAAGGTGGGCAGCGTCGGGGGGGCCACGGCGGGGAGGAGGCAGGCAGGCAAACTAGATGGTTGTTGTGGGCACCAGGAGGGGGGAGCCCAATTTGGCGCCCCCTTCTCCCGACGCACTAGGCAACCACTTATTTTGCCTAGTGGGTGAGCCAGCCCTGCCATCTCCACTCGCAAAGTCTCCAGGCATTTTCCAGCACAGACCTGGCAACCTTAATACAGGATGAGATGAAACACTGGGAGATCAATATTTTAGCTTCCTAGGTAAGAAAAAAGTCAAGCAAGTGTCTTGCTCTTCCAAAAAGTAATGATTAGGGATTTTCCAGCTCTCCTTTGATTAATCCTGCACTGCTTCTGTTAGCGTTCATGGAACTCTGAGGCACAGAACACAAGGAAGACAGTGATGCCTTTCCATCTGTCTGGCATACCTGTTTTCCTGCCCCCCTCCCCCCTCCAAGGCAGTGGCACATTTTGGTAGTCTTACCTTATTGGTTACTAGGTTAACTACTGTTTCTTATTAATGTAAACTTTATTATTTTACCGTGAATTATTATATGGATATTTTTTTAATGATGTACACCACTCTGAGCTCTACCCTACAGCGGACGATGGTTTAAAAATCTAATTTTAAAATTGAATAAAATATGCAAAAATGATCCTTCTGGTTCTTTGAGTTTCTTTTCCACTTCACCTTTCTTGCTAAATAGAACTCCTGACTTTATAGCAAACTTGCAAGCTTGAGAAAGCCTACTCCACAAGCCTTGCTGCTTGACTACAGTATAGTTTTAGAGAGACAGAGAAAGGAAAGTAAGGGACTGGATATGCACAAAACATCCTCTAAAATGGGTTAGATCTTCCTTTATAAATGCTTCAGCTAGGCTAGGGTATAAAGGAGTTGATAGTGGTGAACTGTAATTAATATTTAAATGGTAATTACTTAAAAGGGGAATTGAAGAGCATTGGACCCGGGCTAGGATGGTCCTGATCAGTACAGACTGCAGAGGATTGAATTTTTCTCCTTCATTTCTTAGGTGTCAGGATCAAAAATGTATTTGGTTAGTGAACTTAGATTTCCCCCCAATGATTTATTTTTAAAAAAAATCAATCTAAGCTCAATAAACAACAACCAAAGAGCCTGTAAAGACGGTGCAGTTTCTGGAAGTTTGCAAAAAGGATGAAAGAACAGTAAGAGAGGAAATGAAGAGTGAATGTTCCAGCCCTGCCCTAATATTCTCTTCTTGTATACAGGATTTCAGGTCCTGCAGCTGCGTTGTCTCTTTACAAGCTTATTAACTGCAAGACTGAATGGCTTTTCCGGAGATGTTTTTGCTGAATAGCCTGACTGCCCACAAGAATAGCCATGAGTCAAACTTGTAAAGTGGGGGATACTGGAGTTGATTCTATATCCTGCGCGAATGCAAAACCTTCCACAAATTAAAGGACATTGCCCGCAGCAAAAGGAACTTTTAATTGAAGAAGAGGAAGTTCTGTACTTTCTGTTCCAGTAGCTAGTGGCTTCAAAATGTATCAAGTGTTACTTGCTAGTAAAAGTGCTTTATGGTCTCCCTTCTCTTTCTGCTTCCCCCATCCCACATGCACATACATAGCATAACGTGCCATGACAGGACATTACTCACCTCACACACTGAGAGCTTGGTATGCTTTTAAAGCAAAAAATTAATAATCTAACACTGATAACATTACTCTGAAAGGGAATTTCATTGTACATGCAGATGACCATTTGATGAAGAAGAACTGATATTCCATACCCAAATGTTCCTATCCAACCGCAACTCAAAATCTTAAAGCAGCCCTAAGACTGGAAGGAAAACCCTCAACTCCCAAGACCATAAATAGCTCTAGTCTGAGGACAAATTTAGAAGTGGGTACACTGTTCGGTGACCAAGCTACAATTAGGGGTTCTGGAATACTGCATAGCAGCTGAAATATCTTGCCTGTACAGTTCCTAGATGTGTGTGACCAGAGGGCTCCCTCTCCACTACTACCCACCTTCTGAAACTTTTATTTATCTTACCAAGGTAAGTTATAGGGCTGAGAAGGAACAGAAGGAGAATTCAAGTGGGATGTCAAGTGTGATGCTTAAGGACCTCTTGCTTAAGGAGTCACAGGAAGAAACTGTTGGTGTGTGATTGTGAAAAAGATGCCTTTTTATAGGCTGGGGAGTCTAGGACACCTCAAAGGTGTCTTGAACTAAGAGGGCCAAGAAATGTTTTTGCAGCCTAGGTATGTAATATTGACAGATCTGACAAATGTAGAATGTTGGCAGGTCCCTAGGCACCTGACCCTGACTAGCTATATACGATGGAGCCTTCATTACAGGAGAACGATTACTCCGCAACAGCTATGGACTTTGCCCAGCTTAATCACTGAAATAAAAGAGTCATAACAACCTGCTGGTCTTGATTGCAGTTCAAGTAGATAGGGCTGACTGGGTCTGTAACAGTGCAATCCTAAACAGATCTACACTCTTCTAATCCTAAAATTGCACTGTAAGAGAGGAGTGTTCTCTGGCAAGCCAAGAATGGAGTTCTTAGCTGAGAGCAGAGATACCACGGCTGGTCTAGAGTCAGATTACCTACATCTGCTCTGCTCCTTCCTTGGCTGAGGATTCTGTTCTATGTCTATCCCACCCTGGTGTCAGTGAAGTTTTTAAAAACCCCAAACCCTCTCCATATAACTTCTAGCCATGAGTTGTTTATTTTAGGTGTGCCAGATTATTCTTCAGACTTCATTCGTAAATAAAAAGAGGCATGTTAACTGCATCTTGTCTTATGCTACTGTACCTCCAATATTAAATGAAGAGTAAAAAGGTAACGTATGTATGCTTTTCCTAATACTGAAAGACTTATTACTTCTTCGAACAAGTATCCAAAGCCTGCTAAAACCCTTTCGTATGTTGGTTACATTTGTGATAATATAATGGGTTCAAGGAAGTTTACAGATGGTGGGGTTTTGTGTTGTGCTAGATTCTGCACTGCTCATTTGTAGTTGCTGTTGGTAACATTTATACTTCATTGCTCTTGTGAGGTTTGTTGGTTTGGTTTTGTTGGAATTTCAGGAAAGAATTGCTGACTTCTGTAATCTTTTCAGTTGGTATTCTTGCTCTAAACCCCCCCCCCCCCAAACTACCTGTTTGCATTATTTCTTCCAAAGTATAGAAGGACATTTATGCTTGTGCATCTGAATGTCTTGCCATCTGTGGTGGTGGTAAGAAGGTTTGATTGTATTCCATAAACTGATTCTGCAGAAGTGGTACTAAATTCACTACAGATCTTATTCTTTTGAATTGACCTGAGTTTTCAGATTTGAGAACTGAACTGGTTTTTCCTTTGCTTAAGAAGAAGATATTGGATTTATATCCCGCCCTATACACTGAATCTCAGAGTCTCAGAGCGGTCACAATCTCCTCTACCTCCCCCCCCCCCCCGCACACAACAGACACCCTGTGAATTGACCTGTGAATGAGGCTTTGAAAAGTTAAAGAACATCTTTAAGCATTGGAAATAATCTGAATTAGACTGATACCTAAATCAACCCGGACTATAATTGGATATGTGTTCAAGAGGCTATTATCTGGCTGCAATACGGTCTGAACAAAAGCGAGATACAAAAGCGAGTTGATTAAAAAACAAATGGGAGCTTTTGTGCTGAAAGCTAGCGAAATCTCAAATCTACATGAGCAGAGTGTTAAAGAGATCTTGGTGACGTCTGTGGAATTGGAAAGGGAGAGTGATCCGCTGGGAAATGAACAAAAGGAAACCAAAATGGAACCTTATGGCTCAGTTAAAAAGAAAGACCGGAAATCGAGACTGCTTGAAATTTTGTCAAGAGGAACAAATGGTGTGGAATTCTTCCTATTTTTACCGAGAGGGGTGACTGCATTAAGGAGAGAGAAGGTGCATCTCAACCAAAAAACCAAGATGTGGAAATTTTTCAGGAAGAAAGGTTTTTGAATTGTCTCTCTCTCCGTGTATAGTTGGATATGGAACTCTCTATAAGAACTGATATGCGATTTTAAAATGCTAAGTGAGAGTTTTGGGTTATATTAAATTGTTTCTTCTAGAGTAATATGGATATCAAAGCTAAAGAACTGAAAAGTTTTGAAAAGAATTTTATGTAAAAATAGTTAACTTAGATTAACTTTTAAGAAGGCAAACAACATAATTATTTTGTGATTTGTTTTAAATAGATAAAGATATGTTCTTTTTAATGACAATATTGTTAAACTAATAAGCTAGTCTGCATTTTTAATATGGTTGAGTTGAGCAGCAAAAATTAGGATGTGAAAGATTTTTGAACTGTTGTTCCCTCTGTGGGTAATGAGATATGGAATTTTTAATAAGAACTGATATGCTATTTTAAAAGGGTGAGATTTTAAGGATGGAAAAGTTTTATAAAAAATGTTATATAAATAAATAGTTAATTTGGATCAATTGTTAAGAAGGCAGACAGCACAATTATTTTGTAATTTAGTAGATCTGCTCTTAGCATGTTTGTTTGGAGAAACTGTCTATACTGAGATAGATAAACTACTATGCTTTATTTTTAGCTTGTTAAGGATAAAGATATTGGTTTCATATGCTTATTTAATGATGATATTGTTAAGCTAACAAGTTAGTCTGTGCTTTCAATTTGGTTAAGCTTAGCCAGCCAGTTCTGTGTTGAGATTGCTCTGGCTCTTTTATACTTATATGTGTTGATGAAGAATTGTTTAGACTTGCATTTCAAGTAATAGTTTAGTAAAAAATCTATAATGAAAGATAAAGATGGTAAAATATATGGGGAGAACCTCATACTTGCAGATAGAAAGAACTGGGTATTTTATTTGGAGCTAGAATTGTAACTGGTATATTTGCATTTTTCTTTGTTTCTGTTTTTTCCCACTCTGTATACACTCCTTCCCCTCTTTAATGTATCTATGCTTGTGCCTTTTCTTTTTGTAGTTAAAATCAATAAAAATTATAAATCAAGGACAACTCCTGTGAAAGCTATGGCTGACCCAAGGCCATTTCAGCAGGTGCAAGTGGAGGAGTGGGGAATCAACCCGGTTCTCCCAAATAAGAGTCCACACATTTAACCACTACACCAAGCAGGCCAGTCTTTCTAGAAGTTAAAACTTCTCGGGTACCAAGAGACAAAGACAACCAAATAACTTTGCATGTGGCTACATTTCTGGTGCCAGTATTGAAATCATATAACTCAGGTACTAAACTTTAGGCTTCTCTTTTAGTGTGTGATGCTCACTGTTTATGACTTCTGTAATTTACTGCTGATAAGCTTTTAGCTACTGCAAGCAGAGACCATGGCTCATTGCTAGAATGTTCTTCTTCCATTGGTCCCCGTTCCCAAGTTAAACCCCCATCACTTCCAATCATGTTTTCCCAGATTACAGAACTAAGGAAGACTAAAGAACTCTGGAAAACTGATGCTAGATTGTTCATTGTTCTGACAAGCAATGCTTCACTGTCAACTAGCCCTACTAAGCTGACCACATTCTTGTGTAGTCTGGGTGTGTGTGTGTGGGGGGGAGGGGTTTGGCTATAATTCTTTTGGTTGATCAACCTGTTTTAAATTTACAAAACAAGAAATACATACTTAGGATATCTGTTTGGCACAACATGTATGGCACAAGTAATCTATCTTCAATTACCTTAAATGTGCACTCTTACCTAAGAAATAAGAACGACCATACAAGATTATGGGCAGTAATCCACCAGTGGGTAATCTACCTACTGCTCACCTCTGCCACAAAGTAAACTGAAAATATTCAGGAACAGCTCTTTTTATGCTGTTTATTTCACTTACAAAGTTATACTCATCTCTCTTTCAGCTAAGGCAGTTTACAAACAAACATAAGGGCAATCACTAACCCCCCCCCGCCCCCCCCCGATAGATTTACTTAAGCAATAGTCAAGAAAACATGTAATCAGTCCAACAAACCACAGCCATTTTCCACAGATAAAAAGGACTCTAATTTCAGGGGGTTTGCCATAGAAAAAGGGCAACTGATCTCCAGGATTTAGCCTAAGGGTTGCTGAAGTAGAACTGCTTTGCAGAGCCTGTGGAATCTGAGAATGAAGGGACTCTTTGCACCTCTTCTGGGAAGCTATTTCAAAGACTAGGTGCTGAAAAGACAGTAGATCACATGAAAACTAAATTGACTTCCTGATACAAAGGCGCCCATAAAAGAAAGCGTTGAATTATTTCTGCCTGCCACACACCTACAATGACTTTCCTCTCAAACTAGTGCCAGGGAAACCTGTTCAGGCACTACAGCCTTCATTCACAGTTTGAATCAACCATCTTTTCCCCCATCACACCAAGTGAGACGTTTTCCAGTATAAAATAGAGAGACTGAACAGTTTCCCCTACACGTAATGCAGTTTTAGCAGCATTGTCTTTACAGTACCTTTCAGTGCCCTTTGCTGTCGAACAAGTCACCAATGCTCTCCTGGATAACGAAGCTTCTTATGGCAATGCTTTCTGTCTATAAGCTTTAGTTGCACTCTTGGGCTAATTTCCCAGTACAGTTGCCTTACTCCCAAGGCTATTGCATTCCAAAGAAGATACATATTGGTTGACATTCTTATATTTGTGTATCTTTCAGCTGGTGCGCTGTATTTGGGCAAAAGTTTATCTAGAAGGACACTAAGAGATTAATCAGACACAACTAATTGTCATTGTTCTTTCCATTATGAAAAGCTATCCATCTTTGTTTAATACCACGATATGGAACCTACAGTGCAATGTTGAAAGGAATTATATCCTTTCAGTCCATTGAAGTCAATGGGTTTAGAAGACTATAACTCTGTTTAGGATGACAGCGCTAATAAATAATTTAGCTTAACTTCCTGTCTTGAAGCAGGACATACTGAAACAATCTCATAGATGCCCATCTTGGTAACAATGAAGGAGGATGATTTCATAGACTTTACATGCAGCTTGTTCCATGGCTGAACTGCTTACACAATTAATCTTTAACTCAAATCAAATGTTACAAAATTCCAACTCCTTCTAAACTTACTGGAAGCTCTTCAAGCTTCCACTCAAAGCTATAATGTCCATGATAGTCTCTCAAGTTCTAATTAAAATCTCAGTGGTGCAATATCCATTCCACAGAGTGCAGGAGAGGCCTGAGAACTACCTTTAAAAAAAAAAGTCAAGGTAGATACAGACTGATTTAGTGGAGGAAAAGAACCCAGACGTCAGAAATAAGAAAAGTGCATTTGTAAAATGGCTGAATATTGCTGTTCAAGTGGTGAGAACAAGTAGCTTTGCCAGTGTTTGCTTTTTCTTTTAATGTGCATTCTCACAGTTAGTCTGAAGAAGACAGAAGTTCTCCACCAGCCTGCACCCCAGGAAGATTATCACCCTCCCTGCATCACTGTGGGTGAATCAGTTCTGAAGACAGTCCAGCAGTTCAGCTACCTGGGGTGCATCATCTCCTCAGATGCCAAGATCGACAAGGAGATTGACAACAGGCTGGCAAAGGCAAACCGTGCATTTGGCCGACTGCACAAAAGAGTGTGGAGCAACAAGCATCTGAAAAAGGCACAAAGATCAATGTTTACAAAGCGGTTGTGATGACAACCCTCATCTATGGCTCCGAATCGTGGGTTTTATACCGTCATCACCTGCGACTCCTTGAGCGCTTTCATCAGCGCTGCCTTCGCACCATCCTCAACATCCACTGGAGTGACTTTGTGACCAACACTGAAGTCCTCAAGCGGGCAGAGGTTACCAGCATCGAGGCACTGCTGTTGAAGACGCAGCTGCGCTGGGCAGGGCATATTTCTAGGATGGAAAACCACCGCCTTCCCAAGATTGCCCTGTATGGCGAACTCTCCACCGGCCATCGAAATAGAGGGGCACCAAAGAAGAGGTACAAGGACTCCTTGAAGAAATCCCTTAGCACCTGTCACATCAACCATCACCAGTGGTCTGACCTAGCCTCAGATCGCAAAGCATGGAGGCACACCATCCACCAGGCTGTCTCTTCCTTTGAGAACGCACACATAGCTGGTCTTGAGGACAAAAGGAGATTGAGGAAGAATCGCACTGCTACAGGACCAACCCTAAATCAGACTTTTCCCTGCAGCCGCTGTGGCCGGACCTGCCTGTCCCACATTGGTCTTGTCAGCCACCAGCGAGCCTGCAGCAAACGTGGACTATTGCACCCTTCTTAAATCTTCGTTCGCGAAGCCAAGCCGAGAGAGAGAGAGAGAGCATTCTCACAATGCAGAGCTATAAAAAGTGAACATTCAGCTCTTGAAGCACTGAAATAAAAGTAAAAATGCAACAAAATAAAGAGGGTTTGGGGAGGGTATTATTCATTATTTGTTGTACGCAGATAAACATGACAAATGGCCACACATTTACTATCCTATTATATAAATAAAAGCCCAGGAATATTGGTGCTTTCTGACTCTCCCATTGTCCTGTGACGCTTACTTTCTCAACCACTGGCCTGTCAACCACCACTCAACTGCACTAATGTTCCATTGGCTGGTCCGCTGCCCACCGCCAGCTCAGCCACATCTTCCGTGGCTGAAAAAGTCTGTCTCTCCTCAGGTGACGACAAGTCTGGCAGGTGGTGGCAGCCATCAGGAGGAGGCCTGGCCCACACAAAGAGGCTGCTGTTGTTGCCTGGGTGGCCAGTCTAGGGAAGCTGCCTTCACATCCTTTTGGCCCATCCCTCTAGATCCTCAGTTTTCCCCTCAATGGCTGTTGCTAGGCAACCACGGTATTTCAAGCTTGGTTCTGTCAGTAAAAGTCAGGGGGAGGCCCTTTTCAGGCCTATTTTGGCCTTTGAGGGAGCAGCAGCCCCCCTATGACAGCCAGTGTGACACAGTAGTTAGCTCTATAGAGCAGGGTTCTTGCTGTGGAAGCTGGGTGATTTTGGACCACTCATAGACTTTCAGCCTAATCCACCTCACAGGGTTGTTGTGCAGATCAAAAGGCATGAGGAGAATGATGTAAGCTGCTTTGATTCCTACAGCATCTGTGTGACCATCATCATGCCCCTGCACCCCTATAATTATTCTTATCTCTATTCTGGCCCTGTTTCAGAGCTTTGAGCCACCACATGGGGACACACACATGCGAGTGAAGAGAAGCCAGCATCTGCTTCAGCTGCAGGGTGGGTGGAAAGACAGCAAGGGAGTGGGGGTGAGCGAATGCCAGGGGTTGGGGAGAGGGGGAGACAGCAAGGTTGTGGGGGTGAGTGAAGGCCAAGGTTTGGCGGGTGGGTGAGAAGACAGGGGTTGAATGAATGTCATGAGTTGGGGAAGTAGTGGCGTGCCAAGGGTGTGGGGTAATTGAGAGGAAAAGGTGGTTTGGTGGTGGTTGTTAGTCAGAGGAGATGGGGTGAGAAGTTGGGGTGGGAGTGGGAAGACACTAAGGGTGGGGGGACTGAATGCCTTCACTTGGGTGGGTGAGAAGACAGCAGGGGTGGGAGGCACTAGCCCAGAGCCTCTTTCTAGAGCCTGTTGTATTTTTCTTCACAATGAGCCGTATTCCTAGTTGAAAAACATAATTGTGTAAAGTTCTGGATCAGAAGATGTTTGGCACAATGGGCCTAACAGCTGCCTGAGGTTGTCCCAGGTCAGGAAAAGGGCACAAGAAGAGACTTGGGCCCTCTTCCCTTGCACCTGATCAGAATTTTGCCTTTCTGTGCCAGGTTTTTAATGACAGAAAATCCTGGGAGCTCTTTTCACAGAACTCCTAATGTCTTGAGTAGCTGACCTCCCACTCTGCCCTGTTGGCATACAAACCATATTACATCATGCCACCTCATCCTGGCTTTTCTATACTTCCTTTCTATGGGAAACTTCGACCTGTAGCACTCAGGGACTCGCAAACTTCCTCATCTCTTTCAGTTAGGTTATAGCCTGAACCCTTAAACACTTAAGCCTTCTGTTTTCCTTGGACAAAAGGATTGAGCATTTACTCCCTTGTCTTGTTTCTGAGGTATTTTAAAATATTTTAAAATTGCCGGTATATTCACCTGAGGCTACAATCCCAGCTAACTTATTCATGACTAGCATGCTCCTATTTCTTTCCATTTATCTTGCTCTAAAAATCAAATTACATTGCAATGCAGCCCAGATCATCACTATCAGTTTTTTCAGACCCCCCTCTCTTCTAAGAAATTTTCCAGTTCAATCCTTTGCAGAGTTGTTCCAGTCAAATCCCATTGAAATTAGTGAGCCTAGGCTCAAATAACTCTCCATGAGAATGCACACCATCAGTGCCTGTAGCCGTGCTGTTCATGAACATTTTTTGATACCGGGAATTGTACAGGTAGTTAACGTTTTTGCATAATCTGCGAAATAGCACAGAGGTTGGTAATTGTATCACATTGAGGACTGTAGTAATCTTAAGTCTGCCTGAGAGCTTCTGAACATCGCCAAAATAATATCCAAAGAATGGGAGGGAGCCAAAGTGGCAGGCCCAATCACAGCACCACCACTTCACAACCTAAGGGACTCAACTCTAGAAGTGGTACCAAAGAAGGTCCCTGGATAGTTTTGATTAAATCACCATCTGTCTTATCCAAAAGGTGTTTCAGTTAACGATGCCACTGCCCTTGAGCTTTACTCCCTTCAGTATGCTTCTCTAGATCACACAGTCAGCATCATACCAACCTGTAGTCCTGGTGCCTTTTTGGCAAAATGGAATATACAATCCACCATTTGTTTGCTGCCCATCCACCCAGTGGATTTTTGCCTGTTAGGGTTCAAATCTGATGGGCATTGGCATGAGGACAAGGCTATGCCTATTGGTTGCTCTGTTGCCTGTGTAGCATTGAATAATTTCCTTGAGTGGGCGGTCAAGGAGTGCCTGGGGTGCCGTCATATCACACATTATCTAGATGATTTTTTAAAATTTGTGGGCCCTGCAGGCACATCGGCTTGCACCAATCACCCTGCTGTGTTCCAGGCCTTCACAGTCAAGTTGGGGGTCTCATTAGCCCAAGATAAGACCGAAGGCTTTGCCACTCAGTTTATGTATTTGGGGATATTGCTAGATTCAGTATGCATAGTGCTGTCGCTGGGGAGCCGGTGCAAGGCTGGCGTCCCAGGCCAGATCCCCCCCCCCCGCTGCCCCTTGCTTCCTCGGTGAGGGTGAGTTGGGCAGCAGCCACAGCAGGGCTTCTGGCATCAGCATGCACCCACACACACTGTTGCTCCGCCCCTTGCATCTGTGCTTGGAAGCGCAGACATGGAGGGATGGAGTGACAGCGAGTGAGTAATGTGCATGTGCACCGAGGCTGGAAGCCCTGCGGCAGTCACTGAGTTCGCTATTTCTCTTGCTGAGGAAGTGAGGGTGGGCAGGAGTGCCGAAACTGGTGCCCTCCCCCAGAGCTGCGCTCCAGGCAACCACCTCATGCTGCCTAATGGACGCACCAGCTTTAAGTATGCAGCACCTCTAGCCTCCCTGTAGACCTGTTAGTTGCCCTTGGAACTCCGCTGTCCAGGGTTATAAGTAGGGAAAATACACTCTATGGGAAATGCAGGTGCTGCTGGGTCACTTTAAGTTTGCCCACAAGGTAGTCTCCCCAGTTAGGCATTCTGTGATTGGATGGCTTATTTCACGGCTGGAGTATCTGCTCCCTATCACGACATCAGGATTCAGCATCTTTTTAAATGATTGTTTGTGTGTTCAGCAGTGGCCCTTACACTGGGAAAAAAACAGGTATCCTCAGGGATCTCACCTTCTTAGAATTTTTTCTCGTCTTGGCTGCTGTCTGTCTGTGGCAGGATTTATTTAGGGAAAATTGCATCCTTTTTATGACAACCAGGCCATTGTCAGAATCATTAATCAGCAAACATCATGCTCTGAGCAGATTATGCAGCTTGTACACAAATTTGCGTTAACCTGCCTGGTGTCTAATATATCTTCCTCAGTATGATACATTCCAGGCATCAGTAATAGCATCGCGGATGCCTTGCATCTCTTCCAGGTGGAAAGGTTCCACGTTCTTGTCCCCAGCACAAACCAGCAACTGGCCAGCTTCCCGGGGGACCTGTGGAATAGTCCAAGGAGTTTTGGAATCTCCGGCCCCCTCTTCTCATTGTACTTAGGAACGTGTTGTTACTGCTTTCCTGTCCTTTGTGTGGTTTGTTGGGTTTTCCAGCTATTTACTGGTCCCTGATGTTTTGATCCTGCAATATTTGGTGCACCTTAAAGACCGTTCTAAGGCCAGGAATATTTATCTTGTGGCTATTTCATTTTAGGGCAAGGTCCTGGGGCTTAGTGGCCCCTGCAGCTTTTTCCTTGCCTGACCCACGATCAAGGGCTGGAGAAGGTTAGCCCCCCTGAGAACCTGGGGCATGCAGCTCCATTACTTTGACCATGTTAAAACAAATTCATGTGGCAGCTCCCCCACATGTGTTTTTCAGCCTTCGAGGCCACTCTTTTTCAGGAAGCCTTTTCTTTAGCATTTTTTTTTTTTTGGCTTCTCACAGCTTTGAGCTGCTGGCTGCGTTACACCATCACACCAAAGGCTGAGTACTTGCCCTTCAGGATATTTCATTGCAGGGCTCTAAGTTGCACAGGTATAAGACAGACCAGCACGGTCAAGGGACCCCCATTTTGCTCTATCCTGCTCCCAGTGGCCAGTCCTGATCTGTTCGCTACACCTCTAAATACCTTGCTATCTGGCCGACCTCCTCTGAAACCTTTCTTAATGCCAACAGCTCCTGATTCTTGTGTTTTCATTTTGTTAGTGTGCTGAGGGCATGCGTTTTGGAATAAGGCCTCGCGTCAGGGACTTCACTATGTACTCATTTTGTATTGGGGCAACCACACTGGCCTCCCCATGGGGTTTCTGATTGGATCGCATCAGAGCCATAGGCCACTGACACTCTGAAATGTACAAACTGTATATATGCCCAAGTTTATTGTACTAGCATGTTTATTTTCAGGCGGATAGGCATGTTGGTCAAAAGCAATAGAACATATTTTTAGTTCAGCAGCACCATTAAGACGAACAAAAGTTTATTCAAGGTATGAGCTTTTGTGTGCGTGCACACTTCTTCAGATAAATAGAAATGGAAAACTAACATTTCATTTGAACATATGAAGCTGCCTTATACTGAATCAGACCCTTGGTTTATTGAAGTCAGTATTGTCTACTCAGACTGGCAGTGGCTCTCCAGGGTCTTAAACTGAGGTTTTTCACATCTATTTGCCTGGACTCTTTTTAGTTGGAGATGCTGGGGATTGAACTTGGGACCTTCTGCTTACCAAGTGGCTCTCTACCACTGTCTGTATGTGGCAGGATTTATTTAGGGGAAAATGCATCCTTTTTATGACAACCAGGCCATTGTCAGAATCATTAATCAGCAAACATCATGCTCTGAGCAGATTATGCAGCTTGTACACAAATTTGTGTTACCCTGCCTGGTGTCCAATATATCTTCCTCAGTATGATACATTCCAGACATCAGTAACAGTCTGAAAGGGCCTTCCATTTGTTCCAGGGCTCTTGGACTACCTTCTCTCACTCATCCCGCTGGCAAGAAGGTCACCGTGCATGGCCAACCCTTCCTTGGAATAGGACCTTGGCAGTGGCTATGAGTCACCCCTTCCAATTTTGGCCTGCTCTTTCCAGATGGAGAGTGGGTACTGAGTGAACTCAGGACTTCGAGCTAGCCTCTCGGTCTGCTGGCAAAAAACATGGCAGTGCATGGCCAACCCTCCACAGTTCCTCAAGCCATGACCTTTACAGTCATCATGGGACACTGTGGGGTTGTGGGATGCTATGGAATGTGGGTCCTTTCGCCACCATGTCAATGCACACTGCTTGCTTCTGTGCCTGGTGGCTCTTCTGGATGGGAGTCTGAAAGGGCCTTCTCTTTGTTCCACAGCTTCAATCCAGAGCCACCCCCTTCACTCACACTGCAGGCAAAGTGACTGAAGGGCCTGGCCAATCCTTCTGGGGTGTTCACTGGGGGGCACAAGTGACTGCATCCTTGTTATTCAGGTGGCCATGGACTCCAGAGTCACCTCCTTTCACTCACGCAGGTGGCAAAGTGAATGCAAGACATGCCAATCCTTCTAGGGTGTTTGCTGGGGGGGGGGCAGGGCGGGGTCATAGATCTGAATCATCAGTGCCACATCCTTGTTATACAGGCTTGTCATGGATGCCAGAGCCATCCCCTTTCGCTCACACTGCCGGCAAGGTAACTGCAAGGCATGGCCGACCTTTACTGGGCATTGGAGTGTTATGTGAGCCAGGGTTTTGAGCCATCCCATTTGGTGTGCTCTAGAGTTTTTGGTGTGATTTAGAGTTGGGAGTGAGCAGTGAAGTGGCCAAGTTTGCGGATGACACTAAATTGTTCAGGGTGGTGAGAACCAGAGAGGATTGTGAGGAACTCCAAAGGGATCTGTTGAGGCTGGGTGAGTGGGCGTCAACGTGGCAGATGCGGTTCAATGTGGCCAAGTGCAAAGTAATGCACATTGGGGCTAAGAATCCCAGCTACAAATACAAGTTGATGGGGTGTGAACTGGCAGAGACTGACCAAGAGAGAGATCTTGGGGTCATGATAGATAACTCACTGAAAGTGTCAAGACAGTGTGCGTTTGCAATAAAAAAGGCCAACGCCATGCTGGGAATTATTAGGAAGGGAATTGAAAACAAATCAGCCAGTATCATAATGCCCCTGTATAAATCGATGGTGCGGTCTCATTTGGAGTACTGTGTGCAGTTCTGGTCGCCGCACCTCAAAAAGGATATTATAGCATTAGAGAAGGTGCAGAGAAGGGCAACTAGAATGATTAAAGGGCTGGAGCACTTTCCCTATGAAGAAAGGTTGAAACGCTTGGGACTCTTTAGCTTGGAGAAACGTCGACTGCGGGGTGACATGATAGAGGTTTACAAGATAATGCATGGAATGGAGAAAGTAGAGAAAGAAGTACTTTTCTCCCTTTCTCACAATACAAGAACTCGTGGGCATTCGATGAAATTGCTGAGCAGACAGGTTAAAACGGATAAAAGGAAGTACTTCTTCACCCAAAGGGTGATTAACATGTGGAATTCACTGCCACAGGAGGTGGTGGCGGCCACAAGTATAGCCACCTTCAAGAGGGGTTTAGATAAAAATATGGAGCACAGGTCCATCAGTGGCTATTAGCCACAGTGTATGTGTGTATATAACATTTTTTGCCACTGTGTGACACAGAGGGTTGGACTTGATGGGCCGTTGGCCTGATCCAACATGGCTTCTCTTATGTTCTTATGTTCTTTCCGGTTGGGAAATCCAGGTGGATTCAGGATTCCTTTCCAGCCCATCAGGGCTTTTTTTGAGCAGGACTGCACAGGAACGCAGTTCCGGCTGGCTTGGCCTAACATGCAAATTAGTCCCTGTTGGACTTCTACAAAAAGGCCCTGTGTGAAACAATGGTGATGTCAAGGGTGTGGAATAATATGGAAATGAGTTCCTGCTAAGCTTTTTTTACAAGAAAAAGCCCTGAGCCCATCACTCTGCCTACTTGTAAAGTGATTGATGTGAATGGCCAAGGCTTTTCCCAGCGGCTGGTTCTGGGAGTTCTAGTCCTGATGCTGCACCAATGCTTTTTTGTCTGTACTCAATAAGTAAGCTGTAGCCATGTTTTTAGCGAAGAACTGTCGTGCTGTGTGTTTATTCCTCCCATCACCTCACCCCCTTTCCCTCCCTGAATCCTGCAATCAAGGAACTCTGTTAGGGGTTGCCCTGTAATCCCCCCGCCCCCACAGAATGCTTCAGTACCAGTAACTCTCATCCCTTATGTAATTTCCCATTGTGCATGCACAGGAGCACGCTTTTTTAGCTGAACGCAGCTGGGATGACTTGTCTGGCAAGAGAGACAAAAGAGGACAGAAACAGTGACAGGGGATTCAAGTGATCTCATCTGAGGCATTCAAAGCAGGTGGGCAGTTCCAGCCAGCAGGGAGCTAATGACTTGGCTGCTGCTGAAAGGAGAAAGCAGAGAGAGGAAGCACTGGGAGGGGAAAAAAATCCGGCCTCGCTGGTCAAGCCTTTGCAAAAGCTAGATGCCAAGTGACGCAGTTTCAGCCAAACGGACAATTTGCAAAGTGCCTGCCGATTAGGGTTGCCGAGTCCAATTCATTGCGACCAAGGCCTCATAAGTGGATGAGCAAACCATGAGTAGGGTTGCCAAGTCCAATTTAAGAAATATCTGGGAACTTTGGGGGTGGAGCCAGGAGACATTAGGGGTGGAGCCAAGATCAAGGCTGTGACAAGCATAATTGAACTCCAAAGGGAGTTCTGGCCATCACATTTAAAGGGACCGCACAGCTTTTCAATTCCTTCCTTCCGTAGGAAATAATGAAGAATAGGGGCACCTTCTTTTGGGGCTCATAGAGTTGGACCCCCTGGTCCAATCTTTTTGAAACTTGAGGGGTATTTTGGGGAGAGGCACTAGATGCTGTACTGAAAATTTGGCGCCTCTACCTCAAAAAACAGCCCCCCCCCCGAGCCCCAGATACCCGCGGATCAATTCTCCATGATTTTCTATGGGAATAAATCTCCATAGGGAATAACAGAGTTCCCAGCAGACATTTCCCTCCCCTCTCCCCGCTTTCTGACGACCCTGAAGCGGGGGGAGGGTCTCCAAACCGGGGGATCCCCTGCCCCCACCTGGGGATTGGCAACCCTACTGCCGATTCACATCAGGCTGTGTACGGCCTCCCATTCAACCTACCAGGTCTCCATTTAGGCTGGAGCTAAAATAAATGTTCACAAATATACAGAATTTGAGAGATTTCTAAATAAGAAGTTTCAAAGCAAAAGCTGAACTAGCATTCTGAATGCGAAATTTTCAAACTTTAGACTTGTTGCAATTTTGGTCATTTAGATCGTTGGCTTTGGCAAGACTCAAATGTGAAAGCTGCTAAGCAATCAATAGACATATCAAATTACCTCTGCATAATATCTATGAAATGTACTTCATCCCCCGGATGTTATGTTGCAAATATTAAAATACCTTTGTGTGTCAACAATCAAATATTAATTTTAAATACTTCTGCATGCTATACATCAAATACAACATGCGCATGGTTTTCAAGCTATCTTCTGGAAAAGCATCAGTGTCTTTCAACACTTCTCAATTTTAACAAAGACATTAAAAGATAAGTTCTTCATCACTACTCCTCTGCAACGCGTAGACACAGGAGAATGCTGAGCATATTTTATGACATGCTGCGTTCACAATGGGTGAGAGTTCCAGTAATGAACCGAGGGCACACGTGCAAACGTAACTGAGAACGCTTTCCAATGTATGAAGATTCTGGCTAAAATGAAAAGGTTCCTTAATGCATGCCAGGGCAGAGAGTGCTCCCTGAAGGTGGGACTAAGCAAGCTGAAATCATAGGCCCATCTGGTTTAGCATAATCTGCTCCAATTTGCAGCGGCTCTCCAAGTTCTCAGGCAGAGAAAGGTCTTCCATAACACTAACAGAGCATATCCATGATTTTGAGAGTTGCGACCCTCCCTTTTTAATCTCATGTTGTTCCATGACATCCAGCAGCAGCTTTTCCGGTGGCACCAGAGGTTGTAAAAGGCGAGGGACAAGTGGGAAAGATCTGTTCCACAAGCAGACCTTAGGTTATTGAGCTTTGGATCTTGGTTATCGTATGTTCTTCTGCAGCATGCTAGAGGTTTCACAGCCTTGTCTTACAGCAAGTCGACTTCCTAAATGTCCTTCAGAATCTTTCATATCATTCTAGGGAACGTATCTTCTTCTTAGCGGGGGAAAAAAAAAAACATGTAGGGGAAAAGGGAACCAGAGCCAGCTGGCACTGCTACCCAGGCTGCAGATTTTCGTGATATGTGCAGCCTCATGGCTGTATTTTCACTGTGGGAAAGCACAAAGAAAGACTCACCTCTGCCACTGTTTGCCATTCAGGAGGCAGGGGAGGGTGGAAGGAGGCTTGATTGGCCACATGGTATCCTCTGGCTAGGAAGAACGGGAGAACCAGTTCTCACCGCATGCCACGTCAGGCAGCACATCAGAGGGCGGATGCCAGTAGCAGGAGCCCAGGGGCTACTTAAGCACTTGTTGACTGCTGCTTTTCCTACTTCAGACCAGCGCTGCTACAGTGGTCTGTAGGCCCTGGCACTCAGTTAAAGGCACCGTCCTTCCTTGTGTCTCATAAGCTGTTTTCAGTAACTTGCAGCAGGATCTGCAGCAGCAAGTGGGTTCCGTTGGGGATCTTTGTTGAGGACTGCAGGGGACTTCGGGGCCTGTATTGGCAGGGCCCCTTAAGTATCAGGAGATAGTGTTGGGTGGTTGCTGGGGCTTGAATTATTTTTCTTTGTGCAGCACTGGATATCAGCAGCTCAGTTTTTAAACAGGGAAGAATGAGCAAACTGAAAATAAACCCTGAAAAGGCAGAAGTAATGCTACTTGAAGAAGAAGAAGATATTGGATTTATATCCCGCCCTCCACTCCGAAGAGTCTCAGAGCAGCTCACAATCTCCTTTACCTTCCTCCCCCACAACAGACACCCTGTGAGGTGGGTGGGGCTGGAGAGGGCTCTCACAGCAGCTGCCCTTTCAAGGACAACCTCCCTCCCTCCTTCCTCCCTCCCTCCCTCCCTCCCTCCTTCCCTCCTTCCTTCCTTCCTTCCTTCCTTCCTTCCTTCCTTCCTTCCTTCCTTCCTTCCTTCCTTCCTTCCTTCCTCCTTCCTTCCCTCCTTCCTTCCCTCCCTCCTTCCCTCCCTCCTTCCTTCCTTCCTTCCCTCCTTCCTTTCTTCCTTCCTCCCTCGGACCCCCTCCCCCCTCGGCGGGGCAGCCGCAGCCAGGCCGCCGGCTCAAGCTCGGAGGCCGAGGCGCCCCGCCCTCCCTGCAGGCCCGGCGGCCTGGCTGTGGCCTCCCCGCTGAGGGGGGAGGTGGTCCGAGCGGCGAGGAGGCCGAGGCGCCCTGCCCCGCCCTCCCTGCAGGCCCAGCGGGAGCGAGAGGCGGGCCGGCGGCGCTTGCGGCGCCGTGGCAGGAGGCCCCGGGTCGGTGGGCTCCACCGCCGCCAGCCCCACCAGCAGCGCCGCCACCAGCACCAGCCGCCGCTGCGCCTCCTGGCCAGCCCGCCCGCCCGGAGGGGAGGCCGCCACCCGCGCCCTGCGAGAAGGTAAGCCCCCCCCGAGGCAGGCAGGCAGGCAGAGAGGGAGGGGGCCGAAAGCGGGGGGGCAGCTGGCGGGAGGGGGCGGCCTTCCTTCCTTCCTTCCTTCCTTCCTTCCTTCCTTCCTTCCTTCCTTCCTTCCTTCCTTCCTTCCCTCCTCCCTTCCTTCCCTCCCTCCCTCCTCCCTCCCTCCTTCCTTCCTTCCTCCTTCCTTCCTTTCTTCCTTCCTCCCTCCTTCCCTCCTTCCTTCCTTCCTTCCTTGGTTCTCAAATATCCGATGTTCATGTCCTGCGGCTCTCAAACATCTGACCTTTATTCTGTGTTGCTCTTTTGTTAAGCAACTCTGGCCACCCCTGGAGTAGACAATACTGACTTTGGTGGACCCAAGCACTGATTCAGTGTAAGGGAGCTTTGTGTTTGTGTCTTCTGGTGCTTTCAGACATACCACCCAAATCCTTTCAGCAAAGGCCAGATAGGAGTTATGGGCAGTGTTTGCCTGCAGTGCAATTTTGTTCTCAAATCCTGTATTTACTTCATCAGTATATGGGATAAGGCACTTTCTCAACTGTGCTGCATAATGCAGCCTATTTATTTTGTCCTGCTTGCTCTGTTGGCTCTATCTGCGCCACCTTCATCACTTTCGGGGTGTGGATCCCCCAGTGGGGTGGTCTCCCGACTCCCTCCGCCGGCTGTTTCTGATAGCCCTGCGTCCCCTCTTTCATTTGATATGTGTCCCGTGCGGGTGCCACCCTCCCGCCGGGAGATGCCGCAAAATGAGCCCCCTTGAGGCTTATGGCGGCAGGGCTCGGGGGAAGCGAGCTAGACTGCTGTTCTTTTGAGGGGTTATAGAGTGTTTCGAGCCCGTCCCTGTGGCATCGGTCCCATCATTGTGGGACCCAGGGGGCCGGTGCAGCGGCCCGCTGAAGCAGCCTGTCGGTCACTTCCGGGTTCCTGTCCTGCATCTCGACCTGTGTTATTAGTGACAGGCTGCTTCGGCAGGCTGCTGCGCCGGCCCCCTGGGTCCCGCAATGGGGGACTTCTTATGGAATAGTCAGTAGATGGGGGAATTTTTACATCAATACCACCTTTGCAAATGGTCCCTTAGCTGCATTCATACATAACAGCAAAGCATGGTTGACTCTGTCCTTGAGGAACAGCTCTCTTTTTATTCCAAATGACAGTCAGGATTTCTGTAATTCTGCTTCACTACACTGTACTAATAGTGTAGGCATAACTCTCTTGGAGAACTTCCCCTGGAATCTCACTGGAATCTGACTGGCTTCTCAGCGTGGAACCCGTTCTCTCTAGTCTTCTCACTTTGAAAAAAGTAAAAAAAGAGTTTTATTTAACTTTATTTCCCCCTTTCCCTCTCTATAAGTAATCTTGGTGTTTCCGGCGGTGATATTTGGGGGATTTTTGGGGACGTCACAGGAAGTGCTCTAAAGTCACTTCCTGTTTCCGGCAGCGGCATTTGGGGGAAATGATGTCATTTTGGGGAAATGATGTCACTTCCTGCTTCCGGCAGGTGGCGCAGGGGAAATGATGTCACAGGAAGTGATGTCACTTCCTGTTTCCAGCAGTGGCATGACGTCGCCGGAAGTGACGTCACTTCCTGTTTCCGGCGCGCGCGCACATACATTCCTTCCCCCCTCAAGGTGTCCCTGGCTGGCCTGCAGATATTATGGCCACCCTACTCAAAACAAACCATGATCTGTTTGTAACCAAATGCTGATGGTGCAGACACAAGCCCTCTGACACACTTGGTGCAAAGGACTGTTCTGCATTGGGCTTCTTTATGAAGCCTTTCTGTTAGCAATGCTGGTTCCAACTTGGCTAGATTGGAAGTGAGGGAGGGGAGAAAACAAGAAGAACCTTTTTGATCTCTTTATCCTTTCTGAAGGCCTCACATACAACTAAGAGTCATCCAGCACAAAACTTAAGAACAAACTAGAAAAATCTATCTCCCCACTACATTTTTATCCTGTTTTTCCTTCCAGGACAAGGGGCTCTCCTCCATTTAATCCTCATAGGGTGATTCTCCACTAGGGCCTAAACTTGGATTTTTTTCAGTTTGACTCAGGGCCATTTACCTTCCATTTATCCCTGAATATTTTTTCTGCATCACAGTTTGTCCCAGTCCAAATTGCCTGCCTGTCCCAGGTTATTAATTCTACATTCAAGCTCAGTCATCAGCAAAGGGTAAGGTGGAAGGTGGGGGGAGAGAAACAGCCCTCCCTTTAGGGAATCCAGAGTTTGAGTGAGGGGAGGGCCTTCTCTTTAGGCAGTTGAAGGCAAAGCTACAGCTGGGTAGAGGGAAAAACAGCTTAAGCCATAAGGGAAAGAACTGCAGTCTGACGCTGGCTGAGAGACGGATAACTTGTGACAAAGATGCTTGGATGAATGAATAGAGTTAAAAGTTCAAAAGAAACATTATATATGTATTTCCATGTATCACTCCAATGGTATTTGAAACTTTCCATAAAAATTAACTCTTTTATGGTTAACCCTATGACCGAGTGAATAATGTCTGAGGGAAAGAAACACCCTTACACACATCTATAAGATCACACACACGTGTGTAAATAGCGCGCGTGTATATTTATATAAATGGCGGCAGTGTGAAAGGGAAATATTGTTTGGGTTCCCAGCCCCAATAGCTCTTTAAAGTAGAGAGCCAGTTTGGTGTAGTGGTTAAGTGTGTGGACTCTTATCTGGAAGAACTGGGTTTGATGCCCCACTCCTCCACTTGTACCTGTTGGAATGGCCTTGGGTTAGCCATAGCTCTGGCAGAGGTTGTCCTTGAAAGGGCAGCTGCTGGGAGAGCCCTCTCCAGCCCCACCCACCTCACAGGGTGTCTGTTGTGGGGGAGGAAGGTAAAGGAGATTGTGAGCCGCTCTGAGACTCTTCGGAGTGGAGGGTGGGATATAAATCCAATATCTTCATCTACCTCACAGGGTGTCTGTTGTGGGGGAGGAAGGTAAAGGAGATTGTGAGCCGCTCTGAGACTCTTCGGAGTGGAGGGTGGGATATAAATCCAATATCTTCTTCTTATTATTATCTGGGTGAGAGATGGCTGACAAGGTGACTGGGCAAACCCTGCCTAGTAATGTCTCTGGAAATGACAAAGGAGTCCTGGTGTGTGAAAAGGTTAGGACTCTCTATATATTAAAAAGAGACAAAATGGGTGGCAAGCTATGACTGCCTGACCTACGTGTATCCCTGAACCTTACAGAGGTTGTGATGGATAGTAGTGTCCGTGAAGTGGGGCTCACAATGAATTTATTGGTAAGCTCACGGCAGACTTGTGTTCACTATTATTTTCAATGTATGTATAACATTTTCCCTGAAACTGAACCTGGAGGAAACCTGTTCTGGTTTTCAGCAGGTGTTCAATTTTCACACTGCTTGATGGCAGTCACGAAGCTTCACACTCACCTTTTTTGGAATAGTGTTTATAGCATTTAAAAAGTACAAAATAGTTGAGATATTCACATGCTAAATAAACATTTGACCAGTTAAATAGGCAAAGATGAAACCAAGCAGGAAAGGAATGGGTGGAGAGGGCAGTATTTGATCCCGATCCTGCACATGTCTCCACGGAGAAGCAGAGGGGGGAAGCAGGAGAAAACAGCGGTAGGTACAAAGAATAACAAATCAAATTTCAGCTCCATCTCACATAGTATGGCTGTTGTTGAAAACCAGCAAGCCCCCTAGAGCGGCAGGCAAGAGTGCCTGAAGAACCTCCTCAACTTAGCTGCTTTATTTGTGCGTGAGGACACCAGGATGAGAGGGCACACTCACAAACAGTTCTTCTGCTCCCCCCCCCCTCCCCGTCAGAATAAAGAGGTTGGAATTAAATGAGGGTCACTTTATTGATTATTTACAATTATTGTGGAAAGGGCACGGATTTGGATGCAGACTTCAGGAAAGGCAGGTGTCGGCTCTTTGACCACCTCCTTGCCTTACCTTGAGTGAGCACCCTGCCCCAGGTGCAAGCCATGCCGCTTGGCTTGCCCTTGGCCAGAAAAGCTAACTGGCAACCACCCCGTAAGGCCCCTACTCAGCCTACTTGGAGAGAAGTGTGGGGATTTCTCTATATCTGTACATATCAAATTACACAAGAATAATGGCTAGGTTTCAAAATCATAGGTACACATGCATTATATCCAGTTTATTCAAAGTTATGTGACAAAGAATGTATATGCTTCAAGTGAAATAACTGATGTAACTAGGGTCATAACTCCATGACATAACCATATATATCTCAGGCCATATACATCTAATCTGGCAGGGTTTCAATACATTACTCATTAGCACTAATTAGAGCAACCTAGGACAGCCTTTGCAGACTTCTAAGTCAACCAACTGCTGGAAAACGTATGATTTAACAAAATAAACTTGCCTCAAAGCTGAAAACCTATAAATGTTGATGATAAGACTGTGTGATAATGAGTCTGGGGAACACTTGTTCTAAAAAAACAAAACTCTCCTGCCTCCGTTCTAGCTGAATGAGGAACAGCTTCATCAATATCAACATAAGTGTAATTTCGGCACAAGCCCTTGTAACCTGTAAATATTCACACATCGTAAATATAATTGTCAGCCAGACCCAAACAAGACACATAAATTGTTTCTATTGTAGCGTATCTAACGCACTCTTCAACATTAGAACTTCTGGTACTGATGCAAGGTATTTTCTAATTATCTTGCCACATCTGGAGGGCCATGCTGCTCCTGGGGAGGTCTGTTGCTGCATTTCTTTAGGTCCTGGTTTACCCTTCTAACTGGGGATTGTTAAATCTGTTTCCAGGTCCCAGCCTGTGGCCTCTCTTTAGACTTTATATCCAAGGGCAAAGGATCACAGAGAATTAATGTAGCTTACTTGGGCTTGCTGGATCACCAAATCTTCGGAGTCTCCCACTGGAGGTCCTGGAGATTCCTGCAGCAAAAGAAAATTAGCACTGATGATTAAATAGATATAATAGGAAATGTCAGGTGGAGGATTACTAAAGGGGAGAGGAATGTAAAAAATTATACAATATGAATATATGAACTATTTTCTCATGGTTTGGGATACAGAGAATCTTGGCAAAATCTCTTCTGTCTACAATGTTATTAATCTAATGGACATACTTTGATATAGCAAAGGCTTTCCTTGCCCTCTCATCAGAAGTGCTCTGGATGAGAGGGCAGGTAGGACACACTAGATATTCAGCTGCCAAAGCAAAGAACCTTCCTTGGAGGTTTTTGAAAAGAGGCTAGATGGCCATCTGACAGCAATGAAGATCCTGTGAATTTAAGGGAAGGTGTTTGTGAGTTTCCTGCATTGTGCAGGGGGTTGGACTAGAAGACCCTGGAGGTCCCTTCCAACTGGATTCTATGATTCTAACCTCAGCATTTCAATTAATTACACAGAGGAAAGGATAATCTCCTTTGATTGTCCCCCTCTTTCCAAGAAACAATAACTTCAAGGAAGCCAGACACCAATTATTTATTGTAACAGTAGTTAAAAATCTTGTAGTAGGAATTACCGTAAGATACATAAACCACTAATCGGACTGCCTTTCTCTCCTGGCAGGGCTTTTGCGCCTTTAATACATACCTGTGAAACAAAAGATGTTTGGGAAATGATTCCCCATCACTGCATCTGAATGTTAAGAGGAAAAACATTCACGTGCCAAAATTTTGCTTGTCATAGAACTGCTAGAAGTATTAGAATCCTGACCAATGCCTCTTGCAACTTGCGTCATGATCATAACCTAAATATCCCTTAAGCAGTCACCACTGCAGATTTTATTAGTTGTTCAAAGGATGGCTCACAGCAAAGTTTGTTTTCCTTCTGGCCCTTTTGTATATCATTCCCAGCTGCCATGCAACAATTGTTGGCAAATACAATCTGTCCCTGAACCAGGAGTAGTTTGCTCCTTCCTCACTATTTATTGTTAAAACAGTTGTATCTTATCAGAAACAGAGGGCGTTTTCGCACTGACCTTTTACTGGCGCGACCACCCTCCTCACGCCGGCGGATCTGCAGGGATTTCGCACCAGAAGCGCCGGCGCAGCCAAAAGAGCCGGCTACTTCCGTCGCGAAACCCGCTCAAACGTTTTCCTGCTTCTTGGCGGTTTCCGTTTGAGCTGGTTTCGCGACGGAAGTTGCCGGCTCTTTTGGCTGCGCCGGCGCTTCTGGTGCGAAATCCCTGCAGATCCGCCGGCGTGAGGAGGGTGGTCGCGCCAGTAAAAGGTCAGTGCGAAAATGCCCAGAGAGAACTATGAGAGAAACTGCAAACATTAAACTAACTAGTAAGGATAAGTATAGTTTCTGTGGAAAAAGGGATTAATGCTTTAAAAGCTTGCATATAGGTTCACTCATCTACATCTCTATTATTAAAAAAAAGCAAATTAAGAGAAGCAACTCTGATGTGTGGCTGAACCAGTGGGCCGGTTTAAGAAAGACTAGGACTTAGCTTGAGCAGAAATGCAGTTTCAGTTTGGAGTGAATCACTATAAAACAGTCTTGTCTACTCTGGCACAGCAACACTTCTCCGAAATTTCAGAAAAATACATTTCCCAGTCTTCCAGGTGAGGATCCATTAGTTAATATTTCCAAGGGTTTGTTAGGGAATTCTGTTTGAAATTCTATTTCTTTATCTCAAACAGTGCGATCGATCACTGGATCGAATAATCATTGAGAGGCATTTAACACGAAAGCAAAAACATTTATTACTACAGGGAAAGGGTACCACAGGGCTTGTAAAACTGTCCTCTTTCAACTGGCTTTTAAGGCGGAATCCTGAAAGTGACATCTAACCATCTTGATATATATGTATTGTACTGTAGCACCTTCAATTTATATTGGTTTTAATTTATTTATCTAACTGTGTTTTAATTGTATTTTATTGTAATCATGGTATACACCATGTCCTGTGAGCCGCCCTGAGCCTGCCTTGGCAGGGAGGGCGGGATATAAATAAAAGTTTATTATTATTATTTATAAAATAACAAACACTAAAGAACTACATCCTCACACTAGAAGAACACATGCTTAATGGAAGGCCACTTCCTCCTTCTTCTTGACCTCTCTGCCTGAACAAAGAAAGTCACCTGACTAACTGACCAAACAAACAAAACAGGTTTTCCCGCTTCTAGACCGTGATTGACAGCAGTCAGTATCTTCTTCCTAGGTCATGCAGACAATAGGGAATCAGGCACAGTGTTAATCCGATAATGACTGGAACTTTAGAACATTGCAAAGGACATACAGAACAGATACGTATTTCCAACAGGATCGAGCTCTTGGCCATCTACAATACATAACTGCCATGGGCTATGCAACTGAGTTCTGGCTCCATGTGACTCTTGTCCTTCTTGAAGTTCTCTGGCCTCCCGATTACCTCTTTATCAAAGTTCATGCAACAAATATTCAAAATTATTTGAAATAATTAAATTCGAGACCACATTGTATATTACATAATATAGGCAACTATAGCAGCTATAGGCAAACTTACATCATTGGGGCAGGACTTTTGGAATCTGGGGTTTTCTGATCCAGGCTGAAGTTGTACTAGCTGTGTTGGATGTGCCTTTTAAAAAAACAAAACAAAACAAAAACACCCTGTGTAAAGCCTAGTGAAATGCACAGCAATGAGCAGGACCAACTTAAACATGCATCTCTGTCTTGGATCTCTCCCACTTCCATTCTTAGTTGAAATGGGATAGTCCAAAAATTAAAACAGGACTTTCCAAGTGCATTCCATAGTGTGGCCATCTACCATCTATGCAAAATTATAGTGCTAGGGATGGTTAGCAAATCTGCTGATTTGTGGCTGAACAATATTCCTGGAGTCTTCATGACTAATGGTTTGGCAAACTGAATCCCAGCTTCCACAAACAACACTGATAACTGACTCCACTTAACTGGATGATTCCATTCAATCCAGGCATTTAATACCCAAATCAATCTTTTCATGCTTGTTTCATGTGAGGTATATAGCTGAACATCAGACAATAATAACAGTGAAGGTCTTTACTTGTGAAGGTCTCAGCTCTTCCTGCTAGTTTCACTTCTCTCTCCTTCTGCTCCTTCTGCTGAGTCACTTCCTGTAGCTTTTTCTTCACTCTCTCTCTTCCTGTGTCCCTGAATTGTCCCCTGATCACTTCCCTGATTCACTCAGCTCCACGTATATTGTTACATCTTTCCTTTTATAATGGAAGCCATCAGGACTTTTTTTTTGAGCAGGAACGCAGCTCCAGCTGGCATGTTGTCAGGGGGTGTGGCCAAATATGCAAATAAGCCCTGCTGGGCTTTTCTACAAAAAAAGCCATAGAAGCTTTTTAGGGGAGGGACGGTGGCTCAGTGGTAGAGCATCTGCTTGGGAAGCAGAAGGTCCCAGGTTCAATCCCCGGCATCTCCAAAAAAGGGTCCAGGCAAATAGGTGTGAAAATCCTCAGCCTGAGACCCTGGAGAGCCGCTGCCAGTCTGAGAAGACAATACTGACTTTGATGGACCAAGGGTCTGATTCAGTAGAAGACAGCTTCATAGGTTCATATGTTCATATGAAGCCATAAGCATTTTAAACAACAATAAACCAAAGTTTCCAAGACCCAATACACCCACACCCCTTAAATTTAAACATAGCCTTTTAGGTTCTGAGGTTTTCCCTCACTGTTTGACCAGCACACATTTTAATTGGTGGTGTAACAACTAACTTTTTTCGGGGTCTGGTCATGCTTCAAGTTTGTGATGTTTGGTTGAGCTCTACTGGTCAGATGCTCATTCTTCTGGGCAATTGGATCTGGGAATTTTCTCCTCAAAATTTGGCTGGTGGCCTCCTTCCCTGCATGCATTCCTCTGTGTGTGGGGTGGGGGGGGGGGGGAGAGGCGGACTGGGAGCTTGTTTGGAAAGGCGTGGAAAGACGGAAAGATGTAGGAGGAGCACTAGGACCCAGCGCCTGGCATGGCGCGGGTGGAGGGGCACATGAGCTCACCAGCAGCAAGTTCCTTTAATGTGTTATGGGGAGGAAAAGCCGGCTGCCTCCCTCTGCTTCAGCAGCTGCTGGCTCCCTTGCAGTGTGAAAGGGAAACTTAGGGGGGCTCTTGGAATGCACCCGTCCCTTGGACTTGGCGCTCTCTTTTGCCCTCCTTGGAGTATGAGGATGGCCGAGTTGGACTTTTCTGTGCCTTTGGCTCATTGACCAAAACTACCATGAAAAAGGGCCAGTGTAGCCTGCCTGGGAATATTTCATTAACAACCAATGGGGCAACAGGGGGGAAAAGATCCCAAAATGAAAGGTTGACATTGTAAAATAAAAAGTGGGAGGCCCAGGATTTAAAATGCTCAGTCTGGAGTTCGGCAGGAAGCAATCTTATCCCCTCCCCCAATTCATTTGGGAGTAAGCCCTAGTAGGTTTGCCAGTTCCAGTTTAGGAAATTCCTGGAGACTGGGGCTGTGCCTCAGGCAGGGGAGAGCTGAATTGATCCCTAGATCCACCGTTGAAAGTGGCCATTTACTTTGGGTAAATTCTGGAAATCAGTTGTCTTTCCCAGAGAACTCCAGCTCCCTGACAGCGGCCTTAATTCAGCACTGTGACTCCCCCCCCCCCCTTCCAATCATTACTTACTGTAATATATGCACCCTGCCACCTTTCTCCCCAGTGGAGATTCAAACTGGCTCACAACGTTGTTCTCCCCTCCTTCATTTTTATCTTCACAACTTGTGAAGGGAGGTTAAGCTGACAGTGACTCTGGGTCTTAAGCAGGTCTACTCAGAATCCGACTCTGGTCTATTCAATGGGATTTACTCCCAGGACGTCTGGCACCATCAATGCATATATTCTCCACGGCAGTTGAAAGTACTGCCTTTGTGCATTCTTCCTTCCTTCCTTTATTTTTATTTACTGCAAGTGTCGAGTAGTGGTTAAGAGTGTCAGGCTAGGTTCTGGGAGGCCTGGGTTCAAATCTCCGCATGATCTGGACTGTCAAGTCTCTGTAAAACTCTGGCCAAGTCTGTGCCTGACTTTGGCTCAAGCAGAAAGCCTTCTGGGTAAAGCCATAATGTATTCCAATGCTGAACCTCTCCCTACCCCCCCCCCCCTCCTTTGTTATGTAGTCCTGCTTTGAAATGGGAATGTGAACACTTTATCTGAACCTTCTCAGGCTAGGCGTCGGGGGAGGTTGGAGCCAAAGACGCTCAAGGCCAAAGTAGGCCTGAGAACGAAATGGTAACATCAATGTGTGAATGTGCCCTGCATAGTGCCCCTCCCTAAAGAATCCCTTTGAAGTGTACCTTATATGCTTGCCTTTACTGTATGATCTTCAGTCTTTCAATCTGAACCTATCCAAGTACAACCTTATCAAACTAGTTACTTTGTTTCAACAACGACTCGTTATTGAATTTGGAGACTTGACATGGACACTATACTTCTGTTGATACAGCCCAATATTGCATTTGCTTTTTTAGTCACCGGTGCCTGCAGGTTACAGTGGGGGCCACAGGCAGTGGGGTGGGTGCTCCAACTCTTGAAATAATTTGCGAGGGGGCCCCCAAGATTTCAGCTGCCTAGGGGCCTCCACAGGGTTTAATCCGGCACTGATCCAAACCCTGTGAAGGTGTATTCAGGTGGTCAAGGATGGCTTGATAGGGATCAGTCCCTGCTTTCCTTGCTTTAAGCAAAATCAGTGTCGATGTTTTGACAACCTTCCCCATACTCCGAGGATAGGCAAGGGATGACATCTGGTGATTAAACTGCCACTTAGTAAGGACGACTCTGAATTCCTCTGATGCAAACTCAGACCCATTATTGGAGAACACACTGTCACCTACTCCATAGCTGGAAAATTGGTCCTTAAGCTTTCTAATGCCTGGTCTATTATGCATGGGCATTTTGCCTCACTTTCACTGTGTATATCTGTCAGGTTTTCTTTTTCGTTCTGCATGGATTTGCCAGTGCTCAGTTTACTTTCCATTTACTGTTTCCCCAGGTTTTCTGAGAGTGCTTTTGTGCTGTTTTTTACCTTGCTTCATATCCAAGTCAAAGGTAATTCAAAAGCATACAGATTCCATCAGATTTGTCTTCCCACACTTTTTCATCCCCTCAAAGGCCACTGCACCACCCAAACTGAAGTCATTCCACTCTGTACCTTATGCCATCCTCTCCACTTAATCAGTGTACAAGCTCAATTTCCCCTTGTTTTGAATTTTATTTTTTATTTTTTTAACAAGTGGCATGAGTCTAGCAACATGAGATTTTACTAGTTTCTAATTACTGGATAAGAAATTAAAACAACGAAGGGGGAGTTTAAAAGGAGCTGCATGAGATTTAGTTGCCTGATGGTATTGACTTGAAAGAGGATCAGAAAGGAAGTCATCAAGTCTGTATTCTATTAATATGTTCAACAGATTCAATGGTTTTAACCGTACATTTCCAAGATTTGCCTTATGTACTGCAGGTAAATGCTGCATTTCTGTCAAAAAATCCTCATCATTAAAGTCATTAGGATATTGTTTTGATAAAAATAAAACTTTTCCTTTCAAATCACTTTCAGACATTGTGAAGTATTTCCACCAGAAATTGAACTTTTCAGCTGCTTCCATATCATTGGATCTAGCAGTTAATTCTGCTATAACACTGTCTACCAAAACATAAACACAGATTTTCTGAAGTAGGCTTCTTCTAGTGAATCATCTATGCCTTTCATTTCTAGTAAATTAGCATTAGATATCACGCAGCCTTGCCCTCTTGTGTTTAACTCCACCACATTCATGAGAGAATTTTATTTCTTAAGGGTTGTTGCAATAATTTTGTAAGATCTGTGAGGAGCGTTTCATTCTTTTCTGTTTCAAGCAGTTGGGTTGTTGACCTTCAATAAAAGAGTGTACAGTTGATTTGTTCTTCCACCCAAGGGCCCCATACAAAAGAAATGAAATGAAACAAAAGACAACACTGGGATAAACACATCCTAATGTGGTTCTGCATTTCAGTTTGAAAAATCAACTTGAAAAATCAACTTGATCACACTGCTTGGGACTACAATAATCACAAAGGCCAGTTGCAAAGGAGGACAGGGATTGTGGATCTTAAAATCTGCACAGTAGAGGGAATTTTTGTATTGCTGCAACCTGCATTGTATATCTGGTCAGACAGGTCAACAACTAAAATGGACTGGGTCAGTGTGGAAAGAAGGGGGGCACCAAGCTTGGTCAGTGCTTACAGCACCAATGAGCCTTAATCCACCCCTGAAAATAACTGAAATTCCTATAAGGCAGTGCAAGAATAGAGAGACAGCCATGTATAGTGGTCAGTATCAGCCTACTATATGAGAAGTCTAAGTTCAAAATCCCCAATGAATCAAAAGACATCAAAGGAAAATGTGAAAGAAAAATCAAAGGAAATTTGCTGGGTAAACATGGTCAGGACACACACTCTCAGCCTAATCCTGGCTTGTCATTATTATTCTTCTAAATAGTTCATATGCTTTCCTGTTGAGAAATACTGGATCATGAGGCATGAACACATTGATAAAGGGGTAGACAAACCCAGCTGCACCCAGGAGATCCCTGGCATAGCAGCCAACAAAACTCTCTCTCTGTGTGTAGCAAGGCAAAAAGCTCATACCTTGAATAAAATGTTGTAAAGGTACTTTCTTTGTAACTCTCCCAAGTGATCAATTGAGGGAACTGGGCATCTTTCCCTCCCTCCCCAGGGTACAAGGAGGGATAGGAGCCTCAGCCAACAGAAGGAAGACAGCCTTGGTTTAGTAGCTCTGCAGTGTGACTGAGAGACCCTGGCAACCCAGGCACTCTCAATCACACAGCAGAGCTACAGAGCCAAGCTTCTCCATTGATTGAGATTCTGCACAGACCCGGAAGGCAAGAGCAACAGGGTGGCACATGCTCTCCTTGGAGTCCACCTTCCCTTGCAAGGGAAGGCAGGCTCTGAGTAGAGCACACACAGACATGCTGCCTCTGCCACTCTCACCTTCCCAGGTCTGTGCAGACCCAGGAGGGCAAGAGCAGTGGGGCGGTGCGTGCTCTCTTTGGAACCTGCCTTCCCTTTTGTAGCCTGGAGATCAGTTGATTATATTGGATTTATATCCTGCCCTATACTCTGAATCTCAGAGTCTCAGAGCGGTCACAATCTCCTTTACCTCCCCACAACAGACACCCTGTGAGGTAGGTGGGGCTGAGAGAGCTCTTACAGCTGTCCTTTCAAGGACAACTATGAGAGCTATGGCTGACCCAAGGCCATTCCAGCAACTGCAAGTGGAGGAGTGGGGAATCAAACCCATTTTTCCCAGATAAGAGTCCGTGCACTTAACCACTACACCAAACTGGCTCTCTCAGTTGTAATAATGGGAGAGCCTCCTCAGCCACCACCTGGAGGCTGGCAATCCTGAGCTTTCTGCATACCAAATGGCAGATACTCTACCACTGAATCACAGAGTGCTTTCACACAGTGACTGTTTGTGAGTGGGTTTTACCATTCTTACACAGTAAAAATAAAAAAAAGCAAAGGGTATTTAGTGTGTGTGGCCCTCATACCCTACCACAAATTTTCTTAGTCTTTAAGGTGCTACTGGCCTCTTATTCTTTTCTACTCATTTATTTATTTATTTATTTATTTATGATTTATATCCCGCCCTTCCCACAAGTGGCTCAGGGTGGCTTCCAACAAATAGTCAAACATAAAATTAAACAAGTATTTAAATATATAAACAATTAAAAACATTTAAAACTGTTAAAACCTTAAAACCATTAAACATTACAAAAATATGTATAACAGGAGTCTGGCAAAGCTACATTTAGTTTCTCATCTCAGCTAGGTGTAGGCTAGCCGGAAGAGGGTTGTCTTACAGGCCCTGTGGAACTGAACAAGGTCCCGCAGGGCCCTCACCTCCTCCAGCAGCTGATTCCACCATGGAGGGGCCATAACAGAGAAGGCCCTGTCTCTAGTGGATTTTAGGCGGGCTTCTTTTGGCCCAGGGATAGCGAGAAGATTTTGGGTTCCCGATCTCAGTACTCTCTGAGGAACATGTGGGGAGAGACGGTCCTTCAGGTAGGCAGGTCCCAGGCCATATAGGGCTTTAAAGGTAATGACCAGCACCTTGTACCAAACTCAGTACATCACTGGAAGCCAGTGCAGGGTCCGAAGACCCGTCCGAATGTGTCCCCATCTTGGGAGACCCAATAACAGCCGGGCCATGGCATTCTGCACAGACATACAGACAGACACAGCTACCCATCTTGATCTTACTCTGTGCAGTTCAACAATTCATAAAAACCACTTTTTGTTGGATTAACCTATTTTAATCCCACTAACTATTGTATTTCTTGCCACATTATTCAACCACATTTCTTGCCACATTATTCAACCACTCTTCCATATTTAGCATTTTGTTTTGTCTCCAATATATTGCCTATATCGTTATGTCAGTCACAAGCAATCACACAAAGTTAAATATCTTTAAATCCAAGTCCATTGACTAATGGGTTTTAGCACACTTTGTTCTTTAAATTGCAACCACCAGTTGCTGTCCTAAACTGGTTCAGCAGACTATGGAATAGTAGGTACAGTGCAGAGTCCAATTTCTGGAAGATTCCAAGGAGTAGGTTAGTGACCCAAAGTTGGTTCCAGAGCCTACACTGGAACTATGCACTTTTTTTGACAGCACGAGTTTTTACAGAAGATTCCAGTTATGTGTACACTAAAGGGAATAGTGACATGGCTAGAAACACCAACTTATACTTCAATAGGGACAGAAATCTCATGGTCAATGCTTTGAGCCTAAGACCCAGGGGAAAACATGAAATGACTGGGCATTGCAAGCTTTTGTACTTGCCTCATGTGCTGGTCAGCCAATACAGAAAATACAGGCGTGCTCTGTAGTTCCTGTGCGATTAAGCAAGTCTGGCAAAACAAGCTGTGGTGCAGAAAGAATCAAGAAAGATAGAAGGAAGCAGATGACAGTGAGTTGATTGCAGGCCTGATAGGACCCAATCTGGGGGCCTGTCTGGCCCTTGGGCCACATGTTTCACACCCCTGCTCTAGGATCATCTAGTCCAAGTCCCTGCACAGTGCAGGATATTAACAAATATCTCCCCCCACACACACACCTCAGTGACCCCTGCTCCATTCCCAGAAGATGGCAAAAACCTTCCAGGATCCCTGACCAAAATGGCTTGGTGAAAAATTGCTTCCTGACCCCAAAGTGGCAGTTAGCATTTCCCTGGATGTGAGAAGGGGCCATGAGAACCAAGCACTGAAGTAACCCTCCCTGCCTTCCTTCTTATGATCTGACGAAATTCACAGAATCAGCATTGCTGTCAGATGACCATCTAGCCTCTGTTTGAAAACTTCCAAAGAAGAAGCGCCAACCACCTTCCAAGGAAGTCTGTTCCGCTGAGGAACTGCTATAGCTGTCAGGAAGTTTTTTCCTAATGCTTAGCTGAAAACTCTTTTGATTTAATGTCAATTAAATTAAATTTAGTTCGATCTTCTGGAGCAACAAAAAACAACTCCATGCCATCTGTACCACAGGATTACACTGTGAATGTTAGATTTGTCTAGAAGATGCAGCCTTTCCAGAAAAGGAAGGGAGAGCAATTACTCCTTCACATATATTAAATAAACCCATTTCCTAATATTAAGGAGGGACTGTAACAAATTGCAAAAATTAAAGCATCAGACCTATTTAACTTAAACCAGATGGCAGCAAGCCTGGCCAGAGAGAATGATTTTGGAACAGAAAAGCTGCCTTTAAAATCTAGGACCTCGCATTTCCCTGAAAGCCAAGACTGTCCTCAGACTCCCTCTGCTGTCCTGCACCTCCTTCTCCCACTGCTCTTTACACTGGGAGAATGCCTTCCCTACTTAATTCTGAATACCTCCTTCATTCTGATACCCTGAAGGGCTTCTTGATGCAAAACAATTATGTTTCTCAAATGCAAAGATACTTGTTAAAAGCCCTTTCCCCACATTTCTGCCTATATATTTCTGCCCGGACATTTTTATTTTTCAGCTATAGACTTCCCCCCATGGCCCTTTGTTTCATTCCTGCTCTGATTTTAAACATACTTAATTCCAAAGGGGTTTTTTTTTGGGGGGGGGGGGGACGGATGTTGCTCATCAGTACTGGCTGCTGTCACCTTTTCCCACAGGTCTCTCAAACTGTGATTCTCATGCACCGGCCTGCCCCACTCAGCCAGAGAAAGAGACAGTGGAACTTCAGAAACAGCCTACTTGGGATCCTTAGAGGGAGTTCATGTGAGTGCTGGCACCTTTTCCTTTATTTTTATTTTTTTTAAATCATATATTCACTCTCTGGTATTCATTTTAATAACTCATATTTTCCTGCATCCTCCAAATGTTCGATTGGCACTACTGCACTATTGCATTAATTATCAGAATGCCACAACTGTATGTACCTGCTGGGCCTTCTGTGGTGGACTGCTGGGTCCTCTGTGGACATGCTCCAAAAGTCAAATGTTGGATTTTTCCAGAGCACAGTTTATTTAGAAGAGAGGGTTTCATATGCTGAATCCAGACCGGCCATTTAAGCCAGCACAGGGACGGGACCCCAGTGGATCAAAAAAAGTGCGTCAAAACATGCACATCTGCCTGCCGTCCTGCTCCTGCATTCACCCCATCCATAGGCATCCCAGTCGCACCTCAAAGATCAGAGGAGTTCCTCCTCGGTACCTTTCCCAGCCATCTGGATTACCGGGGAGCACCCGGGGAGCGGCAATAAAGTGCATGAGCGCTGTGGACACTCCTCCAAGAAGCCCGTGGCCTGTCCCTGTTTGTGCTGGCTTACGTTCGGGTTGGCACAAGGTCACCCCAAGCTGGCGGTCTGGACCCTGCCATATTTTTTCCTTTTTCAGTCTTTTCAATAACTATTTGCTCATTCTTCTGCAGTTTATAGGCAACACTGGCACCAGGTCCATAGCCAGAACTTCTTTAATTAGGGGGGCAGATGCATACAATGGATGACAGCACATTCCATCACAAGCCTCATTTCAGACAGAGGGGCACTCCTACGGCATTTTGCACTGCAATACATAAGAGCCCCGTGGCACAGAGTGGTAAAGCTGCAGTACTGCAGTCCTAAGCTCTGCTCACGACCTGAGTTTGAACCTGGTGGAATCTGGGTTCAGATAGCCGGCTCGAGGTTGACTCAGCCTTCCATCCTTCCGAGGTTGGTAAAATGAGTCCCCAGCTTGCTGAGGGGAAAGCGTAGATGACTGGGGAAGGCAAGGGCAAATCACCCCGTAAAAAGTCTGCCAGGAAAACGTTGTGAAAGCAATGTCACCCCAGAGTCAGAAACAACTGGTGCTTGCGCAGGGGCCTACCTTTACCTTTTTACTTATATCATGGTAATCTCTCTCTCTCTCTCCCCCCCCCTCCCCCTTACTTACTTCATATATATCCTGCCTTTCTCCCCAGTGGAAACCCAAGGTGACTCACATCATTCTTGTCTCCTCGGTTTTATCCTCACAACAACCCTGTGAGTTAGGTTTGTATGGAATACATTTCATGCTACAGGCCAGTGCAAGTTCAAGACACATTTAACACGCACCTATCCTGCATCAGTAGGGTGGCCAGCCTCCCACTATTTCCACTGATCTCCAGGGATCAATCAATCAATTTATTAGGCCAGCGACCAGTAAAAGTCAAAAGCAAGAACTATTCAATAAAACATTTAAGAATAGAATTTGTCCAAAAATAACAGAAATATATCTGAAATTTAAAATCCATACGTAAGAACTTAAGATCTGCACCAGCGAGATATCTCTAAAATTTAGAATCTATACATAAAATTTCATACCGACTCCTACAGGCTGCTGAGAAAAATTTAGCACAGCTAATAGAGACCTGTGGGTTCACACCCGTCAAAACCTTCCTTAAAATATCAACATCAGAACAACCTAGGTAATGGTAAAACAGAGAGGAAATTACATTAGACCAGACTTCCTGACAGAAATGACAACAAAGCGGTGCATGTTCTACAGGTTCTACCTCTTCAATGTCACATGGACAGGTTCTCTCCTTTAAAATCTCCCTTCTAAAACTGCAGATGGGAGGGCTCCCCATCTCTCCAAGATGAAAGCCCTCCATTGACTGGGTACCTCCAGAATGGAGAGGTAAGATGCCGGGGCAGTAACATATTTTAGCTTCTCTGGAATTAGGAAATTTGGGATATTATTGCTATCACTTTGGTGCTCTACATCAAGCAATCTTTGTTTGATCATTGATTTTCTTGATCGCAACCCATTTGTAAAACAAATCCTAAAGAGAAGCCCGTATTCTGCAGTTTAGAGTAAACAGCCCTCTCCCAAGAGGATTGAAAATTATCTTGCAGGACTAAAGCTGTCAAACCCTTTGGATTGTGTACTAATTTTAACCAAAAGTTAGTAGAGGCTAGACTTACCCTAGCTTCCACCTTAACCAACCCTGACTCAAGATGTAGACTGGCATTGGACACACATCTTGGAATCTGGAATAAAGTTCTCAAAAATCTTGACTGGACTTTTTCTAGAGGAGCGAAATGAGAAGAGGAAGATCCAAGAATTGTCCCATTCATTAATTGGGGCAATGTTTTTGCCAAAAATAGCCTTAAAGTTGCTGGTATATACATGCCTCCTTCGTTGCGAACAAATTTAAGAACGCCCCGCGCTGTTTTCTAGCCAATTGTTGCAGCATAGTCATGGAGAACAGTTCTACTCCCAGAAGAATGAATAATCACCCCTAAATATTTAAAACAGGATACTTGTTCTAACCTATGGCCATTGATAGACTAAGATCTCTCCCCACCCCCCACCCCAACTTTTGCCAAATGATAGGATTTTAGTTTTATTATAATTAATCTCTAGCAGGGTCTCTTCACAGTAGGAACTGAATGCTTCAAGTGCTCTTTTCAGGGCTACTGGGGTTCTGGACTGAAGAAATGTATTGTCGGCAAATAGCAAAACTGGAATTTTCCTGTTTTCTAATATAGCGGGGTGAGTATCAACAGAACTTATGCTGCTAACCAGATTATTGATGTATAAATTGAACAACACTGGCGCTAGAACACAGCCTTGTTTTTTTCCTCTAGCCGTGGCTACCACACTAGAGAGTAGTTCGGCTCTGTCACATCTAACTCCAAGGGATGTGCTGGAGTAAAGGTATAAGATATAATATAAAGTATAAGATATAATAGCTTCTGGTCTATGTTCATATCTTTCAGTTTTTCCCTGGCTATGAGGTCAAAAGCTGAACTTAAGTCAAAAAAGGCAGCATACAATGAAGCTGGCCTACTGGATGCAAATTTCTCTATCAGATGTAACATTATACAATGTCCCAAAGTGGTTCCTCCCTCCCTAAAACCCGCCTGTTCCAGGACAAGGATATCTTCTTGTTCAATACAGCATTTTAGTTTACCCAGTAAATGGCTAGCATATAGTTTACCTATAATGCTGAGTAAACTAATAGATCTATAATTGGCAGGATCTTTTCTCCTCCCTTTCTTATAGAATGGTGTGATGATTGCCTGTCTCCAGTCCTCTGGGATACATCCTGTTGAATCAATATATGTGAGAAGTGTGGCTAGAGGTGATGACCACCACTCAATGTTATTCATTAGAAAATCAAAGGAAATATTATCCATATCAGGGGCTTTTCCTTTCTTCAATTGTTTTTTAAGAGCTGTTATTTCTTTAATTGAAACTGGAGGCCAGTCTGGCAGATCCAATGTTGTTTGATGATATGAGTCTTGAGGACTCTTTGTATGCATCTTTCAAAAGTAGGATTCCCAAACATTGGCCGTAGTAACAGAATTTAAAGGGGAAGAATCCATATAGGGATATTTAAAAGTCAATTTCCAAAATAGTTCGGAATTTTTTTCTTTGGCCGCTTGGATCAGTATTTTCCACGTTTCCATTTTGTCTGCTTTCCTTTTTTTAAGCTACAATTGTTTGTAGGATTTCTTTGCATACAAATAGGATTGAAAGAGGGCTGGACTTTCTACATCAGAGGCAATTTTATAGGCATGGAGTGCAGAAATACAAAATCTTTTGGCCTCTCGACAATCTTGGTCAAACCATTTCTTGGAAGGACGTCTAAGTTTTTTGTTTTTTAATTCCATGTTTTGTAGGAATAAAGGCTTTAACTTTTGAAAAAGATT
Organism: Heteronotia binoei; assembly: GCF_032191835.1. NCBI lineage: Eukaryota > Metazoa > Chordata > Lepidosauria > Squamata > Gekkonidae > Heteronotia > Heteronotia binoei. Next base: position 74,019,790 of record NC_083235.1, read on the forward strand.
GTAAGGAATCGGGACTATCACCCTCTGAACAGCCAATAATGGCTGCTCTATTTGTCATGCATTCCTTTGGTTAGGAACTCCTTTAATTTCTGTTCCAACTGGGACGTCCATTTTGCACGACATCCTGTTTGTTCTGTTGGTAGGAACCGTGTCCCTATCTGCATATATGGATGACTTTTAGGTGGTAAAAGGTTAAGACATAGAAGGAGGGGGAAATGGTCACTCTTTAAGGCAGGTAAGACCTGAAGGCTTCTCACAAATGGAAGTATATTTCTGGAGACAAGAAAGTACTCTATAGTACTACACTCAGGCAGGCAAAAAGGGACTTGTTTGGTTTGTGGTCAGAACCAAAATAATAGAACAGCACGATAAGATACAGTCCCAGCTTTCAATAGTCTCACTCCAATAATTTCTGTTGTCCAACTAGGCGTGCAGTTCTGGAAAAGAGTGGACTATATAGAATCTTGAAAATGATGTGTTCTCCGGATGAGAAATGTTGCCTTTCAAGTGGCTCTTTTTCAAACACAATAGGCTGATGATGTATTCAATATAGGAACCAATTCATTCAGTCATGGAGGATCATGGGTCCTACTTGGACATTAGAAATTATCGGACAACAGAAATTATTGGAGTGAGATTATTGAAAGTTGGGACTATATTTTATTGTGCTGTTATAACACTATTTCGGTTCTGACCACAAACCAAACAAGACAGAGATTGGACTTTTGTACAGAATAAATTGCTATCTAATGGTTTTAAGATACATGAGTGACATCTAGTGGTTCTAGTCAGTGGTCCTTTTGATTTTTCATTTCTATTTTTGCAAACCCAGCACAACCAATGCAATGTGCCCAGCAGAACCAGTGCCACTGTGGCATTGCAAACCCAAAAAGACTAAGGTCAAGTCAGGAAAATGCTTTGGGGGAAATGTTAGGAACAGTTTCAAAATGTATAGAATGGACCCCCTGCAAGCTACACACACCAAATGCAAAGGGAACCTCACCCTACCACCTGATCTTTTGCAATCTTTCCAAGTTGGAGGCAAATTACATTACTGGGGTCCCAGTTATGGACACACACCCCTCCAAAGGTCTCCCCAATGCACTCTCAGGAAAAGACAACTGCAATTACAGCCAGGAGAAAATGGAGTGGCTCAGGAACAAGACAGTAACACAATATTCACAGAGAAACTTCTCCTGGGCAGACTTCCCTCCCTGCCAGACTCTGAAAGCAAGGCAAGTATCCCCCCTATGCTCACAGTCCCCCCCTCCCAATTCCCCAAAGGCTGTTTCTGAAGGGCAGAAAGGTGGACATCCCTAGAATTTGGCAAGTTACTCCACAACAGTTTGGCATGCACCCCAGCCCCACCCGATCAGTGAAAAATAAGAGTTTTCAGTTTTAAGTGATGGAATGTCAGAAAGGCAGACATGACAAGAGACTTCTGATAGGGGCTCCCCAAAGCTACCCCATGACTACAGCTTGGCAGGCACCCCAGCCACACCAGATAAGAAAGAGAAGCATGCCTGGTGCCCAACAACTCTCACAGTCCCACCAAGGGCTGACACAACTCACAGTGAATTTTTCTACTCTGTGAAGGAAAAGAAACACCTGTCGGTGTTGGGCTAGCTGGATCACCCAGAGATCTCCAAAGGCAGATTTGGAAGTACAGAAAGACAGACATGACAGGAGACTTCCAACAGGGGCTTCCCAAAGTTACTCCACAATGACAACTCATTGGCACCCCAGCTACACCAGACCATTGGAAATCAGAGTCTTCCATTTAAAGTCATTAGTGAGGCAAACTGTTTTGCATATTAAAGACTGTTAAGTTTCTAGCTTAACCAAGTGTTTATGGATTGAAGTCCTGACATATTCATTCATTCATTCATTCATTATATTTGATTTATAGCCTGCTCTTCCTGTAGAACGTGCTCAGGGCGGGTTACTACATGGAAGAAGACAACCAACAGCTAAAACCAAATTAAAATATATAAAATCTAAAATTACAGACTAAACATTGGAAGCTAAAAATGACAAATTCTGTCTCACAGGCATGGCCTATTGTCCAGGTTCAGCAGGTCCAACAGCACTGAGGTGGAATGGAAGGGGGGAGGCCAATAACAACTGACATCCACTGCCTCAGCTGAAAGTCTGGTGAAAGAGCTCTATTTTACAGGCTCTGTAGAATTGGAGTAGGTCCCGCCTGGATATCCAAGGGGAGTTCATTCCACCAGGCAGGGGCTAGGGCCAAAAAGGCCCTGGCCTTCTTTGAGGCAAGCTGGGCATCTCCGGGGCCAGATACCATCAAAAAGGTGTCGAGTTGCTAATCGTAAAGACCTACGGAGCTCATACAGGGAGAGGTGGTCCTGAAGGTATATGGCCCCTGGCCCCTGGCCATATAGGGTTTTAAAGGTAAGTACCAGCACCTTGAACTGGATCTGGTGTTCAATAGATAGCCAGTGCAGTTCATGCAGCACAGGATGGATCTGTGCCCATGCAGGCAATGACATCAACATCCATGCAGCAGCGTTCTGCACCAGCTGGAGTGAGATACGGGACCAACTGTCTGACCTGCCTCAGATGGAAAAAGACAGATTTGGCAGTAGTGGTAACCTGGGCCTGCATGTTCAGAGAGGCATCCAGGAGTACCCCCAAGCTCTTCACCCCCAACGTGGGCACCAATGGAGCCCTATCAAAGGATGGGAGCCTGATGTCTGATCCTAACCCCCATAACCTAGGCACAGGACCTCTGTCTTTGATAGCTTCAGTTTCAGCCAGCTGTTGCAACCATCCAGTCACAGCTTGTAATGCCCTACCCAGTTCCTCCGCAGCTGAATCCGGGCGGCCATCCATCAGCAGATAGAGCTGGGTGTCGTCTGCATATTGGTGACACCTCAACCCATATCTCCAGATAATTTGGTTGAAAGGAAGCATATAGATGCTAAATAACATTGGGAAAAGAATTACTCCCTGAGGCACATCACATTGTAATGGGTGCTGCTAGGATAGTTTGCCCCCGAGCGCCACTTTCGAACCACCTCGATCTAGATGCCTCCGAGATCATCCACTTAGGTGACCGACACTGTCTCCATTCCATTAGCAGGGCAGAAGTCAGACTGGAAAGGATCCAGGACATCAGCATCCTCCAATAAAGCCTGGAGTTGAGTCACCACCTCGCTCTCCACTACTTTGTCTAGGAACAACAAGTTCGAGACTGGGAGGTAGTTTGCTAGTACTGTGGGGTCCAAAGACAGTTTCTTTGGAAGAAGATGAACCACAGTCTTCCTCAAGTTGGTGATTTACCTCAGGGGAGTCCATACACCATCACCGCAGGCCTTAACCAGCCATGACGGGCAAGGATCAAGGGGCAACTAGTGGGTTTCACAGGGTCTCATCAGATTCTGAAACAGTTGAGCCCTGCCACTTTGAAGAACACAATCAGGACCTCGTTAAATGAAATAAAGTTGTTAATAGAAAGGGGTGAGTGACTGCATATGTTAAATGTAGCTTTGCATGTTAAATTAACAACACTATATGCTTTGTATTTATTTTTACTTGGTTCGGGATATTCCTCTTCTTATGATGCCAGCCTGAGGAAATGCTCTGATTCCTGAAATGTGGGCTTATCCAGAAAACGCGTAGAAATATTGAAATATTATGAAGTATTTGAGATATACTGCTTAGAACTCTCCTGCATGGGAGCATTCCAGCAACCTGCTTCAAACGGACTGTTTTGAAACGGACTCTGTACCTTTAAGTATTTCTTTGTATGCTCCCATGCATGTGTGACTCTTTCAGGAAACATTTGGAAACATTCAATTATTTATTAGTGGTTTATTTACATAATAATACACACAGGATTAGCCTCTTAGGACACACAGGGCACTTTTTTTGTTATTTGAAGTTTCTTTCTGTGTTCTGCTTTCTTATTGAATGGAAGACGTGGCATATTGCATCCAGGAGGACTCTGTGGGCTTCCCCTGGTCTTGTGGCTCCATAGCTGGCCATCCCCTTTCAGTCCTACCACTGGCAAGGTGATGATTGCAGTGTAAGGCCATTCCTTCTAGAAAGCTCACTGTGGGCTGCAGTTCTAAGTCTGCAGCACTGCCACCTGCTACTAGGTGTGAGCCTGAGCAACCCTTTCTGCATGTGGCCTCTTTCTCTCCATAGGCTTTGGGCCAGACTCTCACTTGTCCCACTATCAAGATTAGATGGTGACTGCTGTGTATGGCCAAGGCTTTCCCAGAGCCTAGTTCTGGAGTTGTAGCGGTCCTTTCATTTCTCAGGGAGGGCCCAGGGTCTGGGCACGGCAGGGTAGGCCCTGCCCTATAGTCACCTTGCCTGCAGAGTGGGGCAGGCCAACGGAGACACAGCCATCTGCTCCATGGGTAGCCCATCCCTCTAGTTGCCTTCTGAGCAAAGGGAGGGTGGGCCCAGGGTGGCTCCAGGGCCTGGCCAGGGTGGGAAGGTTGGCCCTGCCCTGTAGTTGCCTTCTGAGTAGAGGGAGGGTGGCTCCTGGAATAGGGTGGAAGGATTGGCCCTGCCCTGTAGCCACCTTGCCTGTGAAAGGAGGGTGAGCCTGGGGAGACACAGCCACCTGTTGTGTGAGTAGCTCCCAGGTCTGGGCAGGGGGGGCGGGGCTGAGGTAATCTAATCAGTGTAGAGAAGGTGGGTTCAGCCAGGGACATGGCCACCTGAAACAATGCTTCTGGGGGAGAAGGCAGGTGTCCATCCCAGGGAGGTCCACCACGAGTTCGATGACTAGCTCACACGAGGTCCATCCCATCCATTCTATGGTCAAACTCACACGTGACAACAACCCTTTACTCATGCACAGCTTACTACAGAGAATCCCAGCAGTGAAGCCTTTAAGCTTGGCTTTGGATTTCTCTGCCTGCTGTACACATCCTTTTTTCTTTGGTGTATTTCCCCCCCTCTGGTGTATTCATTCTGCAGCTACAACAACAACAGTTTTTCTTAATTAGGATGGGAACATCACTTGTGACATGGGGGAGGGGTCGCCTCTAAAGTTTTTTTAAAAAATTCATGCAATTGCCCTATTGCAGCGTGCACAATAGTGTCAAGTAAGCTCTCTCGGCTTGGCTTCGCGAACGAAGATTTAAGAAGGGTGCAATAGTCCACGTTTGCTGCAGGCTCGCTGGTGGCTGACAAGACCAATGTGGGACAGGCAGGTCCGGCCACAGCGGCTGCAGGGAAAAGTCTGATTTAGGGTTGGTCCTGTAGCAGTGCGATTCTTCCTCAATCTCCTTTTGTCCTCAAGACCAGCTATGCGTCCGTTCTCAAAGGAAGAGACAGCCTGGTGGATGGTGTGCCTCCATGCTTTGCGATCTGAGGCTAGGTCAGACCACTGGTGATGGTTGATGTGACAGGTGCTAAGGGATTTCTTCAAGGAGTCCTTGTACCTCTTCTTTGGTGCCCCTCTATTTCGATGGCCGGAGGAGAGTTCGCCATACAGGGCAATCTTGGGAAGGCGGTGGTTTTCCATCCTAGAAATATGCCCTGCCCAGCGCAGCTGCGTCTTCAACAGCAGTGCCTCGATGCTGGTAACCTCCGCCCGCTTGAGGACTTCAGTGTTGGTCACAAAGTCACTCCAGTGGATGTTGAGGATGGTGCGAAGGCAGCGCTGATGAAAGCGCTCAAGGAGTCGCAGGTGATGACGGTATAAAACCCACGATTCGGAGCCATAGATGAGGGTTGTCATCACAACCGCTTTGTAAACATTGATCTTTGTGCCTTTTTTCAGATGCTTGTTGCTCCACACTCTTTTGTGCAGTCGGCCAAATGCACGGTTTGCCTTTGCCAGCCTGTTGTCAATCTCCTTGTCGATCTTGGCATCTGAGGAGATGATGCACCCCAGGTAGCTGAACTGCTGGACTGTCTTCAGAACTGATTCACCCACAGTGATGCAGGGAGGGTGATAATCTTCCTGGGGTGCAGGCTGGTGGAGAACTTCTGTCATTCTTCAGACTAACTTCTAGGCCGAATAGCTTGGCAGCCTCTGCAAAGCAGGACGTCATATGCTGCAGAGCTGATACCGAGTGGGAGACGAGTGCAGCATCATCAGCAAACAGTAGCTCTCGGATGAGTTTTTCCATTGTCTTGGAGTGTGCCTTTAGTCGCCTCAGGTTGAACAGGCTGCCATCGGTGCGATAGCGGATGTAGACACCATCGTCCTCATCTAGATCTACTGCGGCTCTTTGAAGCATCATGCTAAAGAAGATCGTAAAGAGAGTTGGCGCGAGAACGCAGCCTTGCTTTACACCTGTGCCTATTGGGAAGGGCTCCGAGAGGTCGTTGCAGTGTCTGACTTGGCCTCGCTGGTCTTCGTGTAGCTGGATGATCATGCTGAGGAACCTTGGGGGACATCCTAAACGTTCCAAGATTTGCCACAGGCCTTTCCTGCTAACGGTATCGAAAGCTTTGGTAAGGTCGACAAAAGTCACATACAGAGCCTTGTTCTGTTCCCTGCATTTCTCTTGGAGCTGCCTGAGAACAAATACCATGTCAGTGGTGCTCCTGTTAGCTCTGAAGCCGCACTGGCTCTCTGTCAAGTAAGCACCTCTGATTTAAACCCTGGTGGTTCAGTTCCTTGACAGAACGGGAGCACACAGAACCCCAGACGAAGTTTTTAAAAGAACATCTTGAAATTGACCGAGCGACTTTTCAAACTGATTGTAGCAGCAGCGAAGCTTCCTTTCATTATTGCCAAACTTTTTGTTCTGTTCTGTTATCAGCCACCTTCCTTCCCTCCTCCCCTCCTCGCCCCTTTCAGAGGCTGTGAAGAAACTTATAGAAATATTTAAAATGTAAAACAAGGAGGCACCATATTAATGTTAGGCTTCTGGCAACTATCAAAATGGCCCACCCAGGGAATTTTTTTTTCAAAAATTTAGGCTTCCCATATCTCTCTCTCTCCCGCCCCCCCTCCTTCACCTCTTATGTCAATTTCATTCTGCCTGGACATCCCCTCTTTGTTTTGTTTGCATGTAGCCCTGAAATCCCTCCCTCTTTTTTTGCACAAGTGATGCTGTGATTTGCCTCCTCTTCAATCTCCCTTTAAACCTACAGGAAACTAAAACTTTGCAGCTCCTTTTAAAGTTTAAAACATTGTCCTTTTATGTTTTTTTCTTAAACTCAGGGAAGAGCTTAACAACAGATGTTTATTGGTAAGTAAGTAAGTAAAATTTTTATTTGTATCCCGCCCTCCCCCGCCGGAGCAGGCTCAGGGCGGCTAACAGCAAAAAAGATAACAATACATTGATAAAACATTATACTAATGAACATTAATAATAAAACCACTTAATACATTAGTTAAAACAATTAATCTAATACATTGAATTAAACTGGTAAACTAGGATCACTGCGGGGGGGGGGCGGATTTACTGAACTGCAGGTTGTATGTGTGTGCTTGGCTGGGGTTCTGTTGGGCAGCCTGGGAGAACCTTCCCCACAGGCTCTGCTGGGGCTCTGCTCGGCAGCCTAGTTGAAACCAGACTGCCCAACAGAGCCTGCCAAGGAGCCGATCCTGTCAGGAGAACTTTCCCCACAGGCTCAGCTGGGGCTCTGCTGGGCAGTCTGGTTTAGACTGCCCAACAGAGCCCACCAAGGAGCCAATCCTGCAGGAAAAGCCACAACCTCACAGGATCAGCACCTTGGCAGGCTCTGTTAGGGAAGTCTGGTCTAAACCAGGTTGTCCAGCAGAGCCCCAGCCAAGAACACACACAAGCGTACACACACTTCAAGTTTACCGATAGACTCCTATAGTTAAACTTACCGGCTTATTCTTTTATAAAAAAACTTTACAACTAAGCATCAATGAACAGGGAAAAGATGGCAGAAGATGCAGAGCGGAAGGAACAACCTTGATGTGGGCAGAGGAGTGGCTTCTGAGGGATGAGGAAAAGGAGGGGTAAATCTGAGGGAATCTGTCTGCTTTTGAATGGCCTTTGGCTTTGGAAGTGAATCAAAGGGAAAAACCATCTCAAAACTACTCTAAAAAACACAGGAAACTGACTGAAAAGCAAACTGAGAGTTAAAAGCATGAAAATCAATGCAGAATGAAAAAGAAAACCCAACAGACATGTAAGGTGAAAGTGGGGGAAATGCAGAACAAAAAAGAAAATGTGATGGAGATACTCAGTGAAAGCAAGGGAAACCATCAGTGCATAAAAGGCTGATGGCTCCCAAAAAGCACTTTCCTGGGGTGCCTTCTTTAGGGGGCTGTAACATGGACCTCTCAAATCCAATCTGCACATAACTTGGAGAGAATATAGATGGTCATCCTGGGGAGGTCTGCTGCAAGGTTGATACCTCTAGCTTGTATAGGATCCACTCTATACACTCCTTAACTTATGTCTGTCATTTCCCCAGAAAGGACTTTCCTCGGAGGCACCTTCTTTGGAAGGGAGCATAACTCGGACTCCCCAAGTACAATCTTCACCAAACTTAGTGGGCAGTTAGAGATCCCCCTACAAGTTTGGAGATTCTAGGTCCTCAGAGGGGCTGTTCTTCCATATTCCAAATTTACCAAACTGGTTCAGTTCCTCAGCAGTCATTTCAGTTCAGTCTCAGTTTGGGACTTGGCATGAATAGAACCAAACCGCTTTTTTTCCAGTTCATGCCCGTCCTTAAAACAGGAAGGTTATTAAGAAATTCTTTTTTGCTTTATGGAAAGACTAAATTTGCAAATGGTTCATCTTGGAACCAGGTCATTCTTTTATATGTTATTTGCTAGGCATGTAAATCATTGGTCCTTACTAAACACATAACCAAAGTAGGGGAAGGAAAAATTTACCTTCATATCATTCTAAAGGCATTTTAGAACTGTCTGTTTCAGTATGAATCCACGGGACTGACATTAAAGAACTGCAAACAACACACTTCATAAAAGGAGAGCATTGCTTCAGTTTGCTCTCATAGCTATGTATAATTCATGTGTTATAGATTATGCAGATTGTGTCTGGATTCTCTTCAATTCAAACTGCAACTATGGAGTGTTTGGAAAAGAGGCTTTAACTTCCCCCCCTCCTCTCCCCCAATACCATTTCTTAAACTGAAACAATATTTAGGGTTTTACTTGGTCCATTGAGGAAACCCATATATATCCTGGGATACATGTGAGTCTTATCAATGGGCCAAGTTGTACCTCCCTGGGATTGTTTCAGGCTGGGGAAAATGTTGTGTGTGGAGTTGAAGCACTGCAGTCCTCATCTGAATTGGAGAACAACCAACTTATGTCTGAAAGTGGGAGCCTAGACCTAACCTGTATAATTTGAAACATGTGAATCAGTAAGTTATATCAGTCCAAGCTACAGTGCAAGCATACCACTGCAGTTGTGCACATCTTTAGGACAGAAAGGAAGTGCAACAAACTATAGCAGACAGATTGCTCCCTCCATCCCTGCTCAGAGACAGGTTCACCAAGAAGTACATCCCAACAAGAAACCCAGGGGTGATGGGTTTGTCTTATTGCAATTGTTGGTTACTGAGGGACAATCCAAATGACACTTTTCTCCACAATTTATTTGATTCTCCCCTCTCCTACACAACAAAAACTGACAAACTGAAGAGGAAACCTTTTGCTAATGTCCTTTTCTTTTCTTTTTGAAATAAAGGTAGGTACTTCCTCTCTCTCTCTCTCTCTCTCTCTCTCGGCTTGACTTCGCGAACGAAGATTTATGGGCATAATACTTCTTGGAAGGAAAAATATTCCTTGACCTTTCCCACTTACCTCTTGTTTTGTCTCACAGACTATGATCCTTGCTTCCCAGCTAATCTGGGATTTCTACAGGGCTAGTAAATGATGCTTCTTCTAATGCTTTCCACATTTTTCCAATGAGAGGAAACTCAGTGGAACAGATGTTCTGATTCTTTTATCCGTCAATTCTTTATCACTTCTCACCATGATTTGCTTTTACAGCAGACAGAGCTGTCCAACCCCAGCTCCACAGAGGTGTAAACATTAAGTAGCCCAGTTGTAGGCTTGCCAATCCCCAGGTCCCAGCGGGGGTTCTTCCGCTTTCCCAGGCTGCTTCCCGCCCCAGTCAGCTGGTCGGCGGGGGAAGCCCCGCCCCCAAAGCCACCATGTGACTTACCCCCTCCGGAGGCTCCAGTCTCCGCTTAGAAAGGCTTCCTCTTGGGATGGTGTCTGTGTTGCTTTGAAGAAGTTGGCTGCAACTCCTGAGTAGGCTTTTGCTTTTGACATGTACTGGCTGCAACTCATGAGTCGCCAGAAATGGGGGGGGGGGCGGGGGAGGGGAGAAGAATGTCTGCTGAGCACTTCATTATTCCCTATGTGGAGATCGAGTCTCATAGGGTATAATGGGGAATTGATCTGGAGGTTTCAGGGGCTCTGGAGGAGCTGTTTTTTGAGGTAGAGGCACTGAATTTTCAGTATAGTATCTAGTGCCTCTCCCCAAAGTACCCCCCAAGTTTCAAAACAATTGGACCAGGGGGTCCAATTCTATGAGCCCCCAAAGAAGGTGCCCCTATCCTTCATTATTTCCTATGGAAGGAAGACATTTTAAAAGATGTTCTGTCCCTTTAAATGTGATGGCCAGAACTCCCTTAGAATTCAATTATGCTTGTCACACCCTTGTTCCTGGCTCCGCCCCCAATGTCTCCTGGCTCCACCCCCAAAGTCCCCAGATATTTCTTGAATTGGACTTGGCAACCCTGCCCAGTTGCCACTACCTTTAAGAGTGGCCTCTGATTTATTATTGGCAGCTGGATTCAGGGTAGAAGGCTCATCTGTACTGTCTCAAAAGAATCCAAGATTAAGTTAACTGCTAGCATCTCTGAATAACTTTTCTGGAGTATCTTGTACAAACCACTTTTCTGGAGTATAACTTTTCTGGAGTATCTTGCTACCTCTCAGGAGCCTGGCTGAGGTTCAGATTAAAGGATTATAAGTGAAAAGCAGGGCCAAGATCAGGCTGAGGGTCTAAATCTGTGAGCTGCCCAAAGCAGAAGGACAAGAGGTGAGAAACATAATCCAAGCAAGCAGGCACAAATCCCAGGATGTCAAAGACTGGTTTGAATAAAGGAAGTAAGCACAAAAGCTAAGCTCAGTCTAGTGCAGGTCATTACTTGTTCACAAATTATCCAGACTGTGATACCAGTTTGCAAGCCCGGGATCTTTGGGTTGTGTGACTGGCTCCTTGGGTCATGTACTGACCAGTCAGATGGTCCCAGACCAGGAGTGAAAATGCAACCCGGTAGATGCTGTCCTATGCCGGCCATAACAGCTTGCTCTGTGGGGCAGGTTGTATGCCAAACATCCTTGGGCTCAGAAACAAATGGGCAGAGTGATGCTCGAGTCTGTAACTAGTATAGCTCTTCTGCTAACTCAGCTATTGGATAGCCCCATCCTAAACCCAGAACCCCCAACATTGCAAGATTTGGGCTGAGCTTTAAGACCAATGAAGACTGACACATCAGCGTGAGAAAACCTGACGTTTTTGTTTTATGATTTTCATCCGTTTGCGCCAAAAGAATGCCATCCATCTAAGCCATATTAAAAAATTATAAACCTGAAAAAATTCTTTAGCATTCCCTTACCAAACAGCAATACCACAGGAGAAAGAGAAAAGGGGAGGAGGGAGAGAAAGGGAAAGCACTCTTGGCAACTATTTCGTCTTCCCAAAATTTTTTTTTACAAGGTAAGAAATTAAAATCAGGCTCAGTCCCTGAAATCGAAGAACATTGTTTTGATTCCCAGAAAGGCAGGGGGATGGGATTAAATCCAGTTTGGTGGGAGATGTTTCACAGCAGACAGCTGCATCATCCGAGAACAAAAACCAGATCTCCGGCCTGGCTCTCTCAACCTCACCAAAATGCTGTCTCAAGTCACACACCCCTTGTAATATCTTGCAAATGAAAACCAGAGCAAGAACTTAAATTTGGAAACAAACACCTTGACTTATTGAGAAAAGGATGAAAGAGGCTCTCTTAGGGAGTATCAGCCTTCAGGAGAGTCAACCATCCTGCTCAGTTACATAGAAAATGCTCTTTCCAGCAAGTCAAGAGGCTGATATTCTCTTCCAGTCTTGCTGTAAATGTACACATTTACTGCCACGCTTAGATAATTTTCTTTCTTCATTTTATTTATGTATTTATTTATTAGATTTATATCCTGCCCTCCCTGTCAAAGCAGGCTCAGGGTGGCTATCTCATACGAACATACGAAGCTGCCTTATACTGAATCAGACTCTCGGTCCATCAAAGTCAGTATTGTCTACTCAGACTGGCAGAGGCTCTCCAGGGTCTCAAGCTGAGGTTTTTCATGCCTACTTGCCTGGACCCTTTTTAGTTGGAGATGCTGGGGATTGAACCTGGGACCTTCTGCTTCCCAAGCAGATGCTCTACCATTGAGCCCCAGTTACGCCGCTCTTTTATGTTAGCAAGATTCAATGTTCTACCCTCAGCGGTATTGTTTGGGAGGTTTGCCAACAGCCCTAATCAGGATAGAGTCTGTCCATGTAATGGAAGGCACCTTGAAATGGTCACCCATGTCTTACTTCATTGTGATTTTTATGGGGAAGTGTGGGACTGTATAATTAAACCTATTCTGTCTAACTTTTATGGATTACCTGAAGCGAAGTTAGTTTTTTTTTATTATCTGACCAATGTTCCCATATCACAACCCTAGTTGCACAGTACCTTTTGGCTGCCATAACAATCAGGGAGCAAAAGACTAGCTCCCCTTCTTGATGTTTGACTGGTTTTTATAGCTGAAACTCCATGTAAATTTGCTATGCTGTATTTTTTATTTCTATGCCAGTAAAGGTATTTGGAATTGGAATTGGAATAGGGACCATAGTCTCCACAAAACCTTCACTTATGGCAAAACTTTCACTTATGGTAAATAATTGGAAACAGGTGGGGCAGAATTGGAAAGAATTAAAGAACTGGAAACAGGTGGGGCAGAAGTCAACGACTTGTGCAGGGATTTTCAAGCAACATTTGGAAATTCATATTTCATTGATGGACGTGAAGAAGACATTCTCATGTTGGACTTTTTCCATATGTATCTACTCTAAGGACTTTATTAGGGACATATGTTTCTTTGTGTTTAGGGTTAATAATACAATTGTTAGGTAATTGTCACTATAACCTTGTGATTGTGTTTTTATTTATCTCACCTGGAGATTGGCAACAATGATTCCCCAGGAGGAACTTGTTGGTTTGGATTTTATGGCATCATACCTGTCTGAGGTCCCACACCTTCTCAAACCCCACCCTCTCCATGCCCCACCCCTTACATAGCCAGGAAATTCCTAACCTGGAGTTGGCAACCCTATCTTCTTTCCTTTATCTGCCCCTCTGATTTCAAGTTTCCATCACTTTCCCCCAACCTGCAGCCTCTACATAGGAAAATGACAGTCTTCTTCACAGTGTGTGTGGGGGAACCAAAGAATACATCATTCTCCTCTCCCCCTGCGTGATCTGAACAACAATCCTGTGAGGCAGGTTAGCCTGAAAATGTGTGACTGGTCCAAAATCACTCAGTCAGCTTCCAGAGCAAGAACTGGATAGCAGCTGTAATTCTGAGTGATTTCCAACTCTCACCTGGAGGTTGGCAACAGTGTTTACCTGGGAGGAAAGGCCTCTCTCTCAGGAATTTCCCACCAACCTGGAAAGGTACCACTAAAGGCCTCTAAGTGAGTGCCTCCCCCAGCCTTGCTGTCTTCCCACCCTCCCAAGTGAAGTTTGCTTGATACAAATGTAATTACAATGATTCTTTGACGACATTGAGTTAAATTATAGGTAAATAATTTATAATCCAAATTAATTAAAGATATTGGATAATATGATTTAGGATTAGTATGGTCTTTATTTGGTTTCAGCAAGATTACTATTTTTGCTGACTGCCATGATTGTAGGATAGTCCCAGTTTCAAGAACATGATTATAAATAGAGGTTAAATGAGGAAGTAAGGTCTCTTGGAGAGCTCTGTAATATTCAATCGAAAATCCGTCGAGGCCTGGTGCTTTATTAGATTTCATAAGTTTGAAAAAGGTCAATAATTCTAATTCATCTATGGGTTGATCTATTTACCAAATGAGAAGGGAACACTCCCTGGAGAATAGAAGGCAAAGATAGAAGGCAAAAGAAGAAGGGGACAGCAAAAGATGAGATGGCTGGACAGTGTTACTGAGGGACCAAACACGAATTTGAGCAGACTTCGGAGGATGGTGGAAGACAGGAGGGCCTGGCATGACTTTGTCCATGGGGTCGCAAAGAGTCAGACTCGACTGTGCGACTGAGCAACAACAAATATACTGCTGGAGGTCTGCTGATAAAGATTTTAAAGTGCTGTCAAGTTTTAAAAATTCATTAATAAATTCTTGGGAGGGGTTAGTAGTTTTATATAAATTTGCATAAAAGTGTTGGAAGATGCGGATTATTGATTTAGGATGAGTATGTAGGGTTCCAGATATATCTCTAACAGAATGTATTCAGAGTTTTTGAGTGTGTTTTTTGACTTTCCATGCCAATAAGTGCGATGAGGTAGGACTTTCATATCAGTATGACTGTTTGATAAAGAGTAAATTATGCTTAATTTTAGTAATTTCTAAGGCTGCCAACTTATCTCTGGCCTCCATAAATTTCCTATATACCTTTTTACTGCATGTAGCTTTATGCTGGGATTCCAAGGTCTTAATGGAGTTTATAAGATCTGATCTAAGACCGTCTACTTTTTTCTTGTATGCAGCTGAGATTGAAATTATATGGCCTCTCATGAATGCTTTGTATGCATCCCAAACAGAGGAGAGTTGGACATCATCAGTACAGTTGATGATGATATTGGATTTATATCCCGCCCTCCACTCCGAAGAGTCTCAGAGCGGCTCACAGTTGTGCTCAAAGCACTCTCGTGTTAATTGAATCAGCTGGTTTATGATGGAGGGGTCTTTCAAAAGAAAGTTGTCTAGTCTCCAGGTGAATTTTTTTATCCATTGTAGGAGTGGTTGATAAGGTGCAGGTTATTTCCATAAGGTCTGACCAACCTTTAGGCTCAATATTCGCAGTGTTTACTGAGGATGTTAGGGAGGATGAAATGAACATGTAGTCTATCCTAGTGTATGTCTGGTGTTGGTTGGAAAAATAGGTAAAATCATGAACCATGGGGTTTTTGAGTCATCAGATAGCAATCAAATCTGAATATTGAAATAGTTTAAACATTCTCATTGGATGTGAACAATGAGCAGATCTCTAAATGTAAATCCAAGAGATAGTTTAGATCTGTAAACTCAAAAAGGAATGGGTCTTACAAAATTTGCCCATGAATGATAAGCAATGTAAATCTAAAAGAATACTGAACACTTCCATATAACAGTCTATTACGAAGGAGCCTAAACCAGATAGTCTAGAAAGTAGTATGATATAATATAAAGGAGAGCCTGCCAAAAAAAGCATATCAAACTTGACAAACTTACCCCTCCCTCCCTCCCTCGGGTTTCTGACTAGGGATTTCTAACAGATAATTTTCAATACTGTCATTAAACTGCAATGCACAAGATGCTTTGGATGCCATAACAGTTAAATTATATGCCACTTGGGAAGGTATAAATAGGGGCTTGATACTGATCCAACTTGTTAGGGAATTCTGTTTGAAATTCTATTTCTTTATCTAAAACAGTCTGATGGATCACTGGATCAAATAAGCATTGAGAGACATTTTAATATTAAAGCAAAAACATATTTATTTCTACAGGGAAAGGGTACTGGGAGATAAAACAACAAACACTATAGAACTACATCCTCACATTAGAAGATCATGTGCTTAATGGAGGCTACTTCCTCCTTCTTCTTGACCTCTCTGCCTGAACAAAGGAAGTCACCTGACTAACTGACCAAACAAACAAAACAGGTTTTCCTGCTTCTAGACCTTGATTGACCGCAGTCAGTATCTTCTTCCCAGGTCATGCAGACAATAGGGAATCAGGCACAGTGTTAACCCTATAATGACTGGAACTTTAGAGCATTGCAAAGGACACACAAACAGATACATATTTCCAGCACAACTGAGTTTTGCAGATTGCATGGGATAGTACACTGAGTAAATGCACCATTATACAAGTATTTAACAGGAATGAGACATTGCATTTAAAGAGGCTGTGTTGATTTATGTTATATAGAGAACATACTGGAAGCAAGTTCAATTTGCATTCCATATGCTGTTTGTGACCATGGTTAGATCCATGACTCTCTCAAAGCAGAATTTGTGGCAATAAAAATGTTCTTTTGAAAACACAAAATAACCAGAATAGCCTGTTTTTATTTTCAGAAGGCAGTTTTGTTATTTTCTTATAATGTTGCTACATCTTTGCCTTTTTCTCCAAGTCAAATTCTGGAATGATTTAGAAAGGCTCTCATGAATGCCATCCCACCCCCACCCCCCACGAACCAATATTCACTATTAAATATTGGATGTCTGGTTCATTTCCTGTTTGGGGCAGTTAGTCGTCATGGTCCCCATGAGTTATCCGATAAGCTTGTAACCCATCCCCACACAGACAGCAAGATAAGCACACTGAAGGACATGTAGTTAAGGATCTGTGGGACTAGAGTTCAAAACATTAAGATTTTTTTTTTTTTTTTGAAATGAGGATAAAAAATAACCTTTACTTTTACTACAGCACACAGTTGGGAAATATTGTGTTATAAGGCAATCTAGAAACTGAGTCAGTTATCTTCCAGGGATAGATCCAATTACAAAGATCCTAATAATGCAATCCTAAACAGAACCACTCCCTTCTAAGCCTATTAACCTCAATAGACTCTATGGCCTTTGTTTAGGATTGCATTATAGCCTCATTTATTTGTAAGTAGGGCCCCCCCAGCCTTAAGACATATTTATATAACTATTGCAAGGGGTGCAAATACTGTTATAGCAGGAAATTGCTAAACCTGACATGCTTATTTGTGTTATGACATCTATACATGGATTCATCACACACTTGCACTTTCAGAACTGTGGGCTTCATTCCATGATTCCATGGGATTACTCCTGGAAGTTACTCCTGTGTCTAAAATACTGACAGATGCTAGCTGTGATCAGGGAGCTAATCTTTTGCAGAGCTGCTCAGATGTGTCCAAATGGTAAGTGTACATCTGCAAGACTACAGGGTGTTACAGCTGCTGTTTCACCAATCACCCGGCCTGCCACTCCAGCTAACCCCGCCCCCCCCCCCCCCCCCGCCCAAGCACAAAGTTAAAACAAAATAATCATTTGAGCTTTTTGAGATGAGACTTACTACTTAGACCATCTGTGTGCCTTTGGAGTCTAATTTGTGAGCAGTTCTTGAAGTCACTTTGGGACAGGGGTTGCTGACTGTGCAGGCACAAAAAGTAGGCAACATAGCCTCAATATAGATAGATAGATAGATAGATAGATAGATAGATAGATAGATAGATAGATAGATAGATAGATAGATAGATAGATAGATAGATAGATAATTTTATTTGTATCCCGCCCTCCCCGCCGGAGCAGGCTCAGGGTGGCTAACAACATCATACAAATTTCAATTATACAAGGAAAGCAAAAGAAAACAAAATTACATTTAATTACATTAAATATGATTATTTAAAGGAGTCAGTCAACTGTATAGGCAGCGAGAGGGGGGTGATGTGAGTGATTCTGTGCTTGTTAACTTACCGTAATTACTTGAAACACCTAATCTTAACACTAGGAGATGCGTGAGTCTTCTCCGGTAATTGAGAAAAAAAATATTTTGCAGATTGTCAAAGCACAAAGGAACAAGATTTGTTATTATCAAGGCACAACCTGTTGCATAAGCAGTGACTGCACAGGCACAACACTCTGTGTCACAGTGCTCAAAGCAAATCTCAACAGAAAAGATCATGGCAATCTGATCAGGTGGTTGTTTTATGTGCAAGCCCAGGAATTCATATTAAAGTAAATTTACCTGGCAACTATATGCTTATTGAAGTTCTCAAAATCCCTAAAAATATCATTATGGAAATGATTATCTCCAAGAAAGTTCATATATTATTATCTCCAAGAAAGTTCATATATTATTATCTCCAAAGGTCAGGGAGTGACTCAGTAACTCAAGCACCCTTTTCAACATGAGTTAATCTTTTTCCTGATAAAATAGTAATACACTGAATGGAAAATAGCCTTGAGGTAAAATAATTTTGTACAGTTTTCTGGCTGCAGGCATTCTACTTCTAAACAGAGCATATTTCTGGTCTAAGAAATTATTTCAAAAAGGAAAATCCCGAAAGTAGAGGATTACAATAGCTTAATATCCAGAGATGTGTGGGTGCAACCATATTCTCTCTGTCTCCCACACCCTTCACACCACAGCCTGTTAAATCCATACTTTCCCCTATTCATCAATGGCAATTAACAAGCCTCAGTTACTGACATACAGCTTTGGATTTGGCTGTTAAGATGTAACTACTGTGTGTTGCAGTTTCACTGTACAACACATTTTTTATTTCCTCATTCTATTTTCTTAGCTCAACTGTCAGGTTTGGGGACTAGTTTGGGGACAAAAATTGGAGGGACTCAGAGGTATTGAAGATGAGCCCATTTGGGTAATATATTAGTTCCAGGAATCAATTTATGAAGCATCATAAATGGTGTGAATATGAACAGACATTTTAATGAAAGTCTGATGTGCACAACATAGATCTAGCTTGCCTCACCCTTTCTTTCCCACCAGTCATAGGTGGTAGTAGCTTTAGTACACTCTGGTCTCTTTGCCGCTTCTTCCACTTCTTCAGACTGGCCACCAAATCTACACAGCAGGTACTTGGCCCCTTGCAGATATCTACTTTTTCTATTTGCACTGGTGTGCCTGTGTCAAGATCAAGAGTATTTAAAGATAATTTTTAGCCTGTTTCAGCTGAAGTTATACTGTTCCCCAGGTTACTTCACTGTTCTTTGTAGTTCTCTGATTTACAGCAGTTGCTGGGCAACTCCCACGCTGACAGATATTTGGCAAGGCTGTCCATCTAGATCTGCTAATTGAACTCAGTTCAACTGTGGATCTGGTAGGGGAGGAGGGAACTTCACTCTCATTTGAAAGTTCCCATGGAGTGTAGCGGAGTGCTCAAGGCACATAATGCAGCAGAGTCTATTGCATATAGTGTGCTGACAAGAAACAAAGTTACCCATGGAGCATCTCTTCTTTGCAAATATGAGTCCTTTCTTGTAAGGAACTCCATTCTAGAGAGGATAGAGTAGAGATAGGATTCTAATTAGGGTTGCCAGGTCCAACTCAGGAAGTATCTGGGGACTTTGGGAATGGAGCCAGGAGCAAGGTTGTGACAAGCACAATTGGACTCCAAAGGGAGTTCTGGCCATCACATTTAGAGGGACCACACTCCTTTTAAATGCCTTACCTCCACTAGAAATAATGGAGAATGGGGGCACCCTTTTTTGGGGCTTGTAGAGTTGGGCCCCAGTCCAATCTTTTTTATACTTGGGGGGTTAGGAGAGGCTCCAGATGCTATGCTGAAAATCTGGTGCCTCTACATAAAAAACAGCTCTCGTGGAGCCTGTATACCCGTGGATCGATTTCCCATTACCCACTATGGAGACTGGTCTCCATAGCATATAATGGAGTGCCCAGTAAACATTTCCTCCACCCCCTTTCTGATAACCCTACAGCTAGGGGAGGGCCTCCAAACCGGGGGATCCCCTGCCTCCATCTGAGGACTGCAATACTATGAAAAACCATGAACAAATTTATGAATAAACTGTAATCAATATTTCATATACATTTCCAATATAGCATTTAAATATACAGCAAAATATGCATCAATTACACAACAGTAATAATTCAATACATTTGAAAACTGGTGAGTGTGATACACCATAATACAATCTAATACAATCATTCACAAAACAAAACTCATTCACAGCCATCTCAATATGACTGAACATCATTTCATATAGCACCAATGCAGACTCTTAAAGAGTCCCATCCAAACTTGTGGTTTACAATAACCACAAGGAAAAAAAGGTGCTTGTATGGAAAAAGAGCTCTAGCAATTCATTACTCAGATGGTTTTTAATGGACTTCTTAGAGTCACCTCTTACAGAGCCTGTTGCCAGCAGTGTTTTGATGCACCATTTCTGACACTTTTTCAAAGAGGGATCCTGGAAGTCTGTCACATCTTTAACTAGATAGATTTTACAATTGAACACATAAATACATAATACCACTGTCCTCACAATATTTGATTAAAAGAGTTTGATTCTTACCCGCACTTATTACGTAGTCACTCAAAACAAGCACAGTCATCTCTCAGGCATATCACAGTGCTAACATGAAGCCTCATTCCACTTATTTAAACTCACAGTTACATAAATCAAACACACCTGTTCTAATTCTTAAAGGAACCAGAAAGCCTGACAGACATGCCACAAAACCGAGATGAAAATAATACAAGTTTTTTTTACAAGTAGCAAGAGTAGTCAAAAGCAATTCGTCAATCCTCTAGGTGAAAATGATTGGAGACAGAAGATCCCAAAAAGTCTCCTTAGTAGAAATTCTGTGTGTTTTTGTCTTGTTGGCCTGAATGCTTGTACAAAACAGATTTCATGTCATCCGTGGTATGTGATTAGCCTCAATATGAGGTCACACTCACAATTTTTCAGTGCATTGAATTATTACTGTTGTGTAATTGATACGTATTTTGTAGTATATTTAAATGCTATATTGGAAATTTATATGAAATATTGATTACAGTTTATTTGTATGAATGAAAGTTTAATACGGTCAAAGACCAATCAATTAAATACAAATAACTTAATAAGATACAGTCAGGCAATAGTATTCCCATTTTACTATTGCCTGACTGTATCTTATTAAGTTATTTGTATTTAATTGATTGGTCTTTGACCGTATTAAACTTTCATTCAGTTTATTTGTAAATTTGTTCACATTTTTTTGTAGTGTTGTCATCTCTTCCATGAACCTCCCTTTTTGTATTGTTGCCCAGCTGGGGAGTGCCAACCCTAACTGAGGTCAGACGACCAGTTTGATCTGAACGCGTTGCTGTTCCCTTCCAGATTTAAGTGCATGACCAGACAGCAACATCTGCCTCCCATTCCCCAGTCATTGGTATCCTGTTCTGACCCATCTTCAAACTGGAGTTATTTGACACCAGGAAAAGGCTGCTTTTTTATGGATGTCAGTGCTTTCATATTGCATTTCTGGCTGTCTGAACTCCCCTGTTGTGAAGTCAAGCTGTTTGGGCAGTCTGAACCTTCCCTTCAATTTCTGTCTCCTTTCCAAAAATCAGTTAGCAATGTGCGCATAAGCCGATCTTTGCTCCAGGGTTTTGAATCACTCCTTGCATGTTTCTTCACCCAAATGCTCTGTCAGGATTGGGAGCCCCCAGGGGAGTTATTTTTGAATGACAAATCCTCCCCCCCCCCACCCCCCCCCCCTCTCTTGTTTCTTCATGTTGGAAAGCCATAGAAATAGTCCCTAGTTAGGCTCCCATATTTTTTTCGGCTTCAGAGTTGTGTGAGAGCATCCCATGACTGACACAACAGTAAAGGTCTTTCATATGAAGTCAGTGGGGCTACTCTCATGTAAATCTGCATGATGCTTACATTCCCATGTATCCCAAAGAAGGCAGGCACAGTGAAGGAGATTGACAGTGAAGGAGATTGACAGGTGCTACAGTACTTGACAGAGGGATCATGGAGCTGTCAGAAAGGAGCCTTATATGAAAGACAGACAAAAAAAGATGTCCCCTGCCCAGCTGCTCCACAGAGTTAGCACATGGTAGCCAGTTCAGGGTGGGATGTCTGATCAAAATTTCCCATTACAAAATAAAACAGTGTAATTAGAGGCATGGCCAAGCCACAACCAGCCTGTTGTCTGACAACAGCCCTAGTCTAATTAACTAGGATGGATAGAAATGCAGAAAGCATGTCCTACCCTCATGGTGCCAAGATGGAGAAGAGCTGAACATATGAAGCTGCCTTATACTGAATCAGACCCCCTTGGGTCCATCCAAGTCAGTATTGTCTTCTCAGAATGGCAGCGGCTCTCCAGGGTCTCAAGCTGAGGGTTTTCACGCCTATTTGCCTGGACCCTTTTTAATTGGGGATGCCAGGGATTGAACCTGGGACCTTCTGCTTACCAAGCAGATGCTCTACCACTGAGCCACCATTCCTAGGTGGCACAATGTGGAGAGAAGGTGTCAAGCTAGAAGGAAGATTTCCAGAGAGTAGCAGTCTACACATCAAAGGGATAGTTGAGAGTTGTGTTGTTTGGGGCAGGGCTGGAAAGCTGGCACCTGTAGATTGCGTGTTATGTGGCAGGGAAGCTGGCATCTGGGTGAGAGACCCAGAACCAGCATGCTTATTGTGCTTGGCCAGCTCTCCCTGCATTGTTTGGGGCAGGGCTGGAGAGCTGGCATCTATAGATTGTGTGTTCTGTGGCAGGGAAGCTGGCATCTGGGTGAGAGACCTCGAACCAGCATGCTTGTTGTGCTTGGCCAGCTCTCCCCATGTTGTTTGGGGCAGGCCTGGAGAGCTGGCATCTGGGTTTGCTGCAGCCAGGGCAGATTGTGTGTTGTGTGGCAGTGACATTGGCAACTGGGTTTATATTGGTTCCAGTCCAGCAGGGTTCGTAGAGTAGAAAGATGGATGTAGTGCATTCGGGTCCTATAGAGATTCTCTGGTGTGAAGTTAGGTTTGGCTTTGGGTGCCCCAGAAACTGGACCCCCTGGTCCAATTTTTTTTTGGCCTTCTGGGTTTTGTGTGGAAAAGTGCCCTGAAGCTGCACAGCAGTTTGGGGGGTTCTCCTCAAAACCTCTGCTCCCCAGAGCCACTTTTCCCACAACAATTACAGTAGGGGAAGTGGCTCTAATTGGTTTTTTCTCACCATTGGGAACAGTGTTCCTTTTGGGGTGCCCACAGATGGGTGCAGTCTTTTTGGGCCAGGGGGGTTGCATGCGGGGGAGTCCCCTGAAGCTGCCCTGCAGTTTTGGGGCCTCTCCCTCAACCCCCCCTCTGGCCAGAGCCACTTTCCCCACAGCAATTATAGTGGAGGAAGTGGCTAATTGGGCTTTTCCCAGCATTGGTGGCAATGGGCCTTTTGGGGAGCCCAAAGACAGGGACCCCCTGGCCCAATCTTTGTGGGACTTAAGGGTTTTGTAGGGGAGAGTCCCCTGCGGGTTCCCTGCAGTTTTGGGGGCTCTCCCTCAATCCCCCTACCCCCCAGTAGCCTCTAACTATGCCCTATGTTGCCATTGATTTCAATGGCCCATAGGGGATAATGGTGGGTGCCCCTGGAATGGGACCCCCTGGCCCAATCTTTTTGGGACATGGGGGGTTTGTAGGGTAGAGTGCCCTGCAAATCTGGGGGCTCTCCCTCTAACCACCTCCCCTCCAGGCGGCTTCCAATACACCCTATGTTGCCATTGATTTCAATGGCCCATAGGGTATAATGGTGGAATAAAGGCACCTCTCTGGGTGCCCCTAGAATGGGACCCCCTGGCCCAATCTTTTTGGGACTTGGGGGGGGGGGTTGTAGGAGAGAGTCCCCTTCAGGTCACCTGCAAATTTGGGGGCTCTCCCTCTAACCCCCTCCCCTCCAGGCGGCTTCTAATGTACCCTATTTTGCCATTGATTTCAATGGCCGTAGGGTATAATGGGGCCATATATTCGGAAATAGCCATACATCTACTGTATATACGGCTATTCCAAGTATCGGTATTCGGAAATATACGGTATTCCGAATATTTTGGCTCCATATTTCCGAATCCGATTAATTCCATTTTTTTTTTTTTTTGCACATCCCTAGTCTCTAGTTCAATATTTTAAACACTACACAAAACTGGCAACGATGTGTGGCTCATTGGCTACTTGCTTGCAGGAAGGATGCAGACTGAGCTGGCGACACCTGGAGGATTGACTTTGCAGAGTATACAAAGGGAAACACAACATTTCTTTGGGATTGTTTGGTGAGATAGGTCTATTTCATCACCAGACTTGCAATGCAAAAAAAAAATTTCCCATCAGGTCAAATCACCACTCATATACAACCTGGAATCAGGGGTGGGCAGCATAGTGCCCAAGTTTGCAGATGATATGCAAATATTTGGGATGGGGGAAACGAAGGAAGATTGTAATGCAATGAAAATGTTGACATTATGTCACAGCAGCGAAAGAGGCAAACTCTGTGTTGTAGACTATTAGGTAAAGGATTGAAAATAAAACAGCCAATATTGTAATGCTCCTCTGTAGATCTATGATGCGGCCTCATTTGGAACACAGTGTTCCAATTCTGGTCACCGTATATCAAAAAGAAAATTTCAGAGCTGGAAAAAGCACAGAAGATGAGTAAGGTTACAGAGAATGATTCCCATGAGGAAAGGCTAAACAGGCTGAGGCTTTTCAGTTTAGAAAAAGTTGGCTAAGAGGGGATGTGATAGAGCAATATCCCAACCTTTTTGAGTATGAGGATGCCTTTTAAACATAAAAACAGACACCCCCCCCCACTTGACTGTAATTGTATTATTAGTATCCTTTGATCAAGAAAATACACAACGACAAAAAAAAATCAAAATGACCACGCTTAGCCTCCTGATAGTAAAAGTTATGCACACTCAATGACTTTGGAGGGCAATAGATTCAGGACAGACAAAAGGAAACAATTATTTCCTCAAGGAGTAATTAAATTGCGAAATCCACTGCCAGTGGATGTAGTGATGGGCACAAGCATAGGCGGCTTTAAAGGGGGATTAGACAGTTTCATGAAGGAGAGGCCCAGCAATGGCTACTGATCCTTATGACTAAGGTAACTCCCGTATTCAAAACTACTAAGTTTCTAACTTTCAATGCTGAGATGCAATGTAAGGGGACTAGGGTTGCCAATTTTCAGGTGGAGCATGGAGATATCCCAGAATTGCAACTGGTCTTTAGGCTATAGAGATTCATTCTCCTGGAGAAAATGGCTACTTTGGATGGTGGACTGTAGGGTATTATACCTCACTGAGGTCCTGTTCCCAAGCCCCACCCTCCCGACAATCTACCCCCAAATCTCCAGGAATTTCCCAATGTAGAGTTGGCAACTATAGGTATGGGCCTCTGCCCTGTGTGTTGGCCCTCCAGGACCATTGTTTGACTGCTGTGTGAAACAGGAAACTGGACCAGAGAGCTTGCTATGGATGCCAGCCTCCAGGTGGGGCCTGGTGATCTCTAGATTACAGAGATCAGCTCCCATGGAGAAAATAGAGGCTTTGAAGGGTGGACTGTATGGCATCGTACCATGCTGAGGCCCCTCCCCACCCTCTCCCAGATCCACTCCCGAAGTCTCCAGGTATTTTCCAATCCAGACCCAGCAACCCTTGGTCTGATCCAACAGGGCTCCTCTTATGCTTTTATGTCCCCCCCCCGCTCCAGTATGTTGATTCCCTTGCATGTTTCACACACAGATGTTTTTGGTACACACCCCTTCAAGCACATTTGTTTTATGCTTGTAGCAAATTATAAACTAAATTAAACAGACTAAACGAGAACAGGGACTTTACAGGTGGGTGATGCGACTTTTAGACAGGTTATTAGAGAGCCTTTGGGTTTCTTCTGCGTACATACAGCAGTATGAATGTTCTTTGGTTCTGAGAGGGAACAAAAAGAAGGAAGCAGGGATTCCGGTAAGGAGTCTGATACACTGCTGCTTGGGTGGCAGCTGAGCTGCCTTTTCATTTAAAAAAATTGACATCATTCTCCCATGCTGTCAATCCTGGGCACATTCCCAACACTAAATGTATACGGAATACATTCTGCTCCAGATTAATCCATCCATTAATCCTCTGCCCTGACTTGCCGTTTACAGAGACTTTTTAAAATAGTTCTTGCAATGGTTGTACGTGTCCAGGCACTTGCAGCTGACGCTTCCAAATCAGTCAGTTCCTTCAATGGCTCAAGGCAACTCGCACTCATTTCCTTTGTTTATTCTGTCATATAAAAGAAGATGGAATCCTTTCCCCGATGCCTTTGATCACCTCAGAGATAAGTTTCAGCAGAAGAAATTTTCTATCCACCTGGCTTCCAGAAATCTTGGGCTATGAGATGTTGTAAGGGCAAATTCCTACCCAAGCTGTGACCATAGCTTCTGATAACAGCAACATACATCTCAATCATGTTAGAGTTCTGATCCATCAAAAGTGCTCAACAAGCAGTCCCTGAGAGTCAGGTTACATTTTGCTACTAAGTCAGACCACCCTCTTATTCTGCTGCTTACTCCTGAGCCCTTGAAGGGTGCTAAATGTGTTCAAAAAGACTATCTGGCTAGTTGGACGTGTTGAGGACTGAGATCATTTTCATCACTGTTGGTGGTGAAGTCCCTGTGTATTTTTATTCCATTTCAGATTTTTTCTGCAAATCTGAGGCTTTTCTCAGGTTTGTGGAAAGATCGGTCTTAGCAGCCCATATCCCCAGTCACCAGATTTGAGTATCCACAGATGGGGCCACACTGATAATTAGATATACAAGTGGGGACCCACAAGAAACATGCAAGGAGGGGGCATTCTTCCACCATTTTATCCCCTCTTCCCCTATTTCTCTGCCTCTCACATTTTCTCCATCCTGCCAACCTTTCTCTTACTCTCTCCCCCATGCCTGTCACTCTTTCTCCCCCTTACCCCATTACTTTCTTTCTCTTTCCACCCTTTACCATAAGTCTTTCTGCTCCCCTACCCATCACTCTCTTTCTCTGTCTGCCTCCCCACCTCATCACTCTCTTTCTGCCCCTACCCATTATTCTCTTTATCTTTTTCTGCCTCCCCACCCCAGGACCTCTGCCCCCCTTCCCCATCACCACTGTCAGCAGCTCACCTGGCACATCTCTAGGCAAGTCCACTGAGGCTCCCCCCTCCATATGCAGCTCTGAATGGATTCACCAAAGCTTTGAATGGTTTGCCTGGTGTGGTTCCAGGTTGGCCAACGGAGGCTTCCCCCCATATCACTGCTTTTACCAGTTTGCCTGCCACTTCCAGGCCCCACAATATTAACTGTGTTGTCTGCACATCAAACAATACTTTATTTAATTTGGGGGGAAATTAAACCCCAGCGTATTTTTAAAAACATTTTAGATTTTTCTGCAAGCCTAGAGGGTAAGTGTGGGCCTGATCCGCAGATATCCGCAGATGGTGGGCAATATAATATTGAGAAATATAATATTCTTGCTGAAAGGCAGTATATAAATGGTAAAAGAAAATCAGTTAAGGTCTTCTGCAAAGCCGTGCACTGTGGTCCTCCACCACCAGAGATGGGGGCAGTCAACAGAGAAAGGCTTTTTCCATGTTGATGTCTCACCACAAAACTCATTTGCTACCATACCTGGATAGTTTTGGATGCCAGGTAAACACATTGTTGTTTATGCAGGCTTTAATCTGATTCAATTGCATTCTCTCCCCACTTCTTACAAATTTCACTCTTTTTTGCTGTCTTTCATACATTAATGTTATCTTTTATGTGGATTTATGCTACTAAAAAGCTGTTTCATTTTAGTATGGATTGGCCAGTTGGCAAGATGCCTCGGGAACTTCATGCGTAGCATTTGTGGGATATAAATCTATTAAATGAAAGCAAACAATTTTCTTTTTGTGTGTGTGTGTATACAGGGAGTGTGTATATATAGGGGAGGGACGGTGGCTCAGTGGTAGAGCATCTGCTTGGGAAGCAGAAGGTCCCAGGTTCAACCCCTGGCATCTCCAAAAAAGGGTCCAGGCAAATAGGTGTGAAAAAACCTCAGCTGGAGACCCTGGAGAGCCGCTGCCAGTCTGAGAAGACAATACTGACTTTGATGGACCAAAGGTCTGATTCAGTATAAGGCAGCTTCATATGTTCATATGTTCACACAGTATATTTTAGGTACCGGCATTAAGGACATTGGTGCAGCAGTGTGCAATAAAAACTGAAGATCTGCAGGGAGAAGAAGGGCAGCTCAATCCTGCTATGATAGCCCTATGGGAAAGACAGCAATAGAAGAACAGCAAGGGCCAAAGGAGATGGTATCCAAAAGTTGACAGGATCACAGAGTCATCTATTGGGGATCAGACAGACAACCAAAGACAAAGGCAGCAAGGGATTATCTCCTACTCTACCCCAGCGCCTGAATCAAAGAGACTCACTTTCCATGTAAATCTTTCTAATCCTTGAGAGCAACCAGAGTCCTTGAGTCTGTGTTATAGTCCCCTGGTTTGGGTGCTGATTCGTTGAAGACAGTCTGATAAAAGTGTAATCACTTCAGTCAACATTCCTTTTGTCTAGTACCACATCTGGTCAAAGAAGCTGGCAGGTATTTGAAATAGTGCAAAAAGTTTCCACTCAGGGCTGACAATTCAAAAATGGTTCCTAAAGGCACCACATACCCCAAACTGGCATAGTAGATATTGTCTTCTACATAATGACTTGTTCTACTGTTTGTCAGCAATCACAATTTCTCTCTCATTATACCCCATCCATATGTCCTTGGTGTCCTAAGGGCTGTGGACAGTGTAGCAATTACTTCCATTACTGGTGGTCTTGCCCCAACATTCAATCATTTTGGTCACAAATTTATAAAGAAATAACTTTGATAATCGGATTCCCTTTGACTTTTAATCTGGAGCTTGTTTTTCTAAATCTCTGGGAAACTCCTCATGTCTCAAAATCTCTCCAGGACTTAATCTCAACCATGTTTGTAGCAGCAAAACATGCTATCGCTGTAGAATGGAAGTGTTCGCCATTATTACATTCCTGGTGTTTGAAGCTCTGGATAAATTAACATATGATATTGAGCCCAATAGGCAGAATTTTGGTACATCCACATTTTTGAAGAAATGGTCTCCATTTAGAAATAGGATACGACTAACATCAATCAGTCAAAACAATGAACAGTATGCCTTCTTTCTTTTTCAATTCTACACTAATAGTATTCAAATATTAATAATAATAATAATTATTATTATTAATAATAATAAATAATTATTATTAATTCAAATATTAATAATAATTTCTCAATGTTTTTTTCTATCCTTAGTAATCTTTATTTTTCGTTACTATCTCATTAATTTTTACTACTACTACTACAATTGTTATTTATGCTAATTCCTAATTTGATTTTGAGTTTTAAACCAAAATGTTTTTAGTTTAATAATTTGTACTCTTCTAGTATATTTATACTAGGAAGTTTGATGCTACAGATTGTACAGTATTATTATTATTATTGTACTGGCTATACATTATGCTTTGAAATAAATGTGTTTTAAAAATGGGAAAAACAAACAAAAACCCAATCACAATGTTCCTAGCAGTCAGTTTGGTGTAGTGGTTAAGAGTGTAGATTCTAATCTGGGAGAACCAGATTTGATTCCCCACTCCTTCACATGCAGGTGCTGGGTGACTTTGGATCAGTCACCGTTTTCTCTGAGCTGTTTTTCTCAAGAGCAGTTCTCTGAGAGCTCTCTTTGCCCCATCTACCTCACACAGTGTCTGTTGTGTGGAGAGGAAGGGAAAGGAGATTGTAAACAGCTCTGAGACTCTGAGTGAAACGTAGGGTACAAATTCAATCTCCTCTTTGTTCCTCCTCCTCCTCTTCTACTATAACCTTTTTAGCATTATGCAAATCTGCCAGTTTAACTGTTTTGGTGACATGAAGTGCAATCCCAAACAGAGCTGCACCCTTGGGAAGTCATTGAAGTCAATGGTCTTTGAAGAGTATGTTTCGGATGACAATGATATTAACAATAAAAGGTAAACCAAACACATTTGCAGGAGTTGAAATTTTTGATCAGACTAGCAAACTGGAATTATCCAGAACAATCAGACAACAGAACGTCAGGTATTAACACACCAAATCAGAACGGTGCCATGCCCACTCACAGATGGGATAGTGTTATCTGAAAAATTATCCACCAGGAATTTAGCCACAGCATGACACGTTGTCTTCCTGCTTTTATAAGAAAAGATCAGCTTGGTGAAGAGATTCCTAGCAGCAATGCTTCCCAATGCTGGCAGCCTCTGGTAGCTTAAAAACTGGTCATTTTAAACAGCTAGGCTACAATCCATATTACTCATCTGGAATACCTCTGCCATTATATTATCTCTCTCATTTATGTATGGTATATTCAGGTTGGGTAGCCGTATTGGTTTGAAGCCACAGAAAAAGTTCTGAGTCCTGTGGCACCTCTAAGATCAACAAAGTTTTATTCAAGGTGGACTTCCGGGGAATATGGCCTCTGCATTTGGCTCTGAAACCCTACCTCTCTTGGGGCTTATCTTACCCCTAAGGATTTATCTCCCCCTCTGACCAGAGGCCCTCAACAGGTGATTCTTATCACCTCGTCTGACTCTGAATCAGGTTGCATCAAGGAAGACAGATAATGGCAGCCTTAGTGCTGGTAAAGGAGGCCTGCTCCTCCTTTGCTCCACCCTTCCAAACTCATTTCTTGCTAGTATCTTTACATTCTTTATTTATACCATACCATACCAAACCTTTAATGGCATAATAGAATCAGATAAAAATACACAGAATATAAAAATTTAAACATTGGAGATAAAATCAAAATAAAACCGAGCTTACAGATGCATTCAAACATGGTCAGAATTAAATTTAAGGATGTCAGCCAGAAATTTTGCCACAGCCTCACTAACCACCCCCTCAGTATCACTCAATAAATAATAACAGGGTGGCAGAATAGACAAATCTGGAAAAAAAGAAAGCTTGCCAAATAAATCTTTACGGAGGTTGTGGTATAAAGAACAATCAAGCAATATATGCTGGATTGAGTCAGGGGTATTTGCTCCACAGGAGCAAAGTCTGTCGGCTAAAGGGACTCGCTGATATCTCCCTTGTAAAACTTTGGAGGGAAACACGTTTAGTCTAGCCAACATAAATGCCCTGCGATGACTTGGAGTGGTTAGGTCTGATAGATAATTGGGCATTTTGCCACAAAAAGCATAAAGACCTAAGGAAGCTGGAGAGCAAATATAAGGGTCAGTTGGCCGTAATTTCGTATCCTCCGATTCCCATAGTCTCAGTTTAATACATCTGAAGATATATGACTCATCAGCGGTAGAAAAACCATCTACCTCTAACCCCAATTGATTGAGTTTAGACAGAAGCACTGCTGTCCAGGATGAAATATATGGGTCTCTTTTCATACAATCAAGAAGGCTGTTGGGATCTGTTCTAAAATGAATTTTGAGCCAGAATTTAAACACTGCAATCCAGGCTTTTGTCTCCACCAAAGACTGACCCATTCTTTATTTATAAAAAGAACATTGAGGAAACTTTTTTTAAGGGCTGTGATCTGGACTGAGCTGAAAAGACTAAACTAATCGGACAATTTTAAGCACTGTTAGCACAAGAGAAACACATAACTGAATAACTTCTGCAACTTAAGATTTATTGCTTTACTCCTCTTTGAAGATAAGATTGATCATAACCCATTTTGTGGTGTTTGTTTTTCCTCCATACCTCTTTGAAAAATCAGCCTGCATTTTGGATAACATTTTTGCAAGGAATTTTGCTTCTTGGTTTGTAATGCTGGAGCGGGGTCTCCTATAGAAAGCTTTGAGAGACTGTCAGGCTTTGGGGAAGAGAAGTCTTGTTTATCCATCTATAGTTGGGAGTTTTTTCTCACAACCTTCCCTGGTGACTCCATGCTCGCTGGTTAGCCCTAAAGTTTGTCTTTTTGACTGTGGTTTCCCTGTTTACTAAACTGACTCACTGCATTTAGATCTTCTGAGGACATCTTCTATGCATCCCTATGCTGAAGGAGACTATATGAAGAGGATTCAGGAAGGTTCCCCCCTTCCTTTTCCCTCCGCACACCTCCATTTTGTAGTTAGTATTTGTTCATTCTCAATCTTAAACTGGTTGGAACTGAATTTATAAATTTCTGAACAGGCTCCTGCTGCCACCATGTGGAAAATATACTGAGTATTGAAGAGACATTTGTGAATTTTGCTGCCTACCTGCATATGTTGGAGTTGTGAACTGCTGTGGACTGCTGTTAAATGAAGATACATCCAAAGAAAGACAAAGACTAAATAAAACTCTTTAATAACAATAATAATAATAATAGATAATTAATAAAATTAATAGTGTGTCCCTTTTGCATGAAGTACTTTGGATCAGAGTAAACATTAACAGATATTAACCCATATTAACAAACTAATCCTAACAGTGTTTTATTTTCTTATATTGCTAACCTTATCAGCTTAAGTTTTTCTAAACAAAGTAACAGTTCTATTTCCTTCCTATTATGCTGATGGTGGTGGTGGCTGTTGTGCTATTTTTGGTTGAGCCAAAGCTACTGTATTTGTGATATAAATTATCAGAAAATATCTTTTTTAAGTGATCTGTCTTTTTATACTTATAACATATTGTAATTGGGCTTGCTTTGTGAGTTGAATTTCAAATTCCTCAAAAACATTACTGTTAAACTGATTTATCAGATATTCTGTTTAATGATAGTTTAAAGTATTCCACAATCATAACAATAACTTTGAGCATATGTCGGGGTAATAAGTAAATGAAAAGTTTATACAAAAGATACAGACAAATAACGATGACATGAACCAAAGTAAAAAAAAAGAAAACTGATGAAGGAGTTTGACATGGTGGTGGAATGTTTGAAAAACTTCAAGACAGCTTGTCAACGCAAATAAATGCAGTCTCAGACACACTCACTTCTCAAATTAAACAATCTGAAGACCTAATACATCTCAAAGTAACCCAGACTGAAGAAGGGATTCAGGAGCAGATTAAGCAAGTCAAGTAAGGTCAAGAAAAGACCTTTGAACACATAAAAAAAAAGAAACTCTCAGTTTCAGATATAACGACACGAATTGCATAATCACACAAAAAAATCAAGAAAATATTCCTCAAGTCCAAAGAAAATATAAAAACTGAAGCTGTGTCATGAAGCCTAGCTATGATCAATCATTGGAAACAGACAATCAAAGAACTGAAATTTTATAGGCCCAGAATAGAAACTGTAATCTCATGCTTCAATCAGCTCCAGAAGATTTTGGTAAAACTAACCTTGAAGACAATTTTTGTAAGTTGTTACAATATCACACAAGATTGAACAAGATTTTTTGGATAGCAACCAAATATATAGAATCAACTCTAGATTTGTGGTCAGAAATAAACTGCCATGTGATATTTAAGTGAAATTCACAAATAAATGAACAAGAGATTTTATCTTGAACAAATGGAGCATTTCTCCTCTCAAAATCCAAGAGGCAAAAATACAGATTTTTCAAGACCTCCCCCCCACTCTTTTGAAGAAAAGAACAGGTTTTTATTTTAAGACAAATTCTACAAAAGAAAGATATTAAATACCACTTGAGAATATCATGTGCTTTGGAAGAGCAGCTACTCAAAGGCAGAAAAATTATCTCCATGATTCAACAAACAAAACAACATCAAAAAAATCAGAACACACCAAATCAATCAACAACGAAGTTTTTGAAGAATGAATACAACAGCATTATAGCAAAATGGATAACCTGAATGTGATATCAATAAATATCAATTGCTTAAATTCCCCTACAAAACTATCAAAAACACTCAATCTATTAAAAAACAGACATTGTTGGTCTTCAAGAAACTCATATTAAAGAAACAAGATGAACCCATTTTAAAGAATAAGAAATTGAACAGTCCATGTCTTCCACAAATGCTAATTTAAAGTGAAGTACTAGACATAATAAACCAGTGAATCAATGTTATAGGAGAACTGGAAGATATGTAAGAAAGATACATAATGCTGAAAATCAGACTTTCCAATGGCAAGATTTATACATTTGCATATGCTCCAAAAAAACATAAAGAAATTTTTTTGAGAAGTCTTTTTCAAAAGCTATTAGATTTTCAAGAAGGTGAGGTCATGATTTTTGGAGACATGAATGGAGTTCTGGATCCTTCAAAGGATAAATCCAAGAAGCCAAAAGCGGATGGCCTCCCTATGAATGCTCTTTGGTATATGGAGTTGCCACGCTTGATTGATGAATGGAGAAACAACCCAAAATCCAGAAATTACACTTTTTATTCTGACAGACATCAAACTTATTCTAGAATTATGTGTAAGATGCCTAAAATTCTACATATGAATTTAAAGAACGTTCAGGTTCAACCAAAGATATTTGCAGACAACAATCTATTATTTATATGGCAAGGTAGATTTCTGGAAAAAGAAGATGAAACTAAATGATGACATTCTACTCCAGAAAGACATAATTGAGAAATGTTAAAAAGACAGCGGAAATTTTTAAACTGAATATGATAGAGGATGTATCTATTACAACTATTTGGGAGGCAAGCAAAGCTTATATCAGAGAAAATCTCATTGTGATTACTTACAAGGGAAAAAAGAAAAAATGGAAGGAACCATGAAAATAATAGAAAAAAATTCAATTGTTGAAAGACCAACACAAAAAGACATAAAATTAAATTTGATGGAGACCAGATGAAAGATATAAAGTTTACAACAGGTCAAGCAATTAGAGAAAACTGGTACAAGATCTTTTATCATTGACATATTACTCCAAAAAGTATTGAGAAGATGGATAAAAATTATAAAGAAAAGTGCCGGAAATGTAAAGATATGGATGGTACCTTCTGCTATATGTAGTGGTCCTGTAAAAAGACCAGCAAATATTGGGGGGAAATACATGCTGAAATTCAGAAAACCTTGAACTTAAAATTTCCTATGAAACCTCAGACTATATTATTGGAATTTTTTCCACCAAATATAAAAAGATCAGAATATGAGTTGCTTAGATAAATACTAACTGAAGCACAACTAGTATTTGCAACCTAACGGAAGACTAAAGTTTGCCAAAATCTTGAGAACTGGAGAGATAAAAATGGAAGAATATGCTGTTATGGCAAAAATGAAAAATCATTTAAATAAATGGCCAATTATTGGATTTGAGAATAAGTAGAATATGTTTTGTACTTATTCCTCATTGAATTTTTGCATCCATTTCACCATGCATACCTCAGAGACTGGGACCTGTACAAATAAAGTATGTAGATTAGATAAAGCTGTAAGAGGAGATAAAATGTTAAGAGATCTAAATTTAATAGTTAAAAGAGTATAACATTTATGTAGTTATTTTAAACTTTTAATAGTAGTATATCTGTGGTGCCCCACCTCGTCCGGGGATTCCGCCCCTTGAGCTGCTGTCGCCCTGTGGACCCTGGGACCCAGTCCCTGGGTGGCCTGGACGTCTCAGAGGAAGGTGCTGGGCCAGGTTACTGCACCCTGTTGCCCCTTGGGCCGTGCTTGTCTCATCTGCACACACCCTCGCTCTCTCTCTCTCTGGTTGTGCTTGACTCAACTGGCCTCCACTCTGCACCATGGGTCATCACTGACCTCCCACTGGCTGTCCTTTCTCCCTTTTATCCTCCCGATTCCCCTGCCACCTCCCCAGTAACTGTCTCCCCCAGCCCCACCCCCTTTCTTAAACAAAGATGCCCAGCAGCTCCCACCCTCTCCTGAGGCTGCTGGGGCCAGTGGAGGCTGGGTGTCCTTTAGGGCGCTGCACGGCAGGCCATCAGGGCCTTCCGCAGTTTCGGGCCAATGCTCCCTCCTTCCCACCAGGCCGTGGAGCCCCGGGGGAGGCCAGATGCTGTTGTGCCTGTGTTCAGGGCTGGGCCCGCTAGTCGGCGAGGCAGCTCCCAGCTGCGGCATCTTCATGGGGCCGTGCTTCGCCCCTGCTGCCAGGGAGACTTAAGGCCAGGACCTCCAAGGTAGCCTTCTCGGAAGTCCTACCTGTTCCACGTGCAGGGCAGGAGAGACAGGCACAAATTAGAAGTCTCAATGTGTGGATGAGATGATGGGGTAAGGAGGAAGGGTTTAAGTTTGTTAGGCACTGGGATGCTTTCTGGAACAAGCGGGAGCTGTACGAAAGAGACGGTCTCCACTTGTCCCCGGATGGAACCAGGCTGCTGGCGCTTAAAATCAAAAAGGTGGCAGAGCAGTTTTTAAACTAAATCTTGGGGGAAAGCCAACAGGAGATGAAATGTCTTGGTTCGGGAGGACTTGTCCCAAAGAGATGAAGGGTTGGCTGCTATTTTTCTACTGGGTAACGTTATCAGAGTTGTCCACTGGGATGGTGACAAGCAGTATGGACTGTCTGCCAGAGTCTCGAGGCGGCAGGAGGAAGGTGGTGGGCCTAGCTTGCCTGGGAAATTATAGATGTTTGTATGCAAATGCTAGAAGTGTTCGAAGTAAAATTGGTGAATTGGAATGCTTAGTGTTGGGAGAAAACATAGACATTGTGGGAATTTCAGAAACTTGGTGGAATGAGGAGAATCAGTGGGACACGGTGATTCCTGGATATAAGTTATATCAGAAGGATAGTGAGGGAAGGGTTGGAGGTGGGGTGGCTCTGTATGTCAGAGAGGATATACAATCCAGTAAGACTGAGGTCAGAGAATTAGATTCCCTTTTAGAAATGCTTTGGGTTGAAATAGAGGGCCCAAAAGGAAATTTAACTATGGGAGTTTGTTATCGCCCACCAAATCAAAAGAGAGAGGACGATTATAATATGATGGAAGGCTTAAAGATAGCGGCTAAATGTAAAAACTGTGTCGTAATAGGTGATTTTAACTACCCACAGATTGATTAGGTCAATATGTGTTCTGGTCGAGAGAAAGAGATTGAGTTTCTTGATGCTCTCAATGACTGATATGGAGCAGATGGTCTCAGAACCTACCAGGGGTGGGGCGATCCTGGATTTGGTCCTAAGTAATGCCCAAGACTTGGTGAGAGATGTAAAAGTGATTGCGCCGCTTGGGAGCAGTGACCATAATGTTATTGATTTCACCGTTTGTATAAATAGGGAGTTGCCCAAAAAGACCACCACAACCACGTTTAACTTTAAAAGGGGTAAATTCTCTGAGATGAGGAGGCATGTGAGGAGGAAACTGAAAGGAAAGGTAAATACAGTCAAAACCCTTGGGGGAAGCTTGGAAACTATTTAAAACTATAATCCTAGAAGCTCAGATAAAATACATACCACAAGTTAGGAAAGGCACAAAGGCATAAGAAAAGGCCTGCATGGTTAACAAACAAAGTAATGGAAGCTGTAAAAGGTAAGAAGGACTCCTTTAAGCAGTGGAAAACCAGTCCAAGTGAGATTAATAAAAGGGAACACAGGCTGTGGCAAATCAAATGCAAGACTGTGATCAGGCAGGCAAAAAGGGACTATGAGGAGCATATTGCAAAAAACATAAAAGACCAACAATAAAAATTTCTTCAAATATATTAGAAGTAGGAAACCAGCCAGGGAGGCAGTGGGGCCCTTGGATGACCATGGGGTAAAAGGATTACTGAAGAAGGATAGGGAAATGGCTGAGAAGCTGAATGCATTTTTTGCCTCCGTCTTTCATTGAAATCTGCCTCCGTTCCTGAGGACTGGAAGGTAGCAAATGTCACCCACATCTTTAAAAAGGGTTCCAGAGGAGATCCGGGAAATTACAGGCCAGTCAGTCTGACTTCAATACCGGGAAAGTTGGTAGAAAGCATTATCAAGGACAGGCAAACCTAAATCACAAATTGGCTAAAGAAAGCCTGGTTGCTTACAAGTCTTCTTGATGCTTCAGTGGATGCAGGCTGCTGTTGCAGCCATGGAAAACTCTTCCATTGGATTGAGGGCAGCTAATTAACAAGCCCTGCCTTACAAGCCCTGAACCATGGTTTTAGAGGCAGGGATGCTGGCCTCCAGGTGGGACCTAGGGATCCCCTGGAATTCAGAGATCTTCAGAGATCAGATCCCTTGGAGAAATGAATGCTTTGGAGAGTGGACTCGATGGCATTGGACCCCGCTGAGGCCCCTGTCCTCCTCAGGCTCCATCCCCAAATCTCTATGAGTTTCCCAAACTGGAGTAGGCAACCCAACTTCCCCCAAATAACCCACCAGTGGTAAGAATATAAGAGAAGCCATGTTGGATCAAGTCAATGGCCCATCCAGTCTAACACTCTGTCACACAGAGGCAAACAGGTGCCATCAGGAGGTCCACCAGTGGGACCAGGATGCTAAAAGCCCCCCACTGATGTCCCCCCAAGCACCAAGAATACAGAGCATCACTGACCCAGACATAAATTCCCATCTATATCCTGTGGCTAATAGCCACTGATGGACCTCTGCTCCACATGTTTATCCAATCCCCTCTTGAAGCCATCTATGCTTGTAGCCGCCGCCACCTCCTCTGGCAGTGAATTCCATGTGTTAATCACCCTTTGGGTGAAGAAGTACTTCCTTTTATCCGTTCTAACACAACTGCTCAACAATTTGAGTGCCCATGAGTTCTTGTATTGTGAGAAATGGAGAAAAGTACTTCTTTCTCTACCTTCTCTAGCCCATGCATCATCTTTTAAACCTCTATCATGTCACCCCCTCAGTCATCATTTCTCCAAACTAAACAGCCCCAAGCACTTTAAGCTTTTTCTTAGGGAAAGTGTTCCAACCCAGTTTCAGTTTCAGACCTTCAATGGCATAACATAAGATACATAGAAATATTTAAATGGGCAAAATAAATCAAGATTAAACTTAGGTTAAATATAAAGTAATGCATAGCCAGTTGTATTGAAAAATAGCAGCCAAGAATTTTGCTACAGCACAGGTAATATCTGAATTAGAGCTGTTCGGGAAAAAACAACAGAAAGACAAGTTGTTCTGATTGACAGTAGGCAGGAGCAATCTGCAAAACAATTCCTGATGGGGTGTTTCAAATAGATGATAGTTATTCAATAAGTGGAAAATTGTATCAGGGCAGTCAGTTTGCGCCGCAGGAACAGAGTCTTTCATGAAAAGGAATTTGGAGATATCTCCCCTGCAAAACCTTGGAAGGAAATGCATTCAGTCTTGCCAACATAAAAGCCATATGATAGGCAGGGATCACTAAATCTGTTAAATATCAGAGCATCTTACCGCAATAAATGCCCAGAGCTACGGTGGCTGGAGAGCAAACATTAGGGTGTGTTCCAACCCTTTAATCATTCTAGTTGCCCTTTTCTAGACTTTTTCCAATGCTATAATATCTTTTTTGAGGTGTGGTGACCAAAATTGTACACGGTTCTCCAAGTGAGGCTGCACCATCGATTTATACAGGGGCATTATGATACTGGCTGATTTGCTTTCAATTCTTTTCCTAACAATCCCCCAGCATAGCATTGGCCTTTTTTATTGCAGTCACACACTGTCTTGTCATTTTCAGTGACTTACCTACCATAACACCAAGCTCTTTCTCTTGGTCAGTTCCCATCAGTTTGGATCCCATCAGCTTGTATTTATAGTCAGGATTTTTGGCCCCAATGTGCATTACTTTGCACTTGGCCACGCTGAACCTCATTTCCCATGTTGACGCCCACTTGCCCCGCCTCAACAGATCCCTTTGGAGTGCCTCACAATCCTCCCTGGTTCTCACCACCCTGAACAATTTAGTGTCATTCACAAACTTAGCCATTTTGCTGTTTACTCCCAACTCCAAATAATTAATGAACAAGTTAAAAAGCATTGGAGCCAATACTGAGCCCTGCGGTACCCCACTGCTTACCACTCTCCACTGTGAAAATTGCCCACTCTCTGTTTCCTATTAATTAGACAGTTTTTGATTCACAAGAGAACTTGTCCTTTTACCTCATGACTATTGAGCTTACTTAGGAGCCGATTGATTAGGAGTGGCTGTGTTCCCCACCTTTTATGCATTATTAAGCTGCGCCCTGCTAGAGAGCTAAAGTGCATATAAGTGCTATAAGAACTCGTGGGCATTTGATGAAATTGCTGAGCAGTGGGGTTAGAATGGATAAAAGGAGGTACTTCTTCACCCAAAGGGTGATTAACATGTGG
The DNA here is from genome assembly GCF_032191835.1 of Heteronotia binoei. Classification (NCBI taxonomy): domain Eukaryota; kingdom Metazoa; phylum Chordata; class Lepidosauria; order Squamata; family Gekkonidae; genus Heteronotia; species Heteronotia binoei. The sequence continues at coordinate 74,059,673 of NC_083235.1, forward strand.
AATTCAGTGCCACAGGAGGTGGTAGCGGCTACAAGCATAGCCAGCTTCAAGAGGGGGTTAGATAAAAATATGGAGCAGAGGTCCATCAGTGGCTATTAGCCACAGTGTGTGTGTGTATAATTTTTTTGGCCACTGTGTGACACAGAGTGTTGGACTAGATGGGCCATTGGCCTGATCCAACATGGCTTCTCTTATGTTCTTATGTGACACAGAGTGTTGGACTGGATGGGCCATTGGCCTGATCCAACAGGGCTTCTCTTATGTTCTTAATGGGGAACTTCATCAAAAGCTTTCTGGAAGTCAACCCTGGCAAGCCTATTTGGAGGACACTCTGACCTAAGCCATCAAATGGCGACGTTATGAACAATTAAATGTTCTAGTGATGCATGCCAAAGGCACAGACCCTTCAGTAAGAAGAGCAACTGTTTGGCATGTGTTAGTAACATTGCTAGAGCTGTTATGAAATAAAGGAAAAAGCAGTGATATTCAATGCAATGCTTTTAAGTCATGAAGGCTTTGGGGGCTTTTGGAATCTCCTTCCCTGATTGTGGAACAGTGCCCTCAAGAAACAGGAGTGCAAACTTGAGAATCACGAATTCTCAAGAAGATTATCTGGAAGTATTTGTAAGTAATCAGTGCCAGCAAGAGCCCATCAGCTCTTGATGCCAAATCCCTGCTTTTCCACAAAGCTTACTGGGTGACCTTGGTTCTGTCATTTCTCACAGCTCAAGCCACGACAGAGAGTTGTTTAATAGATAAGGGAGGGCATTAAACCACCTTGAGCTTTTTGGAAGAAGATTACTGCTGAGGTTTTGGGAGGCAAAAAAGAGATTTTTTTTTTTTTTTTAACAAAAAAGCGGGGGCGGGGGGGGTGGAGTTTGCACTTCTCTTCTTTTGTGCCAAGCCTGTGATGAAGCAGTGAGGGAGATCATTTCCCCAACCACACAGTTGCTCATTCAAGAGTGGTGTGCTTACCTAGGAAAAAGTTCTGAAGGAAAGCTCAGAACAAGGATGTTGAAATCAGAGGATCTGTTATCAATGAGAAAGGAAGTGACTCATATAGGAAACCCATTGGTGAACCATGTGAATTGGCTAGATTTCATAATCCTAACATTTCTAAGCGAACATGACAGAGCACTGTGGCTTTTGATTTCAAGTCTGGAAAATGTGACTCTGTGCCATCAACTAATCAAGAGAGGCGGTTACTTGAAACAAGGGCACAGTGTTTTCTTGACAGTAAGCGGGTTTTTTAGGTTAAGGGAGCGGTCAGGGGGAGAGGGGAGTGATGTGTGGAAAGACCAGGAAAAAGAACTGACCTTTAATATGATGTGGTCAATGCCAGCTGTAAATTCAAGCTGTTCTGAGCCATGTGACTTTACAAAACTAGGCCACAGGAATTTCTTGTAGCTTGCTGAAGAGAAAACACAAAGCTCTTTATCTTGCAATGGGGTAGTAGCTGCTGTCAGGTTTAAAAAAGGGAGGGACTCTTCTCTCTCTCCCCTTTCTGTGATTTGGGGGGGGGGGGCGTTGATTCTTAGGGAACTGATTATCCATGTAAAAACTAACTACCAAACCATAGGAAGCTGAACGCCTGAATGGTTGAGCTTTCCAGATTGAAGCAAAAATGATCAGAGCTCAGCTTTAGCAAATTCATGCAATTTGTGGTTCAGGTAGCAGCCTAAGATTTAAAAAAAAAATTAAAAATTCCCACTCTTTTGTATGCAGACAACATGGTCCCTTACTCGAGTACAGTTTAGGAGGTATTTTCAAGTTCACTGACTTCTGCAAAGAAGAACCCCTAAGCATTAACTACTTCAAGACAAAGGTGATGAACTTTGCGGAAAAGTTTTGCAAATTCCAGTGGTCCTATTAATCAATGCATGAACTACAAGTATTGCAAAGTTATCTTCTGTGAAATATTCTCCTGGAAGGCCCACTTGGAAATTGTAAAACCCACAGGGTTTGGATTTTTTATATACTAGGAACCACTCTAAAACTCTATTGCACCAAAGGAAGCATTTTGATTTATCCCACCTTCAAACTGTATCAGAGAACAGACCGCAATCGAGGAGGTGGTGTACTTGCCCAGCAAGTCCAGATGATGATGATGATGATGATATTGGATTTATATCCCGCCCTCCACTCCGAAGAGTCTCAGAGCGGCTCACAATCTCCTTTACCTTCCTCCCCCACAACAGACACCCTGTGAGGTGGGTGGGGCTGGAGAGGGCTCTCACAGCAGCTGCCCTTTCAAGGACAACCTCTGCCAGAGCTATGGCTGACCCAAGGCCATGCTAGCAGGTGCAAGTGGAGGAGTGGGGAATCAAACCCGGTTCTCCCAGATAAGAGTCCACACACTTAACCACTACACCAAACTGGCTACACCAAATCTGCCCATGTCCAGAGCCCCCAGCCACCACCGTTCTGTCAGGACTCGTGTTTCAATGCACCAGCTTGCACATAGAGTGATGAGGGGATGGATGTTGCTGTCGCGGGGCTCCATCTGACCATGGATAACGAGCGCCATGAGGCCCCTCCAGGTGTGTGGGTGACCATGGGGGGACTGCATGTGGAACTGCGCCATCAGGGCAGCAGCTGACCCCTGTCCACTTCCACAGGTAGCCGCACAGTGATACTGATGGGCCATGTGGTGCAGGATCTTTGAAGAGCGTCCCCGAGCATACGGTCAGCTATGGTGGCCTCACTCATACTGTGGACCCTGGATCTGCCCACATCCCCTACCCATATCCAGGGGGCGGGGATATGAGAGGGGCAGCTGCAGCTCCATGGGTGACAAGCTGCCATCACTGCCCCCCCCCCGTAAGCCACCAAGCCCTGGAGAAGAGGAGCACCTGGGGGCAACCGCCTGAAGGAAGCAAATCAGATGGCTGTGCAGAGGGGCAGGAGCTGGGTCCCCGAGCCCAGGGACCATGGCCAGCTCAGAGAATCCCCACCACCTTGTCCTCTATGTGGGCAGCCATCAAGAGGGAGTGCCTGGAGGGTCATGGGGGGTTGGCGGGAGACCTGCTCGACATGGATGTCCATGGGGCCACCTCCTATGTCCTCTAAGGATCGCTACACATGTCTGTGGAGGGGTGGGCAGCATCCCCTCCGCGGGCTGCCGCCTTAATAAATCTTTTGCCTGCATGGTGCATGGAGTCATTCTTCCTCTGTGGTTGACTGTGGCCGGGGAAAGGGGGTCCATTCCTCTGCGGGCTGCTGTGCTATGGGGAGGGGGGGTTGGGAGTGAATGCCTCCCACTGGCCTCACTGCCCTCATTGAGTTACTGTGCACACGGGGCAGGAACGGGTGACTGTTGCCACTGCAAGATGGGGTGCTAGCTGGAATGGGTGTGTGGCTGGGACTGGCGGCTTCATATATCCTGGGAGGGGACTCCCATGGCACTGGGGGGGGGGCAGCATCTGGGCACGCAGCCCACAAATGAGAAACTGCCATGAGTCTGCCTCGAATCTGTGTCTGGGGAGAGGCATTGCATGGGGCTTGCTGTAAGTGTTCCCCGGGTGCTTCCCCACGGACTGTAGGGGCATGCCATTGGGCTGGGTCCGTGTCTGAGACTGGGAAGGGAAAGGCAAATAGCCTTTATGCGGGGGCCACTCTCCACCCCTGGAGAATCACATGCGGCAGCACCCGTGCCAGAGGTGGCCAATCCCATGCATCCATACAGCCCCACCCTCCTGCCAGCCCTGCCTTGGCACTATGCTTGGAGTCCACTTTGCAGCATGGTCACCAGAGCAATGTCTGGACAGAAGGCCACCCCAGCCTTTTCCGTGGCTGCGCTTGGGCGTGCCGAAGCCCTTAGGAAATGAACGAGTGGCACCTGAGTTATGCCCACATTTGAGCAGCCAGCCACCACATAAGTTAGGATTGAGCTGCCCATTACTATTCAAGGGGATTGCTACCAGGCTTCTTAAATTTTACATAATTTAATGTCTTAGCATATCTTAATCCAGCCCTTCTTACTGTGTATCTGCTTTGTCTAAGGCACACTAAGCATGTTGCTGTTTATTACATTTATATCTTGCCTTTTCCCTATGAAATTCAAGGCGGGGCATGAAGTTCAGGACTCTAAAGAAGTGATGTCACCAAAGTTCATAACTGCCTGGCTTGGAATATCTCCAGTTTGTAAATGCTCAGATATATTACTCATTGAGCATCGTTTCCCCCTTTTTTTTTTCAGATAAGACTATAAAACAAGATTATGCACATATACAGAATCAGACCGACTATGCTGCACAATTCCCTGGAGCCTAACTTGGGACAGTGGGAAGTGAAATTAAGAGAGAAAAACAATAAAGCAATGTTTTATGAATGCTCTCTTCTTTGGAAGGCAAGGTTTTTCCATCAAGAGTTCTCTGAGAAAAATGCAGAGCTTCTTCCAAATTGTCCCAAGACTCCAAAGAATCAGAAAGCCAAAGAATGCCCAGGTTTGGATAACCCATTTCTTGCACTCAGCCCTATTATTTGAGTTTTAATTAAAATAATAGTCAGTTGTCCAAAATGTCTTTTTAATAGAAACAATAAAAGGTAAAAATCTGTAGCAGTTACCCAATGTGTGGTAATTTAACTGGTTGAGGCAGGCTGTGGGCAATTTGCCAGGGTGAGGAATAAGCTGGCATTGGCACAGTGGAAATACTTTTTCCACCAAGCTGCATGAAATAAAATTCCAGTTTCATATAAAATATTCTTCATTAATCTTAACAGAGGTTTCGTTCATCTTTGGTATCTAGTGGCCTACTGTGATGTGAGGAACAACTGTTATGACAGGGCAGTCCAGCTGTTACAATTTACCAGCTTTATTTTAGCCATCACCAGCACCAAGCAAAACAAGAAGTGGTTGATTTTGTAATTGTGTAATTGTTCTACAGCATTTGACAGTTGTTGTAGATTTCACTTGCAATCCAGAGGCAAAAACTGTTGTACACTAATTATGAGTGGACCAATGGTAAATTGAGAAGGCAACAGCTGCCGTTCGACAGGAGATGGACCCAGCACAGCATTCACTCAGCATTCTTGTTTTCATCAAGTTACAGGAAGGCAACTTCCTTCTCCTTCATTGTGCAAGGCTGCTCCTGCAGCCACACAGTAATTTGCTTTTTTCCCCAGCTCCCTCAGTGGGTCTTTGCTTCTTGCCTCCCTCTCTCCCTCCCTCTCTCTCCTACACACACAGGCACAAAGAGAGCTCCATGACTGCTTCCTGCTTCATGCGGGAGAGATACAAAGACAACTCTCTCTCTCTCACACACACACACACAGACAGGGTTTCTGCTTTTGCTTCCTCCTCTGGGGCTGCTCCTCCTTTTGGGGGGAGGAAGGGAGGGGGAGGAAAGAAAGAGAGAGCTTCAAGAACATTTTATTCCAGATATAAGCTTTTGTGTGCAAGCACACTTCTCCTTTGTCTTCTTCAAAGGAGGGTGGGCAGATGGATTCTTCTGACATGAACAATGTATATCTTGGCTTATTCTGATAAGTATTTTTTTAAAATTGGATTTCTCCATTCCCATTTGGATTTATTTTCTATGAAAAAGACATTGATCAGGAATTAGAACACCTTATATCTTGGACAGCTGAGTGATTTCAGATGCCAGATGAGATAGATACACACCCACAGAGGGACACAGGAACACACAGGAAAACAGTTCTGGCTGGCTTGGCATCAGGGGGTGTAGCCTAATATGCAAATGAGGTCCTGCTGGGCTTTTTTCCTGCAAAAAAGCCATAGCAACTCTATCCTACAGCCCCAGGACAGAAGATTGCCCCACTGGGAAATCTGCTAGGCAGTGGCTGTTGCTAGGCAACCAAGATTGGTCCTGTCAGTAAAAGCCAGGTGGGGGGAAGCCCTTTCCAGGTTTATTTTGGCCTTTGAGGGTGAACTTATTGGGCACAGTCCTGGCTAGGGTTGACAGCTTCAGATTGGTGGGAAATTTCTGGAGATTTTGTGGTGGAGTCTACAGAAGCCAGATTTTAGAAAAGGGAGAAGCCTCAGCTGAATATAATACCATAGAGTCCACCTCCAAAGCAGTTATTTTCTCCAGGGGAGAGAGATCTATTTTATGGAGTTCAGTTGTGAGACCAGGAAATCTTCAGGCTCCACCTGGAGGTTATAACCAACCCTAGGCCTGGCAGCACCCTCTGGTGACTTGATGCCACCTGACTGGCATGACTTAATTAGGCCTGGCTGCTTGCTCCTCTTCAGAAGCAGCCTCCCTATGACAGCTAGTATGGAGTAGCAGTGCTTCAGAGCAGGGCCTGCCAAACCCAAGTTCTTGCTGTGGGAGTTGACTGGATTATTTCAGACTACTCACAGACTTTCAGCCTAATCTACCTCACAGGGTTGTGTGCAGATCAAAAGGGGGGAAGGAGAATGATATAAGCTGCTTTGGTCCTCACTGCGGAGAAAAACTGTCCTTTTCCTAGGTAGAGGCTTCAGGGAGTGGGAGGAGATGGAAACCTGAAGTCAGAGAAGCAGATAAAGATAGGTTGCTGATTAGCTAGGAAGGAGATAGGGTTGCCAACTCCAGACTGGGAAATCCCTGGAGATTTGGGGGTGGAGCCTTGAGACGGTGGGGTTTGATGAGGGGTGGTACTTCAGACAGGTACAATACCATGCCTTTTCCTCTTGGGGAACCAATGTTGCCAATCTCCAGGTGAGGGCTGGAGATCACTCAGAATTACAACTGCTCTCCAGATAGCAGAGATCAATTCCCCTGGAGAAAATGGCTGCTTTGCAGGGTGGACTCTGTGTCATTATACCCTGCTGTGGTTACCTCCTTTGGTCCACAATGTGGAGAAAGACAGTACTTTTCCTAGGTAGAGGCTACAGGGATGGGGGAGGAGATGGAAAGTTGAAGTCAGATTAGTTCCTCTACAGAAAACGGCCGCATTGAGGTGCATTCTCTATGGTATACCATAACACAACCATGCTAGGCAATAAAACCCCAACCCAGATCACACCGCAAGCACACACTGATGCTAAATGCCGCAAGGCTGAATACTACAGGAAAAAGTGAGAACAGTGCACTGTAAACAAAAGGAATGCTGAGCTCAGTGTCTGCATGATCATCATTATGCTATGATGCCACAGCAAACTGACCAGGGCACTAGCCCAGAGCCTCTTGCTGGAGCCCATTGTATTTATTCTTACTGTCCTGAACCTACTGCACATCTACGTCTGTTCTGAACCTGTTGTCCCAGGTTCTAATATTTTAGGAGAGGCAGAAAAAATTCCCTCTATCAACTTTCTGTACCCCATGAATAATTTTATAAACCTCTGTCGTATCACCCCTTCAATGTATGTTAAGTGCTGTGAAGAAACTACTGACATCTTGTGACCCTATGCTTAACCCTATTTTTTCTGAACTAGAAAGTTCTAAACTCTTCAGCCTTTCCACACTAGAAAAGTCCTCCACCTCCTTGATCATCTTGGTTGCCCTCTATATTTTCTCCAGCTCTAGAGCATCTTTTTTGAGATATAGAACTGTACACAATATTCTAAATGAGGCCACTCCATGGCTGCATAAAAGGGCATTACAATATTTGCTGTTTTATTCACATACTCTTTCCTAATAATCCCTGACATGGAGTTTGCCTTTTTCACTGCTGTCACATACTGGGCCAATATTTCCATTGAACTATCCATTACAACCCCAAGATCTCGTTCAATCTCAGCCATTTAAGAACCCATCAGCATATATTTAAAGTTAGGAATTTTTGTTCTTGCAGTGTGCATTACTTAAGAACATAAGAGAAACCATGTTGGATCAGGCCAATGGCCCATCTATTCCAACACTCTGTGTCAAACAGTGGCCAAAAAAAAAGGAGGTTCACAAGTGGGGCTAGAAGCCCTTCCACTTTGCCCCCCCCCCCCAAGCACCAAGAATACAGAGCATCACTGCCCCAGACAGTAGCAGCTAACCCTTCATCTCTTTGAGAAAAGTAACAGCTAACCCTTCATCTCTTTGAGATGAGTCCTCCCGAACCAAGACATTTCATCTCCTGTCGGCTTTCCCCCAAGATTTAGTTTAAAAACTGCTCTGCCACCTTTTTGACTTTAAGCACCAGCAACCTGGTTCCATCTGGGGACAAGTGGAGACCATCTCTTTTGTACAGCTCCCACTTGTTCCAGAAAGCATCCCAGTGCCTAGCAAACTTAAACCCTTCCTCCCTACACCATCGTCTCATCCACACATTGAGACTTCTACTTTGTGCCTGTCTATTCTGCCCTGCACGTGGAACAGGTAGCACTTCTGAGAAGGCTACCTTGGAGGTCCTGGCCTTAAGTATCCCGCCTAGCAGCCTAAATTTTTCCTCCAGGACCTCATGACTGCATTTCCCCACATCGTTGATGCCAACATGCACCACGACCACAGGCTCCTCCCCAGCACTGTCTATCAGCCTATCTACTACACGCATAATGTCCGCTACCTTCACACCAGGCAGGCAAGTCACCATACGGTCAGTATGCGGTTTTGCCACCCAGCTGTCTACTTGCCTAAGGATCAAATCACCAACTACCAAGACCCCTCCTCTCTCCCTGCCCAGGGATGGTTCCTTGGTGCGAAAGGATTTCCGCTCACCAACTGAAGAAGAGGTCCCTTCTAAGGGTGAATTCCCCTTATCCTCAGCACAGTGCCTTGTTCCCTCTTGACCCTCATGCTCCCTGCCAGCAACGGGGCTGCCACGTTCAGAACAGGGCTCATCTAATACGTCCCCGAGAGTCTTCTCCGAGTGCCTAACTGACTGTCTCTGCTTCTCCAGGTAAGTCACCTCGGCTTCAAGGGTATGAACTCGTTTCCTGAGGACCAGGAGCTCCTTGCATCAAGCACGCACCCAAGACTTCTGTCCTGTGGGCAGATAGTCATACATGTGACACTCAGTGCAAAACACTGGAAAGCCCCCACCCCCCTGCTGGCATTCTACCTTTATGATAGCTTTTTTAAAAATATGCTGTCCCCTTTAAATTCTGTTTGTTTATGTGGCTCCCCTTCTGGAGGGTCAACTTACCTTATTAAGAACACAAGGAAAATAGGGATCTGGATTCCTGGTCCTTACACAGCCCCCAGGTGAAGAGCCACAGGCCAAGAGCCCTTTACCTCTCTGGCAAGGTGCAGCTTAACAATGCAAAGAAGGTGGGGAACACAGCCACTCCTAATCAATCAGCAACAATCACCTTCACCTTTAGCCCACTCAACCAAACAAACAGCAGTTCCCCAGCAAACCACAAAGTCAGAATTTTCAGCAGTCACACAAACTCAGAAATTCTCAGCAACTTCCCCAGCTGCTCACCCTTATATCAGTTATTCTCTGCTCTATCTCAGGGCTTCTCTGCTCTCTCTCAGAGTTCTCTGAAAAGTGCTCAGCCTCTGACAAGGCGCAGCTTTATGAAAAGCTTTGGCGGAAAATTGATGAAGATTTGATAAAATGGAACAAATTGAACCTGTCTATGCTGGGCAGAATTGCTGCAATTAAAATGAATGTTTTACCTAGAATTATGTTTTTATTTCAAACAATTCCAGTCGTGAAGGACAATAAACAATTTAGTAAATGGCAAAAAAAAGTTTCAGAATTTGTATGGGCTGGAAGAAAACCAAGGATCAAAATGAAAATCTTAACCGATGCAAAAGAAAGGGGAGGTTTCCAGTTACGGGATCTAAAATTGTATCATGATGCAGTATGTTTAGTATGGATTAAAGAATGGATGACGTTATTAAATAAAAAACTGTTGGTTTTTACAAGGCCATGGAAATATTTTTGGTTGGCATGCTTATATGTTGTATGGGAAAAATAAGATGGATAGTTTTTTCTCACACCATTATATAAGAAGAAATCTGCTAAGTACTTGATCAAAATATAAAAAATATGGTGATGAGAGAAAGCCACTGTGGATTGTGCCAACTGAAGTAATAAAATTATCCTCAGAAACAGATGAAGGGATGTGGTTAACGTATGAACAACTATTAAAAATACATGGAGGAAAGGTGGAACTAAAATCAGCTGAAGAATTACAATATAAATATAATTGGTTTCAACTACAACAAATTAAGAGCTTGGTGGAACAGGACATTAAAAATGAAGGGATCTCTCTCTCTCTCTCGGCTTGGCTTCGCGAACGAAGATTTAAGAAGGGTGCAATAGTCCACGTTTGCTGCAGGCTCGCTGGTGGCTGACAAGACCAATGTGGGACAGGCAGGTCCGGCCACAGCGGCTGCAGGGAAAAGTCTGATTTAGGGTTGGTCCTGTAGCAGTGCGATTCTTCCTCAATCTCCTTTTGTCCTCAAGACCAGCTATGCGTGCGTTCTCAAAGGAAGAGACAGCCTGGTGGATGGTGTGCCTCCATGCTTTGCGATCTGAGGCTAGGTCAGACCACTGGTGATGGTTGATGTGACAGGTGCTAAGGGATTTCTTCAAGGAGTCCTTGTACCTCTTCTTTGGTGCCCCTCTATTTCGATGGCCGGTGGAGAGTTCGCCATACAGGGCAATCTTGGGAAGGCGGTGGTTTTCCATCCTAGAAATATGCCCTGCCCAGCGCAGCTGCGTCTTCAACAGCAGTGCCTCGATGCTGGTAACCTCTGCCTGCTTGAGGACTTCAGTGTTGGTCACAAAGCCACTCCAGTGGATGTTGAGGATGGTGCGAAGGCAGCGCTGATGAAAGCGCTCAAGGAGTCGCAGGTGATGACGGTATAAAACCCACGATTCGGAGCCATAGATGAGGGTTGTCATCACAACCGCTTTGTAAACATTGATCTTTGTGCCTTTTTTCAGATGCTTGTTGCTCCACACTCTTTTGTGCAGTCGGCCAAATGCACGGTTTGCCTTTGCCAGCCTGTTGTCAATCTCCTTGTCGATCTTGGCATCTGAGGAGATGATGCACCCCAGGTAGCTGAACTGCTGGACTGTCTTCAGAACTGATTCACCCACAGTGATGCAGGGAGGGTGATAATCTTCCTGGGGTGCAGGCTGGTGGAGAACTTCTGTCTTCTTCAGACTAACTTCTAGGCCGAATAGCTTGGCAGCCTCTGCAAAGCAGGACGTCATATGCTGCAGAGCTGATACCGAGTGGGAGACGAGTGCAGCATCATCAGCAAACAGTAGCTCTCGGATGAGTTTTTCCATTGTCTTGGAGTGTGCCTTTAGTCGCCTCAGGTTGAACAGGCTGCCATCGGTGCGATAGCGGATGTAGACACCATCGTCCTCATCTAGATCTACTGCGGCTCTTTGAAGCATCATGCTAAAGAAGATCGTAAAGAGAGTTGGCGCGAGAACGCAGCCTTGCTTTACACCTGTGCCTATTGGGAAGGGCTTCGAGAGGTCGCTGCAGTGTCTGACTTGGCCTCGCTGGTCTTCGTGTAGCTGGATGATCATGCTGAGGAACCTTGGGGGACATCCTAAACGTTCCAAGATTTGCCACAGGCCTTTCCTGCTAACGGTATCGAAAGCTTTGGTAAGGTCGACAAAAGTCACATACAGACCCTTGTTCTGTTCCCTGCATTTCTCTTGGAGCTGCCTGAGAACAAATACCATGTCGGTGGTGCTCCTGTTAGCTCTGAAGCCGCACTGGCTCTCTGGGAGGAGTTCTTCTGCAATGGTGGGCACCAGTCTGTTCAGGAGTATTCTGGCAAGGATTTTGCCTGCGATGGAGAGCAGGGTTATCCCCCGGTAGTTGGAGCAGTCTGACTTTTCCCCTTTGTTCTTGTATAGGGTGATGATGATTGCATCGCGAAAGTCCTGTGGTAATTTGCCTTGTTCCCAGCAGGTGACAAGTACTTTGTGAAGTGAGCTATGTAGTACTGTGCCCCCATGCTTCCAGATCTCTGGTGGAATTCCATCAACTCCTGCTGCCTTGCCACTTTTCAGTTGCTTGATGGCTTTAACAGTCTCTTCTAGGGTGGGGATCTCATCCAACTCTGTTTTCACCGGTTGAAGTGGGGTGAGGTGGATTGCTGAATCTTGAACTACGCGGTTGGCACTGAAGAGACCCTGAAAATACTCCGACCACCGGTTCAGTATGGATGCCTTGTCTGTGAGGAGCACTTGGCCGTCTGCACTATGCAAGGGACTCTGAGCCTGATATGATGGACCATATACTGCCTTCAGGGCTTCGTAGAACCCTCTTAAATCACCAGTGTCTGCACACAGCTGGGTTCTCTCTGCAAGCTTGGTCCACCACTCGTTCTGAATGTCTCGAAGCTTGCGCTGGAGGTTGCTACATGCAGCGCGAAAGGTTGCTTTTTTCCCAGGACAGGAGGGCTGAGCAAGATGTGCTTGGTAGGCAGATCTCTTTTTTGCCAGTAATTCTTGGATCTCTTGATTGTTCTCATCAAACCAGTCCTTGTTCTTCCTTGTGGAGAACCCGAGGACTTCTTCAGAGATCTGCAGGACAGTAGTTTTTAGGTGTTCCCAGAGTGCTTCTGGAGAAGGGTCTGTGGGGCAACTGAGGTCCTCAATTCTTGACTGGAGTTTTGCCTGGACTGCAGCTTTAACTTCGGCTGACTGGAGGCTGCCAACCTGAAACTTCCTCCGAGGGATACCTCCTCTCCTGGGTGTGGGTTTAAAGTGAAGACGGAGATTGCAGCGTACAAGACGATGATCCGTATGACATTCTGCGCTGGGCATTACTCGGGTGTGTAAGACATCTCGAAGGTCTCTCTGGCGCACCAGAATGTAGTCGATAAGGTGCCAATGCTTGGACCGTGGGTGCATCCAGGTTGTCTTCAGACTGTTCTTCTGCTGGAAGATAGTGTTGGTGATGGTGAGCTGGTGCTCCATGCAGAATTCTAGCAGGAGGCGCCCGTTGTCATTGCAGTTGCCAATGCCGTGTTTGCCAAGTACTCCTTTCCAGGCTTCCGAGTCTTTACCTACTCTGGCATTGAAGTCGCCAAGGATGATCACCTTGTCCTCTGTAGGGGTCTTCCGTACGAGGTTGCGTAGATCAGCATAGAACTTGTTCTTTTCTGCAGGATCTGCTTGAAGGGTTGGGGCATACACACTGAAGAGTGTTGCATGCTGCTTGTTTTGAAGTGGGAGGCGCATGGACATGATGCGATCTGAGTGACCTGTTGGAAGGTTTTCGAGTTTGGAGGCAATGGAGTTCCTGACCATGAAGCCAACGCCAGAAAGGCGGCTCTCAGCCTTTGACTTACCCGACCAGTAGAGGGTATAGCCAGCACCGTGTTCTTGAAGACTACCTTCCTCAGGGAAACGGACCTCACTGAGAGCTGCTATGTCGATATTCAACCTGAGAAGTTCGTGGGCAACTAGAGCAGAGCGTCGTTCAGGGCGACCACTGCCTACTGTGTCAAGCATGGTTCTGATGTTCCAACACGCAAGCTTTAGTCTTTGCACACTTTGTGAGGCAGGTGCATGCCTTTTCTTTGTTGTTATTTTTCGACCGCAAGTAAGGATGCCCGTTGACCGCGGCTAGCCAACTGGGGTGGGGGAGACGAGCTTTGTTTAGGCCACCTTTTCTAGGCCCCTCTCCGTGTGGAGCAAGCAGTGCTGTCCCTAGATAAGGCTGCTTGGTCGTTCAGGGTGCTGCCGAAAGATGCTTTCGTCTCCGGGTTAGCATCAGGCGACCAATATCCTGAACCGCCTACATGCAGGATCGGGACTGCGGCTTCCAGTGGCACCTTCCACCTGCCGTTTCGCCCCTTGCCTATCGCTGCAGGACTTGATGCGTTGTGGGTTGTGTGTGTGGATATGCCCTTCAGGCCTGCGCAGAGGAATTTTTTAGGTGAAGCGCAGTGTGCGCGGTACTGGCTCCACCCTTTCACCTGGGGGTCATCTGCCATGGCCCAGTAAGCCGGGACGCCGGCAGTGAGTCCTCCAGGTGGTAGGTGTTACATTAACGAGCTCTATCTGCCCGGGTTTGATGTTAGAGTTTTCCTTCTCTTAGGCTGACGAAGTTGGTGGGCCCAGCCTGCCCATCCGGTTATACCGCCGGACAATTCAGTCGCACCATGACGTAGCAAACTCTGTGAAAACGGGGGGGACCAGCGAGAAGGTGTTGCTACGGATGCAGTAATGCAGGAGAGGCCATTGCAGTGACCATCTGCCAGGCATAGCCAGACAGTGACCACGCGGCGTTCACTACACCGGGAGAGGAGAGGCTATGTATTGCGCATGCACTTTCCCTGGGGGGGTAGGATTCCCAGAGGGAGCCCACCCCCCACCCCTAATGAAGGGATAAGACAGGAGCAAACAGAATTGGAAAAAATGCTGTTGGGCGATAATGAAAAGTTGATTTCAAGGATTTATAAATTACTATTGAAGTGGTCTACAGAAGATGAAGTAGTTAAATCTCAAATGATAAAATGGGCAATCAATTTTAACAAAGAAATACAAATGGAATCTTGGGAGTATTTATGGAAGAACTCTATAAAGATATCGACATGTTACAACATTAAAGAAAATTGTTTTAAAATGCTGTATAGATGGTACATGACACCTAAGAAACTGACAAAAATGAATAATCAGGTGTCAGACAGATGTTGGAAATGTAAAAAACGTGAAGGATCTTTCTACCATATGTGGTGGACTTGTGAAAAAGCAAAACAATTTTGGCAAACGATTCAGAAAGAAATGTCAAAAATCTTAGGTTATGACATCAAGAGGTCTCCAGACTCTTTTTTGTTGGGATTACAAATAGAAAGTTTTTCGAAACAAGATAGAACGATGGTGTGGTATCTGCTTTCAGCTGCAAGGACATATGTGCAGTTATGGAAGCAAGATAAAATACCAGAAAAATAGGATTGGATTCTAAAAGTTATGTCATGGAGTGAAATGGACAAACTTACAAGAATCTTAAAAGACTATGATTTGGAGAAGTTCAGAAAGGAATGGAAGAAATTTCAAAATTACGTTGAAAAACAATGGAACGTAAAGGGACATTTAGTGATTTTTGATAATAGCGGAAGTGGGGTGGAATAATGGACTAAAGTTTATGAAGGGAAAATTTCTTCTTTTATTGAGTTTAAGGAGAAAAATGAAGATGAACTTATAGAGTTAACTTTTCTTATTTCTTGTTTTCTTTTCTTTCTTATTGTTATAAGGTTTTAAAATGGAGATTCTTGATTTGTTAAGTTACCTTGGGGTTTTGTTTTGTTTTTTACAATTTTAAGTAAACACCGGCGGGGGTCAAGAAAAGGGGAGGTGAGGAGAAGGGGGGTGGGGAAGTGAAGTATTGTTTTCAATTTGTATTATTTTTATTTTTTTGTTTTAAGAATACTATAACAATATATTGCAAATTAATGCAATTGTTTTAAACTGAAATTCCGGGAGCATTCCTGGAGGGGCAGCCATGGCCTCGCCAGTGGTATTGTGATGCACAGTGTGGGGGGGGGGGGCTTGAAGCAGTGGTGCACGGTGCGGTGCCAAAGGCCAGGGCCTCACTCAGCAGCATCCCATCCTTGTCACCCGTGTTAAATACTGGGTTCAATTCACATGGAGATGCTTGGCACAGTAATCAGCATACTTTGATAGTGACTACAAGATGGTAGACTGCAACTAAAACTAAGACTGGAGATTTGGCCAGCTGGGCCTACTATACACTGTTCAAATTCCTGTGCTAATACAACCATTGGACCAGCAGGGGGCTAGCGTTTGGTCCAGGAAAGCGAGGACTAGGATCCTGCTTCCTATTGTCTCTGCGTCCCCAAGCTCAGTCAAGACTCCAATGAGCTCAGCAGAAACTAGCAAGTGCCTTAACATAACTTTCCATACATAACAATTAGAATCCCAGGAGCTCTTTTTTTTCCAAGTGAATATTATTGTCATTTTTGGCTTAAGAAATGGTTGTGATATCATAGTGTTTGTTGGTGTGCAATCAATCTGTGGCTGTATTTCAGCATCAATCTCTGTTCTAGTAACCAGAAGGCATTTGAGCATCCAAATCCACACAGGAGCAAGTCTAGTGAAAGATTGCCTACACATCTCTCCATTTGTGTCAACCTAATGAATCATGAGTTCCAACGCAGGCTGTTAACCAGAAGTATAAAGTCCCAGTGTGCTACTAAAGCTGAAGAAAAAAAAAATGGCCAATTGATTCAACGGCTACTGGTGTCATAATAGCTGAAATTCTGAACAAGAGGAGCACCACTATTACTTCAGGGAACATTTTGGCATTGCCCCTAGCAACCAACACGACCTTCGTGCAATCTTGTTTGCTGTAGCCATCTGGGATTTATGTCTAGGTAGCTTCACAGGTCACACACAGTTCACAGTGGCTAATGTGGATAGCCTGGACCCCAACTCTCAGCAGAAGAGAAACATTAACAACGTTCTGGCCACAATGGATTTTTATGGGTACACTGATAAACTGGGGGGGGGGGGGGGGAATCTATATCTTGTATTTGAAGGCAAATTTTTCTTTGGGTCGAAGGTGAAAGACACGTTTGCCTTCAAATACATTTTATTGCTGAATAGATGAAGCATGGAAATCTCCATCACCTGCAGATATGCGGCTATGAGCCACATGCACCGTTATGCACATTACCTCCCCTTTAGGTCCTTGGTTAAGCTATGCTTAGCAGTATGATAACAGTATGTTGCATGCATGATAGTGTGTGAAACAGTTTGAGGATGTGTGCTTAGTCCCTGGGGAGCAGGAAACCATCAGGAAGGACTTCTATCCTCCACCCCCACAAAAAAAACCCCTCTTGTTTTGCTTGGGGAAAATACTGTCAGAGTTCGCCTGCATGTATTTTGCATATAAACATAAAGTTCAGCACTTTGCTAAAATTCATAAGCGCTGTTAACTGTTCTTTGGGAGCTACATAGCATTCCTGCCTTGTATTTTAATTTCCTATTTTGGGTTTTATACATTCTGTCTGTTTTAACTGTTAGCCACCTTGGTGGCCCTGACTAGGGAGAAAGGTGGGAAACAAATACTATAAATAAACATCAGCTATGGTAATCACTGCCCAGAATGGGTAAAGGTGAGATTGTGGGGTCAGCATGGGTGACTGTTTGCATAGACACAATATCCTGAATAACATGGTGCTTCTTTGTGTATGTGGAGAGAGCCTGCCCATACTTCTGGTTTGCAGAAACAGCCTGGAATGCTGGTGAGGGAATCATATTGCAGACTCTTGCCACATGACCCAAAGCTTCTGATTACTTTTGTAGTGTGAAAAGGGCCAATGTTACAGCAGCTTCCATATCATAAAAGTAATTATACCCCACCCTTCTCCCTAACAGGGGTCAAAGGAGCTAACATTCTCCTCTCCTCTGTTTTATCCTTACAATGCTGTGAGCATATCTGCCAGACAATCCCCAGGATCATTTAGGGACCAGGAAATGTTGCACCAGCGACTCACCGGCACACAGACATCACTTCCAGCAAAAATTGATATCACTTCCAAGTGATATCTTGGTATGCTCTAGGATTTTGAAAAAACTTATCCTAGAGCATTTAATGACATCACTTCCAGTGAAAATTCACACCCCTAACTCCCCAACCAGTTTCCCCCCTTTCATGCTTCAAGCGCCAGCAGGAAATGTACTAGATTAGCAGGACATCTTCTGCTATAGTGGGAGACCTGGTAACCCTATCTGTGAGAGAGGCTCATCTGAGAGTGTGCAACTGATCGAAGGTCACCCTGGAAGCTTCCAGGGCAGAAGGGTATTCAAAACTGGTTCTTCCAGATCTAGTCCAACACAGATGCGGCAACCATGAATTCTAAGCAGTATACTTTTTTGGACTTCTCATAATCTACCTCAAGCCTGAAGTACTGGCACATTATTTCCATGCACGAAAAAAAAAAGTGCCACAGCCAAACAATTGAAAAATACAATTCCAGCTTTTTCTGAACCTTCCCAAGTTTAAACAATGCTCCATGACTTTGCCAAAGTGAAAACGAACTGAAAACAAAGAACCCCATCTGATGCCAGCGGCTCATTCACCTATGTGTATCACAGCTTCTTGGCAAGCAACCAACACTGACAAGGCCATCAGTGCCAATAATAGGGTTGCCAAGTCCAATTTCGGAAATATCTGGGGACTTTGGGGGTGGAGCCAGGAGACATTAGGGGTGGAGCCAGGAGACACTGGGGTGGAGCTAGGGGGAGGGGGGGACGGCTGCCGCCGCCGCCTGTTCTCCGCTCACCGTAGCTGCTCCTCCGAGATGGGCTCAGGCTGAGCCCATCTCGGAGAAGCAGCTAAAATGAAGCCGAGAAGAGGTGGCCCTGCTCTTCCGGCAGTTTCTGCAGGAAACACCGCTGGGCAACTGGGCCTCCGAGGAGGGTGTGGGGCCGCAGAAGCTGCCCGCCCCGTCTTGGGGAAGCCACGAAGGCAGCAGAGAAGGGAGGGCGGCAAGGACAACCCACCGGGCCTCGGCAGCTCCATCTCCCCGGCCTCCCTCCCTCCCGTGCCGCGGCGGGGCAGGGCAGGGCGCTCACTCACCTGGGGTTGCTGCGACTTGGGGGGGCGGCGGCGGCTGTGCTGCTAGAGGCAGCTGACCATGCGATCGGTGTAAAGGACGGGCTTGAGGGTGCGCGAGCGCTACGGGCGCAACGGGCAGGGCGTGGAGACCTTCTGCTAAGGCTGGCCGCAGCGCTCGCGCACCCTCAAGCCCGTCCTTTACACCGACCGCGTGGTCAGCCGCCTCCAGCAGCACAGCAGCCGATGAGGAGCACATGGAGTGCGAGCGCAGGCGGCCCCCTCAACCCCCGCTGGTGATGCTGTTCACCCCCAGCATCCTCCCCGGCAGCCCCCGACGCCGCCAGCAGCAGCAGCAGCAGGAGGACGCCGCTTCTCCCCCCGCTTCTGTTTTTTGGGGGAGCGGGGGAAGAGGCTCGGAAACCTGGGGTCCCCCGCTAGAGCGGGAGGGTTGGGACCCCTAGCCAATAACCCACAACTTTTAGGTAGAATAAAGTCTGAATCCGAGTCCAGTGGCACCTTTAAGGCCAACAAAGGCTTTTGTGTGGAAGCATACTTCTTCCCGAAGGCTTATACCATGTAGAAACTTTGTTGGGCTTAAAGGTGCCACTAGACTCAAATGCTATTCTGCTGCTTCAAACCAACATGGCTACCCACCTGAATTGACTTCTTAGGCAACAAAGAATATCACTGCCTTGGCTTTGGAGGAGAAAAAAAAGAGAGAGAGAGAGGGGATTATCGAACTCAACTGTCCTGTGATTCTACTGAAATACAGCATCATAGGCAGGGTACAGACAGGCGGCTTGGGGCGCAGCCTCCTGCCCCAGAAGTAAGCCAGCATAAAGTACAGTGCCCTGAGAGAGTCAAACAGTGTGTGGCCTGCTGCCAGAATGGGGATGGGCCATGTGTGCATCAGAGGAGCAGTCACATCACTCAAGCGCTTGACCGACACTTCCCTGGCGCTCCCCAGCTGTTCAGACAGCTGGGAAAGGTGCCCTGGAAGTGCTCCAGTGATTTGCTACCCCTTTGGAAGTGGTAGCTGTTTGAAGTGGCTGAGCAACAGCAGTGGACGAGGTAAGGCCAGGAGTAAGGCGGGACCCAGATGTGCATGTTCGAATGCACCTTTCTGGCCTGGGCCTGGGCCGTTCCTCTGTTGACCTAAGTTGGCAGTCTGAATTCAGCTATAATGTGTTCCTGTAATCCAGAGACTATATAGCTATTTAATAGTCATGTGTGGTCCCTGTATAGATAAAAAAAAAATCTGCTCAATAGACCCACCCACAGTTAGGGTATAGGTAGGGTTGCCAACACCAGGTTGTAAAAGTCCTGGAGATTTGGTGGTAGAGCCTGGGGAGGAATGTATTTAGGGGAAGAGAGGGACTTCAGCAGGGTGTAATTCCATAGAGTCCATCCTCCAAAACAACCATTTTCTCCAGGGTAACTGAACTCTGTAGTCTGGAGATCAGTTATAATTCCAGGAGTTGTCTAGGCCCCACCTGGAGGCTGATAGACACAGGGTTTTTTTGCAGAAAATCCTAAATACACAAAGGGTCATCCCCCAAAAAAGTACAACAGTGTTCTTACATGAACAGATATTGTAAAAAAAAAAAAAATCACACAATGTCCCTTACCACCTGAGAGCTCTGTCATCATTTTGTGATACAAGCAAACCACATCGATGAGGCTTTTGAACTGCATCATGCTTTAGGGAACGTTCTGTTCAATTTAATGGGAGAAGGCACTAAAACCTGCAGTGAGAAGGCACTAAAACCTGCAGTGAAACACAAGGCAGAGTAGTTGGCATTTTTGGCAACCCAGAACACAACAGTGGCAGTGTACAAAAAGGAGGAGGTGGTGGTGGTGAAGGGGGAACAGAGAAAGAGCCACCATGGGGAACTGAAGATGCCATTTCCCTCTCTTTATGATTTCCATTCTCAGGGCTTTTATTATTATTATTTTTTATTTTTTTTTTATTTTTAAAAAGAGGTGCTGGAAATGAAGGAGAAACACACAAGTGCCCCTTATGAACCTTTAAATTCTGTTTCTACAGAACTTTGCAAAAGAAGCCCTGCCCATTCTTGTCTCTTATAATCTGAAATGGATCTGACAGGAACATTATAGGACCCATCTTAATCATGCTGGAGATGGTGGGAGCTTAAAAACAGATTATGTACACACAAGTCTACAAGTTTAGTCTGTACTTGACCCAAGAAGACTGCGCTGAATTCCAAGTTTTCTGCCTTTGTCTTTTTTTATACCACCCCTTCTCCAAGCAGCTCGGGGCAATGGAAATGATTTTCCAGCGATCTGCCAACAATCTTTTGAGGTAGGTAGACTGAGAGGGGAGTGAGCGGCCCAAGGTCACCAAGTGAACTTCATGACTCAGCAGGAATTTGAACCCAGGTCTCCTCCATTGCAGTTTGACACACTAATCAGAATAGTTCAGATGTGTCTAGTTATGGTGTTGTGATGGTGTGCCATCTGAGGAACAGAGCTGGCATATGGTTGTTTCATCTGTACAGTCTAGATTCTGCTTAACGATGAACAACTTGTCAAATTATTTCCACTATTTCAACTGAAATGTGAAATTGTCTCTAGGTTACAGCTGGATAGTTTTGTAGTAAAATCAAAGATCTCTGCCTCATGTTAAATGTCACTGTATATTTCCATATTTCTAGATAAACACAGTTTCCAGTTTATGACAGTTCCTCCTTAGCATGCATACAACACACACTCCATTAAGTTACACTTCACCCTACCCTTCAGGAATGCAGATGTCCAGGAATACATACAACAGATCTAAGTTCCTAGCCCTCAAGGCTGCAAAGTTAAGTTTAAAAATAAGCAAGCCGTTTCTGCTGACAGTTTAGTACCCGTACTTGCAGGATTGGCCCAGGGATTACAGTACGCAGTGTAGATAGGGTGAAAATATGTATAGCTACCTCACATTTCATTATGAAGTAGAAGCAGACACATCTTGATTCTCTGTGTATGTGTCTCTACTTTAAAATGTGAAATGGCCTATAGAAACTAGAGGAAGTCACAATAGGGCTTCCAGAGTTCAGTAGGTGGGACTTTCGCTTTCAGCTGTCTTTCATCGTTGTCAGAAGTTTCCCCCTCTTTCTTTCATCCACATATTCTTTCTTCATATGCTTTCAGTCCCAAGATCACCAAAACCTGTTCTTCTTTCAACCCAACTAACGTTCTTTAAATACCAACTGGCACCTGGAAAGTTCCAGCTACAAACACTGAGACCCTTTGCCCACATTTCTCTCAGCTGTGTGGTCAATGTTTTCCCCACACACCTACAGCAAACAGCTCTGAGCTTTCCAGAATACTTAGCGCACACACCAAAAGAGGATCAAACAAAATCAAACACATGCTTTCTCTTCCTGTACACATAGTCCAGCTGATGGAGCCCCAGCTCCTGGAGAAGTTTTCTTTACTCACCTGAGTATGATGTCTTCCTCATGCCTGTCCTGATCCCAGCTGTTACATAGGATAAAGTTTCTCCCAGTGACTCCTGCAAGTAATCCCCAGGTTGATCTGTGACTGCTTTAGTAATCCTTTTGTTCCAGCAGGCAGGCTCAGCAGGGGAAGTGCACTCCTCCTACCCCGCACAAATACACAGACACAGTTGCGGCTGAGGAGGGAGTCCACAGTACTCCCATTAATTAGAACACACCTTTTCTAATCTGATGTACAGTTGTGGGCTGTTCCAGCTAGCCTAAAACTGGGGGAGGCAGCTAGGAGAAGAATTCAGCTGCAGCGCTGCTTTAACCTTTTCTCCTCAGTGAACAAATGTTCTTACTCATTCACTGCAGGCCTCAGAGATCCCTTTCAGGTTTAACCTGCATACGCTGACAGAGGTCTTTTGACTTCCTTCCCGCACAGCCACTTTCTCCCCCACCGCTCCCATACTTTCTCTTCAGAGCAGGTCAAAGTTAATCTAGAGACAAGTAGTCTTTAGTTCAAAGTACATCACGGCCTGTCAGGCTGGGCAGGGTAAACAATGCTCCTCTTCCGCCTTCCAAAAGCACACAGAAAAGAAAGGCTTGCTCAAGGCGATAAAGTTATGTAAAGGCATTTGCTCAAATCCTGTAGCCTTAAGATGCTTCATGTGTATATGTAGCCATTCATTGCTTGGAAAGGAACTGGGCTATTGGCAAACTGCATTTAATACTACTAACCCTAATATTTTTATTGAAAAGAAGTTTGGGTTGCCACCCCCAGGTCTGTTGACATAAATGACAACACACCGCTGGTACAGTTCCCTTGAAAAATGATCTGTAAGTAATTAGGAATGAGAAAAATCAAGGCTGAAGATATTGTTTCTATGGAAAACAGAAGTAAAAAGTAAGGAATGAAAGAGAAATACTCCTTTTAAAAAGGCAATGCTCAAGTCAAAGGGAATGTTTGCTGCATGGGCCAGAGGTATTAGCTGGCTGACATTTTTGGTTCAGCCTGCTGGATGGCTTTTGTTTGTTGTGCCTGTTATCTGGCTGCCAAAATTATATGATGGTACTAGATTTTTTTAGACAGTGCTGTTTTATTTTCTACTTTAAAGGAGAAAATCAACAGTTTTTGCAAGCTGCAGGACAGACATGCACTTTTACTTCAGCCTCTGGGCAGATTTCTGCTCATTGCTGCATCTGCTTGGGTTCTTGCAAATGCTCGGTTTGCCACACAACTACCATGCGGTCCTTGTGTCTAATAAGAAACAACAGAGCTGCACACCACAGTGATTGCAGCCGTTTTATAGCGTGTGAACCCACATGTCAAAAAGACGTTGGTACAGTTTCTCTCGGACACCTCTCTGTACTCCCTTGCGGAAGAATTCTGAGAATTCCGTTACACACCCTTTCTGAAAATCGAGATAGGGGATTGTTTCAAGATTTGCCAATGAAAAAGGATGTGCCTAAACTCATTAGTCATAATAACCACCCTTTCAAAAATATTGAAGGAGGAGGACAGCTCAGAGAGGCATCTGCTAAATATCTGTTTGCAAAAAAGAAGGGGAAATTCAGCCGAGAGCTGGAGCTGCAACATCAGGAACAGTCGGGTTTTCCAAACATTCCCCCACACAGCAGAGCTCCATATTCAGGGCCATAAACACCTGCGTGATTACCATATTGTGCTTCTAGCTTCTTTTGGGGAAGAATTTGTTGCCATTGCTATTGCATATGTGCAGAGAGCAAGAGTACCATGTCTCCTGCCTCATTTTGCGCACATATTTGAGCCCTGTTCAATGAATGCAAGCACATCCTACATATACATGTGTACATCTGATACATGAGCAGAGAGTTCGGACTGCAGTACTGCAGCTTTACTACTCTGGGCCACGGGGCTGCATCTGGATAAAAGTGGAGTTTAAATCATGTGTTCATCTGTACATTTGTTGAATATAACATGAGAATTACTTAATTACAGAGGTCCTTTGCTTGGGTTGCGGTGCCCTGGGAAGGGAAATCCCCTTGCCGGTTCTTGACGGTGTGCAGCTTAAAGCGGCACATAAGGTCAGGAGCCTGGGGGTTCTTCTGGAGCCTTCATTATCAATGGAGGCACAGATAGCGGCCGCTGCCAAGTCCGCGTTCTTTCATCTTCGACGGGCGAAGCAGTTGGCCTCCTTCCTGGAGCGCCGTGACCTAGCAATGGTGATCCATGCTACGGTCACCTCGAGACTGGACTACTGCAACGCCCTCTACATGGGGCTGCCCTTGTGCCGAACTCGACGGCTGCAGCTGGTGCAGAACACGGCGGCTAGGCTGTTGCTGGGGCTCCCAAAATGGGAGCACATACAGCCGGGGCTGCGCGGGCTGCACTGGCTGCCAGTGGTATACCGAGTTCGCTACAAAGTGCTGGTTATTACCTTTAAAGCCCTATATGGCCGAGGACCTACCTACCTGAGGGACCGTCTCTCCCCATACGAGCCCCAGAGGGCACTGAGGTCATCTGGGAAAAACCAGTTGAATATCACTGGGCCAAGGGAGGCCAGACTGAAGGCCACCCGGGATCGGGCCTTCTCTGTCACCGCTCCACTACTATGGAACCAACTCCCTGAGGAAGTGAGGGCCCTAAGATGTTTAGATCAATTTCGTAGGGCCTGTAAGACCCACCTTTTCAAGATGGCCTTCAACTAGTGACAGAATCAATGACAAAGCTAGGCATGCTGCTGGAAATGTTTTAATGTCTTATTCTTAGAAGTCTACCAAATCTAATGTTATAACGCCATATTGTTATGTTATGTTAATTTTAATAATTTATAACTGTTTTAACCATGTTTTATAATGTAAAACCGATGTAATGTTTATTTTATGTTGTGAGCCGCCCTGAGCCCGCTCCGGCGGGGAGGGCGGGATAGAAATAAAAAATTATTATTATTATTATTATTATTATTATGCAAGCATTTTTTTAAAAAAATCAAGTGTACATTTGCTGTAACTTGTGAACACGGCTTGAGAGCCGTAGTAGGACAGACAGGTAGGGTGCCCATCCCTCCAATGGGGGTGGGGGTTTCAGGACCTCCAATCTGCTTTCAGGACCTCCAATCCACTGCCACGGAGCTGGCCAGTGTGGGGAGCCTTGCCCCAAAGAGCTCCAGTGCACGCAATTTGCCCAGAGTAATTTCATCACCCAGAGATGACGTCATTGCACTGGGGATGTGCCAGCATGCAGGCAAAAACTCTATGACCAAAGGGCAAACAACTTCTATGACCATAGAGTTCCCCCCCCCCCAAATGACAGAATGTCCCCCTGCATGATGATCCTATGAGGTTCAGGATGGACAAAAGGAAGTGCTGCTTTACAGAGAGAGTGATTAAAATGTGGAATTTGAGGCCAGAGGATGTAGGAGTAAACAGATATAAAAGAGGATTAAATAGATTCACGGAGGATACGTTTATTAATGGCTCCTAGCCATGGCGACTGAGGGGAACCTCCACATTCAGAGGCACCAAGCCTCTGAATCCCAGAGCCAGGAGGCAACATCGGGGAAGGCCCTAGCCTCTATGTTCTGTTGTTGGCCATCCTAAAGAACTGGTTTGCCACTGAGTGAGACAAGATGCTGCATTATTATATTTGCTCTCCAGCTTCCTTAGGTCTCTATGCTTTCTGTGGCAAAATGCCCAATTATCTATCAGACCTAACCACTCCAAGTCATTGCAGGGCATTTATGTTGGCTAGACTAAACGCGTTTCCCTCCAAAGTTTTACAAGGGAGATATCAGCGAGTCCCTTTAGCCGACAGACTTTGCTCCTGTGGAGCAAATACCCCTGACTCAATCCAGCATATATTGCTTGATTGTTCTTTTTACCATAACCTCCGTAAAGATTTATTTGGCAAGCTTTCTTTTTCTCCAGATTTGTCTATTCTGCCACCCTGTTATTATTTATTGAGTGATACTGAGGGGGTGGTTAGTGAGGCTGTGGCAAAATTTCTGGCTGACATCCTCAAATTTAATTCTGACCATGTTTGAATGCATCTGTAAGCTCGGTTTTATTTTGATTTTATCTCCAATGTTTAAATTTTTATATTCTGTGTATTTTTATCTGAATCTATTATGCCATTAAAGGTTTGGTATGGTATGGAGACAAGATGCTGGACTAGATGGACCATTGGTCTGATCCAGCAGGGTTCTTCATATGCATTATGTGACAAGCGAGCAACTGAATAACTGTCCTGTGTTTACAAATTGCCCTGTTCTTTTTTGCAGGTAGTAAAACCAGGAAGTTTGAAAAAAATACCAACCTTGTCAACAGAGCACCTCTGCTTCTCAATTGCCTTGAAAGCCCCTTGCTTGGGTTGTCATAGTTGGTTCTGACTTGACAACACTTATGTGCAAAACCCTGCCAGTTATCAAATATAGGTAGTATACTGCATTCTAATTGCAGGTTATATAGCTTGCTGAAAAGGCCGCACTCATGGGATTATGAAATAGCAGTGGATCATGGGGGGAAGAGGCAGTTGCTAAGGGACAGCCCGGAGAAGGTTCCCAGGCCACACACACACAAAAAAGAATGACCAATGCAAAGGATGAAAGGTCTCCTACACCAGTGCTAATTAATTATGTGTAAGGGGTTATTTTGGCTGATACAGTCTTATCCTAAGACCCTTCTGCTAAAATCAGCACCATATGTAGCCAAGAGGTACGGGGAAGATTCTATTTTGTAAGATCAGAGATTGATTGGGCTGTGCGGAGTCCATGTGCGAGATGAAAAAGCCATGAAGGTCTCAAGCATCCTCATCAAGGATCCATTCTGTGGCTCTCCAAGGCCATGATAAATTCCATGCCATGATGAATTATGGTGTCTGCAGGACAATAATTCAACATTCCTCTCCACTCAAGGGCATCCCATGCAATGTGGACCTGCCCAAAAAACTAATCAACTAATCAGTCAGGCAGAATAACCTCATCTCCTGATCTATTAGCACTTCCTGCAGAGTAGCATAAGTATTTTAAATATAAGTATTCTACTGGTTGAAGCACCCTGAGTTTCAGTTTCTTCTTCTACTACTGAAAAGCTAAAAACATGACACGTGACACGAGTCTGGTCATGGGTACTTGTCTCAACTTGTAGTTACGAGTATGATTGGGGTTCTGTTGTTTTGTTTGGCTTCAGAGTGCTACAAGGGGGGAGGAGAGCCTCAAACTCTCCAGAACAAGCAAAGTAGGACCTCTCTTCTCCCATTCTGCTTTACTTCACCAAACCTCTCCTCCATGTCTCTCCATTCCTCCCTCCCTCCCTGAGCCTTAGCTTCAACTTCCCTGACTTACCTCCTTCTTCCCTCTGGCCAGCTTCCTACCACCCTCCCCGGCTAAGGCTTTGTGGTCTGCTTTAAAAAAAAAACAATTTATATCCCGCCCTCCCCGATGGGCTCAGGGCAGCTAACAACAAATAAAAACAGCATTAAATATTAAAAAAACAAAATATACCTGCTTGCATCATCCCTCTCCCAAACCGCCATCCGGTATTCTACAATAGCTTGGTGGATTTTCCCGGACTAGCTCCAGTTTGGACACACTCTTTGGGCAGCTGATTAGGGATTCACAACTGAACGTTGTTACCATCAATCACAAATAAGCTGCTGCTGTGTTTTAGCATTTAAATGTTTAGAACTGCCATATCAAGAACTTCTGGAACTGTTCCCACATTTGGCTGCTTAGAACTGATATAGTCTTGAAAACTTCTTTGCCACTTGGTATTCTTGGCAAGATAATAAAATGGTTAAGTATCTGTCTCCTTCCTTTCTTCTCCTGGAGGCATGTGAAGTTTAGTCATGTCTGTGTATTCAAGGACTGAACGATCCCCTTGGAGTCAGGATCGGAGACTAGCACTGCAACAGGTTTTTTTGGGTGACAGCATCTTGTCATCGCGGCAACTGTGCTAATCCTTGCGAGCCCATACAACATGCTGTGGAAATACAAGAAGCCGTTTGAGCAGTACAATCATGGCAGCAGTGTGCAAAGACAAACTGCAGAGGAAGACAAGAGAGGACAGGCATGGCTGGCACCAATCCTTGGCAAGCATGAATCACTGATCCTGCATGTTTGAAAGGACCACTGAAGGGAACCCCAGACTCTGGGATATTCCCTTACCTGCCCTCCATTCCTTATTCCTTCCTGGCCTTGGGAGATCAGTGGGGAGGATTGATTGTGCTTCACAGAACAGTCACATGAACATACTAAAGAACATATGAAAAGGTAAAGGTGCAAGCACCAGTCGTTTCCGACTCTGGGGTGACATCGCATTACGACGTTTTCATGGCAGACTTTTTACAGGGTAGTTTGACATTGCCTTCCCCAGTCATCTACACTTTCACCCCAGGATGGAAGGCTGAGTCAACCTTGAGCTGACTACCTGAACCCAGCTTCCACCGGGATCGAACTCAGGTCGTGAGCAGAGAGCTTGAACTGCAGTACCGCAGCTTTGCCACTCTGCGCCACAGGACTCCTTCAAAGAACATACAGTTATCTCATCACCTTCCTGAATCTGGGAAGCCATCACAGGTTGCCCTGAGGATTGCCTTGAGATCTCCTGTATCTTTAATAGCAGATTACAAAGGGAGATTTTGGAAGGAAAAATTTGTCATACAGAGGTTAAAAAGCTCCACCTGCCAGCAGAAGTATTCACTATGTCTTAAAAATGGTATGGAATTGAAAATGGTATGGAATTGAAAATTTCTTTTTGATGGAACAGATACTCTCATCTCAGTGTTGTAAGGGCTGAAGCATCTGACAGAATTCTACCAATCAATCACCCATTAAAGAAGCAGGAGCATCTTTTGAAGCCAAGTGGTGGTAAGCTTCTTATTAAGGGCTTCTTATTAAATGGGTCCTGAAGTCCCCTTATAAATTGTTTACGTTATAGAATGTATAAGGTGCTACCACAACGCAGTGTATTTTGAATATTATCATGTGCCTGCTAAATGGGAGAGCGATTAGGCTTTTCTGCACAAACAACATTCTGGAAATTTGTCCTTTCCAAACCTACAAGAGGAATTCTAATTGTGGTGGATTATTTCTTATTACTGCTAATCCAGACCACTAGCGTACTCTTCCCTGCCTCAGGCCAAACAAAAATTAAGGAATCTAAAAATATCAGGAGGGATTTTTTTTTTGGTCTAATGAAAGACTACATGACAAAATTCTTTTGCTTCGGCTGCCTGAATCACAGAATTGTCAAGAGGCTCAGCACTTTGGCATAGAAGGGCAAGTTAATGTTTAATATGAGACAAATGCCACAGATTTCAGATAGAGAAGTTGTGTATAGATTTTTCTCGTGTTATGTAAGATGAGTGAGGGAATTCACAGTTCATTAATATAAGAGGATCTAAAGCCAAGATAAAAAAAAGCCTGATAGACTTCAGGCAGGCAAGGTGTCAGCTTCCCACACATGAAGGCTTGCACAAAAATAGTCTGCAAGAACACACATACAGTCGAACCAATTCTTTTCACTCCACTAGTGGATAGGCTCTGTGATAGACAGAAATTCAACAGGAAAGCTTTCTGGGTTGCGTTGCCTTGAGCTCAGGGGTATCCGCAGATTGTCCTCCTGCAGCACCTTTGAATCAAGCGTCTGGAGGGGCGTCACAGACATGGCACCCCCATAGGAAGATCCTGGAGGGATTTTCCTTTGGCATGGGACTTTTGCCGGAAGTTAGGGGCACAGCGGCAGCTGTTCCTGTCCTTCTTGCATGTCTCGAGGCTCCGTCGCCATGATAGCTGACTGCAGCAGAAAAAGGTAATCGCCCGACTGCTTTCTTTCACTCCTTTCAATAAGCTTTTGATGTATCACTTCTCTACCCCAAGCATGGCGATTCTACTTGGCAAGTAAGTGTGCTTTCAATACCACTGGCTAATGGGTCGTTTTACATAACAACAAGCGGGCAGCTCAAAGGAAGGGGAAGAAGTCGACTATAGGCTTACTTTTCCTGTGAATGAGGCCTTGAAAAGTTAAAGAGCAATCTTCAGTATTGGTAACAATTTGAATTGGACTGAATACAAATACTTAAATCGACCCGGATTATAATTGGATATATGTTAAAGAGACTATTATTTTGCTGCAATATGGTCTGAACATAAACGAGATATATTTTAGAGAGATTTGTCCCTGTCATCCGACTGCAACTGAAATGATAACATTTAAAATCACAGCTGGAGGAGATTTGGAATGACGGACTAACTGGATTTTTAAACTACTTTTCAACTTGGATTAAGAGACTGAGTTTGCTGACAGAGAAAAATGGCACTGCCAAGCGAAATGTTTTACAGAAAAGATATACTATGGAGTATTACTTCTCTGAAACAGGATCTGGGTTCATTAACGCAGTTGATTAGAAAGCAAATGGGAGCTTTTATGATGAAAGCTAGCGAAATCTCAAATCTACATGAGTAGAGTTCTAAAGAGATTCTGGTGACATCTTTGGAATTAGAATGGGAAAGTGATCCACTGCAAAATGAACAAAAGAAAACCAAATGGAGCGTTATGGCACAGTTACAAAACAAGACTGGAAACCAAGATTGAGTGAAGTCCTGCTGAGAGGAACAAATTGCGTAGAATTCTTCTCCCCATTACTGAGAGGGGTGGCCACATTGAGAGGAGAGAAGGTGCATCTCAGCCAACAAATCAAGATGTGGAAATTTTTCAGGAAGAAGGATCTTTGAACTCTCTCTCTCTTTGTGGATAGTTGGATATCTGGATAGTTGTGGATAGTTGGATAACTGACATGAGATTTTAAAAGGCAAAGTGTGATGTCTGGGTTATATTAATTTGTTTTTTTCTGGAGTAATATGGATATAAAAGCTAAAGGAATTAAAAGTTTTTAAATTTTATGAAGACAGATAACGTAATTAATTTGCAACTTTGCGGGTAGTTGGATATGGAACTCATAGTAAGAACTTATATATGATTTTAAAAGGCTAATAAGAACTGATATGTGATCTTAAAAGGTCAAGGGAGATCCTAAGGATGGAAAGGTTTTGTTAAAATATTAGATAAATATACAGTTAATTTGGATCAATGGTTAAGAGGGCAGATAACACATTTATTTTTTTTATCTGGCAGATCTACTCTTAGTATGTTTGTTTGGAGAAATTGTTCATACTGAGACAGATAAATTATCATATTTTATTCTTAGCCTGTTAAGGATAAGGGTATGGGCTCCATATGTTTATTTTAGGATGATATTATTAAATTAACAAGTCTGTTTGTGCCTTTACGATATTTTATATGTTTACTTTAACGCTGATATTGCTAAATTAACAAGTTAGTCTGTGCTTCTAATATCGTTTAGTTTAGCCAGCCAGCTTTCTGTTGAGACTGCTCTGATTTTTTTTATACTTTTATGTGTTGAAGGAGACTTGTTTAGACTTATATTTTAAGTAATAGTTTAGTAAAAAAGATATAATGAAAGATAAAGATGGTAAAATATATGGGGAGAATTTATACTTGCGGGTAAAGAGTATTGGGTATTTTATCTGGAGGTATAACTGTAATTGATATATTTGTATTTTTCTTTGTTTCTGTTTTTCCCCTTTTGTATCTACCCTTCCCCCTCTATACTGTATCTATGCTCATGCTTCTTTTCTTTGTAGGTAAAATCAATAAAAATTATAAATAGGTAAAATTAAAAGAAATCAACAGGAAAAATGTTTTTTTGACAGTTGATATGCAGTGATACAAGAGCTAAACTCTGCAATCTAATTGTTGGTTGCAACCAGAATTAGTTGCAACCAGAATTAGAATGGCAGATCGACATGTCAATGGCTATTACCTCACTGAAACAGTGAATACTTCTTTTGTCCACACACACACAAACATTTGCGTGTTATATTCCAATCACATTTTTTTTTTTTGTTCACCAACATTGGTAGAAGTTTATCATTTCTTCCATTCAAGCCAATTAGCACCATTTCACCAAGACAGCGTATTGCTACACAGTCTTCTCTATCAGCTTATTCTCCTCAGAAAGTGAACAGTCTAGTCATAGATTCCTTGTACAATTTTTGAGTATATGTTTATAGTTATTGCTGGCTGCTTTGAATTCAACCAGCAACATTATCAGATCCTATAAGACTAGAGAGGAGAGATAATAGAAAAACGATTACCTTCTTGGCTGCTGAATTTCTCCTCCCCTAAATGTCAAGGACATCCAAAACCTCCTTGTGCCACCAGGGCACACCTTGCTCAATCTGACAATAAGATTGCCTAATCATAAAAATGGCTGCATTTCAGAACTGTGTAATGGGGTAATAAAGACAATATTAAAAATGTTGAAAAAAGGTGATTGCAGCAAACAGTTCAGAGGTTGACAACTGAAACTATTTTCTGATGCACATAATCCTGAGTACATGGTGAAAACGCATAATCCTGAGTACATGGTGAAAACACATAATCCTGAGTACATGGTGAAAATACCACATACCACAGCGACTGTATTCCCATGCTATGCAAGAGCTCCTAGAATCACTGTGATAGGTACAGAACTAAACAATAGATTGATGATTACATTATAATGGCATGTCCAATTATAATAATTGCACTGCATTTGACTAGTGTGGAACCACACAGCGAAAATGGCAACTGTTCAATTTCTGCCTGTCTTGCAGCTGTCAATAAAAAAGGAGGCAACTTGTTTATGTGCAGATTGCAGATTACCAATTCAGAACATCTGTGTCAATGCTTCCTACACCTTTATTCGTGTTGTAAAAGAG